>NC_140584.1:132883576-134133576 GCF_964204655.1 Triturus cristatus | reverse complement strand
CCAGATTCCACTCGCAAGGCCATCATTATCCCGTTTCTGAAAACGGGTAAGGACTCGTTGTGTAGGTCAGCCTACCGACCACTATTGATGTTAACAACCAACTACAAGATTTTGAGTAGGATTCTGGCGACCCGGCTTCTTCCTTATATGACGCAGCTGGTCCATTCTGACCAGGCGGGCTTTATTCCAAAGCGCAATACTGCGACTAATGTGCGACGCCTTTTGCGGATTTTGGGCGAGGACCATAGTGAGACCCCTACTGCGGCGGTTCTCTCAGTTGACATCGAGAAGGCGTTCGACAGCCTAGAGTGGCCATATTTGTATCGGATCCTGCGCGAATTTGGACTGGGGTACACCTTTGTAGGGTGGACGGAACTTTTCTATAGGTCGGCGACGGCTCGGGTGCGGACGGGTGGGACGATCTCATCCGCCTGCCAAGTGGAACAGGGATGTCCGCTCTCTCCATTGTTATTTGCCCTAGCCATTGAGCCTCTGACTTCACATGCCCGATTGGGGACGCATTATTCAGGTTTGTACCTCCATGGGGACATGCAGTTTATCTCCCTTTATGCGGATGACTTGTTGATCTTTCTCACAGACATGGCCACGGCTTTAGAGGGCGCGCAACACTTGCTACAGGTGTTTGGGCGGTACTCGGGGCTGAGGATGAACTGGGCAAAGACCTGCTTGCTCCCAGTGGCCCCGGCTGTTCTGAACCCCTCGCAGGCATCCGTTGGGAGCCCCACTGTTTACCTTATTTAGGCACCAATGTTTATCATACCTCCGAGGATTTGTTGGAGGGTAATTTGGGTCGGGCCATGCACGGACTTAGGGTCAGTTTTGGGTTTTGGAGCATGTTGCCGCTATCGGTAGCGGGTGAGGTGGCACTCCTGAAGATGGTGGCGCTCCCGCGCTTATTGTATTATTTTCAGATTTTGCCGGTCTGGGTGCCGGGCTCCATCTTCCGACAGCTCCGCTCTATAGCTGTAGGATTTATCTGTGGGTCGGGCAGACGGTGGGTTGCAATGGCTACAATGATATGCCCGAGAGCTGATGGTGGACTGGCAGTGCCAAACTTTGAATGGTACTATTTAGCAGCGCAATTGCAGTGGCTCACCCAGGCTGTTTCTCAGGAGTTCCGGGGTCGAGATGGTCCTGAGGGGCGATGGATCCCACGCTACATCTTGTCCTTTATAGTGCTTCAGCAGAAGATGCGCCCTAAACCGCTCACTGCGGAAGAGAGGACGCTGCGGTTGTGCTGGAATCGGAGCCAACGTCGGGCCGGATTCACTTGCCCGTATGCTCCGGAGATTCCGCTGGGTATGTGCACGGCCTTCCCACATGGTGGGGATTGGACGGCACTGGCTAACTGGAAAGACATGGGAATACAAATGCTAGGAGACCTCTTTGAGAATGAAACCCTGTTGACATTTCAGGCCCTTCAGCATAAATACGATCTCCCGTGAGGGGATTATTTGCTGCATTCAGCGCTTATTTCGGCAATACAGCGCTATTGGGGGACGGGTCGGTCGGAACCGCGGGCCTCAACGGTGTGCCAATATGTGGTAATGGCGGCGGGAACTCTTAAGGCTATTATGTGCCTTTACAGACGCATGATGACAGAGGCTCTGGAGCCATTGAGCGCGTTGCAGGAGAAGTGGGAAGCGGACCTTGGCAGGGAAATCCCTGAAAAAACGTGGTCCCAGCTGGTCAGAAGAGTGTGGAAGAGCACGAGGAATGCTAGATTTCAATTGGTACAGTTCTATGTTCTGCACAGGGGGTACTTGACACCAGCCAAGCGTAATCAATATTTCAGTGCGGCGTCCGCTCAATGTCCGAGATGTAGTTTGGAGGGAGCCGACTTCCAGCATATGATGTGGGGATGTACGAGTTTGGGAACATATTGGAAAGAGGTGCTGGAACTACTGTGTAATATAACTGATCATATAATAGAACTGGACCTGGGAGCTTGTTTTTTGCATTGGTTCCCGCATACAGCTAAAACAAAAGTGACAAGTAAATTTATAGATCTGGGCCTCGTATTAGCCAAGAGGGAAATCACTATGCATTGGAAGTCAGCGAGGGGGCCCGGTGTGGGGAGATGGCTGGAGGAACTACTCAAGTGGGCGCGGAGCGAAGGTACGCTTCGGCTACAGCAGGCCCTACGTACTAATAATGACAAGGCGCAGGAGGCGGCAAGGGCGTGGGAGGCCTTAGTTGCAATATTACAGGCTCCAGAGCCAGGTTTGGAGGAGAGTTCGGACTTGGAGGACCGACAGGATCCAGCTGGCACTTTAGCACAAGGAGAATGACCCAGGGTGCGATCAATGGGACAAATGGTGCTCTTTAAGGTATATGTAAGCCCTGTACTGTATTACTGTTGTTCACGATTGCTATTGTATTGGATTCTGATGCACCTTAATGGCTTAACGACCATGCTCTTGAGGTACACCGGTGGAGGGATGTGGGCGGGGGACACACTTAGAATTATATTGTCATTTATCCGCTTGTTACTGTATTGCTTCTCAATGACGTTGGTTGTTTTAAAATCAATAAAAAAATATATATAAAAACAAAATGGTGCACGCCACGACACTGAGGTGGCTGAGTGTGGAACACATCAGGAAAGGAGCAGGTCACACTCTGACACATCCACTTGCACAATCAACCCCTGACGACAACAACACATCTGCGAAAAATTATGCCCAGGAGTACAAAATACGAACAAGAGCCAAAAATAGCCAAGTCTGCAACATCTCAGCACTGTAGAAGCACAGAAGTCAAAGGCACACCACCTCAAAGGGAGAAGGCGCAGCAGATTCACAGCTGCAGGGGCGACTCTCCCACAATGCAGCACACACACATAGCAAGAACAGCACATCGACATTGACGACAATGTGGTACAAAGTGCAACACTTTCACTACAGAACAGAGGACACAACTTGTTGAACTTGTGCGTAGAAACTGGCCAATCACATCTGGCATAGCAGAAAACTGTGAGATGAAGATGTACGTGTACAACCTAACATCCAAGATGTAGTTCAAATGTCCACTGCCCCGTATCAAATAGTGAGCTCCTCCCAAACAGTCACAATGTACATTGTCATGCAGTCTGTTTGTAGACCTGAGCAATGTGTCAACATACATGTCAACACAATGTTAAAATGCATCTCCCCTTCACATTGCAGAGGGACAATCAACACCTCTCACAGAGCAGAGCGGACAACCCATCAGTGATGATGAAGAGGACCTCCACACCTTCGACACCGACGCCCTACAACAGCTCATGGACATCTTAGGCAACTCACCTCCAGGAGCAGGGCAGCCCAGCTACATCGAGGAGACCCACCCCCTGCACAGACCACACAGCAGGAAGCACCCACCACCAGGGCTGGCTCCCATCACCTCACCGAAGCACACCGCATTCCAAGACCAGGTGTTAGACTGCCAGAAGGAGGTGGCTGATCATGTGTGGGTGGGGTTCGACCTTATGGCAGCCGAACTAGATTACATACATGGCTGTCTAATTCCCATCAGGGACCACTTACACTCCCCAACGGACACCCACACTGCGACAGAGACACAAGCATTTGCACATTTCCAGTACTGAACCACGCCCAGAGCCCCGGGATAATCATTCCCACCCCTACGCTGGACTTGCGTATCCCGGCCCAGTCCACTCCTCTTACGTGTAAAGAGGACGACGACAAAGCTACATGTCCAAGGTCTAACCCACTGCCTGAGGTAACATGGTTGCGTCCGCTGTACACAGCACAAAACCCAATCAGAAAGGGTCCATGAGTTGTGGTTCACTGAGTTAGTGGCACCCGAAGAGCTGAGCAGGGTATCAAGCTGATGATGGCATCCAAGACAGGTGTGACCAACTCTGATAGTCTGGCTGTAAGACTGTTTCGACTCTGGCAGTTGTTGGTTGGAGGAGTTCCTGGTGGTGGTGGCGTGTGTAGCCAGAGGTGATGCGTCTTCTGGGCAGGTCAGGCTCGATTTGATGTGGGAGACCTGGTGGACCACAGTTGAGGCAGGAGCCAGCGGTCAGCGCAGGGCCACAGACACATGGTGTTGCTGGCCCCCAGGCCATCGACTCACAGGCCATCCAATATTCAATCAGACAGGCTCCATGACATGAGCTGCACAGAGTTAGTGGCCCCGGATGCACTGCGGCCGGCACAGGCACACCGCCAAGGGACGGTGAATTGCGATGCACTGAGGTAGGGCCACGAGAGCTGAGCGGGTCCTTGTCGATGTCCAAGGTGAATGACGCGGTGTGTTTCAGGGGACAGTGGAAGGTGTTCTTCCAGGGCATGATGCAGAGGGCAGAACCAAGCAGAAACAGGCAATATGGAGGTGATGAATGCTACAGATTCATTTTTAACACCAAGTTAGTATCAGCTCCATGATGATGAAAGCAACCCCCAGGCCATAGACTCTGACGACACCAAAGTTCAACCAGAGAGTGTCCATAAATTTCGGGGCACAGAGTTAGTGGCACCAGAGCTGATAGGGGATGCAGTCTGCGATGAGGCCTGTACAATGGTATAAACTCGGCCATAAATAAATCAAGGCTCAGTTCCAAATGTGTGACCTACTTGACCGCAGTGTAGGCCGGAAGCAGCGGTCAGCAGGGTCCCGCAGCCACATATCGTTGGCTTGCGATGCACAGAGTTAGTGGCACCAGAGCAGTTGTTGGTAGTGTCCGATTAACTCCGTAACGATGATCCTTTTTTCCTCCGAACTGAACAGCGTCTTCCTCTTACTCCTCTCCTTGCGTCTAATGATATGAACATGGCCATTACTAAATCAAGACTCAGTTCCAAATGTGTTGCCTACTGGACCGCACTGTGGGCCAGAGGCAGCGGTGGAGTACGTCAATGAGAAAGGAGTACTGCGGGCCTGTCTCGTGGAGGCCAGCAATGGTCTGAGGAGGCTGCCAAGGTCGCAGGCCTCAGGCTTGGAGCATGCACCGGCACGTGGTGGGCCCTCTTTGACACACGCTGGTGTCTGCAGGTGAGCTTTAAGGCCTGGGTATGCAGGGGGGGCCAAGACGGGTCTGGGGACCAGCGGCCTGGGGTGCGGAAGGTGCACAGGATCACCAGCACTACCGCTCACGGCGTCGGCCTCGTGGCGGGATGAGCGGCGCCGCCCTGGCAGCAAGTTGGCCATTCCGGAAGAGAACCACGCCCAGACAAACGTGCTTTTTATTCACACCCCTACACTAGCATGGCGTATGCCGGGCCAGCCCACTCCGCTCACGCTTGCACGGGGTGACTTAACAAGCTCCATTTCCCCGATCTTCCCCATTGGCTGAGCTAACATGGTTGCGTCCACTGTCCACTGCACTCCAAACACCAGCAGTGTATGTCGACATGGACATGTCTGTGGTCTGCATACTGCAGTCTGGCCAGCACATCCACGCCACACTTGCCATTGTGTACATTCTCATTCATGGGTCACTTGCCTCCTTCGCACATGCCTGGTTCCCACCTTTTCCCACATTCTGCTATTGTGTGGCTGAGGTGCCATGCCATTGATGGCTTGTGTACATGGCCAGCCCTGGTTACCACAGTAAGTTGTGCTGCCGTGTCTGGTAGGTGGGCATGTTGTTTGGCATGTTGTATGTGAGTTTGTAGCGTGTGCATTACCAGAGTTGTGATTTGCATGATTGTGGAGTTGAGGTATGTGGTGTGTTCATTTGGTACTTACCAACGAGCACTGCATTCACATAGGTGCCAGCCACAAAGCGCTGGTTGATGATGGACTGTCGGAAGATGAAGGAATCATGCACACTGCCTGGGTAGTTGGTGACGACATTGGTGAAGAGTCCCTGGTGGTCCACTATTGCCTGCACATTGATGGAATGCGTGTGCTTTCTGTTGCGGTAATTGTGTGCAGTGGTGGCAGGGGGCACAAGTAGGACATGTGTGCAGTCAATTGCCCAACACGTGCGGGAAGCCAGCTATGGCGTAGATGCCTTGCTTTTTCTCCAGCGGTTCCTGCACAGTGTGGGGGAAGTGAAGGTGCTGGGCTACCAAGCTGATGATGGCATCCAAGACAGGTGTGAGGATCTTTGATAGGGCTGGCTGGGAGTCTCCTCCGACTCTGGCAGTTGTTGGTTGGAAGGTACCAGAGGACAACAGATGCAGCACAGCCAGCAGCTTTGTCTGCGGAGGGATGTTGGTTGTCCGCTGTGTTGGTACCATCAGCCTGTGAGCAATGATGGTCAGGATGCGGAGGATGGTTGTCCTTTTGAGCCTGTAGTGGGCAATGACATCCTCTGATGTTAGGTCTGTGAGGCTGGAGCGTTTTCTGAAGGTCCACTGTCTTGTTCTGCGCTGCCTCTGTGGTAGTCCAGAGGGGATGGTCCTGGGGGTGAGGGTGGTCCTGGGGGGAGGGGGGGGTGGTGGTGGGTGTTGTGGCCCTCTTGGGGCTCCAAGCTGCACGATCAGTAGCTCCATGGCATTTGTTGTTTTTCAGGTGTGGCTCTGGACTGGGCTCCCTTTTATGGTGCAGGTTGTTAAATCCCTGCTCCTAACGCGCCTTAACGCCTGTTTTGGGATCTTATCGCCGATCTGGCTGGTCATTGAGAATGTTGCTGAGTAGTGTTGTTGCGGCTTTTTGCACAGGAACGCTTACTCTGCATATCATTAGCGTTAGTTGCCGGGGTCATCTGTGGCGATGTTTTTTGCAGCTGCTATCGCAGGTGAACTGTTGATATCGGCTGTTAGCACCAGATTGTGAATAGGGCGATAAATTTATCACCACTTTGGCTGCGATAAAGTGCCACTAACTCTGCGATATGTCCTTGAGAATATGCCCCTCTATTCCTAGCAGAAACCTGCTCTTCGTTAGGAAATTACAGGAGTATTTAAGTAAAGGGCGTTTTGATTTCAATGGGTCCAAGAGAAAAGGATATTGGCCTTTGTACATTGAACTTGAGCCATCTGAACCTCATCTTTTTCTAAGGATTTTTCACTTCTGAATAGTTTGACAGTCTGCATGGCTCCCTAGATCCTTCTTTTAACTTAAGGGACATGCTGCTCACGTTACCACAGCTCTCCAGTGCTAAAGTTCTTGTATTCTCTCCCATGAACGTGGTAATATTGGTTCATCCCAAATTGGCATATTTAATTTACTTATAGGCCACTAGTAAAGTGCCTAAACGTACCCAAGGTCTGTAAATTACATGCTATTAGTGGGCCTGCAGCACTGATTGTGCCATCCTCTTAAGAAACCTTTTTACCATGTCCCAGGCCAGCCATTGCAGAGCCGGTGTGTACAGTTTACACTACCATGTCAACCTGGCAAAAGTAACCTTTTGCCAGGTCTAAACCTTCCCTTTTTATACATATTCTCTATCCCTACAGTAGGCCTCGGACAACACAGAGGGCAGGTTGTAATGTAGTTAAAAGTCAGGACATGTACTTTTAAGGTTTACGTGACCTGGCAATGAAAAACTCTCAAAGTCATTTTTCACTACTGCAATGCCTGTTGCTTTCATAGGATTACATTAGGATTACCTTAATTTTATTTTTTATAAATGTAATCTCCAATTAGGAAGAGATGAACCCTTCAAGTCTGGTGTCTCTGGAATCACAATTAGAAATCCAAAGAAATCCAAACTTATGGTGAAGTCGGATTTTAAATTACAATTCTGAAAATGACACTTTTAGACTGTTGGCATTTTCTTGCTTCAGCCATTTGGTGCCTATAACCTGTCTCTGATCACATATCTGGGTGCAGTTGACAGATGATCTTTGTGTATTCCTCCCAGTCAGCAACACACAGTGGGACCTAGGAGTGTCTCAATGGGCCATCTCGGGCAGGGTGAGAGGGAGGAGCTGGGCATAGCCTCACTTACACCTGAATAGGCTGTGTCCTTCCCACACAGAAATGGCTACATACCTCTGTGTTGAGTCTGGACCAGGGCAGGAAGAGTGGACATTTGTGCTCCTCAAAGGGCCACTGGGTTTAAGTACTGGAACTCAGACACTACCACTTCAGTACACTTCTAGATCTGTGTATACTCTGCTAGTAAGAAGGACTGCCGTGCTGCTGAAGAACCGCCACTCTGCTGGACTGCACCTAGATGGACTCCTGCTTTGCTGTGGTGAACTGCCTGCTCCCCTCTTGCCTGGGTGAGAAAGACTGGACCTTCATCACTTGAACCCAGCACCTAGAGTGACTCCAAGGGCTACTTGGCTGGCCTCCAGATCTGAAGTCTCAGGGACATAATAGGATTCCAACCTACTTGCATTTGAACTGTGACTCTGCCATCTGTGAGTCTACCCTGCCAAGTGGTGCCACCCCGGTCCTGGACCCCTGGACCCCTAATGTGCTTACCAGTGGAACCAAGGCATTTTCTCTGATGAACGACGCATACCGAACAGAATTAAAACAGCGGCGCTTCTGCATGGATTTTGACCATAATAAAAATCTAGCATCGCTACCACCTCTTGCATGTTTGGACTCATGCATATCCTTCAGAACTGCCACTGCACAATGCTTTTCCTGCCGCAAGCGTCTTCTCACGCCCCTCGTCGACGGCAGCCTCAAGGATGACGACAAAACTCCTCATCGCAGCTTCACTGCTCATTAAACCCCATACATCACCTCGGCTGTGCTTCACATCCTCGACACTGGGCTTTGCATCGCAAGCCCATCAACAGGATCCTCGATGTCGACACAACAGGGCCACGCACCACAGCCTCTCCGCATCTCGGAACTGACGCATTGCCTATGCTGTGCGATGCATCTTTGGCACAGAGCCACACAAACATCTACAACCACGATTTAAGGTAATTTGTTCAGAGGGACTAACTGGGTCCCCATAGCTCGCCCGTGCACCACTATGGTCAGCCTAAACTGGTGACTTTGTCCCAGCCTGAAGTGACCAGATATCCTCAATAGTGCTTTTTGCTTCTTGCTGTTATTTTCTACTATAAATTTTACATTTGATATCTCCGAGTCTGCTAATTGGATTTTTGTTGCTTTTGTTCAGAGCTAATTTTCTAAACTAGTAAGGGATCATTTGGCGTTATCACCATTTTACTGTTTGTAGTGTTGCACAAATACTTTAAACACTGCCTCTAAAGTTAGGCCTGACTACTCTGTGCCAAGCTACCAGAGGGTGAGCATAGGTTAATTTAGGGTAGCCGACTTCTCACCGTGACTAGAATTGTGGTTGCTGCTTGACCAAGGCTCATGCCCCTGTCATCCAGTAGCCAATTTTGACTTGTAGTTGTGCAGTGCCATACAGTGATTTGGTATACACTACCATTCCACACCTAGAACCAATTTCAATTTCAAATTCTCCCTGATCGGCATTTTTTATTTCCCAAATTATCTCTCTACATATTGGATCTTAAAACCACACCTGCAAGCATGGAATTTGAGCTGGCCAACTTGGAGGTTTACACTGTGGCCCTACTCAAGGACTTTGCAAGGAGTTTGGACTTCCTGCCAAGAGCACTACCAGGAAGGTGAAGTTCACTCCATACAGAATGAGACCACAGGAGAGGATGACAAGCGGGAGGGGCCTGTGGAGGACCCTTCCATGGAGCCACTTGAAGAGGAAAGGAATGACTTGATCCCTAGAATGGATCCCCCTGCTAGGGCAGGGAGCAGTATCTACTCCCCTGGCCTGTCCCCCAAGGAACTGGCAGAAAGGAGGGAGGAGTACTGGCTTATGAACCAAGTCTGAAGGAGCTGGATCTCAAGGCCATACAGGCAGAGTCCAGCAGGGATGGTGGCAGCATACCCGCAGATACCATTATATGGTGGGAGATGATATTGACAAATGGTATTCTGCGTACGAGGTAGCCCTGACGGTTCACAAGGTCCCAGAAGAGCATTATGAGGGTGGTTTATGGAAACACATGCCTCTGTGGGATGGAACATACTTCTGACTCTAAAGGTTGGGGACCAAACCAACGAAGGCTCTTTTAATTGTAAACTTTGGGCTGACCCCTCAAAAGTACTGCCAAATGCCCATTTGCCTGACAATATTTTGAAGTACTGGCAGTGGCTCACCATTAATTGCCAACTGTTGGAGGCTCTAAGAGACACAGGAACCAGTATGACTAATGTGAAGAATCAGCTGGTGTCCTCAGAGCAGGTCCTTGCTAACACATTTCACCAAGTCATAGTCACTGACAATCGTGAGAGCCATCTACCAATAGCTCTGGTTCCCTTTGAGTGGGGGGGTCTCAGGTTCTCTGAAAGTAGCTGCGAGCCCTTCCATGCCTGTAGATTGTCTGTTAGGCAATGACCTGGAGCACACTACCTAGAGGGAAGTAGAGCTCAGGTCGCACTTGGAGATTTTGGGATTTCCTGAATGGGTCTGTATGATCACATGACCTATGCCTGCCTGTGAAGGGAGTCAAGGGTCTCTGCAGCCTAAAACAATGGCCCAGACTACTGCCATGAAAGAGAGAGGCGGGGGTGTGAGAAAGCAGCCCCTGAATTCCCCATGGTCGAGGTTGACGGGGCACCTGAGGAGGAGGCCCGAGCCAAATGGGGAGGACATTGAGACCCTTGGTGACCTGCCTGAACTTGCTGGTTGGCAAGTTGAGGGCGGGCCCACCAGTTCCGCAAGATGCATAGTGACTGTCCCACTCTAGAGGGCTTGAGGGAGCAAGACCAATCCCAGGCAGAAGGTGACACCTCTAGGGATCACCTGATCTATTTTGAGAATAACCTCCTATATAGCGAGCCTAAGGGTTCTGGTTAAGCCCTTATGCTGGTGGTCCCCCAGTGTTCCAGGACCTTCCACTAGGTTTGGCTCCTCATATAGCTCTGGCAGGACATCTAGGGCAAGATAAGACCTTTGCCAGGCTTTCTGCACATTTTTATTATCCCTGGATGATGACGGCCTCAGATGCATACAGTAAGTCCTGCCCAACCTGCCGAACCTGCCAGGCCAGTGGGAAGTCAGGGAAAAAGCATAAAGCTCCCCTGACTCCACTACCTGTTGTTGGCACTTCCTTAGAAAGGGTAGGCATCGACATTATTGGACCCTTGGACCCTTAAACCCCAACACAGCCTCTAACAACAGGTTTGTGCTGGTTTTGGTGGAATATGCCACCGCTAGCCAGAGGCCATCTCTCGGAGGTCCGTGACTGTACCTGTGTTTGCCAGAACTCTGATGGGTGGCTAGAACTCTGATAGGGATTTTTACCTGTGTTGGGTTCCCCAAGGAGGTAGTGTGTGACTGAGGTACTGCCTTAATGTCAGCGTACATGCAGTCCAAGTGGGATGAGTGTAGGGTAACCTAAAAGTTCACTGTACCCTATCAGCTCCAAATCAATGGTCTTTTTGAGAGATTCAACAAGACCTTGAAAAACATGATAATAGACCTTCCTGAGCCCATGAGGCATGAGTGGGACATCCTCCATCTATGCCTTGTCTTTGCCTACAGGGAGGTGCCACAGAAACAATTAGTTATTGGCCCCTCAATGACCGTCCTGTTAGGGTACGTATGAGCTTTGTGAGGGAGGGGTGGGAGCAAGCTCCCAGGAAACCTTGCCACGATGTGGTCATCTACATGCTGGTCCTCTGCAACCAGATGCACCGCTTCTGGAAAATATAAAAAGTAACCTTGAGGCCAATCAAGAGGTTATGATGCTCTAGTATGACCACACGGCCACTCTGTGGAGTTTCAGAAAGTATGGGCCATGGAGCCTGTGGAGCCCAGAGCTCCCCAGGATTGCTGGGCGGGCCCATATGATGTGAAAGAGCAACAGGAGAAGTCTCCTACCTGGAAGATCTTCAGATCCTAGAAACCTAAGCTTGCTCCACATGAATCGCCTCCAGCCTCAGTTTGATAGGTACGAAGTGGGCATGCTCCTGGAGATAGATGAAGGTGTGGAAGAGGAGAGCGAGCCTCTCCCTCACCTCCTCTTTCCAGGAGCGCAATGCTTCAGTGGAAGGTGTTATTCTCTCTTCTACCCTAGCCCCAGAGCAGGAGAGTGACTGTTATCAGTTACTGGGGCAGTTTACCTCTCTTTTCTCCCTCACATCTCGACTCACACAGCTGCTCGTCCATGATGTGGACCCTGGTACAGCCTACCTGTAAAGATCAAAATGTACAGTTTGTCAGACAGAGTGCGAGTCAGCATCAAGGAGGTCTCCAAGATGCTGGTGTTAGGGGTGATTGAGCCTTCCAACAGTCCCTGGTCCAGCCCTGTGGTTCTGGTATCAACGGCTGCCCCACTGGGCGCACCCCCTGAACTTAGGTTCTGCGTGGAGTACAGGGGTCTAAATTAAGTCACCAGGAATGATGCACACCCCACCCCCTTAGCTGATGAGTTCATCGACAGGCTGGACACTGCCAAATTCCTCAGTACTTTTGATTTAGTATCAGGGTGCGGGCAGGTTTCTCTGACTGAAGGAGCAAAAGAGAGGTCAGAATTCTCAACCCTAGAGGGCCACTTCCTATTTCGGGTGATGCCCTTTGGCCTGTAGCATGCCCCTGCCACCTTCAGGAGCACTTGCATCATCTCCAGGTGGTGATTCAGGCCCTGCAACAGGCAGGCCTGACTATCCAGGTCAGTAAGTGCCAGATAGGGTAGGGTTATCTGGTGTGCCTGGTCCACCTGCTGAACGGAGGCAAGGTGAGCCTCTCCAAACCAAGATTGGGACAATCATAACCTGGCAACCACCTAAAACACAGACTGAGGTGATTATCTTCCTAGGCCTCACAGGATACTACAAAAGATTATTTTTTTTAACAAGAGTTTTATATAGCGCAAACTTGACCCGATTTGGGTATCAGAGCGCTTTATATAGCACCAGTTGCATTACATGAGGACACATTCATTTTTGTTAAGCACGGAGAGATTAAGTGATTTGCCCAGAATCACAGGATGTTCAGCTTCATTGCCGAGACTCGAACCCAGTTCCCCCGGACTCAAGGTCGACCGCCCTAGCCGTTAGGCCAACTCCTCTCTCCTAAATTTGTTAAGGGATAAGGCACCGTTGTTGCCCTGGTAACAGAGGTGACATTGAAGAAACAGCCCAGATCGGCGATTTGGACACGGGCCTGTCATGAAGACTTGAATACCCTCAAGGAGGCCATGTGTACAGCATCTGTACTCAAGGCTCATGACTTCTCCAAGGAATTAATAGTGCAGACGGATGCTTCAGAGAATGGCATGGGGATGGTCTTAGCACAGTTGAAGGAAGAGGGCCCATACCAACTGGTAGTATTTGTAAGAAGCTGACTCTGTAAATAGTATACCAAAGTAAGGTATACACGGAGTCCAATGGCTCCCCAAAGGTAGGCAGAGGTAAACATAGATAATACCTTACTCTATTTTTGTGGGTGAGCAGTAAGGCTTTATCAGAGGGTAGTGTTAAGCATTTATTGTACACACTCAGGCAAGAGATTATTTCACACACTCAAAGACTGAACTCTGACCAATTTGTTTTGTAAAAATATAATTTAGTGTTATATTATTTCAAGAACCAAGCCAGGCCTGGTGCAGGTAAGTGAAATAATACTTTGCAGGAATAACACAGTTGAATGCAGTTGTATGTAATTGATTTGAATACAGATAGGTTAATTATTCAGAAACAATTTAAATTACTTTTCAGTTTCTTTGCAGTTACTGTCTGAATACTTATTAGATTACTTTTTCTACTCAGTGGGATGTGCCTAGATGTCACACTGGGACATTTCCTAAATAAAAGGTAAGTAAATCAGTTTTTGTGAGTACAAAGTTTCTTAAGGTTTCATACAATTTTCCAGCTCCACACTTAAAACATTTTTCATAGAAAAGCAGTCAATGCAATCCTATGGGGGAGGAAATGAACTTATTGGTTTAAAGGTAAGTACTTAGTTTTGGGAGTTGGTTTTCTGGGGTTAGAACAAGGGTCCCTCTCGGGTCAAGGATGCACTCCTAGAGCACTCTCAGCTGGCACTAGGGCGGCCGGGTGCAGAGTGCTGAGGCCCACTGTTATCCAATGAGGTATAGCAGGCCCCTGGCTTGGCAGGACGGGATGAACTGTTCCCATGAGGAACAAGGTCAAGACTGATTTTCATATGGCTGAATCTGAACTGGGGTGACGAGGTAAGCTAAAGAACGATGATGGATTCAACCCAGATCTGTGACTGGGAATGAATGTCTGAAAAGTTTCAGAACTTTGTCAATCATCTCCGTGTGTTTGCTTTGTTTGCTCTAAATTGGCAGGGTATGGCCAGATATGGGTCCCTTGCTCACTTTGCCACTGGATTCACGCTAGCCTGGCTGATATGGGGTATTACCCCGAAACCGGTCCTAAGATGCTTGCTTCCGGTCCAGAAAAGACCTGGCTTGGCAGTTCAGGCAGGACTGTTCTCATGAGGAACAGGGTCAAGACTGGTTTGCATATGGCTGGGTCTGAACTGGGGTGGCAAAGAAAGCTAAAGAACAATGATGGATTAAACCCAGATCTGTGACTGGGGGTGAGTGTCTGAAAAGTTTCAGCACTTTGTCAATCATCTCCTTGTATTTTCTATGTTTGCCCTAAATTGGCAGGGTATGCCCAGACATGGGTCGTTTGCTCACATTGCCACTGGATTCAAGCTAGCCTGGCTGATGAGGAGTGTTACCCCAAAACTGGTCCCAGGAAGCCTGTTTCCAGTTCAGTGAAGATCTGGCTTGGCAGATCAGGCTGATTTTTCCCATGAGGAAATGGGTCAAGAAGACTGATTTGTAAATGGCAAGGACTGAACTGGGGTGACGAAGTGAGCTAAAGAACGATGATGGATGGAACCCAGATCTGTGACTGGGGTGAGTGTCTGAAAAGTTCCAGCGCTCCATCCATCATCTACTTGTGTTTGCTTTGTTTGCCCTAAATTGGCAGGGTATGCCCAGACGTGGGTACGTTGCTCACTTTGCCACTGGATTCAAGCTAGCCTGGCTGATGAGGAGTGTTACCCCAAAACTGGTCCCAGGATGCTTGTTTCCAGTCCAGGGAAGACCTAGCTTGGCAATTCGGGCTGGACTGTTCACATGAGGAATAGGGTCAAGGCTGATTTGCATATGCTTGGTCTGAACTGGGGTGGCGATGTGAGCTAAAGAACGATGATGGGTTCAACCCAGATCTGTGACTTGGGGTGAGTGTCTGAAAAGATTCAGCACCCCATCCATCATCTCCTTGTGTTTGCTTTGTTTTCCCTAATTTGGCAGGGTATGCCCAGAAGTGGGTACGTTGCTCACTTTGCCACTGGACTTAAGCTAGCCTGGCTGGTGAGGATTGTTACCACGAAACTGGTCCCAGGATGCTTGTTTCCAGTCCAGGGAAGACCTGGCTTGGCATTTTGGGCTGAACTGTTCCGAAGATGAACAGGGTCAAAACTGATTTGATTATGGCTGGGTCTGAACTGGGGTGGCGAAGTGAGCTAAAGAACGATGATGGATTCAACCTAGATTTGTGACTGGGGTGAGTGTCTAAAAAGTTTCAGCGCTCCGTCCATCATCTCCTAGTGTTTGCCATGTTTGCCCTAAGTTAGCAGGATATGCCCGAGCGTGGGTCCCTTGCTCACTTTGCCACTGGATTCAAGCTACCCTGGCTGATGAGGGGTGTTACCCCAAAACTGGACCCAGTATGATTGTTTCCCGTCCAGGGAAGAACTGGCTCGGCAGTTTGGGCTGGACTGTTCCTATGGGGAACAGGGTCAAGACTGATTTGCATATGGCAAAAAAGAGGGACTTCCCTGGCACCCAAATGCAGATGGGCCTGGGCAACCTGACCAATCCATGGCCCTCTGGTACAGCCATCAACCCCCATGCATTCCCATATTTTGAAAGGTTTGCTGAAGTAGCATACAAGAAGGATTATCCATGGGCTACCCTGTCAGGCTATGGATGATAGCTGCAGTGGACGTCACCAGCCCTTCTCTAGAGACAGTGGGGACATTACCCTGGCTTGTGCCAATGGCTTAAAACCAATTCCATCTTGAGTTCGCCTGCAATTATACTCCTGAATGCCAAAGTTGATCACTTCTTTTCTGGCCAAAAGCAACTCCTCCACCACCACAGGACCCCGTGTCCCTTTGACTATTGTTGTGAGAACTATTCTATTACGAAAGTCACCAAGTCCTCTATAAATAACTAGTTGCACCAGTCTGACAGATAAGCCCTATCTTTGTGAAAGGATAATTTCCTGGGGGCAGCCACGGGAAATTGTGTTAAACCAACCATGGTAAGCACTCCGCTTCCTATTTAAATGATTGACTGATTCATTGAGGCCCTTGAAGGACTGCCCTGACTTCTAAATTCTCCATGGGGTGATGTGTGACCATGCAATGGCTGTCACTTCCAAGCCAACCAAGAGATTTTGACTATAAGGTTCTCGAATAGGATCTTTCTGCCCATTGTCACTTGTGTGGCAGGAGCCTCTGCGTATAAACTCCTCAACTAGATGGCGTAATCCATCAAACCGGAGACCGCCCCCATTAGCCATGGGGAAATGAAAACTCGCCTCTGCTGCCTGCCTGTCCAACCCAGTCTGGGTAAACATCGACGTTGCATGTTGCACAATTGAATGACCAATGATCGATACACTGGCCATAGCCATGTGCCTAATGCAAAAACTGACATGTGAAAAATACATGCCATTACTCCAAAAGTCCAAAGACATTCATATCTACAAAATGTTGATACGCATATAGTGCTTATAACAGTCTAACCTCCACCAGACAATCTTCTTGACCACCTCGGGTTTAACCCCCGCTCCTACTGCGGATGTCCCTGTCTCAGTTCTAAAAGGGAGTGAGCTGAAATTGCCATGGATACTTGCTGCTGAAGGTCTTTGTGCAGAAACTTAAGGAATTGGTATCTAGTGAAAAGGACACCAGTGACGTGAGCCAGTATGGAGGTAGCTGCTACCTGAGGACGTATCTGAGAATGTGCATACCACGACCACTGGGCCACCTGAGAAACTACCTGTCCTCCTCAAAATTATCCGGTCCCCTTTGCCCAATGGGTACATCGAGGTATGGGGATGACCAAGTCCTTTCCAAATCAATATATCCTACTGACCAAAACCCCCCATGTACGTCTTGTTTGTACCTCGCCACAATCTCAGAGACTCTAAATGCACCAAAAATATGAGAAATTTGACGCGAACAGCGTCACCTCATATGTAGATCTGCATACTCTGTGCAAGGCAACAAAAATCCTTCCCAACTTGTCCAAGTTCAGTTCAGTTCAAAAGCTTTATTTCGACAGTTAGTCATAAAAGCACAACAATACAACACATATCGCACAATAAATAAGACATAATACAATACAATACAGTTACAAGATAAAATGATTATTAAATTCCATATACTGTCGGATATCTAAAAGTTTAAAAAAAGGATATTACTGTAACAGCTGTTTCCTTGCAGATCTTATCCTCCAAGCCCAACCCAAAAATTTAGCTAAACAGCAGGCAAAGAAGGGACGAGCGTCAGAGTGCAATATGCGTAAAGCTTCCAAGTATGATCTTGTACCTAGGCTCCTACATAAAGGCTTCAGCCATCACGACCTAGGCACAGAATAAGCATGACACTCGAACAACAGATGAGCTATGGACTCGACCCTTAAATTACAAAAGGGACAGTAAGGGACAGTTTGGTATGGAGGTTTCCAGGTAGACGTAAAAAGACCTAGAGGAAGAACACCCACCCTGAATTTAAAGTATAATGCTCTATCACCTGGGTTGGAGATTGCATCCAAATAAGGTTCTCTGAAAGGGATCTCCTTGACTAACAAAAACTGGGCGACAGATTTACAATGATTGGGGTTACACAACCTCTCATTATCCACCCAGAGCCAATAGATCTTTTTGAGCAATTGTTTTGAGGGTGCTGTTCTATTGACCCAAGCATCTCCTAAACCCAGGTCATAGAGAAGTCGCTTAACCTCCCTGAGCCAGATTACCTTATGCCAACCGGATGAGGATAAGATTTCGCTCAGGGCATCTGCGTAACTACTCAATTCAGGGACATTCCATATCCTGGCCCATAATAAAAGGGGACGTAGCCTGGCTTGCTCGCTGATTGAGCGTGTGCCTGCGTCAAACAGGAGGGGAATTGTGGGGGTACTGTGGGGTAATGTCATAAGGTCTTTATGAAAGTTGTTTTCAAGGTGTGTCAAAATATCAACTCTTTGTATACCCCACAATTCCGCACCATACAGAGCTGCACTCACCACCCTTGCCCTGTATATATCAAGAAGTGCCCCAATAGGTTTTAAAGCTGAGGCACGTTGTTCCTTGAGCAGGGCCCCTGTGACCCTCTTGTGGGTCAAGAACACCTTTTGGTGATGCGTCTTCCAGCTCATATTGGCACATAGACGGATACCTAGATAGTCAAATTCGTTGACTCTATCAAGGGGAACAGAGTCCAGGGAAGGAGGAACAGCCGCTTTCCTGGGAGGGTTGAGAACAAGGAATTTGGTCTTGCTTATATTTATGGACAGGCCCTTGGTATCACAAAAGGCCTTAAAGCTAGAAAGCAACTTTTGGATACCTGCTGGTGACTTTGAAATTAGGAGGGTATCATCCGCAAAAAGGAGCGTAGGTACTTTTCTGCCAGCCAAGGATGGTGCGTCTGACGGCTGTTGGAGCAGATGTTCCACCACTCCGTTAACATAAAGAGAAAACAGAGTGGGGGCAAGCACACATCCCTGGCGGACGCCCCTATCTACGGAGATACGAGATGTTTTCTCCCCCTGGGTACCCCACCTAATCTGGGCAAAGTTGCTTTCGTGAAACTTTATAAGCAAGGCCAACAAATAGGGTGGTAAACCCAACCTACCTAAGACATTCCACAGTTGGACTCGTGGGACCAGGTCGAAGGCAGTTCGCAAGTCTATAAAGACTAAATACAAGCTGCCCCCACCCAGCACAACCACTTTCCAATATATCATTAGAAGGCGAAACGTCTGCTCGATGGTACCCATCCCTGCTCTAAAACCAGCCTGGAAGTCTGACAGAACCTGATTTTCTTCAATCCACTGCAGAATCCTACCTAGCACCACTTTGCCCGCAACCTTTTGTGTAGAATCAAGCAAGCTAATAGGACGATAATTAGCTGGGTCGTCCCGACAACCTTTTTTGAAAATAGGGACGACCTCAGCACCCCTCCATGAGTCAGGGAGAGAACCTCCCGACACAACCTCATTCAATAGTGATGCAATTAACCTACTCCAGGGTAATGGGTATTTCTTCAGCAAGTCACCCGGGATTCCGTCCGGTCCGGCAGCCTTGTTAGAAACAATACAACTAATTGCCCTTGCAACTTCCTCAGTGCTGAAGGGGCAGGGATTAATGGAGGTCTCAGCTGATAAGCTGGCGAGAAGGCCCATGTTAGGATGGAGTACCCCACTTTGGGCAGAGTAGAGTTTAGAGAAGTGGGCAAACCAAAGATCGCCAGGAATATTGCAGGTAAGCAGGGAATCAAAAGGTTTGTCCCTAGCTCTCAGCAGCTCCCAGAACCCCTTGGTGTCTTTCCTGGAGCTTGCCTCCACTAAATCCCACCAAAAACTATAATCATGGGCCTCCTTTGCCTCAGCGATAACTTTTTTATAGAGTTTCCTCGCCCATCTAATGCTGCCTGCATCCTTACTTTTCACTGCAGAAATAAGTTCCCCCTTTGCGGCCCGACATTTAGAGGAATACCACTTGTTTCTTGCCCTAGGAGCACTTTTCGCAGAAACATTCGCGCTGGGTTGGGGTATAATAAACAAATCACTTAACAGCGCAATGGTTTCTGTGAATAATGATGAAACAGATTGGCTGGTGGTACCCAGGGCTTCAAGGCGCGTGCCCGATGCTGCCATAGTGGTCCCTGCCTGTGCCATCCTTTCCTCATCCGCTGCTACTTTAGCCCACTTTAGGCGCCTGCCACAGCGCGAAGGAGCAAGCTCATGGGAGGTTTTCCACTTGTAGGGGAACTCAGCTATGTTCCCAGCCTGCCAGGGGGAAATCAATGTTAAGGAGAGAGGATTGTGGTCGCTATCGCAAGACGCAATAACCTCCATATCGTAATGGAGTGGCCACAAATTATAATTCAACAGAACATAATCTATTCTAGAAGTGTGTCCCATCCTGTTATAGGTGTGCACACCCAAAAGATCCGATTTGTTGGGGCGCCGTCGATTTAGGTTCGACCCATCCAACCTTTCTTACCCCCTCATGGCTTTCTAAATTTAAAAGGATTGTAAATGATCTGAGTCCCCCCCCAATTTTGCGAAAAATGGCAATGCTAATGTGTGTCACTTAGCAAACACCGCTGATCTACCCTGCCACTGCATGTGTTCAAGGAAAATCAGTCAATTAGTCTAAGAGAAAAGCTGTTCCTGAGGTCTGGCCGCAGTTTATACAATTTAGCTGAAAAAGGCCCTTTCGTATGCCTGTGTTGTTTTAGGTGCAATGCTGTCTGAAACAAACTCGGAGAGAGTTGGGTTTCATGGTTCCATAGATGTCCCGGTAAGTGGTGGGTTCTGCCTCTGCCCGTGGGTGGAAACTTTGGACATTCGGGACAAGATAAAACATCGTCTGCATTAGTCAAGATACCAGGTTCATGTTTTGCTTTAAACATAATGTTATTCTTCAGACAAATCAAGTCCAATTCCTTCGTGCACCTTGGGTACTGAGAATTGATTTGCTCAACCATCACCTTGTTGTCCGACAAGAATATGACCAATTGGTTGCAGAACCTGCCAGTCCAAATGCGAAGAGGTGATAATCTGGGCGGAGCTTGTGTCCAGCCAAGACTAAGCCCAGGTCTGGGTAAACCACCTGGTGCTTACATCATCACCGAAACCCAAACTGCCTGCTGCATATGTAAACAACCCAAAATTATGGCTTTACCGTAGGGGCCTGACCACACCCATGAACCATTAAAACCTCTCAGAAAGGACAACCAAGTCCTCAAATTTTGCTTTTGATCTGTTGAAAGGTGAGTCATATGGTACTTTTCTTTCAAGCCATACTTAGCCTGAGCTATAGTGCATGAAAGTGGGTGACCCATGGGCATTACCTATAAGTCAAAATTGAGCTGATTTGTAACTGGTGTAAGGTGACCTACTGTGTCCCCAGGTAGGACTCCAGGAAGGCTCTGAAGGTGTCCACTTTATCTATTGGAAGTCTGCAGTCCCCTTTCACTGTATCGATTTCTATATCTAAAAATCAAGGTTGTTGCTGATCCTCCATTTGTTTCCTGAGTTTCAAATTCTGATATTAAGCACTGAAAAGTAGCAAGTGATTTGGCACAGCAAATGGACCCACCTGGTCCCAGGAGTAGGAAATCGTCCAAGAACTGAATGACTGAACAGACACCGATACCTGTGTGGAAACGCATTCCAAAAAGGTGCTGAACTGTAGGATATAGGCACAAGAGACAGCGCACCCCATCAGCATGCGCTTGTCATAATAGAATTTATCGTGGAACTGAAAACCTAGGAAGTGATAGTCATGGGGGGCACTGGCAAAAGGCAGAAAGCCAACTCAATCTCTGCTTTGGCCATGAAGGCCCCAGACCCAATTACCTTAGTACTAGGGTGCCATCCAAGGATGCCTATTTGACCGAGCAAAGGAATGGGTCAATAGCATCATTAACAAAAGCCCTTCTAGGTGCTGAGTGCTTATGAACCAATCTAAATTCCCCAGTTTCTTTCTATGGGAACAAACTTTGAGCAAATAAGCACTACTAGAAAAAGGCTTACAATCGGTCCAGGCACCCCAGCTTGCAGAGCATGGGGGCTTCGAGCTACAGGGGGCGCCCTCTGGCACTCTGCACAAGGAGCAGGCTGAGAGCTCTTAACTGGGTCTAGAGCATTGGGAGACTCCTCCATGTACTTTGCAGGGGGCTGGGCCTCACATTACGCCACTGAGCCACCATACCCAATCTCATGGACTTATTTACAAGAGGCCTGCGCTGCTGGAGCATCACTTTTTTTGATGCTCCCGTGGCGCAGGCCTATCAGTCATATCTATGAGACGATGCAAAGCCACCCTGAATGGGTTTGCATGACCTCATAGATATGAAGTAAGGCAAGGCAGCGCAAGCGTTGTTGCAGCCAGTTCCAATTACTGTTCCCGAACTACAGGTTGTGCCTCATTTATTTAAATTTTTTACAGCGCACTTACCGCACTCCAATATCATCCCCACTGACTGGTCAGACCATCACCTTATACTGTTCACCATTGCTACCGCAGCAAACCTCCCCGCCCCTAAAACTACCAGACCTAAGAAATTGACCAGAAACCTAAAAGGCATCCCCCCAGGTGTTCTACAATCAAAACTCCAAGCTCAACTTCCTCTCATTCCCCCCTCCCAAAATGCGAATGAGCTCACTGAACTATTTAACAATACTGTTACAGATATTCTTGACCAACTAGCCCCGCCTAAACTCAAAAACCAAAGAAACACCCCCTCAAACTCTTGGTTTAATACAGAGATAAATAATGAGAGACGGGCACTCAGACTGTCGGAAAGAACCTGGAGACACCATCCCTCCCATCTTGCACTTCTCAGACATGCTAGATCCACTTACAAAAAACACATCCTCAAGGAAAAGGCATCCTTCTTCCGCACTCAACTTGATCGTGCCAAAAACAGACCCAGGGAACTCTTCAAAATTATCCGAAACCAAACTTCCCCCGCACCTCCAAATATGGCAGCCTCATCAGACAGATTTGAAGAAATTGCCCACTTCTTCTCGGAAAAAATTGCCAAAATTGACCAATCCTTCCTTCCCACACAACTATCCTCTGCAGGAGTGTCAAAGAAGTGAGACGTGTCCTTAAGAGTTACTCGTAACCTCGCTGGAAACAGGAGAGAATACTGCAAGTTCTCCATCCTCATCGCCTTCTTGACCTCCAAGTATGAGGCCCGTCGTCACTGCACCTCCAGGGTATAATCTGGGAAAAGTGTGACTCTACTATTGTCCACTGCAAAGGGGCCCACCGTTCTTGCCCTCTGTAGTAGGAAGTCCCGGTCGCGGTAGTGCAGTAATCGAGCGATCACCGGTCTCGGCGGCCTGCCCGGCTCGAGTGGCCGCGCCGGAACCCTATGGGCCCGCTCCAGCGTATAAAATTCCGATAGCCCCTCAGGAGCCACTACCGTTTTAAGCCATGGCTCTAGGTAGGCCACCATGTCGGCCCCCTCCACTCCCTCCGGCAGGCCCACCACTCGGACGTTGTTCCTCCAATTCCTACCTTCCGCATCGTCCGCTATACGTTCCAGTGAGTTCACCCTTGCCATGAGAGCGTGCAGCTGCTGGGTCGTGTCTTTGGTGGCTGGGAGCAACTCCGCAATGCTAGTTTCGGCTTCCGAGACCCTACCCACCAACTTCTTGTGCTCATCGCGTAAGAGGCCCAGCCCAACCGCCACCGTAGTGATGTCCTGGTGAAGTGTGGCTTTAGTGTCCGTTAGGGCCGCTAAGATGTCCTGAAGCTGCTTCTGTATAGGGTCCCCAGCCGCCTTCTGCGGCAAGTCTGCCGCTGCATCCTCCGATGCACGGCCCGTGTCCGTGGCTTTGAGCCTAGGCTTGCCCATAGCGACAAATCAGTGGTCTCAGCTCTATCGGAGGTACCCACTGTCCACAGGACCGAGTCTGCAGGTCCCCACCACACCCCTCTCCTCTCGTGGCTCCGCGTCAGCTCAGGGGCCCCAGCAGCAGGTGACCACAGGGTCCCACACCTTCTCCCAACCCGTGTTCCGCTCCACCTGGGCCCAGGGGAGGGATCCCGTCTCTGCCCCCAATCCTCAGCTAGTCCGCTCCACTCCCCGAACCGCCGCTGGGCCCCAGAAGAACAACTACACCAGAGGCGCCCGTGGAGTGCATCCAGGGCAGCAGCACCTCCACTCCGCTCAGTCCCACCGGGCCCGCAGACCGCCTTCCAAGCCGCAAGCCTCCTTCTTCTGACCCAGAGATCAGCAGCCGGCTCTCCGTACACAGGCAGATCCGTAGCTTCAGGCCCAATCTGTGGGCGTCCCCTAGCGCAGCGCTGATCTTCGGCCCCAACACACAGCAGTCACTGCTCGCCTAACAGGCCCTCAGCGTCATTATCCCCAAGGCGATAGCACATCGTGCGATGACAGGGCGATCTCCACCGACCGGGAGGCCATCGGACCCCTGCCAGCCAGATCACAGGCTCCCCGCAGTCAGGACCCCGAGGCAGGCAGTGGCACCGCGCTCCTCCGCACACTCGCCCCGTTCCAGCCAGACTCACCGCAGCAATTCAGGGATAGGTTTGCCACGCTCCCCACTCTCTCCCGGGCAGCCACCGCCAATACCCAGCTCCCGGCCGTCCTTTCCTGGAAGCTCCTCACAGCGCAATCCGCCTCCGGTCAGCACCGCCCAGGAGGGAGACAGAGGGGAACGATCTTGCCCCTCCAGGCAGGCTCCCAGGCAGTCCCCAGCGGGAGCAGGCGCCGCGTCCATGCCACTGGAAAGCACCAGCCTGGCCGACTGTTGTCGCCGCTTTCAGTTCCACCGTAGGGGAGGAGGGGCGCCACTTCGCGCTCCTCGTGTCTCCTCAGCCGCTCCTTGTCCCCACGGTCATCCGCGTTGCTGACCAGCTCCGAGGGCCCCCCAAACTCATTGGGCATCCCCACCACCACAGTCCGGCACACAGAGGCGGGCAGGGCAGGTTACGTCGCCTTCGAGCGGCTTTCAGGGAGACACAGGCCTCATCCCCGAGCCCGCGTGATCGCGCCCCACCAGGCCGGCAGATCCGGAGCCCCGCCAGGCAGCAGGAGACCGCCAATGAAGCCCACGAAGCCTCCAGTCACCCACGATGTGTGGGGGACCTCAGTCGCTCTCCGTAAAAGGTGGAATCAGGATTTTGGCGGCTGATCGGCCGGAGCTGAAGAAGCTCACGTCCTGCCGGCCATGCTGCTTGGCCACGCCCCGAAAGAGTCCTCCCTGTTGCTAGCGATGGAAGTCCCTATGGAACTAACAGAAGCATTGGAATGGACAGAGGAGGATCTAGACCTCCCCTGTATTCTCTGCACCCTCCCAGGAGGAACAAAGGTGGACCTACCTCTAGGGACACAATCTGTACCATCAGTACTATTCCCTGGGGGATCACAGTTCACCAGGGTGGAGTCATCAGACTCCTCCTGGTCATGCTCAGAATTAAGGTCACTAGGGACAACCCCTCCTGGCCCACCTTCTGGAGCATCCCCACCCACTTTGTCCTGCTCTTCTGACCTATCAGGATTCTGGAGGTCATCTAGGATAAGCAGCTCTAAGAGGTTCTTAGTGGTGGGGTTACTACTTTTCTTTAACTTCCTAGTGGTACACAGGGTCCTTAGTTCTTGGAACTTATGGCCACTGTATCTAGAGTGTTGGAACACACTGGGTTCCATAACTAAAGACATGGGGGGGTCATTATGATGGTGGAAGGCCCGCCACTGCCAGCCATGCGGTGGTGGGCCTTCCACCATCGGACCGAGATTTCCCCCCCGCCAAATTAGGATAATGGGGTGAATCCAAGCGCAACCATGGTGGGAGCAAAGACCGCCCACCACAAATCCGCCACAGGCAATCGGTCCAAATGCCTGGCGGAGCGGTCAGCATCCGTAAAATGGTGGCGGTGCCTAGCAGGCACCATCCGCCAAATTACAATGCTGCATCCCCACCAGCCAGTGTATGGCAGGGATTGTATTTGGGGGCCCGTTGCGGGCCCTGCTGAGGTGAGGGGGTGGGGGTGCACTAGGGGGTACACCCTCTACATGTCCCTGCACTAAGTGGCAGGCACAGCGTGGTGCCTGCCACGTAGTGCTTGGAAATGCAAGGCATGGCACTTTAATATTGCAGCGGGTGCGGCAGCCAGCAGCACCCACCGCAATGTTAGAGATACACGATGCAACCGCCACGGTGGCGGGCGCAATGTAATCTCATGTGCGGGACATCCGCCTTACAGGCAGCCGGTCCCAAGCCCGGCAATGATGGCAGTTGGACTAAAGTCCGAACGCCATCGTAGTGACCCCCGTGGTGTCTAGGTATAGTGTGGGATTGCACCTATCTACCCTAGTGAAAACTAAATTTACACAGACTGGAGAAAGGGTTGTGCTAGACCCCTAACAACCAATCTAAAAGTTCAGTAGAACGTACTGGTCTACAAAAATATTTTATATGTGCCTAATGCTAGTGAGCGTTTTTCACCTAATCGACACCTAGATTAGCTGGTAAAACAGTGCCGGCAGAAATCCCAACCGCTGCACACCAATGTAGGAGGGTGGCATAGTATGTGGTGCACACTTAGTCAAGTGAAGCACCCTGCACTAATCCAGACAACCCTTATGGTGATTTTAGTGGTCTTAGACAACCATAGAAAGCTCTCTAAGTGGTAGCTGTGGAGATCAGCATTCAGGCTTAGTCCAGAAGGAGTGTTAAGCAACTTGTTTTACCAGGACTAATCATGTAGTGTAGGTTGAACGAAAAAGAACCACACAGTGTGGTTATAAAAATCATCATATTTATTATACAGACTCACTAACACATTGGTATATCTCCTACCCGAATATATCAACACAGTACACACAATATTTCAAAAGGAGAACAGGGGGAGACCAAGCTATATGCTAATAAAGTGTAATGCGAACTGTGACCAGAGTCGAGACTTGACCCAGAAAACTTAGAAGAGCTGGAGACCCAAGGAACCCCCGAGGTAAGTGCCCAGGAACCCCACGAAGACTGTGTGCAGAGTGGAAACAGCTGCGTACTCAATGCAAGTCAATGGGAAAGTCACGGTTGCAGTTTTCAAGAAGAAGGACCCTTCCCAGAGGACCCTGAAGAAACCTGGTGGAAGATAGAATATTGGAGAGTCACCCCACCTATGGATACCCCAGGAACCAGGATACCTACACCAGGGAAGCCGGGTGCATAGGTGCGAAGTGATGTCGGAAACCGCCATAGACCACAATGGAGGACTTCAGTTAAGATGGGACATGCGAAGGTGAAAGTGTCCAATGGAATCCAGGGGTGGATTCTTGAAGAGGAGTACCTGCAAGCAGAGGGGACAGAGTCTATGCTACTCATGAGTGACCAGGATGCACGGAAGATCAATGACCACCGATAACGGAAAATGCAGGAGAGTTGACGGTGGCCTTGTCACTGGAGCTGTGATGACCAGGCAACACTGTGGAAGACCAGGAGCCATTCACGAGCTGTCTCACGCCCCTGAGATATACATATAGGAGAGCCAGGGGAGGCGGGACCCTGCTTGACAATGTGGAGACTATGTGATTTCTCGTTTGCATTTTGGATCCCACTGCATTCGAGTGTCGGCAGCTGGCAGAAGCGATGTTCGGCTAATCAGTACTTTCTTTCTTGCCTACTGCTTGCCTACTGTCTATACAGAATGGCGGCTAATTCGAGGCATCTGCCTGTATTGCTGTGACTCACTAGGGCTTGGATGGTATACTTGGCAATCTGAGTTGAACGGATCAGGCTCTACTCAAATGTTAAGTAGGTGGCTACCGTCTCCACATCTTTGGCTATAGTGCAAATAATCCTGTTAAAGAACATGGACAAAACGGTTGGAAAACAACAAAAGCTGTTGTATGAACCACACAGCAGAGCAAGGATATTGATGGTAAACAAGGCCCTATTAATAGACCAAACTCAGTTAGCCAAGGTGAAGACATGAAAACACTCCTTAATGCCTTGCAAGCAAATTTGAAGTCCATAGATCACAAGACAGATACGCTGCACACAAGCATGGATACTATCTCCCGCAGTTTTGAGAGGCATGATGGCAGACTTACAGAGCAGGAACAAAGAATTTCAGCTGTGGAAAATACTCTGGCTGCTATTATAGATATGCTCTCTAACATGGAAAAATCCTCCTCGTTATTGCTGCTAATAATTTCAGGTTTAGAGACCAGGTCTTGTCAGAACAATAATCGAAGAATGTATGACGGTATTTCACATGCATTTAGTACGCATGCCTTCTGAACGCCGTCATTAGAACAAACACGTCTTAATATATATATAGTGCTCACTTTTCGGCGAGTAGCATGCTACTCAGGCACCCATACAGGATTAGTGTTGAATTAGTATAGTGAAATATGAAAATAATTTGAGTGGTGGATATGTTAGTCGGTTAGTTGGATTGAGAAGGATAGCGGATGGATAAAAGATGGAAAAAGGTTTGCATTTATATAGTGCTTCTTGTCCCTGATGGGGTGTTGAAGCGCTTTTTTTGGCGAGTAGCACGTTACTCAGGAACCCATAGAGGATTAGTGTTGAATTAGTATAGTGAAATATGAAAGTAATTTGAGTGGTGGATATGTTAGTTATTTTGAATGAGAAGGGGAGATGAGGAATGGAAGAGGGGAAAAAGATTTGCATTTATATAGCGCTTGTTACCCCTGATGCGGTGTTGAAGCGCTTTTTTGGCGAGTACCACGCTACCCCGGAATCCATAAAGGATTAGTGTTGAATTAGTATAGTGAAATATGCAAGTAATTTTAATGGTAGATAGGTTAGTCAGTTATTTGGATTCAGAAGGATAGCAGAGGGGTAGAAGAGGGGCAAAAGGTTTGTATTTATATAGCGCTTTGTTACCCCTGATGGGGTGTTGAAGCACTTTTTTGGCGAGTAGCACACTACTCCGATACCCATAAACGATTAATGGTGAATTAGTATAGTGAAATATGAAAGTAATTAGTATAGTGAAATAGGAAAGTAATTTTAGTGGTGGATATTAGTCAGTCATTTGGATGAGAAGGATAGTGGACCGATAAAAAGAGGGAAAAAGGTTTGCATATATATAGAACTTGTTGCACCTGATGGGGTGTTGAAGCACTTTTTTTCTGAGTAGCACGCTACTCCAGAACCTATAAAGGATTAATGTTGAATTAGTACTGTGAAATATGAAAGTAATTTGAGTGGTGGATATGTTAGTCAGTTATTTTGATTGAGAAGGGTAGCGGAGGGATGGAAGAGGGGAAAACGGTTTGCATTTATATAGCGCTTGTTACCCCTGATGGTGTGTGGAAGCACTTTTTTGGTGAGTAGCACGCTACTCCAGAACCCATAAAGGATTAGTGGTGAATTAGTATAGTGAAATGTGAATAGAATTTGAGTGGTGGATATTAGTCGGTTATTTGAATTATGAAGGATAGTGGACGGATAAAAGTGGGAAAAAGGTTTGCATTTATATGGTGCTTGCTACCCCTGATGAGGTGTTGAATAACTTTCTCAGCGAGTAGCACACTACTTTTCGACCCATAGAGGATTAGTGGTGTATTAGTATAGTGAAATATGAAATATGAGAAGTAGACATGTTAGTCTGTTATTTTTATTGAAAGGATAGTGGAGGGATAGAAGAGTGAAGGATTGTATTTTTATTTTTTATTTTGGAGGCCATAGCCATAGGAGGAGGCTTGGGATGAGTAAAAAGGGAAGTGGAGGGAAAGAGTCAGAGGGAAGAGTTAGGAAAGGCTTGTTTTGGGGGATCGGTATAGTAAGATGATGCAAGGAGGGTTAAGTAGGGGAGAGTCTAGAAAGGGTTATTTTGGGGATCGAAGTAGTGGTATGGGGTTTGGGATGAATGAAAGAGTGGCTGCAGAGGATATATTGATAGAGGTAGAGAGTGAGAGATAGGATAGTGCATTGGAAAGAGTAGTAGAAAGAGGTTGGAGATGAGTCAGAGTTGAGATAGAAGATATATTGAGAGAGGTTTAGGGTGAGAATAGGGTAGTGCAAAGAATATGCTGAATTCGAAGAAAGTAATAAACATATAGATCCATAAGTACATGGAAAGATTATATAGATACATAAAGGAAGGAAGTATATGTAGAATAAAGATTTTGAAAGAGGTGTAGGGTGAGATTTACGGTAGTGCATTGGAAAGAGTAGTAGATAGAGGCTTGAGATGAGTCAGAGAGTTGAGGTAGAGGATATATTGAGAGAGTTATAGAGTGAGAAATAGGGTATTGCACTGTATGCTTTTTTAGGAGAAAAGTAATAAATACATAGATCAAAGTACATGGAAGGTCTATAGATGCATAAAGTAGGTAAGAATATGTAGATTAAAGATGCAATAGATAAACTCTGGTTTTCAAGTGTTGTTGTACGTAAACATTTATTTATTTATTTTTTAGAAACATAATTATTCTACGTATTTATACAAAGCAATGCACATATATAGGCACATATTTATAATACAAATAAATGCTCATATACAGAGTGATATTCTGTACATTTCTGTTTGCGTATGGTGCTTATGTGGGGAAGAGCCAATTCTTGAGTAGTTTTCTGAAGATAAGGTTGTTGTCCATGGATCTTATATTGGGGGGTCAAGAGTTCCATAGTTTGGCTTCTTGAACAGAGAAGGATCTGCCACCCATGTTTTTTTCATGTATCTTGGGATTTTGAGGCGAGGTGCCACTCTAGAGCGGAGGGTGCTTTGTTGAATGTGTTTGGGGATTTTATTCCTGATGAAGAGCAGTCCCATTCCATGTATCGCTTTGTGGGTGATACATAGCAGCTTGAACGTGGATCTTCTGGCAACCGGTAACCAATGCAGGGCTTTCAAGACAGGTGAAATGTGGCCTCGTGGTTTGATAGCAAGAATAGTCTGGCAGCCGAGTTCTGAATCCGTTGTTGTCTTTTCATGGTCATTAAAGGTGATCCGTGGTAGAAGCTATCGGAGTAATCGAGTTTGAACAGAACAAGGGAGATGGTAGCTTGGACCTTGTATAGAAAGCACAAATGGGGAAAGATTTGTCGCAGAGTTTTTATAGTAAGAAAGCTTGATCTTGCTAGTTTGTCCACTTAGGCATTCATCGATAGCGTGAAGTCCATGGTCATTCAAAGGTTTCTTACTTCCTTTGATATTTTAGGTGGTGATCCCAGTTCATCAGCCAGACGGCAGGCAGGTCATAATGTTTCCAATCGCCACACAACAGTATTTCCATATTGGAAGCATTCAATTTGAGATGGCTCCAAGTCATCCATTAATCCATGGCTCTGGGACAACTGAAAATTGGTGAGTTTCTCATTTCTTTGGGGCATTCCAGTTGAAGTAGTATTTGTGTGTGATCTGCATAGTTATAGCAAGTAAGGTGAAACTGATTGATCAGTACCGGTCATGACTTCATGTAGATGTTGAAAGCATGGGAGAGTCGATAGAGCCTTGAGGGACTCCTGCTTTTGTGGAGTATGGTTTGGACGGGAACGGTGGGGTATGGATGACATTAGTTCTGTTTTGAAGGTAGGAAGTTATTCAATCTAGAGCAGTCTCCTCTATGCCGGCTTCGTAGAGTCTTTGTATCAGAGTGTCATGGTCAACCGTGTCAAAGGCAGCCAAGAGGTCCAAAAGGAGTGGCGCAGCAACCCCATTGCGGTCAACTGTGTTCTTCAGGTCATCCCAGATGGCATGGAGGGCAGATTCTGTGCCTCTTCCTGGACGGAATCCTGTTTGGAAGTCTAAAAGTATGGCATTCTCTTCCATGGCTGGTGACATCTGGGCGAATGCTGCTCTTTCTATTAGTTTACCCAGGAAAGGTCCATTTGTAATGGGTCTGTACTTGTCAGGGTTCAGCCAGTCCAAGTTTGTTTTCTTCAGTAAAGGGCGTATGTATGACCTTTTGAGTTCTTCTGGAATTATTCCGGTAGTTAAGGAATCATTGATGATCCTTCTTACTGGAGTGGCAGCAGAGGTTGTCAGAGGAATTGTCTTGAAAGTTTGGGGAGACACAGGTCAGAATGGCTGCCGGCAGGCCTGCTTGCTTTGACCAGGTCCATGAATTCATTGTGTGAAATGTGTTGGAAGGAACATAGAGGCTGGGTTCGAGTATTCTTGGATTTATTTTTGTAAAAAAGTTAGTGCTGGTGACCCTGTTTTAAGTATGAGTCTAGTGTGTCTGCTTTGTCCATGTTATGATTTGCCAGTTCGTCTGTGAAATCTTGAGTAACGGAAAGAGTTTCTTCTAGGAAATGTGGTTTCGAAATTCATTGAGTATTTTATAGAATTCTTTATTTGCACATTTAGCATTTTGAATTCTGTCTGAATAGTACCCTTTCTTTGCTTTTTTGATAGCTGACTTGTATGATCTGTTAAGTTTCTGTAGGCAAAGTTTTTCTTGTTTGGCTTTTATTTTGAGCCAGGCGCGTTGCAGATTTCTAATTTGTTGTTTTATTTCTTTTATCTCTGTATTTCTCGAAGGTGCTTGTTTTCTTTTGTTGTGTTGTGTGGTTTTGAGTGGTATCAGGATATCAAAAGCTTCCTGTAGCCACTCATATAGTTTTTGAACAGAATTTATTGTTTCCAGATCTGTACTGGATGTTAGTTGTGTTTCTAAGTGTTCCAAATTGAATTTGTTCCATGGTCGATAGGTGGATGCATGTAAGGAGGTTTTAGGTGAGTTGCTTTGTGTTGTTTTATGTTGGAAAGCAAGCAAGTGGTGGTCTGACCATGTGACTGGAGTTATAGTTTGAAAGATAACTAGTTCAGTATTAGCAAAAATGACATCTAGGAGGTGTCCAGCGATATGTGTAGGTTTGTGGACGATCTGATGCAGGTTCAGTGTGTCTAGGCCAGTGATGACAGTTTTCGGATGGGACATATGGGATCTGTAAAGGAGCAGGAATTTACAGGAGGAAGACTGTTTAGAATTGCATTCGGTGAGAAGAGCCTCACAATTCTTTATGGAGATGTCGTCCACTTTAGTGATATGTAATGTTTGCCTGAACATAACAGCTAGCAAAAGACACAAAATTGATGGACGGAATGCAGAACAAATCAAAACCTTCACCCCCAGTCAAGAGATCTGGGTTAAATACATCATTATTTTGCTCACCATGCCACCCCAGTTTAGACCTGGCCATATGCAAATCAGTCTTGAACCTGTGCCTCATGGGAGCAGTCTAGCCCGAACTGCCAAACCAGGTCCTCCCTAGACCGGAAACAAGCATCCTAGGACCTGTTTCGGGGTTTCACCCCTCTTTAGCCAAAATAACCTGATTCCAGTAGCACAGTGAGCCCAGGACCCACGTCTGGGCATACCTGGCGCACTTAGGGCAGGAAAGCAAAAGACACTCAATTGATGGACGTAATGCAGAACAAATCAAAACATTCACCCCCAGTCAAGAGATCTGGGTTAAATCCATAATTATTTTGCTCACCATGCTACCCCAGTTTAGACCTGGCCATATGCAAATCAGTCTTGACCCTATGCCTCATGGGAACAGTCCAGCCCGAACTGCCAAGCCAGGTCCTCCCTGGACCGGAAACAAGCATCCAAGGACCGGTTTCGGGGTTTCACCCCTCTTCAGCCAGGATAGATTCCAGTGGCACAGTGAAGCCAGGACCCACGTCTCAGCATACCTGGCTCACTTAGGGCGAGAAAGCAAAAGACACACAATTGATGGACAGAATGAAGAACAAATCACAACATTCACCCCAGTCAAGAGATCTGGGTTAAATCCATCATTCTGTTGCTCACCAGGGCCCAGATCGTTGTACTGGGGGTGAATATATGACATTGTTCTGCATTCTGTCCATCAATTGTTCTTTTTGCATTTGTCACCCCGAGTGGGACGGGTACACTCAGACGTGGGTCCCCGGCTCTCCATGCCACTGGAGTCAAGCTATCCTGGCTGATGGGGGCTGAAACCGGTCCTAGGATGCTTGTTTCCAGTCCAGGGAGTACCTGGCCTGGCAGTTCGGGCTGAACTGTTCCCAATGGGTGCAGGGTCAAGACTTATTAGCATATGGCTGGGTCCAAACTGAAATGGCATGGTGAGCAAACAAACAATAGATTTAGGCCCAGATCTTTGTACTGCGGTGAACGGGTATGCTCAGACGTGTGTCCTGTGCTCTCCATGCCACTGGAGTCAAGCTATCCAGGCTGATGAGGGCTGAAAGCCCGAAACCAGTCCTAGAATGCTTGTTTCCAGTCCAGGGAGTGCCTGGCCTGGCAGTTCGGGCTCGACTGCTCCCATTGGGCGCAGGGTCAAGACTGATTTGCATATGGCTGGGTCCAAAATGAAATGGCATGGTGAGCAAAAAAACAATGGATTTAGGCCCAGATCTATGTACTGGGCTGAATGTATGACATTGTTCTGCATTCTGTCCATCAATTGTTCGTTTTGCATTTGTCACCCCGAGTGGGATGGGTATTGCCAGACGTGGGTCCCGTGCTCTCCATGCAACTGGAGTCAAGCTATCCTGGCTGATGAGGGCTGAAAGCCCAAAAACAGTCCTAGGATGCTTGTTTCCAGTCCAGGGAGAACCCGGCCTGGCAGTTCAGGCTGGACGGTTCCCATTGGGCGCAGGGTCCTGACTGATTTGCATATGGCTGGGTCCAAACTGGAATGGCATGGTGAGCAAAAAACTATGGATTTAGGCCCAGATCTTTGTACTGGGGTGAATGTATGACATTGTTCTGCATTCTGTCCATCAATTGTTCTTTTTGCATTTTTCACCCTGAGTGGGACGGGTATGCTCAGCCTTGGGTCCTGTGCTCTCCATGCCACTGGAGTCAAGCTATCCTGGCTGATGAGGGCTGAAAACCCGAAACTGGTCCTAGGATGCTTGTTTCCAGTCCAGGGAGGACCTGACCTGGCAGTTCGGGCTGGACTGTTCCCATTGGGCGCAGGGTCACGACTGATTTGCATATGGCTGCGTCCTAACTGGAATGGCATGGTGAGCAAAAAACACGATGGATTTAGTCCCAGATTTTGTACTGGGGTGAATGTATGACATTGTTCTGCATTCTGTCCATCAATTGTTCTTTTTGCATTTGTCACCCTGAGTGGCACGGGTATGCTCAGACGTGGGTCCGTGCTCTCCATGCCACTGGAGTCAAGCTAGCCTGGCTGATGAGGGCTGAAAGCCCGAAACCGGTCCTAGGATGCTTGTTTCCAGTCCAGGGAGGACCTGGCCTGGCAGTTCGGGCTGGACTGTTCCCATTGGGCGCAGGGTCAAGACTGATTTGCGGATGGCTGGGTCCAAACTGGAATGGCATGGTGAGCAAAAAAACGATGGATTTAGGCCCAGATCTTTGTACTGGAGTGAATGTATGACATTGTTCTGCATTCTGTCCATCAATTGTTCTTTTTGCAATTGTCTCCCCGAGTGGGACTGGTATGCACAGACGTGGGTCCCGTGCTCTCCATGCCACTGGAGTCAAGCTATCCTGGCTGATGAGGGCTGAAAGCTCGAAACCGGTCCTAGGATGCTTGTTTCCAGTCCAGGGAGGACCTGACCTGGCAGTTCGGGCTGGACTGTTCCCATTGGGCGCAGGGTCACGACTGATTTGCATATGGCTGGGTCCTAACTGGAATGGCATGGTGAGCAAAAAAACGATGGATTTAGTCCCAGATTTTGTACTGGGGTGAATGTATGACATTGTTCTGTATTCTGTCCATCAATTGTTCTTTTTGAATTTGTCTCCCTGAGTGGGACGGGTATGCTCAGACGTGGCTCCTGTGCTCTCCATGCCACTGGAGTCAAGCTATCCTGGCTGATGAGGGCTGAAAGGCCGAAACCGGTCCTAGGATGCTTGTTTCCAGTCCAGGGAGGACCTGGCCTGGCAGTTCAGGCTGGACTGTTCCCATTGGGCACAGGGTCAAGACTGATTTGCATATGGCTGGGTCCAAGCTGGAATGGCATGGTGAGCAAAAAAACGATGGATTTAGTCCCAGATTTTGTACTGGGGTGAATGTATGGCATTGTTCTGCATTCTGTCCATCAATTGTTCTTTTTGCATTTGTCACCCTGAGTGGGACGGGTATGCTCAGACATAGGTCCCGTGCTCTCCATGCCACTGGAGTCAAGCTATCCTGGCTGATGAGGGCTGAAAGCCCGAAACCGGTCCTAGGATGCTTGTTTCCAGTCCAGGGAGGACCTGGCCTGGCGGTTCGGGCTGGACTGTTCCCATTGGGGACAGGGTCAAGACTGATTTGCATATGGCTGGGTCCAAGCTGGAATGGCATGGTGAGCAAAAAACCGATGGATTTAGGCCCAGATCTTTGTACTGGGGTGAATGTATGACATTGTTCTGCATTCTGTCCATCAATTGTTCTTTTTGCATTTGTCACCCCGAGTGGGACTGGTATGCCCAGACGTGGGACCCGTGCTCTCCATGCCACTGGAGTAAAGCTATCCTTGCTGATGAGGGCTGAAAGCCCGAAACCGGTCCTAGGATGCTTGTTTCCAGTCCAGGGAGGACCTGGCCAGGCAGTTCGGGCTGGACTGTTCCCATTGGGCTCAGGGTTAAGACTGATTTGCGTATGGCAGGGTCCAAACTGGAATGGCATGGTAAGCAAAAAAAGATGGATTTAGACCCAGATACTTTATACATTGCCTTTCGGATAAGCCAGTCTGCTCGTGCCAAGCTACCAAGGGGGTGAACAGGGGTTATCTAAAGTGTGTATCCCCCTTGCCCTGACTAGAAGGAAGAGTCCCTATTTGGTCAAAGATACCTACCTCTGCCAACTAGAGACCCCCATTTCTAACATTGGTGGTCAGCGGTGTGGATTTGAACTTGTATTTGTACTTGACCCACAGTGATTGGTGTACATCACTTGATCAGTGCAGACAACTACGCAACCACATACTGTGTTTTATTTTTGGTTCTATTTTTGATCTGATCCTTGAGTCATCCACGCATCATGTCTCAATATGGCAAAGTAGCAAGTGAGAAGGCAGAATTGGAGTTTCACATTGAGGATTTGTATTCCTACAAAGTAGATCAAGTCAAACAATTTTGCAAGGATTTGGGATCTCACATGAGGAGTAGCTCTAAGAAGGATGAGCTACGGAAGGCCTTAAAAGCCTGGTGGGAGGCCAAAGGAGCTGAGGAGCCAGAGAATGGAGAAGTGGATGAGGATGCACAAGGGGATGGTTTCGGGTCACAGGATCTGCCTGTGCCAAAGGCAGCCTCAAGGGCTGCCAGCGTCCATTCCGCAGGAAGTCTCTCCCGAGAGGATCGGGTGCAGAACCAGAGGATCAGCGAGCATGAGCTGGAGATCATGAGGCTCAAGGAGAAGGCAGAAGAAAGGTCTCATGCCTTGGAAGAAAGGAAATTGCTTTTGGCTCATGAGTTGAGCATGAGGGAACTGGACATCAAGCCATTTCCAAGCCAGTGGCCTGTGAGTGGCCTGTGAGACTGCAGAGGTTACGTCCCAGGATCTCTGTGATGAGATCTCTCTATTTTTTATGAAGAAGATAGATGGGATCTATGACAGTATAATGGCTTCAAATATAAGCGCTACAGGAGGAAACAATATCTCTCATGAGATCACACGACAGGTACAACCTATTCAGTGCCTTACAAGTTTACCCCCTATTTCCTTAGAAGAGGTAGTCTTATTGATAACTCAAATTAAGAGTGGCAGCCCCTTAGACTCCATTCCTGCACGTATTATGCCCATGCTTGCAGACGTTCTAGGACCGCAAATTCAGAATCTGGTTAACATTTCTCTTAGTACAGGGAAGGTCCCCTTAGATTGGAAAAGGGCTTTGGTAAGACCGCTGAGGAAAAACACTGCAATCCCCTGGACGGAATTGTCTAATCTAAGACCTATTTCACTTCTCCCCTTTTTGGGTAAAATAATAGAGAAATTTGTAAACCGTCACCTGTCAAACTATATCGAAACGACAGGTGGGTTAGACTCCTCCCAGTCAGGTTTTAGGCCAAGACACAGTACTGAGACCACCTTGTTGTCTGTCGCGGACGATCTACACATGTTCCAGGATAAAGGCTACTCTGTTATCCTGGTCCTGTTGGATCTGTCCGCGGCGTTCGACACAGTGTCACATAACATCATGACCACCAGGCTAGTTAACATCGGCTTGGAAGACAAGGCTTTAGCCTGGTTGAGGAGCTTCCTAACAGACCGCACTCAAAGGGTCACTTTGGGGATATATCGATCAGAGGAGAGGGAGATCTCTAAGGGGGTACCACAGGGCTCCTGTCTGAGCCCTACTCTTTTTAACATCTATGTGGCCCCCCTAGCAGACATCATGAGATCCCATGGATTCATCCCAGTGTCATACGCAGATGACACCCAACTCCTCTTTCCTTTCAAAACCCTTACTGCCAAAGTTAGAAATGACTTTGCCCAGGGGATGAAAGCAGTGGCTCACTGGATGGCATCTAACTTCCTGCAATGCAATGTGGCAAAGACGGCAGTGATGCTGTTCGGGGAGGCCAAACTCCTGTGGACTCCTGACTGGTGGCCTCAAGACCTTGGCCCAGTCCCTGAACCTAGACAGGTTGTGAAAAATCTAGGGGTCCGATTGGACCAGGAGCTTTCCCTAAAACATCACGGCAACCAAGTGGTGGGCTCTTGTTTCCACATTATTGGTTTGCTGCGGAGAGTCTTCCCTTTGCAGCCAGATTCAACTAGAAAAACTTTGATACAGGCTCTAGTACTAAGTAGGCTGGATTATTGTAATGGACTATTGTTGGCAGCAAATGAAGGAGTCACTTCTAGACTACAGGTAGTCCAGAACACCGCTGCTCGCCTTGTCCCAAATCGGCCCCCTCGTACCCCTTCCAAACCCTTACTTAACAAGCTGCATTGGTTATCTATCAAACAGAGGGTGAAGTTTAAAATCTGCTGTGTTATACATAAATGCTTACATGGGAGAGGCCCTGTATATCTTTCCAACAAATTCTGCCCCTATGTACCCATGCGCTCTCTGAGATCCAGTGAGCAGGCTCTGTTATGTGTACCCAGAGTAAAAAAAGCAAGACAGGGAGACAGAGCCCTATCAGTTGCTGGTCCAACCCTATGGAATAGCCTCCCTACATCTTTGGGGCTATGTGACGATCATCTTCCTTTTAGGAGACAATTAAAAACCTTCCTATTTCAGAACTATTAAGATATACTGCTTGGATTTCCTCTTCTGCTGTAATATGGCCGTCTCAAGGCGCGGAGATACTCCTTCGGGAGTCGAGTCCAGCGCGGTACAAACCCATAAATAAATAAATAAATAAAGGCCAAGTAACTGGAGTCCAGTTCAAATGGTGGCAGCGCACAGCCTGTGCAAGGGGGTAAGCTGTACATACCCAAGAATTTAGAGCAGAATTTCCAGAAGGAAGAGGATATTTATGCATGGTTTGAATTGTATGAGCTTTCATTGAGGACGAATGAGGTGCCTGAAAAGAACTGGAGGGCGGATCTATGGAAACACTTTGAGGCTTCTGGGAGGGCTGTTTTACCACCTTTAGAGAAGGCGGGTACTCTGACCTACGTCAACATGAAGGAGGCCTTATGCCTCAAGTCCTCAAGTATGGGCTCACCCCAGAACAGTACAGAGTGAGGTTCAGGAACTTCAAGAAGCATGATTCAGACACTTGGGTTGAATGTGTAAGGGTGTACACGTGTGCACTGGAAGGTTGGATAAAGGGCAGCAAAGTTACTGATTATGAGGGGTTGTGCCATCTAATTAGTTGGGAGCACTTGAGCAGTCTATGTGTTTCAGAGCTGCGCCAGCATCTTTTGGACAGTAAGTTAACTGATCCCAGTGAGCTTGCTAAGGAGGTGGACCTCTTGACCAGCACCAGGGTCCACAAGGGGCTTGTGGGTACCACAGCCAAAGTTGGGCAGGGTCCCTAGCAGAAGAGTGGGGGGACAAAGGTAACCAAAAGGAGATCTCTAAAGTGCCCCAAAACAGTTCAGAGGCAAAGGAGTCCCAGCCCCCCCCCAGACTCAGACGCGCAGCCCCCTAAGGGCAGGGTAACTTCCAGGGTCGCCCCAGGTGTTACAAATGTGGTGAGAAGGGCCACATTGCCCCTAGGAGCCCCAAGAAATCCCAAGCACCCACTAGTGCTCAGACACCGAGTTTTGTGAGTGTAGCTTTGGGGGAGGAATTTGTTTCCAGTGAAAGGGAAGAGCAAGCAGTTATGACCCTTGTCTCTTTAGGAGACAGAGAGATGGTCCAGGAGACCTACCTGCCTGAGACCACTAAAAAATACAGGCAGTGGGTGACCATCAATGGGAGGAGGGTGGAGGCTCTGAGAGACACAGGAGCCTGTGTGACATCTGTTAGGTGTCAGTGGGTGTCTGAGGAGCAGGTAATTCCCAATGCACTTCACCCTGTAGTTGCAGCAGACAACGCCGTGCGCCTCTGCAAAGTGGCGCTAGTTCCCTTTGAGTGGGGGGTCTCAGGTTCCTTGAAGGTTGTTGTCAGTCCATCCATGCCTGTAGACTGTCTGCTGGGTAATGACCTGGAGAGTTCCCCATGGAGGGAGGTGGAACGCCAGGCTCATTTGGAGATGTTGGGTCTGCCTGAGTGGGTCTGTGTGACCACTTGGTCAATGGCTGCCAGTAGGGGCTATCAAGCGGGCCTGGAGCCTGAAACAGTGGCCCAGGTGCCTGCCAGGAAGAGAAGGGGCAGGGGGCGTGGGAAACAAGCCCCAGCCGTTCCCATGGTCCAGGAGGAAGCAGAACCTGAGGGGGATGCCCTGGAACCTACAGTGGAACAGGTGGCCGAACTGAGAGACCTTCCTGAGCTGACCCATTGGCAGCAGGAAGGAGGTCCCTCCAGGGAAGAGTTCTGGCAGGTGCAGATGGAATGCCCTTCTCTCATTGGTATGCGGCAACAGGCTGCAGACCAGTGCTTAATTTGTAAAATATTAAGTCCAGGTGCTCACATTTTTTTGGAGGCCACACCCATTTCCCCCAGCTCCAACCACTTTCTGCACTGGCTCCACCCACTTACTATATTGACCCCACCCACATCCTCAACTGACACTGCTGAAAGCCAGGTGCGATACCACATTTGAATTGTAGCAAGGGAGACCTCCTCAAGTAAGTTTCTGATAGGCGGTTCCCGCCACCCCCAAGAAAATTTTGAAAAGAAGGAAAACAAAAGGGCATTTAAATCACAATTTTGGAATAGATCAGTGGCGGCTCCCCCATTGGGGCGTGGGAGCGTCACCCCACTGTCTTCTCGCAGTGCGAGAAGGCAGAAACATAAATGGTAAAAACCACCATTTTATGTTTCTGCTTCTCATGCTGCGAGAGAGCAGAAGTGCCTGGTTGGGGGCGGGCGGGTGGGCGGTCCTGCTCGAGTGCAGGGGGGAGTGGCTTGCCCACTGTTGTGAGTATTGACTGTTTGGTTGGCCCCAGGGCCGACCAAACAGTCAATACCCACAACAGTGGGCAAGCCACTCCTTCCCTGCCCTCGAGCAGGACCGCCCACTCTCCCTTTTTCTCTCTGTAGGCTGCTGAATGCAGCAGCCTACATGGAGAAAATGGCCGGGGTGGGGCGCGCTCTGCTTCGCCTCACCAATCACAACACTGCCATTGCAGCGTTGTGATTGGCAGAGGGGAGGGAGGGAGGCTGCCTTTTCCTAATGACGAGGGGTGCAGGTCGGAATGGTGGACGGCGGGAGTCGGACTCGGGACCCATCCAGAAGCGGGACTGTAAGTTTTATTTTATATTTTCTTTAATTAAAAGGTAAACCCCTCCATCCCCCCACGATGACCCTATTTCCACCACCCCTCCCACCTGCCCGTCATGGACATGCCGGCCGCGACTGCCTGGATTGCACACGGGACCCTTTTGGTGGCGGAGAAAAGCAGGGGGGTTGTGGAGGGACAAGTAGGGTGGTTGTGGAGGAACAATTAGGTGGGGACTCCTGATCACTCCCTTTTCTTAGATTGCCTGTCACCGGCATTGTTGCACAGGCCACATGCGTATGGGGGAGGGGATTTTAATTGCATAGCTGGCATGGGATTGGACAGATCCACCCCACCCTATTAAATACTACTTGCTGCAAAGAAACACAGTGATAAAGCGCCATGTGATTCTGAGATTTGTAGGGGTACATCATATTTACCGTTAGTCATCACCCACATATTAATCGATGTATGTTTAAAGTTACCATAGAAATGTATTTGCTGTAATCGTTTAACATAGAGGTGATACAAATGTAATAACGTCTTGTGAAAAATTAACGTTACAAGTTACTGTGAATGTATTTGTAACAAGTTCAATGATTAGTTTTCGTATAATGCCATGTATTAGGTAAAACGTGTGCCATGTTAGAATTAAGAATGTAGGTTACTTATACTTATTTGCAAATGAGAATAAGATTAATGTTTAGAATAAGATTTGGTAGAGTGTTTAATTTTGTAAAGGCCTAACTGCATATGTCGAAGAGAAGGTCTGTTGGTTTCTTATATTAGCTATATTTTGTAGGCTGACAGGGATTTCTTATTAAGGCTTGAGTTGCAGTGAAATGTAAAACTTCAAGATGCGAAGAGTTCTTCTTTTCGTTCCCATGTTTCTGTTGCAGGTGCAAGGACATTTAGCTCGTTAGTGAGAATAAGTCTTTGTTTTAGGAGTTGAGATACGGTGAGAAGCCAACAGGGGAGTGCATTTGAATGTGCAACTGTAACTCTTAGTATGAAACTTGCCTGGGATCCAAGGTCAAGCTAACGGACGATGGAAGATGGACAGCTCTGGATGGAAATTTAGCGGAGGAAGACCTGGCTGAAGAGGTGTGCCGAAGGGCGTGTTTTACGATTTTGGGGTTTTGTATTAGGGACAGTGCCCCGTGGGTTGAGCAGATGGAGTTTAGGCGGAAAGCTAGAAGTAGCATCTTAGATCGAACTCTCACTAAGTGAAGACTTCTTAGGAAGTTTCACCCCTGACACCTTTTTCATGTTTCTCTTGCTTGGGAGGGAATGTTAAGTAGGAATGCCACTTTAGAATAGAGTAGGGACAGAAATGTTTTGACTGATGATTCCAAAAATTGACATCAGCATAACGATCCTTTATTTGATGCTTTTGGAATCAGTAATTCCTTTCCTTTTTAGTCGAATGAGAATCCTTCGTAGGTTGGCTTTTATATTAGTGCCCATTTATCTTTTGTGCCTTGTATTGAGGTGCCTTTATGTTCAGATGTTTTTGCTTGTAATAAAATCTAGAAAGAGTCCTCTATCTTTTAATGATGTCAAATTGCGGTAGATATATTTTGATAATTGTGTTTACTCCCTCTACGCTATTTGGCAAGTAAAAAGATCCTGGCGACCGGAGAGGGTTCTTGTAGATAATTGGGTAGTCAAGAATCTGGCCTTATCAACAGCACTGTCAACGCTGGCTGGCCAATGGGCAGATGTATTATGTGAGTGATAGATCTGCCCCCATACAGAGTGAGCAATCATTGTATTCCCGGTACATCACCTACATGCGCGAATAGATCTGTTTCTGTACAGCGTGACTTTGTGCAGAGTTTAGACTCAAAATTCATGGCATGGACAGCAGCAGATCACTGGTTACTGAAAATGACGATCCAGTTTAGTAAATCCTGGGCCAATATACCGACCACTATGCTGTCAAGCCTCCTAATACCTTTTCCGCAAATAACGTGATCCACCAGCGAAAAATGTCAACATACTAATTTGTTAAATGCAGAACAAAAGCAACATTAGGAGGGGGCGCCTCGGTTCATGTCATGCCAGCCCTCAAATTTGTACCGAGCTTCCAGCAACCCAGAGATCATGCAATATTAAACAGAAACGCATTACAACTTGATCCGGAGCAACCGTCCCCACTCGGGAGAATGTTTATTATCTCCCTGCATTTTACACTGTTTAGAGGCAGACTTTCGGCCCCGTCTTTCAGTTTCCAGAATGTATTTTTACATCATTAAATGTGTTCTGAACTGAGGGGCATGAATTGCAAAGGGAGTTATCGGAACTGAACTCATTTATTAATGTTTTCTGGAAACAGAATAAGTTTAAACCAGATTAGAATGTACAATAGCGCATTAGTGAAATTTGAAGATTCCACACAATGCGCTACCTTATAAAACAGAAATGATCACGTTCTGGGTGACTTTGCCTTCAAGTGATCCACTTTCTTTTTATTTGCCATTCTGGATAGTCACAGAAGTTGCTCCGGGCCCTTGGTTATGCACAATATTTAAAATGGCCGGAACCACTCGGTGATAAAATTCCCTTATCAGACCAGTTACTTCCACCACATGAAATCACCTTAGTTCCACACACAATAAGAGAATTGTAGATTGGGCTAATTTTTTAGCTAAAGGCTTACACAGTGTCATCATACAAACTGAAAATGTTTGTAGCAACTGGTTGCATGCGACCAGTGCTTCATTTGCAAAAAAAAAACAAGAAAGGCTGGTCCAAAGTTTTTCTTATCCAGTGGCGGCTCCTTCATAGGGGCCCATTAAGGATAATGGGGCAACCCAGTAACCCTCAGAACCTGGGCGTAATAGTGAAAGCAAAGAACAATGGTTCTGTCGGGAAGTAAGCAAACTTGCTTGGACATGGACTGAATACACTTTAGAACTGTACGGGACACACACAGACCCAAAGAAACAGAAATGAATTCGTGTTGCTGGATGGAATAGTATTAATTATTGTAATGAAAACACCGAAGTGTTTACAGGGTGAACCAACCAGAATACACATACAAAATGGAACAATTGGTGAAACAGTGGTTACTTGAACAAAAAATCACATATAACAGGTATGTACAATAGACAATACATAGAAATAATAAACAATCAGATCCAGCTTGAAGTACATAAGCCACTATAGGTTGTGATTTCCTTGTTCTATATGTGGATTTGCACGGAAGCATAGGACAGGTAACGTCGACGTTTCGACCCAATATGGTTGTGCCAATTAGTATGCATCAAAGGGGGTCTTCATCAGGACAAGGAATAGGTTGGGGACCTGTAAGCGCAAAGAGTTTGATGTCAGGGCAATGTGTGCGTCACATGTAAAGGAAATGGTTAAATTCCCTTATGCGGCAATATAGCTCACCTGGGAAAACGATTTAATTAATTGGAAATAGATTCCTCGTGTCTCTTATGCAGGGGGCCGACATCAACTTTGGTAGTGAATTCTGCTCAAATTCTGCAAAAATTAAAGAGGAGGGGCTGTTGCACGGATTAAACAGACTACGTGTCAACGTAATTAAAGTATACCCGGTTTAAAAGAAAAGCACGTACCTGTAGGACGGTAATTTCGATTTGAAAAGAAAAGTGGTGCTGTCTCGACAATCGCCACGTACTGCGGACAAAAAGGGGGCACTATGATTAAGGTTGCCAAGGAGGTTAAATTAGAAGGGGTAATAATCGCTTGCGAGATATCTAAGGACATATGTACACATTTATACATCAACCAATGCAAGGAACAGCATAAATTAAGCTGTTTCTAGTACATGTAAAGGACTGTCATACCCCCAATGTTACCACTTAAAAAATTGGGGGCCATACCGGAGGCAATTAGACATTTGTAGCAAAATCGTTAAACATGGAAACTAAGTTAAAGGAATGCCGAACGCTGGAAAGCAACATTAGGTAGAGCAATTACGGCACAGTAGTTTCACAACATCGTAGTGAAACTGAGCGAAAGAGCCATGGCGTTAGTGAAACAACTTTAAAGGAGTTAAAATTACCGAACGCTGGGAAGTAACATTAGGTAGAGCAATTACGGCACAGTGGTTTCACACCATCGTAGTGAAACTAATTGAAAAAGCCCTGACGTTAGAGAAACAACTTACTTCGAGTCCGCGAACTGGACGTCTTTATCCGTCAAAGGCTCAGCTGCAACTGACAGCGAGCGCTCGCTAGAGCCGACTATATGACGTGTTCAGATAGGCCGTGTACGTGCGGGGACCTGAACTAGTAGACCGATCGGGAAAACCCGGGGTGGATTAGTCGGGAATGAACTAGTACGGAGTGATTGAAAACGGAATGGGCTTGTGCAATTTGAGGTACTCAAAAGGCAGAGGACAATTTTATGCAGAGCGAATGAGAGCCAAACGTGTAGGCGTCTCTTTCAAGACTCTTCAAGTGTAGTATTTGTACATTGCAAACGAAGTTTCATAGATCGCAACGCGGGATTTCCTCACACTGTGCCTATCAATGAGCTTTCTAACATAGTCAAACTGCAAAGCAAATACGGGCCATTATATTACATGTGTACGAAGATACGGATGTTTCAATTATACAAGTTATAAAAACGTCATAAAATACAAAATGGATTATGCCACAGTATACATGACAATATCCCAAATGATTGGACTGCACGGTATACATTATAGTTTCATGATGTACATTATTACAATAACATGACGATGATAATGACATATGACGTATAAAACAATGTCAACATGTTATGCTAATAAAAAGTCAAGTTCATATATATGCCAGGATTGCAAGAGGGAAAAGATCCAAGTAATATGTCTTACTTAACCAGATGGCATATAAAGCAGTTGAAGAGGTAAGGAAAATGACCAGCAATGAAATTAGAGCTTACTCATTTGCAAATAAGTCTCCTCATGTTCGTTCAGACCAGAATTGGTTGCATCAAGGAGATGGATCCAACGACATTCCTTATAGTTAAGAGAAGTGCCCATGTTACCACCCCTTCTGTGTAGTGTGACTTTTTCTAAAACCCACCACTCCAGTTCTTGGTATGTGTGTCGTGCGTTTGTGTAGTGTTCAACTAGTGGAGCTCCTAGTGATTTGCACTTGATCCTGCTCTGATGTTGTTGGATCCTATTTTTGACGTTTTGAGTAGTTTGACCTACATATGTCATTTGGCATGGACATCTGATGGCGTAAATCACGTTTTGGCTATTGCAGTTGGTAAAGTGATTAAGAGAATAGGTCTTTCCATAGTGATTAAAGCTGATTCCAATCATGGTATATTCACAGACCTTGCAGTGACCACATTTATGATGTCCTAGGATCTGTGGTAGTTGGAGCAGAGATCTTATGTTTGGTGTAGGTGGTGGTTCTAGATATGATGATACAACAAAGTCCTTGATGTTTTTTGGGCGCTTAAAAGCAAACAGGGGGGCTTCAGTGTAGCCAATGTCAGATCCAACCAAATTCCAATACTTCTTAATAACTTTATTTATCTCGTTACTTCTAGTATTGAATGTTGTAACACAAATAAGTTTTTCCATTTCTCGGTTTTTGGGTTGTACTTCCAGTAGCGTTTCTCTTGGCCTGTACCAGGCCCTTTTGTGTGATCTATTGAGAAGTCCCTTTGGGTATCCTCTCTCCCTCAGTTTGCCGATAAGTATATCCGTTTCCTTGAAGTAGTCTTTTCTTCTCGAACAGTTGCGTCGCAATCTTAAAAATTGTCCGTACGGTAGGTTGCCCCTTAGGTTTCTCGGGTGATGAGAATTGTATTGTAACAAGGTGTTACGATCAGTGGGCTTTTTGTATAGAGACATCAGAATACTTCCCTCTTCCGCTTCCAATGTAAGGTCTAAAAAGGGAATAGACTCATTATTGTGTACCATAGTGAATTGAATGTTCAAGTTTCGAGAATTTAACCATGTGACAAATGACATTAGTTGGGCTTCTGACCCTGTCCATAACATAAGGACATCGTCAATGTATCTCTTCCACGCTGTGATATTGTCAATGAAAGGATTCAGGACAGAGTAGATGCTTGTGTCCTCAAAATGGTCCATATACAGATTCGCTAGACTCGGCGCGAATCCGGCCCCCATAGCTACTCCTCTACATTGAAAATAAAACGTGTTATGGAAGATGAAGTAGTTTTTCTCCATTGCGATTTGTAATAGTTGGACAAGAAAGTCTGTGGGAACCCATTGTGGTTTTGGACGGGAGTCTAGTACGCTCCTGATGACTTCTATGGCTTCATTTTGTGGTATGCTGGTGTATAGTGAACATACATCCAGAGTTACGAACAATTGCAAAGAGCTGTCAAAAGGTTGGCCTTCAAACAATTGGATAGTGTGCATAGTATCCCTGATGAATGATCTTGTTTCCAAAACAAAAGGCTGTAAAAAGCTGTCGAGGTATTGATTCAAGGGTTCCAAGATGGAACCACAGCCAGATACTATTGGTCTTCCGGGAGGTTTCTGTAGGTTTTTATGAACTTTAGGGATGGTATAGATGGTAGGAATCCTAGGGTTGGTTTTGTTAAGGAATTTACTTTCAGATTCTGAAAGGAATCCCTGTTCCATACCGGAAGTAGTAAGGTCGCGGATTAGCTTCGCAATTTCCTTAGTAGGATCACATGGGATCTTTGTGTAACTGTCCGGACAGCTGAGTTGTTGGTTGATCTCTGTTATATAGTCTTCTGTGTCTTGTACCACTACGGCTCCACCCTTGTCCGCAGTCTTGATAATGATGGATTTGTTTTTGTTCAATGTCGAAAGTGCAAGCCTTTCTTCTTTGGTGATGTTATGTTTAATATACTTGGTGTTACTCAGTAATTCCATAACTTCACTCATCACTACCTTCTCGTAGGTGAAAGTTGAGGGCGGATGAAATTCTGTAGCAGTCATCTTCTTTTTGTAACTTTCATTTTTCACAAAGAAGTATTTTAGGCGGATCTTTCTGAAGAATTGTTGCAATTCTAGCTTAATGTTAAAAGAGTTTGGAATGGAGGTGGGAACAAAGGACAGGCCTCTTGCTAAGATATCATGCTCTGCTTTATTCAGAGAGTATTTCGAGATGTTCAATACAGGGTCCTTCACATTCATACCAATCTCTGTTGTTCCTTGACGTGTGGTTAAGTCTTCCATATTATGATTAGAGGTATTATCTGGTGTGGGAATTACCACCGATAGGTCTGGCGTCTGGTGCGAATTTCCCCGTGGTTCTGTTGTGGTTGGGTTTGGAAGCGCACCCTGGAGTTGCCCCGTTGGTTTCCACGTGTTTGATTCCATCTGGGTGGTCGCCCCCAATTCTGATCTCGACTGGTCCAAGTGGGTTCCCCTAAAAAAGCCGAGTTGGCTGGTCCGAAATTGTCTTGGTATCTAGTGCGTGGTTGGTAAGTTGGGCCTTGTTGGAAAGTAGGCTCAAGTGGTTGAAAATTATTACCCTCTGTGTATGGGCGAGGATCGGAACTGGTACTTGCTCTTTCAGACTCGTTCTCTGAACCACTCCCAAAAGAAGAGTTAGAGAAAGTAGCGAATCTCCGGGAATATTGTCTATTCCTATTAACGTAATAGCCCTGTGAGTCTTGGATATAGTAATCGTCACTAGTGTATGGATATGTGGCCTTTTTATCATAGGCCTTAATATCCTTAGCTAGTTTTTCCAATTTTTTATTCAATGTAATCGTGTTGAATTCGGATGTAGCTTTTTCTGCTCTTTCTAGAGCTTCTTTTGCATTCTTCAGATTTCTATCTTCCAAGATCTCTTTCTTCAATTCCGTTATCTCTAGGATTAGTTTTTTCACATACTCAAGGGCAGTTTCCACCCCAAGCACCATCCAGTGGCGAGAACAGTTGTTAGCCACAAAACTAAATCCTTCACGGAATTTTGGCAGATCAATGAAGATGGCTGGCTCATTACGGACCTGTAGTCCTTTTGGGATGATGTTGGCTTGCAGGTATTTAGTTAGTAAATGTCCATGTAGTCTTGTTCGGATCAATTTCTTCTCTAATCTCTCTAAGCGTGACAATTTATCATTAAGAGTGGTGTCTATAGGCGTTAGGCCAGTGCCTAAATAGTCAAAATCAGCTTGCTCTTGTATTAGTCTATTAATGTATTCCTCACTGTAGGTCAATGTTTCTTTTTCTGACATAATCTATTCTTGATATGGAGAAATCACAATAAATGTGCTAAGACCCTCGCAGGTAAAGACCTGCACTGGATAACCATTAAGGATAATGGGGCAACCCAGTAACCCTCAGAACCTGGGCGTAATAGTGAAAGCAAAGAACAATGGTTCTGTCGGGAAGTAAGCAAACTTGCTTGGACATGGACTGAATACACGTTAGAACTGTACGGGACACACACAGACCCAAAGAAACAGAAATGAATTTGTGTTGCTGGATGGAATAGTATTAATGCTTACTTCCCGACAGAACCATTGTTCTTTCCTTCATAGGGGCGTCAATAATTTCTCGGGGGGCTCCCCAAGGTGGTTCAGGCTCGCTCGCCGCAGTGTAGTACAACAATTGTTTTACGCTCACCACTTTCAAATGTCACCAGCCGCCACTGGAATAGATTAGCTAAAATACTAATGCAACTGATGCAACTTCTGCAATATAACACAGTGGTTAGGGTTGAATTAACTAATAACAATGTATTTCTACCCAAACAAATCCTTTTTAGCAAAATTAGGATAGTCAAAGACTGGGAAAAAAACATAACTTTCTAACCTGCACCATGCTGTTTGCATCTAGCGCTTTGATGGCAGTTCATAGCTCATTGTACTAGATCATGATTGTAACATATGAATTGCACAGTAACAAAATAATTACTGTGGCAAAAGCAGCATCCCACTGAGCTGGGCACATAAAATACTGTTCTGTAATCTGCATGGTACAGGTTCTTTGCAGCAGGCATATTAACCCTCTGCGCTACCTTAGATGAGTCAAAACTGTAACTAGACAAAACTCAGTTCTCTCTCCGTCAGGTACGTTAATCACCAGAGTTATCTTGGCACATTTATTGTTGCCTGAAAACTGTTGGCTATGCAAGACACTCTGCAGTGCTTTTAAAACTTCTGTGCAGCTACAAAAGTGCCCCCCCACTCTTTCAGCTTTCCGGAACCGGGTTGACCGTCCTTGAGGTAGATCATGTATTAAGGGCAGATGGAAGTCTGTGCTAAAAGCCGGTGGCAGATCCTTACATTAAGGACAAGTAGCTCACTATGTGTAGCAAAGAGTAGTCTGCCACCATTTGGTGTTCTGGAAAAGAAGCACAATGTGTGCAGTAAGGACAGCTGACACCGTCTCTGCATGTTAGAAAGGTGTGTGGCCTCTGTGTTAATGGCAGGTAGCACATGCCTTTTTCCTAGGGGTCCTTTTATAACCCTCACTGTCCCAAGGTGTCTCACACTCCATTGTCCTCTGTACCATAAGGTCCTTGGACCCCTCACTTAACTACAGACCCAGACTTCTCTAATAACCTCCACCCCCACTACCTGACAATGCAGCCCCAGAGACCCTGTTATTCAGATATTGTTTACTTACAATTTTTAAAACAGTAAGTGCCAGGTCTCAAAGTTTTACTTAGAATAGAATGCCCAGTGCTACTGAATGTCGGCGTGCAGAATGCCAATGCTACCAGGGTTGGACTGGCCTACAGTGCAAGTAGGTAGTGATTGGTGGGCTCGTCACACAAGTCAGTGTGTGGGCCTTTCATTTTGGCTGTTTCTGGGAGTGTTTATGATCTACTGGGCTTGGTTTTTCCTGTTGATTTCCCTGGTATTGAAACAAACATTATCTGCAGCAAGCTAAAATCCATGCCAACTTACATAGCTTGAAAAGTACTCATATAACTTTTTTACAAGCTCAAAGGCTGAAGTTGAAGGCTGCATACTCTTGAATTCACCTCATACCTTTTTTAATCCACCCCCGAAACACTCCCTGCCACTTTATCTCACTCTTGCAGGTTCCTTCTCTGCCCTGCTTTTTTCCCTTTGTCACAGTTTTTCTGTCTTATTCGTTTTGATCTATCACTAAATCTTTAGATTTCCATGCAGGCCAGTCCACCTCAGGGATCATGTATTCAAGACAATAACATTTTAAAGTGCACTGTTAAATAAAAATGAAAGTGGTGAAAGTTTGCATATTAACTGTTCCCAGGACAGCCAACACTCTTGAGGCCTCAATCCCTAAGACTTTCGTGCGCCCAAGGTGAGCAGAGGTGTCAAGGGCCTGGGTTACAGGTGTAAAACGACCTTTTAATCACAGAGCAAGGAGTTCACCATTACTAGGAGTTCACCATTACTCCGTGGCTCCCGGTGCACTCTCTACATTTATTCATATAATGCAACGTGTGTAACGTCTACATTCTAAGATTCAGGCTTCGGGTGTTTTCATGCCCTGAGTAGGGGCAGCGCTTTCACCATCTGTGTGCAGACAGAAAGGAGGGAGTTCTGAGCACATTAGCAACAAAATGAGCGCACGTCTCTTTAACATCAATAGAGTGGGCGAGCAGCTAGTGCCCGATCGCTGCGAGAGGAACATGTCAATGATGTCATGCCATCCTTCCAGGGCAAAGGTGATGTGCGAGGTGAGATTTAAAACAGAAGGAGGGCCAAATAAATGATACAGACAATGTGCAAAAGAACTTGGGGCTCTCTCTCCTGGGAAATTCTAAGTGAATGTATGGTGAGTTCTTACCTACTGCAGAATGATGCAACCAGCAACATAGCGAAAATTTGACATTTATTCCAGACTTGCATCACAGATCACACACTACTAGCATCATATTACAAAATCAGTACTTACTCGGACTGCTGCCTTTCAGTTTTATTTAGTCTGAGGCCTGCTGCGCACCACGCTGCTTGCTTCTTGTGTCGTAGGCTGAAAAGCGTTGCGGCTGCGCAGTGTGCCAGGGCGGGCCGTAGTGAAAACACTGATCCCATTGGTCTGACTGACTGACTCAGGACACATATCTGATGATTCCCAAGTAGGGACTGGGCGGGTTTATAATATATTTTGTAAGCAGTCTTTATTATTAGTGCACTGCTTGATTGATTGGAGCGACCGAGTGAGTGACCTGTAACTTATGATAAGGCAGGGACCCAATCAGTTTCTGGCACTGCGTGTGTGCTTAATAACGGAGGTGCAGCACATAATTTGAAATGTTTACATACACAATCACATGTGAAATCGGCTGTGCACCGCGGAGACCCATGTGAAGTTAATGAGCAGCCAATTTTGCGTGTACATCCGGCCCTGAAAATTAGGTGCCGGTGCTTAGCATCGGAAAGCACCGGCACAAATTAAGCACTGCTGCAGACCAAGTGGCAGGTGGCGAGTCCAAGACTTATCTCATTTACTGGGAAGATGGATTACTCCATTGTGAGCCTAGGGTCGCTGAGCCCGGTGCAGCCCGTGTTCTGGTGGTACCCGAGCGCTTCAGGGCCTTCCTACTTGGTCTGGCTCATGACGTGCCTCTAGCAGGACATTTGGTGTGTGACAAGAACTTTCAGAGGCTTGCCACCCACTTTTTCTGGCCCCAAATGAGGAAGCACGTCAGTACACACTGCAGGATTGGCCAGACTTGCCAGGCAAGTGGCAAGAGTGGAGGAAAGTGTAAGGCTCCCCTCCTTTCCTGTGGTAAGCACCCCTTTTGAACAGGTGGGCATTGATATTGTGGGGCCACTGGAACCCAAGACAGCCTTAGATAATCTTGGTCTTGGTGGACCATGCCACCAGGTACCCGGAAGCTGTCCCTCTCTGGACAATCACAGCCCCTGTGGTGGGCCATGCATTGATGGGGATCTTTTCCCATTTGGGGTTCCCCAGAGAGGTGGTCTCAGACCGGGATACCAACTTCATCTCGAAGTGCATGAAGTCTTTGTGGGAGTAGTGTGGGGTAACTTACAAGTTCACCACTCCTTACCATCCTAAAGGGAATGGGTTGGTTGACAGATTCAACCGAACCCTAAAAGGCATGATAATTAGGCCTGGGCAAAAATTTCTGTTCCGCTCGCGGAAGTTGCGTAGTTTTGGCATATCCGCGTACAACGCGTAGATGTGGAATCTTCCGCGATCCACTGCAAAAGTGGAAGTATTTTCTTGTTTGTGCTTTAAAAATGCATTCTCGCGCGCGCGGTAGTGACTTACCGGATCCCTGCGTTCGCCGACAAGTTTTTCTATCCGATCGCGTGCGCCATGAGATGTTGGATTGTTGATAGCCGGTCGCGCTATCCCTTGAGAGTTTGTGATCGCGAACACGTCATTCGACCCGGAACAGGAAATAAGCATCGCGAGCAAGATGGCCACGCCCATTAGCACCCGCATGGGCAAGTTAGAGATATATTTCGCAGCGAGCACGCCAAAACACATCACGAACGGGCTAGAAAAGCAATCTCTGCGTCTTCGCGAAAGTTCCGCATGCTCGCAGAGATTTGGAGCAATTTCGCGATAACTTGCGTATAGCAACTACGCAAATTCCGCCCACCCCTAATGATAATGGGCCTTGCGGAGCCTATGAGAAGGAAGTGGGACGTCTTTTTGCCATGCCTGTTGTTTGCCTACAGGAAGGTACCTCAGAAGTCCTTAGGGCTCAGCCCCTTTGAACTCCTGTACCTTCACCCTGTGAGAGGACCTCTGAGTCTGGTGAAAGAGGGTTGGGAAAGGTCCCCTGGTAAGAACCCCCCAGGATGTGTTCAGGTATATACTGCCCCTCCGCAACCAGACTCAACGCTTCAGGAAACTCGCTCAGGCGAACCTGGAAGCTAGCCAGGAGGAAAGGAAAAGATGGTTCGACCAGAATGCGACTCTGGTCGAATTTCAACCTGGACAGAAGGTGTGGATGATGGCGCCGGTGGAGCCCTGTGTGCTCCAAGACAAGAGAACTGGGCCATATGAGGTGGTGGAGCGCAAGAGTGATGTAACCTATCTGGTTGACTTGAAATCTCCCAGGAACCCTTTGAGGGTCCTACATGTGAACCGCCTCAAGCCACACTTTGAGAGGTCTGATGTGACAATGCTCCTGGCTACAGATGATGGGATGGAGGAGGAAAGTGACCCTCTGCCTGACCTCCTGTCAGCAGAGGAGCAGGATGGGTCAGTGGATGGGGTTAACCTCTCGCCTACCCTGACCCCAGAGCAGCAGAGGGACTGTCGCCATGTGCTGGGTCAGTTGGCCTCCCTCTTCTCCCTGACGCCAGGAGTCACTGGTTGGTGCATCCAAGATGTGGACACTGGGGACAGTCTACCTGTGAAACAGAAATTGTACAGGGTAGCTGACAAGGTCAGGGCCAGCATCAAGGAAGAAGTTTCCAAGATGTTGGCGCTAGGGGTAATTGAGCCCTCCAGCAGACCGTGGGCTAGCCCAGTGGTCTTAGTACCAAAAGCTGCTGCACCCAGTGCCACTCCAGAACTGCAGTTTTGTGTGGACTACCGTGGGATCAATGCAGTCACCAAGACTGACGCACACCCCATCCCCAGATCTGATGAGCTCGTGGATTGGTTAGGCGCTGCCCAGTACCTTAGTATGTTTGATTTAACATCTGGGTACTGGCAGATTGCCTTAACTGAGGGGGCCAAAGAGAGGTCAGTGTTTCCAACACCAAAGGGGCACTTCCAGTTCCGTGTCATGCCCTTTGGGTTGAAGAACGCCCCTGCTGCCTTTCAGAGACAGGTCAACCGGGTACTGTCCGGGCTGGAGGAATTCAGCGCTGCTTACCTGGATGACATTGCTGTGTTCAGCTCCAGTTGGGAAGAACATTTGCAACACCTCTGTGAAGTGTTGAAGGCTCTGCAAAGGTCAGGCCTCACTATCAAGGCCAGTAAGTGCCAGATAGGGCAGGGATCTGTGGTGTACTTGGGACACCAGGTAGGGAGCGGCCAGGTGGCGCCCCTAAAAGCAAAGATTGATACCATTCTGGCTTGGGAGCCCCCAAGACCCAGACAGAGGTGGGAGCCTTCTTAGGTCTCACCGGGTATTACAGACGGTTTGTCAAGGGGTATGACACCATTGATGCCCCCTTGACAGAGCTGACTTCAAGGAAGCAGCCCAGGAAGGTGATTTGGACCGATGCTTGCCAAACCGCGTTTGATGCCCTGGAAGCTGCCGTGCTCAAGGTGCCTGATTTCTCCAAAGAGTTTGTGGTGCAGACAGATGCTTCAGAGCATGGAGTGGGAGCAGTACTCTCACAATTAAATGACAAGGGCTTGGAGCAATCCATAGCTTTCATAAGCAGGGGGCTACTTACCAGGGAACAGAGGTGGAGTGCAATTGAAAGGGAAGCTTTTGCTGTGGTCTGGGCGCTGAAGAAGCTAAGGCCCTACTTGTTTGGGACTCAATTCCGGGTTCAGACAGACCACAGGCCCCTCAAATGGTTAATGCAAATAAGGTGTGAGAACCCAAAACTGTTGTGGTGGTTCATCTCCCTACAGGGAATAGACCTTATGGTGGATCACTGCCCTGGTACAGAACATGCCAATGCTGATGGTCTGTCCAGGTTCTTCCGCCTTAGTGATGAGAACTCCTAAGAGGGTGGGTAGTTCTCCCCACTTTTCAGCTGGAGGGGATACGTGTTAGATCGGCATCCTTGGCGTGGTTTCCTCTGACTTTTTGCCTCTCCCTCATGTATTTTTGATATCAAAGGTGCAACTGAAACAGAAATACTGGGAAATGGTCTATGCATCTGTAGTTCACTCCAGTATCTCAACTAGCCTAACAGGTCGCTTTCTGGATTCTAAATCGTGGCCAGTGTGTGAGGCCTACTGGGATTTGATCGAGAGGCCCTTTGACCGAAAACTTTATATTCAGTTCAGGATAGGTAGTCTACCCATCAAGACCTTTACCTGTAAATGGGCTTCTAGAACTGATGACAAATGCCACTGCTGTATGGCAATGGCTGAGACCATTCCCCATGTATTTTTTGTTTGTCCGTTATATGCGGCCCCACGGCGGAGATGGCTGAAGCCGATTTGTATTTTGCTGGGTGCCCGGAGATGTACTGTTGCGCTGAGAATCTTAGGGTCTGATTGTAGTCCTAGTATAGCTATAGCAGTTGCCAAATTCCTGGGCTGGTCCTGGATCATACGCACTCGCACTTTAAACAAAACTATTGCTGCTACCTAATCCTAAGATGTACTTTTTAAATATGATCTGCTTCACTGTGCTGTCTCTCCTCTTTTAACTGTTCCTAAGGTTTTTTAGTTACATGACAGTATATGGAATTTAATTATTTTTTATCTTGTAATTGTAATGTATTATGTGTTATCTATTTATTATGTTGAGTGATATGTGTTGTATTTATGTGCTTTTATGACAAACTGTCGAAATAAAGCTTTTTGAATTTAATTTGATATTGTGCTGGATTTCGTTTTTGCTGGTTTAGATGCTTTGGGCACTTTGCCACTGTTGATCAGTGTCAAAGTGCAAGTGCTCCCTGTGTAAATTGTCATTGTGATTGGTTATCCATGACTGGCTTATTTGTTTTACCAGTAGGTCCCTAGTAAAGTGCACTGAGTGTGCCAGGGCTGGTATTTCAAATGCTACTAGTGGGCCTGCAGCACTGATTGTTCCACCCACATGAGTAGCGCTGTAAAGAGGTCTCAGGCCTGCCACCGCAGTGCCTGTGCGCAGTTTGTTAATTGCCCTGTTGACCTGGCCAAGTGTACCCACTTGCCAGGCCTGACCCTTCCCTTTTCTTACACATTGGACACCCCTATGGTAGGCCCAAGGTACCCCCCTAGGCAGGGTGTGTGTATGTGAAAGGTAGGTCTTATACTAGTGTGGGTAACAGTTTCGTTTTTCACTATTGAAAGGCTATCTTCCCCATAGGACAGAATGGGGAATGCTGTGTAACATGTTTACCTACACACATGGAGAACAAATAGTTTTGGGGTATAAATATGAGAGCTGAAACCCCTGAAAGTTAGACTACTTCGTGATCAAGAGGAATCCCTGCCAAAGAAGATCAGCTGAAGAGACTGAGGACAAGTACCTCCCTTGCTGTGTGTCTGGGGTTGGCCTGCGGTTTGCTGTTTCTACTGATGAGAGGACCAAGGGACTTTGCTGTGTGCTGTGTCCCCTGCTTGCAGAAGGACTTTGCTGTGTGCTGTGTCCATCTGAAGAAAAGTCTCCAAGGGCCTGAGAAGAGCTAGCCTCCTGTTTCTGAAGTCCCAGGCACAAAAGGACTTCACCCACAGCTTCCCTGAACTTCCTTGCTGGGAGTTCCAGTCTGCTAGGAGGGCCTGTAACTGTGTGTGAGGCTTTTTTGCTGTTGGGAGCTGGAAGCATGACGCAGCGAGAGAGAAGCGTGACGCCACTGCAGCAGCCGCTTTTGCATCATCAAGAAAGCGTGTTGCAGCTGCCGCTGTTCGCCGTCGCATCACCGGAGAAGCGTGCCGCCACCACAGAGGGTGCCGTTGCATCACCGGAGAAGCGTGTCGCAGGGCCGTCGCATCGCTGAGGAAGCGCGCCGCCGCAGCACCGGAGAAGCGTGTCGCAGTCGGCGAGGGTGTTGTCACATCACCAGGGAAGCGTGTCCCAGGGCCTGTCGCGGCAGCCGTCTGGTGTGCACGCATCGCCTCCACGTCGCATCGCAGTAAAGACGCCATTTTGTCGCATCACACCGGATCGTCGAAAAGCATTGAGGCGCCATCTTTTTGCATCGAACCGGAGCCAAGGAAGAATCGACGCATCGTCTTCTCTGCGCCCCTTTTGTTTGTTTTGCGTTACGCATCCCAGGTACTTTGAGACTAAAGTGTCACATTTAGCATCTACAAGTTTATTTTTGCAACAACCCTTTTTAAAGATATTCTACTGAGTTCCTGTATGTTGGATTCTTGTTGTTTAGGTCTTGTTTAGTTTAGATAAAGATATTTTATTTTTCTAAACTTGTGTGGTGTCCATTTGTGGTGTTTTCACTGTGTTACCGTGAGTGTTGGTACAAATACTTTAGACATTGCTCTTAGGATAAGCCTGTCTGCTCGTGCCAAGCTACCAAGGGGGTGAGCAGGGCTTATCTAAAGTGTTTATCCCCCTTGACCTGACTAGAAGCAAGGGTCCCCATTTGGTCAAAGGTACCTACCTCTGCCAACTAGAGACCCCCATTTCCAACTCAAGTGCTTAATTTGTAAAAAAAACAAAAAGAAATGCCAGGCCTCTAGTCAGCAGGACACTTCCACTTGCACTGCCCATTGCCGCATAAGAAATAAGGCACACTCCTACAAGTATGAGAATTCTGACTATTTCAGGCCCCCAAAGTTAAAAGAATGGCTTTGGCAACATGTATTGCTCAGTGTTAATGTATACTGAATTAATAAACAACAGTTGTTGTGCTCATCTCTGAATTTAAAAAAACAGTGCCACTGTGTCGCAGACTGTCATAGGTGCTGGTGCTGACAATTAAGTGCTGGTGCTGAGCACCGGAAACCACCTGTTCAAATTAAGCACTGCAAAGTCCAAGGCTCTACAGGCACACACTTGCAGCAAGCCACCAAAGGTATAACCTCTGTGGCTCTGATTATGATTTGCATGCTATTGAAGAAGATTTACTGCACAGTCAATTCGCATGAAAATGGACTTGTGGCATAATCGCCCTTGTACAGTGGGAGGAGTAGGGAAGTAAAAGGAAGGTTTTTTTTCCAGCTGGCGGAAGCATTGTATTCTTACTCCATTAAAAAAAGCAGGATGAAACTTGGCTCTGCTGCAGCAAAATACTCAGGTAGTTTTTCCAGATGGTTTTACCTGCCGGAGAAATTGGGTCAGGTTCTTCCACAACCAGTAGAAAAAGGAAAAACGTAAAGAGTAGTAATCAGGCGGAGCTAAATTCATGCATAAAACCATGCATCAATTTTGCTCGCTTGACTGTTAATTGGACCATGGATGATGTCATACTCTCAGCAGGACTCAGTGATTGGCCTTTGTGATTAATCTGTATTTTCAATAAGGAGCTATAGAAGGAATTAATGTGCCAGGTCACCCTCCAATCAACATTAAATCAAACAACAAAGACCTGTAACTAATAGGCAACCTCATCCATTTTATAAGTATTTTGGATTGATATGGGGTGATACTCATCATTTCCCACATTCAGATGCTATTGTATGCACTCTGACCTAATCCACTTTGCCTGGTTGATAAATAATTTAAAACAACCCACAATGAGAAAACCAGTCGTCTGTCAGATCACTTGGAAGACAACACTCACAAAATTAAGTGTATATCCACAAAGAAAAAGTGTGGAGAAAAGGAGAAAGTGTCTCATGTTTGCACCACCAAACAGGCTACTGGCAGGTACACACATACTTATAGCTTTTAATCCAGCACGTGAGTTCGCCCAATATTAAAAACACGGCATGTTGTGAACCACTTCAAGGACGTCCAATATGTTTCATTGCCAATTCAATAGTAGCGGCAAATTCGTCAGGGCAACCGAGGTCACACGTCACCTCCCTGTAATATCAAAAGCGACTACTGAGAGACATGGGCCCACATACCAGCTCTCAAAAATCACAGGGGTGTATACCATATATACCGTTCTCCCCTTTCCTGTCAGCACTTTAGTTGCTCATAGAATAATCGCTTTGTGTAAAGATCCTCACGGTCAATCGTCCCGGCGTCCTTCGTAATTAATCAACAGTTGCCCCGTAGTTTTGAGGAGCTGATTCAGTTGTTTGATAAAGGAAACTTGGCGAGGGAAGGAAGTCATTTAGGAACCTAGCCCAGGGCAGATCCTGCAGATGCCATTGCTGAAATTGCCTGCATGAATATTGAGTGAATGCAGTTGAAAAGTGCAAACAAAGAGTGAATACAGTTGAAAAGTTCACAGACGTTCTTCTCTGCTGATGAACTGAACTACACAAGATGTGTTTCCACTGCATAGTGGAACTTTGTGTGCTCACCATTTGCTTAATCGCACAGACATCCTTGCACCATCTCTTCTCCTGGCATGATGTCATCTTGAGGTCACAGAGCAAATCCTGGGTTCAAAGGAAGTGCTCATTTCAAGTAACATCTGTTTTTGGCGCGTGCCACTATTTGGAGACTGCAATCAACCACACAAGCACTGTAGACATATACATCACAAATAGGTCTCTTCTACAGTGTACATTGGTAGGCGGACACAGCAGCGGCGGCTCCTCCGTAATGGTAGAGGAGCGTCGCCCCACCTGCCAGCGGTTGAAAAAAATGAAAAATAAAACAATAATAAACCTTTGTTTACTATTGTTTAATTTTTCTCTCGGAGCTGAGGCGTGGGGGCGGGGCCAGGGTGATGACAGGCTGGGGAGGGTGTATTGGGCACTGCTACTCAAGTGTGCATGGCATCGGCACTGCTACTCAAGTGTGCATGGCATCGTCTGCATTGGTTGCAGAGTTCGTTTTAAAGCGCTCTGTATGACGCATAAAATATTCTTACAGGCATCGGCCCAGGAATCCTGAGTGATCTATGCGCCCATTACGTACCATTACGAGCGCTGTGCTCGGCGGATCTGCTCCTTGCAAGAATTCCACGAATACGAAGGACCGGATCGAGTGGTCGATCTTTTAAATGGCTGGCTCCCGCTTTATGGAACTTCCTCCCTCTACATATCCATAGCAATCCTGATCACCTGGTCTTCAGAAGGCTGGTAAAGACCTGGCTTTTCTACCACTGCTAATCCTCTGCCTTGCTTCCTTACTCTGTGCTCTGCTTCAGCGCTGGGACGCCTCGTTGCTGGGGCAGCCATGCGCTATACAAGTATTCTAATCTAATCTAATCATGGCATGCACCCTGAAGATCTCTTCAATCCAAGGTGCATTGCCGGGATGGAGAGAGAAGGCGCAGGCTACCAGTCTAACTGAGAGCACAAATCATCAGCACTCAGGCCAATTCTGACGCTGCTTTCAGCAGCATGAAAGCAGCAACGGGATTTGCCGCAGTGCACTCTGGGAGTTTGTGCCTGAAAAAGCGAGGGGTGCGATGTGGCGAGTAGGTAAGTGCTTTTTTATATTATTTGTCTCCCCCTATGTCCGTTGTACCCCTCTGCCCCCACCTGTTCTCCACCTCTTCCCTGCCCTGCAACTCTGTTAACACCCAGGCAGCTACTGGGACACAGATGAGCTGTGCAGGGAACTCCGGGTAACCTTTAGGGGGCGCAGGGCATGTGACAGAAACTAAACCCAACATGGTTTGCAGACTACACTCCAGATGTGGTGCACATGAGTGTTTGGTGAAATAACTGAGATATCATTTTTTTCAGGTGAGCAACGCTCAATGGGCTGTAAGGGCTTCAGCCCTCCTCCCCTATGTGTTCTGTAGCCTGGGCTGCAGGCCTGCAGCTGTGGGGGTGTCTGTCCCAGGGAATGTCTGGGCAAACTACAGCTGATGAACAGAGTGACACCTTCAGCTTATCTTGCTTCTGCAGTGTCCTTAAAGGAGGTGCTAGGGGTCACAGGTGAACCACAACTCCCAGGACAAAAACCTCACTGTGGGGGTTCAAATGTGTAAGGCAGTGTGCTTTACTGATCACCATTGTTTTAAAGAGAGACAATGCGTGCTCTTTAACGCTCTATTTAAGGGACTGCGTCTACACTTCAAAAGCAGTTTCTGCCGTCCTCCTCTGCTTTCAAGCAAACAAGGCAGAAATAGCAAATTGGCTTGCTTTGGAATTGCATTTATTTAGTGCTTCCCATATATGATGAGTAATAAGCAATAAATTAATGCTAAAAAGGTAAAGAAAGACATTTCGTTTTTTTAATGCAGCGACCAGACTCTTCTGCCAATAGCGCTTTCATGATGGGGGACTGGGGCTCAAAGGCATCATGGCGCTTTACACAAGCACTAGATTAAATAACACAAAATCTGATTACTTTTTTTTAAGCACAGGGAGATTAAGTGATCTGCCCAGGATCACAGGACACTGAGCTGACGCTAAGATTCAAACTACCCAGTTCCAGAGTCAGCAGCTCAGGCTGTTAGGCCACATCTCGCCGATTGGTATTTGCGTGAGTGGCTGCTGATCTTTGAAAGTGGTGGGGTGCAATACTCCCCAGGAGTTCAGCCCATCTTTTTCAAAATTTGCCTCACTCATACTTACTCCCTCTCACATTTAGACCAAGATTAAAAAACATTTTGGGATGGGTTTGCATCTCAAAAGGGACGCACACCTACTCAAAATGTGTTTTTTAATTTACTTTCCAGCCCAAACCTGTTTTGCACTGGAAAGTTGCCTGAAAGTAATGCAAGGCAGTGCAAAGAGCTGCTTTTCTTTATTCTGTGTCAAGGGGGGGTTCTGTGGGTGGAACATGGGTGTTACTGTGCAACCACCTATGGTTTTTGATGCAAACCCTTATCTACTAACAATTGAAAGGGTTTGCAGAATAATATAAAAACCACTTGAAAACAGGCATTAAAAAGGAGTAACAGTGGCAGGTAAAAGAACAAGCTGCCGCAAATCGGATTAGAAGTTTAAAATGCCCAGTAACCCAAACTGACGTAATAGATTCGGTCAAGATTGGAAAGATAATGCTTTCCCATTACAATAATATCTATAGCCAGCAACATAATATTGATCAGGACAAATTATTTGATTTTCTAGAAAACTGTGCATTACCGCGCCTTTCTCAAATTGACCAATTAACATTGATGCGCCCATTCTCCCTGGAAGAATTAGAACTGGTAGTCAATAATCTCCCAAATGGCAAGGCATGTGGCCCAGACGGACTGTCAGCCGAATTTTTCAAAACTTTTGTTAGCACTTTCTCTAATCTTTTTTTGCAATTAGTGAATACGATGTTAGAAGGCGGCCCGATCCCGGACTCTTTCCGGGAAGGAACGGCGGTTAGCTTTTTGAAGAAGGGGAAAGAAGCCAAAGATCCAAACTCGTACCGACCCATTACCTTACTAAATATCGACTATAACATTTTTTACAAAATTAATCGCTATACGTTTGAATCATATCTCAACAGAACGGATCCATTCCGATCAAAATGGCTTTATTTCAGGGAGACATTTGTTTACGAACACACATTATTTAATTGAAGCTTTAGATTATTTTGAGACACGAGGAATCCTCGCACTGGTTTTATTATTAGATGCAGAGAAAGCTTTTGATTTGGTGGTATGGGAGACACTTTTTATTATTTTAGAGCACTTTGGGATTTCTGATAAAATAGCCAATTTAATTCGAAATCTTTATTCTACGGCCAAAGCAAATATTATTATAAATACGGTAATGGTCTGTACAGTCCCAGTTAAGCGCGGCACACGACAGGGCTGTCCTTCTTCCCCAATTTTGTTTGCATTTTTTATTGAGCCCCTTGCTGCCGCAATAAGAAATTGCACTAGTATCTATCCCCCAGTTCCTTTAATGGCGAAGATCAAACTTTATGCGGATCATATTATGTTATTAATTAAACCTGAACTCCATTCGCAAATTAGGATTTTTCAGATTTTTGAGGAATTCGAAGCGTTAGCCGGTTATCGGATTAATAAAAAGAAAACGGAGATTCTGAAGTGCGGGAATAGAGACCTTGAAATACACCCTGATTTAAGGTGTTGTTTAAACACTAAACCGAAAAGATATCTTGGGGTCTGCTTCTCACACACAGTTAAGGATTTATTTACGCTTAATTTTGATCCCCTTCTTTTAAAGATCCGATCAATGTTTACATGTTGGAATTCTTTGCCACTCTCCATTCTGGGCCGGATCGCCTTGATAAAAATGTCCGTCCTTCCTCTATTCAATTTTTTGTTTTCCACTATTCCATGCTTCTTGCCAGGTACTTATTTTTCCAGGGTAGAATCTTTGTTCTCTTCTTTTGTTTGGGCAAATAAGCCACCTCGTATAGCAATCAACACGCTTTACGCGGATTTAGATCATGGAGGACTTACTTTACCAAATATTAGAGATTATTATAATGCATATTTTATACAATATTTGTCGAGGTTTAAGAAACAAACTCATGGGCAAACCTTATTTATAATAAAAAATTTCGACCTAATTTGTTTAGAAAATGAGATACCACCCCCACCGCAGATTCTCAAATCTCCTAAACTAGTTCGTTATAAGACTTTGCTATGGTTTCTTAAAAAGCACACTGCCATGTTTAAAAGATACTCTCTCCCAATAATCAATATAACAACTTTGCTGTCTAGCATCTCCCCACTGATAGGTATCAAATTTGGATCTCAGATAGTAGATAACTGGGCCAGAGCAGTATTTAATAAAATTGTCGATTTTTTAAGAAATGGAGTATGAATAACCCCCACAGAGATGACATGCCTTATTCAGAGGAATTTTTTGTTGGTGTGGTCTTACAATACTATCTTCAAATTTTTGTCACAACTTGATATTGAACAGCTTAATCAACCAACCCAACTGATCAAAGACATTTTTCTGAATGAATTTGTAAGGAGACCTGGGGAGTGGAAGCGTTGCTTAATGGCTAGTAAAGAAATGGAGTTAGGTCAAAAAGCAATCAAAAAATGGCAGGAAAATCATGTACTATCGACGAATACTTGGAAGACTATTAATCAGCTTAATTTTAGTACACTTAGAGGAGCTAATTGGCGCAGAATGTTATTCTTTGTGAAATGGTTACTATATCGTATTCCCGCGGCTATCGCCAAAATGTATCCAAATTATTCATCGAACTGTTTTAGATGTTTACAGCATATTCCTGCCAACTGGTCGCATGTAATAGTTCATTGCAAGAAAATTAGGATATTCTGGGAAGAGATTTTTGCTTTTTTTCAGCTTTATTATAAAATTATGGTTTCTTTTAATGAAAAACTGATGCTCTATGGTGTTGACCCGGATCTTAAAATTCCTACTCAATTTGTTAAATTACTGTATATAGCAATGGCAGTTGCACGATCTTTGTTATTGCAGAACTGGCGATCAGAACAAATTCCATCTACAGTAGAATGGTTAGAGAAAATGAGGAGAGTTAGGAATAATGAACAAATGTATGCTATGCGGGTGGGTGGTATAAGAAAATTTGAAAACATTTGGGGGCTTTATTTTGATTCTGATTGATTTCCTCGACAGTCGATGGATTTGCTTTGTTGTACTCCAGGCTGAGTTTGCTTTCATTGTATCAAACCTTATGTACTGCTGATTAATTTTTTGTTTTTCCTCTTGTAAGATGCTAAAGTACTTCAAATAAAAATATTATAAAAAAAAAGAAGTAACACCTTTATTTCTCATAACTTTTCTCGCTTTGAAACTGTACTACACTGTACAGCACACATCCAAAGCAGGAAAAGTTGTATTGTTAGACAAAGCATAGTATTTAGTGCTGGAAGGGCACTCTTCCAGTACAGAAGCTATGCTAAGATTTAAACTGAAATCTTTGCACTGCGGTGCAAAGGTGTCTGTATGACGCTTGGCCGCCTTATTGTACACCAGTGATGCGGAGAGGACAGGATAGTACCACATCTTTGCAGCTATGGTGCTTTCCAGCTCTCTCATGCAACACAGCAATGTTGGGTGCTGTTCTGCATTGTGTGAAAGTATTGATAATCTGTGCCTTATTCTCTTCCCCTGAATCATTCCAACTCACATTCTCTCACTTGCTCATTTCTTCCCACTCAACGTTACTCATACACAAACGTACTCCCAATCACTGGTTCTATTTCTCACTTGCTAACACACTTATACACACCCCTCACACAGGTCCTCATACCCAGTGGTGGCTGGACAGAGTGCAACCTGAACCCTCCTGCCCAAAAAATAATCTTCACCCTCTCGGTCTCAGTAATTATTGGCCTTTCTCCTTGTTAACTGGAGTCTACAAAATCTCAAAAAAACATGTTAATAAAATCTCTCCCCTGTCCTCGAAGCCAAGGAAGTGCTTCATCTAACTCAAATGGGAGTCCGCCCACAGCACTGAAACAGCTCAGTTGGTGGTGAACCAGAAACTGAGACATCTCCTTGATCAAGGAGGATCTGCAGCCATTATTCTCTTAGATCTCAGTGCTGCCTTTGACACCGTGGACCATCTAACTCGCACTAAGCAGGGCATATTAGCAAGGGCGGTATCGCCGCTTTAGCTGCACTTTTTGCCGCTAAAGCGGCGATATTTCTATCACCCTTTTAGCAAGCTGTCGCTAACAGCCGTTAGCGACAGCTTTATGCCACTTTGCATGTCAACGATATTTATCGCTAATGTCATGAAAAGTGGGCATTCCTCCACACAACTCCTTGGCAAACACTCGCTAACATAACTTCGCGATATTAACAAGGCTGCACAAGACCCCCTTTACCGCAGGTTTTTAACACCTGCTAAAAATAAAACTTTGCCATCTTTAACATGGGAGCTGGATTGCATGGCTGAGTCCATGCCTGCTTATCAGCAAAGTTTGCAGTATCGCAGGGAAATCATCGCTTGTTTTCCCGCGATACAGCATGTTATCATGGCTATCGCTGGATTTAATATCGCCGTGGAGATACGCGTTGCTAATAACGCGCCATCTCGGCGATAAAATCCAGCGATATCCGGTGATAAAAAAATTAGCGCTAAGCGCGCTTTGCGATATTTATCGCAAAGCGTTGCTAATATGCCCCAGAGAATTTCAAAGGCCGGTGTCAAGGGCCGGGCACTAGAATGGCTCGACTCTTTTCTGGAGAACCAAACTTTTCAGGTCTCGGATCAGTCCTATAACTCAGCCAGACTCCCCCTTAGCTGTGAGGTTCCTTAGGGCTTCTCCCTGAGCCCCAACCTTTTTAATCATTATATGCTCCTCCTTACCGACACCGTGCGCACACTTGGGCTGTCATTGGTCTCAAATGCCGATGACACCCAGTTGGTCATGTCAGTTACCCCCGACCCCAACTCCAGACACCTGTCTTTGATTCCATGTCTCCAGGAAGAAGCTAGTTAGATGGCTGGTTTTAAATTTAAACTCAATGAAGAAGTGAAACGCGATGTTGAGGAAATAGGCGACCGTGTAGCAATCCTTGAAAACAGAAGGGATGAGGAACTGAATATGATGCAGCAAGAAATCCTCCGGCTCAAAGAGCAGAATATTTAGCAACAGGGACACACGGAAGATCTGGAAAACCACTCCTGCTGCAACTAAGTGTGCATCAGAGGTGTGAAATCAGGTGCAGATGGAGAGGACATTAGGGAGTTTGTTGTGGCCCTCTTTTGAAAGGTGTCGGGTGACGACCACACGGCCGACATCCAGATTGACAGGGCCCATCGGGTGGGGTTGCCGAGAAGTGGTAAGACTCCACCGCTGGACATTCTGGTTTGTGTACACGACTTTCAGCTGAAGGAACTGATTTTTAAGAAGGCGAGAGCCGCTCTCCCCTTGCAGTTCCGCAGTCACACTTCTACATTTTTCCAAGATCTGTCGACTGCCACCCTGTTCAAGCAACGTGAATTTCAACTAATTACGATGCACCTGAAAGCGAAAGGAATCACATACTCCTGGGGTCATCCCTTCCGTAATATCTTCTGGTATGAGGGTAAGCTGCGACAGATACGTTCACTTCAGGAGGCCAGGGATGTCCTGGGAATTACGAAGCCCATGTCCCCGGAAATGCAACGTAAATCCCTGGAGGGATCAAGGCACACTCAACCTCACTGCAGACGGTGGGGAGGACCCCCTCCTTCCACAAACCAGACACAGCGACTATAGTGAAGGGACTAGAAGCAGTCATTTCTTCGCTGCCCACTAGCCCGGGCCATTCGTCCCCCAGCTGAACGCTTAGAGAAAGCACGATGAGCACAACTAAGTGGCGGAGTCAGAGAGCGCCCTCACCTTCCCTTGAAGCTCGGCCGTGGGCACCTGCCCCTTTACCCAGTTCTACCTAGACAAACTTTTGTCTCCAAGAATGCTTGCTCTTGTTCCACCCAGTCTGATGGGAAAGTTTATAATGTTTTCTTGCATGGGGTCTATTTTTTTTGTGTAACCTGCACCGGTCATAGGGAGGCCAGATATGCGAGGGTAGCGCCACACACTCCCTGGCCCACCCCACTTCGCCCATCCTACTATGCGTACACCTCCATATATCACTTAACATCTGATACACCACATGGGTAAGGATCAAAAGATCGTATCCCTCATTATACAGGGCCTCAACCACCCTGTGAAATGCGCTGCCATCCTCTCGCTGCTGGGGAATGCAGACGATTACATTTGCATGTTACAAGAAACCCACTTATTATCTAGAGACATGGCCCGCATGCATACATGCCGATTTCCACACCAGTACTGGTCCTTGAGTGCCACTAAAAGAAATGGAGTGCTATCCTGTTTAGAGCAAAATTCGAAGGGAAAGTTCTCTCTACCCTATATGAGGTGAAGGGGAGGGTTCTGGCGCTTAGAATTTAATGGAGCTCCACTCCTTTCACCTTAATTAATATCTACACACCAAACACGCACCAAGAACCCTTCATTATGAGGACCCTCCTCAGAAGGTCTAGCATCTCCTGATGCAGCGATCCTGGTGGGAGGCGACTTCAACTTAGTAATGGATAATGCCAAGGACCGTTCCAACCAGCGGTCAGCTCAGATAGGGGCACTCTCCCCAGTGGGTAAACAATGGTTCAAAGATAATGGGCTGCATGAAGTCTGGCGCAACCACCACCCAGAGACAATGGGACTACACACAATACTCAGCTACACACAAATCTTATGTGCGCCTAGACCACTTACTAGCCTCCACAGCGCTTCCGCATAGGGTGCGTGAAGCAATTATAGAGCCACCGTTCCAGTCGGAACATGCGCTGATCACTGTCACCATTCAACCACATGAGGCCAGCCACAAATACACAAGATGGCGCCTGCGGGAGGGCCTGTAGCAGTCACTGGAGACGGTGATCTGGGCCAAAATTGTAGAATACATACAACACAATGATGGGGAGGACACTTCGCTAGCGGAGATATGGGAGGCCCTGAAATTAGTAATGAGGGGGGAATTTGTGGCTGTCTCTTCCGCTGACAATAGAAAGCGTCGGGGGATCCATAAGAACAAGAGGTGAGAGAGCTGGAAACTATACATAAGCGCACAGGTGCACCATGGGTATGGAGAGAACTGGAGAACAAAACGTCTCCTCCTAAAGTGCCTAGACCTGGATAGGGTGGAATACGCCCTACTCCGTCTCCGCCATACGTTCTACCTGTGCAGTGACAAATGCAGGAGGTTGCTTGCTCAGAGGCTTAGAGCTTAAACTCTGGCGGCGGCTATACCGTCGATTAAGAAGCCCTCAGGGGAGGAGGTGAACTCGGACTCTCAAATAATGGCGACCTTTGGTCAATTCTACCGGTCTCTGTATACCGAGGAGGAGGCAGGGCAGCTGGTAGCCCATGCGCACCTGGAGGCAAGTAATTTCATGTGACTACCCGGGGCCCTGGCCAGCCAACTGGACGAGCCCAAATGCCCGGAAGAAATTATCTGAGCCATCGCTAGGCTGAAATTAAATGAAGCCCCTGGACCCGACGAGTTTCCCGCTCTGTTTTATAAAACCCTCTGCGTGGAACCGGCGCCTTTGTTGATGTGGCTTTTCAACTCCTTTTTGGAGAGCGGTGCGGTGACAGACTCCATGGCAGAAGCTGCGATCTCAGTAATCCTCAAACCTCACAAGGATGACAATGTATGTGGCTCTGATCGACCCAGACCAGGCGGAGTTCATCCCCACACGACAGGAGATTGATAATACAAAGCGACTCCTACACCTTTTGGATAGTATACATAGATCCCTTAAGGAAGCTTTACTTCTGTCAATAGATGCGGAGAAAGCATTTGACAGAGTGCGATGGAACTACTTGTTTAACACACTTCATTGCTTTGGCTTCGGCAAGGGCTTTATAAAATGGGTTTGATGTATCTATCAGCCCCCCCGGGCATTTGTCAGGGTGACTGGGGTGTCTTCGGAACCCTTCCCAATAGCACGGGGCACGAGGCATGGGTGTCCACTTTCACCCCTCCTCTTCGCTCTGTACATGGAGCCCCTTGCCCAACAGTTTCGGGAACCCCCGCAGAAACAGGGACTACGATTTGTAGGCGATGTCCATAAGATAAGCCTTTATGTGGACAACGTAATTCTATCCCTAGTGGAGCCACTCACCTCTCTGCCCGTCCTCGTGGCCGAGCTGGAGGCCTTTGAGGAAGCGTCGGGATTTTTAGGTGAACCTAAGGAAGTCACAGATTCTTAACCTTTCCTCCCCCAGGCACATGAAGAGATTTTAAGGGAGAGATTCCCCCTACAATGGGTCAAGCAACCGATAACTTACCTGGGCATCCTCCTGGCTCCAACGATAGCGAAAACCCTGGGTATAAACTACTCAGCAATGGTGGAACAAACGACGAAGGCCCTGTATGGGTGGTCGAGACTAAAACTAGCCTGGTTCGGGCGAATAGCCGTGGTAAAGATGATGGTGCTACAGCAGATTCTATCAGTTTTCCAGACTCTACACCTGCCCACCCCCCTCCAAAAGATATACACGCTGTGTAACTAGCCATTAACAAATTTGTCTGGGGAGGGAAGAAGGCGCGATTACCCATTTCCCAAATGACGCAACCTAAGCAGGACGGAGGGGTGGGTCTCCCGCTGGTGCATAGATATCTTCAAGCCTTCCACCTTCGGTATATTCTGGAGTGGAAAAGTCCGCTGTCTGAAAAACACTAGACCTTTATGGACCAGGCGGTAGCTGGAGCAAATATATGGAGGAAGGCATGGCTCCCGCGTAATTTAAGGGCCTGGAGTCTCTACTCTTTCCCTGTCACTGTGGCGACGCTAAAGGTACAGGATGCCGTGGCATTAAGGAGAGGCCTGACGACATTCCCCATGCCGATGTCCCCAATAGTGGACAACCCAGACTTCCCACCAGGCTGCAAATCTGAGGTCTTCCAGAGATGGAGAGAAGCGGGGTGTAAAAGGGTGGGTTTGCTGTTTGATGTACAGGGCATACTTTCCTATGAACAACTGCGTCGGATTATGGTCTGCCCAAGTCGGACCACTTCCACTACCTGTAACATAGTCATTGGGTCACTTCACTGACCTATCTAGTGAAGGCCTCTCGGCCACTTACCCCTTTCGAGAAGTGGCTAACGTGCAAAAAGGATGATAAGCATATGATCTCAGAACGGTATGCTATGCTTGCCACAGGGCAGAGGGGGAGGGGGCGTACAGAGGGTCAACTACGATGGAAGGTGTTGCTGGGCAGGGCCCTCTCGGACAAAGACTGAGAGAACATCCATAACAGGGCACACCATACAGCCTATAATACTGCAGGGGCCGAATCAGCATACAAAGTCACATCCTATTGGTATTTCACTCCGGCCCGCATTCATAGCTGGGACAAAAATCATACTGAGAAATGTTGGAGGGGATGTGGCCTTTCCGGCCCTTTAGTGCACTTACTCTGGCACTACCCAAGGCTGGAGCGCTTCTGGCAGGGGGTGTTGAATGATAGTGACAAAGCCTTTGATACTGAGATCCCACGCTTCCCGGCATTCACACTACTGGGGCTATCAAACGCGCTGACATTTCCCCTTCGCTCACTGAGGGGTAGGCAGATGGCACTGGCATTGCTAGCAGCACGCCAAACGATCCTTGCACAATGGGGCTCCATGAATGTCCCTGACCACACGGCCTGGCTGCATAGACTTTGGCTGACTCTCGCCATGGAACCCCTCTCACTAGTTAAAGATCACAAGGGCGAGACCCTATGCCGAATTATGGGCCCCATTCATCCAGCTTCTGTCGAAGGAGTTTAGGGAGGTAACATGCCCCAAATATCTCTAAATATTGCATTTGATTCCTGAGGTAGAAGGGGCGAAGATGTCCCGCATGTAGTGGGGCACACCCTATAAGAAGTCTAGGAGCTTATGGTGGGCGGTATCAACGCTAATGAATCCACGAACGGTGCAGGTCTTTTTTCTTTGAGGGAAGGGAGGGAGGTACTTTTGCTTTTCTCTTCATTCAGTCCTGTGCTGTTTCTAGATTTGTTCTCATTATTTTAGCTAGGTTTTCTACACAATCCAGACTTCGCTGCCAGCCCTCGGGTTGTAGGCACTGAAGCTGTGTAAATTTAACTTGCTCTTTGACCCCACGCTGTCAGCCAATATGGTTGTAGGCACACAGCTGTGTATTGCCTCAGGATTGTCGCCTAATATTAATAAAAAGATTGGTTCCATAAATTCAATGAGGATAAGATGAAAGGTATGCTGCTGGGTAATAACTTCTGCAGTAATGCCCCAAGCCCCTTACCAGACTGGCAAGTTGCCTGCTCCAAAAAGCTCAGTAAAGAGCTTTGGGATGTGGCTGGGCCCCAATCTCAAGATGGACCATCAAGTTAAAAAGCTTGCTGCCAGCTGCTATAGCATCTTCACATGATTGAGGAAGGTTCTTAACCTTCTTTCATTTACAACCAGAAGAGTGATCATACAGGCCATTGTCCTATCAGGCCTTGATTACGGGAAAGCCCTGTATCTTGGTTCACCCAGGTACGTTGTCAGAAGGTTGCAGATTGTACAAAATTCTGCTGCCTGACTTCTAATGAACATACCCAAACATCAGTCTGCTGCTAAGGCTCTAAAAGATCTCCACTGGCTTCCGATGGAACGTCAAGTTCAGTTCAAGTGCCACTGCATTATGCATAGGGCAATTGATAGGAAAAGCCCTTTATTGTTAAGACCATTGGCCTCCCAATATCTGCCTGAGAGACTTCTTCTATTGGGTATTTCACCGCCAATGAAAGTCGAGGTGTTCTAGAGGTCGTTCTTTGAAGAGTAGGGTGTTCGCCTGACCGATTTTCTCCTGGCTTGCCTGGTAATGTAATGTCCCTGTGAGTACAAAAATGGTAAAATAGACTAAAGTCGGTAATTCCCCCCTTATCAGAGCAAACTTAAAGCGACTAATATTAGAACTCACATTAAAATATGTTGTAGAGCTGCACGTTTGACTCCCGATTTATAATTAAAGCCTTTACATGCTCTTAAAATATGAACAAAGGGTCAGTATTTTTCTTTTGCAAATGTGGCAACCCAACTGAAGAGGCCCTTTAAGAGTAACCAGATCATGAAAGTACCTTAATTTAAGGAAAAAACTTGGACTGGAGCAGCACATCACGCATGTACCTGCGAAACTTGGCAGGGCTGTCCAGGCTCACCTGATACACTCTCAGCCGTGAGGGGAACGGCTCGATCCTTCCTTTCCTGTAGTCACCAAAGGCCACGCCGTGAGGGAAACGGCTACAGTTTGGGAAAACTACAATCCCCAGCAGGCTCAGCGAGGCGCTAGCGGAACGCATCAGACCAGCGCCAGGGGGCTACAAAGAGCGCTCAACCCTCCCACGGTGCGGGACGCGCGCGGGCTAAGCCTGGGCAAAGGGCGGGCCGTCTACGGCCGTCCGAGGCAGGAGGAGGCTGGGCCGGGCCATCCCCCTAAACAGTGTCCGGGGGTCAGTTTGACTTTGTACTATTTTCTCATGTGGTAAATTCATGTGTTTTAGTGTTTCTGACATAACCAGTCAAAACCTTTCTTAACGTCGCTGTTTAATTTCAAGTATTTGCTTTAGTGGTAACTAGTTGTGATATTTACAAGGAAGATTTTGTGTGCATGCTCCTTGTGATTAAATCATGGGGAAACATTGTAAGCCCATTACCGCACGCCCAATGACTAGGCAATTAGCTACTTCGAACCCGCCGCTCCCGAGCCTCACAGCCATTGATAAAATTCTCCAGAAAACTATTGGGGTGGTGGCTTCAGCAATTGAAAACACTGAAAGGCGGCTGTCAATCACCCCTGCCATTCCCACTGCACCGTCCTTAGACGACTGTTCTGTAGATTTAGTAATACAGGATGATGTGGAAACTATGTCGTTTATGTTGCCTTCCTTTACACATTTACCATGTGCCCAGATTCCACTTGATGAGAATGTGCCAGTAGAGGCTGCTTTGTTTACATCCTCTATGGTATCTCCAGTGGCACTTGAACCGCGAGCACGGCCAAAGAAAAAGAAGCTTGCTAAAAAAACGGTTAAAACTACAACGCCACCTTTATCTATTCCCGGTCATCTGGACACTGTTCCCCATCCAGTAACCTCGGTTCCGCCATTGTGGGCTACCCATTTAATAATTGATCTACAGGCACACATAGAGCAGACTTTAAATGCTCATTTTAAATCTCTGTCGACTAGGATCGACAGATTAGTAACACTGATTAATAATAAAGGTGTAGGGAAAACTCAGTTAAATTCTGCTCTGCGAGATCCTGGTAGCTTGGGGGGCTTGTGTACATCTGACATGACTAGTAAAGCCACCCCACGGGTTCCTTGTACTTCTTAACAACCTATAATACAAGACCCAGTTCAGCTGCCTACGATGATGCCAACTCAACCCCCAAATGCTCCTGATCCATCTTCCTGTCTTAACCTGCCCCGAGTTGCTACTGGTCTGGGCCCCTGTGAACAACCTTGTATCCTAAATGCTCTTGGAACACGGAGTCTGGGGGCGGGTAGGCCTCAAGTTAACCCGCTTGTGAATTTTGGTAAAAAGGGTTTGGTTAAATCTCCTTCCTACCCGCAGTTACCCCCGAAGCTTCATCATACGTGGTGGTGCTTACGGGAGTACCTCCATTGTCTCGTGATAGGGGGGAATCTTACTATGAATTAAAAAATAAAGTTATTTATTGGCTAAGTAATCATAGACCTCTGAATGGAGTAGGTTTGGGGGAGATTTTGTTTGTGCGGAGAGTTTGCTGGTTGGGGGCTAGACCCAAAGATATTTGTGGGGATTGTGTTATAATTAATTTCAGGGACCCGAGAGTAGTTGGTCATATACTGGATCATGGAGGGTCGACTAAAGTAGGCTCTATTAACACCTGTCACTTGGGGTACTTTTATATGCATCCTCGTATTCTAAGGCCCTCGGAACTATCCTATTTCCATCAAGATATTCAGGAATACGATTATAATATTCCGGTCGCTAATTCATTTAATGCACTTAGTTCTGTGGATTGACCACCACCATTGATGCACGTTGAAGGAAGGGTCATGAATATGAAAGGGGGTCAGGCAATGGATGGCTGTAGTACGGAGGTTGGTCTTCACAATTTGGTAAATGGAACTAGGTTAGGAGCAACAGTTATTCCTTTATCCCCCCAAAGTAACAGCCCAGTACGAGGGATAATAGAGTCAGGTACTCCAGACTTAATAGCATCTCCCTTCTCTGTTGCCTGTGAATTTTCTGAGGACTGTCCTTCTCAAGCAGCGACACGTAGATCCTTAGTAGGGTCTTGGAATGTGGCTGGACTGGGGTCTAAACTCCCCAATCCAGAGTGGGGAGAGCTTATGGACAGCTACGATGTATGTTTGTTTCAGGAAACTTGGCTACGGTCCATCCCAGTGAGGGTAGGTTATGCGTCCTTCCATGCACCAGCGGTTCAAGGAGTTAGGGGAAGACCTTCGGGGGGGTTGGCCATCTGGGTTGCCTCTCATCTTGGGTGTTTAGTTAAGACCATAGACACTCAGTGCCCAGATATCTTATGTTTAGTGCTTAACTTTTCTGCTGGCTACTCGTTGGTAGTACTTAATGTCTACTTAGGTCCCTATCCCCTCCAGTTGGGCTTATCGATTTTGGGTGCCTTAGACGTCCTTCTACACTCTCTTCCCCCAACGTCTCACAAAATTATAGGTGCTGATCTTAATTGTCATTTTGAACCCCTTCTTGGGATCCCTTCAGTGACCTCGGATGAGGATGAAAACTGTAAAATCCCAGACTGTATTATGGACCCGGAAAAACGTTTATTGCCTTTGGCCCTTGAGATTAATAAGTTAACTATTTTACATTCTCTTAGGGCCTGTAATGGCAGACTTCTTCCTGATGTCCCGGGTTCACATACTTTTAATAGACCTGGGAATTGTTCAACAATTGATTATATTCTGGTAAATGTGGAATTCTGGGGCTATCTGGGAGCCTTCTCTGTCATCCCTAGGGTTCACAGTGATCATAATTTACTGACACTAGAACTAGCAAATAATATCGGGGGTCGTAGTGCTTTTAGGGGTTTAGTAACTACTAGCAGTGTGAATTTGGTTCTAGCGGCAGGTGGCAGACGCATTAGGTGGGCAAAAATTGCGACAGAAGAGGCTAAGCAAGCGGAATTATACCGCCATGTTGCCTGTTCTCTAGCAGAGGCCTCCCACCTCTTGAGTCTTAATGGAGATTCCTCCCAGCATTATCTCCTGGGCCTGCAGTCTATTCACAATAAACTCCTTAGTTCTATGGCCGGTTATTTTTACAGTACCACCACACAGAGGCCAAGGACAACTAAGAACGATCACTGGTATAACAAAAGCTGTAGGTTGGCTAAGAGTGCTTTGATTAGGGAAGTAAAGTTGGGCACCCAGTCAAGTATCAGATCTGCGAGGGATAATTATAAAAATCTGATGAAGGAGGCAAAATCCGAGTGGGAGGACTCGAGGTGGTCAAGTATTAAGTTAGCCCTAGAAGCCCGAGATTTCAGGGTATTCTGGAATCTTGTTCGACAGAAAGTCCATCCACAATCATTCCCAATCTTAGCGAAGAGGTGTGGCTAGAGCACTTTAAGCCCCTCTATTCGCTTAGTAATTCCGATTGTGGAATAGACTTAGTAACCCAAACAAACGCTATTGCTATGGCTTACTCGGAATATGTGGACTCGGAGAGCCGAACCTGCACCCTTTTGGAAATCGAGCTGGCTCTCAGTAGCTTATCATTAGGGAAAGCTCCGGGCCTTGATAGGATCCCAGGTGATTTATATCGAAGTGAACAAAAAATCTGGGCTCCTTACGTCTGGGTCTATTTTAATGCTATTTTGCAGGGCCTCGAGATTCCCCAAACTTGGTTAGGAGCCGAAATTATACCTATTCACAAAAAATCTTCCCCCTTGGACCCGGCTAACTATCGCCCTATAAGCTTGATAGATGTTTTACAGAAACTGTTTGCCCGCATGCTTTTAACAAGATTACAGAGTTGGATGGAGGAATATCACATCCTAACTTCTCTTCAAGCGGGCTTTCGAGCAAAAGTTTCCACTACTGACCAACTGTTCAGATTACAGTTGGTCTACTGGAAGACGGTTTCTATTGGAGCCGGCAATTTATACCTGATTTTCGTGGACCATCGGTCCGCGTTTGACATGGTCCAAAGGGAGAAGCTCTGGGCGTTACTATTGGAGATGGGCGCCCCCCTTATTTGTGTCATCTATTTAAGTGAATGCATGATGGAACATATGCAAGGGTGAGATACGGGAGAAGTGGGGACATTTCGGGTCCATTCCCGGTTGAAAAGGGTGTGAGGCAGGGGTGTGTTTTGGCTCCAACATTATTTTCTCTTTTCATCAATGGGCTGATAGATCATCTAGTAGTGCTAGTAATCTGGATTCCCCAAGGTTAGCGGGGCGAAAGATACCTGCCCTAATGTTCGCGGATGACACGCTTTTATTGTCAAAATCTTTTATGGGCATCCAGCGTACACTAGAGGCATTCTGCTCCTTTTGTAAACTAAGGAACCTGGAATTGAACCTACCCAAAACAAAATTCATGGTCTTCAGCTCTAGTTCAGCCAACTGTCCTCATCCCCAGATGGAAGGTATAGTGCTAGACCGGGTTTCTACATTTGATTATTTGGGGGTAACTCTTAATGACAAAATGAAATGGGAGTCTCATTTGGCGAAGGCCAATTTGAAGTTGACACAATCCGTGGGGGGTATTTTGAAGGTTTTTAATAACACTTCATCTAAACCCTTGTGCCCCCCTATGGAAATCTACAAATCCCAAGCAAGAGGGGGTGCGCTATATGGTGCAGAGCTTTGGGGCCATTGTAGCATTGCCTCTCTAATTTTAACTGAGAACAGCTTTATTAGGCGGCTTTTGAAACTACCCATGAGTACCCCCTTAACCCCCCTGAGATGGGATTTAGGTCTGGTTCCTATTGAAGAGATTGCCCCAAATCGTCCACTCCTGTATTGGAGACGTCTCTGATCAACACCTGAGCTTGTGAGCTATAGGCAGGACCTTAGTGATCTCTTGTCAAGAGGGAATACGGGGAAAATCCCATGGCTAATGCACATTAAGAACCTTTGCTATGCCTTAGGTAAGGGGACCTGTGGACGACACCAGAGGAGTCCTGTGTTTTACAGACCAAGAAATCTTCAGCATTATCGAATGGAAATATTATTAAATTCTTCCTTGGGTAGGCTTACTAACACCTTTTTGGACATTAAGATCAGTCCCCACTTTGAACACTTTTTGGATGTTATCCAGCCTCCACTGGCTAAGAAATTATATAGCCAGTTCAGACATGGTTCTCTTCCTCTGAGGGCTTTAACTCATAGGTGGTCTAGCGCACTCTGTCCAACGAGTTTTTGTCCAGAGTGTGCTGATACTTGTGAGACAGAGTTGCATGTTGTGCTCTTTTGCCCTCTTTACATCAAGGCAAGAGCAAAATGGATTATCCAACTCTGTAAATCTAGGGGTCTCAGGGATTATCAGGAGGTATTTAGACTCCTCAAATACGATACTACCCCCATGATAGGGTTTGCGATGGCTAGATTTCTCCTTTCCATGTGGTATTGAAGGTGTACAAAAATAAAAATTGACAGGCCATAATTTGCTCTTACTGAGGTGAATTTAGCGTTGTAGCGAAAGCGTTTTTAGTTATGAGATTTGTCCAAGGATGGGATGCTGTTTTATGTGTTTACATCCTCATTGATATTACTTGTCCTTTTTAATAATGTATTTAATTGTGTCTTAAAATGCTCATTTAACCTCTAAAACATGTTTTTAATTCTTGATGGATTGAATTACATGTAAATGTTCATCTTTTATTAATTTTATTGTAATATGTTTTTATGTCTTTTTATGGTATTATACCGAAATAAAAGTTTTTTGACTGACTGACTGACTTTTTCGATCTTCCTCATTTATTGAAGGTTCCCTGGATTCGTAGACCTGGTTGGGGTGGATGCTCCACCTCTTTTCTGGCATCCAGACTTTGGAATACCGTACCTCTTGAACTGTGTCTACTGAAGCACCAATTGACCTTCTGTAAAGCCTTGAAGGCCTGGCTGGGATTAATCCTTTGCAGCCCACGATGATCTACGGTTTCTGTAGCAGCACTGGAAGGGCCCCCGGGTAACCATGCACAATATAAAATGGCAGAATAGAATAGAATAGCTGTGGAAAATCACTTAATCAAAATCTGCCTAAAATGTAAATGTGTGAGATACTACTGTAAGTATGTGCAAGAAGAAGATTTAAGCTACCACTTGAAGAATACAATCCAGCATCATTTTCCATCACTTCCCATAATGTGCAACGTTCTGTTGCTCTGAGGCTAGGTTCATGCTATAGGAATACCAACATATGCGTGCTTTTACTTTGTGAACAGGTAATTAGCTTATTATTCTCTGTGGCTACTCCTTCCTTTTGAGCTGTTGGTGAGCCCTCCTCATGTTGTGACAGCGAGATAGAAGGTCCCTACAATTGTCTTTTTCCAGTTTATTCTTCACTCCTCAAGTCTACTTCTCGATGTGTGTGGGAGCACTTTCGTGGGCACATTGGGAGATTCTTCCCACACTCATCTTCTTGTTCCTTGGAAGCATTTTATCATTATGCAGTTCATGCTTCTTTTAATCAGATAAGACACTTTTCATTTCTGTGCCTCGGACAGGGGGCGCAGCTATCACTGGTGCAGCAGGTGCAGTGGCACCGGGGCTCAGAGCCCTGAGGGGCCTGTTGAACCCTGACTATTGCTGTATTTACTACCACACCAGCATTCAAAGCGGTCATTTCTTCTGCTTGCACCAGGGCCTAAGGCAACCTTGCTAAGCTGCTTCCTCAGACATGCATAGGACCTGCTTGCTAGGAACCATCTTGCAGAAATCTGATGCTCGCAGGTCTGGTGTACACACTCTGCGCTCCAGCAGCACTCGGTGTCTCAGAGGAATGCTTTGGTGAAGATAAAAGATCTGGCTTTAATGTGCTTACATTATGATAGAACAGGCATGCACACATGCCTTGTCCATGCATTAACACATTAAACCTGGACCTATTGGCCTTCCAAACGTGTCTGGTTCCCAGTGTGCGAAATTGTGGCCCCACCATCACTTTTAAGAACTAGTAGCCCCCCCCCCCGCACACCCCCAAGTTCAGGTCTAGTTGTGCCCCTGATTGACATCATAGCTAGCTGCATCACTGTGAGTTCTAGTGTATTCATTAGCATATATTGTAGGACCCGCTGCGTTTCTGCTTAGCGATTTATTGTCTGCTAAAATACATGGAAGAACAACAGAAACTTAAAACCCAAGATGGCGGCCGTGAAGAATGCTAAATTAGGAACTCTGCTCCATAAGCCACACAACTTGGAATGTTCGTCTCTTGCAAAAATCTTCCACCCCAAATCTAAACGCCACCAGAAAGCATAAGAGAAACTGTCTCACCCCGATCCACCAGTGATATATGTGCTGACTGGGACTATGAGAATGTTTCTTTTTTCATGTGAACTTCAAATATTTCCCAAAAAAACTATGAAAAATGTGCAGTGGCTGTGAACTTCTAAGCAAGTTACGCACTTGTGCACAAAATCCATGCAGGTTACTGGTACGAATATGTTGAAGGCGCTCATGAGAAAGAGCCAATCAGCATATGCACTCCCATAAAAAATGACTACAAGTTACTCATGTGACAATGTTTCTGAGTACTCGAAGAATAAGCTGAGCAAGGTATGCACTAGCAAACATGATGCTTACGAGCTCCTGGTACCAGCTAATGTTCAAGGCAGAAGAATGGCGATCAGGAAAATCTGCAAACACCTTGCAAGCCATTAATTGCAAACTATGCAAACTGAGGAAATTCGATTTTCGATCACGATCGCATTGAGCCGCCATTTTGTGCTCTGCCGCCATTTTGTGTTGCCCTCACTCAGGCAGCACGACGAACGAAGTCTTTTCTGCTTTTCCTGCAATATTGTGTCAAAATAGCCTTGTGCCTCTGTTTACGAAGCTGGTGTTAGAGACTGTCCGAGTACACTAATCCCTGCCTGGTTCTTCTAATCCCTGTCTTAACTATCTGTTGGTTCACACTATTCTCTCTTGACTTTATCTTATCTTCTGGCCTTCGCTGTCCTCCGCTTGTATTCTCTTGTTTCACAACTGTCCTCCAAAACACACGAACGTATCTCACCACCTGCAAGTCAGTTACAGACATGTTAATACCTTAACCTGTGGGAGGGATAGCAAACACCGTTGGAGGAGAGGCTTCTTCGAGTTACTCGATATCTTTGTTTTTCAACCTTTCCTATTGGACACGTTCCGTCTTTAACTTTACCTTATTGGTCCTCCATGTATGTTTTAGGTGTGTTCTGTGTTAATGTATATGTTATCTACGTACTATAAAAGATTGTGCGCCACGGAGTGAAGTGGCAGTCTCCTGAGAACATACCGTGTGTACTTCTAGGACAACTGTACTAGCTGCAGCTAATAAAATCTGATCTTTTACGCCAACAGAGTGTCCCCGTGTCTCTGTTAGCTGAAGCAGGAGAACCCAGGAGATTAAGGCGTACCCTGCGCCGCCAGGTCCAAAAAGGTTCTGGTTCTTCAACTGGCGCCCAACGTGGGGCGGCTTCAAAGGTAGTGGTTCTGCCTGAAGGTCGTGAGGAACCCCGCAAGAAAATTCTGGAGGAATCGTGAGCCACTTCAAGCGACCCCGGTATGTCGAAAGTGGTCCAAAGGTCTTTTGCAGCACGGTTACTCCTTCCTGACGCTTACTGACGACTGCTGCCCTGACTGCCGCCCTGCCTTGGCCCTCTTTTCGATGATGTATGGTAAGGCGAGACGATAGACAGGGCCTCTGTTGGTGTAAGAAGACATCTTAGTTAAGTATTGGTGGGTCGCTCCCACATTTGGTTCTTTGGTTCTTTGGTCCTTAGGTTCTTTGGTTCTTTGGTTCTTTGGTTCTTAGGTTCTTACATTCTTTGATTCGGGTATTGCAATAACCGAAGCCGAGGGGTAAGTACATTTGTGCTGTGTTAAGTATTTAACCCCCTTGATGTTTGTGAACAGTCCAGTGAAATAACGATGCCTGGTCTGACTAAGTTTGAGAAACTTAGTTGTTTTGGTTGTAATAGGGATTCCCGGCTGGAGGACTCTTGTCCGATTCCTTCGGTTGGAACTCCCACTTATGAGCTCTATTCTAAACATGGTGTTGGCCCCATTGCCTTTAACGAGGCATGGATCCGATACACAAAGAATGATGGTGTTTTAAAATGGCCAGAAAATGGTAGCTTTGAGCCCGACATACTAGATAATTTGGAAACTATTTTATTTAAAAGAAAAGCCCGGCCGGCAATGTTTGACTCTTTCCGCCTTTGGCGTAAGGAAGCCAAACAGAGAAAAATTAAGCAAGAAAAACGAGATTAGAAAGCACAGGGTATGACAATCATACAGGCTGCTCAGCAATTTAAAGATGATGAAGTTGATAATACGAAGGAAATTTCAGAGAGACAGCATTGTATGGCGATAGATAAATGCTATCCGATGTTGCTAGCTTCCCCCTCTGATAAAAGAAAGGATTTAGAAGAGGACTCCTTGATGTCTCACCTATTGAGATTGCCTCCGCCCTATGTACAAGGTGCTAATGCACCCCCGTTGTTACAGCCTGTTCAGCCGCCAGTTGCGCCTCCGCTTGCTCCGGCTCTTCCACATTTACCCCCTCAAGTATTGCCGCCTTTGCCAGCTTTGCCTTCGACTCCTTTACTTTCATCTCCTTCCGCTCCTCCGGTAATTACTGATTTCCCTTCCGTTAGTTCGCCTAATACCTTGTCCCCTATTCTTATGTCCAATTCTCCGTCTATGCGTAAACGACTCACAGAAACGGTCTCTGGTCTTTTATCACCTTTCTTTGAGGCGTTAAATGTGTCTCCGGCTTTTTCTCGAAGACAGTCTCGTAGTCAGTTCCCAGCTTACGAAGAACGAGAAAAGTTGGAGTCTCTCGCTCGTAAATGGATTGAGAAGGGTCCTCGGTATAGTGTACCCGACATTTTGCCTACCTTCTCACAGTGGAATGCGCCTACGCAGAGATATGTTTTCAATGCTATGTGTGATACTCTTATTAAAGGATGGGAGGATATGGACTTGGGTTCGGTTCCACAGGGTCTGTTAGATATTCAGGCTGATTTTGATAAGGGACTCATTGTGGGTTCTAAGGTTGAGGACGCTGTAAAGACACTTGTTTCCTTTAGAACCTTATTTACCTCACAGACTTTTCTAGATTCCGATCCCTCAGTTAGGTAGACACTGAAAAATTGTCCAATGAGAGAGGTTCCTCCGGTATGGAGAGAAGAGGTTTCAGCAGTAGGTGCTAATCCAGCTATTCCTGCTCATTTCCAGCGTATATGGGTACATGTCCCCTGGAAAAGGTCTGAAGTTTTAGCCCTTAAACAGTCTCTACCGGATCCTCATAAAAACCCTGCAGGATATTATAAAGAATTGTCACAAACTGTTGAAGCCTGCGTCATGAATTTAGCAGATATTGATATGTTGATGAGGGATGCAGTTCCACAAGCATTATGGGCTAGGATTCGTAAAGAGAACCCTGCCCAAGAATTAGGTGGAGACTGGGATGCTATAATTGCTGCAGATAGAAACCAAGTGGGTGGTGCGAAGCCTGAGGCTTTGATTTCAGAACTCCCTGGTAGGATTATTACATTAATGAAAACGATGATGCCTGCCTTGAGAGTTAACTGGGATAAACTAGCCGCGTGTGAGTAGAAGAAAGATGAGAGTGTCTCCAATTTCTTCACTCGTTTTGAGGAGACATTCATTGATCACAGTGGTCAGGACATGACTACGGAGGGTGGACAGCGGTTATTTGTAGATAAGTTCGTATTTAATTTGCTTCCCGAGCTGTCGCATAAGTTGAAAGACTCCGAAAGTTCATGGGCTGGTTCTTCTTCAGCTCAGATATTGGCTACTGCTCAATATTATGAAAATTGAGATAAAGAAGAAAAAGATAAGCAAGAGAAAAAGACTAAAGAATTGAAAACTAAGGTTCTCTTGCAACAGGCTTATCCACCTCGTTATGCTCAGCCCCAGTTTCAACAGTCTCCACAGTTTCAGAGGGTGTATCAAAAGCCTGAGCCATTTATTCAGCGACCTTTGCTAGGTCCTAATCAATGTGCCTATTGTAGAGAGGAAGGTCATTTCAAGAATAGTTGTCCGGTTTTATTGCAGCGAAATGGGACACTATCTGCTCCACGAGGTCGTGCTGGCCTCCAGTCAGCAAACAAAGGTAGAGGTCGAGGTATATTGACCCAAGAACAACGTTCCCTTCCTCCCTCTATTTCCGTGAACTACTTTGATCAGCAAAACGCTCGGTCAACACAGTATTACAATGAGGATTGTTATATTGAAGACAGGAATGAAAGTCTTCATGCTAACTAGGACAGCCATGGACAAAGTAAGGGAGTTGTGTCAATTCCAGTAGATCACAATGGACCTTATGTTAATGTCACTACAATGGGTGTTTCAGAGCCATTTCTTTTAGATACTGGTGCGATGAGAAGTTCTATCATTCATTCAAAACTCCATGGGGCACCTTTGTCTGGCTTAACAAATGTATCTGTACGTTTTTCTGGCGCCCCAGTTCGCAATCCGGTTTCTTGCCCTTTGCCTATTTCAATTGGCCCTTATGATTTAGAAGTTCCGCTTCTCTTAACGAATGGTTGCGGCGAGAATCTATAGGGCTTGGATCTATTGAAAAGATTGCATGCAACGATATATTGTTCTCCTTCTGGTGTATATCTCACTTTAGGACAGAAACTGATTTCTCCAATGTACTTATCTAAAGATCAATTTCCTCCTGAATTGCTCTCTCTTCCTACAACGCTTTGGGCTACGGGTCCAAATGATGTTGGTTGTCTTGAGATTCCACCATATATTGTCACTCTCCAGCCCAATGTTGAATTGCCATGTGTTCCTCAATATAGAATTTCCACTGAAGGTGAAAAAGCGCTTTTGGAAATCATTCATGACTTAATTCGGAAAGATGTGGTTGAGGAAACGAGAGGTAACATATGTAAAAGCCCTATTCTTCCTGTTCTTAAACGCACTGATCCTTCTCAGCCTCCTGTTTATCGTTGTGTAATTGATCTTCGGGAGGTAAACAAAATTGTTGTACCACAGTTTCCCGTTGTCCCAGATATCACTGCGCTGTTGACGATGATACCTTCTACAGCAGTTTGGTTTTCTGTTATCGATCTGAAAAATGCTTTCTTTAGTATTCCCATTGCTGAAGAAAGTAGGGATATTTTTGGCTTCTCTCTTGGAGGCCGAAGCTTCCGGTTTAAGCGCGCACCTCAAGGCTATTGTGAAAGTCCCTCTATTTACAGTCAAGCTTTGAAATGTCATCTTGATGCTTTCTCTTTACCGTCTGATGCTGCTCTCATTCAGTACATGGACGATTTGCTAATAGCTGCTGATTCAGAGGATATATGTAAGAATGTGACGGTTGCATTGTTGCGACACTTATCCGATCTTAATCATAAGGTTTCACCTTCTAAGCTACAATATGTTCGCCAAGAGGTTACCTACTTGGGTCATCTCTTATCAAAGGAGGGAAGACGATTAACCCCAGAACGTATCCAAGCTATTGCGCAAATGTCTGTGCCATCCACACAAAGAGAGGTACGTGCCTTTCTGGGCATTACTTCCTATTGTAGGCAGTGGATCCCTAACTTCTCTCTGTTGGCCAAACCTTTGTTGGCACTCACTTTGAAAGATACGCCTCAGCCCCTTCCATGGACTGACGAATGTCAGAGGAGTTTTACTGATTTACGTGCTGCTTTGTGTTCTGCTCCTGTACTAGGTACTCCTGATTATAGTAAGCCTTTTACGCTCTACGTACACAAAAGAGAAGGTTGTGCGTTGTCAGTTTTAACGCAGCGATTTGGAGATAAACAGCGGCCATGTGCCTATTTCTCGGCTACGTTAGATCCAGTAGCTAAAGCATTGCCTAGTTGTCTTAAAGCGACAGCAGCAGCAGCAATTTATATTCAACAGTCTGCTGGAGTGGTGCTAGATAATACTCTCATTGTTATGGTGCCACATGCAGTGGATACTTGGCTAAACAGAACAAAAACACAGCATCTTATGAGTACTCGTTTGACTGGATACGAGCTGACGCTTTTGGCTAGTCACGTGCACATCAAACGATGTAATACTTTAAATCCAGCTACTTTGTTGCCTCTACCAGAAGAGAAAGGTGTTCAGGAGCAACATGATTGTTTCTTTCGTACTGAGGAAGAGACAAAAGGTAGAATTGACTTAACAGATACGCCATTAGTGAATCCGGATGGAACGCTATGGGTAGATGGTTCTTGTTTTAAGCTTCCTAATGGAGAAGCAACTTCAGCCTATGCTGTTACTACCTTGCATACAGTCGTGGAAACAGCACGCATCAGACATAACTCAGCTCAGGCAGCTGAACTGATAGCCTTAACCAGAGCGTGTGTGTTATCCAAAGGAAAAAGAGTGAACGTGTACACCGACAGTCAGTATGCTTTTGGTGTAGCGTTCAATTTTGGACATTTGTGGAAAGAAAGTGGATTCCTTACTTCCCACGGCACTAAGATACAACATGGTCAGTTGGTGACTGATCTTCTTGAGTCACTTGCTTTGCCTACCCAAATAGCAATTGTGAAGTGTAGTGCGCACAAGAAGATTACTGACGATGTTAGTCGCGGGAATGCATTTGCGGATGAGGTAGCGAAAGAGACAGCCAGAGATGCTACAAGTCGCATGCATGTTGCAGGCCCTGCAAATTGGGGCAGAGAAAGAGGAATGTATGAGGATACAGTAGAACGTGTGAAATCAATTCAAGAAGAGGCTACAGAGAAAGAATTGAGTAAGTGGAAAGAAAGTACAGGAATGTTAGATGAGATGGGGTGTTGGGTGGAATTGTCCGAGCACCAACGTTGGCTGTTACCAGATGCCTATGTACTACCTGTAGTTACTATGGCGCATGGTCCAGCCCACCTAAATGCGAAAGGAATATGCAAGCTTCTGGCTCCAGTATGGCAAAACGAAGGAATACCGAAGTGTGCAGACAATGTAGTGAAACATTGCATTGTTTGCTTAATGTACAATCCGGGAAAGGGAACTCCAACTCCAGCAGGTCACTTTGCTCCTCCGACCTATCCATTTGAGGTGTTGCAAATCGATTACATTCACATGGAACGATGCAACAATCTCAAATATGTTCTAGTGGTGGTATGTGCCTTTTCCCGATGGATAGAGGCTTACCCCCTGAAAGACAATACTGCTTTATCTACAGCCAAAGTACTTCTTAAAGAGTTTTTCCCTAGATTTGGTGTGCCGCGAATTGTCTGGAGTGACAATGGGAGCGAATTTGTGTGCCAAGTCATGCAAAAGGTTTGTACAGGTCTTGGTATAAGACAAAAATATCATGCGGCAAACCATCCACAATCAGCGGGTCTAGTGGAGTGCTATAATGGCACCCTCAAACTCAAACTTGCTAAAGTACAGGCTAGTACAGGCCTTAGTTGGCCCGATGCACTACCTTTGGCTCTTCTATCTACCAGAACGGCTGTGCCTTCTCGTTTGGGACTTAGCCATTATGAGGTAATTTTTGGACGCCCAGCTAATATATGGGGAGTCCCTCGCCCTAAAAAGCATTCAGACTTGCCATACCCAATGTTGATTGATTACTTGCACGACCTCACAACTAAATTGCATGTTCTTCATCAACAGGTTCAGAGCGCTCTGCCAGAGGCCTCCACAGACTCAGGTCATTCCATCCGACCAGGTGACTGGGTTTGTGTGAAGAATTTTCAAAGGACGAAGAATTTGGAGCCTCGCTGGAGGGAACCCCGTCGGGTCCTCCTAACAACCCGTACAGCAGTGAAGGTTGAAGGAAAGAAGAACTGGATTCACGGCGTGCACTGCAAGAAGGTTCCTTTGCCTTTGCTCTTTGATCAGTGGGTCCGTAAGGGTATAAGTGACTCTGAAAGCGAGAAGGTTCCCCGATTTATACCTTTTAGTGATGCACGTTTGAATGGAACATTGTCGGAAAAAGAAAACGATGACATTCTCCAAGAAGCTGTACCATCACATTCTCATCTGAACACCACAAACCCACGAACATTGTTTCAGGATCAGACTGTACCTGATAAGACCCATTACGATTTGAGACCCAGACTGAAGAAGAAAATTTGAGAATCACTCTTCTATGTAGTTTCTATACCGGTTGCAGGGTCACGGTAGGAGTCTTGGTTGTGACCTGAGTAGTGGCAATAGGCCTGCATGACTTGCAGTGTCATAGGACGGCAGACAATCGTAATCAAGTGATTAAGGAAGATTGCCGTGAGCATCCATTTAGAAGATGGAAACTACATTAGGCGAAAGAGAGAAAAGGAGCAAAATGAAGAATAATCATTGTAAAATAATATACAGTCGTTGTAGTATAACTTTATGTGTTTTCATATTATTGTGTATTCTATTGGCGTGTATAGGTTGGATTGTTTATGCTATGCAGCAAAAAGTTGTCCCTTCTTCTGTTACTGTGCCTTCTTATTCTACTATCTCTCCGCATCTCTTTCATACACTTCCTCAACATGAACTCGTAAGAAGAATCGAATACTACAATAATTTGTTTATTCAATTATTACACCAACACCAATTAGTAATTAATACAACCGATTGTTGGGTGTGTGGATTAATGCCTCATACCACCGAAAAGGGGATGCCATATTTAGTCCTTCCATTCTCTTATGAAGGTTCTGCTTGGGCTTATTTTGTAATTTTCTCTAACGCCTATCAAAGCCGATTTAAACGACCTATCAGTTCTTATATTGATGGACCAGATTTCAGTCATAGTTCATTGATAAAGGGAATGGTAGCTATGGCTAAAATCATGGAAAATAGTAACATTTCTATTGATGAAAGAAAAGCATATACTAATTGGAATGTCACTCATTATATCACAAGGCCTAGTGATAAGGTTAAACAAGGAAAATCTCCACCGATTTGGACTGTACCTCATCAAGGCAATTTCTGTTTGCAAATCCATGGTCAAACTACTAACCCCGAACAAAGTAAAAGCTTTTGTTCCCATACTTACTTTCACTCCTCTCAGAATTCGACGCCATTAGTGCCATCTCAGGGCACATATTTCATCTGTCATGATAGAGCCTATACGTGGTTGCCGACTGGTTTTTCTGGAACTTGCTATATAGCTTTTCTTCTTCCCCCTACATACACTACTTCTCCAAATTTTCATAAAAACAGATATGGCAGAGGAATTATTGATTCCAAAGACACAGCAGGTCAAGAGGGAAGAGATTTTCTAAAAGGATTTCTTCCTTTTTGGGGTCCCATGGCAAACAGCAGAAATATGAGGCAACTGGTTCGTGTCGTAGAGACTACTATAGACATCACTGTAGGAGCTTTAAGTAATATTACAGCGGAACTACAGGCGGATCAACTTATGACTTTACAGCACCGAGTTGCCCTAGATGTTATTCTTGCAGATCGTGGTGGAGTCTGTAAATTGATAAAATCGAGTTGCTGTATTTATATACCTGATGACGCTCCGACAGTATACCAGGCCATCTCTAAATTACATATAATCTCTGAGTCGATTCATCAGGACGAAGGAGATTGGTCGTTATTGGGATGGTTTTGGGGACTACTGTCCAAATGGTGTTGGAAAGTGCTAACATTCCTTGGTATGGTTTTAGCCATCGTATTCTCTTGTTGTCTTTGTATGCACTGTGATCCCGCCATCTGCGACCTTTGTGCTACTATGTGCATCCCAAAACCCAAGGCACAAAGAACAGAGAATATTAGAATGATGTTACAGCATCAACTTGATGACCTCATGGCCATCGACATCGACTCAGATTGACGTGAGTCTATGTATCTTGCCTGAGTTCTGGCAAAAGGAGGGTCTGAGGAAATTCGATTTTCGATCACGATCGCATTGAGCCGCCATTTTGTGCTCTGCCGCCATTTTGTGTTGCCCTCACTCAGGCAGCACGACGAACGAAGTCTTTTCTGCTTTTCCTGCAATATTGTGTCAAAATAGCCTTGTGCCTCTGTTTACAAAGCTGGTGTTAGAGACTGGCCGAGTACACTAATCCCTGTCTGGTTCTTCTAATCCCTGTCTTAACTATCTGTTGGTTCACACTATTCTCTCCTGACTTTATCTTATCTTCTGGCCTTCGCTGTCCTCCGCTCGTATTCTCTTGTTTCACAACTGTCCTCCAAAACACACGAACGTATCTCGCCACCTGCAAGTCAGTTACAGACATGTTAATACCTTAACCTGTGGGAGGGATAGCAAACACCGTTGAAGGAGAGGCTTCTTCGAGTTACTCGATATCTTTGTTTTTCAACCTTTCCTATTGGACACGTTCCGTCTTTAACTTTACCTTATTGGTCCTCCATGTATGTTTTAGGTGTGTTCTGTGTTAATGTATATGTTATCTACGTACTATAAAAGATTGTGCGCCACGGAGTGAAGTGGCAGTCTCCTGAGAACATACTGTGTGTACTTCTAGGTCAACTGTACTAGCTGCAGCTAATAAAATCTGATCTTTTACGCCGACAGAGTGTCCCTGTGTCTCTGTTAGCTGAAGCAGGAGAACCCAGGAGATTAAGGCGTACCCTGCGCCGCCAGGTCCAAAAAGGTTCTGGTTCTTCAAAACCTATATTTATGCAATGAAAACTGCACATCCTGGTGTGGTGTATTCTGGCGCTGTTATAGATTAACATATGTAGTTGACTTTAACATAATGTTTATTTACCATGAGTTTTGCTCGTTCAGACTCTGCTGAATAATCTCTTTTTTATGTGCATATTGCCACATACCTCCTGCTCAACACTACTCGGCTTCAAGGGCACATTACACTTCTGCACTGATAAATATTAAACGCATCAAGGAGGGAGAACTTTACTTGCAGAACAATCTTATGAGGTCGCCAGTTTCCGGAATGATGGGGGTCCAAACTTACAAGAGCACTTCTGATGATTCTAAGGATAGTTTTGTGTCCATCAATATCTGACTATTGCCCAACATGGGGTTCTCAGTTCGAGAGGTGCCCTCACCAGCTCAACAGAGCTGCTATAGAATGAAGTCTAGACAGGATCCCCTCTATTAGAGAAGAGGGAGAGAGATTGTTGCAGGAGTCACCAGTTATTCTAGGGGGGGAGTGTGTGTGTGTGTGTGTGCGTGTGCGTGCGTGTGTGTGTGTGTGTGTGTGTGTGTGTGTGTGTGTGTGCGTGTGTGCGTGTGTGTGTGTGAATGTGTGGTGGGTGAGTCAGTTTTTGTGTAAATGGCTGTGTGGGTCTATGAGTGGGTGTCTGAGTGGCAGTGTGAGTCTGTAAATGGGTGTGTGAGCATGTGAGTATGTGTTTGTGAGTGCCTCTGTGAGAGGGTGTGTGAGTGGTTCTCTTGGTCTTGAGAAAATTCGATTTTTTGATCGTGATCGAATTGACCCGCCATTTTGTGCTCCGCCGCCATTTTGTGTTGCCTTCACTCAGGCAGCACGGCGAACAAAGTCTATTCTGCTTTTCCTGCAGCTGCGTGTCAAAATAAGCCTTCTGCCTCTATTTGCAAAGCTGGTGTTAGGACTGGCCGAGTACACTAATCCTTGTCTGGTTTTTCTAATACCCGTCTCAACTATCTATTGGTTCACACTATTCTCTTCTGACTTTATCTTATCGTCTGGCCTTCACTGTCCTCTGCTAGCATTCTCTCATTTCACAACTGTCCTCCAACACACACAAACGTATCTCGCCACCTGCAAGTTATTTGCGGATCTGTTAATAAATTAGTTTGAGGGAGGGGTGACAAACACAGTTGGAGGAGAGGTTTCTTCGAGTCATCTGACACTTTGTTTTCAAACCTTTTCTATTGGTTCTGTCCTGTTTTTCAACTTTCGTTATTGGCTCTTTCTTATATGTTCTGGGTGTATATTTGGTTAATGTATATGTCACCTATGTAGTATATAAGATTGTGCGTCACGGAGTGAAGTGGCAGTCTCCTGAGAACCTACCTTGTGTACTTCTGGGATAACTGTACTAGCTGCAGCTAATAAATCCAATCTTCTAACGCCTAACAGAGTGTCCCGTGTCTCTGTGTAGCTGAGCAGGAGAACCCAGGAGATTAAGGCGTACCCTGCGCCGCCAGGCCCAAAAGGTTCTGGTTCTTCAACTGGCGCCCAACGTAGGGCGGCTTCCGTGGTACCGGTTCTGCCCGAAGGTCATGAGGAAGCCCGCAAGAAAATTCCGGAGGATTCGCGAGCCACATTAAGCGACCCCTGTATGTCGAAAGTGGTCCGAAGGTCTTTTGCAGCGCGGTTACTCCTTCCTGACGGCTACTGACGACTGCTGCCCTGACTGCCGCCCTGCCTTGGCCCTTCCTTTGGTGATGTATGGTAAAGCGAGACGATAGACGGGGCCTCTGTTGGCGTGAGAAGACATCCTTAGTTAAGTATTTGGTGGGTCGCGCCCACAATTTTGGTTCTGTGTTTTCCTCCGGTTCTTAGATTTGACTATTGCAATAGCCAAAGCCGAGGGTAAGTGCATTTGTGCTGCGTAAACTGAGTTTGCCCCCTTGATGTTTGTGAACAGTCCGGTGAAATCACGAGATGCCTGGTCTGACTAAGTTTGGAAGAATTTGTTGCTTTGGTTGTAATAGGGATTCCCGGCTTGAGGACTCTTGTCCGATTCCTTCGGTTGGAACTCCCACATATGAGCTCTATTCAAAACATGGTATTGGCCCCATTGCCTTTAACGAGGCATGGACCCGATACACGAAGAAAGATGGTGTTCTAAAATGGCCAGAAAATGGTAGTTTCGACCCTGATGTGTTAGACAATTTAGAAGCAGTCTTATTCAAAAGAAAAGCCCGGCCGGCAATATTTGACTCTTTCCGCCTTTGGTGTAAGGAAGCCAAACAGAAAGAAATTAAGCAAACAAAACGAGATAGAAAAGCACAGGGTATGACAATTATACAGGCTGCCCAACGATTTAAAGACGATGAAATTGATAATGCGACAGAATGCTCAGAGAGACAGCATCGTATGGCGATAGATAAATGCTATCCGGTGTTGCCTGTTTCCCCTTCCGAAAACAAGAGAGATTTAGAAGAAGATCCCCTAATGTCTCACTTATTGAGATTGCCTCCGCCCTATGCACAAGGTGCCAATGCACCCCAGTTGTTACAGCCTGTTCAGCCGCTAGCGGTACCTCCGCCTGTTCCGGCTCTTCCGCATTTGCCTCCTCCAGTATTTCCACCTCTGCCAGTTTTACCATTAACTTGGACTTCTTTGCCCTCATCTCCTGATCTTCGATCTCCTTTGCCTTCTGCACCTCCCGCAATTATTGGTTCTCCGTCCGTAAGCTCGCCTAATACTTTGTCTCCTATTCTCATGTCCAATTCTCCGTCTATGCGTAAGCGACTCACAGACACTGTCACTGGTATCCTATCTCCTTTCTTTGAAGCTTTAAATGTGTCTCCGGCTTTTGCTCGAAGACAATCTCGTAGTCAGTTCCCAGATTCTGAAGAACGAGAGAGATTGGAATCTCTCGCACAAAAATGGATCAAAAAGGGTCCCCAATACAGTGTGCTCGATATTATGCCTACCTTCTCACAATGGAATGCACCCACGCAAAGATATGTTTTTAATGTAATGTGCGATACTCTCATTAAAGAATGGGAGGATGTGAATTTAAATTCGGTTCCACAGGACCTGCTAGATGTTCAGGCTGACTTTGATAAAGGACTTATTGTGGGTTCCAAAGTTGAAAATGCTGTAAGGACACTTATTTCCTTTAGAAACTTATTATCCTCTCAGACTTTCCTTGATTCCGATCCATCGGGTAAACTAACATTGAAAAATTATCCCATGAGAGAGGTTCCTTCAGTATGGAAGGAAGAAGTTGCAGCAGCAGGTGCTAATCCAGCTATTCCCGCTCATTTTCAGCGTATATGGGTACATGTCCCCTGGAAGAGATCTGAAGTTTTGGCCCTTAAACAGACTCTACCCGATCCTCGTAAAAACCCTGCGGGTTATTATAAAGAATTATCACAGACAGTTGACGCTTGCATCATGAACCTAGCTGATATCGATATGTTGATGGGAAATGTAGTCCCACAGACAATATGGGCCAGGATTCGTAAAGAGAATCACGCACAAGAATTAGGTGCTAATTGGGATGTTATAACTGCCACAGATAGAGACCAAGTGGGTGGTGCAAAACCTGACGCTTTGATTTCAGAACTCCCTGGTAGCATTATTACACTAATGAAAACGATGATGCCTGCATTGAGAGTTAATTGGGATAAATTAGCGGCATGCAAACAAAAGAAAGATGAAAGTGTCTCTGATTTCTTCACTCGTTTCGAGGAGACATTTATTGATCACAGTGGTCAAGATATGGCTACAGAGGGTGGACAGCGATTATTTGTGGACAAATTCGTATTTAATTTGCTTCCCGAGCTGTCACACAAATTGAAAGATTCAGAAAGTTCATGGGCTGTTTCTTCTTCTGCCCAGATATTGGCTACTGCACAATATTATGAAAACAGAGATAAAGAAGAAAAAGAGAAGCAAGAGAAAAAGACGAAAAAATTTAAAACGAAAGTTCTCTTGCAACAAGCTTATCCTCCTCGCTATGCTCAGCCCCAGTTTCAACAGCCTCCGCAGTTTCAGAGGGTGTATCAAAAGCCTGAGCCATATATTCCGCGACCTTTGTTAGGACCTAATCAATGTGCCTATTGTAGAGAGGAAGGTCACTTCAAGAATAGTTGTCCGGTTTTATTGCAGCGTAATGGCACACCACCTGCTTCACGAGGTCATGCTGGCCTCCAGTCAGCAAACAGAGGTAGAGGTCGAGTATGTTGACCCAAGAACAGCGTTCTCCTCCTCCTACTAATTCCGTGAATTACTTTGATCAGCAGAACGTTCGGTCTACACAGTACTACAATGAGGATTGTTACATTGAAGACGGGAATGAAAGTCTTCATGCTAACTAGGACAGCCATGGACAAAGTAAGGGAGTTGTGTCGATTCCAGTAGACCAGAATGGACCTTATGTTAAAGTCACTACAATGGGTGTTTCAGAGCCATTTCTTTTAGATACTGGTGTGATGAGAAGTTCTATTATCCATTCAAAACTCCCTGGGGCACCTTTGTCTGGCTTAACAAATGTATCTGTAGGATTTTCTGGCGCCCCTGTTCGTAATCCGGTTTCTTGCCCTCTGCCTATCTCAATTGGCCCTTATGATTTGGAAGCTCCACTTCTTTTGACGAATGGTTGCGGTGAGAATATGTTGGGCTTAGACTTATTGAAAAGAATGCATGCTATGATACATTGTTCTCCTTCTGGTGTACATCTTACTTTGGGACAGAAACTGATATCTCCTATATATTTGTCCAAAGATCAGTTTCCACCTGAATTGCTCTCTCTTCCAGCAACGCTTTGGGCCACGGGTCCGAACGATGTAGGCTGTCTTGAAATTCCACCTTATGTTGTCACTCTCAAGCCCAATGTTGAATTGCCGCGTATTCCGCAGTATAGAATTTCCACTAAAGGTGAAAAAGCGCTTTTGAAAATCATTCATGATTTGATTCAGAAGGGTGTGGTTGAAGAAACAAGAGGAAACATATGCAATAGTCCTATTCTTCCTGTTCTTAAACGTACTGATCCTTCTCAGCCACCTGTATATCGTTTCGTAATTGATCTTCGGGAGGTAAACAAAGTTGTTGTACCACAATTTCCTGTCGTCCCAGATATCACTGCTCTGTTGACAATGATACCTTCCACAGCGACTTGGTTCTCTGTTATTGATCTAAAGAATGCCTTCTTTAGTATTCCCATTGCCGAAAAGAGTAGGGACATTTTTGGCTTCTCTCTTGGAGGCCGAAGCTTTCGGTTTAAGTGCGCACCTCAAGGCTATTGTGAAAGTCCTTCCATTTACAGCCAAGCTTTAAAATGTCATCTTGATACTTTTCATTTGCCGTCTGGTGCTGCTCTTATACAATACATGGATGACTTGTTGATCGCTGATGATTCAGAAGATATTTGCAAAAATGTGACTGTTGCATTGTTACGTCATTTGTTTAATCTGAATCACAAGGTTTCACCTTCCAAACTACAATATGTCCGTCGAGAGGTTACCTATTTGGGTCATCTCCTATCAAAGGAGGGACGACGATTAACACCAGAACGAATTCAGGCGATTACGCAAATGTCTGTGCCATCCACACAAAGGGAGGTACGTGCCTTTCTGGGTATTACTTCTTACTGTAGGCAGTGGATCCCTAACTTCTCTCTGTTGGCCAAGCCTTTGTTGGCACTCACTTTGAAAGATACGCCTCAGCCCCTTCCTTGGACTGATGAGTGTCAAAGGAGTTTTACTGACTTACTGCTCTGTGTTCTGCTCCTGTACTGGGTACTCCTGATTACAGTAAGCCTTTTACGCTTTATGTTCATGAGAGAGAGGGTTGTGCATTGTCAGTTTTAACACAGCAATTTGGAGACAAACAGCGGCCATGTGCCTATTTTTCGGCTACGCTAGATCCCGTAGCTAAAGCATTGCCTAGTTGTCTCAAAGCGACAGCAGCAGCATCAATTTCTATTCGACAGTCTGCTGGAGTGGTGCTAGATAATACTCTCATTGTCATGGTACCACATGCAGTGGATACTTTACTAAACAGAACAAAACGCAGCATCTTACGAGTGCTCGTCTAACTGGATACGAGCTGACGCTTTTGTCTAGTCATGTACACATCAAACGATGTAATACCCTAAATCCAGCTACTCTGTTGCCCCTTCCAGATGAGAAAGGTATTGAGGAACAACATGATTGTTTCTTCCGTACTGAGGAAGAGACAAAAGGTAGAATTGACTTGAAAGATACACCGCTAGAGAATCCGGATGGAACTCTATGGGTAGATGGTTCTTGTTTCAAAATGCCTAATGGAGATACAGTTTCAGGCTATGCTGTAACTACTTTACATACAGTTGTGGAAACAGCACGTATCAGACACAACTCAGCTCAGGCAGCAGAACTGATAGCTTTAACGAGAGCATGTGTATTGTCGAAAGGGAAAAGAGTGAACGTGTACACTGACAGTCAATACGCCTTCGGTGTAGCGTTCAATTTTGGGCGTCTTTGGAAGGAGAGGGGATTCCTCACTTCACATGGCACTAAAATACAACATGGTCAGTTGGTGACTGATCTTCTTTAGTCGCTTTCTTTACCTGCCCAAATAGCAATCGTGAAGTGTAGTGCGCACAAAAAGATTACAGATGATGTTGGCCGAGGACATGCATTCGCAGACGAAGTAGCGAAAAAGACAGCGAGAGACGTTACAAGTCGAATGTATGTGGCGGGTCCTGCGAATTGGGTTAGAGAGAGAGGAATGTATGAGAATACAGAAGAAAGTGTAAAGTCAATTCAGAAAGAGGCTACAAAGAAGGAATTAAGTAGGTGGGTAGAAAGTACGGGAATGTTAGATGAGATGGGTTGTTGGGTGGAATTATCTGAACACCAACGTTGGTTGTTACCAGATGCCTATGTACTACCAGTGGTTACTATGGCACATGGTCCAGCCCACTTAAGTGCGAAAGGTATATGCAAGCTTTTGGCTCCAGTGTGGCAAAATGAAGGAATTCCAAAATGCGCAGACAATGTAGTAAAACATTGTATTGTTTGTTTAATGTACAATCCGGGAAAGGGAACCCCAACTCCAGCGGGTCACTTTGCTCCTCCGACATATCCATTTGAGGTGTTGCAGATCGATTACATACACATGGAACGATACAACAATCTCAAATATGTTCTGGTGGTAGTATGCGCCTTTTCTAGGTGGATAGAAGCATACCCTCTAAAAGACAATACAGCCTTATCCACAGCCAAAATTTTACTGAAATAATTTTTCCCCAGATTTGGTTTGCCGCGCATTGTCTGGAGTGACAATGGAAGCGAATTTGTGGGCAAAGTCATGCAAAAGGTTTGGGCGGGACTTGGTATCAAGCAAAAGTTTCATGCGGCAAATCATCCACAGTCAGCGGGTTTAGTAGAATGCTATAACGGTACACTAAAACTAAAACTAGCTAAAATTCAAGCTAGTACAGGACTTAATTGGCCCGATGCTTTGCCACTAGCTCTCCTGTCCACCAGAACTGCTGTACACTCTCGTTTGGGACTTAGCCCTTACGAAGTGGTCTTTGGGCATCCAGCTAATGTATGGGGAGTCCCTCGCCCTAGGAAATACTCAGACTTGCCATATCCAATGTTGATTGACTACTTGCATGAACTTACAACTAAATTGCGTGTTCTCCATCAACAGGTTCAGAGTGCTTTACCGGAGGTTTCCACCGACCCAGGTCATTCCATCCGACCAGGTGACTGGGTCTGTACAAAGAATTTCCAAAGGACGAGAAATTTGGAGCCCAGGTGGAAGGAGCCTCGTTTAGTGCTTTTGACAACGAGAACAGCAGTCAAAGTCGAAGGAAAGAAAAATTGGATTCACGGCGTGCATTGTAAGAAAGTGCCTTTGCCTTTGCCCTTCGATCAGTGGGTTCATAGGGGTATTGATGACTCTGAAAGTGAAAAAGTTCCACGATTCGTACCTTTTAGCGATGCACGCCTGAATGGGACACTGTCTGAAAAAGAGGACGACGACATTCTGCAGGAAGCGATCACACCACATCGTCGCTTGGATACGACAAACCCAAGAACATTGTTCCAAAACCAAACCGTACCTGATAAAGAACATTATAATCTGAGACCTAGACCAAAGAACACTTAAGATTTTTCTCTCCCCTGTGTAGTATTCTATCCCGGTTGCAGGGTCATGGTAGGAGTCTTAATTGTGACCTGAGTAGTAGGACTTGCAGTGTCATAGGACGGCAGATAATCATAATTAAGTGATCGAGGAAGATTGCCGTGAGCATCCATTAGAAAGATGGAAACTACACTAGGCCAAAGAGAGAGAAAGGATGAAATGAAAAAAGAATCCTGTAAATTAATGTATAGTCGTTTCAATATAACCTTATGTATTATTATATTATTGTGTATCCTTCTGCCGTTTATAGGTTGGACTATTTATGCTCTGCAGCAAAAAGTTGTCTCTCCTTCTTCCTCTTCGTCTTCTTCTACTGTCTCTCCACATCTATTTCATACCCTTCCTCAACATGAACTCATTAGAAGAACTGAATATTATAACAATTCCTTTGTCCAGTTATTACATCAACACCAGTTAGTGGTCAACACGACTGATTGTTGGGTGTGTGGACTTATGCCACATACCGCAGAAAAAGGAATGCCATATTTAGTTCTCCCGTTTTCTTATGAGGGTTCTGCTTGGGCTTATTTTGTCATCTTCTCCAATGCCTACCAAAGAAAATTCAAACGATCCGTTAGTTCATATATTGGTGGTCCAGATTTTAGTCATAGTTCATTGATAAAGGGAATGGTAGCTATGTCTAAAATCATGGAAAATAGTAAGATTTCCATTGATGAAAGGAAAGCGTATACAAACTGGAACGTCACCCATTATATCACAAGCCTTAATGATAAGATTCAACAAAGAAAATCTCCACCAATTTGGACTATTCCTCATCAGGGAAATTTCTGTCTGCAAATAAATGATCGGTCTTCTGACACCATACAAAGAAACAACTGTTCCCACACATACGTCTACTCCTCTCAGAACTCGCCTCCTCTAGTGCCATCTCAAGGCACGTATTTTATCTGCCACAATAGGGCTTACACTTGGTTGCCAACTGGTTTTTCTGGTACCTGCTATATAGCTTTACTTCTTCCCCCTACATACACCGCTTCTGCAAACTATCATCGAAACAGATATGGTAGAGGGATTATTGATTTAAAAGACACAGCCGGACAAGAGGGAGGAGATTTCCTCAAAGGATTTCTTCCTTTTTGGGGTCCAATTGCCAACAGCAGAAATATAAGGCAACTGGTTCGTGTCGTAGAAACCACAATAGACATCACTGTAGGAGCCTTAAGTAATATCACGGCAGAACTACAGGCGGATCGTCTTATGACCTTACAAAATCGAGTTGCCTTAGATTTTGTTCTTGCGGATCGTGGTGGAGTATGCAAATTGATCGGGTCAAGTTGCTGTATTTTCATACCTAATGACGCTCCGACAGTATAGCAAGCTGTTAGATCTGGGGGTCTCTAGTTGGCAGGGTAGGTACCACTGTCCAAGTAGGGACCCTTGCTTCTAGTCAGGGAAAGGGGGATACACTGTTAAGATAACCCCTGCTCACCCTCTAGGTAGCTTGGCCTGAGCAGTCTAGGCTATCAAAGGCAATGTGTAAAGTATTTGTTCCAACACTCACAGTAACACAGTGAAAACACCACAGATTTACTCCACACCAGTTTTAGAAAAATAAGGTATCTTTACTAAAAACTTCACAAGACCAAATACTACAGACAAACCAACATATAATTCACAAGATTACTTTAAAGATAGTTCAAGAGTTTGCAGAAAGTACTCCAGGATGTAAAAGTCAGTGTCCTGCACAATGCGACTCTCAATGCACAAAATGCGACACTCTCGTGCCCAACAGTACCTGTAGTTGCGATAAGGTTCCCAAAAGCTATAACAAGGAAGATGGCAAAGGCGATGCGATACTCCTGAGATCCTGGGGAGGCTTTGCAGCAGCCCTGCTTCATGCAGCAGAGGTGGATGCGCCGGCTCCGATCTGTAGTAGGAGGATGCGATGACTTTGGCTTTCGTTGCGTAGGTTTCTTAGGGGGAAGCTTCACGCACAGGTTCGATGCGACACGCTTCGATGTGGCACGATGCGCGGCGCAGCGTTGACTTCCGGCGCCGCAACTCTCGATGCGCCACGGAACGGGACTCTGCGTCGACGCACACGATGACTGGAGACTTTCACGCACCGGCAGTGGTGCGGCTCGCAAACTGGTTCTGCGACGACCCTCGCAATGTCAGGAATCTTCACGCTTCGGGACGATGCTCGACGCACTCGGCGATGCGGGGACCCTGCGTGTTGCGATGGTGCCGCGATGAAATTTTCCTCGCACTCTCGTTCTTGCGACACGCAATCGGATGATGCGTTGGGTACCAGTTACTCTTTTTCACGCTTCTGCTTCCCAGCTCCCAAAACACAGCAAAACGACCTCCTGAGGCCCCAAGACTGGGCAAGCACTCCAAGGCAGGTCAGAACTCCTTCAGCAGAGTTCCAGGGGAGCTGGTGGTGAAGTCCTTTTGTTCCTGGGACTTCTTAACAGGGAGCCAGCTCTTCTCAGGCCCTTGGAGATCAGAATCAAAAGAAGGGGACACAGCAAAGTCCTTCCCCTCTCCTTGGCAGCAAAGCAAAACAGCAAGCAGGCAGTCTTCTCCTCTTCAGTCCTTTTCAGCTTTCTCCTTGGCAGAGGTTTCTTCTTAGTTCCAAAGTGATCTAAAGTTTAGGTGTCTGGGGTCCTCTTCTTATACCCCTCCAAGTCTTTGTCTCTCTTTGTTCCAGTGGGGGGATTCCCCTGCTCAAACCGGTTCCTGGGTGTGCTCTGCTCTGGAGCACCTGGTTCCTTTCAGAGTGAGGGGCAGGGTCGTTAGACGCTCAGCAGGAGGTGGAGCCTTCTTTGTGCTGGCAGAGGCAGAGTCCTCAGCCTGGCCAGCAGGGGGTGGAGCCAGCTTTGTGCTGGCAGGGGCAGCCCTATTCAAACCCAGGGACTACTCCTCCCACCCATCTAAAGCAGATCTCCCTATTCACCCTGCTGCTGACTCATCCAGGCTCCTGGAGCCACCTGGCCCATCACATGACACCAGTCAGCCAACCAGCACACAGGCACACAGGAAGGTTAAACAGGAGAATAGCTACTTTCTAAAAAAGTGCTATTCTCACACAGTGAATTTAAAAACCATCTTGCTAAAAAGATGTATAATTAAATTCTGAACACAGAGATACCAAACTTGGATTTTCTATCTTGCCCTTATGGGAAGATAGGCATGTAAACAGCCTTCCCCATTCTATCCTATGGGCAAGATAGCCTCTCAGCAGTGAAAAACGAAAATGGCTGTAATTCACTACCAGGGCATGTTACACACCTCAGTACATGCCCTACCTTTCAGATACACTGCACCCAGCCCAGGGGGGTACATAGGGCCACCATAGGGATGCCTGACATGTACAGAAAGGGAAGGATAAGGCCTGGTCAGTGGGTGCACTGGCCAAGGTCGACATGGCAGTCCTGGACTGCACATAGGCACTGCAAGCAGGCCTAAGACATCATTTTTAGGGCTACTCCTGTGGGTGGCACAATCAGTGCTGCAGCCCACTAGTAGCATTTGAATCACCAGCCCTGGCACACGCAGTGCACTTTACTAGGGGCTAACAGGTGAAACAAATATACCAATCATGGATAACCAATCAATATGACAATTTACCAAGGGAGCACTTGCACTTTGACACTGATCAGCAGTGGCAAAGTGCCCAAAGCATCTAAACCAGCAAAAACGAAATCCAGCATAGCATCAAAAATACAGGAGGTAGAGGCAAAAAGTCTGGGGTAACCACGCCAAAGATGCCAGGTCTAACACGTGTCCCATCCAGCTGAAAGTGGGGAGCACTACCCACCCTCTTGGGAGTTCTCATCGCTAAGGCGGAAAAACCTGGACAGACCATCAGCGTTGGCGTGTTCTGTACCGGGGCGGTGTTCCACCGTAAAGTCCATCCCCTGTAGGGAAATGGACCACCTCAACAGCTTAGGATTCTCACCCCTCATCTGCATCAACCATCTGAGGGGCCTGTGGTCCGTCTGAACCCGGAAGTGAGTCCCAAACAAGTAGGGTCTCAGCTTCTTCAGCGTCCAGACCACAGCAAAAGCTTCCCTTTCAATCGCACTCCACCTCTGTTCCCTGGGAAGTAGCCTCCTACTAATGAAAGCTACAGGTTGGTCCAAGTCCTCATCAGTGAGTTGTGAGAGCACCGCTCCCACTCCATGCTCAGAAGCGTCTGTCTGCACTATGAATTCCTTGGAGAAGTCATGCGCCTTGAGTACAGGTGCTGTACACATGGCCTCCTTCAGGGCATCAAAAGCTTCTTGGCAGGCACTGGTCCAAATCACTTTCTTCGGTAACTTCTTGGAAGTTAGTTCTGTCAAGGGAGCAAAAATGGTGCCATACCCCTTGACAAAACGGCGATAGTACCCGGTGAGTCCTAAAAAGGCTCTCACCGCTGTCTGGGTCTTGGGGGGTTCCCAGGCCCGGATGGTATCTATCTTGGCTTGTAGGGGCGCCACCTGGCCGCTTCCTACTTGGTGTCCCAAATACACCACCGAACCCTGCCCTATCTGGCACTTACTGGCCTTGATAGTGAGGCCTGCACTGTGCAGAGCATTCAACACTGCGCAGAGGTGTTGCAAGTGTTCTTCCCAAGTGGAGCTGAACACAGCAATGTCGTCCAGATATGCGGCGCTGAATTGCTCCAGCCCGGACAATACCTGGTTGACCAGTCTCTGGAATGTGGCAGGGGCGTTCTTCAACCCAAAGGGCATGACACGGAACTGGAAGTGCCCCTCTGGCGTTGAAAACGCAGACCTCTCCTTGGCCCCATCGGTTAAGGCAATCTGCCAGTACCCAGAAGTTAAATCAAACGTACTGAGGTAGTTGGCAGCTCCCAACCGATCCACGAGCTCATCAGCTCTGGGGATGGGGTGTGCGTCAGTCTTCGTGACCACATTGAGCCCACGGTAGTCCACACAAAACCTAAGTTCTGGAGTGGCACCTGGCGCAGCAGCTTTCGGTACAAGTACCACTGGGCTAGCCCAGGGGCTGCTGGAGGGCTCAATCACCCCTAGCTCCAACATCTTAGAAACCTCCTTCTTGATGCTGGCCCTGACCTTGTCAGCCACCCGGTAAAACTTCTGTTTCACAGGCATGCTATCTCCCGTGTCCACATCATGGACACACCAGTTGGTGATACCGGGGCTCAGGGAGAACAGAGATGCAAACTGACCCAGCACATGGCGACAGACCCTCTGCTGTTCTGGGGTCAGGGTGGGCGAGAGGACCACTCCATCCACTGACCCATCTTGCTCCTTAGCTTCCAGGAGGTCAGGAAGAGGATCGCTATCCTCCTCCATCCCTGCATCTGTAGCAAGTAGCATTGTGATTTCAGACCTCTCAAAATGGGGTTTGAGGCGGTTCACATGTAGGACCCTCATGGGGTTCCTGGGAGACCGCAAGTTGACCAGGTAGGTCACTTCACTCTTGCGCTCCACCACCTCATATGGCCCAGTCCACTTGTCTTGGAGCGCGCAAGGCTCCACTGGCGCCATCACCCACACCATCTGCCCAGGTTGAAATTCCACCAGAGTGGTATGCTGGTCATACCACCTCTTCATCTCATCCTGGCTGGCTTCCAGGTTCGCCTGAGCGAGGGCCCGGAAGCGCTGTGTCTGGTTGCAGATGGCCAGCACATAGCTGAACACATCCTGGGGGGTTTTCCCAGGGGATTTCTCCCACCCCTCCTTCACCAGACTGAGAGGTCCTCTAACAGGGTGCCCGTACAAAAGCTCAAAGGGACTGAACCCTAGAGACTTTTGTGGTACCTCCCTGTAGGCAAATAATAGGCATGGCAAAAAGACGTCCCACTTCCGTCTCATGGGCTCTGTCAGCCCCATGATCATGCCTTTCAGGGTCCGGTTGAACCTTTCAACCAACCCATTTCCTTGAGGGTGGTAAGGAGTGGTGAACTTATAAGTTACCCCACACTCCTCCCACAGAGACTTCATATACCTGGAAATGAAGTTGGTACCCCGGTCAGATACCACCTCTTTGGGGAAACCCACACGGGAAAAGATCCCCATCAACGCACGGCCCACCACCGGGGCTGTGGTTGTCCTGAGAGGGATAGCCTCCGGGTACCGGGTGGCATGATCCACCAGGACCAGGATGAACCTGTTGCCTAAGGCTGTCCTGGGGTTCAGTGGCCCCACAATATCTATCCCCACCCGCTCGAAAGGGGTGCTCACTACCGGAAAAGGCTGGAGAGGGCCTTTGCATTTTCCTCCAGCCTTGCCACTTGCCTGGCAAGTCTGGCATGATTTACAAAAGGAAGCGACGTCCGTCTTCATCCCGGGCCAGTAAAAGTGGGTGGCAAGCCTTTGTCGGGTCTTGTCCTGCCCGAGATGTCCTGCAAGAGGCACGTCGTGAGCCAGACCCAGTAGGAAGTCTCTGAACCCTGCGGGTACCACCAGGGTACGTGATCCACTGGGCTCAGCAAACCTAGGCCCACTGTACAACAAGTCATTCTCCCAGTAGAGAAAGAAGTTCTTCGGATCAGCACCTGCTGCCTGGTCTGCAGCCTGGTGCCGCAGACCTTCAAGAGTAGGGCATGCCTTCTGCGCACGGCAGAACTCCTCTCTGGAGGGACCACCCTCTAGCTGCCAATGGGTCAGCTCAGGTATGTCTCCCAGCTCAGCTACCTGTTCCCCTGTAGGCTCCAGGGCATCCCCCGCAGGTTCTGCTCCTTCCTGGACCGTGGGAACAGTGGGGGTGGACGCACCACGACCCTTGCCCTTCCTCTTTCTGGCAGGGACCTGGGCCACTGTTTCAGGCTCCAGGTCTGCTTCACAACCCTGTCTGGCTGCCATGGACCGGGTGGTCACACAGACCCACTCAGGCAAACCCAACATCTCCAAATGAGCCTGGCGTTCCACCTCCTTCCACGGGGAACTCTCCAGGTCATTACCTAGCAGACAGTCTACTGGCATGGATGGACTCACAACAACTCTGAGAGGACCTGAGACCCCCCCCCCCCCCACTCAAAGGGAACATGTGCTACCTTGCAAAGGCGCACAGAGTTGTCAGCTGACACTACAGGGTGAAGTACGTCTGGAATGATCAGCTCCTCAGGGACCCACTGACACCTGACCGTAGTCACACTGGCTCCAGTGTCCCTGAGAGCCTCCACCCTCTTCCCATTGATGGTCACCCACTGCCTGTACTTCTTAGTGTTATCAGGGACAGGGGTTTCCTGGACCATCTCTGTGTCTCCTAAAGAGACAAGGGACATAACTGCTAATCCCTCCAAATCGCTAGAAATTAAATCCCCACCAAAAGCTACACTAGCTATACCCGGTGTTGGAGCACCAGAGGGTACCTGGGATTTCTTGGGACACACAGGAGACTTGTGACCCAATTCCTGACAGTGATAACACCTAATGGGACCCTTGTTATCCGACCTGCCCTTAGGGGGCCAGGTTGGTTTGGGTTTGACTTGGGGGGCTGGGACTGGTTACCCTGGGAACTGTTTTGGGGCCCTTGTGAGAACTCCTTTTGTTTACCCTTGTCCCCCCCACTCTTCTGCTGGGGACCCTGCCCACCTTTGGCAATGGTACCCACAATTCCTCTGTGGACCCTGGTACTGGTCCAGCGGTCCGCCTCCTTAGCAAGCTCAATGGGGTCCGTCAGCTTGCTGTCTAAAAGATGCCGGCGCAGCTCTGGAACACATAGACTACTCAAGTGCTCCCAACTAATTAAATGTAACAACCCCTTATAATCAGTTACCTTGCTGCCCTTCATCCAACCTTCCAGTGCCCGCGAGTACAGATTCACACACTCCATCCAAGTCTCAGACTCTTTCTTCTTGGAGTTCCTAAACTGCAGTCTATACTGCTCTGGAGTAAGTCCATACCTGAGACATAGGGCCTCCTTCATATTGGGATAGGTCATGGCACCTGCTAATTCTAAGGGCTCTAGAGCACTCCTCCCAGAAGCCTCAAAATGTTTCCACAGGCCCGCCCCCCAATGCTGTTCAGGCACACCATTCATTCTCAATGCTATTTCATACGATGTAAACCAGGCATAGATATCTTCACTCCTATTGTAATTCTGCACTAAATCCTTGGGGATATATACTTTACCCCCCTGCACTGGCTGTGCGCTGTCACCATTTGAACCGGACTCCACCTGCTTGGCCTTGATGTCCAGTTCTCTCATGCTCACTTCATGAGCCAGAAGCAATTTCTTCTCCTCCAAGGCACGGGCATTCTTGCTCTCCTCCGCCGCCTTGTCTACTTCTGATTGCTTCATTTTCATCTTCATAATTTCCAATTCATGGTTTCTCACCCTTTGATTCTCCTCCAACTCCTCTGGAGTGAGCCCCCTACTGGAATGGGAGCTGCCAGCCCTTGAGACTGGTCTGCCCACAGGCAGATCTTGGGGAACAAAACCATCCTCTTCATTTGCATCACTTTCCTCTTGGGCCTCCCACCAGGCCTTCAGGACTCTTTGTAGCACATCCTTTCTAGCTCCGTTTTTAAAAGAGCAACCACGGTCTCTGCAGAATTGCTTGAGATCTTCAACTTTGTATGAATATAAATCCGCAATGGAAAACTCCAATTCTGCCCTCTCACTTGTTGCCACCTGAAACATGATGCTCTTGAAGAGTTACTCAAAAATAGAATCAAAAATATAGTATGTGGTTGTCTATTGGTCTGCACTTAAACTAGTGATGTACACCAATTACTGTGGGTCAAGTACAAATACAAGTTCAATCCCACCGCTGACCACCAATGTTAGATCTGGGGGTCTCTAGTTGGCAGGGTAGGTACCACTGTCCAAGTAGGGACCCTTGCTTCTAGTCAGGGAAAGGGGGATACACTGTTAAGATAACCCCTGCTCACCCTCTAGGTAGCTTGGCCTGAGCAGTCTAGGCTATCAAAGGCAATGTGTAAAGTATTTGTACCAACACTCACAGTAACACAGTGAAAACACCACAGATTTACTCCACACCAGTTTTAGAAAAATAAGGTATCTTTACTAAAAACTTCACAAGACCAAATACTACAGACAAACCAACATATAATTCACAAGATTACTTTAAAGATAGTTCAAGAGTTTGCAGAAAGTACTCCAGGATGTAAAAGTCAGTGTCCTGCACAATGCGACTCTCAATGCACAAAATGCGACACTCTCGTGCCCAACAGTACCTGTAGTTGCGATAAGGTTCCCAAAAGCTATAACAAGGAAGATGGCAAAGGCGATGCGATACTCCTGAGATCCTGGGGAGGCTTTGCAGCAGCCCTGCTTCACGCAGCAGAGGTGGATGCGCCGGCTCCGATCTGTAGGGGGAGGATGCGATGACTTTGGCTTTCGTTGCGTAGGTTTCTTAGGGGGAAGCTTCATGCACAGGTTCGATGCGACACGCTTCGATGTGGCACGATGCGCGGCGCAGCATTGACTTCCGGCGCCGCAACTCTCGATGCGCCACGGAACGGGACTCTGCGTCGACGCACACGATGACTGGAGACTTTCACGCACCGGCAGTGGTGCGGCTCGCAAACTGGTTCTGCGACGACCCTCGCAATGTCAGGAATCTTCACGCTTCGGGACGATGCTCGACGCACTCGGCGATGCGGGGACCCTGCGTGTTGCGATGGTGCCGCGATGAAATTTTCCTCGCACTCTCGTTCTTGCGACACGCAATCGGATGATGCGTTGGGTACCAGTTACTCTTTTTCACGCTTCTGCTTCCCAGCTCCCAAAACACAGCAAAACGACCTCCTGAGGCCCCAAGACTGGGCAAGCACTCCAAGGCAGGTCAGAATTCCTTCAGCAGAGTTCCAGGGGAGCTGGTGGTGAAGTCCTTTTGTTCCTGGGACTTCTTAACAGGGAGCCAGCTCTTCTCAGGCCCTTGGAGATCAGAATCAAAAGAAGAGGACACAGCAAAGTCCTTCCCCTCTCCTTGGCAGCAAAGCTAAACAGCAAGCAGGCAGTCTTCTCCTCTTCAGTCCTTTTCAGCTTTCTCCTTGGCAGAGGTTTCTTCTTAGTTCCAAAGTGATCTAAAGTTTAGGTGTCTGGGGTCCTCTTCTTATACCCCTCCAAGTCTTTGTCTCTCTTTGTTCCAGTGGGGGGATTCCCCTGCTCAAACCGGTTCCTGGGTGTGCTCTGCTCTGGAGCACCTGGTTCCTTTCAGAGTGAGGGGCAGGGTCGTTAGACGCTCAGCAGGAGGTGGAGCCTTCTTTGTGCTGGCAGAGGCAGAGTCCTCAGCCTGGCCAGCAGGGGGTGGAGCCAGCTTTGTGCTGGCAGGGGCAGCCCTATTCAAACCCAGGGACTACTCCTCCCACCCATCTAAAGCAGATCTCCCTATTCACCCTGCTGCTGACTCATCCAGGCTCCTGGAGCCACCTGGCCCATCACATGACACCAGTCAGCCAACCAGCACACAGGCACACAGGAAGGTTAAACAGGAGAATAGCTACTTTCTAAAAAAGTGCTATTCTCACACAGTGAATTTAAAAACCATCTTGCTAAAAAGATGTATAATTAAATTCTGAACACAGAGATACCAAACTTGGATTTTCTATCTTGCCCTTATGGGAAGATAGGCATGTAAACAGCCTTCCCCATTCTATCCTATGGGCAAGATAGCCTCTCAGCAGTGAAAAACGAAAATGGCTGTAATTCACTACCAGGGCATGTTACACACCTCAGTACATGCCCTACCTTTCAGATACACTGCACCCAGCCCAGGGGGGTACCTAGGGCCACCATAGGGATGCCTGACATGTACAGAAAGGGAAGGATAAGGCCTGGTCAGTGGGTGCACTGGCCAGGTCGACATGGCAGTCCTGGACTGCACATAGGCACTGCAAGCAGGCCTAAGACATCATTTTTAGGGCTACTCCTGTGGGTGGCACAATCAGTGCTGCAGCCCACTAGTAGCATTTGAATCACCAGCCCTGGCACACGCAGTGCACTTTACTAGGGGCTAACAGGTGAAACAAATATACCAATCATGGATAACCAATCAATATGACAATTTACCAAGGGAGCACTTGCACTTTGACACTGATCAGCAGTGACAAAGTGCCCAAAGCATCTAAACCAGCAAAAACGAAATCCAGCATAGCATCAAAAATACAGGAGGTAGAGGCAAAAAGTCAGGGGTAACCACGCCAAAGATGCCAGGTCTAACACAAGCTATCTCTAAGTTGCATATAATCTCTGAGTCAATTCATCAGGACGAAGGAGATTGGTCATTTACGGAGTGGTTTTGGGGACTACTGTCCAAATGGGGTTGGAAAGCGTTGACATTCCTTGGAATAATTTTGACCATTATTTTCTCTTGTTGCCTTTGTATGCACTGTGGTCCTGCCATCTGTGACTTGTGTGCTACTATGTGCATCCCTAAACCCAAACCACAAGTAACAGAGAATATTAGAATGATGTTACAGCAACAGCTCGATTACCTCATGGCCATCGACATTGACTCAGATTAACATGAGTCTATCTTGCCTGAGTTCTGGCAAAAGGAGGGTCTGAGAAAATTCGATTTTTTGATCGTGATCGAATCGACCCGCCATTTTGTGCTCCGCCGCCATTTTGTGTTGCCTTCACTCAGGCAGCACGGCAAACAAAGTCTATTCTGCTTTTCCTGCAGCTGCGTGTCAAAATAAGCCTTCTGCCTCTATTTGCAAAGCTGGTGTTAGGACTGGCCGAGTACACTAATCCCTGTCTGGTTTTTCTAATCCCCGTCTCAACTATCTATTCGTTCACACTATTCTCTTCTGACTTTATCTTATCGTCTGGCCTTCACTGTCCTCTGCTAGCATTCTCTCGTTTCACAACTGTCCTCCAACACACACAAACGTATCTCGCGACCTGCAAGTTAGTTGCGGATCTGTTAATAAATTAGTTTGAGGGAGGGGTGACAAACACAGTTGGAGGAGAGGTTTCTTCAAGTCATCTGACACTTTGTTTTCAAACCTTTTCTATTGGTTCTGTCCTGTTTTCCAACTTTCCTTATTGGCTCTTTCTTATATGTTCTGGGTGTGTATTTGGTTAATGTTTATGTCACCTATGTGGTATATAAGATTGTGCGCCACGGAGTGAAGTGGCAGTCTTATGAGAACCTACATTGTGTACTTCTGGGATAACTGTACTAGCTGCAGCTAATAAACCCAATCTTCTAACGCCTAACAGAGTGTCCTGTGTCTCTGTGTAGCTGAGCAGGAGAACCCAGGAGATTAAGGCGTACCCTGCGCCGCCAGGCCCAAAAGGTTCTGGTTCTTCAGTCTCTGATTGGGTGTGTGAGTGGCTGTATGAGAGTATAAGTTGGTGTTTGAGTGGTTTTCCAGGCCTCTGAGTGGGAGTGGGAGTGATTGGGTGTGTGTGAGTGGTTTTCTGAGCCTCTGAGTGGGTTGTATGGGTGTGTGAGTGAGTATGTGAGAGCCTGTGTGAACGGCTGTGTTGGTTTGTGAGTGGGTGTGTGAGTGCCTGTGTTGGTGTGTATGTGGGTGGGTGAGTGCCTGTGTGGGTCTGTGAGTGGGTGTGTGAGCTGTTCTGTGGGTCTCTGAGTGGGTGTGTGAGTGTCTGTATGGATGTGTGAGTGGGTATATGAGTGGGTCTGTGAGTGGGTGTATTTTTTTAGAATTGTGGTCTGAATCCCCGGATTCACCATGGATTCACAGAGGGGGCCACACTGAGCGCTGCGGTAGATCCATGAATCCTCACGCTCACAAAAAAACCATTTCCCCACAATTTCTTCCCTTCACAGATCCCTCCATCAGTCCCCATGGGGTCAGTATATAACTATACTGACCCCTTATATCCTATTCCACTTTATTTTCCCCCCCGGGAACCGTGTCCTGATTGACAAAATGACGGCCACAACTTTTCTCTCAGGTTGTGATCATCTAATCACATAATATCTGTTGCCACGTGGATCTGTGGATGGATCCGCGTCTCTAGATATATGTAATTTGTTTTCCGTAATAACTCCAAAACTACTGTACAGATTTACACCATATTACAAGAAGCACTCTTACTGGACAAAGAGCTAGCTTTGTGCCAAATTTGGTGTAATTCCATTCAGTGGATCAGGCTGCAATTCTGTCCATAAGAAAAGCGTTTTTTTACTTGCTTATATCTTTGGCTCCGTTTGACGAATCTCTTCACAAAATTGTCACAAAAAATGCCCTGATGATTTTTGTTGTGAATGGAGCGTTTCGGGGCCACCCATCAAGCGGGGGCCGAGAAAAAGAGGTTATCAAAAAACATGCATTTCCCATGTTAATTCCCATAGAAATTTTAGACATGACTACCGCCCAAATTGCTGAATGGAATTACACGAAAATTTGGCAGAAAGGTGGCCATTGGTCCAGAAATTGGTGTTAATCTGTTCAGTAGTTTTGGCGATATTAAAGGAAATTCAAACTTGTATATATAGGGATGCGAATGCTCAATGAACCTTCACAATCTTGTGCTAAGATCTGATTGGCTGCCAACACTTCAACTAGGAAGTTTTTGCAGGCATCTTGGGACTCGGTTGAGCTAAAGATAAAGAAAAGGGACTAGGATAGGGACACTCTGAGCCACTCTGATCCCCTAGCAGTGGTACAGGGGTCCCCCAGAGACCTCGCCATGGCTAAAAAGCATTAAAAGAAAATCTCTGAAAAATCCACGCATGGATCTGCAGATTTTTTCGAGATTAAAAAAAACCTGCGGTGTCCCATGCAGTTCCTTTACTTTGCCCCCAGGGGGGCCAGGTCCTTGGGGCACCAGAGCCTTAAAAAAGAAGAGGTGGCACACGGGGCCCCCCCTCCTAGGGCTTATGGAAGCCCCGGGGACCACCACCTCCCTCGGGCTAAGACAGAAACAAGGAGTTGCAATGCAATAGGTCTTGCATTTGCGAGAGTTTGAGCTATTGGCAATGTAAATGACAATGCCTTTCATGTGTTTTGAAATCCTGCAAGGGGTGTGTAAACACACACTTTGTACTTATAATCCTTGCAATCAAGACTGGCAGTAACTGCGCTTCTTTTACTGCCAGCCTTGCTTCGCGTAAGCAAGGACTATAAGTACAAAGTGCATGTTTACGCTCCACTTGCAGCTTTTCAAAACACACAAATAAAAGGCATTTTCATTTGCAATAACAATAGCTCAAAATCTTACAAATGCGAAATATATTGCATTACAAATGCTTGTTTCCCTAACTTATAGCCATGCTGAATAGCAGCCGTGCTGCTGCGTAACATGGCTAAAGCACATTGACAAAGCCAGTAGCTCTTGCGAGGGTCAGACCTATTGCCTTTGCCAATGCTTGTTGCTTTTGTCTCTGATTTAAACATACGATCTACTGTTAAACTTGTGCATTTATTTGCTCACATAGTCATAGATGACATATTAATTTGCATTAAGAAAACATAGGGATTAAAAAAATTACAAAAAATAAAGTGTGTGTGTTAACCTCACATGTATGAACCCTCACATATATGATAACTGTACAGCACAAAGAAAGCCAAAAGCAATAGAGTGCTGTTCAGGGTCAAAGGAAAGGGAACAGTCAGCTAGAGATTTAAGGGCTTCTTGGGTTCTAGGTGCAGAAGTGGACTGCTCTTGTATCGCAATGTAGTGTTCTTTGAAGAGGTGTGCACCTTCTGCTCTTTCCTACATTGTAGCAGGGTTGGAGTGGTACTGATAGATAAAGGATAAACCTGAGTGCATAGGTGGAGAAGGCCTCTTGTCTTGCTTTTTCCATGTTACTGTAACGAGAAGAAAGAGGCAAAGTAGAGGTCAAAAAGGAGCAGTAAGAGGCAAAATAAAGGCCAGCAACAAGCAGAAAGAGGCAGAATAAAGGCCAGCAACGAGCACAAAGAGGCAAGATAAAGGCGAGAAACGAGCAGAAAGAGGCAAACTAAAGGTCAGCAAGGAGCAGAAAGAGGCGAAAAAAAAGTCAGAAACGTGAAGAGACAATTTAAAAAAATGTTTGGGATCCATAGTGGACCCCCGGGGACCACCACCTCCCCAGGGCTAAAATAAACTTTAAAGGGGAAATGTGTGGCTCCCCTCGAGAAGCCAAATATCGCCCTGGGAACTGCTGCCACCCTGGGCCAGCTCTTGCTCCCCCCGGAGGTGCCCACCCTCATGTTGAAGCAACTAGCTTTTGGTTGGTGCGAGCTGACAGCTCCCACCAATCAAAAGCAAACATAACTTCACTTCTGGCAAGCTGGAGTTGTCAAACCTCTCTGTCTTGCAGAAAGCAGATTTTTTTGCTATTTTCCTGCACTCAAATATGCGTGCAGGGAAATAGATGAAAACAGTGTTCCTGCAAGCAGAGAACTGCTATTTAAAGCAGCTCTTTGCTTGTGGAAGCAATTCCGCTCCTGAAGGAGATGATAGCTGGCTGGGACTGTGAGGTCCTAGAGGCTCCTCCCGTGATCCCGGGGAGAGGAGAAAGAGGCAAAATAAAGGTCGGAAACGAGCAAAAAGAGGCAAGATAAAGGTGAGAAACGAGCAGAAAGAGTCAGAATAAAGGTCAGCAACAAGCAGAAAGAGGCAAAATAAAGTCTAGCAAGGAGCAGAAAGAGGTAAAATAGAGGCCAGCAATAAGCAGAACGGCAAAATAGAGATCAGCAGCAAACAGAAAGAGGCAAAATAAAGGTCAGAAATAAGCAGCAAGAGTAAGAATAAAAGGTCAGTAATGAGCAGAAAGAGGCAAAATAAAACTCTGCAACAAACAGAATGAGGCAAGATTAAGGTCAGAAATTAACGGGAGGCGGGAGAATAAAGGTCAGAAATGAGCAGAAAGAGGGACAATAAAGGACAGCAACGAGCAGAAAGAGGCAAAGTAGAGTTCGGCAGTGAGCTGAAAGAGGCAAAACAGAGATCAGAAACGAGTAGAAAGAGGCAAAGTAGAGGGCAAAAAGGAGCAGTAAGAGGCAAAATAAAGTCCAGGAACAAGCAGAAAGAGGCATCAAAAAGGCCAGCAACAAGCAGAAAGAGGTAAGATCAAGGCGAGAAATGGGCAGAAAGAGGCAAACTAAAGGTCAGCAAGGAGCAGAAAGAGGCAAAATAAAAGTCAGAAACGTGAAGAGACAATTACATTTTTTTATTGGGATTCATAATGGACCCCCGAGGACCACCACCTCCCCAGGGCTAAAATAAGCATTAGAGGGGGAATGTGTGGCTTCCCTTGAGAAGCCAAAAATGGCCCTGGGAACTGCCGCCACCCTGGGCCAGCTCTTGCTCCCTCCAGAGGTGCCCACCCTCAGGTTGAAGCAACTAGCTTTTGGTTGGTGGGAGCTGACAGCTCCCACCAATCAAAACAAACATAACTTAACTTCTGGCAAGCTGGAGCTGTCAAACAGCTCCGGCTTGCAGAAAGCGGAGTTTTTTGCTATTTTCCTGCACTCAAAAAAGCGTGCAAGGAAATAGATTGAAACATTGTTCCTGCAAGCAGAGAACTGCTATTTAAAGCAGCTCTCTGCTTGTGGAAGCAATTCCGCTCCTGCAGGAGATGAGAGCTGGCTGGGACTGCGAGGTCCTAGAGCTCCTCCCGTGGTCCCGGGGAAAGGAGAAAGAGGCAAAATAAAGGTCGGAAACAAGCAGAAAGAGGCAAGATAAAGGTGAGAAATGAGCAGAAAGAGGTAGTATAAAGGTAAAAAATGAGCAGAAAGAGTCAGAATAAAGGTCAGCAACAAGCAGAGATAGGCAAAATAGAGTCCAGCAAGGAGCAGAACGAGGTAAAATAGAGGCCAGCAATAAGCAGAAAGGCAAAATAGAGATCAGCAACAAACTGAAAGAGGCAAAATAAAGGTCAGAAATAAGCAGCAAGAGGCAGAATAAAAGGACAGTAATGAGCAGAAGGAGGCAAAATAAAAGTCTGAAACAAACACAATGAGGCAAGATAAAGGTCAGAAATTAGTGGGAGGCGGGAGAATAAAGGTCAGAAATGAGCAGAAAGAGGGACAATAAAGGACAGCAACGAGCAGAAAGAGGCAAAGTAGAGGCCAGCAACAGGCAAATAGAGGCAAAATAGAGATCAGCGGCAAGCAGAAAGATGTAAAATAAAGGTCAGAAGTGAGCAGAAAGAGGCAAAATAGACTTCGGCAGTGAGCTGAAAGAGGCAAAACAGAAATCAGAAACGAGAATAAAGAGGCAAAGTAGAGGGCAAAAAGGAGCAGTAAGAGGCAAAATAAAGGCCAGCAACAAGAAGAAAGAGGCAGAAAAAAGGCCAGCAACGAGCAGAAAGAGGCAAGATAAAGGCGAGAAACGAGCAGAAAGAGGCAAACTAAAGGTCAGCAAAGAGCAGAAAGAGGCGAAATAAAAGTCAGAAACCTGAAGAGACAATTTAAGAAAATGATTGGAATCCATAGCGGACCCCCGGGGACCACCACCTCCCCAGGGCTAAAATAAACATTAGAGGGGGGATGTGCGGCTCCCCTCGAGAAGCCAAATATGGCCCTGGGAACTGTTGCCACCCTCGGCCAGCTCTTGCTCCCTCCCGAGGTGCCCACCATCAGGTTGAAGCAACTAGCTTTTGGTTGGTGGGAGCTGACAGCTCCCACCAATCAAAAGCAAACATAACTTCACTTCTGGCAAGCTGGAGCTGTCAAACAGCTCCGGCTCGCAGAAAGCGGAGTTTTTTGCTATTTTCCTGCACTCAAATATGCGCGCAGGGAAATAGATGAAAACATTGTTCCTGCAAGCAGAGAACTGCTATTTAAAGCAGCTCTCTGCTTGTGGAAGCAATGCCGCTCCTGCAGGAGATGAGAGCTGGCTGGGACTGCGAGGTCCAAGAGGCTCCTCACGTGGTCCCGGGGAAAGGAGAAAAAGGCAAAATAAAGGTCAGAAACGAGCAGAAAGAGGCAAGATTAAGGTGAGAAAAGAGCAGAAAGAGGCAAAGTAGAGGGCAAAAAGGAGCAGTAAGAGGCAAAATAAAGGTCTGCAACAAGAAGAAAGAGGCAGAAAAAAGGCCAGCAACGAGCAGAAAGAGGCAAGATAAAGGCGAGAAACGAGCAGAAAGAGGCAAACTAAAGGTCAGCAAAGAGCAGAAAGAGGCGAAATAAAAGTCAGAAACCTGAAGAGACAATTTAAAAAAATGATTGGGATCCATAGCGGACCCCCGGGGACCACCACCTCCCCAGGGCTAAAATAAACATTAGAGGGGGGATGTGCGGCTCCCCTCGAGAAGCCAAATATGGCCCTGGGAACTGTTGCCACCCTCGGCCAGCTCTTGCTCCCTCCCTAGGTGCCCACCGTCAGGTTGAAGCAACTAGCTTTTGGTTGGTGGGAGCTGACAGCTCCCACCAATCAAAAGCAAACATAACTTCACTTCTGGCAAGCTGGAGCTGTCAAACAGCTCCGGCTCGCAGAAAGCGGAGTTTTTTGCTATTTTCCTGCACTCAAATATGCGCGCAGGGAAATAGATGAAAACATTGTTCCTGCAAGCAGAGAACTGCTATTTAAAGCAGCTCTCTGCTTGTGGATGCAATGCCGCTCCTGCAGGAGATGAGAGCTGGCTGGGACTGCGAGGTCCAAGAGGCTCCTCACGTGGTCCCGGGGAAAGGAGAAAAAGGCAAAATAAAGGTCAGAAACGAGCAGAAAGAGGCAAGATTAAGATGAGAAAAGAGCAGAAAGAGGCAGAATAAAGGTCAGAAATTAGCAGAAAGAGTCAGAATAAAGGCCAGCAACAAGCAGAAAGAGGCAAAGCAGAGTCCATCAAGAAGCGGAAACAATAAGCAGAAAGGCAAAATAGAGATCAGCAACAAACAGAAAGAGGCAAAATAAAGGTCAGAAATAAGCGGCAAGGGGCAGAATAAAAGGTCAGTAAAGAGCAAAAAGAGGCAAAATAAAAGTCTGCGAGAAACAGAATGAGTCAAGATAAAGGTTAGAAATTAGCGGGAGGCGGGAGAATAAAGGTCAGAAACGAGCAGAAAGAGGGACAATAAAGGACAGCAACCAGCAGAAAGAGGCAAAGTAGAGGCCAGCAACAAGCAAATAGAGGCAAAATAGAGATCAGCGGCAAGCATAAAGATGTAAAATAAAGGTCAGTAGCGAGCAGAAAGAAGCAAAATAGAGATCAGAAATGAGCAGAAATAGGCAAAGTAGAGTCCAGAAGCGAGTAGAAAGAGGCAAAATAAAGGCCTTCAACGAACAGAAAGAGGCAAAATAGAAATCAGAAACAAGCAGAAAGAGGCACAGTATAGGCCAGCAACGAGCAGAAAGAAGCAAAGTAGTGGCCTGCAACAAGGAAATAGAGGCAAAATAGAGATCAGCAGAAAGATGTAAAATGAAGGTCAGAAGCAAGCAGAAAGACACAAAATAGAGATCAGAAATGAGCAGAAATAGGCAAAGTAGAGGCTAGAAACAAGCAGAAAGAGGAAAAATAAAAGTCTTCAACAAGCAGAAAGAGGCAATATAGAGATCAGAAACAAGCAGAAAGAGGCACAATAAAGGCCAGCAACAAACAGAAAGAGGCAAAATAGAGATCAGAAACTAGCAGGAAAATGTAAAATAGAGGTCTGAAACGAGCAGAAAGAGGCATAATAGTGGTCAGCAACCAGCAAAAAGAGGCAAAATAAAGGCTAGCAACGAGCAGAAAGAGGCACAACAGAGATCAGAAAAGAGCAGAATAATGCAAAATAGAGGTTAGAAAGAAGCAGGAAGAGGCAAAATAGAGGTAAGTAACGAGCAGAAAGAGGCAAACTAAAGGTCAGAAATGCGAAGAAAGAGACAATTTAAAAAAATGATTGAGGGCCTTAGCTGACCCCCGGGGACCACCACTTCCACTGCGCTAAAATATACATTGGAGGTGAGACGCGTGGCTCCCCTCGAGAATCCATATATGGATCTGGGAACTGACACCCCGCAGGGCCGGTTCTTGTTACCTCCCGAGTTGACCACCCTCAGGATGTAGCTGTTTGCTTTTGGTTGGTGGGAACTGACAGCTCCCACCATGAAAAAGCAAACATAACTCCACTTCTTGCAAGCGGGAGTTGTCAAAATAGCTCTGGCTTGTAGAAAGCTGAGTTTTCATCTGTTTCCTTGCACTTAAGTATGTGTGCAGGGAAATAGATAAAAACATTGTTCCGGAAAACAGGGAACTGCTATTTAAAGCAGCTCTCTGCTTGTGGATGCAATTCTGGCTCCTGCAGGACATGGGAGCTGGCTGGGACTGCGGGCCCTAGAGGCTCCTCCCACGGTCCCAGGGGGAGAGAAAGAAGGTCGGAAACAAGCAGAAAGAGGCAGAATAAAGGTCAGAAATAAACTGAAAGAGTCAGAATAAAGGTCAGCAAAGAGCAGAAAGATGCAAGATAAAGGTGAGAAACGAGTAGAAAGGGGCAGAATAAAGATCAGGAACGAGAAGAAAGAATCAGAATAAAGGCCAGCAACGAGCAGAAAGAGGCAAAAGAGAGGCCAGCAAGGAGCAAAACGGGGCAAAAAAGGGTCGGAAACAAGCAGAAAGAGGCAAAACAGAGATCAGAAATGAGCAGGAAAAGGCAAAATAGAGGGGAGAAACGAACAGAAGGAGGCAAAATAAAGGTCAGAAACTAGACGAAAGAGACAAAATAAGGGGCAGCAGTGAGCACAAACAAGCAAGATACAGGTCAGAAGCGAGTGGAAGATAGAACTGGCCGGGGGAGGTGATGGTTCCCGGGGCAGCGGGGGGGGGCATGCGGGCCCCCGTATTAATTTTATATGATTTGCCCGGGGAGGTGGCGGCCCCCTGGGCAGAGGCAAGCTCAGCAGGCCCGCCCGCATTGATATTTTTAGGCGCCCCAGAGAGATGGCAGTTCCCTGGGCTGCAAGGGACCGCGCACCCACCCTACATTAATTTAACTTCATTTGCCCTCTGTAGGTGGTGATGCATATTTCAAGTGCCCCGGGGAGGTGGCGGTCCCCGGGCTTTCATATGCCCGAGGACTTGGGACCCGTGCACTCTTTTCCTTTTATATAATTGAAAAAAGATTACAGAGGCACGGGAGCCTGCTTTTCTTTTTTGTTTTGTTTGCGTTGGAGCTACAGAGCCTTTGCTTCTCCTTCAAAAAATTATTTAAAGCCCTGCTGGACCTCACCACGAGGCCTAGGTGATCAGGGTATTCTTACACTGCCCCTTCTCTTTTATTTGTTTTTTTTCTGGGACTCGGCTAAGCCGAGTCCCGAGATGACTGCCAACATTTCCTGATTGAAGGTTTGGGAGCCACTCACATTTCAGCAAGGTACTGTTGGATCCTCGAAGGATCCTCTTCTGTATATATACAAATTTGAATTTCTCTCAATATTTCCAAAACTACCAAATGGATTTACACCAGAGCTGAAAAGGCGCTTCTCTAGACCAATAGCTACCTTTCTGCCACATTTGGTGTCATTTCGTTCATCGGTTTGGGCTGTAGCTGCGTCTAAATTTCCTATGGGAAATTGTATGGGGAAAATGCATTTTGGGATGCCCCACTTTTTCAAGGCCCCCGCTTGACGGATCACCCCAAAACTTTCAAGACAGCAGCTGAATTGAGTGACAAACTAGCTTTGAAACTTTTGTGAGGATTTCTGAAACTGCGCCAAACTTATTAGCAAAACAAAAACGCTTTTCCCATGAAAACTGAGTCCTAACTATAACTACCTACTGGCGACCGCCGGTAGGAGATATATATATATATATATATATATATATACCACCAATCCCGCTTTGTGGATAAAAACGGGTCTGACACATGCTTGGGTTGCAATTCAGAAATGTAATGCCGCCATACAGCACTTTTTCAGTAACGCGATGTCCTCTCTCACAGCTCCTGGCAGACGCGTTTCGACGGATGCCTTCATCAATGCCGGTTGTATGCTGGAAAGTTCAAAAATAAAAGGCTTTCGCGGGCAGTTCATTTAAAAAGCCAGGTGAGTAAACCCATTGGACCATGGATGTTATCATAGAAAGAGGACAAGGAAAGTTCCGTAAGTAAGTACTTTTCCCCTCTCTGAGTCCTAGGTTCCTCAAGTGCACCAATCACGCTTCAGGAGTAATAAACACTGGAATCGTGAGCCAGGTTCAGTAACCCGCTCGTGCATCCATTTGTGCACTGACCAAGTCAGCCCTCGAGCGCCATGCTCCTTGTAAGTTGCGCGATTCATGGCGGATTGCATCGCCGAAGTGCAACTCATCAACAGTCCATCTGTTGCTCTTTCCCCAGTGCCTGCACCAATATCTAGGCTGGGGGGGCGCCGCATTGTGCAGTTCATGCACGGAGTCCACTGGGTTGCCGGCGATATGCGGAGCACCAAACCAAGAGGCGTGTCAGTTAAAGCGGAGCCGACCTCCGCCTCAAACATACCACCAATCCCGCTTTGTGGATAAAAACGGGTCTGACACATGCTTGGGTTGCAATTCAGAAATTTAATGCCGCCATACAGCACTTTTTCAGTAACGCGATGTCCTCTCTCACAGCTCCTGGCAGACGCGTTTCGGCGGATGCCTTCATCAATGCCGGTTGTATGCTGGAAAGTTCAAAAATAAAAGGCTTTCGCGGGCAGTTCATTTAAAAAGCCAGGTGAGTAAACCCATTGGACCATGGATGTTATCATAGAAAGAGGACAAGGAAAGTTCCGTAAGTAAGTACTTTTCCCCTCTCTGAGTCCTAGGTTCCTCAAGTGCACCAATCACGCTTCAGGAGTAATAAACACTGGAATCGCGAGCCAGGTTCAGTAACCCGCTCGTGCATCCATTTGTGCACTGACCAAGTCAGCCCTCGAGCGCCATGCTCCTTGTAAGTTGCGCGATTCATGGCGGATTGCATCGCCGAAGTGCAACTCATCAACAGTCCATCTGTTGCTCTTTCCCCATATATATATATATATATATATATATATATATATATATATGTCATGCTCCGGCTTGGGATCGTTCATTTTGAAAAGCACTCGACAAACACCAAAGTGCTCCAAGCATAACACCTTTATTACACGGAAAGGATAACGTCTGCCTGCTGCTTTCACAGTTCCCACCACGTACGCCGACGCGTTTCAAGGCAATCCTCTTCTTCAGGGCTGGTGGAGGAAAAATGCACCTCTGGTCACTCCCTACTTAAAAGCACAACGCGGCACCCCACATGATTGGCTGTCACGTAGGGGCTCTGTTCAGCAGCACATTGCATGCTTATTCAAGCCGGCACTACATTGCCCAAAATGCTTTGCTTATTGCACACGTGACAGCCGATCATGTGGCGTGCCGCGTTGTGCTTTTAAGTAGGGAGTGACCAGAGGTGCATTTTTCCGCCACCAGCCCTGAAGAAGAGGATTGCCTTGAAACGCGTCGGCGTACGTGGTGGGAACTGTGAAAGCAGCAGGCAGACGTTATCCTTTCCGTGTAATGAAGGTGTTATGCTTGGAGCACTTTGGTGTTTGTCGAGTGCTTCTCAAAATGAACGATCCCAAGCCGGAGCATGATATATATATATATATATATATACATATATATATATGTATATATATCCAAAAACGATCACCCATTCAAAGCAATCCAAGGACACAGCGGGGTACTTGTCGGGAAGCCTTTATTCACAGGTAACAGCTAGGCATAATGCATTTCGGCATATCGCCTTCCTCAGATGCCGCTCGTTTACCTAGGTTCCACCTTCTCCCACTTTTGAATTTGGTGTGGCACTCCTATTGGAGGGAGATCAGCTGACCCTGTTGCTCAGGGCCACTGCAGTCCATGCCACGACTACAGTTCCCAGAATGCACGTTGGTGGTAAGTACAGCAGCAGGATCTCTTTCGCTACAGTGAGCGCTGAAAAATTGCCTCGCAAAAAGTGGGGCCGTGTAGCAGCTGGTGTCCCCTTTAAAATACAGTGTTAAGGCGTCCCTTGAGTCCCCAACGCCTCAACATCAATACACGAAACAAGCCGGGTCGTGAAGAGAGTGTAATCATCCCTCTTCCCCGTGCAGTCAGGGGCTGCATTGACAGCGGCCACTTGCCAGGCCCGTTCTTGAGGTGGTCCTGGGGGAATTCAATACCTTGAAACACACAGTCTTTTTGCCAGCGAAACCCCAGGACACTTGTAAGGCGGGTCCTTGTATCGCGCTCCTGGCAGGCGCGAAAACATATCCAAAAACGATCACCCATTCAAAGCAATCCAAGGACACAGCGGGGTACTTGTTGGGAAGCCTTTATTCACAAATATATACATATATATGTGTATATATATATATATATAGATATATTGCAACTATCTCCTTTAGGTAAAGAAGTGTCCTTGCACTCCAAGGAGGGTGGGCCACCTAACTTGCATGTCAATGACAGAGATGCGTTTTGGCACTTTGCTGCCTTTATCAATCTGTAACCATATGCTGATTGTTCAATTAATGCAAACCATCCCTCTATCTACATGAAGGAAATACTCCTCTTACATCCTTAGCAGACTGGCTCGGCCTAATACACGTAATATACACAACTAGGTCCTAACTATAACTACCTACTGGCGTTATAAATATATATATTTTTTCCAGAAACCTGTTTGAATAAAGGATTCAAATTTTCCCTTGAGTTGCGGCTGATATCTCTGTCCACGGAGATCATAAATCTTATGTTACAGGTACCGCACCTGTTGCCAAGCACCTGCGCCTTTTGGTTGTATATTTTTTATACGTCAACATTCAGGGAATGTACTGCAAGCATGGAGGTCGTCTATCCCTCACAGGGTTTCGACCCTGCATTTCCATCCATTTGCAAATGTGTACAAAATGTCCCTGGCCTCATAGTTATTAATGAGGCATGACTTTTTGTGACCTCCTGTGAATGGGCATTTTGAGATTCAACCAAATTGGAACCTAGTAGCATCTCAAAATGAATCCAGTCTATGTATAAAATGCATCAACTGCTTTGCAATCTAAGTATTTTACATCAAGGTTATAGTAAAATATCTCTGTATGACCCACAACCATAATTCTACACTTTTTGTTCAAATATACCAAGCCTTGAATTAGAGTTGGATGGTAACCAGCACTTAATTTGCAAAATAATTAATGCAGTGCCCAAAGCGCTGCTCAAAAGCCTGCGACTGGCGCTATTACATTTCAGCGCACCGACTATCAAGTCTGTATAATCCTGAATCCACCTCAGGCTTCTTCAATTCAGACACATGCTGCCTCTTTATCTCACTCTTCCATGTTCCTGCTTTCCCCCTTGGCAACGGGTTTTCTGTCTTTCCTGTTAGTGCGTTTTTCCCACTTTTGCACTCTGGAAATATCTGATGAGGAAAAATAAGTGCAGATCCGCAAAAATGATCTCCACCAGCAAACAGGCTGAAATTAAGAACTGTTGGTAGCTGAAAATCCTTGAGTTGTGGGCTAACTGCTAAATTTCTGTCTGAGGTTGAGAGAGGATTGTGAAAGAGAGCAGAGATCTCTAAATTAGTTAGTTGCAGAAGAGGCCCAGAGAGACTGGCCAGTATTCACAGAGCTTCATGCCTGCTATCCAGTGGAGTTTATAGTCAGTAGTTAATTTGTAAAAAACTAAGTGCTAGGGCTCTCGTCAAGAGGTAGCTTCCACCAGCATCTCCTCTTCTGTTAGCGCCACCTAAAACAGAACCAACTACTAACCATGAAACCCTTCAAGTGGGGAGCGGATATGGGGTAATGACCAGAGCTGCTGACTTCGGAGCTGGGGAACCACGTTCGAGTCTTGGCGTGGGCTCAACATCCTGTGATTCTGGGCAAATCACCTAATCTCCCTGTGCTTTCCAAAAATTAATGTGTCCTTAACTGGTGCTCAAGTGCCGGTGTTGATGATAAAGTGACGGTGCTGAACACCGGAAACTACTGGCTCAAATTAAGCCCTGGTTATAGCAAGATATGTGCTATTGGGCACAGCGGCAAGACTCAGAGATTATCTAGAAGCTAATATTCCACTCCATTACACCATTTCAAGCAATTCCAAGGTACCTCAAGCATCTTAGGAGAAAAAGAGTGCAATAGTAGTGGAGAGTGAACGTAATTAATAGCAAAGTAAAGGTTAACAAGCATTTACAATGCAATGGTCTCGGCACTGGTAAAGTTAGAGCTATTGGCATTGCTCATGACATTATTTTTGTTTATGTTTTCGTTTTTAAAACATTTAAAGAAACGGCATTGTCATGAGCAATGCCAATAGCTTGGAAATCCATTGCTATCCGCCCCTCTTCTCCCCTGTTCTCCATTGGCTGGCCTCTTGAATGCTGGCCAGCCATTGGAGAAGAGGTGCCGTCACTCCGATCAGACCCCGTCCTGGACGCTGCGTTTCTCCGAGGCATTTCTTCTCTGCCTCGGAGAAAGGCAGTGGTGTGCCTTTTGCTCTGCCTTGTCTAACCCCTCAGCGGTTGTCTCAGCCATTTGTTATACGTGTTCTACACTCATTTAGAAAATGTTCGAAATTAACACCGGAACACGCGCCCCCTCCAGGGAAAAGAGTGAAAGGGCGATGTTTTCCCGTTTGTCTGTTGCTCCACCATGGACTTTGGTTTTCTTGCTATATCAACTCTTCTTTCTATCAGTTTTAATCTTCTACAGTGATTTTTTGCGGACACAAACGGAAATATACAGCCCGTCGCCAAAGCACCAAAACTCCCAATTGGTGATGCGCGCCTGATCACAGGTAAATGCGGGAGAGAACGGGGTTGTTGAGCAGGGCCGGGCTGGCTTGCCCGGGCATCGGGCGTTTCCTGAAGCAAAAGTGCTTCCCAGTTAACCTCCCCCATGACCCTCCAGCTGTTCCGACATAATTGCCAGGCCTACTTTGGGGTTCCAGTTCGGCCCTGTTGTTGAGTATCCTACCCACGGCTTTAAGTGGGATAAAAAAAAATGGGTGGGGGTGGGGGGCGGTGTTGCGCGGGGTCTATACGACTTGTATTTTGCTGTCTCTTTTGTCATTGCATCCAGGCATAATGATACAGCAAGTAACATGATACCTACAACAAGTAACGACTATTGGCTTTGTCAATCGTTGTTAGTTGCATAAGATAAATTAGCAGTAACTGTGGCTTGTATATAATATTGAAAAAGCATCCACTTGAAGCCCTAGTGACACCACGACAATGTTACTGCTCCTGAGTTTCAAAAAGAGACAACAATATAATCATGCAGTGGCTGAACTGAAAGATTAAGAAATATATCCCAAATTATATATAACAGTCGGTAGACGCATGCCTCTACAGTGTTCTTATATTTTGAAACCAGAATTGTTCAAGTTCGTATCCTTTCAAAGTTCCCTTTTCAAACAATCATTATCAACGCCAAGTCTGGCCCTGGCACGGTAGTGCGTTTTTTGTTTAGTATTAATAAAATTTGACACTTCAGAGAGCAGTTTCAGCAGAGAGGACAAAGAAGGAATGGGCATGGAATCCAAATACAGAAACTGAAACTTCTCTATCAAGGGGAAACATCACTGCCAAAGTTCAGAGCTTGTGAAAAAGCGACCAGCGAAATCACTTGCTAGTTAATGTTGGGGGGGGGGGGCTAAGCAAAAATTTCGGGGGGGGGGCTGAATCTTTAAACAGTAGGCAGAGTGGCGCTGATTTCGGGGGTGGGGGGGGCTGAATCTAGGCAGAGTGGAGCTGCGGGGGTTCTTACAAGGGGTGAACCAACAGCGAGGCCTCATTAACATGCAAATGGTCTTTTTAAAGACCTGTGAAGTGCTCAGGCGCGGTTTATTGTGTAGTAGAGTATTGAATAACTCACTGAGCCATACGGCTTGATTTAAGCAGTTTTAAAGCATCCGAGGGGAAGGGGTGCTGGAAACGAGCTTCTTGAGCACAAAGGTCAGTCTGTGCTGCATTTGTTGGTAACTGTGTTCTGTTTCCATTGTTAAGTAGAGGGTTGCACAGGCATTTCCAGTTGTAGGGTGACCCTTACAGACAGCGAGCAGGAGATGTGGGGGAGGGGAATTCCATCAGGTCCGAGACTCTGCACTCCTGTTTCAGCGCCTAGTAGACCCGCTGGCACTGCGTGTGTTTATTTTCAAGCCACTACAATATAACTGTCCTTGGAGCTAATGTCTGCCTCCTAACAAGAGCATTAGCCTTTCAGTGCACGCGTCCAACCACTGTCCAGACTCCGGCCCATGCTCACCTCACCGACCACCACCCACAGTGACTCATCTCTAAACAGCCTGAGACGTAAACAAACATATATCAGCAGACCTCTTCCTGTCACCCACTAGCCAGGGACAGTAGGGGTCCGGGCGCCTAGATTCCGAAAGCGCCACGGAACTTCCAAGCTGTAGTAAGCGCTATTCACATGCACATAACAAAGGAATGTAGGGAGGGGGGGGGGCGGGGCAGACAAGGTAGAGCCAGACGAGAAGTGATAAGTGGAATATGTTGTGAGGTTTAATGCAATGCGTCAATTTACTCCATGTCAGGCTGTATATGGCGACAAAATGCTGCTTAAGTGGCTTCATACTGTATTGCAGGGTGTTGTGTTTGAATCCCAGAAACCTCTGGCGACCAGCGGCAACATGTGATCCTCAACGTTTATTTGTTTAATTCTAAATTTAGCTCCGGGTGACTATAGGGCTGATGCAGCGTTGAGGCTGTTTGTTGCTGGTGATAGCACGGGCATCCTTCTCAAGGCATCGAGATGTGATCAGACGTCATGGGAGAGAGGCGAGGAGGAGGGAGGGAGGCAGAGAGGCAGAGGCGGAGGGACTGGGGGAGAGAGGGCGCTGGGCATACCAATGCTGAGGGAGATCGGGTCCAGCGGAGACTGCAGAGGAAGAGGCTGAGGAGGGGGCGGCGGGGGAGACAGTGAAAGGGCGAGAGAAGAGGCAGAGCTGAAGCCTGCCGGTAAAAAAAACGCAAGAAAACACGAAATTCTGAACGGAAATTCATATCTTTACCGGACTTGTGAAAACTGTGCTGTACTATATCCTGAATCACACAGACGCCCTTTTTGAGCTAAGCTTGAACTGTTAGTCAATAGTTGCCATGAGAGTCTAGGAAACTGGATACATTCACTTTCTGTTGCAGCTGGGAGTCAAGTACCCACGTTAGCAGGGAGCATGCGCAGCTTACAGACTCAGCCGATTGTCCTTGCAAATTGGAATGTTAGAGTAGAGCAATTAAGTTCATATTTTAAAACTTTCTACAGAAAGAATGCCTGAAGTAGTAGCAATGCTCGCATGCCGAAAGCCGTGAATGCTGGGCCAATGAATCAGCAATGCAAGGTTCGCCAAATAAAAATAAAAGATTTCCGGTCTATGCATCTGATGCCCTTGTTAAGGGCCGACGCCCAGCATATAGGAGAAAGCGCCCCTGACACAGACCCTGTTAAGAACCACAGTGGGGCCCACGCAGCAACCCTTCCTGGTCTTGTCACCCCTTCTATCCCCCAGAGACCTTCTGCGGTCAATCTCAGCTGACCCCGGGCGTGACGAAGCCGCTCCTACTAAATGGACTGTGTAAAGTTAAAGCATATCAAACGGCCACATGCCAGAGTTTAAGAGACGAGCGTATATCAAGCAGAGCTCGGAGCTGCCAGGAGGCAGATCAAAAACAAACACGGCAATATGTTATAGCAAAAGAAAACAAGGCAGAGCAAAAGGCACACCACCGCCTTTCTCCGAGGCCAAGAAGAAATGCCTCGGAGAAAGGCAGTGGCATTTTCGGATTCGGGGGCGTGTTTGTCTTTTCTCTCCTCCAGCCATTGGCTGGAGGAGAGAATGCGAAAAGTTGCAAAAAACACGCCCCCCGATCCGAAAAGGACGGGGCATAATCGGAGTGACTGGACCTCTTCTCCAGTGGCTGGCCAGCACTTAAGAGGCCAGCCAATGGAGAACAGGAGAGAAGAGGGGCGGGTGCAAGCCCCTCTTCTCAAAGACATTAAATCTCCGGACTTCCGGTCTGCCGACCGGATGGTCCCGAGACCTAAAAAAGAAAAGGGATACGTTTGGTTAAGAGAAGGCAGCGCATGGAGGCACAGCACATATATAAAGAGAATACAAGGAAATGAAAAGATGAGTATTTAGGGTTCTCGGTGAAAGGAAGCAATGGTGAACTATAAGGGACAGGATAGGGTAAGGGGAGTCTCTTAATTAAAAACAACATGCTAATTCTATGATTTAACTTGTAATTCCCATTCAAAAGCATTGTGATTTTTGAAAAATGAATACAAAAAAATAGAAACCCGAGATTAATCACAGCTAGATGGTACATCTGGGTTGGCAGTCCCAGATGCAACTAAAATGCATTAGATGTTATCTCAGCCTCACCAAAACCCCCAGATTATTGCAGGGTTGTAACGCAGGTGGGAAACATTGTTTACAACGCATGCAATACAATGCATGCGATTACAATGTGGTCATTACAATGACCGCATTGTTACATCACATACCATTACAGCGCAAGTCGTTACAACAACTTGCTGTAGGGGACAGAAGGTGTTGGATTTTAAATCCAACACCTTCCCTACTGTGGCACAGACTGGAGTTGGAATAGTAAATTATACTATTCCAAACTCTAGCGCCCCCCTACAGCAAGTCGTTGTAATGACTTGCGTTGTAAAGGTATGCGTCGTAACGAGTCGTTATAATGACCGCGTTGTAATGGCATGTGTTGTAAAGGTGTGCGTTGTTACATGTCCTATTCAACGCAGGATCCTGCAACCCCTGGGTGTGAGGATGGGCAACCCATTAGGGACCCTCCAGACCTCTAGGAACCCTATCAGTCCAAGGCCATGTGATATATGGGAGACTCGGGCACCTTATCAATTTCTGCACGAAGGTAGCGGACCTTATTTTGCGTTACGCCATTGGATTATTGGTCAAACATGTGAGCAATTGCGAGACCTCTCCTGGGTCTTCAGTCTTTCCTTCACGGCATGGATCAAACCATCGCCCACACGATGGAGCTATGCCAAATGGACGGGAGAAACAAGGAACCCCAGTTACAAGGAGCCACTGCCCACCAAGTACGACAGTCTTTCTCTAAATGCTTGTTCCCAGATTACAAAGTCGGTAATTTATAATGTATCCTAAAAAAAAAATAAACACTATTCTGTCTGTGTCAGTATTACACAACCATCTTAGAATGCATTACGATCATAAATGTTGCAATACATAAAAGACTGGGGAAGACAGTGAAAGCCCTGCCTTGTGTAACCTCACTGCATGACAAATCGATTCAACAAGATCTTCAAGGCATTTTAGAAAAATGTTTAAGACTAAGATTAGAAAATGTACATTATTTAGCACTGATTTTCAGGTGCCTTGCGGTCAACCTGCACATAAACGATAAAACTTTATGTATCACCTTGAAATATTGCAGTGTCAATAATGTTTCCTCTTAAGTTAACAATTTCCCTATAAAATAACCTAGAACGACTCTTATGATTGTCAGTTTTCGTTTGCTTTCACTTCATCCGCTGTTATAAATGTTCTTACCAAATATATCTATAGAATTACTGTTTGATTATCTTTCCACATATTAAGGCGTGTTAGCCCTATCAATAAAAAATATGGGGCAGATTTACAATGACTGCTGCATCCCTCTATATTAGCAGGGATGCGCCAGTTATTGTGTGTGATGGAAAAATAGCCGTGCGCCACCATGGATGCGCCGCATTTACAATGCGGAGCACTGTGGCGCAAGGATAGACAGATGCGTGACAGATCTGTCGGCGTAAAGGTGACGCAGTGCTAGAGTCGTGTCCCAAGCGCGACACAACTCCAGCACTGCTCAGGGGCGGCCTATACTTGCTAGGCTGCGTCACTCCTTACGCCTGCTAAAAGCAGGCATAAGGTTTTGACGCAGCGGGGTCGTAAAAGTGACTCAATTAAATCTTGGAGATTTCACTGCGTCACTTTTACGGGGCTTCCTTGCGATGGAACGCCCACCCTGCATACATTATACCTGACGCAGGTATAATGTAGCACAGGGCTTTACAACGTGATGCAGCTCCTTAGATGCGTCACATTGTAAATATGTTGCATAGTGGTGAATTGTCTACAACGCCGCTGCATCACAGAAGTGACGCAACAATGTTGTAAAGATGTTGCAAGGGGCTTGTAAATCTGCCTCATAATTTACATGCAACAATGGAGAGTTGCCTCTTTTGGAACTGTGTTTAGTATATAATTTTCAGTTTCACTAAATTTGGGAATTTAAATCATTTCATTCTAAACCATTGGTACTCGCAAACATTTTCCAGGGGCCAAATAGTTTGGTCTTTGGTATGACCGAGGGCCGCTCCAATGGTCGGTGGGAAACGGGCCAAGGGGGGTGCGAAAAGTGAATGTAGAGGAAGCTAAGCTTATACAAATAGTGGCTGAACTGAATTGTACAAAGTGGAATGCAAAGACCTGGGATATCCTAGCTTCCCCAATTGATCAAATTGTGTGATCCTGAACAATTGTTTTATTTCAATTTCCCTCCTTTTTCTTCATTATTACACATAAGAAGACCTCAAAATACATGACTTCAGGATGAATGCCGGACAAAACCTTCTCCTGTTTTTGGATTTAATCACTAATGGCATTGTTGTTGTGGGGGGAGGGTCACGACCATTTCTAAATTCATGTCTGAAATCTATCACTTTAAAAAAAATATACTATAGAATGCACAGCTAAAATCTGATTTACTAAGGTGAAACGGTTCTGCAGGTAAGTGAAACACACTTTTTGAATTCTGAAGAGCCTATCATAATTTTACACATTTGATGGCTTTAAAGATGCAGGTGTTCTTAAAGTTAAGGGGTGCAGTACACCCTAGTTACTTTTTTTCTTTAACAGTTATTAACCTTTAAATAAATGCTTGTTGTTTATTTAACATTTGTGCTAAGTCCAGTAAAAAGCAGCCTAGGGCTGCGGTTGCCCAGGGGACCGCGTGTAAAGGTCAGGAGGACCACATGCGGCCCCGGGTCATACTTCGAGTATCACTGTTCTAAATGGATATGGAATCCCCGGTGGATTAAATGGTCAGTGTGTTTGAGAGATTGGGGGGACACAGTCGATTGTCAGGCTCTTGATTTCTTAGTCAGCTATCCCTGACTGTATGGGTTCCAATGTTGAGCAGTCGACATGACTGAGGGATGCTTACGCAGTCGAATGCTGCTGAGAGATCCATAAATGCCAAGTAAACAGTGCCTTCCCTGGCCACAGTATACTTTGCTACCAGATGGTACAGGTTGAGGCATTGGTCAGTAGTGGTATGCCCATTTCTGAACCCGTACTGCACGTCCGTGATGGTGTTATTCTCGTCGGCCCAGATCAATAGACGGTTTAAAACGGCTCTCCCCAGAATTTTCGCCGTGACGTCTATGAGGGAAATTGGGCGATAACACTGTGGGTCGTTTCTATTGCCATTTTTGAATATTGGCACAATAGTAGCCGTGGACCAGGATCTGGGCATACCTGCTTCAATGGCTGTGTTAAGCACCCTGGTCAGTATCGGGGCCCAGAGGTCTACCTGACTTTTAAAAAGGTCAGGGGGTATCCCATCTGGCCCTGGTGCCTTCCTCGCCACCAAACCCTCTATCCCCAGTTTGACCTCATAAACCGTAAGGGGTGACCAATCACCACCGAGAGATCCTGCGACTAGAATTGGCAGCTCCTCAGGCTCGCCACGGTTATATAAGCCTCTGAAGTGCGCCGCCCATTCGTCTGGCAGGATATGAGAAACCAACTGAGGCTTATTTGGGGGTTGGAAGCATGGGGCATTTATGATCCTCCAAAAACTGGTCATATCGTGGAGCTCCGCGGCCTCTCTCAGGGATTCCCAGGCCTCTATTTGTAGGGATGTTTTTCGTAACTTAATTGCCTTTTTATACCGGGCCCTGCAGTCAGCAATCTTTCCTTTATCCCTAGGGGCTGTTGATAATGCCAGCTTTAGGTCCCTGGGGGCTCTAGAGCAGCTCTTATCGAACCATCTAGGGCAGAGATCTACCTGGGGCCTTGGTTTACTCCTTAAGAGGGTGTCTATATGCTGGGCAGTGCCCACAAACGCTGCAATCAAGTCCGTCCCCTCGACAGTAAGATCTAAACACCTCCACAAGTGATTCTCGGCATTGGCAAGGAGTACTCTATGGAGAAGAAAGCTGTGGGAGATCCTGGATGTTTTGGGCATTGATCCAGGTCTGATCCATATTCTACGAACACTTCATCTAAACACCACGGCACGGGTCAGATTTAGTGAGAAGGGGGAAGTCACAGAGGACTTTCGGTGCCGTGGAGGGGTGAGACAAGGGTGCATTCTTGCCCCTTTTTTGTTTACGCTCTATATTAATGGGCTTGACAAGGCGCTTGGAGATCTGGAGGCCGATTGTCCCTGCATTGGGAGGAGAAGCATACCAGTCCTCCTTTATGCAGATGACGCGGTACTCCTGGCGCGCACAGGAAGGAGCTTGCAGACCCTTATCAGCGGATTCGTACGCTTCATGGCAGATTTAGACTTAGTTCCCAACCTTTCAAAGTCTTATGTCATGGAAGCAGGCAAAACGCCTCTAAAGAACTGTACCTTCTCCATAGGCACCCACAAACTTGAGAAGGTAAAAACTTTTAACTATTTGGGAATTATGTTTGATAAGGACCTCACCTTTAAGCCCCTTGTAAAGCACAAATGCAGTCAATACCCGAGAGCTGTAGGGTCAATCATGAACTACGCAAGCAGACTTGGCCGTTGGTCGCCTAATGAAATAGTAAAGCTATATAGGTCAGTTTGCTGCGCTAAGACACTGTATGGGAGTGAGGTGTGGGGCTTTATAGACGGGCAAAAAATCCAAATGGAAGAAAATAAGTTCTTAAGGAGACTCCTGCAAGTGCCCCAATGTATTCCCTCTTATATTGTTCATGAGGAACTGGGCATTCCCCACCTCAGTGACAGGGTACAGCTCAACCCGATAATCTGTTGGGTCAAAATCTGGACAAATCCTGAGGCACTCCTAAGCAGACACATTTTGGAGGATTGCATGAGGGGGGAAAAGGGCTTGCAAATACCCTGGCTTAAATACGTTAGGGACGCACTAGATATATTGGGCCATGTACATTTTTTCAATAATCCATCCACATTGACTAAAAAGGACCTGGGTCTTATAAAGGCAGATTACCTACGATACACAGTCAGGGCCAGAGAGGACAGAGAAGGGCGGAAACGTAGTGTTAGCGATTATCAGCTCACAAAAACCTCTGTGGGGATGGAATTCTACCTGTCTAATATATATAATAGACAGGATAGATTCCTGATGACTAGATTTAAGTTAAACCTCTTGCACCACATCCTGTCAGTCGCTGCCGGTTTTGTAAGCGATGTTAGGATAAAAGGGTGCTGCGGCTGCGATCTAAGATCTCCGCAAGACACCCTACATTTCGTCCTACTCTGCCCCTTTTATGCACTCCCAAGGTCCCGGTTCTTAAAAACTGTCCCAAGACGAGCCAAAATCAGACAGGCCAAAGTGGCCCTCCTGTTCCTTAAACTGTCCACCGACCCTTTTGTTTTATTTAGCACTGTGCACTTTTTGCGATTGGCAGTCAAATTAAGAATTACTAGAGGAGAGGTCCATTGAAGTAGGCAGTGGATAATTGTGTAGGACCTATTGGCTGCTTACAGATATATTCTATATTTTTTAATGCATGATAGTCGCATATAAAGGTTTACTGCAATTGATTGTCCCGTTTTTATCCCATTAACCTGTTTGCATATAGGGGTTTTAATATTATTGATTTTATATGTTATGTGCATAATTGATTCAAACTTTTTTAATGGATTGTATGATTGTTTTATGACGTGCATCTTTTATGGATATTCTTTTATCCGAATAAAGATTATTGAAATGACTGAGGGATGCTGTCATGCACTTTGAACAGCTGTCAGCTGTCATTGTTGTCAGTGACTGGTTATCGATTCAAACATAAATTAAATGTAATTCAGCGAGGGTCTTTAGGAAATCTAAGGAAACAAGCAATTTTGGTGTTGTGGACGAGATGCAGTATGAAGAGTAAAAAGCTTACAGAAAGTCTCAAAAATAGGCTGATACCACTAGAAACATGAGCCAGATATAAGTAAGAGACAGATGTACATGCAGTGCTTACCCTCAGAAATGTCCCTTCACAAATGTTACATATAGGTCACAACAAACTTTATAACAAATGGCATGCGCATAATGACACAAGCATTCTAAAATGACTTCCCGTTTGTGCACACGTACGGGAGGTCATCTTGCAATATTTTGGCTTTACTGTGTCATTCTGTACCATTCCGATATTGCTTTTAAATTTGCCAGCCATCCTGGAACTGTAAATTAGAGACACAGTATAGCAAAGAAAACAAGCATCTGCAAAGCCAACAGCTCGGCAGCCAAGGCCAGACCACTTTGTTTTGCCATTGCACGTTCACTTTTGTTTATTGAAAATATTGTGCTCCTGAACATTTACTAATAATGTTAACATGTCAGAATGGACTTACCTGAGTGCAAATAAATATATTTTTATTATTCATGGACTTTCTATGGGGGGCGTGGCCAAGATGGCGACGGAGATGGGCACACAGTAAAGAGCTTCGGAGCGGCCGCCTGCATTCTTTTAACCTGCACCATATCGGGACCCCTTGAGTTGTGTGGGGGGCATTGTTCTTCCCTCTGGGGGACCTGGACATTGAACTGGGCTGCACAAGCCATAAGGAGGGCCATGGAGAGTAGCACATGGATGCAGCCTGTGCCGCACTGCAGCCGTGAGCTCCAGTCCAGCGGGAGCTGCCTGATGGAGCAGAATGTGGGTCTCCATGACTTACATCTGCCTGACTGCGCCACCATAGGCGTAAAGAGGTGGTGCCCCTTTGTGTGGGGGGTGCTGGGGTGACCCCCCTCTGCCACTAGCGCTGGCCCTCGCCAACATCTCTCTAGTCGCCTTTTTGTGGTGCTCTGCTTATGGTAGAAGGGGAGCGCTGAACTTGCCTTCTTTTGCTGAGGACCTTTCCACACTGAGTAAAAGTGGCAGGAGTAGATGGCCCCCCAGTTGTTCCTGCCCCCAGGAGTCCTTTCCCAGTGGAGTATGGGGCATGCATGGACATCCGTCTACCTGGGTGCCCATAGAATGATCCTGCGGAAGTCTTGCCTGCTGATGAGTTGACAGTGGTGTGCGCCCCCTTTACAGCAGCCCGTGCAATATGGTGAAACCACGCAATCACAAGGGTGGCAATAACACTGGGTCTGGCTCCCATCCTCCTGCCACCAGCCTTGGACAGGGGTCTAGGGATGCCACCATGGAGTAGATATAAAAGGACAGTCAAGAAGGTTTGATGAACTCTTGCAGGCCATTAGGGATGTATACACATCACTGTAGCGTAAAACTGACACCCTGGCTATCAGTATTGGATTTCTGAGGTGTAAAACTAAAGGACAGAGTGAAGTCCACTGAGTCAGCAGAGTGAGGTATACCTCTTTCATGCGAAGTCAGAGGATAATGAGAGCCATTAACGATGCAATAATGTGCCGATTAAAGGCTTTCTGGAGGTGGCACAGGGATGAAGCATGGAACTGCCCCTTGAGGGAAAACTATTGAACCTGGTGTTGGAGGGAAAGTGCATCACCTTTTTATCCGTGGAGTGGGCCCACAGAGTCCCAAACAGCTGGTCCCTCTCGGAGGTTCCTCTCAGGCCAGTTGTAGCCGATTGTTTAACTATCGGGACAGGGACCATATATTGCATGCCCCAAGGAGCAAGGGCCCATGGCAGGTGGAGAATAGGATTGAACCAGCCGTGGCCCGTGGAGGGAGTTCCGTGGGGCGGTAAGGCGGGGCGGGGGAGGAGCAGGGTGGGGGGTTCTAAAAACCGGAATATGGATAATTGCAGGTAAGTAAACAATTAAATAAATAAAACGAATTTCGTAGCGCGCGCTGCATGCAGCTGCATGCAGCGCGCGCTACGAAATTCGTTTTATTTATTTAATTGTTTACTTACCTGCGCGCGCTACGAAATTCGTTTTATTTATTTAATTGTTTACTTACCTGCAATTATCCATATTCCGGTTTTTAGAACCCCCCACCCTGCCCCTCCCCCGCCCCGCCTTACCGCCCCACGGAACTCCCTCCACGGGCCGCGGCTGGATTGAACACATTTGCGGCTTGTTCTTGTCCTGACTTGGGAGTGAGAGTTGGGATTAATACTTTGGTTATTGTTTTTGTGGACCCAGAGCTCGACACTGATTGCACTGTCGTGAGACCCCAGACACTCCTCCAGTGGGAGGAGAGGGACCACGCCACTGTACAATATGGCTGCTCCTAAATGATGCCACTAGATCGATAACTATCTGAAATGGAGGCAGACACATATTTCATATCTACAGGAGATTCGCATGACATCTACAGTTACCAAGGAGATGAAGGGGCCACATTAGAGGCACCACCTTCTCGGCTTACACAAGGGCGGTCCTGATCTGGATCTCCCCCGCTGTTCCGGTAGTGATCCATAGGATGCAGGTGGAACCTGAGGGAAGATAAGTGGTGGTTCAGGGGCTGCTGGCTGGCACACCCGTACAGATGGTGGCAATCTACACGCCAAACAGAAACCACTCACAGTGCCATGACAGCCTACCGCCAACGCCAGTACAGGACCTAGCAGCACCAAGCATCTGGGGTCGGGATTTTAACTGTGTACATGATGTTAAGCTCGATAGATCGTCTATTCCACTTATAAAACTAAGTTGGCCCCAAAACTCCTCCAGCTGTTCAAAGTCACTGGAGAAACTGGGGCTCTCCATACAACTATGAGAAAGGTGCTGATTGTAGTGCTCCTCAAACTGGGCCGACATCCTCTTGATGTATCCTCCTACAAACCCATTTTTTGTCTCAATACAGATTGTAAAATCCTTGGAAAGGTATTAGCCAACAGATGGATGCCGGTTATGGACACTAATTCCACTGGACTAAAATGACTTATTTTCTGACAGGAATACTTCTGCTGTACAACTGTGGCATCCTTTTGTGTTGGAATTTCAGGTTGCAGTCCTGAATTCCTCTCGCCTCAGGTTCATGTTCCTATGTAGGGAAAGTGCTGGCACGATCGTCTTTGTGATACAAGCAAGACTACAGTGCCACCTACTGGTCATAAGTACACCCACAGTGATTGGCACACTTTCAGAAAATATTGGGAAACTGTGCCATCTATCTTTTTGCAGCGATTGTCATACTTTAATATATCTTTAAAATTCCGATTGTCATCTATTGTTTTTTTTCTTTTCTGTTTGTCTGGATATTTGCTAAGTATTGCTTTTAAATATGCGGGCTGTCATTAGGCCTGGGCAAAAATTTCGTTCCGTTCGCGGAAATTGCGATAATTTGACATTTTTGCGTTCCGCGGAGAGCGCGAAAATGTCAAAAATTCCGGTTTCCGCAGCTTGGCGATAATTTGTTTCTTGCTCGCGCTGTAAAATGATACATTCTCGCGCGCGCGCGATCGCCTTACCTGAATCCCTGCGTTCGCCGACAAGTTTTCTTGATCCGGTCGCGTTCTCCATGAGATGTTGTATTGTTTTTAGCCATTTGCGCTGTCTCGCGACAGTTCGCGCCCGCAGTGACGTCATGCGTCGCGCGATCACGTCTTTCTTCTCGCGATCATGCACCGCGAGAACAACTCAAAACAAGATGGCCGCGCCCGCAAGCAGCCACATGGGTAAGTTGGCGACCCGCAACCATGCAGAAAATCGCGCGAACATGCCGGAAAAAAACTTCCGCATCTTCGCGATATTTCTGCTTGTTTGCGATAATTTTAAACATTCTCGCGATAATTTGCGAAGGTTAATTCCGCAAATTCCGCCCACCCCTAGCTGTCATGCCTCCAAGCCCATTTTTGCACGAACTTGGAGAACCGCCTCCGAGGTGGCTTTGTGGTTTAGATCTTTTAATGCATATTTATGTGCCATTGATGGTTTAAAATTTAAACCAGATTGGTATGGTAACTCGCTAATATATCTATTATCTAATAGGTACTATTATCGGGTGTAGAAAGAGAGAATGTTTTTGGCCATTTGTTTGAGTCTGCCTGTGGTGAGGATGAGATTTCTAATAAAATTGAAATTGCTGTTAAGCAGTTGGAGATCTATTTTGAAGGTGAAGTAAATTTAGTTGTACGTCACCACATGTTTTTCACACATGTGTACGCAACCAATGAGACAACTGATTCATATACCACAACATTAAAAATGTTAGCAGCATATTGAGAGTTTGAAGGCTTTTCTTCTCAACTTATACGTGCTCAAATTAATCTCGGTGTTACTCGGAAAAAATACAACAAAAATTATTGGGGTACACGAATCCTTTGCTTGATGAAGTGATTGACGTGATTGACATTGCAAAGAGTGTTCCCTGGAAGATACGAAACAACTGGGACCAGACAATTCACATGTTAATGTGGCAAGGGTGAGTCTCATGTCAATCCATATTTCAGTCAGTCAAATTTATAGTCTTCTGGTATTAGTTCTACCAGAGGAAGAGATTCAGTTTGTGTCTCAAAGAAGTCTATGGGGCATATTTACAATGAAGTGACCGAGCCCTGCATTAGCCTTCTTCACTTAACGCCGCGCTCCGCCACTTCTGAAACTCAGGGCTGTACCGTATTTACAACAATACGGTGCAGGACTGCATTTATCCCTGTGCTGGGGCAAATTTCAGCTGCCTAGCGGCAACACAGGTAACCTTGCACCATAGTACAAGGGTGCCTGCGTTGTGGGGAATTATTGTTCATGTACAGGAAGGTTGTCCCATAAACAATCTAAAATGGGGATTTGTAACTTCTATAAGTGCTGCTTTGTGCAGCACACATAAAAGTTGCAACTCATCATTTTTAACATGATTGTTTATCTGCAGCAAGAGACACTTTCCTGCACATAAACAATCATGCATGGTGTTTTGCTGTTTTTATGTGTGTTGCACAATGCAGCACACATAAAAACAGCAAAAGCAAGAAGAAATAAAGCATTTCTCCTAGTTGCACACTGTTAGGACCCGGTTTTCCCTGGTCTTAATTTTGGCGCTGCCCATATTTACGCCACTTTTGTAAATATGTTGCTGTGTCAAAATCAATGGGTGTTGCAGCAGAACGCCCACCGCAACACCCATTGCCCACCCCTTTCATGCTAAGTATAGCATGAAAGGGTGTCTTATTTACAAGGCAGCATTCAGCCATGTTAAGTGACTTAACTCTGCCTTGTAAATAGGGTGAAGCCCGTATTGCCACCACAACTTCAAAAAAAGTGATATATTGGTGGCAATAGGAGCTTGTAAACATGCCCCTATGTGTTATAGATGTGGCTCTGCATCTCATGTATCTAATTTTAAGAATTCTCCAGCTATTGCACAATAATGTTGGAAATGTAAAAAGATAGGACATTTGGGGAAATTATGGAGGGGTGGCAAACGTGGAGGTGTCGAGGAATGTTCAAAATCAAATAGCCGATGATGTGGAAGATGTCAACAATAAAGTGGAGTTAATACTTTCTGTCGATTATGTTGAGATTGGCAGTATGCATGGTGAGAAGAGGTACAGTGATCCTCATGTACATATTTTAATCTGTGGTATTTTTAACCCTTTGCTTCTTGATTCTAATGCAAGAATAACAATCATCTCCATTGAGAAATATGTGGAATAGGAATTGTTAAGTAGGAAAATAGAGGTGCACTCTTAGCTATTCTAAGATAAAATTAATGTAAAATATAATCAGTAGGGATTTTTACCACCACATGGTATCTAACTGCATTTGAAGGAAGCAGAATTGATTTTGTTGGATATTTTTGGGCGAAAATTTGTTTTGGGACCAAAACCAGTAAATAAAAAGATTATGTAGCCCATAAAGGTATTAATATATTAGGTTGGTGACACCAGCCTGATTTTAATTTGATTGTTACGCCGGGCCACAAATATCTAGTTACGCTGGTCAATTCTGTTATGGATATAAATTGGAAAGAAAGCTTTAAATTCATATTCCAAGATAAGGTGTGGAGGGTCAAGAACTTTGTTCACACCATCAAGGTCAAGGAGGGGTTGTTCCTGTGAAACATACATTGTACAATGTACCCCATAGTGTAGGAGGAGAGTTGACACAGAGTTTGAAGAAAATGCAAGATAATTAAATAATTGAGCCAGTGGGCGCTACTTTGTGGCTTTCACCAGTAGTTTTAGCAAAGAAAAAGCCTGAGGAATTGCACCTTCTCCATTACCACGCACTGCCGACCTTACTAAAGCTGTAGGTCTGGTCAAGTGGTTTTTGGAAGCTTGATCTTCGTGCAGCATGCCATCAGGTGGTGCTGGACTAGCAATCTCGTAATCTTTCCGCTTTTATCACACCTGATGGTGCTTTTCAGTTTTGCCGCATGCCATTTGGACTGGCCTCAGGCGCATCTGTGTTTCAGGGCATGACAAAAATGTTTGAAGATTTTCCTAATGTGAAGATTTTTAAGGATGACATTTTGGTGTTTGCTGAAATTAAAGAATTGCAAGACAGGATTGTTAAAATAAAATGCTATCTATCTGTGAGACTGATGGCGTTTCATTCAGAGATGACAAATGCATTTTTGGTGTAAATGAGGTTGAGTATTTGGGCCACGTCTTGACCTGTGAGGAAGTAAAGCCCAAAACAAGTATTGTTGATGGAGTTGTGAGAGCACCAGATCCCATAGATAAAGACCAACTCAGATTGTTTCTTGGTCTTTGTGAATTTCAAGCGAAGTTAATACAAACTTTACCAATATGACTGAATGTTTCAGGTAGCTGTTGAAGAATATAGAATTTGAACGTTCATCCGTGTGTCAACAAAGTTTCGATCTTATCAAACAGAGCATTATTTCTGCTCCTGCAGTTCAGCCCTATGTTGAGAGGCATGAGATTTTTGAGACAGTAGATGCTAGTGCTTATGGCATTGGAGCTGATTTTTGAAGTTAGATTGTGGCAAAGAATTCACCGTTGGGTTTGCCTCCAGATAAAAGAAAGAGGCAGAAGCCTAGTATTTTGTGATAGAAAAGGAGATGGGAGCTTATGTATGGAATGTGGAGAAGTGTAAGTCCTCTATCTGGGGAAGAAAGTTCTATTAAGGACAAATCATAGACATTTGGTTGATGTATTATCTGGTAACAAGAAAGAGAAAGCCACAGCTAGATTGGCCAGATCAGCTACCAAATTGATTGAGTTACATTTTAAAGTAGTATACCTTGCAGGGGGGGGATGTGAAAGCAGATTTTGTATCTAGGTTACCTGTTGTGGGTGATTCATGTGAAGTAGGTGTGCAGAAAGAAACTGAGGAATGTATTATAGACAAAGTTTAAGATTCTGTGATCTGTTCTGACATGACATTACGGGGCAATTATCTAAAGGAAGTTGTTGTGTTGAATCAGGTAATGAATTTTGTAAAAGCTGGTTGGCCAAGGGAAAAGTCTCTGGATGTGTTTTTGCAATCTTACAGTAAGGTTGCTGATGAGCTGTCTTTGGAAGGAGCTTTGCTAGTAAGAGGAAACAAGTTGATTCTGCCAGAATATTTCAGACAAAGGATTTTGTAAACTTCACATATAGGTCATCTAGTTATGAGTGCCATATCTAGTTATGAGTGCCACTAAATTTAAGATTAGGATTGATCTTTGGTATCTGGGGGGGTGGGGGGGGGGAGGAGAGGTGAAATGATTTGTGCGAGTGCGTGCACAATGTTGTTGTAGTGACAAAAACTTGGTTATAGCTGCACCTCTGTCAATACCAGTAATTTGTCCCGATAAAGTGTGGCCGAAGAAAGCAGTCGATTTGTTGGGACCTTTCCACATGTTGCCTTGTGATATGAGGCACTTTATTGTGTTGGGTGATCCTCTTTTCAGATTGGTGAAGGTACAAGGCATAGCAGAACCGAACACAAATGCTACAATTCTTTTTTTCTGAGGTGTTTGCTAGAGGAGGGGTTCCTAAAGAACTTCTCTTGAAGAATGGAGTGCAATTCGCTTCTCCTGCCATGACAGAGGTTTTGAATATATGTGAGGTGAGACATTTACGCACACCTTTGTATCATCACCAAGTCAATGGAAAAGGTGAGAGATTCAACAGAGGTTTGGTTGGGCATATTCACATTGCTATTAAATCCAAAGTAGACTGTGAAGCAGCAATCAGGGACTTGGTGTGGGTATATACATCTACACCTCATTTGATTACTGGTAAGGTACCATTTGAACTCAGAGGGAGAAAAGTGGTGAATTCCTTGGGTAGTTTTTGTAAGGCGAAGGTGATGGGTCAAGTCTGTGATGTGTCTGTTGCTTGTTATGAGGCTAAATATTTAGGTGATTAACATAGTGCTGCCCGATGTCAGAGGTACATGAGGTGAAAGGAGAAGAAGTTCAGGAATTTCATGTTTAAAGTGGGTGAATTGGTGTGCATTACAGATCCCGTTTTCTTAAGAAATGGAACTTCAAATTCAGAGACCCGATTTGTGCCATAGAAGTGAGGGGTATTGCTCTGCGGGTATCGAATGGACAATGGTGGAATTTGTCAAGGATAGCTAAAGTGGGAAAGAGTGATGCTGAAAGCGGCAAGCACATTTTTTATCAGGGATTGGTCAATAAATTGTGCTAAGGAGGAGTGTACATGCTACTAAGATATCTAAAAAGTATTGTAGGTACATGCCACTTAGAGATCTAAAACATATAGGTACCTAAAAAGTATTGTGAGTAGTCCAGCACAGGTTTTGTGAGTAATTTTGTGTATTGTATTTTTCTATTTATATTGTGTGCCATTGCCATTTGTTAGTCTTTGGTTGGCATATTTTGTTTTGTTTTGGTTCTTTGTTTTAATATTGTTTGTTGTTGTGTTTGAATTCTTTTTTTAAAAAAACAAAAGGGAGATGTGTTGCATCTGCTGTGGATGTCCTTACTGTCTATTGGTGTATGATGTAATGATCTTATGTTATGCCATTGGTTCCTATAATGTTCTGCTTTGGAATGTTATGGTGTGATGATTTGAACTAATGTCACTTGTGGAGATCTCCTCAGGATCACAGAATTTGGTCAAGCACTGGGACGGAAACAATGTTTTCTGATTTCACGTTGTGCAGTTCAGCCACTCAAGGGCCATGTCTTTTTCTCTCCTTTTGTATATCAACATTTAATGTTTGTGTATAATTCTTGGAGCCTGACTTAGAAAGTGGGTGGCAGCCGGAAGCCACATGAAAGCTGAGTTGGCTCTGGTGCTGAGGGTCAAAGAGGACCTCGAGCTAATGCAAGGTAGGCATCAGCCTAAGCCATGCTTGAGCTCTCAGTGGCTCGCCTACCCCAAAGTGTTGATAATTCATCATTAATGGCCCTATTTTTACAGACACCCAGCCAGGTTGATGCTGCTAAAATGAGGTGAAAGTATATTTAGGCAGACTGTATATGTTAGGGGTAAAATACGGGAGTAATGCAGGAGGTTGGTTTCCCATCATGTTTCACCCTTGCAAAGAAAAAGCAACTCTCACTCTAGAAGCCCCTTATGAGCTGTGAGAGGGGTACCTTTAGGTGGTTAGGAGGGAGGAGCTACAGCACAGGAGGGGTCCTGCACAGTGCAGCTTCAGGAGTGTGTTCAGCCATTGAGATGCACATCCAGCCAATTGCAGGTCAACAGTACTAAAAGAGTTCATGAATACCATGTTGGGGGTCTGCTCCTGGGAGTATGCTCTTGATGTTTATTTGTTCCAGGCACATTTCAGAGTTCTGACACATGGTCAGATCAGCGTACAAAGGCATAGGGAGAGGCTTTTTGCATAGGTTCAGTTTGTTGAAGTAGTTGACACAATACTGCAACACACCGCTACTTGCTGAAAATGCTGTCCATTCACCGCCATATTGTAGTTTGGTGAATATACCATGAGACTGGGCAAATCTCTCCTCCTCGTAGCACTTTCCAATAATATGTTTTAACCAGGCACTTACTAGCAACTTTTATGTAGATTCTAAATACTCTCAATTTTGCCAAAAGGGGTGCCGATGATTAACTTCAAAAAGTGATTGCCTATGAGCACATAATGTGGCCAAATCGGATTGCAGGATTTAAAAAACTGTGTCCTGGCCCTACGTTTCTGACCAGTGCAATAGATCACAGTTGGGGTAACAGTAATTCTGAAGGAAAGGTCAAGGGGCTACCCTTCTCAGGGAAATGCCACTGTGTTATGCTCCATCGAGCTTTAGAATGTAGTCAGGGCCGTTGGACTTATGTGATTCTGCAGCGTTTTCTCATAATTATGGATTTTCTTCATTTGCCGCATAATCCATCATCTGTTGCAGGGAGTGCAGATTTTAACAAAAAAAAAATAGTTTCTAGCTCAAATGGATCAAAAGTTACTAAAGTCATTAATGATCGGTCAGATCTGTTGAACCTCAAGCCCAAATGGGAGACAGAAGAGCAACAATGGAGGATATACACTGAGAGGCAGCACTGATGCACCCATGTAGGGTAGCAATTAAAGCTAGTCTTAAACTAATCCCATTGAAAATATTACACAGGGTGTACTACAATGGACATAGATTATTTAGGTTGGGGAGAGAGCATTCTCCCAATTGCCGGAGATGTGAAGAATTGGAAGGTTCCTTTTTCCATATCTGGAAATATCATCCTATTGGGAATTATTGGCAGGAGAAAGCTTATGAACTTGCTGCGATTCTGTGGGTATCATTCCAAACTACCCTGCTGCTGGCCAAGGCACGCACAGGGGGCCACTAGAGAGGTCAGCACTCTAGTGTCACCTGGGCACCCCACACCCCCGCCCCCTTCATGGGCAGGGACTCTGGTTGGAGTCCCCCCCCTCCAGCCTGGTTGTGGCACACGAGGGGCATCACTTCCTGGGCGCGGAGGACTTGGGGGGGTAGATATCCCTCCCCCACCATTTTGGCGACCTCTTTTGATCGCCGGACACGCCGTCGTGGTCACATCTGTTCCAGGTCGTCGTGGTCGCATCTCTGTCGTGGGATAGGCAGGACGGTAGTCGGTGAGTGACTAGTTGAAGCCCCCCCCCTCCCATGTTTTGCCCCCTGCCCCGGGGCTCGGCTGGGTCTCCCGCAACATGGTCACCGTTGTAGCCCTGACAAAGCCCGCGAGTGCGCGGTGGGGTCAGGGTAAGGACAACGCATTGGGGTGTTCACCGCCCAAATCTACAGCCGTGTTGGATGCGGTCTGAGTCGGGCGCTAGCCGCATGCTGGCCCCGGTGGGGCTGGGGCACAGGGGTTGCCCGTTTGGGCCTGGGGCGAGCTGCGCACCTGGACCAGAAAGAGCAAGGAAGTTGGGTTGGATATGTCGTGCCGACCGGGTCTCCCCCGTCCCGTAAAGTCAGCAGCACTGAGTTTTAAGGGCAGTGTCTTTTGCAGCGCCACTGTTCCGCATTATCAGACACAACGTGCTGGGTAAATTGACTACGGCCACTCGACACGCCGTCGGGAGGATTGTCCGATCGTCGCTGTTCCAGCGAGCCAAGTGGCTCGACGCTGTTCCGGTTGTGCTCCCGCCTGCAACGCGAGATTAGTAACTGGGAGTGCTCCATGCCACCCCCCTCCTCCCGTCTCAGGGAAAGTCCCGGGCGGCCCAGCTTGGCCATGGCACGGGCTGCCATGGGGAGGGGTGAGCACTTTGTTGTCTGGTCAGCCGACAGCGGCTGTGGTCAGTGACCGGACCAGCTTGGTACGGGATATGCCCGGGGGTGAAGGAGCATTCTCCCAGTTGTGACTTTAACCATCTTTGGCTGGGGCCGCGTGCGAGTTCCGTGCCCCTACTTGAAATACTGCCCTGTACTCCCTGGGGTACGCGTCCTATGGTTTTCCGGCGGGCCCATTGGGTAGCAACAGAGGACCCGGCCGGGTGTTTGCAGGGTTCCACGCGGGCTGGTGGGTCATTGGCCTGTGTAGCGGCACCAAGGCACGCTCGCCGAGATCGCGCAAATGGCGAAGTGCCTAACCCCTTTATGGTGCCCCCCGGGGCGAGGCTTTGGGTTGGGCGCTAGAGAATGTCCTGCATGCCAAGCTCGGGGGCGCGTTGTTCTCCCTGCAGTGGGCGTGTGGCGTAGTGCGAGCGGTTGATGGTTTCGCTTTCCGAGGCTTAATGAGATGCAAGAAGCCCGGAGTTAAAGTCCCACGCCGTTTGGCATCGGAGATATTGGCTGCATGGGTAAGAAAACTGGGCTGTCCCGGTACTATGGGGCACAGTTTACAGTCGGGGAGGCCCCTGCTTACCCACTGTCAACTTGCCTGTCTGCCCGCTGAGCTCCTGATTGTGGGCGTTACTGTTTGTTCCCCTCGGTTTAGATTTCGGGTTGGCTGGGGGCTTCAGGAGTGTCGCGCAGGGCTTGTTTAATGCATCGGTGGGGTTTGGGTGCTGTATGCACTGAGGGTACGGATCCACTGGTCGAGGAGTTGAGAGGCGAGAGCCCCGGCCCAAGTGCAGTGCATGTCCTACATGCCCCTGGTGAGCTCATTCCTGACTGCGGGCCGGCCTCTGGAACTTATGCTGCGCGGTGAGGGAGGGGTCGGCGAGCTCTGCGGGGCTCTCCCTCCATGGCTGGATGCTGTGCGGCAGACCGGGGACTCAGCCCGCGTGGGTACAGACAAGTACCGCCGTCCTTGTCTGGGTACAGACAAGTACCGCCGTCCTTGTCTGTGTTTACACAAATGTTTTGTACAACACTAGTTGCATCCTCCTAGGCAAGGTGGTGTTATTGTTATCCCACGTCCTTGAAGAAATAAATGTTGACAGTTGTATTTACTGCAGCCACTGTGGTTTTATTGTTACCCCATGAAATGGAGAAATAAATGTTGACAGGTGTATACACGGCAGCATCTGTCTCCTTTATACAGTGTAATGACGCGCCCAAGCCCATGCTGGAGTAGTTGCCTGCTCCGGAAATCGAGGCTGGGCCACGGGTCGAGGGCCCTCGCAGCTCAGGGCTCCCGTTGCCGTACCAGGATAGCCTAGTGCAGGCTGCGGCTGCTACGCTGGGTGGGAATGGTCAGCTAGAGTGCTGTGCCCTTTGCCAATGACAGCTCAATGTGATGCAGCATGCACGCACTGCCTCCTGGGAGTCTAGAATTCTACAGTGGGGCACACTGCCTTGTGGAGGAGCAAGGCACTTTACCTCCCTACACGACAACCTCTCCCAGTCGCCTGTCACTAGCCTTCTAAGTTACACCACCATACTCGACATGCTACTTCCCGTTGAGCTGCACTATTCCCGAGGTGCATTTCCGGTTCTGTGGCACCTTACTCCAGTAGGAGCTTGTCTTTTCCTGCTCGGGCATCGATTTACGTGGCCAGACATGGGCAGTGCACCATGTTGTATTCTGCGCGGGTATCTAATTACCGTTTGCCTCAAATGCAATTTTAACGTGTGCAGTTTGTGAGAAGATATTAGATATCTTGCAGAGAAATTGGATGTTGGTTTCATGCAACATCCATAAAAAGTATAATTTAGATCAAAACAGGACCTCTATATAAGAGTGGGTGGGGTGTCACAGATTTTATTTGCAGTAATATTAGTGAGCTGCTGCTGTGTTTCAAGGTTGAAAACACAAGTCACTTTTTCTGAATATTGAGGCAAACACAATTCGAACTTGGCCAGAGTGCTCGTGCAGTACCAGCTACCTGGCAAAAGAGGGCAATTAGATAGCAGCGCAAGATAATTACTCCTTAAGGTACACATGGGCCCGCATTCTTTTCCAGTGAGAAACACCTATCTTGCTTGCTTTGTCCTTGGCTCCAAGTAGTGGCAGATTAGGCGCCTACCAAGTTCCGATTGGAAATAACAGTACACTGCAGTTTGCACTATTGGTTTAATAGTAGGCATAGTGAAAGGAGCACTCAGTGCATTGTGCGGTGGTTAATTCTGTACGGCACAACCTAACATACAGTGGGGCTTCTCAGCAGTGTGGTAAGCAAGAGTTCAGAACGATTTTCCTGGGCCTGAAGGGTGGCGCAGGCAACTAATTTCACACAGCCAAAACAACAAGTTTTCATTAGCCCCGCATGTACAGTGGCATTGGGGCCTCAAGAGAGTAACTAGCCCTCTGCACCCTGAGTAGGTACTGTGCGACCCAACTTGATGGAAAGTGGATTTCACTTGTTCATTAGCGACCATGAAGACAAGTATACATCTCGGGGCTCTGCCCACACTAAAGGGGGTCAAGATCACACAAAGTAGGTGATGAGAGATTGCAGTGTCAGTCACACATGTCTATTTATACTGGGAAGGGAAGTAAGGCGGGCTTGACAACTCTGACTTCTACCTGAAGTGGCACATCGTGTCAGGAGTGATTGTAAAAGGTTTTGCACTTCAGCCAGGAAAGGTTAACACCCATCAACACCAAGCCGATTGTAAGGTCATCCTGGGCCGCAGATACACAGCCCAGTATTCAGCCCCTGTGGTGGACAGTTTCATGAAATACTAAATTCAACTGAACACGAGGCGTGACCGTGGTTTACACCAGCAGAAGTTTGGGAGTGCAAGACGCCACCTAGGGGGGTGGTTGTCTGTATTTGATGACTAGTCCAAAATGTTCACAGCAATTGCACGTGGGAGAGGTCAATTACCTGTGCATAGTCCACTAAGATACACAGTACCATATTAAGCGGAATTCGCACAGTATGGTGGGCGCAAACCCAGTTGTTACACATTAAATGTTAAATGTTTTATACTTGAGGGTTAGTTAGGCCAACTTGTCGGTTGAGCGACTAGTGCAGGTGAAGGCCTATTACACTTCTTGCACAGTCACACCAGTTCGGAATTGATGCATTGCCTTAGGATCCCTGGGCATATAGGAAGGCCAGACAAGCAGCCAGGGGGTTACAGAGTAGGGGCACTCTGCTCTCAGCAAAGTATATGCAGGCTGCATCACCTCACCTAGGAAGCAAGCTTTGCTTGGGTGCTGGGTGGGACTCATACAGGACATCAAGTAATAATTGAGCAGTGCTACCTGCCGGAGAAGATAATTTTATTGAGGAGAAATTGTGCGCTGCAGGTGGCCATTCCTTGCTTGAGATAGATGACAGCTTTAGGTCACTGATAGTACTCACATACTGATCCAGTGGCTACCGGGCCGTCGCAGCCCAGGTTGGGGGGTCAACCATGTTAAATCCTAGGGTGGACTAGGAGGGTATGGGACTGGTGCTTAGGAAACCCTGACGGAGCATGGGAGATGCCGGCAGTAGGCCCAGCACTCCACCAGTCTCCCCCACCAGTGGTATTAAGAGAATCCCCAATGTTCACCATGTGAGCAACACATTAGAAGGCATGGGATTCAATTCCACCTGTCCGCTGAGCTTCAGCGGGCTGTTCTGTTGGGGAGAACTACAGCAGAAGGCTAGTAGGGGGGAAGTCCCCGAACTCATCCTCGCCGCCACTGTTGTTCTCAACTGCGCATGGAGAGTCCAATTACCTGTGCATAGTTCTTCCAGATACACAGTATCATTTCACTGTAAACAATCGCTAAGTTGCAAGCACGAGATTCCCCCACGGTCAACTGGTCATATTATCAGCAATAAAGCTGCCTTGGTAGTCTGGGTGCAGTCACCACAGATCTAACTGAACAGGCAACAGTCCGGCAGGAAAGGAGGGATGTTGTATTGATTGCCACTCAGCAATATGACTATTGCACAGGGGGATTGAGAGTGCGTCAAGGGACACGGGTGGGGTGGCGACAACACTAGACAGTGAGCTTATGCTGGGTAGGAGATTCCGTATCACCAACCAGAAGGGTGCCAAAGTGGCAAAAACTAGTAAATGGGGTTTAATATATGTGTGTCTCTGGCGTTACAGCCGTGTGGAGCCAGTCTCATTTAGAGGTACGCCCAGGTGAAAATGGTATTCTTAAGGTTCTCATGACCAATGCGGTTTGTGGTATCTCCCAGCGGATCCACTGAAGGTGTACCGCAGCCAAACATGAAGCTTGGAAACTGGGATTCAGACACTTCAGCGGGTTAAAGCATCCAGGGTCAGAGATGGATAGCTGGTACTGTGAATGTGTGATCCGACGGTAGTCAAGCAAGCGAGATGCGCTGCGTAAATTGTCACTACACGATAGGGTGAGGTGTCGCCTATAGTGGGCACAATACATACATTGTTTCAAACCAGATTTGACACCATTAAGGTTCACCAGGGTTTAGCAATAAAAGGGGTCTGTGCAATTGTCTGGAATGGGACGCAGTAAGTGCACCCCAGAACCGAGGGTAGGGACATGTTGTTGCAGTTAGGCTCAAATGCCCCGCCAGCTATATTAGCCACGCTGGGTGGGGACCCTGTCAGCCAACATAGTGTCAGACTGATTTGCATATGGCCATGTCTGAACTGGGGTGGTGGAGTGAGCTAAAGAAGGATGATGGATTAAATCCAGATCAGTTGACTGGGGGTGAGTGTTTGATTTGCTCAAACGCTCCGTCCAACATCCCCTTTGGTATCGCTCAGTTCCATTTAGAGCTACGCCCGGGTAGAAGTGGTGTGCTCCTTCTGGTTCTCGTGACCTCGGCAGTGTGTGGCATCTCCCACATCAAATGTTAGGCACCATACTACAGACAGTGCGCCCTGTATCGAATCTGACAGATTCTCTAAGTGGGTATGCCTAGGGGGGCTTCACCAGAGGGAGCTGAGCGGGCGAAATTCCCATAAGGAATAAGGGATGCAGGGCAATTGCTGGAGGGCAGCCTTGCTCATTGTCTCATACACATAGTTATGGACATTCCTGTGCGCCTTGATTTAGCAAGTGAAGGGACTGTGCCAAGGTTAAGTATATCCTTCTCGCCCTAATAGCCTAAGTAGGCAAGCAGGGGTATGAGCGGTATCCTAACAAGTGAGCTGCTGTCCCAGAGATGGGAGACACATGTTTTCAGATGCACACGGTGCTAGAAGGGCGGCAGCTAGTGTGATCACAAATAGGTGGGGCATTGTGAGCCAGGGTGTCTGAAACTGTCGTGGGGTGAATACTTCACAGGCCACAAGGGCTTTTTGTTTCATCAGACACTAGCTGATCCAAGCTAACGTCACTGGCGTAACGGTTAAATCAGACTGATTCTCTAGCTTGTATGCTTAGGGGGGTTCCACCACAGTAGGAACTGAACGGGAAAAATTTCCATAGGAATAAGGGATACATGGCAAGGGCAGGAGGCCCCCTTGCCCATTGTCACACACTTCTAGCTATGAACTCTCCTGTGCGTCACGATTTAGCAAGCATAGAGACTGTTCAAAGGTTAAGTATAATCCTCCTTGCCACAATAGCCAAAGTAGGCAGGCGGGTGGGGGAGTGGTCACCTAGCAAGTGGGCTGCTGTCCCATAGATGGGGCGCGCAGGTGTTCAGGCACACACGGTGCTAGAAGGAAGGCAGCTAGGTGAGATCAGCAAATACATGGGGCAATGTGAGCCTTGGTGTCTGCATTCGCCCCACCCAGAGTTGGCTCGGGCAGAGGCAAGTGATGCAGCGGAACTTTCCGCATGGGGGTGAATAGTTCTTGGCACAACTTCTCAGGCCAAAAGGGCCTTTTGTTTCATCAGACAATAGCTGACCCAGCCTAGCGTCAAGGGCTTTGGGATATAGATGGGGTCACCTATAACTAGTACGGATGGTTCTCTTTCATCTAGATTTGCAGGAGGCTCTAGGCAGGAGAGGTTGCTGGTAAGACTATAGCTGTTTTGGTGGGGGGCTCTGACGGCGACCGCCTTCAGAGCTGTGGCGGAGTTGCAGGGCGATCTGGAAGCAGGCCGGTACCAAGGGTACCTCTGCGTGGCACCGTAGGGGGTGCCAGAGCCAAAGCCGAGGAGCCTCATGGGAGGGTCCTTGAAACCGTGTCGGCGCCCCGCTAGCCCTTTGGGCGGTTGTGGGCCTGAACAACCGGGGCGTTTGCTATGCGACGCTCCCCCCTGAAAGGGGCGTGAGTAAGAAGGTACCAACGGTCACGTGATCCAGGAAGAGGATCACTAGTAAGGGCAGCACAGGCGGGTTTTGCCCCAGTGCTGCCTGGCTCATCAGGCGGGCAGGCGGCCCAGTTGGTTGCCTGCCCTTGGATCGCCGTAAGATAACCCACCTATTACATAACGCTGTTTGTAATAAACCTGCAGCAACTTTACCCAAACAAAAAATTGTGTTGTGTGTTTGTTTATGGGAAATGTATATTATGTTGGAGGGGTGGAAAAGGATACCAATGACGATACTATGCTGCTGGCCGAGGCACCCACAGGGGGCCACTAGAGACGTCAACACTCTAGTGTCGCCTGGGCACCCCACAACCCCGCCCCCTTCAGGGGCAGGGACTCTGGTAGGAGTCCCCCCCCCCCCCTCTCCAGCCTGGTTGCGGTGCACAAGGGGCGTCACTTCCTGGGCGCCCAGGACTTGGAGGAGGGTATATATCCCTCCCCCACCATTTTGGCGACCTCTTTTGATCGCCGCACATGCCGTCTCCCTCCCTACCGCTTACCCGGCGTGGTGGTGGCAGGAGGGGGGCAGAGAATATTGTAATGTTTTCCTTTTTTCATTGCAGGCGGAGTTACAGGGCGATCTGGAAGCAGGCCGTTGGAGGGGTGGAAAAGGATGCCAATGACGATACTATGCAGTTTGAGGATATCGGGAGATGTGAATCTCCCTAGAAAACAATTGCTGTTTTGCACACTGGAGCTCACTCTGGCAAAGGAAGCTATAGCAAGACAACAGGAGAGCAAAATGGTGCCAACTAATGACGTGGATGATGGTCATGACCAATTGGATAGAAGCAGAGAGCGCTGTGTACGAATTTATGCGCCAAGAAAAGGCAAATTATACAGCATTTTATGCCACATTTTGTGGTAATATTACTGCACCATTTTGTCATTTTCTTCACGTTAATACTGCCTGTTGACTAATCAATCTTTGCATTATGCCACATAATTTGCCTTTTCTTTCCGCATAATTTAGTAATACCTGCTACATAATTTGGTCCTTTCTTGACACATAATTCTAGTGGCCCTGAATACAGTGTTTTTTCACAGCATGTTTAGATGCAGTATATAGCCAAGATTAGATGTTAAGTGCCCTTGTTGCATGGCTAAAACATATCTAGTGGACCAGGGCCGGTGCGACCATGTCGTTACTGGGCATTATGAGTGGTAGATATTATCAGTGGGGTTTCAAAGCTTATGACTGTTTAATTCAGTTTGTGTAGCAGAGTTGTTCATTCTCTAAATTTGTCTCTCAAAAGTTGCAATAGTGAGCTTTGAAAGCTTGGTCCAGGACAAATAAACTAGAACTCAAAAGCTGTAAAAAAGTAATCATACTGAATAAGATCAATCTCGAGCCAAATTAAAATGGCCTAAATTAGAGGATGGGATTAAGAATGAAACCCCCAAAATGCCCTTTGTAACTCATCGTCCCCACTCCACAACAAACGCCTTCTCATGTCTCTGCATTCCAAAGTGTCTCCAGGCAAGCAGTGTCCTGTGAAGTGATAATGGAAAGTTGCCCACACTGTGGGTGAGGCTGTGAAGAGGTGGAGAAGGACATCTTCTGAAGAGTGAAGAGAGAAAGGGAGGCCGGGGATGGGGCTGGAGGAAGTGCTGGACACCAGAAGGTACTGAGGAAAGGAAGATCTCATGATGGACAACATTGGCGGGCGAGGACTGAAGGGGGAGATGAGAAAAAAAACAAGTGAGAGGAAAAGGCTAAACAGAGAAGGAAAAGCCTTTGATCAAACATTTGAAGCAATGAGAGAAGCAAGAATGAAGAGGGGGGAATAGGGAAGGGGAAATGAGGAAAGAATAAAAGATATAGAAATATCGGGAGGGATAATAGGAAGTTGATAAAGAGATGAAAACGATTAGGAAACAAAATCATGAGGAAAGAAACGAGAAAGGAAAGAGATGAGATTTTAGATCCCCCCCTAAAAAACCTTCTTCCCAAGGCGTTCAACATTAAAACCAGGTGTAAACTCCCGTTGCTTCCCTCTCTTGTTACAAAGTACATCGTGAACTGCGTATTGAAAAGTTTGACACAGTACATCTGCGCAGCTTGCAGTATATACTCTTCACATCAGCTCAAGCGCGTGGTCAACATTTTATGGAATTAATTTTTAAATAAAGTTTCATCTAATGGGCAGAGAGGGCTCTCGATAGGCTGAAGCATGTATGCCCGCGTGGGTGGAAATCTGTAGGCTTGAAGAAGACAACCAGTCTCAAGGGGTGACATAAATTAACTAATCTGTCTGTGAAAAGACACTAAGCATCGCCCGCTGGCAACCTAATGAGAGCGGATGACTAGACAGCAGCCTCTCTCCCCTCTGTGCATCGCTAATGCCTCGTTATGTTCAGTCCACTTAGCGCGCGCCTGCAAAGCTTCTTGGTGCTGCAGAGCAGAGATAACACCTGACCAGCAACTACAATCTAGACACACATCACTATAAAAACTCGGAACTACACACTTTGTACAAATGGCGTACACAAGGGGGGCAGAGAGCATCTACAATCTGGACACACATGACGATAACAACTCTGAAGCTACACTTTGTACAAATTGCGTACACAAGGGAGCGAAGGGGAGGAGGGCTTACTGGCCCCCTTAAAGATACGTCTCATTAGAGCTGCTGGCGCTGGCACAGAGAGGACGACACGTTCCAACGTTTGGCTGCAGCCAGCAAGAAAGTATTGTCCACAGACTGCCGTTGTTGGGGGGTTGACTTCATTCCGTAGTGTGGCAGTGTTAGTGAGAAGGTGCCTTGCTCTCATAGGGGCGGCCATTTTAAAAGCCCACCACTTTTTGGAAGGGTAGAGGCCTGCTGGAGATTTAAGGGGTAGCACTGCCACATACAACGAGCTGTGCAAGTAGAAAACACTCACCTTTGTTCAAGTGGCTGTTCTTCAAATTATTGTTATTGGTGGTGCATGATATTGGAAAGTAGACACGTTAATTTGTCATGTAGAATGTACCAATTGAGGTGTGCCCACAAGCACAAATGTGAAGTGTGATTCAAGTTAACAGATTTAGCTCCTTGTACTCAGGTTCTGTTGCAGTATGTTATGTTATGTGAGGTTTCGTTAAAATGCGTACATAGTGTGAACAGTTACCCATATGGGGGTTCCCGGCCCTTTTAGCATCAGATAGAGTTTCTCTCAGCTCAGGTGATTCAAAACAGCCACGTCTTTAGTTGTCTGTGAAAAGTTGGTAGCGATGTGCAAGATCACAGGTATTCTGGCAGAGTCTTCCAAAGTTAAGAGCTGAGGAACGTCAAAGAGCGACTTCCCATATGAGTAAGTTTAATCTTAGGAATAGTGCACAGAGAGAGGTTGCTGGAACGTAAATAGCGAGTTGGCTGATGCAGTTTAATGAGACCATTGATGTGGTGGGGGGCAATCCCTGCCCTTGCTTTGTAGACATAACACAGAGCCTTGAATTGAACGCGCTTTTCAACCCCTAGCTAATGGGGCTCACGGCGAAGGGATGAAACGGAGGCATGTTTAGGCATTCTGCATCACCTGCATGCACCTCCTGAGGCTTCATCAGCCCCTTTCGAAAAGCATGTCATCATAGTCCATGCGAGATAGAATAAGAGCCTGCATGACAGTTCTTTGGGAAGATATGGGGAGGATCCAGATACATTCCCGTAGCCATTTCTGAAGTGGCAGAGCAGGTTCCAGATACCTTTGCCACCTGTGGCTTCATTGAGAGCTTATTGTCCAACAGGAAGCCTAAGTTCTTCAGTTTGGAAGCGGGGTGGAGGTATCACCCAGCGCTGCTGGCCTTTGCTTTGATCCCCAGAAATTCGGGTTCTTTCCAAGGATCAGCTCGTCTGTTTTTTCACCATTCAGTTTCAGCACGTTGTTATTCATCCATGAGGCTACTTGAGCCAGACAGGAGATCAAAGACACGGAGCTGTGGTCTTGAGCAGCTGACAATGTGAAGATGATTTGTGTATCATCAGAATCAGAAAATACGGTGAGACCACTGGGCTCCACCAGCTTGGGCAAGGGACGCACATAGATATCAAAAAGTGCTGGGCTAAGAACTGATCCCAGAGGGACCCCTGAGGGCAGAGCATGACCCATGGGTGAAGCACTGCCTGAGAAAATCTGAAAGTATGACCCTTCGGGAAGGACAGCCAAGCCAGGGCCTTACCCTGGATCCCCAATTGTGTCAGTCTCCCTATGAGCATGTCAAGGGACAACGTATCGAAGGCAGCGCTGAGATAGATTAGAATCCCAAGTTGGCCTGATCTAGAAGCTGGCTGAGGTGTTATGTGGCTCCTAGGATGGTGGACTCAGTGCTATGTCCTGCTCTGAATCGTGGTTGGAAGTTGTGTAGAAAATGTTGAGACTCCACAAAAGCAGAGAGTTGCCTACCGACATGCTTTTCTAGAATTCTGAACAAAATGGAGAGCAAGGAAACAGGTCTTTAATTAGACCAATTGGCAGGGTCCAAATTGGGTTTCGTCAGAAGAGGAAGAACCATGGCGTGCTTCCACGCATGAGAAATGGAGCCCTCCTGCAACAAACAGTTGAGAAGTTTTACCAAAGGAATCATGATATCTGGATCTAAAAGACCAAGCTTAGGAGGAGGAAGGGCTCCCTGGGAAAGCCAGATCTTATAGATTGTACCACGGACACAAATAGACAGAGGTCCAAAGTGTCCCACAAGTGTAATGTCTGGTTGATAGGAGGTAAGTTAACCGTAATCGAAACATCGACATCAGGGAGCAATGAAGAGGTATCATTCTAAGAAAGATCTCTTCCTCTCAGCAGAGATTGCTGAATATCCTGCACTTTACTCATGAACAAATCCCCAATTTCTAGCATTGGGCCTGAGATAGTAGAGCTGTTAGGGAGTAGGCAGTAGTTTCCAGTCACCTAGCAGCGTAACACAGGTGAATCATTGCCTCGAGTAAGTGGTTCTAACACATAATAGTGAACTTTTTTGTTTTCGCTTTGTTACATGGTTACTACATTTGTGCAGTTATATTACATTAATTCACGAGGATACTTTGCTGGGGCGTTTTGCTGTTACAGAACTCAGGAGCATCAGAGCTTGCACAAGATGGGTCAAGGCTCTAAAATTTCATCTGAGTTATCATAATCCGATGAGGCTATGCCTCATCTGTGTCTACCAGTGAGTAGTAATATGTCAGAATATCATATATTAAAATATTGTCTGATATAAATATATTGTCCTAAATATCAGTGCAAAAATATTGCCCAATTGAAGGTACATTTTCTATTATTAACTCCAATGGTGCATTGGTTTTGTAAATGATATGTAGGACAAAATAATTACATTAGACGATATTCGGAAAATGATATCCGTGTACCGCACCCGAATGGGTTTGATACAAAAACTTTCCTGGGCATTAATTTACAGGTATACCTTTAAAAAATACAGTGATTGCATCTTAGGACTTAAGGACTGGTTTAGAGTTTGGCAGACATGGTACTCCATCGCAAAGGTGACGGAGTACCCTGTCCACCAAACCCTAGGTCTGCCAACTGCATTTAGAGACAGACGGACCTTAAGTTTTCTGTCAACTGAGCCTCTGTTGGAGTAAAAGCCGTCACAGGATGGGCAGTATACCATGTACATTGAACAGAACCACTGTGACAACACTTACTGAGTAGTGATATAACTCTAGGCATCATTACGATGCCGGTCGGACTCTTGTCTGACCGCCACTGTAGCGAAAGAGGGACCGCTAGACAAGGAGTTGGCAGTCCCCCTGCCATTATTACAATGCAACCCCCTTCACAGCAGTTGCAAAGTGTATCTTTTCTATTGTGGCTTGTGCTGCGGGCTGCAGCACAAGCAGCAATTAAAAATATACATATTAAAAACATCCCTGCACCCTGTGGGAGGCACCATGCAGTGCCTGCCATAGGGAGCAGGGATGTTTAGGGGTGCACCATAGATGCCCTCATGCCCCATAGTGGAGGGCCAGAGGGAAGAGAGGCACCAAGTTCACTTTCTGGCTGCCTTTTCATGGCGGGCAAACTGCCATAAAAAAGCAGGTGGAAAGGGACATTGTAATCCCTTCGACAGTGCCTGAGAAGGCACCACCCCTATTGTAAGAATTACTGACCCTCCGACGATCCAACAGGCTCCTTGAGACCGTCGGAAAGCGTCGGACTGTCTCTCCGCCTGCTGCTTCCGACCGCACGCATTGTAATGCATTTGTCGGACTGCAGCAGCGGGCATCACAATGACCCCCAAAATGTATGCCTTAACAATGTTTTAGCAAAAGACACACAATTGATGGACGGAATGCAGAACAAATTAAAACATTCACCCCAGTCAAGAGATCTGGGTTGAATCCATCATTCTTTTGCTCACCATGCCACCCCAGTTTAGACCTGGCCATATGCAAATCAGTCTTGACCCTGTGCCTCATGGGAACAGTCCAGCCCGAACTGCCAAGCCAGGTCCTCCCTGGACCGGAAACAAGCATCCTAGGACCGGTTTTGGGGTTTCACCCGTCTTCAGCCAGGAAAGCTTGATTCCAGTGGCACAGTGAGCCCAGGACCCACGTCTGGGCATACCTGGCGCACTTAGGGCAAGAAAGCAAAAGACACACAATTGATAAATGGAATGCAGAACAAATCAAAACATTCCCCCCAGTCAAGAGATCTGGGTTGAATCCATCATTATTTTGCTCACCATGCCACCCCAGTTTAGACCTTGCCAAATGCAAATCAGTCTTGACCCTGTGACTCATGGGAACAGTCCAGCCCGAATTGCCAAGCCAGGTCCTACCTGGACGGGAAACAAGCATCCTAGGACCGGTTTCGGGGTTTCACCCCTCTTCAGCCAGGATAGCTTGATTCCAGTGGCACAGTGAGCCGAGGACCCACGTCTGGGCATACCTGGCACACTTAGGGTGAGAAAGCAAAAGACACACAATTGATGGACGGAATGCAGAATAAATCAAAACATTCACCCCCAGTCAAGAGATATGGGTTGAATCCATAATTATTTTGCTCACCATGCCACCCCAGTTTAGACCTGGCCATATGCAAATCCGTCTTGACCCTGTGCCACATGGGAACAGTCCAGCCCGAACTGCCAAGCCAGTTCCTCCCTGGACCGGAAACAAGCATCCTAGGACCGGTTTTGAGGTTTCACCATTCTTCAGCCAGGATAGCTTGATTCCAGTGGTACAGTGAGCCCAGGACCCACGTCTGGGCATACCTGGCGCACTCAGGGCGAGAAAGCAAAAGACACACAATTGATGGATGGAATGCAGAACAAATCAAAACATTCACCCTGAGTCAAGAGATCTGGGTTGAATCCATCATTCTTTTGCTCACCATGCCACCCCAGTTTAGACCTGGCCATATGCAAATCAGTCTTGACTCTGTGCCTCATGGGAACAGTCCAGCCCGAATTGCCAAGCCAGGTCCTCCCTGGACCGGAAACAAGCATCCTAGGACCGTTTTTGGGGTTTCACCCCTCTTCAGTCAGGATAGCTTGATTCCAGTGGCACAGTGAGCCCAGGACCCACATCTGGGCATACCTGGCGCACTTAGGGTGAGAAAGCAAAAGGCACACAATTGATGGACGGAATGCAGAACAAATGAAAACATTCACCCCCAGTCAGGAGATCTCGGTTGAATCCATCTTTCTTTTGCCACCCCAGTTTAGACCTGGCCATATGCAAATCAGTCTTGACCCTGTGATCATGGGAACAGACCAGCCCGAACTGCCAGGCCAGGTCCTCCCTGGACCGGAAACAAGCATCCTAGGCCTGGTGGGTCCTGTGCTCTCCATGCCACTGGAGTCAAGCTAGAAGGGGGATGGGAGCACACTGCTACCTCCCAGCACAGTTCGCCCCTTTGCATCCTGGTACATGCAGTTCAATTTAAATGCTTACTTGAAATTTTGCAGAGTGTCTCACCAAAGTTGGTGCAGGTTAGTGCTGTTAATCTCTAGACACATGTGTTTCTGGATTTCATCCTTCTTCAGTAGAGATAAAACGAAATTCTTCTGGGGTTTGCTGAGAAAGCTGCCACAATCCTCTCAGGTCTCTGCATGCCACTGGAGTCAAGCTATCCCGGCTGATGAAGGCTGAAAGCCTGACACCGGTCCTAGGATGCTTGTCTCCTGTCCAAGGAGGACCTGGCCTGGCAGTTCGGACTGGACTGTTCCCATTGGGTGCAGGATCAAGAGTGATTTGCATATGGCTTGGTCCAAACTGGAATGGCATGGTGAGCAAAACAATGATGGATTTAGGCCCAGATCTCTGTACTGGGGTGAATGTATGACATTGTTCTGTATACTGTCCATCAATTGTTCTTTTTGCATTTGTCACCCCGAGTGGGACGGGTATGCCCAGACTTAGGTCCCGTGCTCTCCATGCCACTGGAGTCAAGCTATCCTGGCTGATGAGGGCTGAAAGCCTGAAACCGGTCCTAGGATGCTTGTTTCCAGTCCAGGGAGGACCTGGCCTGGCAGTTCGGGCTGGACTGTTCCCATTGGGTGCAGGGTCAAGACTGATTTGCATATGGCTGGGTGACCAAACTGGAATGGCATGGTGAGCAAAAAAACAATGGATTTAGGCCCAGATCTCTGTAATGGGGTGAATGTATGACATTGTTCTGCATTCTGTCCATTAATTGTTCTTTTTGCATTTAACAATGTTTTAGACTTCAAATGGGCTTAGAGCATATTTTTTACACATAGCACCCTTACTGTTCCACTGTGTGAAAGCTTACTCCCTAACACAGAACAGACACCACAAACGAAACATCAGCACATACTTTTTTCACACACAAAACAGGCGAAGCATGTGCAGCTGCAATTCAAGTTCACTTCACAGACAAAACAAGTATGCATGAGTAGGTGAAAGCCAAAAATGAAAGATGTGGCCTGATCTGGTGTCCTCCATTTCCATTCAATGTATATTGGAGGGAGAATAGGAGGAAGGGCCTGTTCAGAATGTTGGAACAAAGTCCTGTTGCTGTGGTCTCTTCCATCCTCCAGAACAAGAGCTGGTTCTAGGAAATAGTTCAGTGACTTATGTGCCTGCTGCAAACGTCTATGAACGTTTCAGTTTTGCTTGTAAAATTAAAAAATCGTATTCTTCGGATGTTGATAATATCAATGACGTACAATTTGATTGCAATAGTTGGTGTAAAAATGTGCTTGTAGTGTGTGCTATATTATAGGTAATTTTCAGCTAACTTCAGCATACATCCCTGTATACATTAGTCATTTAATATTATTGACAATCCATGCTTCTTTCCGTGCATATAAAGGACACCGATTGAAACACATAAACACTCTCTCATTCTGCCCCTCCTACCCTGCACCTCTCTCTTGGACAAATTCAGAAACAACAAGGTTAACTGCAATTCCAGAGAAGGCAGGGGGAGGGCGCTCTTTTGTTTGACTGATCTGTGCTTATTGTAAATTTAGGAGCAAAGCCTAGAATGAAGTGCACTGAGCTGCACCGCACACTTATAGAGGGTTTCTTCTTGTAGATCTTATACCCCTGCCCCTCCCTACGACCTGGCACTGAGCACCAAAGGAGGGAGGCTCACCCCAAAGTGGAGATGACCTGCATGCACCCGTTTACCGGCTTGCAGGGGTGGACTGGCAATAAAAATCCTCTTGCAGGCGCCATGTTGCTCAGGTGCATAAATGCCCCCAATTGCCTCAATGTATGTGGTGGTAGTGTCTTTTCTAATCTCCCGCCGAGCCTGGGGCTCTTTGAGCATAGCCAATAGAATACATCAATATCTTATTAGCTTACCCAAGGGCTATGGGCCTTATTTAAAGTTTGGCCGATGATATACGTGACAGATGTTCCATCCACTGTATTACAAATGTCATAGACTATAATGAACACCAACTGGTCACAGTCCTGTTCACAACGCAAGGTGTATGGCATGAACTTAGAACCTACACAGCAGCTGTATCCTGCTTGAGCTGCTAGTGGCGCCACAGTCCACCACAGTCCACAGCCCTGCAGCAATAGTCTGCAGATTAGTTCACAGAAGGGAAGAAGTGTTCAAGGGCTGGAAAGTCAACGCAAAACGCCTGAGTCCCATAAAAATTACAATCAAGCCCTCCAATGTGTTGTCAAAGTTGTGTGTGGGGAGCCTGCACTTTCTGCTCAGGATCTGTAGAGACCAAGGATCAGGTAATTTATTAGTACATAATGTCTTATTCAAAACTGATTTTATGTTGATTGGACAAACCATTATGGTTAACCATAAAAGTCGTTGTTTAACTGTTGTGAATGCACCTTTCAGCGCTGTGGGTCTTAGTTAGAGATGGGTGGTAATGTAAAACTACAGTTTGGAATCAAAAGTGGCAAACCATTGCCAGCAGAAATATGGCCAGTGCTATTTCTGCAACAATATCACAAAAGGACAGTAGACATTACATTGGTGACAAGTTTTGCTGATATTAACCGCCCCAACTTATCAAAAAGCTCCTTCATGGAAAGTTCCGGGGTGATGCGTCAAGCGACAGCTGAGAAAAAAGGGTCGGGATGCCAAAATGCAAAATTGCATTAATTTTCCATAGACTTTTTTTAACAGCTCTACTGCACAAACAATTGAACAGAATTACACTAGATTTGTCAGGAAGGTGAATCTTGGTCCAGAAAGCGTGCTTTTTGTGATATGGTGTAAAGCTGTTCAGCTCACACATTTTCAAAAATGTAAGAATCAAAAATATTTGCATATATGGACGATTGGGTTCGAAGGACTCTCGTGAGAGTCCCTCTAACCCAATTAAAAAAAATTGAATTTTCTGATTGGCCCAGGGGGATTATTTTCTCTTGGGCCAACACGCTCCTAGGGGAGTAAGGATCCCATGGAAGTGAGCACACCAATTTGCTGCCTGCTACATGAGAAAAAATGTTGTAGGCAGCCATTACAGGACTCATGGACTTAGCTACCTGTACGAGTTTGATTAAGCAAAAACATATAAGGCAGCAGGGGTAGGGATACCCTGCTCCCCTAGCCATTATATGAGGGGTTCCCAAATGTATTGCCGTCAACTATCGTGGCTAATATCACGGGAGGTAAGGGAGGGAACAACGCAGTGAGGGTACCAGACTCAGTGGATGCTAGTGGGATTGGTATTACCGGTGGGAAGTTTGGCCACTGTGAAGGAGAGAACTGTGCCCCTCTGTCCATTGACCAGCCCCGCAGTCCCACTCCTTCTGATTCCATCAGCCCTTCTTCCCGTCTTAGATCCCGGAGGCAGAGTGTCTGCTCGATTGCTAGTTGGAATATTGCTGGACATTCCTCTAAGATCACCTGTCCAGGATGGGTTGAATTTTTTAACACTTTTAATATTTTATGTTTTCAGGAAACCTGGTGTGTTGACCCAATCAATTACAATGGCTTTGTTTCTTATAACCTACCAGCTGTGGCCTCATTATCGGGTAGAGCTAAGGGTGGGTTATTGGTTATGATTGCTGTAGATATACCTGTCAAAGTCAAAAAACACGTGTTGGTTGGTACACATTCCCAGATTTTATGGCTTCAACAGGAGCAGGACAGGAATATGCTTTTAATCAATTTTTATAATAACGTCTTTGACAACTCAAGGTACCAGGTTGCACTTGCATTAGAATCCGCTATGGAAGATATAGTAACTAAATTTGATATTGTTTTTGATATCATCTGGGTGGGAGACTTTAATACAGTGGTGTGTCCTCTTGCCACCCAACGGGTATGTGGCTTTGTTGATTGTTGGGGGGATGGTGTCCTCCATTTCCCTCACAACTTATATGGTAATTCTTTGAACAAAATTTTAACAAAATATGACATGGAAATATCGGTTAACAAGACTAATAACTCAGGCGAAGTTGTCCCCACTTATACGGGAAGGAACGCCAATACAGTGATTGATTTTATCTGCCTATCATCTGGTATCGCTCCAAGGTGTTCTACCCCCGTGGTTGTAGACAACATGATTAGCGACCACAATTGTATCACTGCCGAGTTAACCTTATGGAAGGAACGACCTGTGTCTGTTCCATGTATTATTACCAATATTGAGCCCCATCGCCCTAACGGTATTCGTATTAGATGGAAAGGCAACAAAGCGGACATTCAGTCTAATGCCATTGTGTCAAAGTGCCTTACAGAAATAGTTACTATATTAGAATGTGAGGAGGGAAATGCTGAAATCTTGCATACTTTTACCAACCTTAATTTAATTATAGACAGCAACTTCACTGTATCGCACAAGGGTACGAAACACCAGCTCAAGGGATGGTTTGACCATGCCTGCACTGTTGCACTTAAAAAACTCAAAATAGCATTGTCAGATGAGAAGAGAGATATTGGAACCATCAGGGAATTACGAGGGATTTATCAGACGGCTATCAAGTCTAGGAAAACTGAACTAAAACAAGAGGCTTGGGAAAAATTGGATCAAGCAGCCTCCACAGCGGATTCTTCTCTATTTTGGGCAACAGTCAATAGCCCCTTTTTGAAGGATGAAAAGATCCCAGAATTAACTGCAAATGTTAGTTCGGAGAGTTGGGTCACCCATTTCTCCCAGATTTTTGATTCGACCAGAACCAGAGAATCCCATGACGACAGATGGCCTGTTATATCCTTGGACATTACTATTGCCGAAGTGTGGGATAGTATTAAATCCAGCAAGGGTGGGAAAGCCCAGGGACCTGATGGGGTTCCTATTGATGTATACAAAACAGTACCTGAATTATGGGGCCCACTGCTTACAAACGTTTTTAATACTGCCGTACGTACTGGGGTTCCACACACTTGGGAAGAATCCATTATCGTACCGATTTTCCAGAAAGGAGACAGGGGGGATGCAAAGAATTACCGCCCAATATCCCTCCTGGACTCCTCGGTGAAAGTCATGAGCCGGGTACTCATGGTCAGGTTAGAAGAATGGGCCGAGTCCAATAATATCCTTTCTGATTCCCAATACGGCTTCAGGCAGGGCAGAGGAACATTAGAACAATGCCTCAACCTTGATTTAATTATAGGCAAATATACCAAGGCTAAAAAAGGATCTCTCTATCTCTGCTTCGCAGATTTGAGTAGTGCTTTTGATATGGTGGATCACAATATCCTATGGACCACGTTATTGGAAATGGGGGCTCCAGAAGCAATTGTTTACTTTCTAGCGAGACTTTATGCCAAATTAAATTCTAGTGTTCGCTATGGTCAGGCCGGTGAGTGTACCCCCAAGTTTAGGGTTAGACGGGGAATTAGGCAAGGGTGTGTGCTTGCCCCTTTGCTTTTTATCCTTTTTATCAACAAAGTGGACGCAGTTTTAAAGGAGATCGCGGCTGACGCACCAAAAATAAAAGATTTCAGCGTTCCCGTTCTCCTCTACGCGGACGACGCTGTAATTTTGTCTAGGACCCCTATTGGCCTACAGCGTCTGATGGACAGGTTCCTGCTGTTCATCAACGATAGAAAGCTGTTGATTAACAAGACTAAAACCTTCATTATGGAGTGCGGGGCGATATGTAAAAAACCTCATGCTTACTTTTTAGAAGGTCATAAGGTGTCAACAGTGGAATCTTTTAATTACCTTGGCATCACCTTTTCTAAATCAGGCAGCTGGACTAGTGAGATTAATAATGTCCAGGCTAGGATGGCAAAAAGCTCGCATGGGGTGTTCAAATTCGCTACAAAGATTGGAGATAAACGGATCAAAGATATGTTGACGATCTTTCAAATGAGATGTTTATCTGTGGCCCTTTATGGAGCCGGAGTGTGGGGGCATACTAAGACAGGGAACCTGCAAGTAGAGGAAAACCTCTTTCTAAAAAGGTTGTTGTGTCTGCCCAAATCTGCTACAAATGATTTGGCCCATAGAGAACTAGGTATCTCCCACCTCTCCGATTTACTGGCACTAAGGCCTTTAATGTTGTGGCGTTCTGTATGGTTAAAAGAAGAGACCCCCCTAAGCAGAGCAATCATTGGAGATTGTCTCACCATTGATGGCCACATGAAAATTCCTTGGATTAAATATGTCATAAACTGTTACTTCGAGATTTATGGTATTAGTCTTAAAGACGACTGTAACGCCTCCTCCAGTCTGTCTAAAAAAGTGATGAAATCAGTTTTTATGAATTTTACGCTAGAGCAAAGGGAAAAAACTAGTAGTAATTTAAGTACATGTATGTTTTATAGTAAATTTTGTGAAAATGAGGGTTTTCAGCCATATCTGAGTCTAGTCACTCGACCCTCCCACAGGTATGTTATCACCAGATTAAGGTTTGGGATAGTTCATCATCTTGTGGCTTACCCGTGTATTAAAAAACACCCGGTAGGCCCATGCCCTTGTGATAACGTATCAGCTCAAAGCACCATGCACTTTCTTTTGTCTTGTAACCTTTATGATAATTACCGTCGAGCCTATCTCAAACCTATCTTTTTAAAATATGGAGTAAGGAATAGACAAGATGCTATGAAGCTGCTTTTTAAACCACATCCCGACGTATGCTTTTTTACTGCAACCTTCCTCCTATTAGCTATCAAAGTAAGGCCTGGTATGCTTTTTTAATTATTTATATTCATAAATCATGTAACCTGTCTACATTTTTAATCATGAACTGTTTGTTGTATTTGTTGTGTATTTGTTTTGCTTTTATGGACTTGTGTTTTAAGCTCCGAATAAAGCCTTATGAAAATGAATGTTGTAGGCAGCCATTACAGGACTCATGGACTTAGCTACCTGTACGAGTTTGATTAAGCAAAAACATATAAGGCAGCAGGGGTAGGGATACCCTGCTCCCCTAGCCATTATATGAGGGGTTCCCAAATGTATTGCCGTGATCTTAAGGGACTCCCAAAGGACTCCCTCATGATCACACCATTAAAAAACATGAAAACACCGGCTGCCATTTTCTATTTTATGAATTTGAAACCCAGAGTGGGCCTGGGCCCCAGGGTCATTACTTTTAAATATTGGAGAGAGGAGCATGATTGGGGCCTCCCTCCCCAAGCCACTGTTTGGCCCCAAGTACCCCATCACGTGGGGTTGAATGCCAAATTAAGGGGAGGGGGGCATGCGGCCCAAGTGCCCGAGCCACGAATGGGCCTCTTGGACCCCGTTCCCCGTGGCCAATTTGTATATAAAGGGGAAACCTGCGGTCAGGCCCTGTGTCCAACCCCCTGCGGGCAGCCAACACCCTGCCATGCACGGCCTTTGGCATACACAGCATGCAATTGGTCTTGCAGGTCTTGGCTGCACTCAGGTAGACTTACTGACTTTGCCACAAAGTCACAACACCCAAAATATAAAAACGGAACCTATTTTATCTTTCTCCAAAAATCACCAATATTGTTTAATCTAGTGTATATATCAGTAATTCACACAATACAATGTTTAATGATGGGGATTATTCTAAAAATGTTTAATTATGTTTCAGTTTAAAAAAAAACCCTGTCTTGTGAGTCTTTCTTTTAACATAGTGTTTTGCTAGCTGAGCAGCCGCTCGAGTCCGGAGTATCTATCCCTATACCTATCCCTAATGGGTCATTTTACCTGGCATTTGGCTTGAAGTCTTTCTCGGGGGCCTCCTGGAGCTCTCTCTCCACGGTTTTCCTTCGTTTGCTGCCGCTGTGTGCCGGGATTTGGCGGAGGGCGTAGTGGATGTCTGCTGGGTCTCCCAGCGTCCTCAGTACACCCTGCCTTCCTCGCGGGCTTCTCCGGGTCGGCAGTGGCAGCGCCAGCATCAGCTGGTTTTTCGACGTGGCAGCCTCCAGTCAGGCTGCGAGAGAGCTTGGTGCCGCTCCGGAGGAGCCTGCTGCTTTGTTTGCCCCGGGCACTTCACCTCTCTTGGTTGGCATGAGGTTGAGCAGCAGGGGGGAATCATACCCAACTCAAGTTGCAGAGAAACTCCTAATACACCCATAAGAGAACACGAGTGCCCAGGAGGTGCAGGTCTGCCCTGCAACACAGGCGACGGTGGGGGTTGTAAGAGCCCCGAAAGCCGGCATAAAGAGAGGTGGGAAAAAAGGTAGGAAGCACTGGGGGTGCATCTGGCTATAGTAAGGCAAAAGCTAAGAATAAGGATATTGCAAAACAAGGGGGACAGTCAGAGGAGGAGCAGGCCTTGGAAGGCTCTAATAATAAGGTCACCCCCAGCGATTGTTCAGCTTTTCCTAATTATCAGGTTAAGGGAATGAGTATAAAAGGGGGAAGAACAAAGACATCGCCTCGCACAGTAAAGTCAAAGTCACCCCTTCATTGTGGTCCTTTTTTTGGGTACAACCTTAGGTCTTGATCATTACTAAACAGGGGGAGGACCTCAGCGGGGACTTCGACACTTGCTTCAAATCCAGTGTATCTCAAGATCATATGGAGCCTGCGTGGGACCTTCTTAGTCAGAACGTTATATCTACTTTAAAGGCTGAACACCTGCTTGAGTCCTCGTTGGAAGAAGAGGTAGAGTTAGCTGTCCAGAGCCAGGTTGAAGCCGCCAGTCAAATCAGCGGAGGGGGTGAGTCAGGCCATAAGTCTCAAGGGCAGACTGGGCCCTCATTGGTCTCGATGGAAGCTTTGTTTGCCACATTGACGGAGGATATCAAGAAAGGTTTCGCCGTATTAGCCGTCAATCAAGGCGAGATAAGGAGTTAATGTGAGAACTTAGAGAAGAAGGTGGATCTCCTAAATTCTAGGACTGAGTCCCTAGAAAGATCTGTGGAAGATATTAAAGCTAATCTAGGGACAGCAGAGTCAAAGATCCAGGACCTTCAAAGGGGGGAAGCTGCTCTTCGGGACAAAATGGAGATGCTGGAAAACATCTCCCATAGAAATAACCTCAGCATTATGAACGTTCCAGAAGGAAAGGAAGGGTCAGATCTCAAGACATACATCGTCTCGTTGCTTAAGGAAGTTCTGTCACTCGAAAAGTCAACAGAGTTCCTAGAAAAAGACATTCAAAGAATCCATAGTGACCTGCTCCGTTTGAACCCAAATAGGGCAAAGCCAAGGAAAATTCTTATTAATTTCCTTACTTACTCTGTAAAAGAAAAGATTTTGAACTTGGCTTTAAAGGCAAAAACATTAAGGAGTAAGGACTTCTCTTTTGAAGTCCGCTCGGATATCTCTAGCTACCCTAGAAAGGCAGTGGGAACTCGGTAGAAGGATGGACAATTTCAAGAAGATCGGCGCAGTAGTACAACTCAAATTTCCTGCCTTCTTAAAAGTCATGTATAATAACAAAATGCACAACATCAGATCAGTCCAGGAGGCAGATGAACTGCTTGATACCATCAGCAAGGAGGTCCCACAGTTCTCTAGCGGAAGCTTCCCTTTTTTCTCCTTTCTTCTTTTAGAGTAGTGCAGTGCAGGGCAGCACTTTGTAAATATCTGTCTATATTACACTAAAGCATTGAACTGCTGGGGTATATGCGCTTACACTCTGCAGAATAAATCAAGGTAGAAGGAATGAAGAATGTAGTGAAAACATAGGAGGACTCTCAGGTTGCGTAGGGTGTACAACTACTGTCTTTTATAACACTTACTTAGTTTTAAGGTCTCGCCTACGCAGCGCGCATGCGCTGCTTAGGAGGACCTTTAGCCATTGTGCAGCTCTTTTTCGAAGCACATACTCGTGCTTGTGATGGCATACGCCTTACGGGAGTGCGCAGCGGTGCGCCACAAGCACGAGTATATGCTTTGAAAAAAAGCACACTGCGCGCACGTACCGCATTGCTTTTAAATATCAGCCTTATATCCGCATTGCTTTAAAATATCAGCACCACTCCCGGGCAAGGAATATCAGCATTAGTGAATGTGCTTTAATGCATCCGCATTGCTTTTAAATATCAGCCTTATATCCGCATTGCTTTAAAATATCAGCATTAGTGAATGTGCTTTTAAATATACGCATTGCTTACAAATATCAGCCTTAGTTATTCACTTGTGCATGGGTCTCTTTTATTTATTTTTTTGATTAGCCATCCATGCACGCAACACCATTAACTCTGTAGTTCGCACACTATGTCAATTTTTTTTTGTTTGTATTCTCCCACAGGGAAAGGTAACATTAGCTCTGTGCTTCGAAATTTAAGCATTAGTTATTCACTCGTGCACGCATTTTCTTTTACTGGGACAAGCACGTGTGTGGCATGCACGGATTTTTCTTTCTTTTTAAAAAAAAAAATTAGCCATTCACGCACGCAACACTCCCGGGCAAGGAATCTCACATTGGGGAATGTGCTTTAACATTTCCGCATTGCTTACAAATATTAGCCTTATATTGCACCTTCCCCATTCCCCACCCCTCCCAGCCATCCTTCATTGCACACAACCCCTTCGTCCGTCTTTTCATTGTTTCTGCCCCCATCATAGTCGTGGGCTACTGTGCAACATCGGTCGTCTATCTTAATTTTAGTAAACTCAAGTGACTGCAAAATGCTTGGCATCTTGAAAGTGGACTAGCGTGGACACCAGTGCTTATTTGATGTGGCATGGGAGTTCTTCGTATGTTTGTGTGGCTTATTCACACCCTCATTTTGCTGGATTTGTTTTAGCTCTATTAGACAATAGTTTGGTTTTCTTCCACTTTAGTTGCATCTCACAGCTGGATTCTGAAGTCACACGTTGTGCACTTCGATGTTTCATGGGTCCACTGGTTTAACTGATATTTTCATTGTGCCTGTATTACTCCCTCACGTCCCCCATAGTAAACACGCTCATGAGTCCTACCGGCCTACGCCGTGGCCCTCACCTTATTATTGTCTAGTCCCTACCCCTTACATACATTATTTCATAGACTCTCCCCCACACACAAAGTTAAACTATGTTCTTGTACTCAAGCCATGTGCTACATTTTGTTAGTCACTCAATTCACTGTATTGCGCTGTTTATCATTTTATCTGGATACAAGTGCCATGTGAAATATTGCAAGTGAGCCAAACGGTTCGAGTGTGGTCGGAGGGGGCATCTTGAGGGCAAAGTCCTATAAACATGCTGTATGCTTCTATTTTTTTCTCGCTCTAAATAAAAATGTTAAATGTATTAACAAACATGCACGCACCGCATTGCTTTTAAATAACAGCCTTAGTTATTCACTTGTGCACAGGTCTCTTTTTTTATTTTTATTAGCCATTCACGCACGCAACGCCATTAACTCTGTAGTTCGCTGTCAATTTTTTGGGGGGTTGTATTCTCCCACAGGGAAAGGTAACATTAGCTGTGTGCTTCTAAATTTAAGCATTAGTTATTCACTCGTGCAAGCATTTTCTTTTACTAGGTCAAGCATGCGTGTGGCGTGCAAGTCTCTCTCTTTTACTTTAATTAGCCATTGGCATAGCCAATAGGTCTCGCCTTTGGGACCTTATAAGTATTTAGTTATGCAGCACAATATCATTGGTACAACAGCATCAACTGCTGCATGGCTAAACACTTATAAAGTCCCAAAGACGAGACCTATTGGCTATGCCAATGCTTGTTTCTTCAGATATATGGGGAAGGGTTCTCCAAGGGGGTGATAGGGATGGGAGGGGGGTTGGAGCACAGGGCAATAAAAAATAAAATAACCTAATTCGCCTCAGATATGTTAGACCTGATAGATTTAGTTTGGATAGCTCCAGTGGAACATGAAGAGTTGGATGTTGCCTCTGCCTTGGTTCAGTGTGGGCTGGAAGTTTTAAACTTAAAATAACATGACAATACTTCAGATACTGTCCTGGAATGTCAATGGCATGCGCGTGAGGTCAAGAAGAGCTAGAATCCTGCAATACCTGAGAGATTCCCCAGCGCAGGTCATTGTCATTCAGGAGACTCATCTTCTCAAGGCAGAGATGAACGAAATTCTTAAGACTCAGAATTGGCTTGACTCTTTTATCTGTACCGACCAGGCGGCTAATATTAGGGGGGTGCTGATTCTCTTCAAAAAGCAATCCAAAACCCAGATTCTACAACATAGGGAAGATCCAGGTGGCAGGTGGTTGATATTGAAGATCACTCTAATGGGCATCCTTTTTACTTTGGTTGGGTATTACGGCCCGAACCAGGATGACCCTTCTTTTCTTAAATCTATCTTTACACACCTTCTGGATTTTCCAGAGCCAGTAATATGGGCAAGTGAATATAATATTGTTCTTAACCCTAAACTGGATAAATCCTCAAACAGCAGAGCGGTAGTCCCCTCAAGATCTAGGGTGTTTCTCTTGACAATGATGTCCCAAACGGGACTCTGCGATATATGGAGGGAAAGGTCAGGTCAGCAATTGGGGGTATCTTACAGAAACTTTAAGTATAAACATAAGTCAAGAATAGACTACATTTTGCTCAGGTATAGAGTTAAAGATATCATATATCTGCCAGCACATCTGTCGGACCACTCAAGCATTCTGTCAGCCCTTGATTGGGTACAGCCACAGCAGACTAGAGTATGGTCCTTTGATCGATCGTTACTACTTGAAGAGGAAGAGATGGCTTTTTTCTCTAGTGAGACGGATCTATTCTTAGTGAAAAATTTAGGTACAGCAGACATTACCATGGTCTGGGACACCCTCAAAGCTTTTTTGAGGGGTATCATCACCAACAGATCGAGCTATAGGAGCAAAAAGTATAGGGAAGTGACTTAAGCCTTGGAGGCAAAAATTAGGGAAGCAGAGGCAAAACTGAATAGCCAGTCCTGTATGGGCTTTAAGGAAGACTTGGAAAAACTAAAAGAATTAAAGGAACAGCTGGAAGGCATTCTCCAAACAAGGGTCATGCGTAGATGGGAGGCAAGTAAGATCGCCCACTTTGAGTGTGGGGAAGGAGCAGGAAAGTTACTTGCTTGAAAAATGAAAGCAGACCAGTTACGAAATCACAGTGGGAAACGGTGCAGTCTCCTTATCCTCGGACGAAGGCATAGATGAGGCCTTCTTTGAATATTTCCAAGATATATACAAAGAGACCTGCATAGAAGATAGACCTAAGGTTAAGGAATGGCTGGATTGGACTACAATAACACCTATTAGTTCTAAGCAACAGAAAGATCTAGAGCAAGCCATTACGCAGGAGGAAGTGAGGAAGGCTATGGCGGGATGTAAAAGGGGTAAAGCTGCTGGACCTGACGGGCTACCAGCTGAATTATATAGATCCCTGGGGGAGGTTATAATTCCGGTGTTAACCCAACTATTCAATAAGATACTATTGGAGGGAATTAGCCCACTTGGATCTTGGAATGACGTTACAGTAGTCCTGATCCTGAAGCCCGGTAAAAATGCAGCCAGCTGTGGGTCATATCGACCCATATTGCTTTTAAATGCCGATTATAAAATCTTTGCTTCCATTTTAGCAACCAGTCTGGGGATGGTGGCGAATGACATCCTTCAGCCGGATCAAAAAGGGTTTGTGAAAGGGAGACAATTAGAAGACCTCACATATGATCTGGTTGGTGCAATAGATATCGCTTCCACCTATTCACTTCCTCTTGCGGCCTTAACTCTGGACGCCACCAAGGCTTTCGATAGGGTGAACTGGGTTTACCTGTCGGAAGTCATGGCAAGATTCAACTTGGGAGATAAATTTTGTCGTACCATCCAGCTGCTTTATCAAGCACAGTCGGCCAGGCTGTTGGTCTACGGAAGTCTGACTAAAGCACTCAGGATAACCAGGGGAACTCGACAGGGCTGCCCTCTCTCCCCCTACTTTCTGATATGTATATAGAGCCTTTTGCGCAAAGACTCAGAGAAGATCTTAGTATCGAGTCTTTTAGACACGGGGATTGGGAGAGGAGGGTGGCTCTGTATGCGGATGCTATCCTGATACTTTCGGCAGATTTGGACACATCCTTTCTGGCAGTCATTAGACTGGCAGAGGAATTGGGCAGGTCTCGGGATATGAGGTAAATGCTGGGAGGACCGAGATTATGACTTGGAATATTAAGGAATCTCAACACCAGGTCAGCCCCAGCTTGCGTTACTTGGGGGTCAGAATTGTCCAAGACATAGATAAAATTGCAGAAAACAACTTAGCGCGAGTCCTAAGGGAATGTCATAAACAGATGAAGTCATGGGCCCACCTCCCTTTATTCATCTTGGGTAGGGTGACTTTGGTTAAAATGACGATATTACCTAAGATCACATTTCTCTTTAATACAATCCCCCTACATGCAGGGCAGAAGTGGAGGAGTCAGGCTATTTTGCAGGAACACGTCTTTGGTCTATCAGGAGAATAATACTGGTCTCTGATAAGTTATTTGGACAGCACCTAGCCCGAGACGCCACCCCCACCCACAGAAGCAATAATTATGTTACAGTTTCCCCTCGAACCGCGCTACTGGGAATTGACAGCCCCTCCCGCTTCTGACAGCACGACCGAGCACAGGTCTCTGATCACAGCCGCATGTACCGGCCCCCGGTGGCCCGGGAAGGAAATTGAAGGATCAGCTTGAGAGGGAGCGAGTCAGGACATCTGTGGAGCACTTGTGCTGTTCGAGGACATGGTCTCTCCTGGGAGCAGACAATGCTGGATAGAAAAAGAAAACATGTTCCCACGAAGAAGGCCTTTTGTTCAACGCTGAAGGTAGACTTTGTTGAATGAAGGCTTATGATCTTATTTTAATGATGGAGTGGGTTTTCATCGACCTCGGTGCACGGGCATTCTTCCAACCACACATTTGGCTGTCAGTGCAGGTCGGCGAGTGTTTTCTCTGGCTCTGACTTTGACTTAAGACAAAAAGATGACCCGTACTTAAGAAAGTTAGTGAACTTAACAATTCTTTTATCTGCTAATGACAATCATGAAGCTGTATTCTCTGGCTTGAGAAAGCCTTAAACATTGTGAAGCATTGGACATTTTCAAAAAATGGAGAGAAAAGAGGCAGCTTTAGACCTGCATACTAGTAGAACAATATTCCTATTGCTGGTGAGGTGAATACCACCTCTTCAAGAGAGGTATCTCCAGGGAATGCTAAAAGTGGATAGCCCCGCCCACCCTCTAAATTAAGGATGCCATAAAGAGGCTGGCATTCTCATCCTCCTCCTGTTTTTTGCTCTCTCAGACCCAGTGCTTTAAATGGCAAAAAATAAGTGCAGGTACTCAATAAAATAGAGGTGTGGCAAGTGGGCGGGGCTATGGGCGGGGCTAAGGGCAAGATATGATCATACATAATGACTTTTGTACTAATTGCAGCACATAATAAAGCACACGAGAAATACGTTTATGTCAATAAACCAGATTAATTTATTACACATAATGAAAGCCGTGATGGCACTTTCACTGGAATGGTCGCTGCGCACCTTATTGACAGTGCAGGGTCTGTCTAAAGATCCTATCCTGTTAATCACAGCATGACTCAAGCCCTTTCAAACCTCTGCAGTTTGGGGACATTCAAATGGGAGCTGCAGCTCTGCAAAATGCTTGGTTAATTACAAGCTCCTCGGAAGCAGAGCGACATCTGCTCTGCACTGGAGGAGAACCCTAACCTGCGCCTGCCGTGCCGTGGATCAGGGTACCGGTACTCTCCCTGACTACAGACAAGTGCCGGTACTGATGGCAAAAAAAATCGGAAGTGCTGGTACTCAGTACCGGGGAGTACCGGCCCATTTAAATTACTGCTCAGACCTAAACGAATACTTCAGACACTCCTGTCTGAGACCGAATTTTCCTGTCTCAGACCTAGAGGAACACTTCAGGATGCTGGGCTCTGACCGTCCATTGTCTACGTTGCTCTTCTCATACCAGGTTTGACGAAAGATGGGGTGCACTCCGTCGGATGTGTTCTCGGGAGCCCTTTGGAACTGATCTCGATATTATGGCCATCAAGAAGTCAAGGAATTGTCTTGAGTGCCTTACCTTTGTGGTCTGTTACATTGTTTGTGTTTGTTTCCTGAAGGAATGGCAGGAGGGATTCGGAAGTACAAATTTAGTACTTCTGGGGCCGCATTTCACATGTGGCATATTCTCCTTCATTGCGCTGGGCGCACCTTTAAAATGGTGCGCCAGATGCGATGAAGGAAAATGCACCTCAGTATGGGGAATGCGCTGTCCCCAGGGCAGCCCATTCACGTGAAATACAGAGCGGCTGCTTTGAAGCCACTCTGTGTTTCACTGTGCAGGCGGCAACCCTTTTTAAAGGGGAGTAAAGATCTCCTTGCAGGGCTGTCTGACAGGTCCAACGGACCCCCTTTGGCCCCTTGGCCCCTTTGCCCCTTGCTAGCCGCGGTGTCAGTGCGCCTCCTGAGGGCTTCTTTTTCTCTGCACCCACATCAGTAATACGGCGCAGGCGTAGAGGCAAAGGGAGTCCCTAATTTGCATGGGGCACGCCCCCATGCAAATGAGGGAGCACCCCCTTGAACATACCGCTGGCTTTTATGTGCACGAGCGCTAATTGGTATTACAGAAGGGGTCGCACAAGTGTCTGTAGCCCTTTCTGTAATACCAAAGTGCCCCAGGGGTTACAAAGCGCCCCGGGGCAATTTATCTAATACAGCCCCTGGTTCACATGATCAAAGCATCTCTCTTACACGCATGTGTTGTTATTTATTGTAATGCGCTTCTGTTTACTTTTATTTTCAGCCTTGATGAGCTACATGTAAGTGTGAGGAATTGGGTGTATTATATGGTATGGCTGAGGGGCCTAACCATGGAATACCCCTGCAAAACCTGTCTTGAGTCCAGTCAATCTCTTTTGAACAACCTTAAGCTCAAACCTGGGGAGCTATAACTTTTGAGCCGAAAGGCTTGAACAAAGTAACTCAGAGTAAAATATTTAACAGTACCAAACAACAAAATAAGAAAGCCATACAACATGAAAAAAACACAACACAAATTTGTAAAAATAGATTACATTTTAATGAATTTTTAGAGTCCTTGATGAGCAAAATCCACACAAGGTTTCCTGATATACAGATGTTTAAAGGTTTTATCACTTTTAAAATCAACCGTAAACAAGAATTGGTCAACAAAAAGTTTGAAAAGTTTTCAAAATTGTAAAAGTTAGTTCTGCTACTCCGGTAAAGCTTGGGCAACTAAACCCATCAAGATGGAGGTCAGTGAGCCAATGGGGTAGATTTGGACAGTTACTTGGTCAGCAGAGCATTTTTCAGTCCAGGTCCAGCCTTTACAGCACGACCGCCATAGACAATAATGGAGTGGTGCTGATGCTGTCGATGCAGGATGATCCAGTTATGGAGGGGTCAATGGGGGTGCCTTTGAGGCGATCTGTTGGTCCACAGGTGATTTGGGGCTACTTTATCCACAGAGGTCAGGGTCACATGACGTCCTCTTCAAGACAGCGGAAGACCAGCTGCGGGTTGGCTCCCAGTCTCCGATAAACAGTGGTTGGGGTGAAATCCTTTATTGGAGGCTAGTGTCCCTCTTGGGTGACCAGTCCAGACTCTGATACCACTCCTGAGTCCAGCTGACTATGGTGCAACTTTTGTCCATTGAGGATCGGGCTCTTGGGGTGCCCAGCAGCAGCTTGTGACAAATCTTTTCTGGTGGCTAGAAACTTGCCAGTTTGGTCTTTTTCCACTCTTTTGTCCCTGGATCTGTTTCCAGAAGATCAGCCAACTGATCCTTGGAGTCACTGCTTTGGACTGGGTCTGGGGCACAACTTTTCCCCATGCTAGGAGCCACAGGTACAGTCCCAACTTTGTTACCCCAAAAAATGCAGCTGGTGCAGTCCAGCAGAGGGTGCAGCCCCTCTTTGTACAGTCCAGGGTCAGCAGGGCAGTCCTTCTTCATTCCACCCTCTAGTTCCAATATGATATGAGGTTCAGGGTGACAGAGGTGCTATATTTAACTAGGGAAAGAGTCCAGAGGGGACAGCGCCGTCACTAGCTAATGGACTACCAGGTCCCCTCCCTCTTAGTGATGATTTTCTGCCAATGTGTGGCATCCAGCAATCCCAGAGTACACTATTCTGCCCACTCTCAAGATGTCTGAACCTTCCCATGACTGGGAGGAGCTTGGCAGTCCACGCTAGAGTTGTGACTTCCTGGGGGCTAGACGCCCATGGGAAAACTGGTTTGGGCACTGGTCTTCCCTCTCTGGCCCTGCCTCCAGCCTGTTATCGCAATTTGCCCACCAAGGGCGGCTTCGCCTTTGAAGCTCACCTTTTGGACTAACACCCTGAGAGGCTTCCTGCAAGGTGGAGGTCAAAGCTCTCCGTGCAATTGGCTTCTATAGTTATTGAGCCTGGGAGTAGTTTACACGACTCTCCAGGCGGCAGAAAGTTGTCTGTGGGCCAGTGCCCATGTGAGGCCACTGGGCCAGCTGGGTTACAGAGTGACAGCTTTCTAAAAATTACTTTACTTTAATTGTGACATTAATTTTGACCTGGGCATCAGTCGAGTTTAATACAACGATTAATTTGAAACCTTACAGTACGTTGTGAGGTAGACTCATTCAGAGGTGAGCCAGGCTTGTAACCCTGTATTAGCCAATGGGGCAACTAACTTTTCCACAAAAGAAGGCAAATTGAGGGATTTTGCTGCATGGAGATATATAAACATATATGTCCCACTTAATAGTATACATCTTCCTGCCTCAGGGCTCTATAGGTCTTCCTTTGGGGAGACTTACATATTTTGCTAAGGGAAAGGGTAGCTTTGCCATTAATGGTAATGGAAAAGCCGAACTGGCAATGTGACAACTGCCTGTCCAGTCTGCAGTGGCAGGCTGGGAGACATTTTGTACTTTTTCACACACAGGGTGGCACAATTAGTGCTGCAGCCCTGGGTGGACACTCTGCCTTACATGACCTTGGTATCCTGGGTATCATATATACGGGGACTTATAAGTAAGTCACTACTTGCCAATTGGGGAGAGCCATTTTGACATACACTTTGTAATAGGTAAGAACGCTGGCACTAAGGTCTGGTTGGCAGGTCTCAGTGTGCTCTCACAGTTGAAAAACCAGCAGCTAGTAGTCTCAATGGGGGCAAAAAGTGATGGGAAACTTGCAAAAAGCCTATTTTCTTACAGAACACCTCCCTCCCCCAGTTAATACATTTAGGAGAACTCAACCCAAATGATGATGAGTCTCCTTTACCATTCAGCGAGGAAAGATGTAGGGAAGCTGGCTGACCATTGCAGGGTCTACCCTGCCTCACATCCTTCTGTCAGTGTCATTCCGTCTGGGGAGCTGATCCACTTCAACTATGACAGGACCCAATCTAAACTGGACCTTAGCTGAAGCTGTGTCTTCACCATCCTTATCTCCTGCCTTGGATAGTGACATGCTTACCTCCTCTATCCCTACCTTAGCTTGGACAACACCTAGCTGGCCCAAACACTTGAGTAACCCATCATGATCAACAGGGTGAGCGGGCCACCTTCACTTCTTGTTACAGGGTCTACTTCATATGTCAAGGGCAGTGCTACCGTAAAGCCAAGCACCCGACAGAGGCTGCTGCAGCTGTCAGTGCCCTGAACCCCACCCTGAGCTCTCCATTGACAGTTGGATAGGATACCATAGGGTCTACAGTGGGTTCTGGGAGTTTCTCTACCTTTTCAGGGAGAGGAGTTACCATCTGATGTGGCAGACATTCTTCTTTCACCCATTCTTTTGTCAGTTCAGGGTGCCAAACTGCTTCTGAATGGTTGTCTGACTCTCCAGGACTTCCTGGGGGTCAGGAAAGCCTTAACAGTACCAACCGTAGGTGTTCTCCCTACTGGGGTAGAACACCCTTGTCTCCCTATGTCCCTTGCTAAGAGTAGACTTCCTTTCCTACCTTTACCATTTTTAACTGTTTTTCTGGGGCCTAAGTCTCCTAAGCTTTGGGACAGGACATTAAGGATCCTTGGGTCGGGCAGCGCCCTGGGCAGCTGCCCCTCTGGGTTTAGACCAACCTCTGGGAAGCCATCCCTAGGATACAATTCATGGGGCGGTCAGGACTGACTGCCACTCCATGCCAGCTAAGGGTGCCCCCTACTTATAAGATCACAGGAATGTGTGTGACCTCCCCTATGGTTGCCCTTACTCTCCTGGCAAATACTGGTGTGGGGACACTAACCTGTCAACCACTATGGTATGACTGGCACCTGTGTTATTCAGGGCAGTCATTGGGATCCCATTCACCTTGAGGGGGTGGAAGCGTTTACTACCACCCTCAGGGATCAGCAGCTTACCACCGGGACCCTTTTCCCAGTTAAAAGCTATTAGGACCTCCTCATCTGAGCTTTCCTCTTCTAAGGCTACAGCTGAGTTGGACCTTTTTCTTTGGACAGGCCACATCTGTGGTGCCCTGGCTGCTGACAGTCAAAGCACAGCCTTCTACCTAAAAGCTGTTTCAGACCTGGGACCCAACTATTCTGATTTAGAGGTGGGTTGGGGTTTGACCTCCACCTGAGGGTTCTGGTGTTCTGAGGGAATATTTTGGGCAGGTTTACTACCCCCCACCTTTCCCTTCTGTGGGTCTGACACTCCCTTCTTGGGAATCACCCCACCAGATGTTCTTGGGCATGCTTGTCCTAACCCACTCATCAGCTCTTCATGGCTAGAGAGATTTGAATCTACCAGATGCTAGTGAAACTTCTCTGAGGTACAACGGGTGATGATGTGCGCCTTCACCACTACATTGGTGAGCCCCTCATGGGTATCTACCTTGTTACCCTTGATCCAGCCTTCCAGCGACCTCACATAGGCATCTACAAAGTCCATCCATGTCTGTGTTTACCCCTTGTGTGTGTTCCTTAGCTTAAGTCTGTACACCTCTGAGGTGAGACCAAATAGCTTGATTTTTTAAAACTCATTTTCATTTGTAATTTTGCAAATAATAAGATACAATGCATGGAGCAGCATTTATAAGAGTCATAGATTTCCAACATTGGTACGACATTTCAAAAGTCCACTAAAGAAGCAGAGGAAAGGAAAGAAAGGAGACAAAAGTGTGAAACATAAGAAATGCATTGCAATTATGGGGAAACCTGTATCCAGAATAAAGCATCTAGCTCGGAGAATGTAGAGTGATTGGTGGATGCTGCAACAGTGAGAACAATTAACCAGGTGGAAGAACTTGTCCTGGGCTGGCCCACACCTGCTGACACAAAACAGAAATAACTAAATAACTCCATGGCAGTGTGATACCTGTAATATAATAGGAGGAATAAATCACATATAGTGGGGTGAATGGTGAGGCCAGGGCTGTTTCAATGATGATTTGTGACAGGCGCCTCGCTGGGAGTATGAGCGATTCTGTGTATGTTGGCAAGTAGGCCCATAGATGCTATGAGGTATTTGCTGGTTGATTACCCTCATTCAGCTCCAATGGCGGATTTGGGTCGTGTAACCCAGCCACAGCCCGCAGGGCCTTCCGCCTCTCCTGTATAACCTGCTCCAGGTCAGGAGGACGTTGTGGTCAAGAGTCTCCTTGTCTCTTCTGCTTCCCCCATTTGTTATGGGATGCAGTGAGGGGTTTTGTTCAGTGGTTGCATGTTGGGTCAGAGAGGATCCCGGGCAGTCACAGCGTTCTGCCCAGTCACAAGCCACTTTAAGATCAGTGAAAAAGTGTGTTATACTGCCTGCCTGTATCTGGAGCCCAGTCGGAAACAGGAGGGAGTATTTAATGTTGGTCTCTCAGAGCGTGTGCTTAACAGCCAAGAAGGAATACCGCAGGGGTCGCTGCATCAGATTGGAAAAGGCCCATCCTCTTAAACACCCCGCGGCTAGTTCCTGGCAGATGAGAGAAGCGACCCATGATCAGGGATCGGCCTGTGTGCACCAGTCATGGCACGAGCCGGACAACAATTCACAAGGACCGTAAAGTGTGGGTCTGTTGAGGCTGCTAGTAACATATTACCTGCTTGGGGCAACCTTAGGGGTGTCCATCGACTCATGAACCAGTCAGGGTCCACATAGAGGTGTGAGCCTCATGTCAGAGGCGAGAACAGCAGCTGGCGGGAACCCCATGGTTCCAGGGACAGGTCCCATGTCCAGCATCCCCAGAAAAAATGCTCAGCTCACCAGGGCGCCCCCCATCCCCCAGTAGCGCGGGAATAGATATCTTTCGGGGCTTATTTCTGTAGTTGCCAAGGCCACCTGAACAGTCCCATCGTGCCTCAAGCCCAATGGCAATAAGGCTGTGCAGAATCAGAAGCCATTGGGTTTCTCGCAGGGGGATCTGCCAGTGCCCCCATGTCTCTGATACACCTCCCTGCGAAAACAGCAAGCAATAGCGATGGGCCGGGGAAAAAAGGCTGGATTGAAGGGAATGGGTGGTGCAGCTCTGCCAGTGAGCGTCTGCCTTCTTCACCTGCTTAGCCATGCCCCTCAATTAGCTTGACAAGTGCCCTCCTTATGTGGATGTATGACACTGACACCTCATTCTCAAGTGTCAGTAGCCTATCTCTCCCTACTATTGGAATCAGTTCCCACAATAAAGACCCCCAATGTTGGGTACCCACCCTTCTCATCATTCAGAGCGGTCCGTCATAGGATGCCAGCCATTTATCTATGTCATCCCCTTCTGAAAACCTAGGAACCAAACCCTTGGGCAACTTGGGTTCATAGGCACCACCTGTATGCACCTCTGGTTCCTTGTAGGTGCCACCATGTCCTTTGGGTTTTATCGCTAACTTGACCCTCTTCTCCCTTAGGGCCAAGCTCTCTTCTTCCAGAGCCAGCTGTCTCAACTAAATCTCTAGGAGGCTGAGCTGGGTATCTAGATCCTTGGTTCTCCTTCCAGATGTGGAGACATGCCTTGGTCGAATTGTGGGGACCACACTCTCATTGTCCCCCTCAGTTTCCAAAAGATCTCTGCCTCCTTCTTCATCACCACTGTCAGGAGTGATTTTAGCGCCGAGTTGGGCCTGGGCTCTCCTTGCCTACTCCTATTCTCTGAGGGTTTTCTCAAGATCCTCCTTCCTGGCGGTGATTCCTGGGAAACCTTTCCTATACTTGCACTGTATCCTCAGGCCATTAATCTTTATTGTGGGCAAGGTGGCCAAGTTAACCTCCATGTTCTCCATACTTTAAGACCTTGCAAAACGTTTTGCCACTTTTAAGACAGGTTGTCGACTTCTTTAGCCTTAGAAAAACAGTCCCTTAAATATACAGAACTTGACAACTTCTGAAACTCTTTGCTCACCGTTGACCTGGCACGTCCGTTCAGGGGTTGCTAACTTGTTAATTGTCTGGTACCGCTAAACACAAGTTCTGGATCTCACCACTGCGAGTAATTGGATGTATTTTATGGTATGGCTGAGCTGCCTTATCTTTGAAATACACTTGCAAAAACTGTCTTGGGTCCGGTCAGGCTCATTTGAACAACCTTAAGCTCAACCCGGGGTAGCTATGTCTATCGAGCAGCAATACTTGAACATAGGAACTTTGGGCATATTTACAAGTAGTTAATACCACCAGAATGTCACTTTTTCCGATGTTTTGGTGGCGTTTAGTCCTTTGCCTTATTTACAATATTAAAAATAATTCCCCTATTCAGGCAGCACTTAGTGTGAAAGGGGAAGGCAATGGGTGTTGCAGTGGGCGTTCCGCTGCAACATCAATTACTTTTTGACGCTGTCCCATATTTACAAGGTATGGGTCAGCGCCAAGAATATCGCCAGGGAGTACCTGGTCTTAAGCAGGCAATATAAGGAGAAATGCTCCATTTCTCCTCGTATTTTGCTCTTTCCATGTGTGCTGCTTTCTGCAGCACACATAGAAACAGCAAATTGACCATAAAGATTGTTTATGTGCGGGGAGGTGTCCCTTCCTGTGTATAAAAAATCACCCCTGCAGCGCAGGCACTCTTGCAACAATGCACAAGGGTGTTTGCGCTGGTGCTAGGCAGCTTCTTTAGTGCCAGCGCTAGGGAAAATGGAGGAGTGTACCGCATTCTTGTAAATACGGCGCATCCCTGCGTTTTGAAACTGGCGTTACCACTTTTGGCGTAACACAGCGCTCCACAAGTTTCTTGTAAATATGCCCCTTAGTGTAAAGCATTTAACAGTACAATAAGAAAGCCACACAACACAAAAGAAACACAATACCAATTTATAAAAATGTATAATATGTTTTTGAGTTTTTAGACTCCTTGATGAGCAAAATCCCCCCAAGGGTTCTGGAGATACAGATTTTTAAAGGTTTTATCACATTTAATATCAACCACAAACAAGTAAATGGTCAACAAAAACTTTGGAACATTTCAAAGGTTTGTAAACATTAGTTTGGCTGCTCCAGCCTAGCATGTGCAACCTAATCTGTCAGGAGGGAGGTCTGAGGGGGCAATCAGGCAGATTTGGACACTTACCTGGCCACAAGAGCATTGTTCAGTCCAGTTCCAGCCTTTGCAGCACAAGAGATGCAGAGAAACGCCGACACACCAAGAGACACGCTTGTCCCACTCCACTCTCCACATATTGCTCCAAGCCCTGAGGTTGCCAAGGGGGGGCTGCCTCCCTCCCAGTAACCCCCACCGGGGGGTAGGCACAAGGAATAGTTGAGCAGAGTATTAGTGGGAGCAAGGAGCGGGAACTAGAGGAAGCCCGCATACTGGGGAGCCGCGGAGAGGCGGAGGTGAGCATTCGCCATTGAGACAGTATTGTGATGCGGGTGTGATTGGGCGTTGGAGCCTGCTAGAGCAGGTGAGGAGGGCAGTATGACACTAGGTTGCAGGCACCAACCCCTGCACGGAAGTGGCCAGTGTTAGACCAGTGCACTTTGTGTGCATTTTGGGGCCTGCTACTGCCTGCCACTGCCACTTCTGGTGCATGCCGCTCTTGCCTTGCTTTGACTGTCATTGCCGCTACTGTGCCAGACCCAGTATCATAGGATGTAGGATGATTGTTTCCGGTCCAGGGAGGACCTGGCTTGGCAGTTCGGGCTGGACTGTTCCCATGAGGCACAGGGTCAAGACTGATTTGCATATGGCCAGGTCTAAACTGGGGTGGCATGGTGAGCAAAAGAATGATGGAATCAACCCAGATCTCTTGACTGGGGGTGAATGTTTTAATTTGTTCTGCATTCCGTCCGTCAATTGTGTGTCTTTTGCTTTCTCACTTTAAGTGTGCCAGGTATGCCCAGAAGTGGGTCCGGGCTCACTGTGCCACTGGATTCAAGCTACCCTGGCTGATGAGGGGTGAAAACCCGAAACCGGCCCTAGGATGCTTGTTTCCAGTCCAGGGAGGACCTGGCTTGGCAGTTCGGGCTGTACTGTTTCCATGAGGCACACGGTCAAGACTGATTTGCATATAGCCAGGTCTAAACTGGGGTGGCATGGTGAGCAAAAGAATGATGGATTTAACCCAGATCTCTTGACTGGGGGTGAATGTTTTGATTTGTTCTGCATTCCGTCCATCAACTGTGTGTCTTTTGCTTTCTCGCCCTGAGTGCACCAGGTATGGCCAGACATGGGTCCCGGGCTCACTGTGCCACTGGATTCAAGCTATCCTGGCTGATGAGTGGTGAAACCCCGAAACCGGTCCTAGGATGCTTGTGTCCAGTTCAGGCAGGACCTGGCTTGGCAGTTCGGGCTGGACTGTTCCCATGAGGCACAGGGTCAAGGCTGATTTGCATTTGGCCAGGTCTAAACTGGTGTGGCATGGTGAGCAAAAGAATGATGGATTTAACCCAGATCTCTTGACTGGGGGTGAATGTTTTGATTTGTTCTGCATTCCGTCCATTAACTCTGTGTCTTTTGCTTTCAGACCCAGTATCGAGGCAAGATTACGGCTAGCATCACAGCATTAATCATTCAAATAAAACTCAAAACACACTCAAAACGAACTGACAAATGCTCAGATAAGCATCCCCAGCGCTATCCTCACTAACCACCACCCCATAGGAGGGGTAGCAAGGAGACAGGGTGCAAACCAAAGGGGGAAAGACTATAGACTGCAAAGAAAAGAACTGCAGGGCCATTGTGACCCATCTGTTGCTTAAAACTGCCCTGCACAACATCTGGAGCATTGGAGTTTCACATTGGAGCTTCACTATTAGGACACTTTTCAAATTGAGAGTCCCTACAAAAAGCAACTTGTAATAAAGGTATTCTCTACACATGTGCCCTTTTTACACTGCATGACCATGCATCCCTAGCCCATGCTGGCATAATACAATTTTTCATCTGGTTCATCCAGTCTAGGGGCCATTTGACAGAGTGGTTGCTGCTGCGAGATTGAAATGTACAAGAGAAGTTCACTACTCTTGAGAGACCAAACCACAGGAGTATCAAGGAAACAAGGAGCAAAAGCTATTGTAGGCAAAAGGAGATAGGGTGAGCTCCCCTCTTACAAACTTGGCAGGGAATTAAAATACAATTTTAAAATATTCATCAACAGAGCGACAAGAAACAATAGAGACACGCTTTTCTTTGCCTGAAGGAATAAGAAAATATTAGAAGTCTAAAAAGGCCATGCTGCCCGACAAGGGGTCCGCCTGCCATTCCACTAGTACCCTGAGTACCCTCAGGATAGAAGACATCCAGCAATATTCTCACCCATCCCAAGACTCAGTGGCAGTTAAGGGGTTCCTGACCCAGGAGGCTTTAATACAAAGAATTGCTGATGGTGACTCTATTCGTTCATCAAGTAAGGGCACGCCCTGTTCTCCAGTGCTCATGGAAGGGCTACTAAACAGCCACACTGCAGCACCTTTAAATAGCAACTTGAAAGAAGCATCCACCATGGCCTCCACAGGACTGAAGTGCATGTCAGTTAGGGAGTTATAGCGAACAATCAAGCTGCAAAATTGGAGGCGTAAGACCTGTTCATGAAACCACCTAGGCAACTTTCCCCAGAAATCATGCTCACGCCAGTCCTAATGCTAAAGTATGTACAGGGCGGTACAAAAGGGGGTGGTGATGGACGGAGCATCAGAACCAATCAAACACTCACACCCAGTCAACAGATCTGGGTTTGATCCATCACCGTTCTTTAGCCCAATCTGCCACCCCAGTTCAGACATGGCCATATGCAAATCAGTCTGACCCTGTGCCTCATGGGAACAGTCCAGCCCGAACTACCAAGCCATGCCTTCCCTGGACCGGAATCAAGCTTCCTAGAACCGGTTTCTGGCATTTCAGCCGTCTTCAGCCAGGCTTGCTTGGATCCAGTGGCAAAGTGAGCAAGGGACTCACGTCTGAGCATACCCTGCCAACTTATGGCGAACAAAGCGGTACAAAAGGGGGTGGTGATGGACGGAGCATCAGAACCAATCAAACACTCACACCCAGTCAACAGATCTGGGTTTGATCCATCACCGTTCTTTAGCCCACTCTGCCACCCCAGTTCAGACATGGCCATATGCAAATCAGTCTGACCCTGTGCCTCATGGGAACAGTCCAGCCCGAACTACCAAGCCATGCCTTCCCTGGACCGGAATCAAGCTTCCTAGAACCGGTTTCTGGCATTTCAGCCGTCTTCAGCCAGGCTTGCTTGGATCCAGTGGCAAAGTGAGCAAGGGACTCACGTCTGAGCATACCCTGCCAACTTATGGCGAACAAAGCGGTACAAAAGGGGGTGGTGATGGACGGAGCATCAGAACCAATCAAACACTCACACCCAGTCAACAGATCTGGGTTTGATCCATCACCGTTCTTTAGCCCACTCTGCCACCCCAGTTCAGACATGGCCATATGCAAATCAGTCTGACCCTGTGCCTCATGGGAACAGTCCAGCCCGAACTACCAAGCCATGCCTTCCCTGGACCGGAATCAAGCTTCCTAGAACCGGTTTCTGGCATTTCAGCTGTCTTCAGCCAGGCTTGCTTGGATCCAGTGGCAAAGTGAGCAAGGGACTCACGTCTGAGCATACCCTGCCAACTTATGGCGAACAAAGCGGTACAAAAGGGGGTGGTGATGGACGGAGCATCAGAACCAATCAAACACTCACACCCAGTCAACAGATCTGGGTTTGATCCATCACCGTTCTTTAGCCCACTCTGCCACCCCAGTTCAGACATGGCCATATGCAAATCAGTCTGACCCTGTGCCTCATGGGAACAGTCCAGCCCGAACTACCAAGCCATGCCTTCCCTGGACCGGAATCAAGCTTCCTAGAACCGGTTTCTGGCATTTCAGCCGTCTTCAGCCAGGCTTGCTTGGATCCAGTGGCAAAGTCCTAGGATGCTTGTTTCCAGTCCAGGGAGGACCTGGCTTGGCAGTTCGGGCTGGACTGTTCCCATGGGGCACAGGGTCAAGACTGATTTGCATATGGCTGGGTTCAAACTGGAATGGCATGGTGAGCAAAAAAACGATGGATTTAGGCCCAGATCTCTGTACTGGGGTGAATGTATGACATTGTTCTGCATTCTGTCCATCAATTGTTGTTTTTGCATTTGTCACCCCGAGTGGGAAGGGTATGCTCAGACGTGAGTCCCTTGCTCTCCATGCCACTGGAATCAGGCTATCCTGGCTGACGAGGGCTGAAAGCCCGAAACCGGTCCTAGGATGCTTGTTTCCAGTCCAGGGAGGACCTGGCTTGGCAGTTCGGGCTGGACTGTTCCCATGGGGCACAGGGTCAAGACTGATTTGCATATGGCTGGGTTCAAACTGGAATGGCATGGTGAGCAAAAAAACGATGGATTTAGGCCCAGATCTCTGTACTGGGGTGAATGTATGACATTGTTCTGCATTCTGTCCATCAATTGTTGTTTTTGCATTTGTCACCCCGAGTGGGAAGGGTATGCTCAGACGTGAGTCCCTTGCTCTCCATGCCACTGGAATCAGGCTATCCTGGCTGACGAGGGCTGAAAGCCCGAAACCGGTCCTAGGATGCTTGTTTCCAGTCCAGGGAGGACCTGGCTTGGCAGTTCGGGCTGGACTGTTCCCATGGGGCACAGGGTCAAGACTGATTTGCATATGGCTGGGTTCAAACTGGAATGGCATGGTGAGCAAAAAAACGATGGATTTAGGCCCAGATCTCTGTACTGGGGTGAATGTATGACATTGTTCTGCATTCTGTCCATCAATTGTTGTTTTTGCAAAGTATGTACAGGGGGCAGCAGTTGCCAAGGAGGAGATTCCCTTGGAGACCACAGATCAAATGGCTCACCGTGGCTCCAACTGTGTACTCCTCCAGCCAGGCTGGGACATTGACATCATCGGCTCTCCAAGCTTGTTTATAGACGAGCCAAAGCCAGCCACGGTTCCAACAGCCTATGAAACTACAATCACTTTGAACATTTCCAGAGAGGTCCAAGAACATTTTGAGGAGCACTATCTAGGGTATGTAGCAGACCCGTATGTCCCTATATTTGATGATCAAACTTGGCTGCGGTCACCTCAAGGCCCGCAAAAGGCACCAAGTAATCAGCCCCTCGCCTCACAAGGACACAAAGGTTATTGAGCAAAAATTCGGCTCTACCGAATCAAACTCAAAATCAAAGCGAATGACAAAACCATTGAACCAGCATAATTCACCACAGGCAGAGAATCCTCCTGGAGGAAATAACCAGTGCTGGTGGTCAGCAATAGACAATACATTGACCACGATGAGTCAAGCTGTGATACTGCATGCGGATAAACTAGACATGCAAATATTAGCCCTCCAAACACTGGCAAACTATGTTAAAACAATTGAATCATGGCTAGATAACCTGAACTCTCTCATCATGAAAGTGTAGCGAATAGCGGAAAAGCTTGCAGAATCATGTTACTGCCAACTCTTACTAGAAAGGATGTCTGCTTTGTCAGGGCTAATGGCAGATCTAGTTACAGAGTGTAAAGCAATTAAAGCCAGCTCTAGGTTAAGACATGAGATGGTCCCTATTGTAGATACAGTACTTCAAAGTTAGAGCAAAGCAATGATTCAGTTTCTGCAACAGAGGACATTGCAACTAAAGGCCTTCAATGCACAAGCAACAATCCACAATCGATCAAGCACAAGAAACATCAAACCCCCTGGATTGTATATCTCTGTATGAGGATAGCGTTGACTCCACGGTCACTGAATTATCAGGCCCAATCAGTACAGACCCACATGCAAACAAACTTTCAAAAAAGAACCAAAAACACCCGAAGAAGATAAACAAGAGGTACAAATATCAGATACAATCAGAATCCAATTTTTTTCCCTATATTTAAAAAAGTGCATCGTCCTTAAAGGAGAAAATCCTGGTCCCTAGCAGTCCTTCACCAAGTGGCCTACAAACCCCTCTTGAGATGTCGCAGTCAGTCGCAAGCAACGGAACAATCACACTATCATGCAACCAAGATAGGGGCAACAAAGCAACCCTCTCTCCACAAAGTGCATTCAATATGCCAGTGCCTGTCGCAGCTAAGAAAGAGGAAATTCCTGTTGGTGCAAACATTCTGGCAGCCGGAACGGAGATTACGCATAAAACCATGGAAACGGGTATACGAAAGACAGCCAAATTGTCAGCAACCGCTACAGTCCAGACTGAGGAAATTATAGCTGGACTAAATACTTTCACCGCAGAAATTGAGATTACCTACAAGAACAACTGAACAGACACACAAATGACAGGAGACAGGATATCCCTCCTGAAATACAATCTGAATAACTCTGAAACACTCAACGGGATCAGATGGATCAGGCTTAGTAAAACATCAACCCTGCCGAATCGGATTGCATGAATCACATTCCCAAACAAGCGGGGAGCACAGACAGCACAAATAACACAAACAACATATTATGTGCATATCTCTGTTTTCCACCTCTAGCAAAACCAGTATGCAACACTACTGTCACAGACACATGGCCCAAGAACTGCTGGTCTGGTGGCTAGGCTAGCCTGAGAAAACAGATCTTATGCCTCTGCACAAAAGTGCACCTCAGCCCACTGCCCATCACACTTCCCAGCAGGCAAGACCCTGGGATCTTCTGGTAATAACCAGGGAGGATGGTGCCTGGTCAAGTATTTGCCCGCACCTACTTAGCAAGACTCAGAACATCAGGAAGTAGAGGCCTTGGAGGCCACTCTCATATTTTACCCCAAATACACCTCACATTGGAATTAAGACATCCTGAACAGAAGCAACTTACTTAAACTTTTCTCGGCTTTGCCCGGCCTGAATACGATCGAATCTAAAGATTTTATCTCCGTCGCATTTATATTAGCGAGCAAGGATACTCCAAAGGAGGCAACTAAAGTTCGGCTTCGCGAGAAAGAGATAGTCAGAAGAGTGGAGTGACTCTCTAAAATTCTGGGGGAATGGATTATCAGCATCAGCAAAATAACAAAACCAAAAAATCCATGGCTTCTAGCCAAAATTCACCATTGACAACGCAAGTGGTCCACTATTCTGTTTTGCCGTAAAGGCCTACAAAATCCCAGAACAGCAGAAGAGTCGATTCTAATCTCAAGGGAATATGCTGCTAATAAGAGAGCATGCTGGCTGGCGCCCAGCACTCGATGAAGACCACTAAACTACAGTAAGAACCTCAGAGAATCATTGAAACACAATCCAACAAGTAGGACTCCTCTCACTCATACCCTTTCCCTGCAAGTCTGCTCATGGAATATTCGAGGCTTAAACAATGTAATGGCTGATAAGGATGCATTAGAAGAATTATGCATGAAGAAGTTAATTTGCTTGCGTGAAACCTGGCACTGGCCACTACACATTGGACAGAACATTTTGAATTTGCATCAGCAGCTGAACTCCCAGTTAAAGGGGGATGTCCATATGGAGGAGTCTCCATACTTAAACACAAATCATTGGAGCTGGAAGCGAAAGTCCTAGTGAGTGGACTGGGGGCATACATTTTCCTGCAGCTGACGACTACAACAAAAAGCGGGGTAGGAATTCTGCTCTGTTGATAATTGGAACTATTAACATAAATCTAAAACACCCCTAGAAAAAGTCAACCACTGGGGAAATCTCAAGGATAATCAAACCCTAGGGCAAAAACATACTGCAGATACATGGCTGATGGTGGAAGATTTCAACATGTTTTTGTTGGGCCCTATAGATCCTCCCATGGGGCAACAAGAAGAAGATTTCGCCTGGTAGATCCCAGAAAATTATTTTGGGAAAAACCAAGAAGAATAAGGCATGAGACAAAGTCGCCACCACCCTTAGTTCATAGGCCTTAGAATCCTCAATGGAAGATGCACTTTGGATCAGCCTTCATCCTGCAGATATATAACGGGCTCGAGTTTGTCGTTAATCAATTATATCTGGGTATCCATCCAAAACTTCCCTTAGATAAGCAATTTTCAAGTCCATCACAGCCTGACCAGTGATCATGCAAGGCTAGTTTGCATGCTTTCTGGGGAAATCAACAGACTCCCACAAATTCAAACTATAGGCAATGAAGTGGGCACTTGTGTGTTGCAAAGACTAAAATGCTCAAAAACACAGTTGGACGGAATAAAGAAGGCACTGATAGAATTTCTAACAAAAGGAGCAAGGAAGCAACTGCCCCTACCCCAGCACTGAGACAAGTTCTGTGAGAATCTCCTTAATCTATTTCCAAAGAAGGAGAGTGATGCAGGAAAGACACAAACAAGCAGCTGCCTCTCTGGCACTGTGGGAACTTAAAAATAAACTTAACAAGCTCTGGGGATTAGCACATAAGAATAGAAGTTACTCAGCTGGAATCAATGAGATGCGGAACACAAGGAAGGCCTACGGATTCAAAGCATGAGAAGCTGCTAGACAAGAGGAGGAAGCACTACAGACAAAACTACACGAGGCTGCAAAAACCAAAAATTCAGCAAAATTCTGGGCAATTTGGTAAAATAACCCAAGGTTTCCCTCTCAGGTTCCGTCCGTAAGAATATATTTTGAACCTATACCCTTCTATGAGAGATGGACCTAGTACAGCTCATCTATCAAACGAGAAACTGGAACTCTTGCACAAAAATCAAGAGCAATGGAAGGAAACGAAGAATGAAATAGAAAGGATCGTATGAATATTGACTTCATTTTGATTAGCAGTTGCACCAGGAAGGACCAAATGGTCTACCAACAAGAATTTTTAAAGCAGAGCCAGTGGAATGGGCCACTTTGCTAAGTCCTCTTTTCAAAAATTGCATTGCGACAAAGGAAGTGCCTGACAGGTGAAGAGGTGGCATATTGGCACCAATTTATAACAAGCATTTGCAATGCAACAGGTCTCGCATTTAAAGGAGTTTGAGCTATTGGCATTGTAAATGACAATGCCTTTTATTTATGTTTTGATTTTTGAAACATAAATAAAATTTGTCAGTTACAATGCCAATAGCTCAAACTTGTGTTAATGCGAGACCTATTGCATTGCAAATGCTTGTTTAAAATGTTTTTGTTGCAGTTTTACATATTACAGTCATATGCAACTGTTTCGTGACACATTTGTACTCAAGAGTGACAACAGAAGTTATCGTGTATTGAGCTGAAGAGTCAATGAACACATAACGAAAAATAAGAACTGTCAAGTTATAGGAACTCTGCCAGACTCTGCCCCCACCGCGCCCACTAGGATTAGGCAGTGCCCAACCACCAGCCTGCTGCTAAGAGCCCATATCTGTCACCCCGGAGTTTGCTCCTCAGTGTCATTTCGAGATTCCCTTCGTCTGGAATTACCCCATCTGTTCCCCTTGGGTGTCCATATGATTATACGCCCACCCACAACTAGGATACAAAGAGCCCCTCCCCGCAAGGCTCCAAATATATTTAGTTCCTTGAGAGCTGTTGTCAACCTCACAACTATCTTTATACAGTTCTCAATGCAAGTACCCTGCCCCCCCTACATTCACAGGTTCAGGCAAGCGACAAGTGTAAAAGGGGCACAATGGGGGGGAACAGTCACTGGTGCGGCTTTTTGCAATGCTCAGCGATCAGTTGCAGGGTCCAGTGTAATATAAAGCAACATGTACTCATTTATGCGTTTTTATAAAGCGCGCCATTTGCCCTGAGGTGCCCGTGCGCTTTACGAACAACATTCTCCAGTGGGCCGATTCCACACGCACTGCTGTAGGGGATGTATTCAGAACTGGAGCCGAAGGGGTTAAAGTAATGTCTGCAAGAAAATATCACTGTACCAACAAGCCCTCTGTTCCAGCAGGTGCACAGACTGGGAAAGGTGTAGTGAGTATGTGTTAGCTTTTTTCCCGGCTTCACCACTCACCCCAACAAACCGTGCGAGTCACGGCAAATAACGTTGCCCTCCAAACCCTTGAAATGAAAAAAATAAACCAGCTCTAGTTAGAGATTTTCGCATGCTGGTTTAGGTTTCACCTGCTGTTCTTTGCACAGCACCTTGATCTCGAGACCTGATATTACCATAACCATTGCCTGCAGCTAACTGTACTGATGTGATTTCTTGTACTGCTGCACCTTCCTACAATGTACTCATGTTATATGGTAACGATAATTGTTTTTATGTTTGTTGATAAAACTATGCAAAATAAACATTTTTTTTTTTAAAAAGTAACAAAAAACGCTAAACACAAATACATGAAGTCTCACACGCCTTGCAAGATACTCATACAGCGTGACTTAACAAAACAGGCTCTATTTGAAAATGTGGGCTACTTTTTTCAGCTATGTGGTTCGCTAACTGGTGCTCAGTCCTATTTTTTGCCCCACTCTGACCCTGCTGCACACCATTCCTCATCGCAATGGTACTCATTTTATCAACCTCAGATAGGTGAAGGGCAGAGTCCATTCCACTGGAACCGTAACCAGTGACAAACAGGCTACAAGCAAGGCTTTGTAGCAGATGCATTAACCAGCTAAGCTGCCTTGTCATCCATTGAAGTATGATGGTGTTTTCTTTTTACACGTTTTGTGTTCAGTAGGCCGGTTTTCAGAATAGCTCTGGCTTGCATTCCACGTGGCGCTTGCTGCCAGGGTTGTATACGTTTGCAACCCATTAGTAGATTATGCTACCTCAATGGTATTCTGTTAATCGGCCTCGAAAAGATGAAGCACTGCTCCGGACCTGTGATGTGCAGATATATGAGGCGAACGCAAATGAACTGAACAACCCTACCCCACTACTGGCAGCCACGGCAGACTAGTCAGGCACAACTCGGAGCAGTGTTGTGAATTAGCTTCCAAGCACAGAAGAGGCACCACCAGGCCAACTGGGCCCTCCACCATTGCAGTGCCAGCCGAGTAAATCCATGAACCGCACCCTGATGCGGAGCCCAGTGAGGAGAGCTGCTCCTGGGTCACAGCCGAGAGCCCACGGCTAGAGGCCCATACCTTGCCCAGCGGAGACTATAAAACAGTTTTCCCTCACACACAGAGTGAAGCACCGAGAGGGCTCTCCTGAGGGTCTTATCTGTAAGACGTACCAGCAAAGATGGGCCGACGAGGGGAGAGTGAGCTGCCAACAAGCACGTGCATCTGTAAGGTGTTTTGGATGGGGTCGAGTTAATCACGTGCCCGACAGACTGGATATTCAGGAAGCAATTGGAAGAGGTAGTGAGTTCAGCACAGCAGGCAGGGAGAGAAGGCTCAACATGCAGTGCGCACGAGCTCATCAGATAGCGAGTGGCCATTCAGAATGCAGTGAGTAGGCGATCAGGCAGTGAGCGGGAGCTAAAGAAGCAGCGAGCTCACGCTTATCAGGCAGAGAGTGTAGTGCGTGGATGCTTAGGCGGCAGAGTGGCCGTTCAGCAAGCAGCGCTGAGGTGGGCAGTCAGCAGGCAGGGAGAAGGACCATACACAGGCAAGAAACTCAGCAGTAAGTGAGTGGACACTATTCCATGTTACAAAATACAAATCACTCTCTGAAAGCTTTAATAGAGTAATAACAATCAATTTTTATATATTCAATCAACCAATCTGGGAAAGAAAAACCGCAGGCTCCACCATTTCCGCCAAGAATGAAAAACACGATGGCGTTGTAAAGATTTGCTAAGTGACAGTAGACGAGCTTTGGGTAAACGCGTCCCAACAGAAAGCCGAACACCATGTGATGGCCAGACGGACCAACTGCAAGGAAATGCATGGGAAAGTGACGGGGGTGGGTGTCCAATCACAACAAGACCTATGCCGGATTTCAGCCGGGAGACACTCACCCACATATCCTTGGTCCATCATCTTTTAATTTCCCCGCGGCCTCACAAATTCCAAATGCCCAGGAAGCAGCCGTCTCTGCTACGCACGCATGTAGCACTACCGCAGGCTCGTCAGCGAATGTTGAGACCACGTACACGCACAACGGGAAAGGACAACGGGAAAGGGGCGGGGGGATGGAGAACACGGCCAACGGGAGGGGGGCGGGAACAAAGGGAACGGGAACACGATGAAACGGGAAGGGGGCGGGGGGATAACGTGCATTTCCGTTGCCAGGACACACCAAGATGCAAAATGGTGTTGGGCTGTCCACAGTCCCTACGGACTACGGAGACGCGCATGCTGTTGTTTGCTATGGACACATGGCAAGAGCAGCCATGTTTGTCCATGCAGACGCACGCATACAAACCCTCCGCTGAATTGATTCCAAAAGATGCTCTCCATGCGAGAGCAGCGCATGAGCTGCTTTCGCCAGGCGAGACCTATAAAGTGCAACAAGATTGGAATGTTTTCAGAGCTAGAATATCTAAATGAAGGGGGTCCTCTCGTAGTGCACACCTGGGTGAATTGGTTCCAAAAGATGTAAATTGGGAATATTCATGTATAGTCAGTACACATAGAAAGGACTCAACCATCTTTGCAGATTTACGAATAGTGAGTTTGATGTTTTAGAACCAGTTCACAAAGGCATGTAAAAGTATGTTAAATAGTACTCAAGTAAGTACTACTACTCATAACGCTTTCGTGAATTAACCCCCAAAGTGATTTGATTGTCGCCATCTACTTCACACTTACATGTTAGTAGCCGCAGAAACAAAAATGTTTCTAAGCTTGTGTGACGACTCGTGACCAGCATCACTACTCGTCAGCCGTGAAGGTCATTAGCAGTTTATAAGGATGCGGTTTGGACACGCTTCTGCCACAGCTGGCTTCCAAAGAGTTGAATAGGTATTATTCAACAGGGTTCCGGACATCACAGGTTTTTAAGAGAACATTCCGAAACATGTACAAACCAACCAGTAGCATAATATTTGGTTTGTGCAAAGTGCTGCCCACTTTAATCAGGAATCACAAACAACCAGCCAAATCGCCTGGCATTCAGCAGTGGAAGAGAGCTTGCAGTTGCGTCCTTTGGCCTTTGACCTGTGGGGGGCGCAGGGAACCACGGACTCGGCCAGTCTCCTGTAACCTGCCACTTGCCACTATAAATTTCATTATTTCTGCGGGTCACACACGCCTCCCTCTTTGACATTTGGCAGGCCTACCGCTCACATCTGCATAACCAGTAAGGGGAAGCATTCTTATATAATCACTGCAAAACTGAACAGAGGTGTGTTTATTCCCAGACAACATGCCTGGCCCTGATTGAAAGCCCAATATGCAGGAGACATTCTAGAAGCATTCAGGAAGTGAGGTACTCCGTCTCCTATCATGCCAAATCATGAGTTGAACGGATGATACCTATGCATGTATGTAAATTCGAAATTTGCCACTTGCCGCAAAGTGCATCCATGTTTCCTAAACAGGGTTCCGACTAAACATTCTTAATTTCTGCAGCCATCTACTAATGGATGGAAAAATGGAATCCCTTACTGCTTACTAGCCTTCCAAGGTATTCAGTCAAGAAGTAATACCTACACTAGTCTGGGCATCAAAGGAGCAGGACGATCAACCTTGGGCATTAGAAATGTTGTTGCAGACGCCCTGAGAATAGAAAGAGCGACCCCTCCCTTTCATCTAAAAATTCACCTTTCCCCGTCAGAAAGAGCACAGGCTTCCCTAATCCAGTTGAGAGAACATAAAGGCTATCATCGGAGATCAGTAGCCACTATCCCTTGTGCTTTTAACTCCCTCCATGAACTTCCATGAGCGTAGCTATATTGAATACTGGCCAGCACACTGAAAAGTGAGGACTAATGGACAATGGTTTAGAATCCTTAAAGAGTAAATGGTTGAGTGCATGTGGTGACCAAGTAACAGGAATGTTTATCACAAGGATGAGCATTCTTCCATTAGCTCCAGTAAGTGTCTTACACAATCTAGCTGGGGTACGGGTAGCTGGTAATGTGCCCTAGCAACATCTTAAACTGCCTAGGTAAGGAGTCTTTCTCTACATGTGTGATGCACATGCATGCCTGACAACATCTGCAGTCTGCCTGGTGAGAACATGTCCTGGTGAGGGACTCCATTCCACTTAGAGTTGGTGTAATAGGAACCTACTTTGTCTTGGGTAGGAACTCACTCCTACAACTCAGCAGCGTTAGATCACCTAGAACGTCCTAGCCAATCTTATTCATGCAAGATGTTTCCATAAGCAATCGATAATCAACTACTAAAATGTTTAGGTCTTGCCGCTTAGGGAAGAGCGTCATATAGTCCACAACAACAAACCTCTTATCCACTACTTACAATTTGATGGCTTTTTATTACATGAATTGAAACTCAGAGAGGTCCACATAAAAAAAGAAAATACCAATGTATAATATCAAGGCGATAAGTCATAAAAAAAAACAAATTAGGTTACTACCCATGGTTTAAACAGTCATATTAACAGATCACAAGACCAGGAATTCATAGTAAGATGTTCAGTACAAATTAAAAAAGGATTTTAAAAAGTGAAAAACTTGGAAACAAAACATTTCATTTGCGGTGGGTGGGTTATTTAGCATTTGGAGAGCCTCTGCTGTGGTTCGCACACAAAACTTCAAGAAAAGAGGTCTCAACATCTTCCGGCGACATAACAACAAGGCAGGACAAACCACTAAGACACGTTTCAAATGCTGGATACCATTTTGGCATAAATTATAAACATTTGGGGTACCATACTATTTAGAGATTAAAACACTTAACAGAAGTATATCCAATCTTAGTAAAGTAAAAAACACACCTAACCCCATGCGGCAAGTTCCACGCTAGATATGGTTGCAAGCTTTTCGTGATAGCGGATTTCACTGAAACATCATACCTCTTTTTTTTTTACTGCCAAAAATATGTATCCAGGCGGTGACTTACATTTACAGAAGCTTGTTTTAGACATGCCTTTAATTGAGTTGACGATAAAGAATATAACACATTTTGACCAACTCCAATTGTTCAAGAGCATACTTAAAATGTATTTAAAAAACACTGGCTTTTCTCTCTTCAGGTCAAAGATCTCCTTACATATAAAGTGCCTTAATGAGGAGACGTCACTTTGCGTCAGGCAAGAAGCCCATCGTATCACTCCTACCAATCCTTGTACAAAAGAACTTTTAATCCCAAATTCTAGTCTTAGAGCAGCTACTGTCACTAAAGTATTACATGAAGATAGTCGACTTAGAATTTGACCTTCGGTCTTATCCAGAAAATTCCATCTTGCTACATCCAGTAGCTCCACCGTATACAGTAAGGTGGGAGGGGTCTTGCCCAAGTATACAACAAGAAGATGGGAAATAAAGTCTTCTACCTACAGCTTTAAAAAATGCACCTAGCCCAAGGGAGGTGCGGGGGGTGGGGGATAATTTTTAACTAAGAACTTCTAAATACTCATGCTGCCCGTGCTATTACAATGTCATTAGTGAACTAAGAGGCAAGTTTGTTGTTATGTTAACTCTATGTGTGGCCTAGGTTCATATTAAATAAAAAGAAAAATTATAGTCCATTAAATCAAACACAAGAGTTATTTGTATAGGAACACACAATTAGGTCAAGCTGGGGAGCCGGGATGGATACTGGGATTTGATATGACATCGTGCAATTCACCCATTACAATTTATTTCTCACGCTGGTTAACCCAAAACGTTAATACATTGCCTTAAATTCTTACTGCAGGGTTATAGAATATGGGTGGCAGGCATAAGTCACATGAAAGTTTGGCACATCTTGGGCTCAAAGGTCCAAGAGGACCTCGGGGTGACCCAGATCCAGCGTCACTGGCTCCCCTACATAGGACCCCACTAGCCAACTGAATAAAAAGACCTGGTGAACTTTGAGTGAACCCTGAATGAGTGACCCCTATAAGATTCAGTTATTCCCAATGCCTAAAGGTGGGCCTAACCTCAATCAAAGATAGTCCAGGCCAGTGTTTCATGCCTCAAGAGATGGGTAACCAGAACCCTTTACTGTGTGCACCAAAATAAGGGGTTGTGGTATTCACAACTGAAGTCTATGGTCAATTGGAGGAAGGTTTTGCTCCCTGCCTGTGCAATACAGGCATAGATGCTGCAGAACTGGCTGTTCTTTTCGCAGAACGGCAGGTCATACCACTCAGAGGGATGGTGGGTACTGTACTGCTTACACATAGATTGGGTCACCTCTGGTCTCGCCTACTGGGATAGGAAGCTGTGGTATACACTCTGAACGTCACTCCACTTAGGAGGAGCTGTAGGGCATCAGGGACTACATATTCAGAGGAAAATCATGGCTGTGAAAATAAAATCACTAAAACTATGGCTTGAAAAGCATGGCACACAAGTACAGACTCAAATCGATGAGTGCAGCAGGCACATAACTATAAACGATCACTCGTAAAACCAGGCACAACGTCCATAGTAGTGCGCTACCCGTCTAATGAAAGTAGGTTGTGTATTGTCTGTCGTATTTGAAGAGCTATACCTCCATAATACAAAAGCAGTTGTGGTTTTTAAATATGCTAGCAAGTACTTGGGGTCCGACAGTCGCAGGAGTAAAATGCATGGGTTAGATGAACTAGGAAAGGCCGACATGGAACAACTGGCGGTCCCTATAGGCATGGAGAGACCGACATTAAAAGAGAACACTGGAGGCCAGGCTGTGAACCCGAAAGCGTTGCAACGAGTAAGAGAGATGGGCGATGTAGGGCCCAATTATAAGTGCCCTGGAGAAAAGGAGCTATTCATAATAACTGATAAATTCAAAGCAAAATATTCAGGTCACCGTAAACATTGTAATACGTTCTCCCTTTCAAATGGCAAGAGGTTTAATTGGTTGAAATGTAGCCATGGGCGAGGAGTTTGTTGTACCTGGTAACTACCAGGTGCAGTGAACTCCGCACAACTCAAAATGTTGACCCCCTCGTAATTATAGTCTTTTGTGTCATTTCCTCATGACAGCACCTACCCCCTGCCACCCCCCCTACGGTAGTGTGCAGAGAAAGCTTGGAACGGCATGGGTGTGTGTCCTCCCCAGCTCTTTCAGCACGGTCACTTCCGGGTTAGAAAGATATTCGGGATGGCTGCTTACACCTGTAGCCGCTGAGCGTGTCCCTCTTTGTGACTGTGCTACACCCATTGGACTCACAGGGCTTCAGCCCCCCCCCCCCCGTCGCGTGTGGCAGCCCGGGATGAGACAGCCTCACGGCGCACACACAGCCTCGCTGTTGTTTCACCCCTTCTAAGAGCCCCTGCAGCTCCACTCTGCCTATGGCTTGAAAGATTCAGCCCCCCCCCCGAAATTTTTTCTTTGCCCCCCCCCCGAAATTTGGCTCTAGTTGCGCCTCTGACTCAGTGGCGTAACGAAACTTGAGGGGGCCCCCCTGCAAAGTACATGGAGGGGGCCCCCCATTCTCCTCGCCAGTCAAGAGCCATCAGACCAGCGACCCGCCATACTGCAGGGGCTCACCCCAGCCATAAAAAAAGGATTCTGGTTCCTCTATTGGTCACATCCGCCCTCTCATCGAGCGATTTACATACATCAGTAAATGCTGCTGCGCCCTCCAACACAGTTACATAACACTGCCTCCAGCCGGCCCACCAAACACATCCTCCTACTTGATGAGCCACCTTCAAGCGAAGCCCTCTCAGTGGACCACCTCCAAACTCAGATCACTTCCGTCGTGCCTGCTACTAACTCATCCATTACACTCTACCCTCACCCCTATGAAACCCGCAATTATGCTTTTCTGCCCGCCTTTAAAACCACCCCTCGGATGTCACTGCAAACCTGTGACCGCCGCCTACTGCTCCCCTGTCCATCACCCACAGAAAGACTGATGATCGGTCACCATCTAACCACTGCCTACCAGTAAAGACAGAGCCTTTCAGCTGCTGGCCTCCCCAATGCCACTGTGGAAGTTTAAAAAATGTTGAACAATCTCTGCAACTGACCACCTCAAAACATTTCTTCCTGCTAGCCTATACGGCATCAAAGCCGTTCCTGCTACTTTTCATCCTCTGCATGATGCACACAATAATATCAAATGTACAAAGGGTCCGATTTTTGTTTCCTCACGCCAACATTAATTTACACTATGTACCCCACTAAACCATACCTGCTGTCAAAGGCAAACCAGATCCCATATGTAGCACCAGTCAACAAGTACCCCAAGGACAAACACCAGAGAGAATGAGCGATTCATGAATTAAACCTACAATGACAACGTAGCATTTCCCCACCAACTGTCAGCCCAGCGAAGTCTGCAACCGCACAGGAGCCATCAATACCGGCAACATCTAAAGCGCATTTCCACTTCCTTTCTTTGGCAGCTCCTGATACATATACGTATGCCTTCTGGGCGCCATCTACCACAGACCACAGCATTCTTTGTGTCCCTAAGACTAACCGAATGCTGTTGGTGAACGCTTCTCTTCCCCCTTCCTTACTAATAACTAATGGAGGATAATGAAAAAAAAAGATAGTATTTTCTTATGCAAATAGCGTATCAAGCACTTGCTGCCCGCAGTCCTCGCCAGATCCACCCAAATCAATATTCTGCTATCGCACCATCCTGTCACCCCTATTATTATCTGAAGATATTTTTTTATCCCTTCCTTGAACTGGGAAAAGCAATACTTTGCACACAAACAAGTCCCTTTAAAACCTTTGCTACTTAAAGACTCGCAAAGCACTTCCTTGTTTTACTAACTGTTGTAAAGCAAACGGATAACTCATTCTAGGATTGGGATTATTGTTTAGAGGTGTGGAAGTTAATACTGAGACATAGGATGATTTTTTGCATACTCTCGTTCTTCCCTGCATGCGCACACAAAGCAACATTACAATTTAGCTAAACAAATTGTTCAAAAATGTACCGGAAGGTAAAGAAACAGCCCAAATAATTTTTACAAAGAAAAATAGACAATCGTCAACTTTATACCCCATGACATAAAAGCCTTAGCGTGCACAGCTTACTCAAATCCACGCTACCTAATTCTACCAAACTCAGCACATTTGAACATCTCATAATTCCATGCCACACAATTCAACTATAAATAATTTAACCCTACATTCCATACTACATAATTACAATCCTAAAAATTAAAAAACATATATTTCTACTTCACTCCATACCACATAAGTCCACATCACATAATAACATTCCACACAACTTAATAGCACTCCAAACCACATAATTACACTCCACACAACAAAATTTAAGTATACATAATTCCACTTCAACCTATATAATTATACGTCACACAACATATTTACACTCAACTTTAAAACACAGAATTACCCTCCACAAAATACAACTCTGCAACATGCTACATAATTCCACTCCGCACAATTATACACCACACCATGCCACATAATTCCACACGTCTCACAATTCCACAATTCATCCCCACACAATTCATCACACATAATTACTCCACATAATACCACTCAGCACCACATAATTAACCTCCACATAATTATGCTCTCATCCATATTGCATAAATACACTCCACATAAATCTAGTCTATGCCACGTAGCAACATTCCACATACACTCGTTCTTTCCTGCATACGCACAAAAAGAAACATCACAATTTAGCTTAACAAATTGTTCAGAAATGTACCGGAAGGTAAAGAAACAGCCCAAATTATTTTTACAAAGAAAAATAGACAATCGTCAACTTTATACCCCATGACATAAAAGCCTTAGCGTGCACAGCTTGCTCAAATCCACGCTACCTAATTCTACCAAACTCAGCACATTTGAACCTCTCATAATTCCATGCCACACTATTCAACTATAAATAATTTAACCCTACATTCCATGCCACATAATTACAATCCTAAATATGAAAAAACATATATTTCTACTTCACTCCATACCTCATAATTCCAAATCACAAAATAACATTCCACACAACTTAATAGCACTCCAAACCACATAATTACACTCCACACTACACAATTCAAGTACACATAATTCCACTTCAACCTATATAATTATACGTCACACAACATATTTACACGCAACTCCAAAACACAGAATTACCCTCCCCAAATACAACTCTGCAAAATGCTACATAATTCCACTCCGCACAATTATACACCACACCATGCCACATAATTCCACAAGTCACAATTCCACAATTCATCCCCACACAATTCATCACACATAATTACTCCACATAATACCACTCAGCACCACATAATTAACCTCCACATAATTATGCTCTCATCCATATTGCATAAATACACTCCACATAAATCCAGTCTGTCACGTAGCAACATTCTACATAACTACACTTCACACCATGCCTCATAATACCACTCAACATAATTTTCACCCAGCAGCGAACACTTCCACGTCACACATTTCAACTCTACACATTTCCATTCCACACCACATAATTCAACAACAAACTACATAATTCAAACCAACAACAGAATTACATAACACACCACATACATCCAATCTACACCACAAAATTCCACATCATGCTATAATATTTAACAGCACACCACATAAGTAAACTCCACTACATACCACTCCACAACGCAAAATACCATTCGAGATAATCTCATTCCAAGACACACAATCCCACTCCATGACACACAATCCCACTCCACATAATTCCAGTACACTCAATACCACACAATTACTATCCACATAATTACATTATTTCGCTACACAGATCCAATCCACACAATACAATTCCACAACTAACAATTTCAATCCAAACCACATATGTCCACTTGACACCACACACATTCACTCCACTCCAAGCAGAAAACACATAGGTAAAATACACTGTCCTTTACAATGTCAATAGCTCTAACTCTCACAAATGCGAGATCAATTGCATTGCAAATGCTTGTTTACCTTCCAATGCGACCTAGCAGATCCTGTTAATTTTTTTTATTTTTATTTATTTTATGGAGTTTTATATAGCTCGAACTTGACCCGTATCGGGTATCATAGCGCTTTACATGAGCACCAGTTGAGTTACATGAGGACACATTCATATTTGTTAGGCACAGGTAGATTAAGTGATTTGCCCAGAATCACAGGATGTTCAGCGTCATTGTTGAAACTCGAACCCAGTTCCCCAGATTCGAGGTCGACCGCCCTAGCCGTTAGGCCAACTCCTCTCCCAAGTATGAGTAAGAATAGGCATAAGAAGGGCTAAGCAGAAGAGCTGAAGTATTTAGATGTAAAAGTAGTGGAAGGTAGGTTCAAGTAGGAGTATGCAGGAGTAAGAGTGCAAGTAGGAGTAGGTAGGACTAAGTTAATGGTAATAAGGGCATTGGTAAATATGGTAGCAAAAGTAAGAATAGCAGTTAGAAGACGTAATAGGAGTAAGAGGAGAAATGAGTAAGAGCAGGAGGAAATAGGCGTAATAAATTGTAAGTGGAAGCAAGAGTATGTTGGAATAATAAAACGTAAGAGTGGGAACAAATATGAGGTGTAAGAGAAAGGTAAAATTAAGAGGTTACGTAGCACAGTAAGAGGAAGTATGCAACATATGAGTAGAAACAAAAATCAGCAGTAGGCATAAGTAGGAAAAGTTAGTAAATTAAGTGCAAGAGTAATGAAAGTAAGATTGAAAGAGACCAAGATGAGAAAAGAAAGACGAAGACAGCAAATCCTTCCATATTCTTCAAGGACTCCAGTGCTAACAAAGCGTGACATGCTTTTCATTTTATGTACACATCAGATGAAGAGCAAGGACCTTCCATTAAGCGCTATTGTAACACGCTTCAGTTGTAACTTGCGTGCAGCTACAATAGGTACAATTTATGTGTTTTATAGCGCTCACAAACAGCATAAGCGTGTTTCTTGGCACTATTTCAACAAAAGTTAACACTATGCCACTGGCAGAGGTGCAATTTGTTTTATTAATGGGTTGCACACAGACCGCTCTCTGTGACGTGCTGTTCGACGAAAAAGTGCAAGAAAAGACTTCTTAATACCTCGTGAGCAGCACTTCAGAACTGTTTGGATAAAGCTTAGCCGATGCCCGGGAGCCGAATAGTGATTTTTGTGTGTCTCTGGCGCCCAGTAGCAGTGCGTTTACCCCGAGGGCCACATTTGGCATGTTCTGATTTGAACTCACCATTATAGAGAGAATGTAATACTAGGTCATTTATTGTCACATGCAACAAGGGTTGTCAATCCCGGCCCCCTTTCTCTGTAGTCCCCGGCACCTGTTTAGAGGTGGACAGGAAGGAGCCCTCTCTCCTTCCAGCACAGCAAGCAATACCACAGAACAGCGCCAAGACCAACACAAACGGCTCCCGGTAGCTCAGCTCATGTGCCCCGGTAGATGTGAGGCTGTGAGCTGATGAGTAAGAGGATTAGGAGCAGGGTGAGGAGCTGGCAGCCTACACCAGGGTGGAGCAACAGCACCGAGGCGTCTACAGCAACAGGGGACGGGTCTCCTCAGCTCCGAAGTGTGAGGCCAGCACGTGGGAGCCATGCAGCGGCAGCCAATGCTTGTGAAGCAAGTAATCAAGCATTGGCAAAGGTAAAATAAAACCAAGCTAGTGCCAACTAACAGGAAGGGTGGGACGGGGAATGATAAAATTGGGGGCAGGAGGCAGGCCCGGCTCCAGGAATTTTTATTTGGGTGGGCCAAGGGTACATTCGGGTGGGCCACTGCTGGCCCAATTTATCGCTTATATATCTAGCCAGGCCTGCTTCTGGGCCCTCCTTTATCTCTCCTTACTCTTACAAGGCACAGTAAAACGCACTCTTTTCAAAGTCTCTTTCTAAATGTTATCACTCTCAAAAAGTGCTTTTCTACCATGCAATGTCCCTTTGATGGGAAGAGGAAGTTTCTAAGGTGGGAGTATCAAGCAAGTGACACTACCCGGGCTTCCTCTGTGCGAGCCTTCAGGGAGAAACCCTCTTCATTACTACCTCCACCTGACCTCTGACTCTGCAGCGCACTCTCTCACAGGCTTGATTATCCACTTTTCTACCACCCTTCTCCATCACACCTTATCTCACACCTGACCTTGGGCCCTAGCCCCATATCAGCCACCATTCAGTTCCGCTTTCACTATTCCCAGTAAAAAACAATAGTAAAATCACCTTCAAACTTGAAACATTGAATATAGCAGTAAAAAATAATTAGCATGCATGATAAAGTATGCTCCACAGTTGTCCTAATCACCTGACTGTTAATTAAATAAATGAAAACAGAAAGGCCATGACATGGCCGGCTTTATTGCTGGTGCAAACGTCTTTTTGACCTCTTTTTTGACCTCTTTCTCTGTAGATAGCTTAACTACCACCCTCCAACAGTACCCTTCATCTCGCCATAGCCACTCCCCCTCATGGCCTCCTCCTCAGACTCCCTAACTACCACCCTCCACCAGTGTCCCCCATCTTTCTGTAGCTCCCCCACACCCCATGACCTCCTCCTCAGATTCCCTCACTGCCACCCTCCACCAGCGCCCCTCATAGCTTCGTATTTTCCCCCACTCCATGACCTCCTCCTCGGATTCCCTGCCACCCTCCACCAGTGCCCCTCATCTCTCTGTAGTTCCCCCCCCATGACCCCCTCATTAGATTCCTTCACTGCCACCCTCCACTAGTGCCCCTCATCTCTCTATAGTTCCCCCACCCCATGACCTCCTCCTTGGCTTCCCTCACTGCCATCCTTCACTAGTGCCTCTCATTTCTCTGTAGCCCCCCCACCCCATGACCTCCTCCTCAGATTCCCTCACTGCTCCCTCAACCAGCGCCCCTCATCTCTCTGTAATTTCCCCCGAGCCCCATGACCTCCTCCTCGGATTACCTCACTGCCACCCTCCACCAGTGCCCCTCATCTCTCTGTAGTTCCCCCCCACCCCTGACCTCCTTCTCAGATTCCCTCACTGCCACCCTCCACCAGTGCCCCTCATTTCTCCATAATTCCCCCACCCCCATAACCTCCTCCTCAGATTCCTTCACTGCCACCCTCCACCAGCACCCCTCATCTCTCCGTAGATCCCCCCACCCGTGACCTCTTTGGATTCTCTCACTGCCACCCCCCACTAGTGCCCCTCAGCTCTCTGTAGTTCCCCCACCTCATGACCTCCTCCTCCGCTTCCCTCACTGCCAACCTCCACTAGTGCCCCTCATTTCTACATAGCCCCCCACCCCATGACCTCCTCCTCAGATTCCCTCACTGCTCCCTCCACCAGCGCCCCTCATCTCTCTGTAGTTCCCCCCACCCCATGACCTCCTCCTCAGATTTCTTCACTGCCGCCCTCCACCAGTACCCCTCATCTCTCTGTAGTTCCCCTCCACCCTGTGACCTCCTCCTCGGATTCCCTCACTGCCACCCTCCACTAGTGCCCCTCATCTCTCTGCTGTTCCCCCCACCCCGTGACCACCTCCTCTGACTCCCTCACTGCCACCCTCCACTAGTGCTCCTCATCTCACTGTAGCTCCCCACCTCATTACCTCTTCCTCGTTTTCCCTCAATGCCACCCTCCACTAGTGCCCCTCATCTTTCCGCAGCTCCACCCCCACTCCAGGACCTCCTCCTCGGCTTCCCTCACTGCCACTCTCCACTAGTGCCCCTCATCTCTCTGTAGTTCCACCCACCCCGTTGACCTCCTCCTCTGACTCCCTCACTGCCACCCTCCACCAGCGCCCCTCATCTCTCCGTAGCTCCCCACCCCATGACCTCTTCCTCGGATTCCCTCACTGCCACCCTCCACTTGTGCCCCTCATCTCTCCATTGCCCCTCTCTCATATCCATTCCATTTGTTGTACAGCGCTACTCATATGAGTGTAGGGTGTCACAGTACTTTACATAACAGCACGCATTATACAGAGACAATAAATCAGTCTATGGGGAATGTCACATAAGCCAATGAGGATTACAAGGTGTAGAAATCACGTCATCCATACTGGTGGGCAATATATTTTACGGGGGTTTGGACTGGAGAAGCACAAACTCAGGATTTAAAGAGTACTCCAGTGGTTGGGGGTCAGCTTTACTGATTAAAATGTATAACTGCCCAAACAAACTCTTTTTGGCAACATTAGAATAATGAAGGAATGGAGAAGTTCTAACTATATCATAATACAAAAAAGCGAAGTTTGTATGCAGCTCTTTAAAGACAGTTCATAGGTCACTGTCCTATGTTAGGATAGTAACTTCTGAACTGCAAGTAACACAAGGATATCTGTGACAGAGGTAGTAACCCACTGAGCTATTCTCATAAAATACAGTTTATCAGCACTTAAAAACTACCAACAGACAAATGGTTACTCTGCAGCAGGATCGTAAATCACCAGTTATCTGCACAGTTTTTATTGTAGTTGTACATCGGTGGCAGATTCACTGGGAGGGCCATGGCTCATGTTTGGGTGGGCCAGGCTCATGTTTGGGTGAGCCTGGCCCACCCGGCCCACCCCACCCTCTAGAACCGGGCCTGGCAAGAGGTAACATATCCTGCACTTGTTAGTGGTGTGAGACAAAGAAAAGGGTCAGCGACAGGAGGATATTTACAGCTGGGACTAATTAAAGTCCCAGATAACCTATCTGTAGAAATGTAAATGCTGCATTTTAAAACATATCAGGCATTTGTTATCAACCCACAACATAGCATGTTTTTTGAAGGAGCTCACAATGAAAACTCACAATTAAAACTGCTAGACTTACCGACAATGCTGCAGAATGTTATCTGTCCTGCTCTTTACAAGTCTAACCTCTCTCCCTGAAAGCCCCGGTGTTTCTGAAGAGTGCAGGGCCCCATCCTTTTTCCGGCCGGGCTCTGACTGAAGAGAAACAATGTAACTTGTTACTTTGTTTCTCTTCAGTCCTGCCCTGGGTCAGCGCGAGGAGCTCTGAGCAGGCTGCAGACTGCACCTGCTTTCTAGAGCAAGCATTTCTCTCCCAGATCTTTACCGAAGAGCTGAGGGGGCCCCCTTCACCTAACCAAAGACTGGGCCTGCGGGGGCGTTTGTTACGCCCCTGCTCTGACTGTGCTCGCGTGTGTATCGTCTAGTTGTTGGCTTGGCCATGGGACTGCAATGGGCGGGGGGGGGGGGGGGGGAGGTTTACGCCGCCATGGAGGTGCCTGTCGGGATTCTCTCTCTGCTGCCCCCTTGGCAAGACAGACAAAGACACACAGTGAAAACGTTGCTGCACACAGGCGGGCAAACAGCCGGCCGATAGAGAAGGAGGGTCTGCTACTCCCTAAAACAGAAGAGGGGGCTCTTCTTACCAGTGCTGCGGATTGGAATCAACCCGCCCGCCACTCGCCGGGCAGCGCTTGCTATCAGCAACGTGCTCAATGGCCAGCACGTTGCCTTTCCTGCACACACTAATTCCAATTGTACGTTTTTTTCGTAAGAAAGAAGCAAGTGAGTGTGGCGCGAATTTCAGAGCACAGGCACGTGCCAGATTACTCTACATAGTGCTAAATTCTGACCTCTTAACACAAGATAAAAAAAAAACAATAAAAACTGAAGACACCTATGCCTTTCCGCGAGACGCCCTGTCATGCCGTAAAGTAACATGTCAGTGGCCTGTGGTTGCAGCAAAGGCCAGCCTGGAGTGCTTACGGCCCCGGGGAGGCAGACTCACATTCATGCTTACATCACAAGCAACCTGTGGGAGAAAGTCTTCGATGGTTAACACCGCCAATGGTATCGACGAACACAGTCTGATCGCCACTCCTTTCTCCGATCCTCATCTTCACTGGGCTGGGGCAGTGTCAGATGCAGGTCCCCGCTCTCCCACGCGCCTCTGTCCGCCCACAAGCAGAAACACAAAGCAGCAGGCCGCGACACAGGCTGCTCTCTGGAGAAGGGGCTGTCACCGGGTACCAGCAGAGGGTTGATACTTTCCGCTCAAATGCCCTTCTGGGTCTCTGCGGACAGAGGTCATTAAAACGCCGACCGTGTCCAATGGTACGCGGCCTGACACACCCCGACATCTCAGGCACCCTAAGCACAAAGAGACTCATGTCCGAGGGCGCAATCAAGTCCCACAGAGAAGAGCCACCACACTTCACGAGGAATCAGCACTAAACACGAAACATCCACGCATTTCTGATCTCACAGGTGCCACAGATTCTGAAGGATACTCACTCCCTGGTAACGAACAGTTCAGAACTGAGTACCCACTGTATCTCTCTAAACATCCCTTGTGCCACCATCCGATGAAAAGAGCTGCAGTCTATGTCCATGATGAAATATTAAAATGCCACACAGCAAGGCCACCATCTCAAGATCATAAAGTGTAGCCCATTGCACTCAGTACAAAATCCAACCACAGGAGCTCAATCAATTACATGAAGGACTAGTGCAAAAAGACAAGCCCGGCGGAGCGTGGCGCGCGCGTGCTTGGGGGCGTGTGCGTCTGCGCAAGCGCGTCTCAGAAGCGCGTCCACAGACCCCGATGGCTGCGCGTGCCCTGGTCAGTCTTCCTTGGGAGCAAACACAGCAACAATAAGTCTCGTTGGCGGCAGCGCGAAGCTCTGCAACACCAGCGAGACCTAAAAAGGGCACAAACGATCAACCAGTCAGTTTTAGGCTAATTGCCGTCTTAGACATCGAGGGCAAATGCTTTGCAAAAACTCTGAACAATGAGCTAAAGTTATGGGCAAATCAGAAGTCCTTAATCCCTATTACTCAGACAGGGTCCAGGCATGGTCATGGAACTGGGGACAACCTAATTATCCTCTCCACTTTAATCCAATCCGTCAGCATCAAAGATACCCTGCCGCTGTATGCAGCATCAATGGATTATACAACAGCATTTGAGAAAGTGGACAAGTCTAGACTCTGGCAGAAGCTGTCCAACTGGGGCATCTCAGGAAACTTTCTCAGAGCCATTAGGAGCCTCTATACCAGAACCTGGGTGCGAATGAAAACATCAGCAAACAGTAGAGTTACGACCAACAAGATATACACCACTACTGGGTTGAAACAAGGATGCATTCTAGCCCCCTTTCTGTTTAATCTTTATGTGGAGGACACTAATGACGCACTAGCCTCAGCTTGAGCTTCCCCTCCCAAATTAGCTGGCACACGTATCCATTGCCTTCAATATGCAGACAATACATTACTATTTGACCATGCTGCAGTGGGGCTTCAATAGTCACTAGAGGCTGTGGTACAATACTGCAAGGACAACAAATTAGCAGTAAACCACTGCAAAACAAAAATTATGGTATGTGGTGCCAGGAGTAACAACACTTCCATTAGAATAAATTTAAAATGTACTATGAACAATGTAGCCCTGGAGGTAGTTCCAAATCTAAAGTAGCGAGGCTCACATGTAACACATCTTGCATCTTTGAAAGACACCTTTTGGTCTATGCTAAAGAACTTTAAAAAACTGTCAAAGAAAATGTGTGGCATGACATCACAGGCATCTGCAAAGTCATTGAAGCTAAGACCATGCCAACTTTAACCTATGGGTGTCTGATTTTTAAAATCCAAACTGACGAATGGCTTGATAAAGCGCAAAGGCGATGTTCTCCCCACTGCTTCACCGTCGTCCCAAACACAATTAGAATTTGAGCTGAACAAACAAGCAGTTATGATGAAAGCTTTATTCTTGAGCTATTTTGTGAAGCTCATGGCAGCCCCTAAAGGATCCTTCAAAGAACTGTTCAATAGTCTTAATTCGGCCATAACAACTGCCATAAAAACACAAAGTATTGTATTGTATTGTAATTGCATTTATATAACCCTTGAAGAGGCGTCAAAGCGCTTTTTCGGCAAGTAGCACGATACTCCGGAACCCATAAAGGATTAATGTTGAATTAGTATAGTGAAATATGAAAGTAATTTGAGTGGTGGATAGGTTGGTCAGTTATTTGGATTGAGAAGGATAGTGGAGGGATAGAAGAGGGAAAAAGGTTCGCATTTACATAGCGCTTGTTACCCCTGATGGGGTGTTGAATCACTTTTTGGGCGAGTAGCACGCAACTCCGAAACACATAAAGGATTAGTGTTGAATTAGTATAGTGAAATATGAAAGTAATTTGAGTGGTGGATATGTTAGTCAGTTATTTGGATTGAGAAGGATAGCGGAGGGATAGAAGAGAGAAAAAGGTTTGCATTTATATAGCGCTTGTTACCCCTGATGGGGTGTTATAGCACTTTTTGGGTCAGTAGCATGCTACTTCGGAACTCATAAATGATTAGTGTTGAATTAGTATAGTGAAATATGAAATTTGAGAAGTGGATATGTTATTCAGTTATTTGGATAGAGAAGGGTAGCGGAGGGATAGAAGAGGGAAAAAGGTTTGCATTTACATATTGCTTGCTCCCCCTGATTAGGTGTTGAAGTGCTTTTTCGGCAAGTAGCACGCTACTCTGGAACCATAAAGGATTAATATAAACACAACACTGTATACAGTGCATCCCAGTGTAACACGGCACTCTATACTGTGTATCTCAGTATAACACAGCACTGTATACTGTGTATCTCCGTATACACAGCACTGTACACTGTGTATCTCAGTATAACACAGCACTGTATACTGTGCATCTCAGTATAACACAGCAATGTATACTGTGCATCTCAGTATAACACAGCAATGTATACTGTGCATCTTAGAATAACACTGCACTGTATAATGTGTATCTCAGTATAACACTGCACTGTATACTGTGCATCTCAGTATAACACAGCAATGTATACTGTGCATCTCAGTATAACACAGCAATGTATACTGTGCATCTTAGAATAACACTGCACTGTATAATGTGTATCTCATTATAACACTGCACTGTATACTGTGCATCTCAGTATAACACGGCATACTGTGCACTTCAGTAGAACACTGCACTGTATAATGTAAAGTATATTATACGTCATTTAGTTTTTTCGGACTCGTAGATAATGAATCAACTTTGCAGATTTGGTTATAAAATATATAAAACCTCATTAAATATGACATTTGCCCAATTATATAAACTTTAAAAAAATTATCTAAAATTATATATTTAGCACCCCTAGTTATTAGTACTCATTAAAACTTTTAGCGTTCTCATCAGAGCTAAAATAAGTATTCTTATTAAGCATACCTCCGCCTCAGTTTTAAAGTGGATAAAATGTAATTTAGGACAGAGAAACAAATCGTAGGGGTTTCTAAGAACTGATAAAGCAAGGCCTGCAGGAAAATTGGATATTTTTGTGACAACCGCAACTGAACACTTGGAAGCTCAGAGTATGCTTACAAAAACGCTGCTGCCAAAAATAATAGCTAAGATTCTAGTCAACAATGCAAAGTTAATATAGTGGGAAGACAACCGACAAGAAAAAGCGCAAAAGGCATGTCTGTGTGGGCCTTTTGCGCTTTTTCTTGTCGGTTTTCTTCCCACTATATTAACTTTGCATTGTTGTCTAGAATCTTAGCTATTATTTTTGGCAGCAGCGTTTTTGTAAGTGTTCAGCTGCTGTTGTCGCAAAAATATCCAATTTTCCTGCAGGCCTTGTTAATCAATTATATCTCGGTAGCTATCCAAAACTCATATATACATATATTTGCCTTTGTCCTGATTTGAAAAAACTTAAGATCCTATTGGCTAAAACGGATATTCCGATGTTTATGTATCAATTAATGTTGCCAAGCAGTCACTGCATGTTTGAGTGGCGATGATGAACAAACTTCTGCCAGATACATGAAATTTCTTCAGGAAGTGCTTAGGGTCTTGAACTCGAGCACCCTAGACAGCTGAAAGAATGGGCTGTCCATCAGACTCCTAGTCAAAATTCCATATTACATTCAGCCAAAGTATCTAGTTAGGCCAAGTGGAAATGTAGTGGTAGGCTCCACTCTATTACAATTTAGCATTCCATGATCAGGCCGGGAGTCCTTGAGACCCAGATTTTTAACAAAGCAACGCGAGCCCATCTCCAAGTAGGCTTAGTGCTCCTTCCTGTAGGCAAGCTTGAATTTGTTTGTGTTACCTCTCCTTGGCTACAAGCCACTGTTTTTTCCAATCCGCCAATAAAGTTGTTTAGAAATCCCATCAGGTTTTGCAGAAACCGTCGTACATTAAAATTACTACTGTTATCAGAAGTCACTGTGTATTGCATTTTACGAAACATACTGGCCATAGGCCCATAAAGTGGTATCTAGACAGTTTCCTGAGTGGCTACTTTTTTTAAACAAATTAATATTTGTTCGCTCTGACCCCTACCTGATGATTATAGATCAATAATTGTATTTATCTCCGACAAGAGTGGAGACTAAGCCGGATAGCTGTTAAACTTTATATGACCAGTGCTTTCTAGTGATGTTATTATGCAGGCTAGCCACTGATTTAAATTCTATGACTTGGATAAACCAATTGAGTGACACTATGCATGGACAGATTGTGATGTTTTCTGATTTGACCCTGATGTTATTTGCAGGGCACTGGCATGAATTGAGGAACTTAGACATTACGTGATTTTATGGTTTTTATTAAATGTAAGTCTCTATATACTGTTATGATTTTAAAAAACTTAAAACAATAAAAGTATACCTACAGCTTACAGCACGACTGCTATAGACGATAATGGAATGGTTCTGATACTGGGATGCAGGATGAAAAGATGATCAAAGATGCTCCGGTTGTGGTGGGGTCAATTGGGGAGCGTTTGTGGTGATTTCTCTGTCCACTAGTAATGTGGAGTGACTTTGGCCACAGAGATCGAGGTCTCACAATGTCCTCTTTGAGACAGCAGAAGACAAGCTGCGGCTGGGCTACTAGTCTTCAAACACAGCGGTTGTGATGAAATCTTTTAGTGGCAGTAGTGTCTCTCTTGGGTGACCAATCCAGACTCTGGTGGCACTCCCTGGTCTGGCTGACTCAGGTGCAACGTTTGGCCACCAAGGGTCAGTCTCTTGGGGTGTCCAACTGCAGCTAGTGGTGAATCTTCTCAAGTGGCTAGCAATTTGCTGGTTTGAATTTCTTCAATTCTTTTGTCCCTTAAGCTGGTTCCAGGGGATCAGCCAACTGATCCTTGGAGTCACTGCTTTGGTCTGGGGTTGGGGTATGACATTTCCCCATGCCAGGAACCACAGGTAGTCTCAACTTCACTAGCCCAAAAGTGCAGAATGTGCATTCCAGCAGACGGTGCAGGCTCTCTTTGTGCAGTCCAGGGGCAGCAGGCCGCTCATTCTTTGGTCCTCATTCCAGTTCCTATGTGATCGGAGGCTCAGGGTGTCAGGGGTGCCATATTTAACCCGGGAAATAGCCCCAAGCATACAATGCGGTCACTAGCTAATGGGCTACCAGGTCCTCTCCCTCTTGGTGATGATTTTCTGGCAATGTGTGGAATCTGGCAATCTCAGAGTGCACTCAAGATGTCTGTACCTTACCTCAACTGTGAGGAGCATGGTAGCCCACCCTAGAGGTGTGGCTACCTGGGGGCCACACATCCACGGGAAAACCGGTTTGGGCCATCCTGTGTGCCTCATCTGGTTTGTAGATTGACTGCCTGGCTTTGCAGTGACAGGGGCTGGGGATGTGCATTCACTGTAAACAGCCACTGGGATGGCTGAGGTGTGTCCTGCCTCTCCTGGATTATTCAGGGCTGTGCTGAATAGACCTGGGCTGCATTTAGAGTAGGGAAGCAGATTTCCTTTCACCCGAAAGGGCCTGCTCTACCTTACACAATGCTGTCTCCACCTCCTAGACCAGAAAGGACAGAACTGGTTTTGACTGAGCACAGAGCCTCTCTGCCACAAGAGAACATGAAAGAAAAAGGAAGCACCATCTATCCCTTCTTCTTCTCCTGGATCAAGGTCCAGATCATCTTCCCCAACAAAAAGAAGACTTTCTTCCTCTAAACATGTTTAGGAAGAGAGATTGAGGCACATTGATATGGAAAATATTGCAGCCTTAAAGAAGAAATATTATTTGGACTCTGGTTTAGACTCAGATACCTATGAAAAGGACTGACTCCTTCAGTGAGGAACAAAGGGGAAAGAAGTTTGGAAATCACCTCCTTCCAGGTATACTCAATCATGTGAGAGAAAATATGAAATTGCCATCCCTAGAACAGTCTGGTACTCCTTCAGAACCAGTACTGTGACAGTTTTAGCATTCCTCTCAGATAGGATTACCCATTTATATTCATGTATATGGTTTGGTGTTTAGGGAGTAGGAAAATCTGAATAGAAGAAATATGCTCAGATTCATGCAGCTAATTTATCCTCTACCTAAAATGCTGTCAAAATCACCGCAATTCAGAGAGGGTTGAGAAACATCTACTTCATGTTCTCATATCAGACTCAGGTATCATAAAGTCTCCCTGGCCTTGGAGGTCACAAAAAGAATATAGAGTTCCATCATGCAATGGAAGACCTCTTGAAGAAACATGCAGTAATACTAGTTCCCCCTGAAGAGAAAGGCTTGGGTATTTACTTTACTGTACTCCTGGACCCAAAAGTCTCTAAAACCTACACAATGGTAACAGACCCGCAAAAGTGTCAATCAGTAGGAGAAAGGAATCTATGTCCAGATGAGAACTCTACAAAAGGTTGTTCTGTTGATTCTAAAGGGAGATTTTATAGTGATTATAGATTTAAGGGATTTCTACTTTCACATCCCGTTTGCAGAGAGACATAAGTGTTTTCTGAAGCTTTGCATACAGGAAGACCATTATCAATTTCAAGTTCTCCCATTATGGGCCCGATTAGGATGCCGTAGGAACAGCTCCGACCCTTGGTCGAAGCCGTTCCTATGGCATCGTAATCTCCTATCTGGATTAATTTACGACAGACCCATTTCGATGGAGTTGGTCGGAAATTAATCCAGACAGGAATTCCGAATGGTTTACGATGGGCTCGGAGAGCCCGTCTGCCATTCAGAAAGGGGCCAGTAATCCCTTTCTTTCTGTCTGAGGGATTACAATGGCAGATTCCCACAGCCTTTCTGTACCTGCCTTTCCGACATGGAAAGGCTGTGGGAATCTGACTTTGGGGGCCCTCAGCAGGGACCCCATGGATGCAAGGCCTCCGGCTGGTGCCCTAGGGTGTCCCCCTGTAGATCCCTGCACCCCGTAGCAGGCATCTTGAGGTACCTGCCACAGGCTGCAGGTATGAACTGCACCTCAGCTCTTTACCATGAGAGCATGTATTCCATTCAGAATGCATGCTCCCATGGTAAAGCGACTGAACAGTGTTCTGTCACATCTTAATTGCTGGGTTGGGACCAATGACAGGAGGTCATTTAGCCCCAGTTCCCAAACGATGTCTGATGGACTCAGGTCCGTCCGACGTCGTAATCCGCCCCTTAGTCTTCAGTCTGTGCGTGGATGTTTACGAGAATGGGAGCCCCATTGTTTGTACTCCCTCTCAGGAGATGATCAATCTTCTTATTCCATCAAGGAATCTGGTCCTCCAAGAGCTGTCAGTAGTCCATCTATGCCTCCCAGACTTCGGCAGCCTTCACAAAGAATAAAGATTCCCAACATCTCCTGACTTTTCAGGCGAAGTTTAATCATCCTCAACTCTTAGTCTAAACCCAGTGAACACATCCAGAAATCAAGGCACATATTCATTTATTCTATGAAGGTGGTCTTACCTCACATCATAATTTCAGATCCTCACAAAGAGACAAATTTCTGCTTTCCAATACAGCACCACGCGATTTCAGCACCAGTAGAATCACTTCACCAAAATCATTGAGGTAGCAGACAATACATCAAACAATTTTGCCTGAATGTCTGACCTTGATGATGGTCATTGTATGTTTCATTTTCATACAAATTACAGCATGTTAATAAACTAATAACTACTATTAAAATCAGCACACGGTCTGTGAAGGCTTTTTTTTTAACAGAGTAGCAAATTGTTTTCCCTGAATGGATTCCAAGTGAAGGAAGTGACCCGATTAGGGCCGAATCCCACGTCGTACAGGATGTGGCACCACCTCTTCCCAGGGGAGCAAACTCGGTCAATCCTGTCCAATGAACAATGCACCAATTTCGCCTCTCCCTATTCTACTGTGGCCTGACTTACCAAGTCCATCCCTGCTAGTCTGACTTTTACTTTGGTGCACTGTTTCTCCGTCGGGGACACAAATTGTACCTGGCTAATCCAGGGACTTAGGGGTCTGCACACAGGAGCTCAGATACAGAGGGGCCAATGGACAGGGGCTCAAGCACAAATGGGCCAGCAGACTGGGGCTCCTGGATGGCCTTGATCTCAGGTGGCACTGCCTCTTTCAATATTGAGTCGTTCTCCTCCTCCGTTTGTGCCCACGTCAGCCGGGCATCCGAGAGAGAAAAAAATGGGGCACCGGCTCGGTTTCAGAGTCACCAACTCTGTCAAGCACCCATTGGTCGTAGGGTAAAGGGAGGGGCACCTTGCGGCAGTGCTGGGAGGGTATCCAATTCTTCAGGCCGGCCACCTTCACGGCGGTGCGGGTGGCAAGGAGCACCTGCGCAGGCCCCTTTCTTCGCTGCTCCAAGCTGCCCTTCCTCTGGAAGTGCCTGGTCAGCACAAAGTCCCCAGGCCGAATATCATGCCCTGTCCTCTCGGGTGCTGGTGGTAGGATTTTGTAGATCTGTTGGTGAATAGAACGCAAGCTTTTAGTGAACACACACAGATAATCCACTAACAAAGAGTTTTCAATTTCAGAAAATCATCAAGGTTGAGGGACACACCAGACATTTGTGGGTCGTCCAAACACAACCTCGTATGGTAACAATCCTGTCCTACAGCGAGCCGTAGCTCTTGTACAAAAAAGAGCTAATGGTAAAGCATCTGGCCACTGCAATCCTGTGCTCTCCTGAATCTTTGCCAATTTCAGTTTCAGAGTACCATTGTACTTCTCAACCTGACCTGTGGCTGGGTGTGGTTCGCAACATGAAATTTCTGCTTGATTTGCAACCCATCACACAACTACTGAATGACCCTTGAATTGACCTGACTTCCATTGTTACTCCAAATCAAACGGGGCAAACCGAATCTTTAGGAGTGCCTTCGCCGTCGCCATGGCTGTATTCTCTTTAGTGGGGCATGCCTCAACCCATTTACTGAATGCACAAACAACCACCAACACATGTTTCAGATTGTTGACTCGTTCCATTTCGATGAAATCTGAAGGACCTCAAAAGGGAAGGAAGGGGGTGCAAGATTACCAGGATGTGCAGGTATGCCTTTTTTCAAGATTGTACATCATGCACACCATACAGTACTTGACTAGATGAACAGCAACCTTGGGGTTGTTGTCATTTTGCCATTCAGGATCTAACAATCTGCAAATACCTTTTGTACTAATGTGGGCTGGTCCGTGTGCCATAGTGACCACAGGGAGGACATATGCGTCTGGTGACATCCATCTCTGCCTTCCTCACTTATCAGTCCAACACCCATCCTAATCCAAGCGTGCTGTGCTCTCCTGCCATACTGCTAACTCTTCAACCGTTGCCTCACTCTGTATTTCTTTCACATTGTCTAGTGTATCCTCAAACATGGTGACCTCGGGCACCCACCTAGAGGGACCCGCTACAAACATCTTCTTCATCTTTGTCCGAGCTGTCTCCTTAGCTGTCTGGTCTGCAAATGCATTCCCTTTTCCCACGTCATCAGTAATTGCCTTGTGGGCAATGCACTTTACTATCGCCAATTTTCTAGGAAGTGTCAGAGCAGACAGAAGCCTATGTATAAGGGGGCCATTCTGGATGTATGTCCTATAGGAGGTGAGAAATCCTCTCTCTGCCCAGAGCCGCCCAAAATTATGGACGATCCCGAAGGCGTAGTGGCTGTCAGTATAAATATTAACAGCCAGTCCATCGCTCAATTCACAAGCTCTAGTAAGGGTACCAATTCAGCTGATTGTGCGGACTGATAGGGAAATTGTGATGTCTCAACTACCATATGTAGTGTAGTAAGCGCATATGCTGCAGTGGTGGTGCCATCTGGTAATTTGAAAGAAGAGCCATCGACACATAGTTCCCTTGGGGATCAGATAAGGGAACATCAGTCAGGTCTACCTGTCCCTTCATCTCCTCGTCTGTCCGGAAAAGAAAATCATGTATGTTAATTTCCTCACTCTCAGAAGGTAGGGGTAGTAGCATAGCTGGGTTCAGAGTGGCATATCTTTTTATGGTGATATGCGGGGCAAAGAGAGTTAGCTCATAACCCGTCAGACGTCCACTAGTAAAGTGCTGCGTCTTGGTCTTATTCAAAAGGGTGTTCACAGCATGGGGCACTGTGAGATTAGTATCAAGTACAAGCCCAGCCGATTGTCTTATTGAGACAGCCACTGCCACAACCGCTCTTAGACAGCTCTGGAGGGCACTGGCAACTGGGTCCATCAGAGCAGAAAAATAAGCACACGGCCGTTGCTTACCTCCAAAGGCCTGTGTTAGAACAGAAAGCGCACAACCAGCCATCTCGTGAACATATAACATGAACAGCTTTGCATAGTCGGGTGTACCAAGCACAGGTGCAGAGCAAAGCGCAACTTTTAATTGCTCGAAAGACTGCTGACATTCAAGCGTCCAGGGCAAGGGTTCATGCACGTCATTAGCGGTTAGTGCCAACAAGCTTTTTATCAGTAGGGAATAATTAGGGATCCAATGGCGACAGTAGGAAGTGGTGCCAATAAAAGCGCGCACATCCCTCTGCGTTGTAGGGATAGGCATTTTAACATTAGCACTGATGCGCTCAGGGGTCAATCTCCTACCCTCCTTCGACAGTAGATGGCCTAAATAGGTGATTTCCTGTTGACAGTATTGAAATTTAGACAGGGACACTTTATGTCCATGGTGAGCCAAATGTAGCAACAACTTAACCGTACTGTCTTTGCATCCATGTTCAGTGACATAAGCTATTAATATATCATCCACATACTAAAGCAATACATTACCTGGGGAGAGCGCAAGGGAATCCAATTGAACTTTCAGAGCTTGGCTATATATACTAGGGCTCTCAGTATAGCCCTGAGGAGCGCAAAAGATTCTAAAGCTCCTGCCAGCCAGGGTAAAACCAAACATATGGCGACTATCAGGATGGATCGGGATACTAAAGAAGGCATTTTTCAAATCAATGACAGAAAAGAATTTAGTCGAAGAAGGAATCATTGTCAGAATGACAGTAATGTGAGGGACCACCGGGAACTGAGGGACCACTATTTTATTAACTGGGCGTAAATCAATCACAAAACGATAAACATCTGTGTTGTCATCGGGGAAGTCTGAACATACTTTTTTGAGAATAGGAAGAGCAGGGCTATTACACACATTCTCCGCCGTCTCTTCAACCACCACCACCGATTCGATCAGATCTTGCATAATTTGCAGCAATGCTCGCACCCCCATTTGAGACATTTTATACGGGCGAATACGAGGCAAAATGGCATTGTCTTTAACTTTAATGGAAACCGGGCTATTTGCAATAGTCCTACATCCGTGTCACCTGTTGCCCACAAAGTGTGCGGCACATCCTTAAACTCAGCAGGAAGGGGTGCATCTTTGGACAAACACTGCTTAGAGCTAACCACATTTGGACCCATCATCATGTAAACACCTTGACGGGGAGCAAAAGATGGTCGCATGTAGTTTCTTTAATAGATCTAGGCCCATTAAATTTTCTCCACAGTTTGATGTCAATAGGAGCGGCGAATCCACAGAAAAAGGGCTGATAGTCAAGGCAAGAGGCTTGTAAATGGGACTTACAACCGGTACGCCGGAGAATCCTACTGAAACATTATTTTGGCCAGACAGAGCCGCTGCCGGGACCATCGAATGAGTAACAGAGCTATTCATTGCACCTGTATCCACTAAAAAATTCTTAACTGAGCCTTGCAAATCCGCGGTGACATAAGGACCGCGTTGATCTAGAGGTATCTGGACTGGTCTCACACCCTGCCCCTGGCTGTCCTAGCTGTGAGACATCCCTGTCACCTGGTTTAGATCATAATCATCATGGTAATACTGTCTCCCTGGAGGGTCATCAAAATAGTTTTGGTCTGTTCGACCCTGTGATGCCTTATCCTCCCGAGCCCTATCTTAATCACCTCCTTCACGACCCCGTCCACGAGAACCACATCCTCTGGGTGCCGCAAGTTTCTGCAATAACACCGGACACTCGCTACACCAGTGCCCCTCCTCCTTACGATACACACACAGATTCGGCACCACAGGCGCAGTGCTCCTGCTAGTATGGGAAAGCTGCCGGGCCAGACCAGCCCCTCGTCCCCTACCGCTTTCCCTAGATGCCGGCTGTAACAACACCTTTGTCTTCAACTCCTTATGCTTCTTTTCCACCTTCTCTTTCTCCTCATTCTCCCTGTGTTCATAATACTGTGCCATACTCAATATAACAGAGGGGGAGGTTGTCGTCCAGGTGCTCTCTGAAGCCTGCAACTGAGCTGCAATCTCTGGGACCAGGTTTGTGACAAATCTATTGATGAACAACGGGACACCCCCTTCTACTGACAAATCCTGTCCGCTAAAATCCAAGAACACTCCCTCAAGCAGAGTAAAAAAATCAGACACATCTTTCTTCCAACGACATGCCTTTTGACTTGTCCCAATCTACTCTCCTTGGCAGGATAAGAGAATGCATATAATATATAATTCGGCCAGGCCAAGCTAGTATCTCGGGGAAACAACCTTTACAACACAGTCGTTACTACGATGCTTTGTTACAACACGATGCCATTACATCGCAAGTCATTAAATTGACTTGCTCTAGATGGCGGTCCAACCCTAGGAATAGTATGATTTACTATTCCAAAAACCTTCCCTGCTGTTGAGCAGGGTGGAGTTGGATTAGTAAATTATACTATTCCTAATGTTGGAGCGCCATCTAGTGCAAGTCGATCTAGTGACTTGTGTTGTAAAGGTATCGCGTTGTAACAACGCGGTCATTGTAACGACTGCGTTGTTATGGAACGCAATGTAAAAGCATGCGTTGTAGCATGCTATATTCATATCTCGGCCCTAGGCTTCTCTCCAGGCTTCCTCTCCTGATCCCATACTTCAATCTGCTCCCATGTACCACCCAATTCCACACTGTGGTCCTGTGTGTGTACCTGCCTCCAAATATCAACTGTTACCAGTAAACCAAAGAACATTTTAATATCCACCAGCGTCATCACTGTCGATGAAGCAGCTTCTGTTACTTCCTTATAATATGCAGTAGGAATTTCCCTAGGGTCTGGTAACCGAGTCTTAAGGGATAACACCTCACTCCTCTTCCATGGGGTATAGACCAACTGTTCTTGAAAACGGGCCACAACCCTTGGTCTAACAACAGCATCATGCTGATCTCGGGATATTCAGGGTGATGTATGGGATGGACTTCCCTCATCGGAAACTGGGATACTGTCTTCGGGCTCTTCTCAAACAGCCTACTTCGGTAAGCTACCAACATTGCAACATTACCGAAAACCTCTTCAGGCGCCATACCGGCAGCGTATACATTATCTCTGATATCATAAATAATATAGGGCACTACATTGCTGAAACACTGTTCCCACAACCCAGTCAGTGTAGCTGACATGTGCTTCAGGGCATGCTGCTGCACATAATCCCTCATCACACTCCACACATCTTCAGTACTATAAAGGAGATGACGGGTCCACTGAGTGGCCTGATTTGCTACCATCCTTTTTTCTTCCTCCACATCAGATTGTATCAATATCCGCCCCAGATGCTCCCTAGCACCCGCCCAGTTCCCGTCCCTCAACCCTCGTACAGGGGTCCTGCTACACAGCACCGTCAGGGAATGGGGAAAGAGGGAAGGAGTAGTAACAGAAGAGACAGGCACCAATGTCAGTAATGGCTGTGTTGTGGGTGTGAGGGCCTGAGAGAGAGAAGACATCGACACAATAGGCATAGCAGGGTGACTAGCAGTTATCACAGGCGCAGAAGGTGAAGCCACAGAAATGGCAGGAGGTTCGGCAGCTAAAGCAGCTGTATCAGTAACAGAAGAAACATAAACGATAGAGTCTGAAGAAACATATGTCTGAGGCTGTGGCATGGCAGGGTATATTCTCTGCGTGGTGCATGGGGGTTGGTCGTGTGTCTGACAATTCTTTCACAAATGTATTATTTTCTTCTCGGACCACATAAGACTTATCACATTGCAATCAAAACTTCCTATCGACACACTCTATCCCCTTCTCAGTCTTCTCTTTATCATATGTAACAGCTTTCTGAGTCACTGTCTGCATCCTTCCCTTTCGGGCCTCCTTTTCAGTTTTCATTTGTCTCTGTTAAGCTTTCTTTTGCCATGTTCTAAGGGAATCAAACATTGACAGCCTACTCCTATTTGCATACAATTTGTCCTGCAGGAAATTATGCTTCTGCTCCTCAAAAGTGGCTGTCAACCACAACTGCAACTTGGCATTGTCCCTCGTATATTTGTGCTATAATGTACTAAACATAATAGGGCCAGGGCCATGTTTCACATACATCTCAAAGTTTGGAGTGCCTTCTGGAGGTGCAGGCTGACTCTTTTCCAATTGAGCATCAGTAGAACAACAACGACAACTCACACAGTATAGTTTGCTGAAACAGGACATTTAAAAACAAAAACATTTTCCCTATTTACGCCAAGCAGATATTTGCAAATATCCTACCAAAGTTGGTCCTCAGACCTCACCAAAATCCGAATCAAAAGTAGTACCATGTTCACAAAGAACTCAAACAAATTCAAGCGCTTGTCCAAAAACGATCCTCATACCGCACCAAACACAAACCAAAATGGCATCACTGTCACAAAGACATAACCAAAGCAAACTCACCTGGTGCACATAGGTCAAACGAATTTATTCTCCACTGCTGACTCTTCGGACCAAACGGTCAGATCCAAGGGTTTCGCCGTTCAGGACCCCAGCTGGGATGACTACTGGCCGAGGCACCTCCCGGTCAGACAGATGGGGCAGCTGCGAGTACTAGACTCTCTCGTGCAGGGATCCCCGTTCCGCCCGTCTGACCCAACATGAACCATTCCGCTCACCCGTCTGCAGCCAAGGAAGGGTCACTCACCCGATGGGGTCCCTGTTCGGGCACCAACAGAAGGAAGTGACCCGATTAGGGCCACCCGGGCCACTTGCGACAACCTCTCAGCTTTCCATACAAATGAAAAGTCGGTCAAAAGTCGGTCAGACAGTAGAGAATACAAACCAAAGTTGTTTATTAGTCATACACTCGAGCGGAGTTCAGTATGACCAGCCTACTTTGATAGCTGCCTAGGGACTGACCCCCGCCAATATGCAAAGACAAGATATACATTTCCAGCACCCCTAAAGACCCGCCCAGACTGGAATTTTCCGGTCTGAGAGCTGATGAACAAAGGTGGTACAGAAGGACGAGCTACCATCCTGGGACCGGGTACATGCTATCTCAGTTTCAAGGTTACTCTGCCTGTGTCCATCTCTTCTGGGAGCGGGCCTTCCTACTGGGAAAGGCATGCAGTGACAGATAGGTCTATTCATTAGTGCAGCGAAGCTCAACCTTGGATAATAAAGGAAAACATGAGGATGTTTTCCGCTGAGGCAGGCAGTATGAAATAGAAGCTTAATTTTGATCATGGTACAAAAAAGGCTGAATACAAATTGGTGTCGCAAATGATAACCTAACTCGCACAATGCTAGAAGGAGTCGACTAGACGCATTTTGCAGTCCTACACAAGGTAGACAACAGGGATTTCAAGTAGAACCTCAAAATAGTGTCCCTTTTCAGCACTTTGTGAAATTTTTCAATGTGAATTCTGTTCTCCTGTGTTCAGTCACTATTCTTCATTTTTTGTACCTTTTCCCCACTTGTGTTTTCAGTTTAGGCCCATCAGCCTAATTGATACAGCACAGAAATTATTATGCAGGCACCTGTTGGAGAGGTTCCAAGATCGGATAAGGGAAGGGCAGATATAGTCTCCTCTACAGGTGGGTTTTAGAGAAAACACGAGTGCCATTGGCCAATTGTTCAGGTTTTTAACAAGAATATAAAAGTGTGGTTGTTAAAAAAGAACACGTGTATGTTGTGTTTGTGGACTTATGTGCCATATTAAATTTAATTTAGTTAAGACTTCATAGGTATAACTATGCTCAAATCAGATGTGGGAAGAAGAGAGAACTGACAGACCGTATAGGGGTGAACAAAGGTGTCTGATAAGGGTATGTATTGGCACCTACTCTGTTCACCCTATACATTAAAAGGCTTGATGGAGCAGGTAAAGCAACATTTTGTGTACCTCCTCTATTTTGCATGAAAATACCTTTTGCAATTTTTGGTAAACACAAATTACACGCGGGACTCATTGCTATTTGCATGGCAGAATAACTCTAGTACGTGTAATAATAGAATATTGCATGATTTATGTTGCTTTTGTGACGTTTGCGTTCCAGTTTGGACCGAATGGTGAGTTTTTACTGCTTTAAATGTTGCTAGAAGCTAGGAAAATACTAATACATAAAGGGATTAGTGAGGGTTAAACATTAGAGTCTTCATTTCCGTGTATTAATTACTTTTTTGTGTTTGTTTTACTTAAGTTGGCATTTGGGCCTTCCAAACCATGACATCCAAAATGGAGTTCAGATGTGGCCACCATCTCGTGAGCGCGATGTCGACTGTGCAGACTCAGATGGCTCCGTAGACCTCCAGGCAACCTCAAGTCACAGCACAGTGTTCCTGGTCAAGGATAGGAACATGGAGGACTGCCAAACTTCAGTTAGTAAAAACCAATACAAGAACAATGAATATCCACAACCAGGAAGTTAACATTGTTGCACGAAGATGTCCTGGACCGAGGAAGTGACTTAACACTTCTTTGGGAACCAAAAGTATGGGAAAGATGGACGATGTTAAAATTTTCTTCAAATGGACCAATCGGATTATAGCATGGTCAAAGTAATGTTTCATGTTATCCCAAATTTTATTATAAAAAGGGTAGTAGAATAGGGAGGAATCACAGACCTACCTACGATTCCCATTTCCGCACACCCCTATCGACCCCACAGGCGATGACAGATGAGCTAGATGCTTTCACGATTCCTGGTCCTTTGGAGATCTTTGGGACTGTGACGTGCTGAGCAAAGAACTTTTTCCGGACTTTGAGCCTTGGCCTGCTTTATTGGGACAATTGAGCAGAAAATTCAGTTTATGCAGAGCCATTTGAATTAGAAAAGTTCTGATAGCAAGGATAGGTAAATATAAAATGTCATGCGATTGTGTTGTTTGACTAAATTTCAACTTTGATTGACTAAAATGATAATTTTATAATTGCAAACAAGATTTACATAAACAATATTTGATTAACAGAGATTATGAGTTTGTGATTTTTCCAATAAGAGATTAGAGGATTCTGAAGTTTAAATGTGTTTTAGCTGGTTCTAAATCACCATCAACCAGTCCAACTAATTGGTCCGTCGACCAAGTGGTGGAGTGCCTTGATGTTAAGGTTAGGATCTAGTAGGTGGTGATGCAAATGTATATTCTGTAATATAACTTTTTCTTCCCTATAGGGAAAAAGGTACCCCCCACATGTCCAGCGCATCATCATTCCTCCTGTGTGCAGACTTGTGAGAGAAACGTATGAGTGTTGGTGTTATGGGCCCCACCAATGAATGCGTGTGTGAATGAGTTAACGTGACGACGGGTCTGTGACGCAGAGAGGATCTGTAACTTTTGCCCCCCTTTTTCCGCGCTGTATCAGGCTGATAGAAACATTAACTGACTGCAAAGGCGACATCCCCAGAGCTAGCTGGCCAAGCAGCCGCATCTTTACTTTTTGCTGATGACACCCTATTTGTCTCTAGGACCCCGACGGGGCTCCAAAATCTATTGGCTTGGTTTTTAGCATCTTGAGGCTGGAAATAAATGTAACAAAAAACAAATTTATGGCTTTCAATCCATGCAAGTCCTTTAAGGGCATGGTCAAATTGGGAGATACCCCTCTGGAGCAAGTGAAGCAATTTTACTATTTGGGGATTAGGCTGACAAATGTATTGTCAAGGGCCTTCAAATTGCAAAGAGCCAGCTATCACTCCAACATGTAAGCTGTGCTCTGGTAAAAAAAAACGGAAAATATCAATCTACAGGCCAGGTGTCCCAGTCATCAAAATTTACAGAGCCAAGGGTATTGGAGCTGCGCTGTATGGTGCGGAGTTATAGGGTCAGAATAACGTTGGGGTTATCGAAACAACTGAGAATGTTTTTATGAGAGCGGTTCTGTAACTCCCTCTGAATGTCTTCCTAGTTCCCATGCGCCTGGACCTAGGGCTTAAAAATATAGCACTTGTGGCTGCATTTATACCTCTTGCCTACTGGATACTAGTTTTGTCCAATAACTCAGCACTCCCTTTGAGGCAATCACTGCTTGATGTAAACGCACTAGACACCAAAGGGAGTATATCAAGGCTCAAGTTTGTAAAGAGTTGGTTGTATAGATTGGGCATGAGTGTGCTTTGGACTAACCCTACTATCCAGAAAAAATCCTTAATATGCCTTAAAAAGAGATATTGGCATTATACTAATGAATAATGGTTAAAAATAGAACTGCTGGGGAGCTAACGAGGAGGTTTCTGGACTTCAAAGATAGCATGCATTAAGAGGAAAGTCTGAATCGCATTGAACCCCCATTAGATAAATTTGTGTTCCTAAAATTGAGATATGGCATTTTGCCAGTAAATGGATTTTGTAGCAAATGGAAGGGCTGTAACACTCTGCCTAATTGCCCTTCATGTACGGCCAGTCCTGAAACTGAAGAGCATTTCTTGTTCTTCTGTCCTAAGTACAGTGATATTAGAATAACCTGGCTAATCCCGATATAGTGTATTTTATCCACAAACCCTTTAAAAGATATCATTCGTATTTTCAGAAGTGACCACTCAGAATGGTTAATTTTTACTTTGCCTAGATATCTGTTATACGCTTGCATATTGAGAAGCAGGACAATGAAATCCCCTGAAAAGCAACGAAATTGATATTAGTAGCAATGAACTTAATTTGAACCCTTATATTTTATTGTATTTTTGGAGTATTCATTTTCACAACTTTTTAAATGGCATCAAGAGTTTTTACATAATGGTTAATTTAATTGAAATCTTTATGGCCGTTAGGAAATTAGATGTTCTAATACCTCCAAGAATTTAGGCTTCAGGAATCCTACTGTACATGACACTTTACCAAGCTTATTTCTTAAGGGTTAGCGTACATGATATTAAATGCTGCCAATAACTGTGGAGTTGAATCAGAGGAGTTGTCTAGTACTGGTGCTCTTCTCAACTTTTTTATTCTGGCTACCGGTGTATGGAATAATGTTGTTCATGTTTAAATGAGTATTATATTTATGATCTAACTTATTGGTCACATAGGTGTACTACCCTGACCTGTTATAAATGTATTGATTATGTTTATGTAATTCTGATTGTGCTGTTATGTTTTTTTTAATCGAATAAAGATATTGCTACTGCTACAGTTTTATGCAAAGGAGAATTTATATGGTACCAAGCTGCATACACAAGCGGCAAAACAACAATTTGAGGGGTTTTGCTACAAGCACATATATAGACATACATGCCCCACTTAAAGGTACACAGCTCCCCACCTTAGGGCTCTGCTCTATAGTCCTTCCTACAGTGGGAACATGATGCAGCATGTCAAAATGATGTGGTAAGGCATAATGTGGGGCTATATTAGGATTGATGATTAGTGCTGTGTGGAGTATGAGGTATAATGATGTGATGGTTTATCATGTGAAATAGTGTGGTGATATAATATGCAGTGCATAGTGTGATGTGTGTTAAGGTGTGCTTTGATTTGTGGTATGGAGTGATAAGGTGTAATGTATTATTTACTCTGAAGTCATATGGTTGGTTGCACTGTAATGTGGGTTTGCAATGTCGTGACAGGGTGTGGTACATTTTGGTGTACTGTAAAGTTGTGCTAAATGGTTTAAAGAGCAATCTGTCAATGTGCACAGTGTCCTATGGTGTGAGGTAATAAAATCTGAGTTATGGTATTGAACGGAGGCGTAACGTACCGTGTGGAGTGGACTGGTGTGGTATTAAGTGTGTAGTGTGACATGTGGCTTGATGCTGAGTGACCCAGTGTTGTATTTTGCATTAACGTGTTTCAGTATACGGTGTAGTATGATAGTTTGGTGTAATGTGTTCAGGTGTGGGCTGATGGTGTATACTGTGGAAAATTTAAGTGTGTGCTGTGATATGGTGCTGTGTGATGTGGCAAATTGTGGAGAGGTGAGGTGTTTCTTGTTGTGATATGCAGGTGTATGCAGTGGCGGCTGCCTCTGTACCGGGGGTGTGGGGGTGGGGGAGAGGGGGAAGCATAAAAATAATTAATAATAAACGTACCTTCTTCGCCGCCACCGCACGTCTCTCCTCCATCCTCTTTGTCTACCACTAGGAGCACCTAGGCTCCCGGACTCTCCCAGCAATCACGATGCTGCCGGAGCAGCATCGTGATTAGTCTGAGCAGCTTGTTTGGCCGCTCAGGTAGTACCTAGGAGGCTGAGCATGTTCTCCATTGGGCTGTGCAACACAGCCCAGTGGAGAACATGCCAAGTGCACATCACTGTTTGGCCGGCCCCAGAGGGCCGGCCAAGCCTCCATGCGCACTTAGTGAGGGAGTGCAAACCACTCCTGCTCCCACTGACAGTGGCGAGCCTCGCCCTGTCCGACCTGGCTGGAGGCCCGCAAAGAAAAAGAAAATGATAATAACTTCTTATTATTATTCTATTTTTCTTTTGCACTGCTCAATGAGCTGTGGGGCGACGCTCCTCCGCCTTATTAGAGGAGCTTTCAATGAGTGTATGTGCTTGTGTAAAGTATGTTGTAGTTTAGGATGTATGAAATGATATGCTGTAGTATCAGTGGACTAGTGTGTTTTAAGTAATTATCTCAACTTTACCATTTCCTCAAAAATACTCACCCGTGGATCCTGGCAAAACCATAACTCTGTAAACTCCTGGCGTAGAGAGATCAGACTGCCCCAAACATAGTGATTGAAGTAAAAGATCATGACACGGTCATGGATTCAAACCTCACACACCTATTCTAAATCAACAGTGACAAGAGACTTCTCCTAGCAGATTATAATTCTACGACGTCTTCCCTTACTTAGGCCCCTCTCACAGGATGCAGGCATCACCAGTACTTGTGATGGTGTGTTTAGATTATCTCACTGGCCTCCACCTCAGACTCTCTAGGAAGATAATTATCAACCTACGAAAAATCCAGAACATGGCAGCCAGACGCATCCTAAATTTCAGCAGACATGATCACATCGCAAATGCACTCAATGCTCTATACTGAATACTAGTCTCAATGTTTATGTTTAGGATTTTTTGAAGCGCTTGGCCACCAAAGGGCTTCCCTGCGCTGATGAGTGCTGACCTGGATAACTGTGCAAGGTAAAAATAGCCTTCAAATCCCTCTTTGTTGCACACCAGGTAGCACATGGGGCAGCCCCACCCTTCCAATAACTTATGCAGTGTGTACAACCAAAATAGAAACTTAAGATTGAGAATTGTCCCACACTACACAGTTCTTAGTGAAAAGGTGTATCTCCTTCTCAGTACAGACGTGCAAGCTTGCAATACGCTCCCAAACATAACAGTGATCATCAACAGTCATTTTGTATTCAGAAAAGCAGCAAAGAACTGTTTTTCCCAAAATAGGGTACCAAGTAACTCTCAGGTTGCAACTTTGACAGGTTTCCCACATGCCACATTGCCAAGGCTGATGTTTTGCACTTCAGTCGTGGTGTAGTGCTCTTAGTCTGATGCTCTTGGTCTCTATTCTTCTTCTGGCGCTTTAGGGCTCTACTTATAGTCTGCCACCAATGAGCTCTGGTCTCGGTCATCTGGTGCTGTTGTTCTCTACTCTGGTTCTGGTGCTTTCTGTCCAGTGCTCTTGATCTGGTGCCCTTGTTCTTCACTCTTGGTCTGTGGCAGTTGGTCTAGGGCTCCTGATCCCTGCTCTTGGTCTGGAGCTATTTTTTCTGCACTTGGTCTGGAGCTGTTGTTTTCTGCTCTTAGTCTGGTGCTTTTTTTTTGTTGCTGTTGATCTGGTGCCCTTGTTCTTCACTCTTGGTCGGTGGCTTTTGGTTTGTGGCACTTGGTCTTGGGCTCTTGATCTCTGCTATTTGTCTGGAGGTTTTGTTTTCTGCTCTTGGTCTGGAGCTGTTGTTTTCTGCTCTTAGTCTGGTGCTTTTTGTCCATGTTCCTTATCTGGTGCCCTTGTTTTCTGCTCTTGGAAGGTGGCTTTTGGTCTGTGGCACTTGGTCTAGGGCTCTTGATCTCTTCTCTTTGTCAGGAGGCGTTGTTTTCTGCTCTTGGTCTGGAGCTGTTGTTTTCTGGTCTTAGTCTGGTGCTTTCTGTCCATTGCTGTTGATCTGGTGCCCTTGTTTTCCGCTCTTGATCTGTAGATTTTAGTCTGTGGCACTTGGTCTGGGGCTCCTGATCTCTGTTCTTGGTCTGGAGCTGTTGTTTTCTGCTCTTGGTCTACAGCTGTTGGTTTCTGCTCTTAGTCTGGTGCTTTCTGTCCTTGCTCTTGATCTGGTGCCCTTGTTCTCTCCTCTTGGTCGGTGACTTTTGGTCTGTGGCACTTGGTCTTGGGCTCTTGATCTCTGCTCTTGCTCTGGAGCTGTTGTTATCTGCTCTTGGTCTTGACCTGTTGTTTTCTGCTTTAAGTCTGGTGCTTTTTGTCCATTACTGTTGACCAGGTGCCCTTGTTCTTCGCTCTTGGTCGGTGGCTTTTGTTCTGTGACAATTGGTCTGGGGCTCCTGATCTCTGCTCTTGCTCTGCAGCTGTTGTTTTCTGTTCTTAGTCTGGAACTGTTGTTTTCTGCTCTTAGTCTGGTGCTTTCTGTCAATGCTGTTGATCTGGAGCCCTTGGTCTCTGTTCTTGGTCGGTGGCTTTGGTCTGTGGCTGTGGTCTGGGGCTGCTGATCTCTGCTCTTCATCTGGAGCTGTTTTTTTCTGCTCTTGGTCTAGAGTTGTTGTTTTCTGCTCTTAGTCTTGTGTTTTATGTCCATGCTGTTGATCTGGTGCCCTCGTTCTCTGCTCCTGGTCGGTGGCTTTGGTCTGTGGCACTTGATCTGGGGCTCCTGATCTCTGCTCTTGCTCTGGAGCTTTTGTTTTCTGCTCTTGGTCTTCGCTCTTGATCATGGGCTCTTGGTCTGGTGCTATTGGTCTCTCTTGATTCTGGGTGCTGGTTAGAGGAGATTGTTAGCAGGTCAGGCAGCTGGAGTGAAGATAGAAGTAGGTGATGAGACGATACTGCAGGGATCCTACTCCTGGGTTGTTCCTGGGCCTTACATGGCTGAACAGTCATCACAAGTATCACCCTTATTTTATTTTTCCTTCGGCTCAGACGCCTTATCATGGGCATTTTGTGAGTCCTACATTGGCTACCTGGATAACACACTGCTCTGCATTATTGTCTTTTTCCACCAGAATAAAACCAGTTGCATGCTTGACAAAAGAAACTTTGTCATCCAGCATAAAATGAGGCGTTCTTGTTATATCCATTAAACAACCCCTAAATATAGGTTTTGTTCGCTGTTACACCATCTCAGGCAGGAGAAAAAAAGCTAATTTCTTGGATAGGGGAAGATGGGGAAATGTGAAGAGAAGGTCTGGTTTCTTTCACCAGTTGTACGACAGACTGGCTCAATTCCAAACCACTCATCTCCACAGGAAGAGGTGTTTACCTAACTAGAAATAGTTGTGGATGTGTCAGTGTACTTTACTATTTATAGAGGTGGATAGTGCAGGGGGCTGCAAGACATCTACTTGAAGGAAGAATAGCGGTCAGAGTCGAGTAGGCATAGTGTTTGCATTCTGTTACAGATCACAGGTATGCATGCTTTATGACGGTTAGGGTTCTGTGTTTTTCCTGTTGGTCTAGAAATTGCTGGGAAGAATGGCCACAAAAAATCTGGTTGGACAATTGGGAAGCAGTCATTCAGCATGTCCAGCAGCAGCAGCGGCTTCTCCGCTAAGGCGGAGGAGCGTCGCCCCACTTGCAACAGGAAAAATAAAATGATAATAACGCAATGTTATTATTGTTATTTTTCCGTATTGCAGCAGTTTTTAGTACTGGGTGGGGAGGGGCTGGGCTGTGTCACGGGAAGAGAGTGGTTGATGCACCATAAGTGCGCATGTCAGTGTTTCCGGCCATCTTAGGCCGGCTTAACCGTCATGCACACTTTAGCATTTCTCCACCCAACTGTGTTGTACAGCCGAATGGAGAACTGTCCCAGGCTCCCAGTCCCTGTCTGAGCAGCAAACAAGGTCTCTCGGACCAATCACGATGCTGCTGTCATACTGGTGACAGCAGCGTTGTGATTGTCTAGGGTAGTCTGGGAGCTTGTGTGCTTCCTGCTTCTGTGTGTTGTGGACAGGAGAATGATGAAAGAGAGGCGACAGGTAAGTGGATTTTTTTTTCTACCCTCCCTGTCCACGCCTCTCCTGCACTATTCAGTAGCAGCCGCCACTGCCCAGCAGAAAGTATAGAGAGCGAAAACTCATGAAGAGAGTTTTTGAACTATTTACATCATTCTCTACAGTACAATGTGGATTGGAAGTACATGGCCAAAGCAATGGTTGAAGAGGATTACAGAACACTGGCAACTGCACTAAGAGAAGATGGCGTGGAGTTCACTGCTAGATGGTATGTACTAGAGCAATATTCTTCTAGGTTCATCAAGGAGTACGTCCCAAGATTCGTGCCATCTATCAATTTATAAGCTTGTAGATTTATGGTCCTGGTAACATATCTACAGGAATATGGTTTCGTTAGAACCCAACTTTTTCAATGGAATTAGTTTTTCTGCTTTTTTTTGGCTTTTCGCCTTCACCCAAACCCAGAAACTCCCATTAATTTTTAGGTCACACCTATCAGACAGCACAAGCTGTCTAGTTGCAAAAGTTCTATTGCGGAATTACCAAGAATTTACAGTAAGTTTACAGCCTGCTCATTGGTTACCATTGGTTGGCTGTATTGTCACTCTCCTTACTTGTTTCTTGTCTTATTCGTTGGCTTGCTTGCCTCCCTCTGTCTGTGTGTATTCCTCTCATGGAGCACAGTCTCTTTGTCATCCTTTTGATTACCAGGGGGCATATCATTAAGGGCAATATCGCCGCTTTAGAGGCAATTTTCGCCGCTAAAGCGGCGATATTTTTATCGCCCTATCAGGAAGCTGTCACTAACCGCTGTTAGCGACAGTTTACTGGCAATAGCGCCCCTTGTCAGCATGCCTCCCATCGCATCGCTAATGAGATGCAAAGGAGGCGTGCCTGACAAGACTCCCTTGGGAAAATATCGCTAACCCAGCTTCGTCATATTGACAAGGAGGGTTAGCGATATTTAAAATCACGTTAAGTATGCCTTAACGGATTAATTTAACGTCTGTTAAATTCCTGACTAAGGCATACCTAACATGGAGGGTGGCTAAGACCACAGGCCCTATCATCTAGGATATCGCTAACCGGGCGATAAATTCCAGAGATAGCTGGCGATAAATATGCAAGTGCTGAGCACGCTTTGCGATATTTATCGCTGGACCTTGATAATATGCCCCCAAGTGTTTAGGGAAATACTTTTTTCGTTTTGGTTATGCACTCCATGAGAGTGCATGTTTTTACCTCTCTCTTCATTCTATGCTTTCCCCCTGTGCTCACTGTTGCTCTCTCCCTTGTGGACTCCTCACCCTCTCTGTCTAGTATGCTTCTCTCCCATCAAATTCCCTCACTCTGCACTCCATGTTGCTCTCTTCCTGGTGTGCTGCTTCTTCCCTTGCTTTTACTCCCTCACCTCTTCCTTCCCGCCTTTATTTTTATTTTTTTGCTTCCCCATGCTCTCCTCCATTGCCTCTCGAATCTTGTGGTCCTTTTTTTAAATATATATATATTTTTTAGAGGGCAAAATTGCTGCCGGCCTCTCCACCTTAAAAAGGAGCTTTTATACTACTCAAATTTCCTTTTTTTTTACCAATCTATATAAGGCGGCTGTGTCCTTTTGCACGCATGCGCATGTGTGGTGACGCATGTTCATGTTTGTGTGATGAGGAATGTGTGTACATATGTCATCACACAAGCTAGTACCTATGAGATAACGCGGCACACCAGATATGGCAGAATTATTGCACCTTTTTTTTTCTTTATTGCTAATGCTGCACAGCATCGCCAAAAAATGTTTTTTACCGATGCTGCTCAGCATTGTCACAAGGCATTGGCAAAGCCAATAGGCCTCAAAGATGAGACCTATAGCTTTGCCAAAGTCTGCTAACTCTACATTGACTGTTTACACTAAAATGCACACTGGCACAGCCTGAGTTAATGGTCAAACTGATGCCTAGGTCGATCATGCGCGTTTTGTCACTAGGGGCCTCATGTAGGTAAATAAATTTTACCGGTTCTTAAATACCGAGCCGTACCGAATCGGTAAATTAGAATCGGTAAGTTATATGTAGGTAAAAATTCGGTAACAGTTACCGATTCGGTAACAGTCGGTAAATACGAATCGGAATTCACCGATTCGGTAAATACCGAGGTGATAATTACCGAATCGGAAAATACCGAGGTGGTATCTACCGAATCGGAAAATACCGAGGTGGTATCTACCGAATCGGAAAATACCGAATCGGTACGTACGGATTCGGTAAATAACATCACATGACTTGACGAAACAGCTAATCCTGTGCAACGACAGCCCACCCAACCAGGAACTGCCCACACCCAGGCAGGTGTACACAATTAGCCGAAGTGGCCACACCCAGGCAGGTGTACATAATTAGCCGACCCTGGAGAGGCTTGGAGTGCAGAGGAGAGGCAGGGAGCAGTTGCATGTGCGAGCGGGAAACGAACAGCATGTCCAGCCAGAGCACACAGAAAGACGGAGGGGAAAGGAGGAGGAAGCTCAAATTCAGCCCCAAGGAACTCCAGGTGCTGGTGGAGGAGGTGGTGAAGCAGCACCAGAAGCTGTTTGGGAGGCAATCCCTGCAAGTGCCTGAGGCCGAAAAGCGCAACATATGGCTGGCCATCCATGCGCAGGTCAATGCTGTGGGAGTGACCCACAGGGAAATTGAGGTCCTCAAAAAGCGCTGGTATGACCTGAGGATTGTGACCAAGAGGAAGATGGGCGACATCCAGAAGGAGGCCAGCCAGACCGGAGGTGGAACCAACAGGGCACCTGCCCTCACCGAACTGGAGGAGCTGGTGGCGGCCACACTCGAGCAAGAGAGCGTCGTGGGTCTTGGGGACGCCGACAGCTCTGCCAGAGCCGCAACACACCAAGGTAAGACGAAAGCACAGCAATGTAGCCGCCCCTACCCCTATCCCACATCCCCCATTGTGAAACGAGAATCACACTGCAGTCCACACGTGTCAGTGCAGACAGGCAATGCATTCCGGGAGATGTAGTCAGGGCAACACTAACCATGACGTAAATGTCACAGGGCAACAAGGCATGTCACGCACTCGAGGCACAAGGAGACAGAGGACAGATTGGAATGTGAAATGATTTATTGTGACGCTTGCAATGCAGCCCTTCGGGGACACTGAGCCAATGTTGTTTTTCTGTCCACAGATGTGACATCATGCAGTACAGGGCATGCTGCAGGGGAGACGGCACACCGGCCACAAAAATCACCTCTAGCCAGCACGAGTGCAGACCAGGGAGCAGGCCCACTTGCAGCCGCACCACCTACGCAGCCAGCCTCGCCGCACACAGAGCCAGCATCACCTCACCGAGAGCCAGCATCACCACCACCAGAGCCAGCATCGCCACTCATGTTCGATTCACCGGCCACATCTCCGCTTGCAGGTGTGAGAATGAGGAGGCGTCCAGCAGCCAGGCTACGAGCCTTAGACACCTCGTCAGACGACAGCATGGGCCCAGAAGGCCGCACCGGGCCCCAGGAAGGGAGCCATCCCACTGTGCCCCACACCTCACAGGCAGCACAGACGGGAGCAAGAGGGCGCCGCAGGTCGCGTGTCCAGAGTCCACCAGCACCCACTGACGGCCATGGTGTCTTCTTGGGGCTCGAGGGCCAAATGTTGAAGCAACAGCGCCTGCAATCAAAGGCAGTAATGTCAGTCCAGAGGCACATGCGGGTGATGAGGACAAGCTTAGTCAACATGGACACAAACATTGGCGGCATGGCTGCGGGCATTCGGGACATGTCCCAGTCAATCCAGCAGTTGTGCAGCAAATTAGATGCTGACATCGAAGCACGGCGCCGGGAACGCCAGAGAAGGGACACTACCAGCAGGGCACTCAACCGTCTGGCAACTGCGACTTCCCTACTTTGCCGGCGCTCTGTGACGATGCAGGAGGGCCTAACACAGTGCTGCAGCGACCTGTCACGGGGGATGGTGCAGGTGACAAGTGCACTAGGGGTGCTATTGACAAGTCAGGCGTCGACAACTGCTGCAGGGGATGCTGCGGAGAGCATCGACACCAGCAGCAGCATCACACCCCCCGTCCCAGAAGCACGCAGGAGCAGCAGGCGGCTTGGGGTTGGCTCTAGTGAGGATGCACAGGCCGTGCAATCCACCACTGCAGCGCGTATGCGCAAACATTGATGTGGCCCTGCTTATCCACTTGCCATTGGGTGACGTAACCCTGGACATACTCATTGTATAGATGGCATATTGCCAGATTGGCCTGTTCATGTGTTCATGGCGTGGTGCCACATTAAACTACGTCATGACTTCTCACGACTCGCTGTGTCCCCTCACTTACTCAGAAATAGTTGCATGTGATCTCTGCCCGTCTCTCTCTCCCATCGATTGCAGTTGGCACTCTAGCTGCGCTGCCCTCTGGCTGGCCTGACTCATCCTCGTTATCCTCAAAATATGTTAGTTCCACATCTGTACCTTTTTTCGTGGCAAGGTTGTGCAGCATTGCACAAGTGGCAATTATCTTGCAGCAGGTGATGGGTTTGTACTGGCGTGCGCCTCCGCTCTTGTGGAGGCAGCGGAACCTGCTCTTCAGCAGTCCAAACGTGCGCTCCACCACATTGCGTGTAGATTTGTGTGCCACGTTGTATCGTCTCTCACTCTGGGTTGCTGGGTGTAGGTAGGGAGTGAGGATGAATGAACGGCATGCATATGCACTGTCGCCTGGATGAGTAAAAGGGAACCATCAGTTACATGCCTCTATACACTCTGATTTGCAGGTTTCAAGGGGCGTCACTGTTACTTACCCAGCAGGTATCCGTCTCCGAATTCTCCGGCTCTCAGTCGTGTGTAGATCCCACTATTCTGGAAGATGTAAGAGTCGTGGGTGCTCCCAGGAAACTTTGCAACAATATCTGTGATGATGTTCCCTGCATCACAGATCACCTGCACATTGATAGAGTGGGTGGACTTCCTGTTCCTGTAGATGTGCTCTGTGTCAGCTGGAGGACAGATTGGGATGTGTGTACCATCAATACAGCCGATGACATGGGGGAACTGTGCCATGTGATAAAAGTCTGTTTTTGTTTTCTGCAGTGCAGCCTGTGTGTTTGGGAAGCTGATGTAGTGGTGCATTCTCTGCATCATGGCATCCAGGAACTTCCTGAAGAAATGTGACAGGCAACTCTGGGATACCCCACCCACCGCAGCTATCACCACCTGATAACTGCCGGATGCCAACAGATGTAGGCTGCAGAGCACCTGCACATGTGGGGGTATGGCGTGCGCCCTTCTTATTGGCTGGTCCAGGAGTGGGTGAAGGTCCCTGATTAAGTCCATGATGGTTTCGGGGTGTAGCCTGTACCTCTCATGTATCTCTGCATCAGTCAGCTGGAATAGTGTGATGCGCTGTCTGTAGATTTGTTCCTCCCGTCGCCACACCCTCAGTCCTGCTGCCTGTAGACGTAGGCGCCTTGCAATGACGTACATGGCGGCCATGTTGTCCACGCTGTTGCATTTTGGGATTGCTTATGTGCATTGTTGATGGTTACCACCTGCTTTCCATCCGTGTTAATTACCGACTCTTATTTACCGATTTTCCTGGATTTCTTAATTACCGACTGCTCCTACATGTCATTTTAAATTTTTACCACTTCATATTTACCACTTCATATTTACCGATTCGTTAATAATGTATTCGGTAAATATGAATCGGTATTTTAGAATTCGGTAACTATGAATCGGTATTTACCGCCTCATATTTACCGAAAAGTGGTTTTTGGACTCCTACATCTCACTTGTCTGAATACCGGTCGGTAACGGCATATTTACCGAAAATCGGCCGTTACCGACCGGTATTTGGCTACCTACATGAGGCCCTTGGTGTGGTTCTAAATGACGTGTATACTGACGATACTGAGTTGTAATAGTGCATTTTAATGTCTTAAAATTGTATTAAATACAAAAGAAATTCCACATTAGAGCTGAAAAATAGGATTAAATCACCTTAATGTACCTATATAGTAACCAATTATTATGATATGCAAATACATTTCTTCATCTGTCAAGCTAGAGTTATGGCTTCAGCACCTGGTGCGAGAAGAGAGGGAAATACATGGAGCATTTGAATAATGAAAACTTGCAAGCTAAGCGGATCTCGTCAGGTACAAATGATCGGAATATTTTCAGCCAGCTGCTCTCTTCCTTTACATGAATAATTTGACAGGCCTATAATAAGTTGTTCTCTCGCTTACAAGAGACCAATGAAAGTTCCGGGTGGGATCGCTGTGGACACATTTCCTAATAGAATGATCCTCGAAAAGCAGGTACAAATTGCCATCTATAAGTATTCTGTTCCTTGTACTGTGTCAGAAACTGTGACATGCAATCAAAGTGAAAGAAAAAACACTCAAGATGAGAATGTCCGAATTTGCATTCACTGAACGCTTTTGTGCGTCATAGTGCAATCAACCACCATATAATTAAATACACATGTGCGTTCTTTTTCTCTCTCTGTGTGCACGCGCGTGTGTGTGTCTGTGTGTGTCGCTTCCTTTTAAATCACCGCCAACAGTACAGTGAAGTCATTACAGAGCTCTCTGAGATAAGCAACTTCTTTATCAAAACTCTTTATCAGCCATCTTATATCATTGAAACCAATTAAGGCCAGCCACAGTCCATACAATTAAATAAATGGAGATTATTAGAGAACAATTGTATCTTACTGAACACTTTTCCACTAGTGTACCGTCCCTAAAAATCACAGACTCCATCAGTTGAGGTATCAAAACAAGTTAGCTTCAACCGCACTCATGCACCACAAGAAACTGGCGTGCACTAGGCGTCAGTAAAACTTGCTAAACAAAGAGAAGAAAAGAGAGAGGGTGAGAAAGAGGTACAAAGAGAGAGAGAGAGAGAGGGACAGAGCGAGAGGGGTAGTAAATTCAAACACTGCTACTGCTGGGAGCTGCCAGGGGCGGGCCCGTCCTCCGCCCCTCAGCACCAGGAAGAGGCAGGGCCGCCCCCTAGGCTCTGTGGTTGGACATACATGGAATTTATTGCATGAAGGTAGTTTTACTTCTCTTTCTAATACAGCTCTGGAAACTCTCTTCCTGGCTCTATAGTAATCACCTTTTCATTCGGCTTCCCTAATCGCATCATACTGGTGGTAGGGTAGGGCCCGTTGATCCAGCCTACGTGGCCCTTTGGGGATCTGTGTCCTCCTACAGTATACACCACCGCCCAGAGACCACCCACTCGTTCTTCATTGTCATCCCTGCGCAAGCCAGTGAGAGATCCTGACCGCGCTCTAGCAGCGTAATGGAGCCCCGAAAGCCTGAGTGCACGATTCCCAGGCAGAGTCATTGTGACTTGCACCGTAATTGATGACTGCATTCGAGGTGGGCTCTGGTCTATGTAGTGGAGTTAGACAATTGGGGCGGGTATCTGCCTGGTCGACTTGGAATTGGCTGAGGCAGTGCTGGGAAGAAGCTTTGGCCCCATTGACAGTCTTCTCTGTAGGCATCCCTGGCATAGTTGGGCCATAGAAAACAGCTTTGCCCCCAATGTCATGCGATTGTTTACCCCCCACCCCCAAAAAAATTGAGCTTTCCTGCACAGGCCCTAAAGTTTTACCTAATGGAGACTTGCATTATATCCATCCTTCTCTGCTTAGTTGTCTTCAAGATTCCCAACTTTCTCCATATATTTTGGGGGGGTTAAGTCGCGTCTGTTGAGGCAATACAAATTTAGCCAAGATGGGTAAGCAGAAAGCCACAGATAGCAACGCTGCTCGCATGCCCCCCAGCCAAACCTACTTCTATTGACAGGATATTACACAGAGCTCTGGGGGACATCAGCACAGAGATCGAGCTCACTAAATGGCGACAGTCTCTAGAATCTGGGACAGACGTAGAGCTGGGTCTAGATTCAGTCACACCTTACCACACTACATCAGAGTCCATGCACAATTTGCCTAGCCTTGCCCCAGCAGTGCTTGAAATCGAACCCACGAGTGCTACTGACCAAGCTACAAATGGAGTTGCTAAACTCCCCAGGGAGAACCAAGACATCTAGACAGCCTGTAGGTCATACAAACCAAGAGGTAGCCTCTCATACCTCCCCTACCCTCCAGCACTCTAGTAAAGAGCTGCCTAGTGCACCCCCGTAAGAACTGTTGGTGGAGTCCGGTCAAAACCTGGACGTATTGAGCAATTCATGGAAGAGTGTATGTGCAAATTTAGGGAGTTACTACTGGAACAGCTTTCCCCACTATGCACCCGACTGGAAGCTATTAGGACAAGAATTTGCAATGCAATAGGTCGCGCATTTATAAGAGTTTGAGCTATTGGCATTGTAAAATTACAATGCATTTTATTTATGTTTTGGTTTTAAAACAAATAAAAGGCATTGTCATTTACAATGTCAGTAGCATAAACTCGCATAAAAGCAGTGTGTGGAGTGCAGCAGTGTGCAGCGTGCAGCAGTGTGCGGCGTGCAGCACTGTGCGGTGTGCAGCAGTGTGTGGCGTGCAGCAGTGTGAGGCGTGCAGCAGTGTGAGGCGTGCAGCAGTGTACGGTGTGCAGCAGTGTGCGGCATGCAGCAGTGTGTGGTGTGCAGCAGTGTGTGGCGTGCAGCAGTGTGCGGCGTGCAGCAGTGTGTGGCGTGCAGCAGTGTTTCGTGTAGCAGTGTGAGGCATGAAGCACTGTGTGGCGTGCAGTGGCGTGCAGCAGTGTGCGGCGTGCAGCAGTGTGCGGCATGCAGCAGTGTGTGCCGTGCAGCAGTGTGTGGCGTACATCAGTGTTTCGTGTAGCATTGTGCAGCGTGCAGCAGTGTGTGGCATGTAGCAGTGTGTGGCGTGCAGCAGTGTGTGGCGTGCAGCAGTGTGTGGTGTGCAGCAGTGTGTGGCGTGTAGCAGTGTGTGGTGTGCAGCGGCATGCAGCAGTGTGTGGCGTGCAGCAGTGTGTGGCGTGCAGCAGTGTGTGGCGTGTAGCAGTGTGCGGCATGCAGCAGTGTGCGGCGTGCAGCAGTGTGCGGCATGCAGCAGTGTGCGGCGTTCAGCAGTGTGAGGCGTGCAGCAGTGTGCGGTGTGCAGCAGTGTGCGGCGTGCAGCAGTGTGAGGCGTGCAGCAGTGTGCGGCGTGCAGCAGTGTGTGGCGTGCAGCAGCGTGTGGTGTGCAGCAGTGTGCGGTGTGCAGAAGTGTGTGGCATGCAGCAGTGTTTCATGTAGCAGTGTGAGGCATGCAGCACTGTGTGGCGTGCAGCGGCGTGCAGTAGTGTGCAGCGTGCAGCAGTGTGCGGCGTGCAGCAGTGTGCTGCGTGCAGCAGTGTCATGCAGCATGCAGCAGTGAGTAATGCAGCAGTGTGCAGCAGTGTGTGGCGTGCAGCAGTGTGCGGCGTGCAGCAGTGTGTGCCGTGCAGCAGTGTGTGCCGTGCAGCAGTGTGTGGCGTGCAGCAGTGTTTCGTGTAGCATTGTGCGGCGTGCATCAGTGTGTGACGTGCAGCAGTGTGTGGCATGCAGCGGCATGCAGCAGTGTGTGGCATGCAGCAGTGTGTGGCATGCAGCAGTGTGCGGCGTGCAGCAGTGTGTGGCATGCAGCAGTGTGCGGCATGCAGCAGTGTGTGGCATGCGGCAGTGTGCGGCGTGCAGCAGTGTGAGGTGTGCAGCAGTGTGTGGCATGCAGCAGTGTGTGGCGTGCAGCAGTGTGTGGCATGCAGCAGTGTGCGGCGTGCAGCAGTGTGAGGTGTGCAGCAGTGTGAGGCATGCAGCAGTGTGAGGTGTGCAGCAGTGTGTGGCATGCAGCAGTGTGCGGCGTGCAGCAGTGTGCGGTGTGCAGCAGTGTCGTGCAGCATGCAGCAGTGAGTAATGCAGCAGTGTGCAGCAGTGTGTGGTGTGCAGCAGTGTGTGGTGTGCAGCAGTGTGTGGCGTGCAGCAGTGATTCGTGTAGCAGTGTGTGGTGTGCAGCAGTGTGCGGCGTGCAGCAGTGTGCTGCGTGCAGCAGTGTGTGGCATGCAGCAGTGTGTGGCAAGCAGCAGTGTGTGGCGTGCAGCGGCTTGCAGCAGTGTGTGGCATGCAGCAGTGTGTGGCATGCAGCAGTGTGCGGCGTGCAGCAGTGTGTGGCGTGCAGCAGTGTGAGGTGTGCAGCAGTGTGCAGCGTGCAGCAGTGTGAGGCGTGCAGCAGTGTGAGGCGTGCAGCAGTGTGTGGCGTGCCCCAGCAGTGCTTGAAATCGAACCCACGAGTGCTACTGACCAAGCTACAAATGGAGTTGCTAAACCCCCCAGGGAGAACCAAGACATCTAGACAGCCTGTAGGTCATACAAACCAAGAGGTAGCCTCTCATACCTCCCCTACCCTCCAGCACTGTAGTAAAGAGCTGCCTAGTGCACCCCCGTAAGAACTGTTGGTGGAGTCCGGTCAAAACCTGGACGTATTGAGCAATTCATGGAAGAGTGTATGTGCAAATTTAGGGAGTTACTACTGGAACAGCTTTCCCCACTATGCACCCGACTGGAAGCTTTTAGGACAAGAATTTGCAATGCAATAGGTCTCGCATTTATAAGAGTTTGAGCTATTGGCATTGTAAAATTACAATGCATTTTATTTATGTTTTGGTTTTAAAACAAATAAAAGGCATTGTCATTTACAATGTCAGTAGCATAAACTCACATAAAAGCAGTGTGTGGAGTGCAGCAGTGTGCAGCGTGCAGCAGTGTGCGGCGTGCAGCAGTGTGCGGTGTGCAGCAGTGTGTGGCGTGCAGCAGTGTGAGGCGTGCAGCAGTGTGAGGCGTGCAGCAGTGTACGGTGTGCAGCAGTGTGTGGCGTGCAGCAGTGTGTGGTGTGCAGCAGTGTGTGGCGTGCAGCAGTGTGCGGCGTGCAGCAGTGTGTGGCATGCAGCAGTGTTTCGTGTAGCAGTTTGAGGCATGAAGCACTGTGTGGGGTGCAGCGGCGTGCAGCAGTGTGCGGCGTGCAGCAGTGTGCGGCATGCAGCAGTGTGTGCCGTGCAGCAGTGTGTGGCGTACATCAGTGTTTCGTGTAGCATTGTGCAGCGTGCAGCAGTGTGTGGCATGTAGCAGTGTGTGGCGTGCAGCAGTGTGTGGCGTGCAGCAGTGTGTGGCGTGCAGCAGTGTGTGGCGTGTAGCAGTGTGTGGTGTGCAGCGGCATGCAGCGGTGTGTGGCGTGCAGCAGTGTGTGGCGTGCAGCAGTGTGTGGCGTGTAGCAGTGTGCGGCATGCAGCAGTGTGCGGCGTGCAGCAGTGTGCGGCATGCAGCAGTGTGTGGCGTTCAGCAGTGTGAGGCGTGCAGCAGTGTGCGGTGTGCAGCAGTGTGCGGCATGCAGCAGTGTGAGGCGTGCAGCAGTGTGCGGCGTGCAGCAGTGTGTGGCGTGCAGCAGCGTGTGGTGTGCAGCAGTGTGCGGTGTGCAGAAGTGTGTGGCATGCAGCAGTGTTTCATGTAGCAGTGTGAGGCATGCAGCACTGTGTGGCGTGCAGCGGCGTGCAGTAGTGTGCGGCGTGCAGCAGTGTGCGGCGTGCAGCAGTGTGCTGCGTGCAGCAGTGTCATGCAGCATGCAGCAGTGAATAATGCAGCAGTGTGCAGCAGTGTGTGGCGTGCAGCAGTGTGCGGCGTGCAGCAGTGTGTGCCGTGCAGCAGTGTGTGCCGTGCAGCAGTGTGTGCCGTGCAGCAGTGTTTCGTGTAGCATTGTGCGGCGTGCATCAGTGTGTGACGTGCAGCAGTGTGTGGCATGCAGCGGCATGCAGCAGTGTGTGGCATGCAGCAGTGTGTGGCATGCAGCAGTGTGCGGCATGCAGCAGTGTGTGGCATGCAGCAGTGTGCGGCGTGCAGCAGTGTGAGGCGTGCAGCAGTGTGCGGCATGCAGCAGTGTGAGGCGTGCAGCAGTGTGAGGCATGCAGCAGTGTGAGGTGTGCAGCAGTGTGTGGCATGCAGCAGTGTGCGGCGTGCAGCAGTGTGCGGTGTGCAGCAGTGTCGTGCAGCATGCAGCAGTGAGTAATGCAGCAGTGTGCAGCAGTGTGTGGTGTGCAGCAGTGTGTGGTGTGCAGCAGTGTGTGGCGTGCAGCAGTGTTTCGTGTAGCAGTGTGTGGTGTGCAGCAGTGTGCGGCGTGCAGCAGTGTGCTGCGTGCAGCAGTGTGTGGCATGCAGCAGTGTGTGGCATGCAGCAGTGTGTGGCGTGCAGCGGCATGCAGCAGTGTGTGGCATGCAGCAGTGTGTGGCATGCAGCAGTGTGCGGCGTGCAGCAGTGTGCGGCGTGCAGCAGTGTGAGGTGTGCAGCAGTGTGCAGCGTGCAGCAGTGTGAGGCGTGCAGCAGTGTGAGGCGTGCAGCAGTGTGTGGCGTGCAGCAGTGTGTGGCATGCAGCAGTGTGTGGCGTGCAGCAGTGTGAGGCATGCAGCAGCGTGAGGCGTGCAGCAGTGTTTCGTGTAGCAGTGTGAGGCGTGCAGCAGTGTGCGGCGTGCAGCAGTGTGTAATGCAGCAGTGTGTAATGCAGCAGTGTGCGCAGCAGTGTGTGGCGTGCGGTAGTGTGTGGCGTGCAGCAGTGTGCGGCATGCAGCAGTGTGTGGCGTGCAGCAGTGTGCGGCGTGCAGCAGTGTGAGGCGTGCAGCAGTGTGCGGCGTGCAGCAGTGTGCAGCGTGCAGCAGTGTGAGGCATGTAGCAGTGTGTGGCGTGCAGCAGTGTGCGGCGTGCTGCAGTGTGAGGCGTGCAGCAGTGTGCGGTGTGCAGCAGTGTGTGGCGTGCAGCAGTGTGTGGCGTGCAGCAGTGTGCGGCATGCAGCAGTGTGTGGCGTGCAGCAGTGTTTCGTGTAGCAGTGTGAGGCATGCAGCACTGTGTGGCGTGCAGCGGCATGCAGCAGTGTGTGGCGTGCAGCAGTGTGCGGTGTGCAGCATAGTGCTGCGTACAGCAGTGTGCTGCGTGCAGCAGTGTCATGCAGCATGCAGCAGTGAGTAATGCAGCAGTGTGCAGCAGTGTGTGGTGTGCAGCAGTGTGCGGCGTGCAGCAGTGTGTGCCGTGCAGCAGTGTGTGGTGTGCAGCAGTGTTTCATGTAGCATTGTGCGGCGTGCACCAGTGTGTGGCGTGCAGCAGTGTGTGGCGTGCAGCAGTGTGTGGCAAGCAGCAGTGCTTCGTGTAGCAGTGTGCGGCGTGCAGCAGTGTGCTGCGTGCAGCAGTGTGTGGCATGCAGCAGTGTGTGGCGTGCAGCAGCATGCAGCAGTGTGCAGCATGCAGTAGTGTGCGGCGTGCGGCGTGCAGCAGTGTGCGGCGTGCAGCAGTGTGAGGCGTGCAGCAGTGTGTGGCATGCAGCAGTGTGCGGCGTGCAGCAGTGTGCTGCATGCAGCAGTGTCGTGCAGCAGTGAGTAATGCAGCAGTGTGCAGCAATGTGTGGCATGCAGCAGTGTGCGGCGTGCAGCAGTGTGGGCCGTGCAGCAGTTTGTGCCGTGCAGCAGTGTTTCGTGTAGCATTGTGCGGCGAGCAGCAGTGTGTGGCATGCAGCAGTGTGTGGCATGCAGCAGTGTGTGGCGTGCAGCAGTGTTTCGTGTAGCAGTGTGCGGCGTGCAGCAGTGTGCGGCGTGCAGCAATGTGCTGCGTGCAGCAGTGTGTGGCGTGTAGCAGTGTGTGGAGTGCAGCGGCATGCAGCAGTGTGTGGCGTGCAGCAGTGTGTGGCGTGTAGCAGTGTGCGGCGTGCAGCAGTGTACGGCGTGCAGCAGTGTGCGGCGTGCAGCAGTGTGTGGCGTGCAGCAGTGTGTGGCATGCAGCAGTGTTTTGTGTAACAGTGTGTGGCATGCAGCAGTGTGCGGCGTGCAGCAGTGTGTGGCATGCAGCAGTGTGTGGTGTGCAGCGGCATGCAGCAGTGTGCAGCGTGCAGCAGTGTGCGGCATGCAGTAGTGTGCGGCGTGCAGCAGTGTGAGGCGTGCAGCAGTGTGAGGCGTGCAGCAGTGTGTGGCGTGCAGCAGTGTGCGGCGTGCAGCAGTGTGCGGCATGCAGCAGTGTGCTGCATGCAGCAGTGTCGTGCAGCAGTGAGTAATGCAGCAGTGTGCAGCAGTGTGTGGCATGCAGCAGAGTGCGGCGTGCAGCAGTGTGTGCCGTGCAGCAGTGTGTGCCGTGCAGCAGTGTTTCGTGTAGCATTGTGTGGCGAGCAGCAGTGTGTGGCATGCAGCAGTGTGTGGCGTGCAGCAGTGTGCGGCATGCAGCAATGTGCTGCGTGCAGCAGTGTGTTGCGTGCAGCAGTGTGTGGCGTGCAGCGACATGCAGCAGTGTGTGGCGTGCAGCAGTGTGTGGCATGTAGCAGTGTGCGGCGTGCAGCAGTGTACGACGTGCAGCAGTGTGCGGCATGCAGCAGTGTGCGGCGTGCAGCAGTGTGAGGCGTGCAGCAGTGTGTGGCATGCAGCAGTGTGTGGCGTGCAGCAGTGTGTGGCGTGCAGCAGTGTGAGGCGTGCAGCAGTGTTTCGTGTAGCAGTGTGAGGTGTGCAGCAGTGTGCGGCGTGCAGCAGTGTGGGTCGTGCAGCAGTGTGTAATGCAGCAGTGTGTGGCGTGCAGTAGTGTGCGGCGTGCAGCAGTGTGCGGCGTGCAGCAGTGTGTGGCGTGCAGCAGTGTGTGGCATGCAGCAGTGTGTGGCGTGGTTTGTAAACAACAAGAAAAGTGGACATCAAAGGAAGGGTGGGAGGGAACGAGCATATGGGGTGTGAGTTATAACGAAAGTTAATTGTTGTAAGAGGGGATGCAGGAAGTGAGGCCGAGCGTGCGTGGCAAAAGCAGTCTGCTACTTTCAAGTCTGATGCCAGGTGCCAGCTTCGCGCTTGAATGCCTCACATGCACTGGCCATAAACCGCATTCCTAAGGTCTTGTTCCCCTTACTAAATCTCTCTGAATGCGTGAGGCGGCGCACGCGCAGGAAGTAGCTGGTGGCAAATGGAATGCACGTGGTTGTGCGCATAACCGCCACCCGATCCGCCTGGGAAGCCTTTGGGAGCATTTTCTGAAGACCCTACACAAGTCTCGCCTTGCGATCGCTTACGCGATAGCCAGGCGAGACCTAAAAAATCTGGATGCTATTAGGCACAGGCCCCACCAGTGATAGCTAACCCCGTGCTATAGGGGATCACAGATCAGTGCAGGGAACTATGAACCAGGAGTGCCCCACACCGAGCGCACAAGGGCCAACATTAAGCTTGTTGCCCCCCAGACTAGAGTATTTAGCGATCCCCCTCCCCAGGCCTAGGGATGGCCTGGTTTTGACTGTGTGACACCCTGCCCCTTTCTCCATTTAGGAAAGACTGGTTGTAGCAAAGAAGGGCACACCACTGAGGGTTCGTCGCCCCACTGGTAATTTCGTATTTAATGGTTTTATGCGGAACTCCAATTTACTGGTGATAAATCTCCCCCCAGCATCCTGACCATACGCAGCAGTCTTAACCAGAGTCCCCCAGCTGCGGGCAGGGCAAAGCGAGACACATGAAGAGATCTTCGATAACACCCTGAGTCGGCTCATACGTGATTTACCAGCTAACTACAAGTCTTAGAGCTAGCTCACAAAAGTCATTCAGTAGAGTCATGCTTGGTAGATGACAGGAATAGCTGTCAGCCAATGAAATTCCGACACCATTTTGGTGTTATTTCAGTTGCAGTGTCTCCCCTCCCCTTTCTTCCCCTTTCCCCTTGAGTCCCGGTAAGTCTTTTTTAGTGCCATAATACCAATTTGGTCCAGTGCGCTTAATAAATGTTTAAAATAAATAAATAAATACAATCGCAGTTGGCCTTCAGGGAATCCACGAGTATAATCGACCAAGTGTTCCGTCTTTTGATGTTGAATTTGGAAAGTTGTCACTCTCCGCCTTTGATTTGCTTCCTAGCCCAACTCTTTTGCGGGTACTTCAAGGTTTGGGGGTACCCAGTTACCCAGTTACCTACTAGATACCATAGTGAGATTGCATAGCAACAACTATGCCCAGGTCGGATGTGGCCAGGCAGATGAGATAAACGAGCTATTTCCCGTAAATAGAGGGGTAAGGCGGGGTGCAAACTTGCTTCCATGCTATTTACACTCTATATTAACTGTCTTATAAACTTCATAGACCTTTCTGACAATGTCACACCCAGGTTGGCAAATATGAGGGTTCCTGCCCTCATGTTTGCCGATCATACCCTTCTAGTTTCCAGGGGGCATATCAGCAACAAACGGCGATAATTATCGCTAAGCGCACTTAGCACTAGGATCATTATCGCCGGCTGGCGTGGATTTTTATCGCTGAGATAGCGTGCTATTAGCAACGCTTATCTCAAAAGCGATAAAAATCTAAGCGCTAACTGCCTAACGTGAGATTATCGCTGGAAACCCAGTGATAATCTCACGCAATGTGGCGTTAACTTGTTGATAGGGCCCCACAAACTTAGCCATGATATCCACCTTCCATAGGATATCATGACTAAGTCAGTCCTGAAGCAGGCGTAAGGAAAGTAGCGACAACAGGGGTTATCGCTACTTTTCTTGCCGCTATGCTTCTTAGCGTGGGGCTTGATGATAGGAGAAATGTCGCTTAGCGACATTTCTCCTGTCATGTCAGGTCAGGAACGCCCACTTTGCATCTCATTAGAGATGCAAAGCTGGGCATTAGGAATTCCCACGCTAACGCAAGTTTTCACGCTTTAGCGTGAGCTTGCTAATTAGGCGATAAAATTATCGCCGCTTTTCGGCCGAAAACGGCCGCAAAAGTGGTGACAATTCTATCGCTTTGCCTTGCTGATATGCCCCCAAATCTCCCATGGGTCTCTAAAAACTCCTGGATTGCTTTGAATACTTCTGTAAGCAGGGGGGCCTAGAGATAAATGTGGTTAAAACCAAGAACATAGTCTCGAACCCTGGGCCCTCGACCAAGTCTAATCCAACACTGGTAGAGTGCACACTTTTGCGTACCTGCGCATTACATAAAGAGAACACCTTGGGTGGTATGCACACATCACACAGTGTAGGCTAAAGTTGGAGCAAGTTGTGGGAGGAATAATTTAAATGTCATTCAGCTCACAGTTTAGTCCTACAAACCCACCATTACGGCTCTACAAACACCAGGCCTCCTATGGTGCAGAGTTGTGGGGCCATACAGATGAGTCCACATTAGTTACAGTAGAAAATTGACTCTTGTGCCAAGTATTGGGTGTCCCCATAAGTACTCCCCTACTTCCTCTTAGGTTGTACTTTGGGCTCAGAGCCCTATCAGACAAAAGTGCCCTGCGTCCCATCCTTTATTGGAGGACAATCTGGGCTACCCCAGAGCTCCACTTCTATTGGAAAGGCCTACAGGAAATACTTAGCTATGAGGACTCTCATAACATACCCTGGTTCTAATATGTGAAAGCCACACTGGGAGAGATTGGGAAGGCAAACTTGTGCAGCGCCCCGGGTGAGGCTGGGCCGATCTTCGGGCCCGATTCACAGAACTAACTTAAGATAAAATCCTAAACTTACTACTTATGGCATTCACAGAAGTTAGGATTTTGTCCTAAGTTTGACTTAAGACAAACTTAAGACAGACTTAAGACAAACTTAAGACAAACTTAAGACAAACTTAAGACAAACTTAAGACAGACTTAAGACAGACTTAAGACAAACTTAAGACAAACTTAAGACAAAATCCTAACTTCTGTGAATACCAAAAGTAGTAAGTTTAGGATTTTGTCTTAAGTTAGTTCTGTGAATCGGGCCCTTCATGTCTAACATCAAAATAGCCTACTGACATCACAAACACTCCCTACTACATTCACAGGTCAGTTCAGTTTCCTTGGCTGATGCTTTCCTTTCATTCAAGGATTCCTACGCCAATGAGGGTCTCATGGATGAGATAGAGCCACCTTTAGCTAGGCGCGATTACCTGTTATTCCAGTATGGGACCCTGTCTCTCCAAACATTCACCACCAAGTGGGGAAACGAGGGTTGAGGACTGGTGGTGCCCGGCCTGTGGCGCCCCTAAAGAAACCCGCGAGAACATCATGTTCTTCTGCCTGGCTTATATGAGTAGTAGGCGTTGCGGATACTCCAACTGTGTTGAATTTGGGTATCAGAGAGCACATAGTGGCCCTAAGGATACTAAGATCAGATACCAGCAAACTGCTGATTTTTGCACTTACCCATTACCTGTTAGCAATGTGGAGAGAAGGCTAAATATATGTGCCTCTCTTGAGAACAACAGTTGCATGCAAGGTACCGTTGATTGATTCCTTCCTTTGGCATGCTGAGGTGCGTATCATGAGAGTGTTGAGGCATTTCACAGTCATACCACGCTTCTACACATTATGAATTTATTTAAGTTCAAAGTTCTTTATTTTGACTCGATAGTCATGAAAGCACATAAACAGAATCATACAGAAAATAGATTAAAAAACATACAGAAATAGTTAAAACATACAGAACAGGATTACCCAAAACATTTGGGTTGCAGACAAAATCAATTATCTTGGGAAAAACAACTTATTGTTGAGCCTATCTCTGAATTCCCAAATCTGCAGAAAAACTAACATCACCTCGAAGCATTTAATTTTACAGTCACTATATGAGAAAATGTAGTCATTCACACTGCGGTAAAGATTTACGAGACTTCTCACGTTCGTCCATCCTAGGTGTTAGTAGTTAGGTTTTTTTTGTAAACAGAATTTATTGGCATTTAAGATAAAATAAACATCTCACAATAAACATCACTACAAATCTTACTGCTACAAACCAATGAAACCCTCCCCACCCTTAAGGTCCAGTGCCTATCACATTTTGTATCTCTGCATTAAAATCGTAGTCTATACACCTCTCAGAATTTATTGCTACATATTCTCTGTCCCTGATTTACAGATTACTGTCAGTAATATTCACCATTCCTGGTTTACATTTTCAGAATTTGCTTAAAGTTACTACTTTGTGTTTCCTGCCCAAGTGCATACTCCTTGTCAGGATCTTTTAGACAATCCAATAGCTGACCCATACTCGAGCCCTGTCCATAGATCCTCTTCCTTTCCTCACTTCTCTATGTAGCACAGTGCTTCCATAGCCAGCCCAATGAATAAACTCCACCCTCCATTTTTCAACTCTGGGAGCCCTAGTTGCCTCCCTGTGCATAGTTGCCTTGCGTCTAGCAAGAACCAGTGTCAAATCAATAAACCCTGTAGTGTTTGGGGGCTTGGCAGATCAAGGAAATCCCCATAGAAGACAAATCAAGGGAGCACAATCAGTCGTTCTCTGCACCACCTCAATACAGGACACTACATCCCTCCAAAAATCCACCAATAGTGGACAAGGCCACACCAAATGAAGCATTTCCGCTCCTTGTTCACCGCATCGAGGGCATGCTACATCTGCAGCATGGAAAATCTGAGATATTTTACAAGGAGTTAGATATGCCCTATGTAAATAATAGAAATTAATCAACTTAAATCTAGCATTTCTAGATTCAGTATATGAACACACAAGTATTTTTGCCCAGTCCGCCTCGGAAATAGGATGTGCAAAATCCTCCTCCCATTTCTCTTTATGACGTAGAAGAGGTGTTACTATATCATTCCGTAGTGAATGATATTGACATGTCACCGCCTTGACGCGGCCCAACGTAGTGCAAAGCACCTGGCAAGCACGGTGCTGTTGTGGTTCTTCTACACCCAAGTCCCAAGGACGACGCACCCTGGCTACTACGTCTGATGTAACAGAAATTGCCCTCTCAGGATCTCAGAAGAGGCTGAGAAATCCTCAAATGATAGACGTTCCCCATCTCTCTTGCCTCCTCTGGGAGTCACTGAGAATGGATCTGCTGGGCAAATCACTGCAACTGAGCCGCCAAATAATAGGCCTCAAAGTCTGGAGCCGCTAATCCTTCCATAATAGTTGGGCATTGTAATTTACATAATGCCACTCTGTCCCTACCTGTTCGCCATATAAGACTAATCAATAACGAATCAAGTTCACAGAAGATCCTACAGGGCACCTCTATAGGTAGTGCTGCGAAAAAGTAAAGCAATCGGGGGAGCACCACCATTTTTGCTACCACAATAGGTCCTGCCACCGATAGCAACAGTTTCTTGCAAAACTCTACACATGCCACACTTGTAGACTTCTAAAGACCACAGCAATGTTACCCTCCAATAGGTCAGAGAGTTCATGGTGTATCCTAACTCCCAGATACTTTCTGATGTTCCTTCTCATGTATTGTAAACCCTCTATGGACCTCAGGTTGAGGCATGTCTTTTAGTAACGGAAAGGGGGTAAGATTTATTCAAATTAATGCATAGACCAGATCTTGGCCAAAACGCTAAAGGAGGTTTATCACAAGCGGTAAATCTGCGGTTGCATACCTCAGAAACAACAAAATACCATCTGCATATAGCGCTGAGTAATGTACAACTCCCTGTACATCCAGGTCCCTGTAAATTCCTCTGACCCTTGCGCTACTTGCCAGTGGCTCAACTGCAATTGCAAATAAAAATGGGGAAAGAGAGCAACCTTGCCGCACCCCCTTCCCACCACACACTTTACATAAATATACGTTCCAGTCCGGACTTGGGCAATGGGTGCTGAATACAGGTGTTTAACCCATTGAACAAACCCACGTTCCATCCCCATTTTATTTAGCACCTTGTTTTTGCAGGGAACGAGTGTTGAGCAGTATAGCTGTAAAATACTTCCCCTGCCTCCTTGAGTTAGCTGTTTTTTTATTCAGGGCTGGCCCCGTCAGAGGATCCTCCCGGCCCCGAACCAGAGAACAATTACAGTGAGAGATGACTCCACTGTCAATGCTTACCGTAGTATTCCGGCATTTGTGGAGGGTGCCTAACTTAAGCAGTATATCTCGTCCATAGTTAATAATGTGCGTCGTCCCCGTGGCTCAATGGGCAGCCTGGCCTGCGCTGGCAGCCTCCGGGATACTGACGGGCACAGAAGGGCTAGCCTTTGGCGCGCCTGTGGCACTGCAACGCAACGTCTCCTCTTTTATACATCCAAGATGGTGGCACTCTATGTCCAAGACGAGAGGCTGAGCTCCCAAAAGCCCGCCCCCAACTTCCCATGACTAGCAGCGTTTATGAAAGTGTAAGGTGCGCGTACGGATTCAGTTTCAAATTCTAATACAACACGATAATTCTGATTTTAAAATAAAGGTGACACTTTAAAAGCAGCTAAAACTTGAAAGGAGGAAGCTTGACTCGCAGAGATATGATCAGTTTACAGTGTGAGACCAACTGCGGCTTCGCAGTGTCTCCTATTTTATACATCAAAGACTAGAGCGTACACCTTCCAAAATGGTGGCGCTCTATGTCCAAGACGAGAGGCTGAGCTCCCAAAAGCCCGCCCCCAACTTCCTGTGACTAGCAGATAGCAGCGTTTGTGAAAGTGCAAGGTGCGCGTGCAAATTCAATTTCAAATTCATAAAATTAACAAGATTCATTTGTTTCCATTTCTCTTGCATCATCATCAGTAGTTAGGGAAAGGGTAATCAATCCTGCTCCATTCAGACCTGCCACATCTTTTACCACTCTTTTCTGCTCTTGTCGAGCCTGTAGCCTAGAGGGAGCAGCACCTCCACCCTTCTTTACCCTCTTTTAAGTGCGCGATTAGAAGATATCTTCTCTTTCTTGGGACAGGCCCCCTTTCCCTGAGGGAGATGATCTATCCATTCAGAAAGAAGTTGTGGGGAGTTGAAGAACAGGGCCTCCCGGCCAAAAGCAGCACGAAGCCTAGCTGGGAACATCCTAGCATGTGAGATTCCCTTGTCTATGATACACTTCTTAGGCTCAGTAAAGGAAGCCCTTTGCTATTGAACATCCCTACTAAAATCTGGAAACATCATATGTCTCTGTTTCTGAACAAAAATGTCTCCCTTCACTCGGGACTGAGCTAGTATGTGGTCCTGATCCTTAAAGTGTAATAATCTAGCAATTACTGACCTAGGCAGTGCTCGCATCAGGAAAGGCCACCCCAGTACCCTTTGAGCTCTTTCCAGAGCATAGTGCTTCAAAAAGCCCTTTTGGAGCCACTACATCCTTCAACCACGACTCCATGAATGTAGTCATGTTTGCTTTGGGACCCTCTATATGTACTGGCAATCCTATGATGCAGGTATTATTCCTTCAGATCCTATTCTCAGCATCCTCTGCCCTTGATTCAAAAGTTTTAACTCTTTTCTCCGAGATAATTTGTTGTTTCCGCATAATGGTTATTTTAGGGATAATTTTGCCCAATGTGCATTCTGTGGACGCGACTATCTAAACCAGATGATGTGATCATCCCTTATCATTCCCTGCTCTGCCAACAAAGCATCAATTTTCAATTTTAATGCTTCCCGTGAAGCATCAATAGCCTGCATAATTATATTCAACGTGGCAGCAGGCCAGTCTGTTACTTCAACACTGGGTCACCCCTCTTCCACTACAACAGGCAACTGCCCTGTTGATGGGCCTTGTTCACTTACATAGTTTTTCTTAGTGTTTTTACTCATTGTATCAAGTGTAGTGTGAGTGACACTAATCTCAATTTTGTTGCAGGCAGACTGCTATCCTTATGCGAGTTACCCTTTAGCGGATCAGTTTATGTGCAGCCAGTTGCCCTTCTAAGTTGGATATAGTACACATGTCACTCTTATGTTAGTTATATCTAATGTACGATTCACCCCTTAGGAATTCATCATCCCTGAGGCTAGGTGAGCAGCACGCCCTAGATCTTCCCTGCTTCCGCAGATCACCAAATTATTGTTAGTGTGTGTGTCACCAACAGCAACACGCCTTCGTGGATAACCACAGACAAGCCCAATGATTGAAGTTCACCAAAGAGGTGTGCGTGTGAACCTGTAATATTTAGTGAACTTCAGGTCTTGTCTGAGCTCGATCCTCCTTTGATGGTAACAGACAGGCCCTAATGAGCATGTTAAGTGAGAAGTTCTACACTGTCTTCTGAATTTGTCGTATTTTACTATGTGTGTCACTGAGCATGCCTCATGTCTTCAAAGTCTCAAAATCATGATTTTGGGCGCACAGCCGCCAGCCGCTCGCACACAGAGTTGCGGCTAAGCCAACCTCATCAAGTTGTGGCTAAAAAAGTAAGCAGCGCAGTCAATGGCAACAATGTCTCAATGCGGCTAGAGCTGCCATTCCACCATACTGAGGTAAGCACAGTCAAGCACGAGATGGCAACATTTTAGTGTGGGTGTCACTGAGCACACCCCATGTCTTCTAGTGGCCGCGCGGCCTCTTCCCCCACTGAGGCTGCCACATATAGAGTAAGTACAAAGATATGCGGCCCGACTTCAAGTTGATACAGCCTTCACGCATCTTTTTTCCCAAACAAGGCTGCCAAACATACAATAGTTTTCAAAGTCTCAAAGTCATGCTTATAGATGCACAGCCACCAACACGCAGCCAACTACGCCTACCCTGTCAAGTCGCAGCTCCCTCCCCTTCATCTTGAAGTAAGCCGCACAGTCGATTCGAACAAAGTCTCAATGTGGCTAAAGCTGCCCTTCCACCATCCAGCAGCAACAATGTACCAATGCAGCACTTTTCCAATGTTTTTAAAGGATACAGTTTCAGGAGTGTTAATTAATCATCAATTTTCTACCCGCTCACAGAGTCAAGGCAAAGCCAACCCTGCTGAGTCACAGCTAGGTCAGCCCATCCACCATTTTGAGGCACACCCAGTCAAGCACCAGATAGCAACAATGTCTCAATGTGCCACATTTCCAATTTTTAAAGGATACCGTTTCAGGAGTGTTAATTATTCACTAATTTTCTACACGTTGCCTTTGGTGAACTGCCGCCTGCCACCCGCACACAGAGTTGCGGCCCATCCACCATCTTGTGGCTACGCAGTCAAGCACCAGATATATGCTGCCAGATACAAATGTATTTAGGTTTTCATTGTAATTTTCTGCTCCGAGTCCAAATCTCCACATTCCCTTTTGCCGCTGTGTGTTAAGATCTCCAGCGCCAGGAGCTCACCAACTGCCACATGCCATACTAAGAGTTGCGGTCAATCCGGCACTGCTGCCATCTTGTGTTTTTTATCGCAGATTTGCAGGACAGGGCAACATACTTGGGTTTGCTCTTTGGAGGATCGTTCGCCTTCACTTCGACAGCCAACAATGCACCCACAGTACCTGGCCAGAATGCTGCTCCCAAGTGGGCAAGAAAGATGCAGGATAGCTGTGGATGCTAGAGTTAGACAGGGAGCAACGCAGGACCCAACCTACTCTATTGGTACTGAGCCATGCCCCTGGTGTGCGCAGTTAGTTGATCTAGCCTCATCTTTATTTTATTTCCATTTGTTATTTGCAGTTTTGTTTTGCACTCTTGGAAATGGTCAACTACAGGTCCAACAATGCTAGGGAAAACATGACTGAGGAAGCTACGAACGTCAGGTAAGGGATAACTTGGGAGCTCTTAGGGGCAGATTTACAAGCCTCCTGCTCCGCCGGTGCACCACATTGCGCAACCTGCAGAGCGATATTTACATGCACAGGTAAAGCCACTCTGCGTGACTTTACTTGTGCTTGTAAATATCCCCCCTTTTCACGCAACACTTTGCGTGTTAGGGGTGTGACATGGGTGTTGTTGTGGGTGTTCCCACGCAACACCTATGTCCACTGATGCATTTCCAGATTTACGAGGAATCGTAAATCTGGAAATGCGTCAGAATGCTACGCCACCTTAGGGGTGGCATAGAGAGGTGCAACGAGGAGAAATTTATTCATTTCTCCTCGTTTTTTCCTTTTTCAATGCATGTGGCATTCTACAGCACACATTGGAAGAGAAAATCACCTCAAATGATTGTTTTTGTGTAGGAAGATAACCCTTCCTGCACAAAAAATATCCCCACAACGCAGGCATCCTTGCACCATGGTGCAAGGGTGCCTGTGCCGGCTCATGGCAGCAGTTTGTGCACCAGCGCTGGGTGAAGTACAGAGATGCGACATTTTGTTAAATATAAACTAACACAACACGGCGCAGCAAATTGACTTGCAGCACCGCCTTGCATTAGTTTCTTGTAAATCTGCCCATAAATGTTCAACTCCTCATGACTGTCAGGATGCCTGTGGTCTCCCGAACAGTGGCTGTCAATGTTACCAAATTTTCAAATCTCTAAGCAAGGTCTTAAAATATGAAACCCCTTCTGCAGCTTGTAGATGACTATGAAAGAACAGCTGTATGTAAAACAGTTTAATTTGGTCTTGCCTCTTGATATGGCCCATCCGCAAAACTGTGTACCAGCCCTACTATGAGTAAAGAAGTACTGCAAAACAGTTCAACCTTACCACAAAATATGTTTTATGTAGTTTGAGATTCACATCAAAAATTCCCCCAGGACAGAACCAAAGCATACCACCAACCTCCTGAAAAAACTCATCTTCAATTTAAATCTAGAAAGTAGTCTTAAAAATGAAATACTTTCAGCTATTTAAACAGGTTGCACTTTTGAATCCTGACAAAGCCAACTTGCTTTTCATCTTTCTTATGTTAAAACATTTAATGATATTAAATCTGGTAATAGTAACAAAAATTATGGATTTAAGCACTTGGGGCCTGATATACAAAATGCTGGTCGCAATTTGCAACCAGTATTTTTAAAACCAGCAAAGAATGTTACAAACTGACTTATGTACTTATAGATTGGTTCATAAAATGCCAGTTCGGAGTTGGTTGCAGTCTGACGTACATTATGAATATTAATGAGGTAGGTTGTAAATTGCTACTCACTTCGAAAGGTGCTTTTCACTGGGATGGTGGTCTTCTGAGGTCAGCAGACCACCATGTCTGTGATTGCTTTTTGTTAAAGTAAACTTTTATTCAAAAATGCAGCCTATTTTCTTTCAAGGAACCGAGGCTTCATTGAACAAAACTGTTTACTTTTTTTAAAAATGTTTACTTGACAGTTGGTATTTACTTTTTTTTAAAAATGTTTACTTGACAGTTGGTATCGCTGCCATGTCCATTATCTATTCTCCTACAACTTTTTTTAAAATTCACAATGGAGAAGGGGTCAGAAAATGACCCATTCCCTTCTGTGCATACATTACCACTTCAACTTAAGAGTCAGACATTTTCCAATGTTAAACGTTGATATATAGCACACTGATTTGGTATTTAGGAGATATGCTGTATGAAAGTAGGATCTGCTTCCATGGTTTCCCCCTCTTTTTGCCTGGTGCAGTGAGTTTTGACTGTAGTTTGCTGGGATCCTGCTAATCAGGACCCCAGCATCTATTCTCTCTCTCCCAAAATGGATTTAGAACTTCCACAATTGGCTACTGGTGTACCCTTCTAAGTCCCTAGTATATGGTACTAAGGTACCCAGGGCATAGGTACACCTGGAGTCTCCCATGGGCTGCAGCATGTATTGGGACACCCATGGGAGTCAACTTAAACTTAGACCACAGGCCTGCCATTGCAGAATGTGTGAGGTGGTGCTTGCATATCTCACGACAGATATAAGTTTACTGATATCTGAGGTCACTACAAACCTCTGTGGCATGTTTGTTGAGTAAGGTGAATAGTACGCATGTTAGTGGTTGGTGGTGGATGGTGGGTGAATGGGTGTGGCAGATCAGGAGTGGAGCTGGGTGCTTGGGGGAGGCTGGGGTGTCGATGAGATGAGAAGTGGCTGTGTGAGCATAAGAAAGGCCCTACCGTGGTGTTGCGAAGCATTGGTCAACTCTACGTCCTGGGTTCAGGCGAAAGAGTTCTATGGAAAAGTAACTGTGGGTGGTGGGGGGACCAGGATTTCTGGTGCTGTGCGCAGATGGGCTTGCCTTTGGCATGCCAGCGGTGCACCCGCTGCAAGTGGTCACGCTGCGATCGCTATTGAGTAGGTCCTGGGGCGGAGTTCTGGAGGTGAGGGCCAGAAATTGTGAGAAGCCACTGTAGTGTGCAGGCAGCACCCAATGCCAGAAAGGGCAGTAAAATAAATAAAAGTAAAATTAAAAAAAGAAATGAAAAGGAAACAAGTGAAAAGGTAACCAAAAAAACAAGGAAGAAGCGAGCGCTATGAGTGCAGGATGTAGCCCGTCAGGAGAGCGAGCGGTAGGAATGCAATTCTGAGGTGGCTATTAGTCACCCCTATGGTAGGCTCTTTAGTCCTGAGGGCAAGATGTTTGGTTATAAGTGTGAGGGTGCCCCTGCATGAGTAGGACACCCCTAAAAACCCTGGAGTCGATTCTCCTGGTGTTGTAAGTGTGGTCAGCATCAGTCATTATGAGATGTCTAACTACATAATGGCTGCACCGAACCTGGTAATGTTTGGTATCAAACATGTTTGAATCACACACCAACACCGATTCTGGTGTTGGTGGTATGATCCAATATACTGCCCCTGTATGCCCGGTTACAGCCTTTTAGGGTTTGCCAGCAAGCTAGTGCTACTGCCGACTACAGACCTTATTCTGCCTTCCTGCTGCTGAGCTGAGCTCAAGCAGGGGAAAGTTTCCTGTCACAGGGAGGTGTGACCACCTCCCACACAGGACTTAATGTATTGGGCAGGGGTGGGGGTTCTCTGTAGTGCCACCAGACTGCATTCAAGGGCAGATGTTATGCCCTCCTTGCATACTTCGGTTCGATCCAGTTCAGGAACTCTTGGTTCCCGCTCTGGTGCAAAACTGGACAAAGGAGAGTGGAGTATCCTCCCCTCTGTCCAGGCCCTCCTCTGGGAGGGACCCCCTCATCCTTCCAACCCTTTTCCTGGGGTATTTAAGGGCTACCCTGTGGGTGGGCCCTCAGATTCATCATAGAACAAGAGTCACGCCTAAAACCAAGACACTCTTTGACCTTCTGAATACTTGGACTTTGTTGGAGTTTGCCTGGAACCTAGACTGCATCGAGCAAGACTTGGCTGCTCCTGGTTTCGCTGTTCTTCTAGTCATTTGCCTCGTCTGTGTCTGTGCTTCACCCAGGTTCTCCAGAAGACCTGTGGACATCAAGGACATCTGAAGAAATCTCTCTTAGAGTGAAGGAGTTACTCCCCTGCATCTGCAGGCAAAACAAAAAAGTTGACTGGTCTGCTGCTCCCGTTGTCCTATGGACATCCCGAGGCCCAGCAACACAGGTCATGGTTCTGTAGTTTTCAAGAGGCCTGACCTGTCTTCCCTGCAGCTTGGAGGACAGTATCCCTCATCAGAGCTGCTGGGACCAAACTCCTGTGCACTGCTTTAACTTGCTGTTGCCAAGGCTTATTGGATCTGCACTCCAGAGATCTTCAGGCTACAAGAAGCTCCAGCCTCCAGCACATCATCCCTTTAAGAACAGCATTCTCACTGCATCCTTTGCACTGTGGACCTCCATCTTTGGGGAGCTGCCTGAGGTCCTCTTGCCACTCTTGTGTCTTCGACCTGTGGGTCCTCTCGAGGGTCTTCTCCTGCTGGACTCCCCTGCTTGCTCGTAGCCTGCTCTGATGCTCCTGCACTTGGTAAGTCCCTTGGACCTTACTGGTCCCAATGATTGCATCTTGTCATCTTCAACCCAATTGTAACTACCAAGGCTTTTTTTTATTTATTTTTTTTAAAAACCTTTATTTACACATCGAATATTCACAGTCATGGGCCTACAACCGCTTGGGCCGGCCGCTAACGTAGAGATAAGGGAGGAAAACAATAGTACAACATCACAGGAGCCGGAGCGAGCCGCATGTATAACGGCTGCAGCCGCCTACAACTGAACACAGCACTACAAAGAGGTTTCTTATTAACTTTTAGAAATAAAAACAACAAAAAGAAACTTATACCAGGCAAAAGAACTCCATTAACAGAGACTTGCTCTCTCATGAGCGGGGGACAACAGCGAAAACGCAGCCAATTACCCAGTTATTCGCGTGAAAAAAGGGGCAGGGGGGGCAGGGAGAGGATCGGCCATCAATCCTGCAAAGCGACCAGGAACATCAAAGTCAAGGGGACATCGTGACGTCTGGTGCCACCACTGAGGAGGGCGCAGATATCCCCCCGATAGGAATTCCAGGGACCCCACATCTTACTCCATGCCCTAGGCTTGCATCTGGCCACGTAAACCGTCTTCTCTCGGAACATGCACCAATCCATGTTTTCTTTCCATTTCGTAACTGTGGGGGGCCTACCGGACCCCCAGAACTGCGCAATGTCCCGCTTAGCGACCATGTTGCCCAACGTCACCCAACGTTCTTGTGCCACATCGCAGTCAGTCGGTTCCCACACATTCAACACGCATCGCCGAGCCTCAGGGAGCAGCGCCACACCCGTAACCTCCTCCATCACTGCATGCACACCAGTCCAGAAACGTAGCACCTTCGGGCACTCCCACAGAATATGAAGAAAAGTACCAAGCAAGCCACAACCACGCCGACATAACCCATCAATTGTGTAGCCCATGTGAAGCAAGCGGGAACCGGTGACATAGACCCTATGTAGTATCTTTAACTGCACAAATCGAAGGCGCGCCGGTATAGCAACCTCCCTCGGTGAGGCCACGGCCGCGACCCAGTCCTCATCGTCCAACTCTAGGCCATCAGCAACCCAGACCTCTCGCAAATGTGTGAGAAGGTCCGCTCGAGTATTAATCAATTTTTTGTAGATCAGGGAAATAGTACTATCTGGCAGGTAGCCATCAAGCAAACGATCTTCCAACGGGGAGGCTTCGAAGATATCTGCAGGATTCGGGAAAGCGGAATGTAGTGCATGGCGCATCTGCGCATAGCGAAAGAACTTCCTATCGCTCAGCTTATATTCCGTCTGAAGAGCTTCAAACGATTTAAAGGCGCCCTTCGTCCAAAGATCCCCCACACGACTAATTCCGATCAAATCCCACCTCTCAAAGCCTTTCGAACGCCATAAACCTCCCAACGCATCCAACGCATACAGTGGAGTCGCACGGGACAGACGGCCCGTCCATCCCGTAGCAGCGGTGGCGCAGTGCCAAGCGCGCACCGCATTTTTCGTAGGACCGGTCAATTTAGTACTTCCCTTCGTAGAATAAAGCGCCCTATTGAAATCTCTGCCCGGCAACAGTAGCTTATCCATCTCGTACGCGGGGTTCACCGCCGGGCCGTATGTCCCATGGTTCACCGCCACCAACTGGGACACCCAATAATATCGTCTAACGTCAGGGAGAGCTATGCCACCGTCGTATCACGGTAGAGTCAATTTAGCGAGAGCAATGCGCGGTCTCCCATCCCAAACTAGCTGCCTCTGTAAGCTCTCTACCTCACTAAAATATCGGGCGGGCACCATGTCCAGTGTATTCTGCAATGCATACAAAAAGCGTGGAAGAGACATCATTTTGAATAAGGCTGCCCGGCCAACCGGCGATAGCGGGAGCCTACGCCAACGAGCAACATCGGCCCGCAGCCGCTGGAGCGGGGGCAACAGATTCAGAGCATATCGGACCGCAGGATCGAGGGACACGTGGATACCTAGATATTTAAATCCAGAATGTGAAATCCGAATCGGACAGCCACGCGGGAGAAGAGGGGGGTCGCCAACCAGCACATAAACACAGGATTTCACCCAATTAATGACAAGTCCTGAATTGCGACCAAAGGAGTTCAATACATCAAATAGCACTATCAACGATTTCCGCGGGGAGGTGAGATAGAGCAAAATATCATCTGCGTAGAGTGACACGCGATCCTCAAACGTCGGTGTCCACCGAATACCCGTCATGGAGGGTTCCCACCGGAGCCACGCCGCCAGGGGCTCCAACGCGAGAGCGAAAAGAAGCGGGGACAGGGGGCAACCCTGCCGCGTGCCCCTACCAAGCAAAAAGGGGGCAGAAACTCTACCATTCACCACCACCTGCGCCAGTGGTTCCACGTATAACAACTTCACCCATCCAATGAACCCAGGTCCAAAACCAAACCTAGCCAGCGCCACCCAGAGATATGACCATTCCAGCGTATCAAACGCCATCGTGGCGTCAAGGGACGCCAAAATGGCTGGCTCCCGAATAGAGTCAACTCTCGCGAGGACTCCATGGAGGCGCCGCAGGTTCAGCGCGGTGTTGCGGTGCGGAATAAAACCAGACTGGTCCGGATGTACCAAGTCATCGATGACTTTAATCAGATGATTAGCGAGCACTTTAGCGAGAATCTTAGGTTCAGCGTTTAGGAGTGAGATGGGCCTATAAGACGCACAGCAATCACGCGGCTTGCCCTCTTTATGGAGCACCACAATGGTCGCTAGACGTTGATCACGCGGAAGGGCGCCAGCCTCACGGGATGCAAGAAACATCTCGCGGAGATGAGGTGCCAACCTATCTGGACGAAGCTTGTAAAGCTCAATCGGAAGGCCGTTAGGGCCGAGAGTCTTTCCTGAATGGACCGAGCGAATCGCCGACGCTATCTCATCGTTTGTCAGCGCCGCGTCCAGCACATCTTTATCATCGACCGAAAGGCACGGCAATGCAATATCTCGCAGCAATTGACGAGAGTCGTCTTCTGACCTCTCCGAGACCGGAGAGTAGACGTCCTGCAAATGGTCCGCAAAGCAGCTCACAATCTCCCCCTGATCCGTAACACTCACACAATCGGCACGCACAATCACCGGGACCACACGACTCGCTCGCTCTTTCCTCTCCAGCCATGCAATCAACTTTCCGGCCTTGTCACCAACATCATACAAGCGCCCCTGTTTTTCCCTACTCGCGAGCTTGGCCGCATCCTTAACCAACGCCCTGTATTCCGATTGTTTCAGGCCAAGGGCATGGAGTTTGTCCCGTGTGACCCCCCGCCCGAGGTCTTCTTCCAAGTCAGTTATGGCAGACTCCAGACGTACCACCTCCTCAGTTTTACGCCTCTTAGCATGGGAGATCAAGGATAGGGCCTGCCCACGGATGACAACCTTGAAAGCCTCCCACAACGTTACGGCCGATGAGACTGAACCCTGATTTTCCTCAAAATAACGGTCAAGAGACTTAACCAAAAGGGCACGAGTTGTGGGGTCATGCAAATACCAGGGATTAATCGGGGCCACCCTCCCCTCTGCCCCCATGCCACATCTAAGTTTAGCAGGACCGGGGAATGATCTGAGATGCCACGAGCCAGATGTCTGACCTCCCCGATCATTTGGGCTTGGTCGGCCGGCATCAGCACATAGTCCAATCTAGATAAGGAGCCGTGGACGCCAGAGTGAAATGTAAATTGGGCGAGCCCCGGATGCATTGATCTCCAACAGTCCACCAGCCCCATAGTATCGATAAAGCCACCCAGCCAAGAGTGCGCCCTGGGGAGGTCTCTGGGAGGGTGCCGATCCTCTCTACCCGATACCACAGAATTAAAGTCACCACCCACCAGCAAGAGGCCCTCCGGGAGCCCAAGCAGCAACCCTCCCAAGTCCGCAAAGGTAGTGGTTTGCAATCCCGGGGGGACATAAACTGAAACCAAACACAAAGTCCGTCCTTCCCACCGGCCCACCAACACCACGTAGCGCCCCAGATCGTCGTGCATCACCTCATCAATTTGCAGCGGGAGAGAGGATCGAACCAAAATGCCCACCCCTCTGGAGCCGGTAGTAAAACCAGAGTGGGCCACCAAACGGTAGCCCCTTCTATTCATAGCATGGCATGAGTGTCCCACCAAATGCGTCTCCTGCAACAGGACCACATCAGGAGAGAGACGTTTCAGATACTGTAGCACCACTCCCCGCTTCAATCGGTCCCCCAAACCATTGACATTCCACGTCAAAATGCGCAATCCCCTACCCCCCATTTCCACAGCAACGGACACCCCACCCACGTTGAGAGCAAAAAACAGCCCACTGATTGCCTGGTACAAAACAAACACCACACAAAAACTACCAAGGCTTTTTGGTGCTCCCACCGGACACTGACCACCTAGACACTGACATCTGACATGGGACAGCTTTTGAATGGCTCCTGCTCTTCCTCAGCATTGCCTGGTCTACACAGCTGCAGCAACAAGTTCATCGTCAACTCTCCTGAGCTCCCTGTCAAGGGTGGGCATTTTGCTTTCGTGCCTCCTGGTCGCCACTGCGTGGCAAAGACTCTGTACCCTCTGCTTGCAGCTTCTCCTCTTCCAGAATCCACCCTTGGATTCCTCCGGACATCTTCACGAACTTCTCCAGAGGCCTTTTCTCAAAATTCTTCCATTGTGGTCTACGGGAAGTAGTCACTAGATTGAAGGTGTCCCTTACTGCACAAAATCAATCCTGTGTGCACCCGGCTTCCCTGGTGAAGGTAACCTAGTTCTTAGTGCATCTACGGGTGGGGTGACTCTCGAACCTTCCATCCTTCAAATGGTTTGTTCAGGGTCCTCTCGGAAGGTTCCTCCTTCTGTAAAACTGCAACCACGACTTCTCCTTAGACTTCCATTGGGCAAACAGCTGTGTTTCCACTCTGCACATTGCCCCTGTGGGGTTCTTGGGTACTTACCTTGGGTGGTTCTTTGTTCTCCCAGCTCCTCTGAGTCTTCTGGTCCAAGTCTTGTTCTTCCTTGCAGTTTGCATTCCACTTTCTTAGTGTATGGTTTGGTCACCCCCAGGAGACCAGTATATTTATGTGCTACTTACCTGATTCCTTTTGAGTATTTTCATGTATATTGTTAATATTTTTGGGTAGGAGATACGCCAATATGTTAGTAGTAGTGTTGTGTAATAAATAGACTTATTTTTATAAACACTGTGTGGTTCTCTTTCATTTAATCTACACTGTCGATTAAATGTGATAAAACAAGTTGCTTTACACTCCTTCAACATAAGCCTGAAGGCTACTCTCCACAGTCTCCATTTTGAAAGCTTTCAATGATTATCAAAGACCACTAAACTAACCATAAGGGTTGCCTGTAATAGTGCAAGGTGCATCACTCCTTTGAGTGTACACCATATACTAAGCCAGCCTCCTACAAATGCCTAAAACAAGTCCCTTTCAAATATCAAAGTGAAATGAGGTTGCAATCCCATTTCAAGAGTTGGTAAAATTGTACCAGCTATTAAACTAGAGCCAGTTCACATAAACATGCATCGTTCTGGTCACAAGTTCTGAATCAGACTATTTGTGAACATACAAATGCTGTGCACTTCAGGCATGCAAATTATTATTCACAATAAAATTCTGGCCTAATGTTTGTTTCTGATTTTTGAGGAAATGAGAAAAGCAAGGTTTTGGACTGCTGCCAGTGTTTGGACCTCTTTGTTGTTGTGATAGTGGACTTCTAGTCTAGATCTTTTCTTTCATCCCCTTAGTTGTTCTGACAGTGGGGTTTCCTGCCTTATAACTCAGTAAGCCAAGGTTAAGGGAGTGTTCAAGACCTCAGGTTAGTGCCACTGGCCTAGCATTTGCATGCCCACATCTAGAGCTGTCCTGGTGGTCCACCATTCGTGTGAGCCAGTTCATGAACAACAGCGTGAGACCAAGCTTGGTCATAGCACACCAAACTTCAAGTCAAGGGAACACAAGCAACCCAGGACCACATTGTGTCAACGGCACCAAGCTATTCCGGCTGAAGAGCCCATAACAAGGCGAAAACCGGTACTGGGTTGCTTGTGTTCTGGTTCAAGGAGAACCTGGCTTGGCAGTTCTGGCTGGACTGTTACCATTGGAGCAGGGTCAAGACTGTTTGCATATAGCTGGGTCCAAGCTGAGGGCATGATGCGCAAAATAACGATGGATTGGGATGCAGCCCAAGTAATTACCAGTGTCTGAGATTAATTCAAACATTTCATTTATCACTTTTTAAATGCTCTAGTATGTTTCCCTTAACAGGAAGGGTATGCTCAAATGTGGGTCCCACGCATTCTGTGTCACTGGAACCAAGTTATACCTGGCTGATGAGCCCATAACTAGGGCAAAACCAGTCTTTGGTTGCTTAGGCTTCAGTTTAGGGAGGGCTTGGCTTGGCAGTTTGGGCTCAACTGTTCCGATTGGAGCAGGGTCAACACTGATTTGCATATAGCTGGGTCCAAACTGAGGTGACATGGTGTGCAAACTAAAGATGGATTGGGATGTGGCCCAGTTAATTACCAATGGCTGAGATTAAGTTACATAGTCCATCCATTACTTTTTTGTATACTTCCTAGGTCCTGGCTGCTCCTTCAGTACCTGTAAGTAGTGCAAGGGCCTTGGCAGGGTAGGAGGACTGTGGGGATGTTACAGCACTACAAAAATAACCATGTTGAAGTTCAGAAGGTGAATAAGCAATTAAGATGCTTTTAAATTGTGTTTTTACATCTGGTATGCATTTAAAAGACAAAGTTGAAAAGGCATGTTATGTCTGTAGACTAATGATTACTTATTCTTTTAGCATGGAGACTGTGTTTACTTTTTTTCTCTGACTGCAAAGTTTAAGAATTTTGTTCAGTGAACTATCTGACAATCTTGCTCTTACACAGAAAGTGTGAAAGGAAAAGCTATAGGATGTCAGGTTTTTTCTACCACACAACATTTAAATACCTGTAAATTAACTATACAAATATTTCAAAATATATCAGCAGTTAGGAAAGCACACATAAAGCATGTTTTTTGTGATTTGGAAGTGTGATGGAAAAAAAGATTTCCACAGGATCAAAATAATTCATGGCACTTTTCTTAATGATGTGCAAATGATAAATATTTGCTGAGACCCTGGGGCATATTTATCAAAGTTTTATGTCACCCTTGCACCACTCAAGGGGACGCAGGGTGACACAAAACCCCTACATGGCTTGGTATATCTGGACTAATGCAAGGCATCGCAAGTCGCTGCATGGCATTACTCTGCCCCAGGGGTGTTCTAATGCATCCACCCATGGATTTTGGCGCAATCTCAGACTTACCATGAGTGGTAGACCTGGGAATGCGTATTAATGCTATTCCTTCGCAGGGGAGGCATAACAAGGAGAAATATCTTTAGTTCTTCTCGTTTATTTCTCCTTCAATGTGGCTGCACACTGCAACACACATAGAAAGAGGTAAAAGCCTCAAAGGATTGTTTTTGTGTGAAGGAAGGTGCCCCTTGCTGCACAAAAACAATCCTGTCTGCAATACAGGCATCTTTGCTCCATGACGCATGGGTGCCTAAGTTGGCACTAGGCAGCCAAAAGTGTGCTAGCGTAAGGAGAGGACAGGTATGCACCATATAATGTTGATATGGCACATTCCTGCCCTCTCCCTTTCACACAGCGCAGCAAGTTGTCTTGCTTCATTGCCTGAAATATTGATAAATCTGCCCTCTATTTCCACATATTATCATTTATGTGCTATGGAAATTTATCAATAAAACTTAATGTCAGTGCAAATGTTGTGGCCATTTCAATGAAAACTGTGCTGTCTGTAAATGACAGTGCGCTACCACGCCTTGCTTTAGATTTGCGACATTGTATTCTGAAATGTACCACCTGCTACATACTGCAGCCATACCACTCTTCTGCTGAATGGTATTGGCTCATTTGCTACACTTGTGCTTCTTGTGACACTTGGACTTCTCACAATCCCTATGACTTGTGTGATGTAACATGGATGGCAGCAAGACCTCTTGCTTTTAGAGTTGCTTGCTTAAGTCTATGGGGAGTGCTTCTGCAGGCAAATGATGTCCTACCTTTTGTGCTGAAAATTCTTAAGCACCAAGGCATAACACAAAGTGATGGGTGACCTTGTAGAATGTGGGGATGGGTTCCTCAGCCTGACATTCCTCATAGATATTTTTAAGCCTAGGGCTGAGAGGCCCCCCCCAGAAACTGTGGGGTGGGGCCTGTAGATTGCCACCCAGCCTCTACCACACAATGGATCCACTCCACACTCTGACGGCCCAAGGAGATAAATAAATGGCCAAAAGAACGTTCGGGGACATTGCAGACACGTATCCTGCATGAGTGCCTGTGTCTATGATTGCTGCCCTGAGGTTGAAGCCTGAGTCCGTCGCTGCCAGGAAGCTGTGCACCCTGTACTGGCGATGAGGTTGGCGCAACCCTACTCTGACTAACGGTGCGATGCCTACAAGACGATTGTGGTGTTGGCTAGCAAGCACTGTGCAGCACGTCCTGCAGCAACCCAGAACCCCACCATACCTAGTGGGTGTATGTGACTGCCTGCAAGACGTCCAGGCCTTGGCTCGCCATCTGCCTGCACTTACCTGCTCTTGGCCTGGCACCCCATCCAGCCTGTGGTGAAGTGCACCGATCGGCACAAGGGGAGGAGCTCAGCGTTTTCCTTGCAACACAACACTCCGTCAGTAGCCGGGGGTGGCCTATCCTTCTGCCTCGTGACCTGTTTGCCTGCACAGCATAACCGCTATCCGCCTGCCATCTCCTGCCCCTGCTTGAGGTCATCTATCTCGTCCAGGCCTCGCCGCCTGCCATCCTCTGCCAGAACGTCCTGGTTGCCCCAAGGAGCACCACCTGGGCCCCAGATGCGCTGAGACACCTGCACAGGCGTGGGTTGGCCTTCCAAGTGTACCAGGCACAAATCAACCGGCACAAGAAAAAAATGGACCATAAATTGGGCCATAATAAAGAAACAAAATTAATGGTGAATGCAGAACCTTCCCCTGAAAAAAAGGAAGGGACAGCACAAAAATAGTAAACTGTGTTTCAGTAAACAAGTCAGCTAGCAAGTTGATAGGAATGACAGACTCAGGCCACGTATGCCTGCACGGACCCAGCCACATGCTTAACAGGTCTGCACAAATTTAGCAATTTCGTCGCAGCTATGGGTGATGGAGACAACAATTCACAACCATGACCGAGCAGAAACACGAGCAAGCATGCCCAGGTTTGGCCCCCTATGCACGAGCTTCAGTAACACAGCTGCTACCATTCAGTGAATTGTCAGATCCAGCCACAGTGGCACCAAAGTGGCGCTCATGGATTCAACACTTACAGCATTATTTCCACGCGATGCTGGAAACAGATGGCCCTGTCAAGAGGTCCCTCCTAATACACTTTGGAGGCACAGAACTGTACAAGCTGTTCAAAACACTGCCAAACACTGGGAATGACGCTGATTTTGATGCAGCGGTAACCACACCGAACAATCATTCCGACCTGCAGCTCAATCCTGATTACGAGCGCTTCAAGCTGCACCAAACCAAACAAACAGACACAAAATCAGTCGACATGTTCTATGCCTGACTGCAACAACTAGACAGCACCTGTGTGAACATCAATCAACAAGAAGAGATACAGGCGCAAATCATACAAGTACGCAAATCAGTGAAACTGCAACGGCTAATCCTAAGGCTGCCAAGTATCACACTACGTGACATATTGGTCTTAACCCGCTCCCACGAACTGTCGAACATCCGCGCAGAAGATATGGAAGTGGCCCTGGGCACAGGCGCAACCACCACCAGATCCCAGAAAACTACCACCATCAAAGAGGAAAGGATCAATGCCATACAAAAACTCCAGAGACCTGCCCAGCAAGCTGGCAACCTCAAGTAACCAGGCAGTAGCTGCAGCAATTGTTATATGGAACACAAAGCCCAAGGAGTGTTCCCAGCAAGGGGGCGAACATGCTCAAAGTGCGGCAAGGCCAACCACTTCATAAGAGCATGTCGAAGCTGGAGACTGAGGCCCAACACCGGGTATCCAAGAAGGGTGACGGCAGCCCTGCAACTGCTGTCCCTCAATGACACTGACGACGCCAAGACACCCAGTGGCAACAGGACAGTTGTCCATCAGGACGAAGAGGAAAATGACATCTTTGTGATTTCCTTTGCCAGGCAACAAGAAAAGACACGCCTGGGTAGGTCCTGCGATCAGCAACCCCGACATATCGGTGGTTCAGCCCCGCCAGTGCTGCGGTGATACGGACGTCCCGGCTGGGGATCCCCAACATTTCCTTTTAGGTCCTGCCAAAAGGTAGATACCACTCTCACCCACCCCCCACTTTCCTCTGGATGACACTTGAATCCAGTACATCAGGACGGTACTACATAGGACACCCTCTCGACCGTCCCTCCTACTTCAGAGTAGATTAGGGTTCTTGTTTTTTTCCCGCCGGTCCTGATGAAATGTCGCACATCCTTTAGGAGAATTAAGGCATGAAACATGTCGACCTAATGACCACCACTCACTTCTCACTTTGGGCTGCAGCAGGTTTAATTCTCCTAGCCTGGCATGACCCTCCTAGTCAGCTTTTAACCATAGCATCAGTGTCCAGCGAATAAAGGTTGTTCAGACACTCTTAGCTATTTTAAACTCACCTTAACAGCCACTATACTCACTACACACCCACCCCAACACCCCATCGTCTAGGGCCTCCTGACAAACAACATAGAAGACCTCTGGTAAAGAGAGCCCCTGCAGGGCCCATTGGGCATTGCAGCGCCGGCCCAACGAGGAGCTGCCCTATGATGAAGCATGACATCTCCTGGGGTGACTGAGGGCCTTTGCTCCTTATTGGAGCTATCCCCTCCCTTTCTTCCTTCTCTCACCTGGAACCTCGCCTTCCTCTGATGTGAAGTTTGTACTTTTAAAAAACAGTTACCATAAACGATTGCTTCCCGATGACACACATTTATTGTTTTTGAGGGGTATTATAAGGGAGCTACCAACTAAGCTGTGAAGTGTGTGCTTTTAAAAGAAGGTTATTTAAAAAGAAACTGCACTACGTACAGTCTGCAAAAAAATCTATATTTTGGAAACACTTTTTATGTTAAACCTTTTTTTTCATTATGTAGCACTCTATCTTATACTATGTGTAATGCAAGTTTAAAATAATGACTTACACATGTTCATATTGCTTCCTGTCCCTGACTGGGACTGGGTAGCACTAAACATACACAATTTACTATTCTCCACTGCACCAACCAGGATTCAATTCTGAGGCTCTCTAGAGCATAGTGCTTTTCTCACTGATTAATATAACTTGTATTAAATTTTCATTTAAGCTGTGCGTTATTTTATATCTAGTTGCCGAAAGGTTAAAGACCGAAAAAAAGTTACAGGATATTTTGGGGCTTATTTATAAGCCTCTTGCGCCGCTGGTGTGTCACTTTTTTTGACGCTCTGATGGCGCAGGAGCCTGCTCCATATTTACCAGGCAGCACTAAGCCACTTCTTTTGGCTTAATGCTGCCTTGTAAATATTGTTCACTTTAATGCAGGGGAGGTATACAGGAGCCACAACGAGGAGAAATAGCTTTATTTTTCTTTGTTTTTCCTTTTTCTATGTGTGCTGCAGCACACACAGAAAGAGGAAAACGCCTCTTGTGATTGTTTTTGTGCAGAAAGGTTTCCCTTCCTGCACAAAACTAATCATCCCCGCAGTGCAGGGACACATGCACCATGGTCAAAGGTGCCTGCATTGGCCCACAGCAGCCCATTGTGTGCCAGCGCTGGGTAAAAGGACAGGAATGAGCCATATCTGATAGATACGGCGCATTCCTGCCTTTTTCTTTTGTAGTAGGGCAGCGCCACCTATGGCGAAAACTCATAAATGAGGCCCTCTGTTTTTTAGCCACACTCACTCTCCCCACCCCTTGCGCGCAGCATCACAGTTCCCGTACTTTTTTTAATGCACTTAGACCACAGGTGTATCCACTCCACACTCTGAGGGCCCACCTCACCGAGGAGATAAATAAAAGGACAGGTGGCTCCTCGGGACATTGCCAACAAGTATTCTGCATGTGTGCCAGCCGCGGCCCGTGGAGGGTGTTCCATGGGGCGGAAAGGCGGGGCGGGGGAGGGGCAGAGTGGGGGGTACTAAAAACCGGAATATGGATAATTGGAGGTAAGTAAACATTTAACTAAATAAAACGAATTTCGTAGTGCGCGCTGCATCGCAATGTGCGATGCAGGGCACGCTATGAAATTCGTTTTATTTATTTAATTGTTTACTTACCTCCAATTATCCATATTCCGGTTTTTAGTACCCCCACCCTGCCCCTCCCCCGCATTTCCGCCCCTCAGAACACCCTCCACAGGCGGCGGCTGATGTGTGCCAGAGTCTGTGATTGTTGGCTGGAGGTTGATGCCTTAGTCTGCCGCTGCCAGCAAGCTGTGCACGCTTTAGGGACTGTACCTCACTATGCCTGAAAAGTGAGAATAAAACGTGTGACTTGACTGGTTGCCAAAGCCCTGAGGTATCACAATTTTCTTTACAAATGCTGCAATAATTCCAGTCAGTGCTAGAGAAGACTGGGGAACGGAGGAAGCAGGATATTTCCCAGTTGACTGAGGCAACAAGGGCCAATTTTTCTTCTGAAAAGGAAGAATGTTCCTGGATTCTGCGTCAGACAGTAAAACAGAAAAGCAGCTTTAAAACCCCGATGATATATACATATAGAAACGTGAAGTATCCATGACCATTCAGAAGCGGCAGATGGTAAATGTCCGTGAACATAAAAATAGGGGGGAATTGCTCATTAGAGTATCTCCAGCCACCAAATTCTCCCCCAATGGGTCCCATAGGTATTACACAATTTTGACTAGCTACTTTTTGTTTCAAGTCTGTTCCTGACAATTTTACTCATTGTACACTGTGAAAGGATGAAAGGCTGAGCGGATACTGACAGAACCTATGACATGTAGGCCGAGCATAGATTTCTGCATCAGCTGTGTTAAAACACCAATCTATCTCATAAACTTTCAGGCCGGTAAGCAAAAAGAAGCATGTGCAGGATTCAGGAGGAGGCGAAAGGGGAAGAAAAAGTAGAAATTATCTGTTGGGGTCAACAATAATACAAAATTCACCCAAATATCTCAGGGCATGGCTATAATGACCGAAGAAGAGGCAGTGGTACAGAGACTTGAGGATACGTATGAAGAGACTCTGTAACCCAAATGTGCCTGTAATATACTACCTACGCAGGAACACAGAGACCAATTTTACATTAGGGGCTGTACTGTCGAGGGCCCTAGGCACACATACTAATAAATGACTGATGCAGACACAGTGAGGTAGACTTAAAAGACCCTTGCATCACTTTTGCGCCTGCCGCTTCGTCACTTTTTGTGATACAACGGCGTACTAAACAATGTGCAACGCTGCGGCCCATTTAAAACGTGACACATCTAGGGAGATGCGTCACATTGTAAAGCCCTGCGCCACATTATACCTTTGTCAGGCATAATGTATGCAAAAAGCCAAATAGCACTGACGCAGTCAAATTTACAACATTTCACTGCATCACTCTACACCTTCACTGCGTCAAAATCCCTATGCCTGCAAAGACCAGCCGTAAGGAATGAGGCAGGGCTTTTTGAATGGGACTCATATCTGTTGTGGTGCAGTGCTGGAGTTGCGTCACTTTCATGAGCAACTACAGCAATGCGTCACTTTTGTGCCAACAGATGCGTCTGAATTTCTGACGCATCTGCTAATCCTTGCGCCATGGCGCACTGTATTGTAAATACAGCACATCCATGGTGGCACAAGGACATTTGGCGCTGGCGCAAGGAAACTGACGCATCTATGCAGATGCATCAGTTCCTTGTAAATCAGGCTCAGTGGGTATAGTTAATAAACTAGCTACACGCACGTGCACTCGGGCTATTTTGACCAGTGACGCCTTTGTTGGATGGGTGTGGAGTAGGTATAAAGGTCAGCTCTCAAGGGAGTGGCTGGTAACTAGTACATGCTGGAACACTAGAACGTGTCCAGCAGGACACTACAGGGCCTATGGCAATCTTGTTTCCGCAAATAAATAACTCCTGAATAGTTGGAGGGTACATAACTAACGTGATGGTTCACAGTTTTAGCAAGCTGTGGTTTTCTGTCTCTATTGAAACACACAGGGCTGCATGAAAGTTGTTCTATTAGAAACGTACACAGCTGCAAGAGAGTTTCATCGCACGGGGCTCAGATTGTGCTTTCTGTGATTCAAGCCCGCCATCTCGTGGTCATATGGAGGTATTTCGGTCAGTACTTCTCAACCTTGGATGAAGATTCCAATTCAGCGAATGCACGATCATTTTTACGTGTTTTACGTTGCCGCTCATAACTAAATAACGGCCTCTTTCTCGCCGTTGTTAATTTCAGCTAGTGTAATTTTATTCTGTTTTGGACCAGTTCCTGCTGATGAGGAACCTTCTTTTAAAGGCCGAGTATACGTTTTCAGGATCGAACTAGAAACTATACAAACAGACCTGGCAAAAATATATAAAATAGCCTCACTCGACATGCGGATATAACTTAAAAGGGGCCGAACCAACCCGTAGGCGGCCTGCAGCCCACCAGGTAAATGCCGGAGGAGAAGATGGCCAATTCGCTCCTGGTAGTTTTCCAGTTTCAAAGGAATACTCTTTCCCTCGTTTTTTTCTGCACAGTGCACACTCGAATGCGTTCCCCATTCAACTCAGCCAGCAAGATACTGAGATCAAGGTCAAAAGACAGTGACTCCACTGCTCTGTGCTACTACAAACTCAGTGCAAAATTTACAAAAGAAGCAGTAGATCTGGATGTAGATTTAGGGGCGGGTATACAAGAATGTGCCGCAGGGCGGCACTGCAAGCCCTTAGGCTGCGCCACGCTGCGGCACTTTCAAAGCACTGGAATGCGACATATTTTCCATAATATATCGCATTTTTGTGCTCTCCCAAGCGCTGGCACACAAACAGCTGCCATGCGCCGGCTCAGGCACCCTTGCACCATGGTGCAAGAATGCCTGCGTCATTGGTAGATTGTTTTTGTGCATGAAGGGGCACCTTCCTGCACAAAAACAATCACTATAGGCATTTTCCTCATTTAATGCATGCTGTAGACTGCAGCATGCATTGAAAGAGGAAAAAACTAGGAGAAATTAAAACATTTCTCCTCGTTGCGCCTCGCTACACCACCCCTAGGGTGGCGTAGCTTTCTAACGCATTTGAAAGTTTACGATTCCTCGTAAATGTGGAAATGTGTCAGGTTCCATGGGCGTTGCGTGAGAACACCCACAGCAACACCCATTAAAATCACCCCTTTCACGCAAAGGGGCAGTTTTTTCAAGGACAGGAAAAGTCACGCAGGGTGTCTTTTCCTGTCCTTGTAAATATAGGGACAGGGAAATGGGCCGCCAGTGCGTCACGAAAAGTGACGCACTGGTGGCGCAACGGGCTTGTAAAACTGCTCCTTATTGTTCTTTGGAATTAACAAACACTGGCTGTAGTACACCTAGAAAGATGAACTAACTAGTTGTAGATTTCCAGACCTACCAACAACAAAGTTGAGTGACATATTTATGAGCTTTTATTCTCTGAATGCAGAATTGTAAGCAGGATACAAAAGGAATTGTAGAAAAGCATCAACAGTTCAAATGCACCTTTTTTCCTGTTCTCCAAAGAGAACTGTTTTTTTCCCAATGGAGCAACTCCTTCACATACAACCTCATGACATTTGGAGGTGTTCCCTTCCCATAAAACCCGGGACAGGAGTTTATTCCATCCCTTTGCAGGACCAAATCTCTGACTACGTGCTTGCTTGAGTAGGGCGCAAGATGTGTTTGTGAATGTTCACAAGGTCACAACTTTATGGCCGTTCACAAACTCTCAATGTAAACCACACCCTTTTCAACCTTTTCCCCACCTCTTCTGTGGGGTTTGGTGATAGACGCATTTAATCTGCTGTCAAAAAGGAGTCAGTGTTCAATTTGTGCTGGTGTTTTCTGGAGCTTAGCTCCTGCCTTATTTGTAAACACCAGCACTTATTTATGACAGTCTACTACATGGTGGTGCTGTCTGCATAGTTTTCAACAGAGCACATCAAAAACCTATTCAATATACAATAAAAAAAGATTAAAGATGTCGATTCAGGCCATATTTACATAGTTAGGTGACCCGAAATAGCATTGGGCAGTGCTGGCAAATACGGTGGGTAGGGCGAACCAAAGTGGATTCCCGAGAAGTTCCTCAGGCCCTGGCACTTGAATTTTTACAAATTAAGCATTGGCATGGGTACCATGGAGTGTCTTGGAACTATAAAAAAGACTCTGCTGGATGCAGCTCAGTAACAGAGAAGATTACTAGGAGAAAATAAAAGTTTCAAATATTTAGAAAATTAAGATGGCTACAGGTGGAATGAATCACCACAGGCAACGAGTTAATCTGTTATGAGAAGCAGTAAGAAAAGGAACAACCCCTCTGAATGAATTGTATGAACACTAGGGTTTGAGACCAAGATGTGATTTGTTGTATGATGATAAAAATCATGCCAAACAAACCAGCGCATGCCTTTACTTCACATGAAGTACCAATCATTGACCTTTACAACACAAAGCATAATAATATAGACCCTTACCATGCTCTTTTGGTGTATATATATACACACACACACACATATATAGATATATGTATATACATATATATATATATATATATATATATATATATATATATATATATATATATATATATATATATATATATATATATATATATATATATCAGCAGTGATGTCATTTGAGTTCTCATCAGTGATATCATCAGTGATGTCACTGACCATGTCATGAGTGATGCAATATGTGATGTCATCAGCAGTGCATTGTGTGGGCGCGAATTTTAGTTAGCTCAGCTAACTGTAACGGCTGAATTTCTCTGGTTTTGTACGAGTAAAATGTCAGCTTAACTATAACGTCCCTGAAACCTGTGGTTTTTTCAGTGAATTTCTAAGGTTTTTTAAATGCTAATTACTAACTATAACATCCCTGAAACCTGTGTTTTTTTCAGTGAATTTCTAAGGTTTCTTAAATGCCAATTACTAACTTTAACGTCCCTGAAACCTGTGTTTTTTTCAGTGAATTTCTAAGGTTTTTTAAATGCTAATTTCTGACTATGTCTATATAGGTAGGATATGTGCAGAAAGAGGAAGAAAGGTGCAGAAAGAAGCAAGAGAAGTGCAGAGAGGCAAGAGAGGTGCAGAAAGAGGAAGAAAGAAGCAAGAAAAATGCAGAAAGAGGCAACAGAAGTCCAGAAAAAGGAAGAAAGATGCAAAAAGAAACACAAAGAAGTGCCGAAAGAAGCTACAGAGGTGGAGAAAGAGGCGTTATTCGACTGTACCTTTCCACAGACTCATACAAAGTAGCCTAATCACTAATCCTTCTCCTAGGATGTCTTAAACCTTACTTTCTCTTGAAGGTTCACTATTCATTGACTGCCCAAAATGTTAGGCTTCCAAATGTAAATCAGCAATCCTAACAGTATCACTGTTGTAAGTCTCACCAAGTTTGTGAAGGAATGCATGCATGTGTCTCTGCTTTTACCTAGTGACGTGTTACATAAAAATAAATATACAAATACTTGAATACCTGTGTTTCAAACAGCATACTCTGTAAATTTGTGTACAAAAAGGTGTATGCATTTATTTCTGCTCATAATACAGGGCATGTGGGTATTCAATAGTATATTTGAGGGGCTCTATAACACCTATATACATAAGACATGTCTACCTGGGCGGATCACTGACAGAATATCGAGAGTCAGAATATCACCCTACAGAAATATCGATGCAATAGTATCGATGTCCAGAATATCGAATTCCTATCAACATAATAGTAAGTACAAAAATATCGATAAAAAATTATCGTTGTTAAAGATATAAATTTTTTTAATGCATAAAAAATAATGTAAAATAAAGTAAATAAGACATATAACTAAAATAAACATAGTTAAACATATAAAAACATGTTTAAAATTCTAAGTAATTCATATAATGTAAAAACTAAGTTAAACATATATATCTATAAAATATAATATAAATACTTAATATTTTTAAATAATTATTTTAATAGCGTATAAATTGTTTTAAACCATATTAAAATTTTTAAATACATATATATATATAACAATAAAAGAAGTTTTTCCCATGCACACATTGGATACGTGCCTCTTCGTTTGAAGCAGGAGGGTTTTTTCGATAAAATTTAGCGTTGGCGGTCGGCGCTACACACGTACCACCAGTCAATTTGGGCTCTACTTTTGACCGCAATGGTTGCTGGAGGAGCATGGTAATGCTATGTAGTAGAGCCCCCGGAGAGCTCGCCAGGAAGAGGTACAAGGACGACAACTGTGAAGAGTCTGGATGGCGGAGCGGGGCGGTCTTGCTGACTGCCAGCACGGTTGTCTGTTCTCTGCAGCAGGAAGCGCCCTGTCTGATATGCTGGCGCCCTTTGGGGACTGGACACTGCGGTTGCTGATACATAAGCGGTGAGGTGTGTTGGACATATCTTATTTATTTTCATCGGTCTCCTCCAACCCCATGCGCACGCCGATGACAAAGATCCATCCCGTGTTGTTTAATTAACATTGACATTTGCGGTACCTCCAGTCTATCTATTTGGAATTCGAGTTCCCAGTCCTTTGTGCAACATTCATCAGGTTAAAGACACTGACAATCCATGAAATATTTGCACTTTCGGAATGACTCTGTCTGTATAAAATATTTCTCGGACACCAGAGCTGCCCAAGGGGATTGTGGGTCATGTGGTCCCGCTGAGAAGAACAGCTCCCTCTTTGAGGCCGGTATTTTGCCATCATTACACACAGCAGGAGAAACCAGAACCCCGTGGTCTCATTACCAGCTTTTATTTCTCGTGTTCGTTTGTGCATGCAGCTGACAACACAGTGCGATGCAGTTATGTTCAGCGCAAGGCTTTCATTCACCTAACCGGACAGTTCTTTGCTTTGTTTAGTCACGAGGTAATGAGGGGAGAATCAATACGCATTGTCATGTTACAGCACCATCTGCATTTCTAGCAGTTTTCATTTATTTGTGCAATTTTATTTCTGCATGTGATCGGCAGACTGTTTTGAGAGCATTGACGTCATATTTCTAATTATTGTATATGCACCTCGGCATGTCATTATGACTTGTTTAAACCTCAGGCCAACGAGACATATTTACATTGTTATGTATACATCGGGAATTTGATCAAGTTTAATAATCAACATTACCTGCTCATTTGCGCAATATGCAGCTTTTCATATTTGTCAATGAATTATTTGCATTTTGCATCTTTGCATGTTAAAATCAGTATGTTGCACTAGCTATTTTCCCGATGACACAGTCCACTTTCTATGTCCATTGCATGCCTGATGGCGGGAGGAGGGCTATATATTTTAAAAATCCTATGGCGCCAATTAGATTGACAAAGCCTGCTGCGCAGGCGAAACGCGTCTCTTTTTATGCGGGGGTCGTGGGAGACCTGAACAACAATAAAATAAGTTTTTCCCATGCACACATTGGGTACGTGCCTCTTCGTTTGGAGCAGGAGGGTTTTTTCGACATATATATATATATACACATACACCAATCATATAAATTAAAATTAAACAATATATATAACTAATTAAATTATTACAATATTTTTTATCTTTTTAAAATACATTTTACACTACATTAACTGAAACAGTTGAGCAAATATTGGATAGCGGAGGGGATAAAATTACTATTCCTACTCCAGAGAATGCAACAGTAGGGAAAGTGTTGGATAGCGTAAGGGTGAAAATTACGATTCCCACTCCAGTGAGTGCAACAATAGCGAAAGTGTTGGATAGCGTAGGGGTAAAAAATACTATTCCCACTCCAGAGAGTGCAACAGTTAGGAAAGTGTTGGATAGCGAAGGGATAAAAATTATTAATCCCACTCCAGTGAGTGCAACAGTAGGGAAAGTGTTGGATAGCGGAGATATACAAATTACTATTCCCACTCCAGAGAGTGCAAGAGTAGGAAAAGAGGTGGATAGCGTAGAGGTGAAATTTTCTATTGCCACTCCAAATAGTGCAGCAGTAGGGAAAGTGTTGGATACCGTAGGGGTAAAAATTACTATTCCCACTCCAGTGAGTGCAACAGTAGGGACAGTTTTGGATAGCGGAGGGGTATAAATTACTATTGTCACTCCAAATAGTGCAACAGTAGGGAAACTGTTGGATAGTGGAGGGGTACAAATTACTATTCCCACTCCAGTGAGTGCAACAGTAGGGAAAGTGTTGGATAGCGGAGGGGTAAAAATTACTATTCCCACTCCAGTGAGTGTAGCAGTAGTGAAAGTGTTGGATAGCGTAGGGGAAAAATTACTCTTCCCACTCCAGTGAGTGCAACAGTAGCGAAAGTGTTGGATAGCGTAGGGGAAAAATTACTATTCCCACTCCAGTGAGTGCAACAGTAGGGAAAGTGTTGAATACCAGAGGGTTACAATTTACATACTTATCAACTAAATAATTATTACAAATAAATAACCAATTAATAATTAATTATTTATACATTTTTTTATAAATACTAATAAATACATATTGATAATTAATTTGTATGATTACATTATTTCCCACCCTATTTCCCTATAAACCCACAACCCACTCATAAAAGACACAATTAATATAATTATGAATAACTTAAGTAAAACTAATTAATAACCACATTTTTAAATTATTTAATAATACATTTATTATAAATAATAATAAATAAATATATGAATAACTACTTTATTAAAATTGAATTACTTCCCACCCTACTCCCCTATAAACCCACAACCCACGTCTATAAAATAACAAAATTAAAACAATTATCTATTATTTAATTATTATTAATCAAGAACTAATTAATAATTAATTATAAATACTAATACCTAATTATTAATAATGACTTTATTATAATTAAATTACTTCCCACCCTATTCCCCTATAAACCCACAACCTGCTCCTAAAAACAATTAGACAATTTATATAATTATCTATTAATTAATTAATAATAATTAATAACCTATTAATAATTAATTAATAATAAATTAATTATAAAGACTAATAAATAAACATTAATAATTACTTTATTATTATTAAATTACTTCCCACCTTATTCCTCTATAAACGCACAACCCGCTCCTAAAACAATTACACAATTTATATAATTGTCTATTAATTAACTAACATTAAATAATAACTAATGAATAATTAATTCATAATAAATTAATTATAAATACTAATAAATAAACATTAATAATTACTTTATTATAATTAAATTACTTCCCATCATATTCCCCTATAAACCCACACCCCGCTGCAGAACTAAATTACGCAAACATGATTTTACATAAAAGTATTTACTACTGAAAATGTAGCACATTCATTAAAAAAAACTACACTTATACCCAAAAACTTCTTCACATACCTTTAACACACATACTAAAATACAGAACACTAATATAAACATCGATATTATTAACAATGATATTTTTACAAACGATATTACTGTCGTCGATATTAAATAAAACTATATTTCTTACCTTACTGTCAATATTCTGTACCACAATATTCTTGATGTCGATATTCTTGACCTATGATATTTAAAACTTGATATTATGGTAGGTTGAAATGACAAACTCGATATTCTGTCTGTGCACCTACCTGGGCAACCGAATGACAGAGAAGAACTGAGAAGATTTGACCACCTACAGGAGAAGCTTACCCGCTTTTTAAGCTACCATATTCAGATGTATAACACATGTAAGAATACATGTACAAGGAGACATAAACCTCAGTCACGAGACAAAGCAGACCTTTAAACTTGACAGCTTCGACTTCCCATTCACAAAAAAGAGCAGAGAGAAGTTCAGAGAGAAGAAAGAGAAGTGCAGAAAAAAACAAGAGAGGTCCAGAAAGAGTAACAAATGTGCAAAAAAAGGAAGAGAAGTGCAGAAGGAGGTAAGAGAGGAGCAGAAAGAGGGAAAAGGGGTGCAGAAAAAGGCAGGAAGGGTGCAGAAAGAAGCAAGAGTAGTGCAGAAAGAAGCAAGAGAAGTGCAGAAAGAAGCAAAAGAGGTGCAGAAAGAGGCAAGAGAAGTACAGAAAGAAGCAAGAAAGTTGCAGAAAGAACCAAGAGAGGTGCAGAAAAAAAGCAAGAGAAGTGCAGAAAGAGACAAGTGAGGTGCAAAAAGAAGCAAGAGAGGTGCAGAAAGAGACAAGAGAAGTGCAGAAAAAAGCAAAAGAGGTGAATAATCAGGCAACAGAACTACAGACAGAGGCAAGAGAGTTGCAGAAACAGACAAAAGAGGTGCAGAAAGAGGGAACAGGGGTTCAGACAGAGGCAAGATAAGTGCAGAAAGAGGGAAGAGGGGTACAGAAAGAGGCAAGAGGGGCACAGAAATTTGCAAGAGATCCGCAGAAAAAAGCAAGAGCGGAGTCCAGAAAAGAACCAACAGAGATGCAGAAAGAGGCAAGAGGGGTACAGAAAGACAAACGAGAAGTACATAAAGAAGAAACAGAGGTGCAATGCGACTGCAGAAAGAGGCAAGAGAGGTGCAGAAAGAGGCAAGAGATGTGCAGGAAAATGGAAAAAGGGTGCAGAAAGAAGCAAAAGAGGTGCAGAAAGAAGCAGGAGAAGTGCAAAATGAAGCAAGAGGCAAGAGGGGTGCATAAAGATGTAACAAAGGTGTGACAGGAGGCAAGAGAACTGCAGAAAGAGGCAAGAGAGTTGCAGAAAAAGGCAAAAGAGTTGAAGAAAAAGGGGACAGGGGTTCAGATAGATGCAAGAGAAGTACAGAAAGAGGGAAAGGGTGCATAAATTTACAAGAGAGGTGGAGAAAGAAGCAAGAACAGTGCAGAAAGAACAACAGAGGTGCAGAAAGAGTCAAGAGGGGTGCAGAAAGAGGCAAGAGCAGTGCAGAATAAACCAAGAGATGTGCAGGAAAAGGGAAGAAGGGTGCAGAAAGAAGCAAGAGAGGTGCAGAAAGATGCAAGAGGAGTACAGAAAGAAGCAAGTGAGGTGCAGAAAAAAGCAAAAGAAGTGCAGAAACAGGCAACAGAGGTGCAGAAACCGGAAAACGGGGTGCCGAAAGAGGCAAGAGGAGAGAATAAAGAAGCAAGAGAGGTACAGAAAATAGCAAGAGAAGTACAGAAAGAAGCAATAGGAGTGCCGAAAGAAGCAAGAGAAGTGCAGAAAGAAGCAACAGACGCACAGGAGGCAAGAGAACTGCAAAAAAGAGGCAACAGAGTTGCAGAAACAGGCCAAAGAGGTGCAGAAAGAGGGAACAGGGGTGTAGACAGAGGTAAGAGAGGTGCAGAAAGAAGCAAAAGAGGTGCAGAAAACTGCAAGAGGCATGCAGAAAGAGTCAAGAGAGGTGCAGAAAGAGGGAAGAAGGGTCCATACAGAGGCAAGAGGGGTGCAGAAAGAAGCAAGAGAGGTGCAGAAAGAAGCAAGAGAAGTGCAGAATGGAGCAGGAGGGGTGAAGAAAGAGGCAAGAGTGGTACAGAAAGAGGCAACAGAGGTGCAGAAGGATTCAAGAGAACTGCAGAAAGAGGCAAAAGAGTTGCAGAAAGGACCAATAGAGGTGCAGAAAGAGGGAACGGGTTCAGTCAGAGGCAAGAGACGTGCAAACATAGGGAAGAGGAGTGCAGAAACAGGCAAGAGAGGTTCAGAAAGAGGTAAATGGGGTACAGAAACAGGCAACAGAGATGCAGATAGATAGAACAGGGGTGCAGAAAGAGGGAAGAGGGGAGCAATAAGAAGCAAGACAGGTGCAGATAGAAGCAAGAGAACTGCAGAAAGAAGCACACGAGGTGCAGAAAGAAGTACACGAGGTGCAGAAAGAGGGAGGAAAAGGGCAGAAACAAGCAACATAGGTGCAGAACGAGGCAAGAGAGGTACAGAAGAAAAAAGCAAGAGAGGTGCAGAAAGAAGCAAGAGAGGTGCAGAAAGAAGGGAGGTGCAGAAAGCGGAAGAGATGTCCACAAACAGGCAACAGAGGTGCAGAAAGAGAGAAAAGGGGTGCAGATAGAAAGAAGAGGGGTCAATAAGAAGCAAGAACAGTGCAGAAAGAAGCAAGAAAAGTGCAGAAAGAAGCCCACAAGGTGCAGAAAGTGGCAAGAGAGGTACAGAAAGAGGCAAGAGAGGTGCAGAAAGAGGGAAGAGTGCCTAAAGAGGTATGAGAAGTACAGGATCAAGCAGCAGAGGTGCATAAGAAAAAAGCAAGAGAGCTCCAGAAAGAAGCAAGAGAGGTGCAGAAAGAAGGGAGGTGCAGAAAGTGCAATTGATGTGTGTGCAGAAAGAGGCAAGAGGGGGGCAGAATGAGGCAAGAGAAGTGCAGAAAGTAGCAAAAGAGGAGCAGAAAGAGGCAAGATAACTGCAGAAAGAGGCAAGAGGGGTGCAGAAAGAGGCAAGAGATGTGCAGGAAAAGGGAAGAAGGGTGCATAAAGAGGCAAGAGGGATGCAGAAAGAGGCAAGAGATGAGCAGGAAAAGGGAAGAAGGGTGCAGAAGAGGCAAGAGGGATACAGAAAGAAGCAAGAGCGGTGCAGAAAGAGGCAAGAGGGTGAGAAAGGCAAGAGAGGTGCAGAAAGAGGCAAGAGAGGTGCACAAAGAAGGAAAAGGGTGCAGCAAGAAGCAAGAGAGGTACAAAAGAAGCCAAATAAGTGCAGAATTAAGCAACAGGGGTGCAGAAAGAGGTAGGAGGGATACAGAAAGAGGCAAGAGGGGTGTAGAAAGAGGCAATAGAGGCAGAGAAGGGGGCAAGAGAACTGCAGAAAGAGGCAAGAAAGTAGCAGAAGCAGGCAAAAGAGGTGCAGAAAGAGGCAAGAGAGGTGCAGGGAAATGGAAGAAGGGTGCAGAAAGAAGCAAGAGAGGTGCAGAAAGAGGCAAGAGGGGTGCAGAAGGAGGGAAGAGGGGTACAGAAAGAGGCAAGAGGGGTGTAGAAATTTGCAAGAGAAGCACAGAAAGATGCAAAAGAGATGCAGAAAGAGGCAAGAGAACTGCAGAAAGAGGTAAGAGGGGTACAGAAAGAGGCAAGAGAGATGCAGAAAGAGGGAAGAAGGGCACAGAAAGAGGCACGAGGGGTGCAGAAAGAAGAAACAAAGGTGCAGGAGGAGGCAAGAGAACTGCAGAAAGATGCAAGAGAGTTGCAAAAACAGGCAAAAGAGGAGCAGAAAGAGGAAACAGGGGTGCAGACAGACGCAAGAGAAGTGCAGAAAGAAGGAAGAGGAGTGCAGAAATTTCCAAGAGAGTTGCAGAAAGAGGCAAATGAGGTACAGAAACAGGCAATAGGGGTGCAGAAAGAAGCAATGGAAATGTAGAAAGAGGCAAGATAAGTGCAGAAAGAGGCAACATAGGTGCAGAAACAGGCAACAGAGGTGCAGAGAGAGAGAGAACAGGGGTGCAGAAAGAGGGAAGAGGGGTGCAATAAGAAGCAAGGCAGGTGCAGAAAGAAGCAAGAGAAGTACAGACAGAAGCACACACGGTGCAGAAAGTGACAAGAGAGGTGCAGAAAGAGGGAAGAAAAGGGCAGAAACAAGCAACAGAGATGCAGAAAGAGGCAAGAGAGGTATAGAAGAGAAAAGCAAGAGGGGTCCAGGAAGAAGCAAGAGAGGTGCAGAAAGAAGGGAGGTACAGAAAGCGGAAGACATGTGCAGAAACAGGCAACAGAGGTGCAGAAAGAGAGAACAGGGGTGCAGATAGAGAGAACGGCACAAAAAGAAGTAAGAGAGGTGCAGGAAGAAGCAAGAGAAGTACAGAAAGAAGTAAGAGAAGTGATGAAAGACACAAGAGAGGTACAGAAACAGGCAACAGAGGTGCAAAGAGAGAGAACAGGGGTGCAGCAAGAGGGAGGGATGGTATAAGAAGCAAGAACGGTGCAAAAAGAAGCAAGAGAAGTGCAGAAAGAAGCACACAAGGTGCAGAAAGTGGCAAGAAAGGTACAGAAAGAGGCAAGAGAGGTGCAGAAAGAGTGAAGAGTACTGTGAGACCGGCCTCACGGCGTATGCCCTCCCGAACATCCAGCCCACCTGCAACCACCACCAAGACACGGCCTCTCCGACTCCGGCCGCCCCAGCCACACAGACCCGAGGGCCGGCCAGAGTCCCCGACAGACTCGACACCCTACCACGCATGTCCAACCGAGGGAGCGGGAACCCCCGAGCCAGACCAAGAGGCGCCAGCCCAGTCACACCTCAGATCGCCTTCCCCCGGGAGGACTCGATCGGCCACCAGGCCCCTGGGGAGCAGGCGCCTCGCCTGCCGAGCGTCTGGGGACCCTCCCAGACCCACCTGAAAAGACTAAAGACATGAGCGGCAGGAAATCCCGCCGAACCCCCGCAGTCACCAAAGGCCCCTCTCTGCGAGGACCCCGGACTTCAAAGGGCAGGGGGAGTATAATAGGGGGTGCCGGAGGAACGAATGGAAAGAAGACGAGGAACCATCGAAGCCTGCTGACGCTGTCGCGGCTCCCGAATACCGAACCACCTGGGCCTGCTGAGTGACTCGCGGCCCCCAGCCATTGAACCATCTGAGCCCTGCTGACGAGATCGCGGCTCCCGAACTCTGAACCACCTGGGCCTGCTGAGTGACTCGCGGCCCCCCAACCCTTGAACCATCTGAGCCCTGCTGACGAGATCGCGGCTCCCGAACTCCGACTACCTGTGCCTGCTGAGTGACTCGCGGCGCTCCCCTCGAGGACGAATTGGCAAGAGATCGCCCAGAGAAACAACACCCTCCAGCTCGAGGATTGTGAGCTATCCGCAGGGTACTTTGCAGAGACACTACCGTCAAAGACTGTCCCGCTACCCCCATTCCCTTACCACCGATTTGTAGTATCTTGTGCCGCTGATGTACTACTTGCACCTTGGATCATAAAGATCCCTTGAAACCTTCGATAAAAGAACCTATCGTCCTACGAAGAATACGTGTGGTGTCACTCTGTTCGTAGTGTAAGCTCAGGGAGTGCGCGCCTGGTTCGGCCTACTTGGGAGAGGTGGGTCAAAGGGGTGGGCAAGACGTGTATCGAACCCCCCTCCGGCGAACGCCTTTCCAACATTTGGTGGCAGACGACGGGATCCGAGCCGACACCGAAAGAGAGCGTGCAGTGAACGACTGACGCACTACCAAACAGAGATGGAAGGAGAAACCTCCCTGGGTGCCGCAGGTACCGAAATGAGCTCACCGTTCCGAGAGGATCAATTGGACAATTATACGCATAGAGAAGTAAAACAATTTTGCAAAGACCTTGGAATCGCTACCACCGGATTAAGTACAAAGGAAGACTTCCAGAAAGTATTGAAGACCTGGGTCGAGACGGGGGCGCCCCCGACCCAAACGGAAGGAGACTCCGCCCATGAACCACAAAGCATCCCAGTGAGAAACCACGGGCCAGAGGGGAACCTGTCCCCCGAGGAACTGGCAGACCGAGAGAGAAGCCGCAACCACGAACTTGAACTGGCCAAGCTGAAAATCGAGGGAGAAATAAAACTGGCCGAGAAAAAGTTAGCCGTCGAGCAGTTACGGCTACAAGGGGAACTCGAGGAAAAAAGACGCCAAAGAGAGCACGACGAAAAAAAACTCCAGCTGGAACATGAACGCAGCCTGAAAGAGATCGAGTTGAGGGCTAAAAGCGAAAAGTCACAACCTTCCGGGAATCTATCATCCGCTCCCACCGTGGAAGCCAAAGTCCACATCCCCAAGGATGTGGTAAAGGAGTATTACAAAAACGACGATATCCAGCAGTGATTTAAGGCCTACGAGGTCGCCATGACCTCTCACCGAGTCCCGCAGAAGGATTGGGGGGCTGGCCTATGGGGCGGTTCTTAAGCGAAGGAAGAGATACCCTGCTGGATCTGCCCTCCTCGGTCATGAACTCCTACAGCCACATGAAAGAAGCCCTCGTGGGCCGGTATGGACTCACCCCCGAGATGTACCGGCAACGGTTCCGAGATTGCAAAAAAGATACCGGGCACCACATGGGTAGAATACGTGAACTTTTACAGCCGGGCCTTGGACGGGTGGATCAAGGGCAGCAAGGTCTCCACCTTCGAAGAGCTGTTTGATCTGATCGCCTGGGAACATTTAGCGGCCAATTGCTTTGTAGAACTGCGCCAACATCTCTTGGACAGTAAGCTCACCGACCCTCGAAAGCTGGCCGCCGAGGCTGACCGTTGGGTGAACACCCGGGCCGCCCGAGGCCCCGTGGGGGACTACGGTCGCCACAGCCAAGGACCCCCCCCACCAGAGGGGCAGAGGAAACCACAGCCGACCGAGAGACTTCCCAGGGGGGCCCCCGCACAGCCCTCCCAGCGGCCCACCAGCGGCAGGTCCAGCCCCGTCCCCAGCCAGCACCGGAGCCCCGGGGCGGCTAGGGCCTCGAACCAGGATCACCTGCTTCCGCTGCCAACAGCCCGGACACTACGCCAATGACCCCCAGTGTCCCCAGTATCAACGAACCGCAACGACCAACCCCCCGGCCCGGCAGATGGCCTCCGTGGCCATAGGGGAAGAGATAGAAGACTCCGAAGAGTGGGAACCAGCGGCCATGGCCCTGGTCTCCCTTGGTGATCGAGAAATGGTCCCCCGGGACACCCTTGCCCGCCAACACAAAGAAGTACCGACAGCAGGTGACCATCAACGGCCACCGAGTCGAGGGCCTCCGCGATACCGGGGCAAGTGTCACCGCGGTCCACCGCAACCTAATCTCTGAAGACCAGATCCTACCCGGTGCCCTCTGTCTGGTCATATCCTCCGACAATTCCGAGAGCCTCTGCCAGATGGCTCTGGTGCCTTTCGAGGGGGGAGGAGTCTCCGGAGAATTGAAGGTAGCCGTCCGAACATCACAGCCCGTAGACTGCCTCCTGGGTAACGACCTTGAGAGTTCCCCGTGGGGGCAAGTGGAATGAAGAGCCCATCTCGGGATGATGGGCCTACCCGAATGGGTCTGCGCCACCACGCGCTCCATGACTGCGCGATTGCCTCTCTCCGAGGGCGGTGAGGCCCTCCCACCGAACACTGTCCCCGAGAACCGGAACACCCTACCAGAAACGGACAACCCTCCTTCGGAGGGAGAAGAAGACACTAACCCGGGAGAAGGGCCGGAACCTTCCGCCCCTGAGGCACTGACTGAGCTCGGAGAACTGCCCGAGATGGCCCAGTGGCGCTGTGAGGGAGGGCCCTCCCGTGAAGAGTTCTGCCAGGAACAGGCCACCTGCCCTTCCCTCGTGGGACTCCGACAACAAGCCGAAGCCCAGACCGCCGGTGACCGGACCGGAACCCACTGGGTCTATTGGGACAATGGCCTCCTATACAGCGAACAAAAGTCAGCCGAGCTAGGTGCAGCCCGAGTACTGGTGGTACCCCTGCGCTTCCGAAGCCTCCTCCTGGGCCTGGCCCACGATGTACCCTTGGCAGGACACTTAGGCCAAGACAAGACATATCAGCGATTAGTTACCCACTTCTATTGGCCCAAGATGCGAGCGAATGTAGAAGTCCACTGTAAGTCCTGCCTCACGTGCCAAGGCAGTGGGAAAAGTGGCGGAAAGCGCAAGGCCCCACTACAACCCTTTCCCGTTGTGAGTACCCCGTTTGAGCGGGTCGGCATCGACATCGTGGGACCCCTGGATCCGAAGACCGCCCAGGGCCACAGATTCATCCTCGTCCTGGTGGACCATGCCACCCGCTACCCCGAGGCCATTCCCTTCCGCACCGTGACGGCTCCCGTGGTGGGCCGGGCTCTCATGGGGATCTTCTCCCGTGTCGGATTCCCTCGCGAGGTTGTGAGTGATCGCGGCACCAACTTCATATCCCGCTACATGAAGTCCCTGTGGCAGCAGTGCGGAGTAACATATAAGTTCACGACCCCCTACCACCCCCAGGGCAACGGACTGGTGGAACGCTTCAACCGAACCCTGAAGGGGATGATCCTGGGCCTCCAGGAGCCCCTGCGCCGAAGATGGGACGTCCTCCTCCCTTGCCTCCTGTTCGCGTACCGGGAAGTTCCCCAAAAGTCCCTGGGGTTCAGCCCATTCAAACTACTATACGGACACCCCGTCCGGGGGCCCCTGAGCCTGGTCAAAGAGGGCTGGGAGACAAGCCCCCGGGGGACCCCCCCCCTGATGTGTTCCGCTACATCCTGGCGCTCCGCAACCAGACCCGGAAGTTCAGAGAACTCGCAGAGGCTAACCTCGAGGCCAGCCAAGAAGAAATGAAGCGCTGGTATGACCAGAACGCAACTCTGGTCGAGTTCCAGCCGGGCCAGCAGGTTTGGGTCATGGCCCCGGTGAAACCCTGCACCCTACAGGACAAATGGACTGGCCCCTTCAAGGTGATCGAGCGGAAGAGTCAGGTCACGTACCTGATCGATGTACAGTCCCCACGGAACCCCCTCCGGGTTCTCCACGTGAACCGTCTCAAGCCCCACTTTGTGAGAACGGAGTTGAGTTTGCTACTGGCCACCGATGATGGGGCAGAAGAAGACACTGAACCCCTGCCCGACCCCCTGTGCGCTAAAGACCTGGATGGTTCCGTGGAGGGAGTGAAACTGTCGACCACCCTCACTCCCCAACAGTCCGACGACTGTCGCCAGCTGCTCAGACAATTCGCAGACCTCTTCTCCCTCATCCCAAGGGTCACCGACTGGTGTGTCCACGACGTTGACACCGGCGACAGCCCACCTGTGAGACACCGAGCCTACCGGGTGCCTGACCGGGTCCGCACCTGCATCAACACCGAGGTACAGAAGATGTTAACCCTTGGGGTGATCGAACCCTCCGATAGCCCCTGGGCCAGCCCGGTAGTCCTGGTCCCGAAAGCGGCCGCCCCTGGGGTCGCCCCCGAACTAAGATTCTGTGTGGACTACCGGGGGCTCAATGCGGTCACCCGAGCGGACGCTCACCCTATTCCCCGCGCAGACGAGCTCATCGACCGCCTTGGGGCCGCACGTTTCCTCAGCACCTTCGACCTGACCCGCGGTTACTGGCAGATTGCGCTCACGGAGGGAGCAAAAGAGCGCTCCGCCTTCTCCACACCAGATGGACACTACCGCTTCAGGGTCATGCCGTTCGGGATGAAAAATGCCCCGGCCACTTTCCAGCGGTTGGTAAACAAGGTCCTGGCCGGACTCGAGGAGTTCAGCGCAGCGTACCTTGACGACATAGCCGTATTCAGCTCTCAATGGCACGAGCATCTCCAACACCTCCGGCAAGTACTGCTGGCCCTGCGCCAAGCCGGCCTAACCGTGAAGGCCAGCAAATACCAGCTCGGGCAAGGCTCCGTGGTCTACCTGGGGCATCAGGTGGGCAGTGGGCAGGTCGCCCCCCTCCAACCAAAGATCGACGCCATCAAGTCCTGGGAGCCCCCCACCACTCAGACGGAAGTCCGGGCCTTCCTGGGCCTCACAGGATACTACCGGAGGTTCATTAAAGACTATGGTAGCCTCGCAGGGCCTCTCACTGAGTTGACCTCCAAAAAGCTCCCGAAGAAGGTGCAGTGGACCCCCCTGTGCCAACAGGCGTTCGACGCCTTGAAAACCGCCATGTGCACCGCCCCAGTACTCAAGGCCCCCGACTACTCCCAAGAGTTTGTGGTCCAGACCGACACATCCGAACACGGCATCGGAGCCGTCCTCTCGCAGTTCAACGACAAGGGCATAGATCAGCCCATAGCCTTCATCAGCCGAAGGCTGCTACCTCGAGAACAGCGTTGGAGTACCATAGAACGAGAGACCTTCGCCGTAGTCTGGGCCCTCAAGAAACTACGGCCCTACTTGTTCGGAACCCACTTCCGAGTGCAGACGGACCACCGGCCCTTGCGGTGGCTGATGCAGATGAGGGGAGAGAACCCCAAGCTATTACGATGGTCAATCTCCCTCCAAGGGATGGACTTCACTGTCAAGCATCGCCCCGGGGCGGATCATGCCAACGCCGACGGCCTGTCCCGGTTCTTCCGCTTCAGCGAGGAGAACCCCCCAGTGGACGGGTAGTTCTCCACGCCTTTCAGCTGGGGGGGACGCGTGTGAGACCGGCCTCATGGCGTATGCCCTCCTGAACATCCAGCCCACCTGCAACCACCACCAAGACACGGCCTCTCCGACTCCGGCCACCCCAGCCACACAGACCCGAGGGCCGGCCAGAGTCCCCGACAGACTCGACACCCTACCACGCATGTCCAACCGAGGGAGCGGGAATCTCCGAGCCAGACCAAGAGCCGCTAGCCCAGTCACACCTCGGATCGCCTTCCCCCGGGAGGACTCGATCGGCCACCAGGCCCCTGGGGAGCAGGCGCCTCGCCTGCCGAGCGTCTGGGGACCCTCCCAGACCCACCTGAAAAGACTAAAGACACGAGCGGCAGGAAATCCCGCCGAACCCCCGCAGTCACCAAAGGCCCCTCTCTGCGAGGACCCCGGACTTCAAAGGGCAGGGGGAGTATAATAGGGGGTGCCGGAGGAACGAATGGAAAGAAGACGAGGAACCATCGAAGCCTGCTGACGCTGTCGCGGCTCCCGAATACCGAACCACCTGGGCCTGCTGAGTGACTCGCGGCCCCCAGCCATTGAACCATCTGAGCCCTGCTGACGAGATCGCGGCTCCCGAACTCTGAACCACCTGGGCCTGCTGAGTGACTCGCGGCCCCCAACCCTTGAACCATCTGAGCCCTGCTGACGAGATCGCGGCTCCCGAACTCCGACTACCTGTGCCTGCTGAGTGACTCGCGGCGCTCCCCTCGAGGACGAATTGGCAAGAGATCGCCCAGAGAAACAACACCCTCCAGCTCGAGGATTGTGAGCTATCCGCAGGGTACTTTGCAGAGACACTACCGTCAAAGACTGTCCCGCTACCCCCATTCCCTTACCACCGATTTGTAGTATCTTGTGCCGCTGATGTACTACTTGCACCTTGGATCATAAAGATCCCTTGAAACCTTCGATAAAAGAACCTATCGTCCTATGAAGAATACGTGTGGTGTCACTCTGGTCGTAGTGTAAGCTCAGGGAGTGCGCGCCTGGTTCGGCCTACTTGGGAGAGGTGGGTCAAAGGGGTGGGCAAGACGTGTATCGAACCCCCCTCCGGCGAAAGCCTTTCCAACAAGTACAGAAAGAGGTATGAGAAGTACAGAAACAAGCAGCAGAGGTGCATAAGAAAAAAGCAAGGGAGGTCCAAAAAGAAGCAAGAGAGGTGCAGAAAGAAGGGAGGTGCAGAAAGCGGAACTGATGTGCAGAAAGAGGCAAGAGGGGTGCAGAAAGAGGCAAGAGAAATGCAGAAAGTAGCAAAAGAGGCACAGAAAGAGGCAATATAACTACAGAAAGAGGCAAGAGAGGTGCAGAAAGAGGCAAGAGAGGTGCAGGAAAAGGGAAGAAGGGTGCAGAAAGAGGCAAGAGGGGTGCAGAAAGAAGCAAGAGAGGTGCATAAAGAGGGGTGGAAAAAGAGGCAAGAGAGGTGCACAAAGAAGGATAAGGGTACAAAAAGAAGCAAGAGATGTGCAAAAGAAGCCAAATAAGTGCAGAATGAAGCAACGGGGTGCAGAAAGAGGTAGGAGGGGTACAGAAAAAGGCAAGAGGGGTACAGAAAGTGGAAATAGAGGTGGAGAAGGCAGCAACAGAAATGCAGAAAGAGGTAAGAGAGTTGCAGAAGCAGGCAAGAGAGGTGCAGGAAAATGGAAGAAGGGTGCAGAAAAAAGCAAGAGGGGTGCAGCAAGAGGGAAGTGGGGTGCAGAAAGAGGCAAGAGGGGTGAAGAAATTTACAAGAGAAGTGCAGAAAGAAGCACAAAAGGTGCAGAAAGAGGCAAGAGAACTGCAGAAAGAGGTAGGAGGGGTGCAGAAAGAGGCAAGAGGGGTACAGGAAGAGGCAAGAGAGGTGCAGAAAGAAGGAAACAAAGGTGCAGCAGGAGGCAAGAGAACTGCAGAAAGAGGGAAGAGGAGTGCAGACAGATGCAAGAGAAGTGTGGAAAGAGGGAAGAGGAGTGCAGACATTTCCAAGAGAGGTGCAGAAAGAAACAAGAGAAGTGCAGAAAGAACCAACAGAGGTGCAGAAAGAATCAAGAGGGTTGCAGAACAAGGCAAGAGAAGTGCAGGAAGAAGCAAAAGAGGTGCAGAAAGAGGCAAGAGAGGAGCAGAAAGTGGCAAGAGAGATACAGAAAGAGGCAAGAGAGGTGCAGAAAGAGGGAAGAGTGCAGAAAGAGGTATGAGAAGTACAGAAACAAGCAGCGGAGGTGCGTAAGAAAAAAGCAAGGGAGGTCCAGAATGAAGCAAGAGAGGTGCAGAAAGCAGAATTGATGTGCAGAAAGAGGCAAGAGGGGTGCAGAAAGAGGCAAGAGAAGTGCAGAAAGTAGCAAAAGAGGCACAGAAAGAGGCAAGATAACTACAGAAAGAGGCAAGAGAGGTGCAGAAAGAGGCAAGAGAGGTGCAGGAAAATGGAAGAAGGGTGCAGAAAGAGGCAAGAGGGGGGTGCAGAAAGAAGCAAGAGAGGTGCATAAAGAGGCAAGAGGGGTGGAGAAAGAGGCAAGGAGGTACAGAAAGAGGCAAGAGAGGTGCACAAAGAAGGAAAAGGGTACAGAAAGAAGCAAGAGGGTTGCAAAAGAAGCCAAAGAAGTGCAGAATGAAGCACCAGGGGTGCAGAAAGAAGTAGGAGGGGTACAGAAAGAGGCAAGAGGGGGTACAGAAAGAGGAAATAGAGGTGGAGAAGGTGGCAAGAGAGCTGCAGAAAGAGCCAAGAGAGTTGCAGAAGCAGGCAAAAGAGGTGCAGAAAGAGGCAAGAGAGGTACAGGAAAATGGAAGAAGGGTACACAAAGAAGCAAGAGGGGTACAGAAAGAGGCAAGAGGGGTGCAGAAAGAGGGAAGAGGGGTTCAGAAAGAGGCAAGAGGGGTACAGACATTTGCAAGAGAAGTACAAAAAGAAGCAAAAGAGGTGCAGAAAGAGGCAAGAGAACTGCAGAAAGAGGTAAGAGGGGTGCAGAAAGATGCAAGAGGGGTACAGACAGAGGCAAGAGAGGTGCAGAAAGAAGGAAGAAGGGCTCAGAAAGAGGCAAGAGGGGTATAGAAAGAGGAAACAAAGGTGCAGCAGGAGGCAAGAGAACTGCAGAAAGAGGCAAGAAAGTTGCAAAAACAGGCAAAAGAGAAGCAGAAAGAGGGAACGGGGGTGCAGACAGATGCAAGAGAAGTGCAGAAAGAGGGAAAACAAGTGCAGAAATTTCCAAGAATGGTGCAGAAAGAAACAAGAGCAGTGCAGAAAGAACCAACAGAGGTGCAGAAAGAAGCAAGAGGGGTGCATAAAGAGTCAAGAGAAGTACAAAAAGAAGCAAAAGAGGTGCAGAAAGAGGCAAGAGAGGTGCAGCAAGAGGGAAGTAGGGTGCTGAAAGAGGCAAGAGAGGTGCAGAAAGAAGCATGAGTAGTGCAGAAAGAAGCAGGAGAAGTGGAGTAGGAAGCAACAGGGGTGCAGAAAGAAACAACAGAGGTACAGAAAGAAGCAAGAGAAGTACAGAAAGAAGCAACAGAGGTGCAGAAAGAGGCAAGAGGGTTGCAGAAAGAGGCAAGAGAAGTGCAGAAAGAGGGAAGAGAGGTACAGAAACAGGCAGGGGAGATGCAGAAAGAGGCAAGTGAGGTCCAGAAACAGGCAAGATGAGTGCAGAAATAGAGAACAGGGGTGCAGAAAGAGGCAAGAGAGGTGCAGAACGAGGGAAGAGAGTACAGAAAGAAGCAAGAGAAGTGCAGAAAAAAGCAAGAGAGGTCTAGATAGAAGCAAGAGAGGTACAGAAAGAAGGTGCAGAAAGCGGAAGAGATGTGCAGAAAGAGGCAAGAGAAGTGCAGAAAAAGGAAGAAAGAGCTTCATGAGGAATGCAGAAAGAGTCAAGAGAGGCGCAGAAACAGGCAAGAGTGGTTTGCACACCATTAGTACCATTTTAACACCCACATTTAGCAATAAGTAACAGGTGACCATTCTTTGTTTGCAAAGGGCCTTCTGCCATGCTGTAAAACTTGTTGCTGCATTTTCGGTAATATTTGAACCGTTTGAGCTAGAAACAAGTTTTTTTGTTCAAATATGCAGATTATGCAACAGATGATGGATCATGTGGCAAATGCGGAAAATGTATAATTATGTAAAAGTCGGTTCAACCAAACAGTCGCATAATTCCAGTAGCCCTCCTCATACCTCTGGCTAGGTCCAGAAGTGCTCCTGAGTGGTTCCTTTTTGTTTTTTGTCTCATTGAGTTTATAATTTAGCTTCTATAGAAATAAGGAAGATTAAACCTGAGGTTACCACTCCACAACACAGACTACCATACCACATAATTAGTGTCCATAACAGATATTCCCACTCTACATAATTTCTATACACTCAATACCACATACTTTCTATCCACATAATTTCACTGCACAACATACTTCATAATTTCACTACACACAATGTACAGCCACTCCATTCCCCAAAAAATCAGTAAAAAACGATTACATTTGTAACGCCAATAGCTCTATCTCTCGCAATTCCGAGATCTAATACAACTAGTAGTCGCATTTGCAGAGTAGTGGAGAAAGGGGGCTGGGTCTCCAACCAGCGCTCAGGAATTCCGCTGGGTAGGACTTACATGAGGTACCAGGAGGGCATTCAGTGAATGACATGAACAATGGAGACTTATCATAAAGACTCTTGGCAGACCTGAACGCAGGGCCTGCCATTTGCCGATACACTGCGTAATTAACACAAAAGGAGTAACATTACATGTGCTGTAAATATATGGTTCAATAGGACTAGCAAATTATTGCGATAAATGCAATGATTATCTTTGTAAATATTGTAAATATGTATTTATAATGGAAAACCATATGAATGGAATGTATTTCAAATTGGCGCCTTCAATATTATGGCGATCATTGGATATCTGTTTTATTTGAACCAAGGTGGCATAGAGAATCTTGTAAATATTGTATTAATGATTTTTAAGGATGAATTCTTGTAATCATGTACACTCCATGATGGTGCCCTACAATTTTGTGGCGTGAATGTCTTTTGTTTCCATGTTTGAAACACCAAGGTATTTAAAAATGGCGCCTCTCAGTGTGAAATGCAAACACTGATGAAGGGAAACCCGGAAACACATTTGTTTTGGAAACGCTGTAAATCGAATTAGAACAAGGTTGTGAAACCTAAGCCCGTGAGTGCTAGTACTTTTTCCGGATGGGAGAGAGTGTTGGAGTGGATATTGAACACAGGGCACCACCTTGTAACAGCACCCGCCATATATGTGACCCGATTATCAAAGGTGCAGAGGAGCAGTAATTGTGACATGGAGGCACCATCCTGGAAACGACCAGACTCACACCAAACACATGACGGAACACGGATGTGGAAAGTCAATACGATATTTGATCCTTCGACTGTCCGGTAAGTGGTGTGTTTGAAGAATGCAAACGAGTGGATAATCTCCAGGATTTGGCGAGGGGTGACGGTAACAACCTAACTCTAATTCGAGAGGAGCCCAGGACCGGAGCTCACACTAAACAAGTCACCAACATGTTTAGTGAATCATCGCATAGAGAGGCAGCTGCTGACATGTTCAAAAAGAAAAAAACGGACACAGTGCAAACAGGCAGCAGTGGTAATTTAAATGTTTCCAATACCTTACAGACTCAATTCACTAAATTAGAGAGACTGTATGAGCGCAAGATGTGCAAGTGGTGGGTGGCAACCTCCCTCCAGAACTACATAGAAGTAGCGAGAGTACAGAGGGGATTGCGCATCTATACAGTCCGAGCATATGAAAACCCGAACCCACTATTGTTAGAGGAATGGGCTGAACATACTGCACTCTTCTGCAAGATTATGCTGGAAATATTGGTCAAATTCGCATGGAGTGACAGAACAAAAGCTTTAGCAGAGATACAAATTTTGGAAGATGAAATAACGAAAGACACAGACAAGAATAGACAAGAACTACGGGAGGTTATGAAAAAACACCTGCAGCAATACGAACTGAAAATTCGCCATAGAAAACAAGAAAATTTCAAACGAGACGAGAGAGACTACTCAATGGGTATGGTATTGACATTTGCAAAGAAATATGATGAACCAAGAAAAGAGATGACAAAAAAGAAAGTGACATCGATATCAGCACCAGTCTGAAACATCTGAATCGGATGTCACAGAAAATGAACAATCAGACGATGAATTGGCAAACACCTCTGGCGGACAAAAAACTACCTCTTTTCACGAGGAGTTCAACATAATTCGCCAATCATGGTTGAGAGGGGGAAAGAGCAAACCTCCGGAATTAGAAAGCGGCAAACCAGAAGGGGTGGCTGAAAGAGGAAGAGGAAAGGGAAATGTCATACCAAGAGTCACCCGGGGCAAGAGAGAGGGGAGATGGTGAATGAAGACTACAATCTAACCATTATAAACTTAACAACAAGGACATTAACAACGACTGAGGAATCAGTACTGAAATTGGGCTTAACTTTCTGCCCTCAGACTCGTTTTGAATTTACACAAACTAGGATCGATCTTTTCAAGTTCGTACGCAAACTTAAACTACATAAATAATTTAAGTTAAAGCCTACCATCAAGGAAGCCAGACAACTGAAAGGCAAAATTAAAGACACAGATCTCTTGTCTGTAGATGATTTGACCACACTGGAACTGTCAGAGGAATTACAACAGGGGCATGAAAATCAAAGCGATCAGAAGGAACAGTCCAACACACAATGAACAAGATGCCTAGGGGTAGAGCAAGAGGCACCGCTAATGCCCCTAGACACCATTGATACATTCTCGGAAGCAGTAGTTAAAGATCTGGTGAAACTTCGAGAAAGCAAGAAACCAACTTTGAAAATGAGAAATTTAACAAAAGCACAAGAAGAAGCTCTCACGAACTTACAAAAAGACACCGAAATGATTTGCAAGCCATCTGATAAGGGGGGCAACATTGTGTTGATGTCGAGGGAACAATACGTTGAGGAGGCCCTTCTGCAATTGACAGATATTCGCTATTATGAATTAACATTGAAAAAAGATTATCAGGGCAGTGTCACTCAGTATGATAAACTAATTAAGAAATGGCATAACACATCTATGCTAGACACTGAAGAATATCTCTTTTTAAGAATCACCAACCCTGTAATCCCTACGTTTTACCATCTACCAAAGATCCATAAAGACAAGATGAAGCCACCGGGGAGGCCCATAGTATCATCTTATGGAGCCTTACAGAAAATGTATCTACGTTTGTGGACCATTTTTTATTTCAATCTGTCTCACAATTATCCTCATATATTAAGGATACAAAATATTTTATTACCCATATTGAGAACTTGAAATGGGAACCGTCATTTTACTTGATAGTACTTGATATCACAAGTCTATACACTTGTATTAATCATAAACATGAACTAAAGGCAGTGGAGTTTTTTCTGAAAAAAAGATCACTCAAATTCTTGGAACACAATACCATGCTGATCGAGCTAATCGAATATTGCCTATTGAATAACATCTTTTTATTTCAGGGGGACCTCTAAAGACAGGTATCGGGAACCGCCATGGGCACCTGCTTCGCCCCCAGCTATGCAAATTTATTTGTAGGCTGATGGGAGGAGCAGGTGACCTGGTCTTCTGCCAATGAGATCTGGACCAGAGACATAGTTACCTGGTATAGGTATATCGACGACCTCTTCCTAATATGGAGGACGTCTTTAGATAAAGCAGGAGAATACATTAAACATCTCAACAATAATGATGTTATTTAAAATTCACGGGAGAGATAAGTTCAGTGGGATTGAACTATCTTGACCTCAAGGTTGAGATATTGGAGGGTAAAATTTAGACTAGTCTATACCGCAAACCAACTGCGGGCAACAGTACTTTGCACGCTACGAGCAGTCATCTGGCAAAACTGAAAAATAGCATACCATATGGAGAATTCCTGCGGTTAAAACGGAACTGCTCTAGAAAATGCGATTTTGACATAGCAGCCAGAAACAGCCTGGGAAGGTTTGTAGCAAGAGGATATGACTTGGATCTTTTAGAGACCACCTTAGAAAAAGTAAACACCATAGAGAGAGAGAAACTAATAAGCACCACACAAAAAACAGACTTGATCATTGGGAGGGACATCCCACCAGTTCCACAGATAACTTTCAGGAAAGCTAGATCAAGAAAAGACATATTGGTCCACAGCTTTTTAGATTTGATTCCAACTAAGCAAGGAACATTGAGTGAAATGAGAGGGTTTTATCCATGCGGAAAGTGCAAGGCTTGCGCTTTCAGCAGAAGAGTGTTAACATATGAGATAAAGGGATTAAAGAATCGTAAAACTATTAGTAAATTTATGACGTGTCAAACTAGTCATGCTGTCTATTGCTTAGTGTGCCCTTGCGGCCTAAGATACATTGGCAGCACCATACATAGCGTCAAAATAAGAGTGTTGGAACACATGTGCGCCATAGCAAACAAGGATTTAAGTTATCCTGTTGCTAAACATTTTGCGGTAAAACACCAGAGCAATAGAGATCTGCTACAGTATTTCAACTTGGACCATGTGCCCCTTTACATTAGAGGAGGAGACAGGGTAGCAAGACTAAGGCGTCACGTTATATTATTGATCTACAAACGAAGACTCCAAATGGACTAAATAGTGGGGAGGAATTAATCTCACACCTAGGGATCTAGCAAAGGTACATAATGTCCCTTGAGTAACACCCACACTAATCTGGTTTATATGAATAACTGTTTGCCTGTATGACAATAATTTTTTAGTTTTAATTATCCGATACACGGCTTGAATGAGATGAACAATGGAGACTTAGCATAAAGACTCTTGGCAGACCCGAACGCAGGGCCTGCCATTTGCCGATACACAGCGTATTTAACAAAAAAGGAGTAACATTACATATGCTGTAAATATATGGTTCAATGGGACTAGCAAATTATTGCGATAAACGCAATGATTATCTTTGTAAATATTGTAAATATGTAATTATAATGGAAAACCATATGAATGGAACGTATTTCAAATTGTCTCCTTCAATATTATGGCGATCATTGGATATCTGTTTTATTTGCACCAAGGTGGGATAGAGAATCTTGTAAATATTGTATTAACGATATTTACGGATGAATTCTTGTAATCATGTACACTCCAAGATGGCGCCCTACAATTTTGTGGCTTGAATGGCTTTTGTTTCCATGTTCGAAACACCAAGGTATTTAAAAATGGCGCCTCTCAGTGTGAAACGCAAACACTGATGAAGGGAATCCCCGAAACACGTTTGTTTTGGAAGCACTGTAAATCGAATTAAAACGAGGTTGTGAAACCTAAGCCCATGAGTGCTAGTACTTTTTCCGGACGGGGGAGAGTGTTGGAGCGGATATTGAACACGGGGCACCACCGTGTAACAGCACCCGCCATACGAGTGACCCGATTATCAAAGGTGCAGAGGAGCAGTAAATATATATATCTATATATATATATGTATTTTTAAAAGTCGATTCCTGGTCAAGGAAAGAATCCACACGAGCCCACTTAGTCAGCAAAGCAGTTTATTCCTCACAGGGTAGAAGAGGACGACGCGTTTCGACCACGTCCGTGGTCTTGGTCATATGACCATAATCTCCATTTGCACCAGTTAAAAAGAGTAAGTGCACTTTTTTTAAATGTAGACATAGAAGAAATAAACAAATCGAGTTTCGCTTATGTAAATAAATCATATCAATGCAATTTGCAAAATAATCATTTAGAAATGTACAGAAAGTAATTTAACAATACAATTCATTTCATTGGTAGTTCGTATTATTAACCAATTGGTGCAAGAGTGTGGTGTTGCAATCATTCACAAAAGATAAAGGACTAGTGCCTATTGGTAAACTATGTGACAGATTCAATATGCTTTGTTACAGGAGGTTTTTCTCACAAGTTGAAACGAACAAAATGATGAAGGGTCTAGTGCCCTTTAACAACTATCCAAATGTCGACTTGGAGTAAAGGTGACTCCGGTGCTCGTAATTTTATCACAGATGTGAGATACAGGAGGATTCATAGTGGTGTTCCTGTATGAGATCAAAAAGACAGATCTAATTAATAACAAAGTTTAACAAACCATAAACAGGCAAGGCTGTATTTTACTCACACTGGTTGCATATGGTTTTCTATAATTACTCAACCTGTACATTCAATGAAACATAAGCAGAAAAAAGAAAAAAGTACATTATTGTTTTTTTAAAGTTTTTAAAACCAAGGGAAGGGAGGCATGGACAGGGCGTGAGTGGCCTACCAAGGTTTCCATATTTCAGTATGAGATAATATCTCATTAAAGGTGGGAATATAGTTCCTCGTCCTGATTCAGGCCATCCGGAAATTTGGTGCCTGCTAGGAGGATGAAACGTGATTCCAGTTTGCGTAAAGAGGCAATACGGTTCCCTCCTCTGGGGTTGGGTTTGACTGTATCCAATCCAAAATATTTGGCTTTGGTCCAGTCGGCCCCATGTTCCTTCGAGAAGTGTCTTGCAGTGCTGTAAGTTTGATCGCAATTTGTAATTGCTCGCCAGTGTTCTAGGATACGTTTTTTGATCGGAAAGGTAGTCGATTCGATATACCATAACTGGCAAGGGCATACTATTGCATACACCACGAAATCAGTATTGCATGTAATGAGTTTCGGAATTTTCCAGAGTGTTTTAGTTCTTTCAAGTGTGACTTCTAGTACATTGTTACTATTTCTACAGGCCTTACAGTTCCCACATTTACGGAAACCCTTTGTTTGTTGTAGCCAGCTTGTTTCTTTTGTTTGTAAATGGCTATGTACTAGCATGTCTTTGAGAGATGGACTTCTCATGAATGTAACTGATGGAGTGGCCCCTATTTCATTTTTCAAGATTGGGTCCTGTTTCAGGATATTCCATCTGTTTTTGAGGATACTTCGCATCTGGTTGGATTGACTGCAATATTTAGTTATAAATCTTACTGTTTTTTTCGGAGTGGTCTGATTCGTTGAAGTCTGTTTGGTTTTGTTGAGGATTTCATCTCTCGATTGGCTGTCCACTCTTTTTTCAGCCTGCAATATTGCTTTTCTGGGGTACCCTCTTTCCTTGAATCTCATTTTCATATCCTGTTTGGTGTTTTCATACAGTGAGTTCGTACTACAATTACGCTTGGCCCTCAAAAATTCACTGTAAGGGATTCCCCACCTGAAACTCGGTGGATGTGAACTGGCTGCATGCAGGATAGAGTTTCCTTGCTGTTTTAATTCCTAAAAAGATTAGTGCTGATTCTGCCGTTATCATTACTGAGTTTCAGATCAAGGAAATCAACGCATTCTTGGCTATAATGTCTGGTGAATTTGAGATTGACATCATTCTGATTAATGCAATCAATGAACAGATTCAGTTCGGTTTCTGTTCCTTCCCACACAAAGAAAATATCGTCAATGTATCTCAGCCATTTTGATACACATAGAGTCCAATGTTCAGTTTGTTCATTCCAGAGCACCTGCTTCTCCCACCAGCCCACCATGAGGTTGGCGTAGCTGGGAGCGAAGCAGGTGCCCATAGAAGTGCCTTGTAGTTGTTTGTAAAATTCTTTCTCAAACATGAAAACATTCTCCTTTAGACAGATATTGATCATGTCTAAAAGCATGAGTGTGTGTTCCAAAAATTCTATTCTTCGTTTTTTGAGAAAGAATTTGCAGGCTTTTACACCATCATCATGTCTGATGCTGGTGTATAATGCCTCTACGTCCAGACATACCATCCAATGATTTAATCCTAATTTAACGTCCTTGATTTTGAGTAGGAAATCTGTGGTGTCTCTGAGATAGGATGAGAGGTCTTCGACAAAGGGAAAAAGAAAGTGGTCTACATATGTGCTAGTATTTTCAAGTAGACTATTTTTCGATGAGACAATAGGTCTCCCTGGAGGTTCGGTCATGTCTTTATGTACCTTTGGAAGAAGGTAAAGTGTCGGGATTGTAGGAGTATTATTCGTGAGGAATTGTTTCTCATCCCATGAAAGTAGGTCTTTATCATGCCAGACTTGGAGTTTGCCATGATAGGTTCTTTTCAGATCATTAGTGTATTTCCTGTCTACTTTACAGTAACATGTTGGATTGTTCAGTTGGCGTGATGCCTCTTTAGTATACATCACTCGTGTCATAATGACAACATTACCTCCTTTGTCAGAGGGCTTGATCACTATTTCCTGGTCTTTTTGTAAACTTTTGACCACTCCCCACTGATTTTTGGTCAGATTGTTATTTTGTGTGTTTTTCTTTCTGAGAAGATCAAGAAAATCTTGTGCCACTAGGTCACTAAAGACATCAATGTTATCTTTAGCCAATGTTGGAATATATTTCGATTTGGCTTTGAATGTTGTACTGGCGGTTTCTCTAGTGTCTAAGTCGAGGGTGGTGATGATCTGGGGCATCTGAGAACAATCAAGGGGGTCAAACATTTCATCAATTACTACAGACGACTCTCCAAGAGTGGTTACAGTATGTAAAGTGGGTATATCACCTATAGATAAGCCCCTATTGTCAGAAGTTAATAGTTTTGGTGTTGACAGAGTTTTTTTGTTTGCATGCATTTTACACAATTTCAACTTTCTTTCAAATTTATATAAGTCAACTCTAGCCTGTGCATAGTCAAAACGCATCTCAGGACAAAAAGATAGGCCTAGTTCTAATACATCAATTTCATCTTTGTTAAGTACTTTTTTGGTTAGATTAATTACCGTCATTTTTGGTGTATTGTCCTCCATTATAGTGTTGATGTTTTCTGGCCTCTTGTTCCCATTCCAGTTGTCCTTGAGCTTCCTGCGTCTGATGTTTCTCTTGTGGTTTTGCCTGCGTTTTCTTGCTTTTTTCTTTTCGGTCTCCCACGGTTGGATTGTTCCTTCGCTTTTTGGAGAAGGCGTAACTCCTTGGAAAAAACCTGTTGGTCGGTACTGGTTGAGGTACCCGTTGAGGCGATGCTGTCACTGGATTCAAAGTCTGAACTGAGGTCGGTCGTAGATCCTTCTTTGCTTGACTCAAGGAGACTAAGTGTTTGATCTTTTGCAAGGTCAGTTCTTATTTTATCAAATTTTTTAGCGAAAGTTAATATTCGTCCTGACGCATAGTCCCTTTCATCTCGTGTGAATTTCCATTGTTTTCTTGCTATGATGTCTTTTTCGAAGTTTTTCATGCGATCATCTACTGATTTGATCATTTCTTCGACTTCCTTTTGATTAGTTTCTTTTTTGAAATCCTCCATAAGATCCTGGATTTGTTTGAGTAAGACTTTGTGTTCATCCCAGGCATTCGTGATCAGTATCTCAATCATTCGTTTAGAACAGGCTGTCGTATTGTCAATCCAGTCTTTTAACACCTGTGGTTTAGGTATTGACAGCGTGGGGGTAATGAAGATTCGCAGTCCCCGGGGAATACGGTTTACATCCACATAATTTTGCAAGGCGGTCGCTTCCCACCATCTGCTGATCTCTTTTTTTCTTAGACGTTCCAAAATGTAGATTTTTTGTTTCAGGTTGGAGTATGTACTGTCCGTTATGGCACTGCCTGTTTGTGCATTTGACTGAGTTTTGCTGAAAATTGCCTTGGCGGATTCCTCACGCCCCTTCATAAACTCGTCTGCCATAATTCAATGGAATAGAAGAAAAAGTGCGTAGTTTGCACTCTACTCGATGCTGATCATACGTATTGAGCCCAATGGCTCACGTAAACTCTGGCTTTCGTATAGGTTATGGCGTGGTTTCTAATGGACACGGATAACAGAAAAGCGAACGCGCCGTTGCGCTGGCTATTTTCCGTTCTGTTACCGGTTGTCAAGGGAACGAGGTACACGGAAGGGGGCCGCACACGAGAGCGCGCAGCGCCTTGCCTCCTCTCCCTAGTTGTGACGACGGACAAGGCGGGACTCCAGGAAGTGCTCGCACTGTTCAAAACAATGCGCCGCTGACTTACTCGGGCTCCTTGGTTGTCGATCCGCTTACTTGTTTGTTTCAAAGTTGATAATTTTCGCCATTCAGAACCTGACGATCAGCCGGCGGGTGCTCATTTGTCAAAGGACCAATCGGAGGATGAACGGAAAGAGAGCACCCTTCCTCGCAAGTCGGGGCTTCGCTGGCGGTCGTCGCCGCCAAATTATTTTGAAAAGTCGATTCCTGGTCAAGGAAAGAATCCACACGAGCCCACTTAGTCAGCAAAGCAGTTTATTCCTCACAGGGCAGAAGAGGACGACGCGTTTCGACCACGTCCGTGGTCTTGGTCACATGACCATCATCTCCATTTGCACCAGTTAAAAAGAGTAAGTGCACTTTTTTTAAATGTAGACATAGAAGAAATAAACAAATCGAGTTTCGCTTATGTAAATAAATCATATCAATGCAATTTGCAAAATAATCATTTAGAAATGTACAGAAAGTAATTTAACAATACAATTCATTTCATTGGTAGTTCGTATTATTAACCAATTGGTGCAAGAGTGTGGTGTTGCAATCATTCACAAAGATAAAGGACTAGTGCCTATTGGTAAACTATGTGACAGATTCAATATGCTTTGTTACAGGAGGTTTTTCTCACAAGTTGAAACGAACAAAATGATGAAGGGTCTATGTATATATATATATATATACATATATACATATATATATATATATATATATATATATATATATATATATATATATATATATATATATATATATATATGTACATATATATATATATATATATATATATATATATATATATATATATATTACCTACTGGCGGTCGCCAGTAGGTAGTTATAGTTAGGACCACGTTTCCATAGGAAATCCGCAACATTCTATTTTGAATAACTTTTGAGCCGGTCGACGAATCCTCTCGAATTTTTCAAAATAGGTGGGGCGCTATGCGCCGCTCCTACCCTGAAAGTCTCGGGGGGATTCGTCAAGCGGGGGCTGAGATAAAAGGGGGGTCCCAAAACGCGTTTTTCCCATGCATTTTTCCATAGGACCTTTAGACACAGCTACAGCCCGAACGGCTGAACAGAATTACTTGAAATTTGGCAGAGAGGTAGTCCTCAGGTCAAGGAAGTGCCTTTTGTAGGTTTGGTGTAAATCTGTTCAGTAGATTCTGAGAAAATAGTCTTTAAATCAATATATATATCTGAGCCAGCTTACGGTGCGCTTACGGTGCGCTTACCGTACGCGTACGGTGACGTGCGCGAGCGCAATTCTGATTGGCTCTTAGATCTTAGTAAACATTCGAATCGGCCGAAACCAGGAAGCGGCGGCCGCCATTTTCTCTCTCGCACTCTGAGTGGGGCAGCATAAATGAAGCCCAAAAATGTGTAAAGGGGCAGGATATTGAGCTAATAATCACCCAGCAGTGATATACGGTCCCCCAAACACAACCCCCAAGGCCGAAAACATTTTTTTTTTTTTTTTCGAAAAATCGCCGATTACGCTTACCGTACGCGTACGGTAAAAATTGGTTTAAAAACAAAAAAATTATCCCCACTCTCCCCACCCCATGTGCAAATAGTCCCCGAAGGGCACTATTTGTGCAGAGCATATCGAACAAATGAAAATAATAAACAAAACATTTCACAACGATGCGCATAATATGTCCCCCATGTGCGCACGGTGCGCGAAGCGCATCGTGCGTACATGGCCCATCCCGCATAATGTGGGCACGCGGTGCGCGCAGCGCACCGCGTGACCACCGTGCGTGCATGGCACTAACTGCGTAAAGTGGGCGCGCGGTGCGCAAAGCGCACTGCGTGCTCACTGTGCGCGCACGGTGCGCGAAGCGCACCGTGCGCGCACGGAACGAACTGCGTTAACTGGGCGCGCACGCCACGAATGGCGTAAAGTAAGTTAGCATTTAAAAAAACGTACAAATTCACTGAAAAAACCATAGGTTTCACACACGTTATAGTTAGGAATTAGCATTTAAAAAACCTTGCAAATTCACTGAAAAAACCATAGGTTTCACACATGTTATAGTTAGCTGTACATTTTACTGATAAAAAACCAATGAAATTCCCCCGTTATAGTTACTGTAGGCAACTATAACTCACGCGACCGTAATCCTCTGCTGATGACATATGTGTCTTTATGAAAAAAAAATATTTGTAATATATGTATAGCTAAAATTTAATGGAAGAAGACATGGGCAAATAAGTGTCTAAATACAGTATTAGCATCAGCAGAGGATTACGGTCGCGTGAGTTATAGTTGCCTACAGTAACTATAACGGGGGAATTTCATTGGTTTTTTATCAGTAAAATGTACAGCTAACTATAACATGTGTGAAACCTATGGTTTTTTCAGTGAATATATATATATATATATATATATATATATATATATATATATATATATGTATATATCCATACAAAAGGGTTGCTAGTAGTGCGCTCTCAGTAAACGAATCACAGGACACTCCAGAGAATTCAAGGGTGTTTAATTACAACGCGTTTCAGCCTGCGGAGAAGCCTTGTTCACGTAATATATATATATATAGATTGAACAAGCCAAAGTTTACCGGGACATTATAGTTAGGAAATAGAATTTAAAAAAATCATAGAAAATCATTAATAAATCAAAGGTTACAGGGATGTTATAGTTAGGTTCAGATTTTAACACACACAAAACCATAGATATTCAGCACTTATAGTTACACCTATGTCAAGAAATTATAACTCGTGCCCTAAGGTAACTATAGCTTGTGCCCCCACCATGCACAGTTTTCTCATCAATAATATTATTAGAAATGTTGCAGTCATTTTATCAATGATGTCATAGAAGATGTCATGACTGGTGTGGGGTATTTAGCAGTGCCTGGCAAGGGCGCAAGTTATAGTTACTTTAGGGCCCCTCTCCTCATTTTCAGAATTGTCTGGGCTCCGGGGAACCATCCTGGGGATGGGGGCCCTGTGCTCCCCCTCCCCTGTAATAAAATAAAATTAATTCCCCCAGAATCTGGCCCACCGGGGGGGGCAAAAAAAAGAAGAGCGGGTAACTACGCTTGCTTTTTAAAAACATTTTGTCGATGGATCGTCCGAGGAAATTGGGAAAAAAAACCTAACCCTATTACTAGGCCTAGGAGGTTAGGAGATTCCTACCCTACTCCCTTATGGGATTTTTGGAATTTTTTCTTGGGACTCCTGCTGAGTCCCAGTTAAAGATGGCTGCTACCACCTCCTGGTTGAAGGGGTGGCAGCCAATCAGATCTCATTTTGAGATCTGTTGGATTCGCGGACCCTCCACGTCTCTAGATATACATCGATCTTTTTTATATACTAACTCCAAAACTACTGCATGGATGTACACTAAAGTACAAAAAAAGCACTCTTTCTGGATCAATTTTTATGTAATTCCGTTCATCTGTTCGGGCTTCAGTCGACGTCGTGCTCAAACTCCCTATGGGAAATTACATGAAGAAAACACGTTTTGGAACCACCTTTTCTCTCAACCCTTGTCTGACAACAACAGCTGAAGTGAGTGGTAAACTAGTTTTTAAAAGTTCGTGAAAAACAGCATCAAAGTTATTAGCAAAACAAAAAACGCTTTTCCAATGGAAACTAGGTCCTAAATATAACTATTTAATGATGACCAACAGTAGGTGATATATATATACTGTCCACAGCCTCAGGGCCAGCCAAGCCCTATGTCCAATCCATTAGCACAGCCACCCTCCCCAAACCTCCTAGGGCCCCCGGAGACCCGATCCGGAACACTTTTTTGTTTATAAGGGGGTGAAGGCATGTGGCCCTCCTCAAAGAGCCACTTCAGACTCCAGTGTCCCCAACCTCCAGAGCCTAAAGATTTTTTTTAAAGGGTGGGGACATGTGGCTTCCCGCCCTGAGGCGCATGGGGCCCTGGCGACCCCAATACCTGGGGCCTTTAAGGGGAGAGAGGTGCACAGCCCCCTCTTCGGACCAATAGTGCCTTATTCCACATGGCAATATCTTAAATATAGGGGTGGGGGTGCATAACCCCCTTACAGAGCCTTAATAGGCCTTGGGGACCCCAACCCCCGGGCTGATTTCCATACAAAGAGTCAAGGGGCCATGTGCCCCCTCCTGGAACCTTTTTAGGCCCCGGTAATCCGATCCCCTGGGGGCAATTGCCATTAGAAGGGGGGTGGGCTGAGCAGCTCACGTCCTGAGCCTTTTGGAGTCTGTGGACACCACCCCTGGGCTGTTACTTATTTTTAGGTGGGTGTCCATCAAGCAGCAAGTTGGGGACCGCAAGCAGAGCCAGGAGCCTCGTTGGCCTGATCCAGCTCTCCGCATACTGTGCAAGCCGGCAGCTGTGGGAGCAGCTGCTTATACTTGCTCCCACTGAGTCAGAGCAATATGTGTTGCCCAGCCTGCAGTTGTGCAGGCAGTGTAACAAAAGCCTGCTCCTACCTGATGGGAGCATTTCTAAAGGTCCTGTTGAGTAAGAGCAAACATGCCTTCACTGCTGCTCTCCTTAAGGCAAAGATTCATGGTTATTGTTAGAAATGGGATTTCTGGTTGGCTAAGGCTTGCGCCAAAGTCAGGCAGAAACCACCACTCTAGTCAGGGCAAGGAAGTTACACGCCAAAGATAACCCCTGCTCACCCCCTTGGTAGCTTGGCACGAGCAGACAGGCTTATCCCTGAGGCGATGTGTAAAGCGTTTGCGCGCGCACCCAGCAACAACACCCAAGGCCCACCACAAAGGAAACTCCACACAAGGTATTCTATAAAAATAGCCTTTGTATTATACACAACACATCAGATAAAAACACACACTTTACAATGTGCCAACAGGCACGGGCAGAATTTACAAGGGATTATATGTACAGGGGACAGGGCCACATGGACCACTGTCAGGAATTAGCACTTTTGGAAATTAGCACAAATCACCAATAGTAAATGTAGAACATAACACAAAGTAACTGTAGAGCACAACCAGTAACTACTGGCGCAATAATGACCTCAGCGTCATCACACTAGCATCAGGTGTAAAACCTATCCTGCATCTATCACAGGGGCATAAATCACATTATGCAATTCTCATTGGTCTAACGCATTAGACCTAACCACCTAAGTATAACTATACTAGGGGCGCACATCGCACAGGGAAGTACATTCTCCCTACCATCAATCTAAGCAGGTAAAACAGCCTCCTAGGCAGAACTAACCACATTTAGGTATAAGACACAGGGTGAGCAAAACATGCTATATACAGTACATTTCCTAACCCCCATAAGCATGAACACAGGGTGCGCAAAACATACTACACAGTACATTTCCTAGCACCAAAATCACATTATAGTCCAGGTTGCGCCAAAACCTAAACGTAGCAGCTGCCCACTACTTGCTGGGCAGCTGGGGACAAGCACAGGGCCTAAACGCTGCAGCTGGCATTAAGTGCTGCGCAGCTGTGGTAGGCAAATCAGGCATGGGCTCTCAATGGCCCATCAAATGATGTCACAGACGTTGGAGCCACCTAGGCTCTAGAACGACATGTCCCCCTAGCGTTGGAGCCACCTAGGCTCAAAGAACAAACTGGCACCTGTGCTAGAGCCACTCAGGGCTCTGACTAACAATATTGGCCGGCGTTGGAGTCCCCTATGGACTCTAAATACAGAATGCCCGCCTCGTTGGAGCCATCTGGCTCTAGAAACAATCGTGCCCACAACTACAGTGGCCCGCTACGGCGGCGCCACTGGCAACACTGGCCCACCTCTGGGGCTCTAAGCATACTGATGCCCAGGTCGATGGAGCGGCCCGCTGCACACACGGGGCCGCTCTGACTCGGTGCCTTGCACCAACACCAAGCTTGCTCCCTTGGGGGAGCGCGAGCACTGTGCAGCCCTGTCCCCTGCCCAGCCCTTACTTACCGGGCTCCGGCGCAGGGGACTCTTCTTCTTGTGGGCGGCAGCACTTCTCCGGCGGCGCGGGGCTTCCCTCGCAGACGGGAGCCTCGCGCTGCTCTCCTACTTCACCCGGGCTTCCTGTGCCGGAAGTGGCGGCACTTCCCCTTCCGTCCCGCAGCCCCGCCCACAACCAGGCGGGCCGCGGGCTGGGGGATGATTTTTAAATGCAGCTCGGGTCGCGGCGGTGATTTTCTTTTGTAAGAGGGGTAGGCTCCCTCCAAATTCAAGATACAAGGCGGGGTGGCACCCGCCGGACACGGCCAATCGCGGGGTGGACTCCCGCCGCACATAGCAAATCGCGGGGTGGGCACCCGCCATTCCCAAATAAAGATGAAGCGAGGTGGGCTCTCGCTAGGAGCACAATCGCGGGGTGGGCACCCGCCATTTAGAAACCAGATGAAGCGGGGTGGGCTCCCGCTCGACAAGGCAAATGCGGGGGAATCCCTAAGCTGGGGATTCCCTCCCTCTAAGGTGACGTGCAGCCCAGTGCTGCGACGATCCAGCGCTCCTCAAAGAAATAAAGCACCATAGCACTCCCAGGGCGCAAAAACGGCTGCATGAAGTCTCTGTAAAGGCACAAAGAAATGGAGCAAAAAGCTCCCAGCAAAGAGTTCTTTAGAAAGTAAGGGGCAATGGCAAAAAGAATAGTCCCAGAAGTCCTCCAGCGTCCAGGGCATCCAGGGGCTGGGCAGGGCCCAGGGAGGCAAGCCTTCCCCTGGGCCCCAGCAGCAGCACGCCCCTGGTAGATTCGAGTTAGAACAAGAACATTTTGTAAGGGGACACAGCCCCTTTTTATACACCAAATCCCTTTGTTCTGGGTTCAGGGTGAGGGGGAAAACCAGTCGCAGCTGGTTGGGGAGCACCCTTGATGTGCTCAGCCCCTCACTCTATTCACTGGCAGGGCTAGGGTCGTCAGTCGCACCACAGGGGGCGGAGCCAGCATTGTGTGGGGAAAACCCTGCCCTATTCAGGACCCAGGTGTACTCCTCCCACCCATCTAGCTGCTGATCTCCCCATTCACCACTGGGTGACTCATCCTGACTCTGGGGAATCCCTAGCCCGTCACATGACCTCAACCAGCCAATCATGCGACAAGGCACACATTTTACACTGCACACCGAAGTGCCCACTTCTAGAAGTGGCACTTCCATACTAGGTACATGCACGCCGCACACATCATCGCGCAGCATTCAATCACACGAGTCCGCACATACCAAACTCGGGCCTGCACAACCCATGCATCAGGAACTACTAGGGACACATACATTCCCCATGCATTCCTATGGGAGGGCAGGCCTATCTCATCACATGCACTCAAGAGTGTGCACGCACTTTACCCTGGGACCCAGGGAAAGTGCGCAGGAACCAAAAACCACTATCACCAAGTCACCAATAAAAGCAAAAAGTTTCAGGGGTGAACTTGCCAGAAGGGCCAAGTCCAACACAACCCCCTTCCAGCCAAAACGCAGGGCAGACCAATCACCACCGTGATGAACACAGACGCAGGCCCGCACTGCAGGGACACTCTCCGGTTCTACGCCATTCTCAATCAACATGGTTCCATCTGAAAAAAAAACAACCGAAAAGAACTCAGGCCCAACTAGGCTACCCCACTGGTACTACCTAGTTGTCCACGGCCAGGACCAGGCCCTAGGCCACCCAGATACCACTGGTCCTTGCCAAACCAAGAGTGGGGGGTAGTAACCCCTGGTGTACAAGCCATTCTCCACTCTCCCTCTCAGTGTAGTTCCCAACTACCACTGATCCTTCAACCTAGGGTCCGCACCCTCAGGCTGACCAGAAGTCACGGGCAAGAATGCCCCACCCTACCTCTACTTCTGGGGTTCCGCACCCTCCCAGGGAAGCACCCACCAGAACACAACTCTCCCACCCGCTCAGGACCTCTCTCCGTCAACTGCAAAAATCTATTTCTGTTCCTACACTGAGGCAGCCAGGGGATGGGCACCCTGGGACACAGTCTGTGAGAAGGCCTCAGTGGATGGGGTCCCTGGGGCCTTACAAGGTCCCCTCCCCTTTTTCTTATTTAATTCTGCCCCAGGCATGGGGTTCCCCAGGTCCTAAAAGGCTCGGGAAGGGTGTCCTCATGCCCCCTCTCCTTATTTTATACATCTGCCTCAAGTGATGGGCTCATGCTGCCTCGCAGAGGCTCAGGGAGGAGTACAACATGCCCCCTCCTCAAACTAAATATTTTGTGCCATTTCCCTAGGCCCAGACCTGTGGGGGGAGGATTTGGAAAAACTAGTGCAGGGCCCCTCACTTTTTAATAACAATTTGCTGGGAAACACGCTGCAACATGTTTTTTAAAATAGCACTTTTGGCCCTAGGCAGGGTCCCTCTGAGACCCCGCTACAAGTCGTATGGGGTCATGTATCCTTACCTTATCCCCTTGAGTCCTGAGTCCTACGATGAATGCCGCCACATCGTTGTTAAACTGGTGGCAGCCCATCAGATCTTAGCTTGAGATCTGTCGGGTCCATGGATCTTCTGTGATATGATATCTACAAAGCTTTTAACATTAATTGTTCAAAAACCACTGAACAGATTTACACCAAATCACAAAAAGCACTTTTCCTGGACCAAGATCGAGCTTTCTTAAAAATTTGGTGTAAATCCAATCAGCACTTTGGGCTATAGCTGTGACTAAAGCTCCTATGGAAACATTAATGGGGAAAACATGTTTTGCCCCCCCCCCCACCTTTACTCATCCCTCGCTTGATGGGTTGCCCCAAAACCTTTCATGGACAAACTAATCAAAAGTAGCACTTTTCTTGAAAAGTTTCATGAAGATTCGGCAAATGGCACAAAAGTTATTAGCAACACAAAAAGATAATTTCCTATGGAACAATTATCCTAACTAAAACTGCCCAATGGTGACTACCATTGGGTAACATATATACACTGATTGTCTTCCTTATTTTTATCATGTAATATAATGTGAAATGCTTTCTTTTAACTGTGCTTTTATGATTTTTATTGTATGAAAAATCGAATAAAGCTGAATTTGATTTGATTTGGGTAACATATATACATATGTGTGTGTGTGTAGTCAGGCACTGTGCCCAACACCACACCACACATGGCAATGGACATTTTACTACACAAAGTTTAAAGTGATAGTATAGTTAGGAATTGTAGTAAAATGTAATTTATGTTAAAGGAAACCTAAGCAATTCAATGAAAAGGCCAAAGGTTAAAGGGACATTATAGGTAGGTGAAAATGTCAGTTAAAACATACTATTTTAAATAGGGTCCAAGTCTAAGGTACACATGGCCAGACGACGTCCACCTAGTATTTTCACAGGGTGGAGACTATACACCCTGCGAAAATTTTGGACCCGACAATAAAATATGCTGAATTCATCTCTGTGTATATTTTCAAACACCAAGACACATTCAGACACACCTGCACATTGTCTGCTTTTGTTTTGAACTGAGCAACAACGTGCATTGGCTAAAGGGCTTTTCTATCTCAGACTACAGTTGGACCCGTAACAAAAGCATAAATTAAGGGGCAATCAGGCCACCTTTTATTTGACTACCCTGGCTGGGAGAGGTCCTGAGCCTCAAACCTAGATACACATGCCCTGGTGGGGAAACAAAGACATACAGCTTCTTTTCACTTCACAGGGACTTAAGTGAGGCAGTTTTTACTTTGTTCTGTACCTTTGTATGAGATATACATACCTGTAAGAATGTCTGATGTGTTGGTCTGTCCTGGTATTTATACAAATTACAATTTAAATACCACTATTTTATTTTATTTCTTTTATAGCACTACTCATCCCAATGCAGGGTGTCAGAGTGCTTTACATCACACTTGCACACTTTACATTAACAATAAATCATACAAGTGTGTAAATCAGTGTATGTAATGTGTTACATAAGACAGTGAGGGTTACACACTATAGGAGTCACATATCATCCGTGATAGCTCTCTGTGCTATATTAGAAGGATTACAATGTATGAACTTCAAGTAACTAAAGGAACTCTGTTAAAAGCAGTAACCCCCTTACCTATCTCCATAACATAAAAACCATCCATCTGCAGTAACATAATGTGCTTTGCAGGAGACACATTAACTCTCTATGCTATTTTGAGTCAAAACTGGGACTAAACAAACCACAGATCTTTCCATCAAATGCATTAACCACCAGAGTTATCTTACCATCATTATTACTCCCCCAGATTTACTGTTGACACAAAAATCTCTGCAGCGGGTGTCTTCACCATGATCTATTTTTAAATTCAGACTTTGCAGCCAATTAAGCAGAACATATTTACTCTCATGTGTCTGCTTGTTGGCAATTTCTTTGTGACAGAATTTTAAAAATATAAATATATAAGTTGAAGCTCAGGTTTTGCATTGGGATTGTGTCACTTTTCTGGCAAACCCCTATCACAAAATCAATTTTGGAATTTACAGTGCCATACAAATCCTGTCTGTGTGGCTTTATAAAAAAACAAAAAGAAATTGAACGCAGGCAGCCCATTGCCCTGCCCGGCATTTAGACATTACATGGAATGTGCGTGGACTTTCCAGTGCATCCACCCATGTATTTTGATGCAAACCCATATTTACAAAGACTTGTAAACATAGATTTGCGCCAAACTGGCGAGTCTACCTGAGGCTGGCGTAACAAGGAGAAATATCTTTATTTCTCCTGTTACTTCTTCTTTGCATGTATGCTGCTTTCTGCAGCATGCATACAAAGAGAAAATAGCCTCATAGGACAGTGTAAGCATGGCTTTGTAAAGAAAAACAAAAAAATGCCTTTCATTACGGTGCATCAAGTAGGCATTACATGGGTGGTGCATCGGCGTTCCCATACATCCACCCGCATGTTTCATGTACAAATAATATACACAGTCCTTTTAAAGCAAGCACACAAGCGTTCCCTGGGTCAGCTCTCAAGTCACACTTCCCTGTCAAGGGATCATGGTTATTCACTATTTACCTGAGGTGACATTCTAGCTAGGCTCCGCTTGTGAATTCAAGTCTCAGAAGTTCCATGATGGCTTTGAGAAAGTCAAAGGAACATATTTACAAGGAGCTAACATCGCCGCAGTGTCTTTTTTTTATGCTACAGCTGCTTTTTTTTGGCACCATATTTACAATGCGACGCTAGAGCATTTTAGCTTCACTTTTTCACTGCTAGCTCCTATTTTTCTGATCGCCAAATCCGCTAGCAGCAGTTTCTGGTAAGAATATGCAAGGTAGGCGTTCTCCCGGGAAAAGCATTGCAAACTGACGCTGACATATGTACAAGGATTTTTGGAAATGACAGTACTTTTGAAAAACAAGCACTGAGTCCCATTGGCAGCAGTTTTTTACTGCTATAGAAAAGCAGGTGTTAAAATGGCACATTGTCACTGGTATAAAAACAGAACATACCAAATCATTTTGGCAAGCTCAACTACTCCTAGTCTAGCTCAGAGCACTAAGGAGGTGACCACTATCACCACAGAGATAGCGCAGGAAAAAGGAGCGGACATACCACCAGAGAATTACCCACATTGACCCCAGGGAGGAGGAGGTAATTTCCCATTATAGGCTCAGGAGGGAGTCCATTGTACACCCCCTGCACCAGATTGCACCAAGGCTGCAGCCAACATCACAGTGCTGCACCAACATCCTTCCGCAGGCCAAGCTACTAGCTGTCCTGCACATGCTACCAGCTGGAACTTTCCAACTCACTACAGCCAGAGTGGCAGGAGTATCCCAGGAATCCTTCTCAAGGTTCCTCCCCTCCGTCCTGGATGCCATCACAAGCCTCACAACCCAATGGCTCTACTTACCCAACACAGAGCAGCAACAACAGGAAAACAAGCCAGGCTTTTATGCCCTTGCAGGATTTCCACCTGTTGGGGGGCAATGGACTGCACACATGTGCAACTTGTGCCTCCAACGGCAACATCACACATCTACGGCAAGAGGAAGCACACATATTTGATGAACAAGTAGGCAATCGTGGACCATCTGCAAAGTACCCTAGCAGTGCTCATGACTCTTTCATCTTCCGGCATTCCACCATCAATGAGAACTTCCAGAATGGGACCTATGGGAATGGACTACTGGTTGGTAAATACTTCTTAAGCACATGACAGACCATATGCCAGTCAACTATGCAGGAATGCGGTGACATATCAGTCTTGGGTTGAATGAGATAGTGCATATGTAGTTGGTGCGAGCCTACATGCTTGTGCCATACTTGTACAATCCTACAAGTCACACATGTTGAGACCGCCTATGCTACTGTGGGCCACATGTACATGTGAACTGTGCTGATGGAGTATGATTATTCATGATGCTCTGGTGGAGCAGCTCCCTAAATCATATCAAAGTGTCAATGCAAAGTCTGTCTGCATGACATTGCATGGCCTCATAGGTATACAGTAAAGCAAGCCACAGCATCGTGCAGCATTCATTCACCATACATTAAGGATGTGTACCATGATCATTGCGGTGGCCTTTCCCACGAAACTCCAAAACAGATCTCATACATTTCCACACATCCTATGTTCAGAGACCCTGGGACTGTGAGCAAGCAGTGTGCCTCTCAAGGGAAGGTGAAATGAGGATACGTAATAACATGTTTCTTTGTCATGTCCTGCATTCCACCGGACACATAGAAGGAGAGAATTACATAGATTGTGTGGTTTTGGTGGTGGATTGTGTCCCTTAAAACATGACGTCATGTGAGGACACTACGCTGACATTCATTCACCATGGTGCAAGAGAGTTGTTGGCACTAGTCACTACCATGTGATGGTCCTCCTGCGGACAAACTGTAGATGTGCTGTATGTTAGTAAAAAGGCATATTCCACCCATTCACTTTGGAGCAGGTCAGTGCAGCCATATTACATCTATTGCTGCCCAGTGGCAACAACTGCTAAATGAGGCCCTGTGTGTGCATTCTATAGTGCTAAAAAGTCTCACAAATTCAATACCTTGTAAAATGAAGCGTCCAAACACTCTGTTGAAGCAAGGCAATCCCTGCCTGTAGACCGTGTGTCCACATGCAAATCCGATTATCATGAGACGCATCCCAGACCTGTGAAACTGAGAAATATTGTCATACATGAACCTCACAAGATCATGTCAACCATGCTACATTATATCACTCATCATATACACACATTACACCTATGTGCACACAGTTTGTTGCGCACAAACCACTATATCATTCATCCAAGGCCCCGGACTGTGCAGCAAGGTGCAGCCTCATGCACAAACTACATCTCCCATGACAGCCAACAACACAGTTATCAAGGGATTAATGTGCCTGTCTTGGAGCAATGCTGCATGGGTTCTGCCAGCGCAGTCACAAAACCCTGGACACTAAATCATGTGGAAAATATTGCATACACTATCTACAAACAGTGTGACACTGTAGTCTAGTTAGTATACCAGTTGCACTGTACAGCACATGATTAACAAATGTCTCTAACCCCTTGTGTACTGTCACCATAGTGGACACTGTGCACTGCCATGTGTACATTATCATGTCCCACATTGATATCCACTCACTATCCTTCCCATGGCATTACACATTAAACAACATTGACTCCAACTCTCAATGCAAATGTGTGACTGAAGTATGCCGCTTTACCTGCTCCTGGTACATGTTGTCAAATCACACGGGTATCATTTCAGGAATAGCATTAGTAGCCAATATTAAACACAATTGATGAATGTGAGACATGTCTACTCAATGGCAAATTGACTCCTCATTGGTGACAAATCATCACCTGCATGACATTGGCACTCACCAGTAGGACAAATAGTAAGTGCATTTCATGGAATAGCACACCTATATGTGTAGCACAGTGTCAGTCATTTCCAATCTCTACATGCGTGTATGCCACACAATGTCATAGCATGTCTTTTAGAGTAAGCAAAGTGTATGAGTCAGTCAGGACACATAGAGTAAACAAAGTGTATGGGTCAGTCAGGACACATAACAGAATGGATATGAATGTTGGGCCATCCCTTGTCATGACTCTTAACTAATTGTACACCTCCTTTCTTTGCAGTGGACCAAGGATACGCTCTGCTGCAGTGGGTCATGGCTCCTCTGAAAACCCCAAAAAAGGAAGCCCAACATACCTACAATCATGCCCTATGCAGCACCAGGTCTATCATTGAGCGGACATTTGGAGTTTTAAATTGCAGATTCCGGAGCCTTGACATATCTGGGGGCAGATTGCTATACTCCTATGGTGCATATTGCACAACATATGTGTAAGGGCAAATGTGCCATGGGCTGATGACAATGGGAAGCGGGAACTGCCGGACGATGAGGAGGAGGAAGATGAGGAGCCTCAACAATCTGTACCATCAGTTGCCGCGACACCGTGGAGGGCCAACATTATCAGCAATTTCTTCATAGAAGCATGAGTGATATACATATCACTCAATGATGACAGATCTAACATTATTAATCTCTTTGTGAATAAATGTCTGAGCACTACCACTGTGTATGCATTTTGATTCCATAGTCACATTAAACACCTAAACATTCACATGTGACCTGCTACTAATTGTCACACAGATAATGCATGTAGCTATGTGTAACAAAGAGCACTGAACATCATCTGGTGCAATTGAAATAGTGTGCATGCCAACTACCTGTAGCAGATAGTCTTCCATTGCCAGCCACACTTAACATGGTGTGTAAACATAGATAGTGTGCAATGACTGTGTGTTTGTCTCTCCTGCTGATAGCTATTTGTATGGCCTCATTCTTGTGAATGATAGTAGTAGAATGATGACTTTGAAGTGTTGCACATAGTATGTGCATGGGAACATAGTTCCAAAACCGCATATGCTACATTAATAACTGTATCCACATGTCAAATCCTTTAGGTGATCTCATATCACACATAAAAATGATACATACTGTCCTTTACCAGTGCAACAGTGCTGAGTGTGAACACTCACTTCTATGCACAAGCAAGACCGCCTTGACACAGAGTGTAGTTACGGTGCGATTTACGCAGCCTTACTATCAGCAATATATAGGAGGTCACACCAAGGCATGCATGGTGATCTACCATAGAACAATAAGTATAACTGAGGATCATGTTGGCCACAAATGATGACACTGTAACTTTCCTGTGGGGTATGGCACTTGGATATGAATGGCAAATACTCAATCAAATGGCGCCATCCATACATCCCCTTCCAGGTGGGTCCAGCCTACCGCTGCACACTCCCAAATTTCCCCTCAGGCTGATGCTTCCACTGTGGACACAGCGCTGTTTGGCAGTGGGCTGAGCTGTCATATATGTGGGTGCACTGATCCCATGGCAGTGGTAGTCTGTCATATCCTTAGGGGAAGCTAATGCAATTTTAATGGGTGCTAAGGCAAATTTAGCACACAGGGCACCTCTGGTAAGGTGCTCCTTTGTGCTACCACAGTGTTTGGGCACTATTAGTAGTATGATCCCTGAACAGAATGAACCCACACATATGCTCACTGTCATCACACATAGTGAACACATGCAAAGAATGTAAACAGGTCAACTCCACTATTCACACCAAACACTGCAATCCATGTACATTATTACATGCCTTGAACATTCCAATACACTTTTGACCTATTGCGTCAAAAATAAATGACCATTACCATTAAGCATGATTTTTTTGGCCACCGAGTCAGCCAAAAATGATGATTCCCAGCCGACACGTACTAAAAACCACATTGTGCCTTGTCAGGCCTTGTTTGAAAATAATTGCATTGACTGGAAGTGAAAAAAAAACAATGCTTCAACTGAAAATCTGCTCAGGAAATGAAGTAATGTATAAAGGTAAGTGATGTAATGGATCCTGCATGCTGCAAACCAGAACTGTAATTTTTTTAGTTTTTATTTATTTATTGAATTTTACATATATTCAGTAATGATACAAAAATATTCAGAAATAAATGAGATAAAAGAATAATAAAAACAAAAAAACGGCACATACCCATCATCTTTGTTTGGATACATTTCAACATCTTTAATTCGTGTATGGATTATGGCATGTGTTATGAGCATATTAATCTCGGTATTGGTCTGGTATCGATGAGAATGCAGGGGGGACAATCAGTGTCACTGGGGGTGGTCTCATTAGGCACAAGTTGTGCACTGCATTTGTGCAGTGCAGCCAAAACAGCATATTAGGTGTGGTTCCCTTAATGTTCTTGTTCAGTTATTCCCACCTTCCTGTTCCCCGGTCTCTTTTCCAATCAGGTATTGCTGATATAGTCCCCAAAATCCTTTGGGATGGTTCTGTGGCGGTAGCAGCTCGTATGTGTCAGACTGAGTATTGCAGTAAAGCATGTCCGCTTTCAAATCAGCTATAAGCGATATTGGCCCGCAGCCCAGCACATGCCCACTCTGCGCCTGGCGAATAACAGACCTATCGCCACCAGCTTGCTACAGTGTTTATCTACCTCCTTGTCATAACCAAGCAGAGAGCGTAGTGGACTTGGTTCCAATCCAGAACTGTTAAGTTACTTTCATTTTCACTTTAAGTCACAGTTTTTCGGTCTAAGAATGGGAATGGTGGTGTTTTGGTTCTGCTGAAGAGTGGTTTTGGTGTGGTTGGAGCTGGTGCGTCATGTCTGCGGTCCCTGTCATGTCCCTCATTTGTTAGGGTGTTGTAATTTGGGTGGGCAAAAGTCGGTCTCGCCCATGACTGAACAGGAGTTCCGGAGCTTCCTGTGGCTAGTCACGCATTACCTGCCTGCCATGGTAGCCAGTGGGGACCGTGTCATCCAGGGCTACCCCGGTAAGGTCCACAAACTAAGCTGGAAGTGTATAAGCCTCCAGATGCAGAGGATGTTTGTAGTGGATCGCGACACCCACCAGCTAAAACTTCGCTGGGCCTATGTGGCTGACAGGGAGTCTGACCTCCTGGGTTATGCTGGCATAGAATTTGGTGGAGCAACACATGATTTGTCTGCTATCCTATGTGTCTCATGTACACATTGATGATTCGTGGTAACATTAAGTATGGCTCACATGACCTTTGGCTTAAATTAGCCATGCCACCATGCAAAAGCAGGAAATTCAGTGGCTGTAGTGCTGGCGTGATCTGTGCACCAGCCTGAATATGACATATCTCAACCTAATCCATATGTGTTATTGCTCAATTATGCTATTTCAAACTTAGGGATGCATGGAACATGTGTGAACAGAAGCATTCAGCAGCACTGACAGGTACAGAACTCACCTAACTTATGGAACAAGTACGCATGATGTGCTTAGCGTACTCATTTCCTGGCCTCAGAATTTAAGAGGGTTTGGGTATTGCAATACCTTGCTGAGTATGGTATGTGATTTATGTAGGTACAGAGAATCATCAAAGTCAGCTACCATAATGAAAGTTGGTAGTGATGAGGTACATGACCTGGTTCTGCAAACTGGCCACCAGGTGCGCGTTTTTCCTCTTCATATGTATGTACACTTCAGCTGGCCTTACCAATGTGTATCATTCAGGCATGTCAACTGTGTCATTCTATTACCTGAAGGGTTACATAGCTATTCATATGTATTGTGCTTCTATTGCTTATCAAATGTGTCCTAATTTTACTGATGTGTTTTGCATGTTATGTTATGTCTTGTAGATGGACCCCATCATACAGATGTGGTGAGGTGGATATCTTCAAGGACCCCAACTTCAGTGAGTGCCTTTATCAATGCTAATTGTGTAGTGCAAGGATTGAGTGTGATGTCAGATGCTATGCGACTTACCAGATTTAATGTTCATCCCTATCACAAATAAACGTTGTATGAAGGGAAATCGGTCAGGACAAGTTGACGTTAAGTGCTGCATGTCTATGAGGCGCTGACTACTATCAAGGAGAACACTTTGCAATCTGGGATGGACCACATGATAGAGGCTTGGCAGGGGAGCCATGATCACAGTGGCAGACTATGCAACTATATGTGGTAGTGGACACACATATAAACATTGATGTGGTTGTGAAGAATTTGGAATGCGTGTCAACTGCACATGCAATGATATTGGGAGCATGTAATGAGTGGTGGCATGGTCCACCATGGGCTTACAATAGTTTAGATAGGAGAGGCTTCATATACCCCTGTGTGATGTGAGGTACTTATCCAGCGTCCATTCTAACATGTCATACCTGCCAAGTGTTCAGTATAGTTAGCAAAGTGTCCTGATATGGGTCCTTGCCAAAAACATGTCCCTTTGTCAAGTAGTTGGTGTATTTGCCTCACAGAATGGCCAACAGTCAACCTGGTCCTGACTCCTACAGACAGACAACACACAAGTAGTTTGTAAGTGCAATTTACATGTGCAAATGTTCAAGTGGCTCACAGTTAAAGTTCATTGGACAACAAACGCAATAGATGTTGAGAACCAGCGGATGTCCAGACAGAGATCATGTGGGGAATATTTCATGGGGCATGTGGAGGAAAGGAGTGTTTCATTCAGGAGGATGAGCACAATGTCATTAGGAGGATAGGCCACATTGACAGTCCACCAATGGTCAAGGTGAACAGTGTGAAGTCAAAATGAGGACAGTGGCAGCAGATGTTCCCTGGCACGTTCATAAGCATAGGGCAAAGAAGAGGCTGGGTATTTGGCATAGATGACTGCAACCAGACACTTTTTCATTGGAAAGAGGCGCCGTCCACATCTTTCTCCTCTGATGTGTGCATTGTCTCCTATGAGAGTGGTATTATAGGTGTGACAGCCAAGGGAGACACACACACATCAGGGGTAGAAGATGTGAATCATGTGCCTGTAGCAGCAATCATCTGTGCCAACACATGAGGCAGCACAGCAGTGAGGAGGATCTGCTGGTTTTTCAACACAGCAGCAACATCACTGTGATGGGAGTCCTGCTTCTGCTCCCTGGACTCCAAGATGGTTCTTATTGCCCCCAGCTGGTTGGCCATGTTGCTGGTGCACTTTGGCAGGGCATTTGTTCATGTCTCTGACTATGACACCAGCGACATCAGCCAGGGATATTTTGTAGATGAGAGGAGTTCATATGGTTACTACCATGGCAGCTGACCCTTGTGTGCTCTGAACCTGCATGCAGGACAGCTGCGTACAATGTAGTATAATCTAGGCGACTATGGATGTGACTCTTGAAATGTCCCTATGTGTTTGTGCTACCCTTGGCCCACATATCCCGCACCCCTCAGATATGTTGTTTCTCCATTGAGATACCAATTCTATGCTAGGGATTTGCAGGCTAGATTAATGTTCATCGGCCCAGGTGAGTCAGGGGGGCATATTTCATAAACATGTAGTACAGCGCAGCACCACAAACCACCTTTCTGTGCCAAGCTGTGTGATTAGGAAAGTGCAGGTTTGCACTGTGGTAACGAAGATACAATGTATCCCTGTGCTTTCCTCTATGCTGGTGCACATTCAGCTGGCTAGCATCAACACAGGTACCCTTGCACCATGATGCAAGGGTGCCTGCTTTGGCAGACATCTGCTGTTTGTGCGCTGGCAGAAAGGACAGGAATGCACTGTCTCTTGTAGATGCAGCGCATTCTTTTGATGTAGAGTAGCACAGCTAGAAGGCTTGCAGACTGCCCTATGCCAACATCGTAACTGCCCATGAGACTTCCATTGATGTCATGTTTAACCATAGATGAGCCAGCATACTACCCTTTTGCCTGGAGACAGTGCCACAGAGCACTCAGACATAGTTGCCTGCACTGCATGACATTACGTAGTATCCCCCCTTTGCCCCTTGTTGCAACTTACCTTGTTGCTGTTGTAGTTCCTCATAGCCAGCACTGTCCTGTCCCACAACTCCAACCACCTGCTCCTCGGAGATGACAGCGGACACCTGCTCTTCCAAAGGATCCAGCTCCTCCTAGTACGCTGGACTACAACCTCCGGTCTGCAATGCTGCTTTGAGATTGGTTACAAGTTTCTCCATTGTCTTGTGCTTACAATCGTGCCACAGTTTCTTACAGTCAGTCATTGTCCTCTTGACTTCGGCAATGCAGTTCACCTTGTCCACTATAGTCTGTCATATGGTCTTTTGTTTACAAGCCCCTTGCGCTGCTGGTACATCACTTTTTCCCATATTAAAAGTGATGCACCGGATGGCGCAAGGGGCTTGTAAATAAGCCCATGAACTTGCAAATTCTCTTCCACTTCCCCTGGGACTCTGGCTGGAGATGTTGGCTGATAGTGTGGTTACTGGGGTTGGTCTCCTGACCTCTGCACACTCTTGGCTGCTTCATAGCTTCTTTCAGGTGAGTGTAACTTTTTTTTCACATTGCGGCATGTTTGAATTTTTTTCCACACTCGGCACATAAAAGTGATGCTAGGATGGCTAGCATCTATTTTAGGGCTGCTAATTGGTCAAACATCACTTTTTCTGCATTAGCGTGCATTTTTGTTGCTGACTCAACACACATATCAGTGTCAGTTTACCTGATGCCCGCCTCTTCCTAACGCCATGGAGCGCCGTGTTGTAAATATGACACTAACATAGCGTTGGGAACTGCTGAACTGCAGCAGTAAAATGTTTGCTGCTCCGCTGTGGCAAAACAGGGGAGCGCCAGTACTTGTAAATATACCCAAAGTGTCTCCATGCCATAGCGAGTCAGTCAGAGCAAGATGTCCCCGGAGCTTAATATTTTGTCTCACCAGCTCTCACTGAAGTGAAGGTTCAGACTGCCATGGCACGCATCTGCGGTCCAGAGGTGAGCAGACGTCTGGATGCTACAGTAGAGGTGGCAGGCATCCACATGCTCCCTGCTTATGTGTTAATCCTCCCTGAATCAGTGGCAGGTCTTTGGTCCTCCTAGATTGTTGGGTAGTTCAATCATTGCACAGGTAATGGCTTGCTTCTCCTCCATGGCTACAAGCTGCTCCAGTGTGACAGCCCTCTCACTTCACCAGGGCCCCTTCCTGGCATACAGAGTTTGTAACAGCACACAGTGAAACGGCTCCCTCAGGTCACAGCATTGCACAGGGTGATTGCCCTATTTTTGATAGAGCAATGCACCAGGGCCACAGCCCTCAATTATCACCGCAGGCCTCTCCTAGCATTCGAGGTCATGGGCAGCACACAGGTTTTCTGCATTCACTTTGTGCAATTCAGCCACTAAATAGACATCTCAGTATTTCTCTTATTTCACATCAAAGGTTAATATTTTGTCTTTAATTCTTGGTGAATTAGGTTAGGAGTGTGGCTGGCAGACAGAAGCCACATGAAAGTCAAGTGTCAAGTACATCTTATATGTGGCCTAGATTCTTATTATACATCATACAACATTAAAGCCTATTAAATCAAACACAAGAGAGATTTGCCTAGAATCACACAATTTGGTCAAGCTGGGAAGACGGGATTAATCTCAGGTTTTCTGCTTTCACACTGTTCATTTGAGCCACTAGATGAACATCTCTTTATATCTCCTGTTTTACATCAAAGGTTAATGCTTTGTCTTTTATTCTTGGCTTGAGGTTGGAGCGTGGATGGCAGGCAGAAGCCACCTGCAAGTCAATTGTCATGTGCACTCTATAAATGGCCTAGATTCTTTTTAAACATGGAACAACATTATAATTTAATAAGTCACTTAAAAGAGTTATATATCTACTACTCATAGCTAAGCCCTAGTTCAGCTTCAACTTATTGCTGTATATTTGTGAACGTGCATAGACCAAATATGTATGTTACACTTGTCATATTAAACTGATCATGTCATGTTTGGTCAGTGCCACAGATTGATGCACACTTATTTGCCAACATTTAGAAATCAGGTTTGCTTCTTTTCTCGTTGCAACTATACATTTTTCACTTCAAATAAGTACTGCCTTGCATAATCCTACTTATTCCTCTGTAACCCAAATATTTCAGTTTTGTGCAGAACATTCTAAATCTTTCACACCACAACAAAAAATGATTTCCAAACATTTGAAATTACGTGCTTTATTTACCAGTTCCCATTACTAAGACGAGTTGGTTTCCTTGAAAGGAAGACAAGTTGCTTTTTTGTAGCTCTGGAAATTCGAGAGCGCTGGATATGGTTATGTTAAATTTTGCCAAGTTGTTACCCTGTCAGGTATGAGTGGTGTTATAAATTGGGTTACAGATTGATTGGGGTGTGAGCCCTGGTCAAGCAGCAACTACAATCCTAGCTAGGGTAAGGAACAGGAAAACCCCAAATTGACCTGTGCTCACCCTCTAGCAGCTTGGTACAGAACAGTCAGGCTTAACTGGGTGGCAATGTGTACAGTATTTGTGCAACACTTCAAGCAGTAAAACAGTTAAAACACCACACTAAAAGATCCCACACCATAAATAAATAAAGCAAGACCAAAACGACAAAAAATATCATCAGTAGAACCAGAGGTATGAATTTTTAAAGAATAAACTGTAAAATAGCACCTAATAGTAAAAAGAGATAACCGGGGATATCTTGTAGCGCTGGTCTGGGTCAAATTCAAAAGTTCAAGCCGATTACGATGGAGTGCAGGTCAACTAAAGTCCCAGGTTAGTCCCCTGAAGGTTTACCTCCTCAAGTTCTGTGTCAAGAGCCCCATAGGTGGGGAAGAAGTTTGCCAGGCGCAAGGAGAGCATCGCTGTTGTTTGTTGGCGTGGCATGAAGAACAGGCTGAGTATCATGGATGGGCAGGCTAGAGGCTTGCAGTGGCAATCCTGACGGTGGATGATACTTGCTGTGTGAAGAAACAAACTTGCGATAGCTCGTGCTGGTTATCTGTGTCAGAGGCACTGTTCTGGAGCAAACAGGCCTTTTCGCATTCACAAGAGCAGAAATGCTTGACTTTAAGAGCTTAAAAACCTTTTCCAAGTGCCCAGGACCTACAAGGCACGCCTTGGGGGTCAGGAGCTTGTTGAAGATGGGTCCAGGTGCTATGGGGAGCCTGTTATGTGCCCTAGAAGTGGAGGAGACTTCAGATACAAGTCTTTTAAGTACACAGATGCCCTGCCCTTCATGCCCTGGCTTCAGACACACTACAGGGGGTATGCAGGCCTTTGTGTGGAGAGAGGACAGCCTATTCAGGTGTAAGTGAGGCTGGGTCCAGCTCCTCCTTCCCATCCTGCCAGGATGGCCCATCAAGTCACACCTAAGCTTCCATTGTGTGTGGCTGTCTAGTGCGAATTTACAAAGCCCAGCCAGCTGTCACCCACCCCAGAAATGTTATCAGAGATAGGCAGAAGGCACTAAATGGCTAAAGCAAGAAAATGCCAACTTTCTTAAAAGTGTTATTTTCAGACGTGCAATTTAAAATTAAATTTCAGCATAAGTTAGGATTTTAAATTGTGATTCTAGAGACACCAAACTTGAAGGGGATATCACCTCCCATTTGAAAATTACTCTTATAAAATGTAATAAGGCAACTCCAATGTCATCCCATGGGAGAGATAGGCCTTGCAGTAATGAAAAACACATTTATGAGCTTTTCACTACCAGGACATGTAAAACATGAAAGTATGTGTCCTGCTTTTGAAATACATTGTACCCTGCCCTCTGGGCTGTCTAGGACCTACCCTATGGGTGACCTATATGTATTAAAAAGAAAGGTTTGGGCCTGGCAAGAGGTTTAACTTGCCAGGGTGATATATATGGCAGTTTAAACTGTAGACACAGGCTCTACAGTGGCAGGCCTGAGACATGGTTATAGGGGTTAAGTGGGTGGCACAATCAGTGCTGTAGGCTCACTAGTAGCATTAAATTTAGAGGCCCTGAGCACATGTAGTGCACTTTACTATGGACCTATAAGTATATGAAATATGCCAATTGCTGAAAAGCAAATGTTACCACGTTTTAGGAAAAGAGAATGAGCACTTAAGCACTGGTGAACAGTGGTAAAGTACCCGGAATTCTAAGGGCAGCTAAAACAAAGTCAGCAAAACAAAAGGTCTAAAGGCAAAAAGTAAGGGAAAACCCTGTAAAGGATGCCGGGAATAACAGGTGGTCTTGTTCTTTGCCCTTCTCACACCTACCTACTGCAGCAATGCTACAATGTTTGGGATGTACTGTATTATAACACAATAACAGACGTAGCTTTGTTGTTACAATGCTCTTAGGACTGGGGACTGATGGAATTCAGAGTTAAGCTATGTATGAAATGAAAGTTCATGTATCCTTAGTTAGGGCGAGTTCCTTTACGGTGAGATTACAGTGAATAGGTGAGCGAACAAATCAGTATTACAAGAAACAAGAAAGTCAACTAGGCTGTCTCCAGTGCACCATGATGGCAGTGTAACATGTCTGGAATATGCAAAGTTCTGATTAGTGAGCATTGCCTAGTGTAGAGTCTGATTGCTGGCCATAGTTTGTGGTGTCTCGCGCTGGTCCCACATCTCCCCACTTGGGTAGTTTTTCTATGCAAACTATCAATATTTACTTTTGAAGGCCAATATTTTCTTGAAAGTGCTAGTTGGGACTGGAATTACATGTGTCTTTTTCTTGTGAGTTATATTTATCACCATTTTCTTCTCGTCCTTGGATACTGGGTGGCTTACACCTATTTGATGTGGAGCTGATACCTCTTACTTTGAAATTTATGATCCAATCTTTGTGAGGGTATTCTGGTTGTACTGATTTCACGTTGAGCTGTCAGGTTGCACAAGTAAATGTGAGGGTGGTTAGGACATTGTTATGCCAACAATAAGAACAGAAGAGATGTCTGCTGCTAAATGTGAAGGTGATTTTCTGGGGGCAGTCTGTAAGTTGTAAAAACATAAATGCACAGCCTCAGATTTTTTACAGCCCTATTGCTGAATGCCAAGTTTGCCATAACCATTTTCTTTCACTACTCTGTACTTGAGTATTCTTGTAATTCTTTTTTCATCCCCTTTTCTGACTTCATAATTGTTTTCCCATCTCTCTTTATCCTTTCTTCCCTTTCTGTCTTTCTATCTTGCTTTATGTCCTGGTCTGCTTATGAAAAATGGGCCTTAAACTCCTAAAATGAGTGTAGTTGCCTACCATAGACACATTAAGTGGCGGGAGGGCTGAGTAAGCATACTTCGCACAGGAAAGTGGTCTCACCTCTGGAAAACACAGATAGCTAAAGCAATCACATCTACATGGAAATGTGCTGCGTATGCAATATTATGTCTGGTGGAATAGGCTGGCGGCGGAGTGAGTTTGTTTAGTCCTTGGGTAAAGGAAGCTTTATGTTGATAGAAGGAAAAATTGTTTTATGTGTAACTTAAAAAAGCGTGAGTCTTCTGCCTAATTCAGGAGTGTTTCTATGTATACACGTATGCACTAAAATGTACTCATGACAGACCTGCTAAACATGATGCCACTTCTTGTGATGTCACTTCCTGTAAAAGCATAGCTTGTAATGCCACTTCCTGTGATACCACATGTGATGTCACGTACCATGCTGTCACATGCGTGACATCACTTTTATATTGCCTAACTTGGTTAGTCCCCCCACTTCTTTTTTTAGGACTTGTGCCCTGATTTTAAATGAACAAAACCACTGAAATTCACTATATATAGTTATCTCAAGTAACTATAACACGTGCCCTAAAGTAAATATAACTCAAATCCTCGCCATGCACTGCTAATTACCACGCATATTGCATCATTCATATTGTCCCATGACATCATTGATAACATCACTACGACATCTGAAATCACATCTTCTATGGCAACACTGTGCATGGTGGGGGGAGCGTGTTATATTTACTTTAGGGTACGAGTTATAGTTACTTGAGATAACTATAATGGTACGAATCTGTGGTTTTGTTCATTTAAAATAGTCTGCTTTAACTGACATTTTCACCTAACTCTAACATGCCTTTACCCTTTGTTTCTTTTATTGAAAATATATACATACACATGTGCGTGCACCTCCCCCCCACACACACACATACATATTCACATAACTCCTTGCCTCCCTTTACCTCTACACACCCCTAAACCCTAAAATTACAGTTAACTCCCTTTACCTCTACCCACTCCCAAATTCTAATACCACCCTAAAATCCCTTTTACCTCTTTTTTCCTCTACTCACCTCTAAATCCTAAAATCATTGTTACCTCCCTGTGACTCTATCCACAGCAGAATCCTACAATTACCATTACCTCCCTTCACCTTTACCCACCTCCTAAATCCTAAAATCAACCTTACTACCCTTTACCACTACCCACCCCGAACACTAAAATTACCCTTACCTCCCTTTACCTTACCCACCCTAAATCTCAAACTACCCTTATCCACCCTCTGTACCTCTACCCATTCTTAAAGTCTAAAATCACCGTTAAATTCCTTTACCTCTATCCACCCCTAAAGTCTAAAATCACCCTTACCGCCCTCTACCTGTATCCGCACCTAAACCACTTTTTTAAGTGATATAAAAATTATGTCATTTAAAAAAAAAATAATAATTACCTGCATGGTAAAGTACTGCTTGGTAACGGAATAAATACTTACCTGCATGGTACTTACCTGTGTGGTAAAGACATGCGTGGTAAAGACAAGCATGGCAATAAATGCGTGGTAAAAGCTGTTTTCCGATGTTATTAACTGATATAAGAGCTCTTGAGAGAGTATAGTGCAAACATACATTTTTTTATTACACAGGCACTTGAAAGTAAAAGCCACAGTGAGCCATGCAGAGAAAGTTAAAGGCTTTTCTCCTATGGGAAGGCATCTCTTCTCGTCTCTTCTCTTCTCTTCTCTTCTCTTCTCTTCTCTTCTCTTCTCTTCTCTTCTCGTCTCTTCTCTTCCCTTCTCTTCTCTTCTCTTCTCTTCTCTTCTCTTCTCTTCTCTTCTCTTCTCTTCTTTCCAATATAGAATAGTCACATTTCTTGAGATCCATCAGGAGCTAAACAGCGGCATTCTAGAATATTTGTAATCTGTTGTTCGGGCATTTCATGGCAAGGTGAGAAGAACGGTCTGCTTGATTAACAAGGCATTTACCGTCATAGTGAAGGTAAACGCCTTACTCTTAAAAACATGAAGCAGATGTTGGTAACTTAGTTAATCACATGTAAAGGTAAGTTCAGCATCGAACAATAACCTTGTGGCTCCGAACCTTTGAAGGAGGTGTAGGTAGGAAGCTTGCAGACAAAGACATCAAGAAATGCTAAAGGGAGGCAACAAAAATAAGTACTTGTGCTGTATCAGAGTTGAGTTTCAGCAAACTGGCAGATATCCAGTCTGGCAAGTTCAGGAGGCAAAATTGTAACCTCTGACAGCCATTTCTGCTATGGTTGTTTAATCTTTGTAGATGGACCAGGAACTGAATGTCATCAATGTAAGCATGAAAATGTATCTAAGGAGTGAATTAGGGCTGCTAGAAGGGCTACATGGACATTTAAAATGGAAGGGATGAGCGACAAACCCTGTGGAAACTCATGTACGTTTATGGTGCCCTGAACTGAATGGTAGAAAAAGTGAGAAAGAGAGAGAGAAAGACACGGGAAGAGAGATTGTGCTCACTCAGAGAAAAAGAGCAAAACCAGTCTATGGTGGTCTTGGCTATGCCCTTTCAACGAACCATATCTAAGAGTGTTTTCTGGTTGACACTGCCAACAGGGCCGGACTGGCCATAGCGGGCACCGGGCAATCCCCCGGTGCGCCGCAAGTGTGGGAGCCGGTTTTGGGTCCCTGGGGGCCGTTTTTGTTACAGGGCCGTTTCTGAGCTCGGCGGCACCCCCAACCCTCCCGTGGGGGGGGGGGGGATTCGGCCGAGCACCTTGCCAGGGCCGGTTTTGGTTCCCAGTCCGGCCCTGACTGCCAAAGAGAGTCGAAAGATGTAGAAAAATGAAATGATGAAGCAAAATATTTTTAAAACATTTTAGACAACACATTTAACGGTTTAGACACAAAAACCTGAACGTGCAAATTGCATGTATTGATTAAAGTGGCACAGTAATAGACAAGTGAAGTAATTGCACCGTAAAATAGTGCTTAAAGGTCTTAGCATAGACAAGTCATTACTAAATGGTTATGATGCCTAATAATAGGTTTTTCTTTAACAAATTATGTATAAGATGATGTTTTATTATTTGTTTATTGATGAGACTAATGATTTAATGGTGTGGCTCAGCATTTCTATTGCTTATCATTGAAATGCATTATGATCAAAGGGCTTCATTTACAATATTTTGATACAAAGCAGCACCGCAAGCCATCCTGCTGTGCTGCCGTGCGTCAAAAGGAAAGGCCAGGAATGCACTGTATCTACAAGATACAGTGCATTCCTGTCCTTTTCCCCTGTGCTGGCGCACAATGGGCTGCCATCTGCTAATACAGGCACTCTTGCGCCATGGTGAAAGGGTTTCTGCGTTGTAGGGGTGATTGTTTTTGTGCAGGGAGGGACACCTTCCTGCACAAAAACAATCACAAGAGATGTTCTGCAGCACACATAGAAAAAGTAAAATGAAGAGTAATAAAGGTATTTTTCCTCATTGCGTCTCCCTAATGCCTCCCCTGGGGAGACATAAGAATCTGACGCATTCCCAGGCTTACAAAACCTTGTAAATCTGTAAATTTGTGAGGTTCAATGGATGTTGCGTGGAAACACCGACAGCAACACCCATGAAATGCCCCTTTCATGCAGAGTAATGTGTGAAATGGGGCCATATTTACAAGGCCATGAAAAGCAATGCAGGGTGGCTTTACGCCACCTTGTAATTATATACAGACACACTGTGCCGCCAAAAAAAGTGAACAACCAGAGGCACAATGAGCTTGTAAATAGGCCCCAGAATATGCTTAAAAAATGTGATAAAAGTAGTTAGGAAGTTGAAATGTATAAATGTGATAGTAGAGACCATAACAAACATAGAAATGAAGTAACACTTTTGGTAAAATGACTTTTAAGAATAAAAGTACATGTATGGATATTGAAGAATTGCAGCAAAAGGCCATAGCTAAGGTTAAGAAATGTTGTGTAATAATACATTTGTGATGTGTTATTATTTTTCTCCTACTATGAAATGTTTGATTTAATGCATTATATTTGATTCTAATTGAGTATGATTCATTGAAAGCTGTCTTTTAGGGCCTTCAAACATGTTCTTTTCTAAGCTGCATTTTTCCTTAGCCAAGTACAATGGTTCTTTGACATTTTAGCAAATGTTGAATTATTTGTTCTGTATATGTCTCATTTTAACGCTTAAAGGACTCTCTTTCATAGTTCACATAGACATGGCTCGGTGGGAAATTCAACTCTAATCCCAAGCCATAGGCAGTTAAATTGTATATTTTACCATTGACAAACCTGTGGGGCCCAGAAAGCCAATTCTTTCTCATGATCAGCATGGGAAATCATGCAGGAATAACTCAAATGTAATTGGTGATTTCATACTTAAACTAATTTTGTGTTCGACTGACCATTGTGAAGTGATACCACATCACCAAAAGTATCATAAAGACTACAAAAGAAGAAACCCCAAGGGATGGGCAATGGTATTTCTTTTTCTCTCTTTTTGAGAACAGCGCTATTATTTTTATTTTTATGGGACACAACGCAACGCATTTGCTTTTATTTTTATTTTCCTTGCAGAGGACTGAATGCTTTCCCTCTGATTTTTTAACCACCCTTGATCTATTATTTTGGACTGCCTTTTGCTGACACTGCTGCTTTAAGTAGTGAGTTGGAAACCTTCTTTGCATAAATATATGATTTTGCCTTATTTCCCCTTCAATCCATGCTTATGGACTCTCTCTTAGAGATCTTTAATTTGATTCCCTTTTTTTTTTTGCTTTAGAAACTTAGAATGCTGTTAGAGAAATGAACCATCTGTCTGCCTTTGATGGAGTAGGGATTGGTAACCTTGCATAGGATGACTGTTTTAAACCATCCTCTGGATTTACGTCTCTCTGTCTTGTACGTCATGCTGTAATATTCTTGACTGGCATCCATAAGAGATTGCTTATCTGTATTGATTTATGATCAATAATACAATAACCAAACTCTCTAAATTGTCTGAAACTATTATTGTGCCATGGTGTTGTTTAATTGAACTGTGCTATTTTTTAAATGCTTTTTAGGGAGAATCAACAAATCTTTTCAGAGTACCAAGTTCTGCTTCTTTTATTCTGTGTTGCTGTAGCAGAGCTCCTAGAGTGCATACATTTAGTTAGACTTACCTTCTTAAAGAGGTTGGCTTTCCCATTGCGATACTTTATTTCTATGGCATGGTCCTGAGAGTGGTGTATTTGAGCCAGATTTCGAACTTGTGAGTTAGTCGCCATTTAATGGTCCTCATTGGGTGGCTAACGTTGTGTTTTGAACACCCCTCCTATCAACGGAGAAAGATCCATCAGAGGACCATTCACCTCTTCGGTAAGGGTAATGCTGTGATCTATCTAACTGCAGAGGGCCCAGTAAGGTTAGAGGGATCAATCAATCAATCAGGGAATTATAAGCGCGCTAATCACCCGTGAGGGTTTCAAGGCGCTGTGGGAGGGGGTTATGCAGCTCCGTTCAGCCGAAGAGCCAGGTCTTGAGAGTTTTCCTTAAGGTGTTCAGGGAGGGGGCGAGTCTGATGTTTTCAGGTAGTTTGTTCCAGGTCTTGGCTGCGATGTGAGAGAACGATCTTTCACCTGCTCTGTGGATGCACAGGGTTTCCACCATTTAATTTATTTATTATGTTTTGGCTCTCAAAGAGGGCCACATAAACATGTACAGACAAGCAACACAGTCATCAAAAGTACAAGAATTATAAAAACATAGTATTCGAACCGTAATAGGTACACTGCAAGCCATCAGTCCCACAAGGCCGGGCCGGCACAATCTTCCAGAAAATTTAATAAATAGCTAAAAATCCTTTAAAAAAGTTAAAAACATAAGCACAGAACATTTCATTTGGTGGGCAATAAAGTGCATGAAGAAAATCTTGTAAAGTGACAATGCTGAGGCGTAGACAGATTACTTTAAGCCATCGTTTGCGCAAGCTACGTAACATAGGACAAATCAAAAGTACATGCATACAGTCCTGGTTATTTAATTTACATAGATTGCACAACGGTGAAGTGCCATGCCATTTGGACAGCAACACGTTAAGAGGGATTAAGTCATAACGTAATAAAAACCAAAACCTACGTATCCCATGTGGCAAGTTCCACAGGGCATACGGTTGGGGCTGTTTCAACCTATAGGAGGAGATCAGCGGCTCCACATTCCTTTTATCTCCAACTGTTTTTTTGTCGGATAGAAAACAATACTCCCACGAAGCCTCCTTAAGGACCTGCTTTAACTGCGTGGGAGAATAGGAGAAAAGAGCGCTTTCATCCAGTCTAAGGATTTTCACAGCCCCTCTAAAATTACTAACAAGTTTAGAGAACTCCTTAAAATTGCCCAAAAGTTCATTTTTGAGTAAAACTCGCAGGGTTCCTTCTCTCGCTCTGGCTAAGCTGGCTACCCACCTTATTAAGGCGCACAGCCCCTGAACCCAGGCACTCCTGAGTCCGAAATCCAGCCTGCAGGCAGCCAGTGGACAGGCATTGTTAAGAGTCGAGAGGGATCTTAGGAGTTTTCCCTCAATCTTATGGCAAAAGTCCCAATATTTTATCTCTATTATTTCTATACCATACAAGATGGTTGCGGGGATTTTAGCTCTAAATACTTCTAGAAGGCTAGAAAAATGTCTTTTCCCCGTTGCCAGGTATAGGGACTTTAACCCATTGCCATGGGCAAGAGCTTTGCGAGAGCAATGCTCTATATGAAGATTCTCGCTCATATTGGCCGAGAATATTTTCCCTAAAAAGGTATAACAAGTTACGACCTCCAATCTAAGCCCTCCAATAGCCCAACCAAAATTTGTCGAGCGGCATTTCTTCCTACCAGCAATACACATCACTTTACTTTTATTAATATTGATCTTCATATGATGCTCCCCAGCAAAGTCCTGAAGAGCCTGAAGCCGATTTGCCAGACCCACGGGAGTTAAGTCAAGCAATAACACATCATCGGCATACATCAGACAGGCTATTGGCACCCCTCCTATCAACGGTGCGATCCCCTCACTATGGGACACAGCAGCAGGGAGGTCAGTTGTGTATAGGGAAAACAACAGGGGCGCCAATAAGCAGCCCTGTTTAAGGCCATTCTGAGATGGTATTTTGGCCGACAGCCCCCTTTCGCCCCCCATTAAGACCCTGCACCAGGTCTCAGTGTGCAGAGCCCGCACCAATTCCAGCAGGGGAGTAGGGACACCCAGCGTCGCCAATTTTCTCCACAGCGTTCCCCGATCTACTTTATCGAACGCTGTGGAGAAATCAATGAAGGCGGCGTATACAACACCCCCTCTCACCTGGACATATTTATCAGTAATAACCTGAAGGGCAGTCAGGTTATCCAGAGTGCCATGTTCCCTTCGGAAGCCAGTCTGTTCCAACGGCAAGATGTTGCGCTCCTCGACCCAATCAGAAAGAGATCTCAGGAGGCATTTCGCAAAGACCTTTCCGATGGAGTCGAGGAGCGCAATCATTCGATAGTTACTGGGGCTGTCCCTTGCTCCCTTTTTGAAGATAGGGACCAGAATGCTTCCTCTCCACGATGCAGGGACACGTTTGGAAAGATGGCATGCCCTAAACAGGGGGTACAAGATTTTACTCCAGGTTAAAGGGTCTTGTTTTAGGACCGTCATCGGAAGCTCATCCGGTCCCATGGCCCCAGAGGATCGCATATTTTTTATAGCCAACTCGATTTCCTTCTCAGAGGGAAAGAAGACCGAGTCATCAGGGGCAGCGTACATGAAGTTATCCACACCTGTGGTCCCGTTCCCTGCATATAATTCTCGGATATGAGAGGACCATAGATCTTCTGGTATAGCTATGGGAGTAAGGGAGTGGCGTGTACCACATCCTTTCCCGATTATTGCCCAAAAATCTTTAATGTTGCCATAAGCAGCAGATTCCCTTAATTTAATCCATACTTCATCCTCCCTGTCCCTTTTAATTTTTAGCTTGAGTCTGCTTCTCTTTCTTTTTAACCTAGCGATATCTTTCCCACGTTCCGGTACCCTTTCAACGTACTGTGCACGGATTAGTTTGTTTAATTCCCTATTCAGATTACGGAGAGTCAGAGGAACTACCTCTCCTTTTTTCCTAGGGGGGACAGTTTTTTTAGCATTCAATAGAATCTTTACCATGAATTCCTCAAAACAAACTATTTCATTTCCGTTCCACTCTTCTATTTCCCTAAGGGTATCGGTCAGTAGCTCCTGCACCCCATTAATGGCAGCATTATTCCAGAAGCATCTTCCAGATGTCGAGTGGAAGGTAGCCTCCCTGCCATTTAGCGACCAGGATGCCGTATTCATAGAATTTAACGAAATTGATAGTAACAATATACTGTGGTCGCTCAGAGTCGTGGGTGTGATCTTTAAGTCAAGAATCTGGGGAAACAGACTGTAGCTGGCGATAGCATAGTCCAAAATTGATGACCCAAAGGGGGATTTATGGGTATAATTTGCGGGGACGTCAGATGGAAATCTTCCATTTAAGATAATACCATCCCCGATCGCTAGTTCTTTTAACAAGATCTTCCCCCTTTTATTTGTCCTTAAGTTTTCAGGGAAGAGCGTCTGGGGGATGCAATGTGCTTCCTCCTTAGCTTTATCCCTGAAGAGTTTTAGACTAGCGTTTGAAACTTTACAATTCAAATCACCGATAAGCAAGATTACAGGAAAAGGAGGTGAATTTTTTATCTTATCCATATACTGGAGAACCCGCTGCAATTTATCATTAAAACATTCCTCAGGCGGAATATACACATTGAAAATTACCATGGGGTATTTTACATTGTCATGGAACATATTTTCTAATGTTATTGTGTGGAAAAGTCTACTGGAGTCAATATAATGGGAAAATCTCCATTGAAACTTATTTGACAGTAAACAGGCGAGCCCCCCCCTAGCATGCCCTTTCTTAGAGGGCGCAGCCGGAACTTCCAAAACATAAAAATCTTTTAAAGGCGTTAGCCTATCTATGCACCATGTTTCCTGGATGCACAATATATCAGCCTCCAGAGTGGATAAAAAGGTCATTTTCTCCGGGCTGCTATGGAATCCGGCCGCGTTCCAGGAGATTATGTTTAAGGCTGGGTTAAAGATGGTGGAACAATTTGGGGTTATCCTTATTTTTTGTTGATAATGCACTATGGAGCCAATTCCACCGGTTATTGTCATCATTGAGTGTGGAATTCTCAACTAGTGGGAGAGGCTTCACGTGCGATACTGAGCGTTTTCCCCTGGAAACCCAAATTTTCAGGTCTCTCAGAGGAGAGGTTACCCCGTTTTGCTCACCACCCCTCAACCCCTGCTTATCGAAAGAGTTTGGCTTGCCTGGGGTAGAGATAGGTAGAATATCAATACCTAAGCGTTGAAAATTTTCAGCCTGTTCTAGTATCAAATTTGTTATGATAGGGGAATAAAATTTCACCCGAATACTCAAAACCCAACTTCCACCCAACAGAGTCACCAGTTCAATGTCTCTGGACTGAATGTGGTAGAGACATTCAACCTCACTGAAACGCTTGAGAAGCCAGGCTCTATTTAATAAGAGGTCAGTATCAAATAATGGAACAAAATCTAGTACACGCACATCCACAGGGGCCTTTGACGTACTTACAGGCCGGGCCGGAGGGCGAGAATTTTCAGAGTCAATTGTTACCACAAAGGGGGGGGCCAAAGGGTTTAAAATCCCGGATGGATAAGAAATTGGTCCTCCAAGTGCACTCCGAGAAGGAGAGCCTGGGAGAGAGCCCCCAATTTGTGGTAAATCTTCCTGGGAAGGCAGGCTGCCTTGTTCATTTTCCTCCTCCACTGAGGTTGAAGTGGTTAAGTTCACATCCATGTCCACTTTTAAGGAAGTAGATAAGGATTCCCCATTCCTTATTTCATTCTCCCTTGTCTCTGTGCATTTTTGGAAAATGATCCTCCGTTGCTTCTTCTTTCTATACTTTCGAATTGGTTTCCTCTTACTGGCTTTGGTACTTTTTTGTTTACCATATTTTCTCTTTTCTTCATTGACCTCAGATTTGTCGGCCGGGAGGTCTTTTCCGCCATCCGGGACAAAGATAGGAAATAATTCCTGAACCGTTTTGGGGCCTGGCAAGACTTTATCCTCCTCCTCTATCTCCAGGACTATATTCTTGATACAGTTAGAGGCTGCAGTATGAGGCATCTCCTTATGAGGGACCATAGAAGACTCTTCATTTTTCCTAACTAGTTCGCTTCTAATGGCTTTGAATTTCCCCTCAGATACAGGTTGTTCAGGCTTAGGGGGAGAGGCCTTACTCGCATCCGGCACTTTCTGCAGCAATAACTTTAGGATCTGGGTAACTGATTCAAGGATACAGTCCGAGCTGCCTACAAATTTCCCTAGAAGCAGCAAAATTGAAGCAAGGCGTTGTTCCAGCGCGATCATGGACTCAGAGATCGGCTTTTCTCGTGCTTCCGCAGTGCAAATATTATCCAGGAGATTGAGGTCGGGGCTCTTGGAGGAGTTTAGCAAGTCAGATATTTCATGTCTATTTAGCGACGGGGTGCTACTATACAGCATTAACCCTGATGGGGTGGCTCCCCCCTGAACTTTAAATTGCTCCAGAGATTCCACTTTAGCAGGGCTTACGTAGCGTCCCCATAGTTCCAAATCAATGGATAGTGCAGACAGGTCATCCCCCGGCCTGTCATTCATGGGTAACTGAGGGATCGATGGTATGTGCACTGGCTCACTTATAATCGTCAGTTTCCCGTCTGTAGGGTCCCGAAAGGGAGACCCTCCTACCATAGTTTGGGGGGCCCCCTGCTGGACCTGGGGAGATCGGGGCACAGAGGTAGTTGGTACGTGTACTTCCAGGGCTTTAGTATCTGGATTATGTAGAGTCGCACATTTAGGTTTTTTTATACCAGATAGATCCCAGAGTTCAGATAACTGACATTGTCATTTCAAAGGTGGGTTGTTTACTGACTTGTTTCTTGTGCGGATGGTAGTTAATTTCCGGGCAGGTTTTTCTCCCACTACCCTTCCTGATCGTAAAGTTTTAGACATTTTCCACAGTAATAAAAAAAGAAATGTAGCAATATAAAACGTATAAAAGTCTGGAATTGAGTCAGTCCCTGGCAAAGCAGGTAGGACCAGGGTGCAGTATAGCTATCACAGTACTTGCATCAAGTTACCCTTCTACTCAAGTGGGCACGAATGCAGACAAGTAATTACAATGTATACAAATGAGAAATAAGGGACCGGGCCCAGCCCGGCCTACCTCGGTCACTGAGGGCCACAGAGGGCCCGCCCTTTGCCCGGGCTTCGCCCGGCGTCCCGCTCGCGTCCCGCGGAGCTGGGGCTATGCTTTAATTTATGCGCCTCCAGACGCGCTGCTCGACGATGTCACTTCCGCCCCTGGGAATGCTGGGAGTTGTAGTTCCAGCGTCCCTCACCACTGCGGCCGCGAGGAGCTGGAAACTGCGGCGGCGGGAGGGACTCGACCAGCGGGGTTAGCGGTGTCAGCGGAGAATAGCAGGGTTCTTTGGCCACAGGTAGCTTCACAGCGAGAGGGTGCTCCAAACAGCAGAGGTATGCCCGCTCCACCGGGGCTATGCTTTAATTTATGCGCCTCCAGACGCGCTGCTCGACGATGTCACTTCCGCCCCTGGGAATGCTGGGAGTTGTAGTTCCAGCGTCCCTCACCACTGCGGCCGCGAGGAGCTGGAAACTGCGGCGGCGGGAGGGACTCGACCAGCGGGGTTAGCGGTGTCAGCGGAGAATAGCAGGGTTCTTTGGCCACAGGTAGCTTCACAGCGAGAGGGTGCTCCAAACAGCAGAGGTATGCCCGCTCCACCGGGGCTATGCTTTAATTTATGCGCCTCCAGACGTGCTGCTCGACGATGTCACTTCCGCCCCTGGGAATGCTGGGAGTTGTAGTTCCAGCGTCCCTCACCACTGCGGCCGCGAGGAGCTGGAAACTGCGGCGGCGGGAGGGACTCGACCAGCGGGGTTAGCGGTGTCAGCGGAGAATAGCAGGGTTCTTTGGCCACAGGTAGCTTCACAGCGAGAGGGTGCTCCAAACAGCAGAGGTATCCACCAGTGGGAGGTTGGCTGATCGCAGGTTTCTTCTGGGTGCGTGGAAGTTTATTCTGCTGTTGAGTTATTTGGGTCCGTTGTTGTGTAGGCATTTGTAGGCATGATTGAGGATCTTGAAAGTGACTCTCTTCTCCACGGGGAGCCAGTGGAGTCACCGAAGGTGATGGCTGATCTGTTTGTGCCAGGGAATGCTGAGGACGAGGAAGGGGTGGTTCCAAGGATGAGGACTTCTGTCATCTCGGCGTTGAGTTTGAGGCAGCTCCTGGTCATCCAGACTGCGACGTCTTGCATTCCTCTCTGGAAGCTGAGTTTTGTGGTGGGGGGGTCTTTGGTGAGGGAGAGGATGAGCTGGGTGTTGTCGGCGTAGGATACGATTTTAAGGCCGCGTTGTCGAACGACCTGTGCGAGGGGGGCCATGTAGATGTTGTAGAGGGTTGGGCTCAGAGAGGATCCCTGAGGGACTCCGCAGGTGATTTCTGTGGCGGCGGAGAGAAACTGCGGTAGTCTGTTCCTCTGAGTTCTTCCAGTGAGGAATGAGCGGATCCAGTCCAGGGCAGTTCCTTATATGCCCACGTTGTGTAATCTGGTTATCAGTATACAGTGAGAGACAGTGTCGAAGGCTGCAGACAGGTCGGGGATAATGAGGGCTGCGGAGTGGCCTTGGTCAAGGAGAGTATGTTTGTCGTCCGTGGCTGCTAGTAGGGCGCTCTCGGTGCTGTGGTTGGCTTGGAATCCAGATTGGGACGGGTCAAGGACGGCGTGCTCTTCGATGAATCGCAGCAGTTTTCTGTTGACTGTTTTCTCTGCCACTTTAGCTGCAAAGGGTAGGAGTGAGATGGGCCGGTAGTTTTTGAGGTTGGTGGGGTCGGCCTTGGGCTTCTTGAGCAGGGGCCTGACTTCGGCGCGTTACCAGTCATTTGGGAAGGTGCCTGTTTTGAAGGTGGTGATGATCGTGTGTTGTAGTTCGGGTGCGATTGTGTCTCTCTCTCTGTGGTAGATGTGCGGGGGGCAAGGGTCGGTAGGGGCCCCCGAGTGGATGCCTTTCATGACCTCGGCTGTGTCCTCGGGCATGATTGGTGTTCAGTTGGAGATGGTGGGCTGGCTGGTGTTTTGGGCAGGCGGTGGGCTGGCTGTGGTATCAATAAAGTTGTTGAAGAGAGTTCTGATCTTGAGGTGGAAGTTGGTTTCCAGCTTGTCGCAGAGGTCCTGGGACGGGGTGATGTCGGTGGCTTCGCTGTGTGCGTTTGTGAATTGCTGAATGACACTGAAGAGTTCTATGAATGGGATAAATGAGCAAGTAGCGGAAGTAAGGGATAAAATTAAAATTATTATAATGCTTCTGCTGGATCAGAAGACTAAGACAAACCTACCATTCAGAGTCTCTCTTATAGCCACAAGAGGAGCCGCAGTGCCAAGTGCCTGACGAAAGCCTGTTTGAGCTTGTTCAAAAATGTCAAATGCTTCCAAAAACTTGATCATTGGGTATCACTATGCTTTTTAAGTATTTTTATTAAAATAGAGAGAAGGGATAAAGTTATGTAACATTTCACGTTTTCAGGACCAGCCAAGCCTTTTTGCCAAGAGGAAGTACAATTTCAGATGTCTAGCTGTGTGTGTCTTAGCTTGTGCACAAATGGAACTTTGGGGCTTATTTACAAGTATTTAACGCCGCCCTAGCATCAAATTTTTGACGTTACAGCTTTTTTTTATCACCATATTTACAAGTTGTCACAAAGTCCAGTTGGCGGCATGTTTTCAGGGTTAACGTGAATTTTTCACAGCGCCACTTCTGTTAGCGTGACTTATTGAAAATGAGATGCAAGATAGGCATTCCCATGTAAAAACTCCCACAAAACACACAAAGCAATATTTACAAGGACTTATTTGTATGTCGCTAAAAAAGAAAAACTACTGCTAAGTCCCAGTAGCGGCAGTTTTGTTAATGTGAGAAATTACCTTGTCTTAAAAATGATGCAAATACCCTTGGGGCCTCATTTAAGAGATTTTGGTGCAGGTCAGTGCTGCAAGAAAACCACAGTGTTAGGATTTGGCGATCAGCAGCGGCAAAAAAAATTGTCACTAATCAACGTGTTTTATGAAGCTTTTATGGACAGAGTCATATTGAGTCACCAGAAATGTCTCTTAAGAAGATCCTGCATCTTCCTTTATCCTGAGTATCCTGCTGTCGTCAAATATGACACCACCTCATGACCTGCAGTTGTAGCTCTTTTGTGCTAAAGATACAAGAAAAAGCAGTGGAGTGCCTACTTTCTTCATTCGAAACGGTTCTTTCTGGACCCACTGCTATCCACTTAACTTTCTCTATATTAAGATGACTTGCTCCACAAACTACTCAAGACATTTTGGGTGCCAGTAATAGTTCTTCTTTCTCTTCTCCTATCCTAGACATTGCATCTGACTTACTGTGACGATTTCAAGTACTATAGGTGATACTATATTGATGGCTAGAAAAAAATAAGGACCTACTTGCATGTCTTGCATTTGGACATTTCATCGGATGTAAATACAACAGGTTTTTGAGCGCAGTCTAATCGGTGAGTGCAACATTTCCCCATCCGAGGACTGCCTTCAATGTGTAAAGCCTTTTTTGAATATAGGAAGTTCCTGGCCATAAATAGTAAAGTTGTGCTCCAATGAGGTTAGTTCTCAAGAGTAGAAGGCCATTTGATGTACTACCCGGTTCTGAGGATCTATTTATGACAAAAAAAGCCCAAACACCAAAAGCTGAAGCTTCCCTCTCTGCAAGGTAAGGAAGTTGTGTATTTGCATGCCCCAGGATTGGTAAAAGTCATCTTAAGTATCTGAAATGCAACCTGTTGTTCTTTTGACCAAATGAAGGGTTGTCCTTTTTGAGTGAGTCAAAATATAGATTAACCAATAGAGGAGAAATCCTTGATGAAATGTCTAATAAAGCTGATAAATCCCCAAAATCTCTGTATTGCTTTAACTGTTGTGGATGTTATCCAGTCTAATGCAGCTTTTACCTTGTCCATGCTTAAGTTTTCCCAGAGATTGGAAATCCTACAAGAGTGACATCACTTGCTTCAAAAACACATTTATCATCTTGTATGTAAAAGGAATGTTTTTGGAGGTGTGAAAGTACATCCCTTACATGGCTGCAATGCTGTTGCAAGTCTTCAGAATACATCAAGATGTCATTCAAATACGCAATTGTTAAGTCGTCCATTTGGTCTCTGAATAGGTAATTAACAAAATGTTGGAAAGCTGCAGAAGTTTTGCATGGACCAAAGGGCTTGACTAGAAATTTGTAACGACTGTAGAAAGTATTGAACACAGTTTTGAACTGATCCTGCTCTGAAATGTTTACTAAGTTGTGAGCTCGAGGGAGATCTAGAGGCAGATTTACAAGCCCCTTGCGACATCTTTAACGACACCGTTGCATCACTTCTGTGATGCAGCGGCATCGTAAACAATGCACCACTATGCGACATATTTACAACGTGACGCACCTAGGGAGATGCGTCACGTTGTAAAGCCCTGCACTACATTATACCTGCGTCAGGTATAATGTATGCAGGGTGGGCGTTCCGTCGCAAAGGAGCCTCGTAAAAGGGATGCAGTGAAATCTACAAGATTTCACTGAGTCACTATTACGACCCTGCTGCGTCAAAACCTTACGCCTCCTTGTAGCAGACGTAAGGAGTGACACAGCACAGCAAGTATAGGCCACCCCTGAGCAGTGCTGGAGTTGTGTCGCGCTTGCAAAACAACTCCAGCACTGCGTCAGCTTTACGCCGACAGATGTGTGACACATTCGTCTATCCTGTAAATGCGGTGCATCCATGGTGGCGCTAGGGTTTTTTTACGTCACGCAAAATAACGCGCGCATCCCTGATAATATGCAGGGATGCGCCAGTTATTGTAAATCTGCCCCCTAGTTTTTTAGACAAAAGCCTCCTTTATTATGATCAAACCACATGGACACAAGGCCAAGAGGATGCCAATTTCTGATGTTTATGGTGTTCAAATCTCTATAGTCTATGCATATTGATTTTCTCCATTTGTTTTTGCTATGAAAACGATTGGTCCCCTTGCAGGGGAGGTGGAATGGCATATGAAGCATCTTTGCATATTTTCTTGTTTGTACTGTTTCAGAACGTCATCTTCTTTAACTGTTAGTCAATATACCTGCCCATGAGGATTGGAGTTCTTGCCTGCTTATCAACTGCAGATCAACTTCAAGACATCGGGGAGATATTGCTAACATTATCCTCACACATGATCTTGACCTTCTATTCCTGACTGAAACCTGGCTAAATGGATACTCTGCTCCTATCCTTGACATACTAGTCCCTTATAACTATGGTATTACTAGATTGGATAGACCCAGTAGACCAGATGGAGGCATCGCTTGCATACACACCATCAACCTGTTTGTTTAACATGCACAAACCCTCATTCTATCCACCTGCAAATACCTATGCCTTGACATCACATGCAACAACAGACCTCTATGCAAACTACACACGATCTACCACCCTCCAGGAGAGAATCTGAGTTGCATAGAACAAATCATGGAAACCCACACACAACAAAGGGTCAACCTTAGATCTTATCATTGTGAAGCCCAATTCAATTCAAGTGGAATCTCTCCTTCCCTGTGATTTGTCTTTTACTCTAATCCTCCTTGACCTATCATCGGCATTCGATACGGTTAAGCATGACAACCTACTGGTTCTTTTGGAACACCATATGGAGTTAACAAAATCAGTTCTAAACTGGTTTAACCCCTATCTCCAAAACAGGACTCAAAGAGTCAAGGTCAACCACTCACTATAACTGACCACTCCTGTCTCATAAGGGGTCCCACAGGGCTTCTCACTTTCGCCCACTCTCTTCAATCTGTTCATGGAGCCTCAAACGGAAATTCTGATTTTATCAAACATACTCTACCACATGTACGCTGATGATATCCAACTATACTTAAAATCCTCTTACCTGAAGACATCAGTTCCCTCAGCACAACCCTTTGAAAAAATCAAATTTGGCTTGCATCCAATCACCTCAAACTTAATACTCAAAAAAAGGGAATTCCTCCTAATCACTCCAATCAACCAGTTAACTATCATTGAAGAATGGTTGCAACATCTAACAACCTTCAACTGCATTCCACTAGTCATTGACTCAGTGAGATCATTAGGATTAACTCTCAACAAGAACCTCAGTGTCACCACTAAAGGAGCGAATCACCAAATGAACATTCTAAGAAAATTAAAACCCTTCCTCCCCCCTCTAACGACTTCAAACATGCAGTACAAGCCCTTGTGATTCCCAAGTTGGACTATGAAAGTGCAACCCTCTCTGGCTCCTCTAAGGGTCACGCTCAACTCTGTGGCAAGGCTCATCACTGGCTCAAAATTGAAGTAACCACATCACCCCCAATCTGAAATCCCTGAACTGGCTCCCTTACAAAGCAAGAACCCGGGTAAAAATTACCTGCATGACACATAAAGCCCTCCACTTCAAAACCCCTAGTTATCTCGCTCAGAAGTTCAAACATTCTGGTGGTTCAAGATCACCTAGAAGCTTCAACAATTTACTTCTGAAACCCCAGAGATTCCACAAGAAGAAAACTTACAACCAATCTTTCTCTGGGATTGACTGAGAATTTGGAACACCTTACCTCCTGAAGTGAGAATGAATCCCTCCACTGTATGTTTCAAGAAAGAAGTCAAAGTACTCCTTATGAACACATTTCTTCCCTCGATCCTAAGATACCAATTCCTCAATAACACGCATGACTAGTTGTAATTGGCTACTCTATTGTTTTCGATTTATCAGGCCTGACAGTACCCTTCCTTTTCTCTGCACTGCCTGATTCTGCAGTTTTCTTGACTATGATAGCTTTGTTTTATATTGGTGATCTACTCTGCTCTCTGAGCATTGTAAAGCATACCCCTCTTTTCTGGGTATTACCCTATCCTGATTTTTTTTTCACGAATATGATATTATTGTTATTATCGTTCTGCTTGCTGTAATGTTGTAAAGTGCTCTGAAACCGTGAAGGGTCATGTTTGTGCTATAAAAACTATTAGACTAAACAAATAAAAATGTAAAGTCAATAACATAGTCTTAGGGAGCATGCGGTAAAAGAGTAACAGCTCCTATGCGACTGAAAACATCTTTAAAGTCCTTATAGGCTTCCACACTCATAACCTTTTCAGATTTTGCTATAGTCAAAGGCTACTTAATTCTCTATTAACGAATATACAAGGTAAACTTTGCATCTTGGCCATTTCCTTGTGAGAGAACCATTTGTCTTTGCAACATTTAGAATTAAAACTAATAGAAACGATCTTCCTATCAAATCTGGGATTATGCCTGTGTTTCCATGAAGTTCCCAGGACCACAGAAAATGCTGCAACATTTATAATATCAAAGATAATCTTTTCCACATGGCCTGATTGAGACGTCATGTTTGTAGCCTTTGCTTCTATGCACACTACAACGGATGTAAAAGATGCACCAACTGTTCCCTAGATCTTCTCAGGTCTTTCCTTGTCTTGAGTCAGAATCTTATTTAATTGTTGAAATTGAGGGCCTCATTTACGAGTTTTTTGTGCAGGGCAGTGCAGCGCAGTGCAGCGCAGTGCAGCAAGTTACTTTGTTGTGCTGCCCTGCATCAAAAGAAAGGGCAGGAATGCGCAGTATTTATGATATACCACATATTTGTTTCCTTTCCCACTGTGCTGGTGCTGTTTTGGATTCCTTGCACCAACGTAGGCACCCTTGCACCATGGTGCAAGGATGGCTGGATTGTTTTTGTGCAGGAAGGGATACCTTCCTGCACAAAAGCAATCTTGAGAGGCGTTCTGTTCATTCCATGTGTGCTGCAGAATGCCGCACTCATGGAAAGAGGAAACAACGAGGAGAAATGAAAACATTTCTCCTCATTACGCCTGCTCTGGGGAAGCATAAGGTTTTGGCGCTGCCCCAGGTCCACGTGAGTTTGAAAATATGGGACAGCGTTAATATCCATGGGTGTTGCATGGGAACACCCACCTGAATGCCCATGGAACACCTCCTCGACGTAGAGTACGGCAGTGCAGGACTGTGCCCTGCCTTGCCTTACTCCATATCTATGAGGCCATGCAAAGCCACCCAGGTTGGATTTGTGTCACCTCATAGATATGATTTAGAGGCCTGCACCACCAGAGCGTCAAAAAAAGGGATACTCCTGTGGCACAGGGCTTTTTGAATAAGTCCCTTAGGCTCCTATTTACAAGATTTCAACATAGGAGAGCGCAGTAAGTCAGTTTGCTGCGCTGCCCTGCATCAAAAGAAAAGGGCAGGAATGCGCTGTATCTATGAGATATGGTGCATTCCCAGGGCCGGCTATTGGGCGGTGCGAGCGGTGCCACCACACAAGGTGCCAAGGACAGGGGGCACCATTGGTGTTCAGAAATTGGCGCCAGTCACATTTCTGAAAAGCCTGTACTGTTGAACACTGTTGAATACTGTTGTCCCTCTTTCATTTCCACGATGTTAAACTTTGTAGAAATAAAAGAGAGATAACAGTGTTAAACAGATCACGAGGCCGCAAGGCGTGCTTTGCCTTCCCATGCACAGTGTTGTCACCACCTGTAGATGCAAAGTAGCTTGTTTGGGTCCCAGGGCCGTCAATCTGGTAGTGCGCGTAAGTGCTACTAATGATGACCCTGCAAACAATGTCCCACTCCCGAGCCTGCCCCGCGCCAGGGAGAGTCACGCGGAGTTAGGTGCAGTGATTCCTGCAGCCCGCTTCTGTTGAGCGTGAGATACCAGTGCCCAGCAGGTTCTGTAAGGTAAGATTAGTGGTCAAAGTGTTCAGCTGCCCCCTCTCTTTCTTCCTCTTACTCTTTTTTCCTCTCTTTCTGTCTCTCTCTTGCTGCGCCTCACCTGCTGAAAAACCGTGACTTTAATAAACGTCTCTAAACGCTCTGTTTCCTCTACTTGCCTCAGGCGCACAACACCCATTGGACTCACAGGGCTTCAGCCCCCCCCCCCCCCGTCGTGTGTGGCAGCCCGGGATGAGACAGCTTCCCGGCGCACACACAGCCGCACCCGAGCACTTCACAGGTCTTTAAAAGACCATTTGCATGTTAATGAGGCCTCGCTGTTGTTTCACCCCTTCTAAGAGCCCCTGCAGCTCCACTCTGCCTATGGCTTAAAAGATTCAGCCCCCCCCCCCCCCGGAACTTTTTCTTAGCCCCTCCCCGAAATTTGGACTTGCCTTCATATGTTCCCCTGTGAAATGGATCCAAAAAAGAAAGAAACACTTTTGCTTAGTGTTTTGCAGACTGTTTACTCTTGCAGCTCCGAGTGAAACACATTTGTGAGCTTAACTACCATAATCTCACAGGCTCTGCATTCTAGGCACAATGCACATGAACATTACAAGTTTGCAAGGACTTTGCCCGACCCGCTCGCAGCGATATCACTGCTTTGGCTGAGTCCTGGCCTGGGCACTGGAAAATGTACGCTTTTTAACTTTGTGCAAATCGTGAGGCTCCCCGGTTGTATCCTGGCACACTTGTTCTGCATATCCTATTACTCGACAGGCACAGCTTTAATTCGTGTTCTCTCCATCCACTGCCATTCGTCACCTGCTTGGTATTAGAGGGGCAAGATCTATACAGTTAAGGGCGTGGGTTAAAATTTGTACTTAAATCCTTCGTTTCGCATGGTGTACCATTTGATCAGTCAGTATTTGAGTGCTTTCTCTGCTATGGCATCCAAACATATCATACAACAATGAACATATGGCTAAAAAAAGGCAGATCTACTTGGTTTGCTAATGCTTGTTAGTAGTATCAGATAAATAACGATTTCATTGTGAATGATCAGAATTGAAAATGTTTAGATTCTGAAATTATGAGACTGAATTAAACATTACTAAGTCTGTGGACTGGTTAGTGGGCACTTCGGCAACTAATCTTGCCATAATAAATTTGCTAGCTTGACTAAGCCACTTGGAAGACCACTAACCATTCCACTTCTCCTGCTCTGCCTCTGTCAGCTGCCCCCCCCCTCTTTCTTCCTCTATCGCTGCTCCTCACTTGCTGAAAACCGAGACTTCAATAAATGTCTCTTACCCTCTTCTTTCTTCTCATTTGTTTCCCTGTGAAATGGATCCAAAAAAGAAAGAAACACTTTTACTGGAAATGTCGCAGTCGCTAAGTGGCCAGATTGGTTTTAATTCACCCCCAAAAACATTAGCGCCACTTTACAAAGTTTGCCACTGAAGCGCTACTTTAATTTTCTTGTCTTTCTCTGAACAGTATTGTTTTCCCCAGGTGGGGAAGTGCACCATTCCTTGGAGGTACCGCAATACCTGCTTGATGACTGGAGTTGTAAACGTTTAATCCGATCCTTATCAGCTGTTTTCCTTATTTTAGTGTTTAAAATGTGTACCGCGGCTCTGTGTTCAGGGATGTAGTCTCCGGTGCAATGTACATTGAAACGGGTCCCTTCCGCGCCCTGTAGTCATGTCCTTAACTTTTCAGGTAAAAACACTCATTGATTTCTGAATAATGAGTGTAAAAGTGTTACGGTAACCATGTTGCTCTGCTTATGTTTCACATTCTTTACTTAATCTTGCATACCCTATGAGGGTTTGTTTATTCCAGGATATCCCCCAACCTCTTTTTTTTTAGGCAGCATATTACTCTTGTCTAGTGCATAATTTGAATTGAGTCGCATCCAGGAGTTTATGACGAGCACAATTGGTTGGAGCTAAAGACAGTGCGAGCTTCTCTCAGTGGGACAGTATGGTGTTCAGTGGGGGAGAGGATGTGGTACTATAGCCAGAGCTGCCGAATTTGGAACTGGGGAACTAGGTTCAGCCTCCATGAACAGTCCACCAGACCACTCTCCTGAGGGAGCACATTCCCATGCTAGAACTTAGAAGGCCCCGCTAGACCTTAGAAGCTCTGGTGTCTTAGCACCTTGAAAGCCTGTCCACCACAATCCATACTGAAGTTCACCTCCAGTCTTGGGGGCAGGCCTACCAAGCAGCCCACCCTAGAGCAACAGTGACTCTGTCACTGAGGTCACAGGACCCTTGAGGCCAGTCTGCCTCACCCATTGGTATCTCCATTGGCCTTGTTTCAGCTGAAGTAGTGAAACTCACCAGGGATCGGCAATGCAGGATTTTCACATACACCAAACTAAAGGGCATGTTTACAAGAGAATGGCAAAGTTGGAAAATGTTAATAATTACATAAACGCGATATGGGTATTGTTTTAGGATATTAAATAAAAGTTATATTTGACTGATGGTGTCATAATATCTGTTCCCCATGTAGTCCTTATTTCATTTACATGATATTTGAGAATACATTTTATATACTCCTGTATATATTTAATATGTGGTTGAGAAACCGTACAGCTCAAAACAAAAATGCTTGGTTAGGGGGCGGGGCACCAACAAAGATAGTCGCACAGGGCGCCACAACCTCTAAAGCCAGCCCTGCGCATTCCTGTCCTCTTACACTATGATGGCTTACAAATGGCTGCCTTGTTCAAACACAGGCACCCTTGCACCATTGTGCAAGGGTGTCTGCATTGTAGTAATGATTTATTTTGTGCAGGAAGAAACACTCCTGCAGAAAAACAATCAATGGAGGTATTTTCCTCTTTCTATGTGTGCTGCAGATGAAAACGCCTGGGGAGGCACATGTTTTTTTTCACATTCCCAGATTTATGCTATGTTGTAAATCTGGGAATGTGTCAAAATCCATAACCTACCGCAATGCCCACGCATGCACCCAAGAAGCAGTGTGAGGCAATGAAGTGACTTGTGCTGCATTGCCTTACACCATATCTGCAAGGCCATGAAAAGCCACGCAAGATTGCTTTACACAGCCTTGTAGATATGATTGAGAGGCCTAGGCCACCGGAGCAACATTAAAAGTGACACTCCGGCGGCACTGGCTTCTTGTAAATGAGGCCTCTACGGCCTCATTTATGAGGCCCCTGCACCACTGAAGCATATCTTTTTTTGATGCCACAGTGGCGCAGTGTGCTGGCCCATATTTACAACACCATGCAAAGCCACTCTATGTTGCTTTCCATGGCCTTGTAAATATTGTCCCCTTTTTGCAGTACTCTGCGTGTAAGAGGCATTCCATGGGTGTTGCTGTGGGTGTTCCCAGCAACACCCATGGAATCTGACGCATTCCCAGATTTACAAGGTTTTGTAAACTTGGGAATGTGTCAGCTTCCTACCCCTCCCCAGGGGAGGCATAAGGGAAGCACAACGAGGAGAAATACCATTATTTCTCCTCGTTTTTCCTTTTTTATGTGTGCTGCACTTTGCAGCACACATAGAAAGAGGAAAACACCTCTTGTGATTGTTTTTGTTTGGGAATGTGTTTGTTCCTGCACAAAAACAATCATCCCTGCAATGCAGGTACCCTTGCACCGTGGTGCAAGGCTGCCTGCGTTGGTGCATGGCAGCCCTTTGTGCGCCGGAGAAGGGGAAAAGGACTAGAATGTGCCATATCTCATAGATATGGCAAGATTCCTTGCGGCGCTGCCCTGCACCAAAACCTCGCAAACGAGGTCCTCAGGGCCAAAAATTATGCAGCGCTGTAAGCCATTGTGCTGCACCGAGCTGCGTCATTTTAAAAGCACAGGGATACATTGAATTAATAACAATATGACGTATCCATGTGCTTTCCCCAGCGCTGGAGCACAATTGCCTGCCATGCACGAGTGTAGGCACACTTGTGTCATGTTGCAAGGGTGCCTACGTTGCTGGGATGATTGGTTTTGTGCAGGAAGGGACACCTTCCTTCACAAAAACAATAATCAATAGCATTTTCCTATTTCTATGCGTACTGCAAAATGCTGTACTCATAGAAAGAGGAAAAACAAGGAGAAATAAAGGTATTTTTCCTTGTTGCACAACTTTTACGCCTCCCCTGGGGAGGCATAGGATTCTGACGCATTCCCAGCTTTACAAAGCTTTGTAATAACTCGGAATGTGTCAGCTTCCATAAATGTTGCATGGGAACACCAACAGAAACACCCATGGAATGTCCCTTTCACACAGAATAATGCGTGAAAGGGGACTATATTTACAAGGCCAAGAAAAGTCACACAGGGTGTCTTTAGGTGGCCTTGAAAATATGGGCAGATACACTGCGCCGCCTGTGGGTCAAAAAAAGTGAAGCACCGGTGGTGCAATGGCCATGTTAATGAGGCCATCAATGTCCATGTCATATTCTGATGCTCCAGAGTCAATTAAAGCATGAGGCCCTCATTTACAAAAAAGCAACCCAGCTCTGCACCTCAAGCCTGTTTGCTGCACCGAGTTGCGTCATTTTAAAAGCACAGGGATGCATTGTATCAACAACAATATGACGCATCCATGTGCTTTACCCTGCACTGCTGTACAATTGTCTGTCATGCGCCAGCGTAGGCACCCTTGCGTCATGTTGCAAGGGTGCCTGTGTTGCTGGGGTGATTGGTTTTGTGCAGGAAGGGACACCTTCCGGCACAAAAACAATAATTGATGACATTTTCATTTTTCTATGTGTGCTGCAGAATGCAGCACACATAGAAAGAGGAAAACAGGGAGAAATAAAAGTATTTCTCCTCACTGTGCCACTCCTACCCCTACCTTCAGGATGAGAAAGCAAAAGACACACAATTGATGGACGGAATGCAGAACAAATCAAAACATTCTCCCCCAGTCAAGAGATCTGGGTTAAATCCATCATTCTGTTGCTGACCATGCCACCCCAGTTTAGACCTGGCCGTATGCAAATCAGTCTTCACACTGTGCCTCATGCGAACAGTCCAGCCCGAACTGCCAATCCAGGTCCTCCCTGGACCGGAAACAAACATCCTAGGACCGGTTTTGGGGTTTCACCCCTCTTCAGCCAGGATAGCTTGAATCCAGTGGCACAGTGAGCCCGGGACCTACGTCTAGGCATACCCAGCGCACTTAGGGCGAGAAAGCAAAAGACACACAATTGATGGACGGAATGCAGAACAAATCAAAACATTCTCCCCCTGTCAAGAGATCTGGGTTAAATCCATCATTCTTTTGCTCACCATGCCACCCCAGTTTAGACCTGGCCATATGCAAATCAGTCTTGACCCTGTGCCTCATGCAAACATTCCAGCCCGAACTGCCAAGCCAGGTCCTCTCTGGACCGTAAACAAGCATCCTACGACCGGTTTCAAAGTTTCACCCCTCTTCAGACAGGATAGCTTGAATCCAGTGGCACAGTGAGCCCAGGGCCTACGTATATGCATACCCGGCGCACTTAGGGCAAGAAAGCACAAGACACACAATTGATGGACGGAATGCAGAACAAATCAAAACATTCTCCCGCAAATCAGTCTTGACCCTATGCCTCATGGGAACAGTCCAGACCGAACTGCCAAGCCAGGTCCTCCCTGGACCGGAAACAAGCATTCTAGGACCGGTTTTGGGGTTTCACCCCTCTTCCCTCAGAATAGCTTGAATCCAGTGGCACACTGACCACGGGACCTACGTCTAGGCATACCCGGCGCACTTAGGGCTAGAAACCAAAAGATACACAATTGATAGACGGAATGCAGAACAAATCAAAACATTGTCCCCCAGTAAAGAGATCTGGGTTAAATCCATCATTCTGTTGCTGACCATGCCACCCCAGTTTAGACGTGGCCGTATGCAAATCAGTCTTGACCCTGTGCCTCATGCGAACAGTCCAGCCCGAACTGCCAAGCCAGGTCCTCCCTGGACCGGAAACAAGCATCCTACGACCGTTTTCGAAGTTTCACCCCTCTTCAGACAGGATAGCTTGAATCCAGTGGCACAGTGAGCCCAGGGCCTACGTATAGGCATACCCGGCGCACTTAGGGCAAGAAAGCAAAAGACACACAATTGATGGACGGAATGCAGAACAAATCAAAACATTCTCCCGCAAATCAGTCTTGACCCTATGCCTCATGGGAACAGTCTAGACCGAACTGCCAAGCCAGGTCCTCCCTGGACCGGAAACAAGCATCCTAGGACCGGTTTTGGGGTTTCACCCCTCTTCCGTCAGAATAGCTTGAATCCAGTGGCACAGTGACCACGGGACCTACGTCTAGGCATACCCGGAGCACTTAGGGCTAGAAAGCAAAAGACACACTATTGATGGACGGAATGCAGAACAAATCAAGACATTCTCCCCCAGTCGAGAGATCTGGGTTAAATCCATCATTCTTTTGCTCACCATCCCACCCCCGTTTAGACCTGGCCATATGCAAATCAGTCTTGACCCTGTGCCTCATGGGAACAGTCCAGCCCGAACTGCCAAGCCAGGTCCTCCCTTGACTGGAAACAAGCATCCTAGGACCGGTTTCGGGGTTTCACCCCTCTTCAGCCAGGATGGCTTGAATCCAGTGGCACAGTGAGCCCAGGACCTACGTCTAGGCATACCCAGCGCACTTAGGGCAAGAAACCAAAAGACACACAATTGATGGACGGAATGCAGAAAAAATCAAAACATTCTTCCCCTGTCAAGAGATCTGGGTTAAATCCATCATTCTTTTGCTCACCATGCCACCCCAGGAGGTATAGGATTCTGATGCATTCCCAACTTTACAAAACTTTGTAAATCTGTGAATGTGTCAGGTTCCATGGATGTTGCGTGGGAACACCCACAGCAACACCAATGGACACCCATTTCACGTAGAGTAATACATGAAAGGGGCCCATATTTACAAGGCAATGAAAAGTCACACAGGGTGACAAACAGTGTGTCACACAGGGTGACTTTTCGTGGCCTTGAAAATATGGGCAGAGACACTGCGCCACTGGTGTGTCAAAAAAAGTGATGCACCGGTGGTGCAATGGCCATGTTAATGAGGCCATCAATGTCCATGTCATATTCTGATGCTCCAGAGTCAATTAAAGCATGAGGCCTTCATTTACAAAAAAGAAACCCAGCTCTGCACCTCAAGCCTGTTTGCTGCACCGAGCTGCGTCATTTTAAAAGCACAGGGATGCATTGTATCAACAACAATATGACGCATCCATGTACTTTACCCTGCACTGCTGTACAATTGTCTGTCATGCGCCAGCGTAGGCACCCTTGCGTCATGTTGCAAGGGTGCCTGTGTTGCTGGGGTGATTGGTTTTGTGCAGGAAGGGACACCTTCCGGCACAAAAACAATAATTGTTGACATTTTCATTTTTCTATGTGTGCTGCAGAATGCAGCACACATAGAAAGAGGGAAAAAAGGAGAAATAAAAGTATTTCTCCTCATTGTGCCACTCCTACCCCTACCTTCAGGATGAGAAAGCAAAAGACACACAATTGATGGACGGAATGCAGAACAAATCAAAACATTCTCCCCCAGTCAAGAGATCTGGGTTAAATCCATCATTCTGTTGCTGACCATGCCACCCCAGTTTAGACCTGGCCGTATGCAAATCGGTCATGACCCTGTGCCTCATGCGAACAGTCCAGCCCGAACTGCCAAGCCAGGTCCTCCCTGGACCGGAAACAAGCATCCTAGGACCGGTTTTGGGGTTTCACCCTTCTTCCATCAGAATAGCTTGAATCCAGTGGCACAGTGACCACGGGACCTACGTCTAGGCATACCCGGAGCACTTAGGGCTAGAAAGCAAAAGACACACTATTGATGGACGGAATGCAGAACAAATCAAGACATTCTCCCCCAGTTGAGAGATCTGGGTTAAATCCATCATTCTTTTGCTCACCATGCCACCCCCGTTTAGACCGGGCCATATGCAAATCAGTCTTGACCCTGTGCCTCATGGGAACAGTCCAGCCCGAACTGCCAAGCCAGGTCCTCCCTGGACCGTAAACAAGCATCCTACGACCGGTTTCGAAGTTTCACCCCTCTTCAGACAGGATAGCTTGAATCCAGTGGCACAGTGAGCCCAGGGCCTACGTATAGGCATACCCGGCGCACTTAGGGCAAGAAAGCAAAAGACACTCAATTGATGGACGGAATGCAGAACAAATCAAAACATTCTCCCGAAAATCAGTCTTGACTCTATGCCTCATGGGAACAGTCCAGACCGAACTGCCAAGCCAGGTCCTCCTTGGACCGGAAACAAGCATCCTAGGACCGGTTTTGGGGTTTCACCCCTCTTCCGTCAGAATAGCTTGAATGCAGTGGCACAGTGACCACGGGACCTACGTCTAGGCATACCCGGCGCACTTAGGGCTAGAAAGCAAAAGATACACAATTGATGGACGGAATACAGAACAAATCAAGACATTCTCCCCCAGTCGAGAGATCTGGGTTAAATCCATCATTCTTTTGCTCACCATGCCACCCCCGTTTAGACCTGGCCATATGCAAATCAGTCTTGACCCTGTGCCTCATGGGAACAGTCCAGCCCGAACTGCCAAGCCAGGTCCTCCCTAGACCGGAAACAAGCACCCTAGGACCGGTTTTGGGGATTCCCCCCTCTTCAGCCAGGATAGCTTGAATCCAGTGGCACAGTGAGCCCGGGACCTACGTCTAGGCATACCCAGCGCACTTAGGGCGAGAAAGCAAAAGACACACAATTGATGGACGGAATGCAGAACAAATCAAAACATTCTCCCCCTGTCAAGAGATCTGGGTTAAATCCATCATTCTTTTGCTCACCATGCCACCCCAGTTTAGACCTGGCCATATGCAAATCAGTCTTGACCCTGTGCCTCATGCAAACATTCCAGCCCGAACTGCCAAGCCAGGTCCTCCCTGGACCGTAAACAAGCATCCTACGACCGGTTTCGAAGTTTCACCCCTCTTCAGACAGGATAGCTTGAATCCAGTGGCACAGTGAGCCCAGGGCCTACGTATAGGCATACCCGGCGCACTTAGGGCAAGAAAGCAAAAGACACTCAATTGATGGACGGAATGCAGAACAAATCAAAACATTCTCCCGAAAATCAGTCTTGACTCTATGCCTCATGGGAACAGTCCAGACCGAACTGCCAAGCCAGGTCCTCCCTGGACCGGAAACAAGCATCCTAGGACCGGTTTTGGGGTTTCACCCCTCTTCCGTCAGAATAGCTTGAATCCAGTGGCACAGTGACCACGGGACCTACGTCTAGGCATACCCGGCGCACTTAGGGCTAGAAAGCAAAAGATACACAATTGATGGACGGAATACAGAACAAATCAAGACATTCTCCCCCAGTCGAGAGATCTGGGTTAAATCCATCATTCTTTTGCTCACCATGCCACCCCCGTTTAGACCTGGCCATATGCAAATCAGTCTTGACCCTGTGCCTCATGGGAACAGTCCAGCCTGAACTGCCAAGCCAGGTCCTCCCTTGACTGGAAACAAGCATCCTAGGACCGGTCTCGGGGTTTCACCCCTCTTCAGCCAGGATAGCTTGAATCCAGTAGCACAGTGAGCCCGGGACCTACGTCTAGGCATACCCAGCGCACTTAGGACGAGAAAGCAAAAGATACACAATTGATGGATGGAATGCAGAACAAATCAAAACATTCTCCCCCAGTCAAGAGATCTGGGTTAAATCCATCATTCTTTTGCTCACCGTGGCACCCCAGTTTAGACCTGGCCATATGCAAATCAGTCTTGACCCTGTGCCTCATGGGAACAGTCTAGCCCGAACTGCCAAGCCAGGTCCTCCCTGGACCGGAAACAAGCATCCTAGGACCGGTTTCAGGGTTTCACCCCTCTTCAGCCAGGATAGCTTGAATCCAGTGGCACAGCGAGCCTGGGACCTACGTCTAGGCCTACCCGGCGCACTTAGGGCAAGAAAGTAAAAGACACACAATTGATGGACAGAATGCAGAACAAATCAAAACATTCTCCCCTACTCAAGAGATCTGGGTTAAATCCATCACTCTTTTGCTCACCATGCCACCCCAGAAGGTGTAGGATTCTGATGCATTCCCAACTTTACAAAACTTTGTAAATCTGTCAATGTGTCAGGTTCCATGGATGTTGCGTGGGAACAACCACAGCAACACCAATGGACACCCGTTTCACGTAGAGTAATACATGAAAGGGGCCCATATTTACAAGGCAATGAAAAGTCACACAGGGTGACCAACAGTGTGTCACACAGGGTGACTTTTCGTGGCCTTGAAAATATGGGCAGACACACTGCGCCGCTGGTGTGTCAAAAAAAGTGATGCACCGGTGGTGCAATGGCCATGTTAATGAGGCCATCAATGTCTATGTCATATTCTGATGCTCCAGAGTCAATTAAAGCATGAGGCCTTCATTTACAAAAAAGTAACCCAGCTCTGCACCTCAAGCCTGTTTGCTGCACTGAGTTGCGTCATTTTAAAAGCACAGGGATGCATTGTATCAACAACAATATGACGCATCCATGTGCTTTACCCTGCACTGCTGTACAATTGTCTGTCATGCACCAGCGTAGGCACCCTTGCGTCATGTTGCAAGGGTGCCTGTGTTGCTGGGGTGATTGGTTTTGTGCAGTAAGGGACACCTTCCGGCACAAAAACAATAATTGATGACATTTTCATTTTTCTATGTGTGCTAAGAATGCAGCACACATAGAAAGAGGGAAAAAGGGAGAAATAAAAGTATTTCTCCTCATTGTGCCACTCCTACCCCTACCTTCAGGATGAGAAAGCAAAAGACACACAATTGATGGACGGAATGCAGAACAAATCAAAGCATTCTCTCCCAGTCAAGAGATCTGGGTTAAATCCATCATTCTGTTGCTGACCATGCCACCCCAGTTTAGACCTGGCCGTATGCAAATCGGTCTTGACCCTGTGCCTCATGCGAACAGTCCAGCCCGAACTGCCAAGCCAGGTCCTCCCTAGACCGGAAACAAGCATCCTAGGACCGGTTTTGGGGTTTCCCCCCTCTTCAGCCAGGATAGCTTGAATCCAGTGGCACAGTGAGCCCGGGACCTACGTCTAGGCATACCCAGCGCACTTAGGGCGAGAAAGCAAAAGACACACAATTGATGGACGGAATGCAGAACAAATCAAAACATTCTCCCCCTGTCAAGAGATCTGGGTTAAATCCATCATTCTTTTGCTCACCATGCCACCCCAGTTTAGACCTGGCCATATGCAAATCAGTCTTGACCCTGTGCCTCATGCAAACATTCCAGCCCGAACTGCCAAGCCAGGTCCTCCCTGGACCGTAAACAAGCATCCTACGACCGGTTTCGAAGTTTCACCCCTCTTCAGACAGGATAGCTTGAATCCAGTGGCACAGTGAGCCCAGGGCCTACGTATAGGCATACCCGGCGCACTTAGGGCAAGAAAGCAAAAGACACTCAATTGATGGACGGAATGCAGAACAAATCAAAACATTCTCCCGAAAATCAGTCTTGACTCTATGCCTCATGGGAACAGTCCAGACCGAACTGCCAAGCCAGGTCCTCCTTGGACCGGAAACAAGCATCCTAGGACCGGTTTTGGGGTTTCACCCCTCTTCCGTCAGAATAGCTTGAATGCAGTGGCACAGTGACCACGGGACCTACGTCTAGGCATACCCGGCGCACTTAGGGCTAGAAAGCAAAAGATACACAATTGATGGACGGAATACAGAACAAATCAAGACATTCTCCCCCAGTCGAGAGATCTGGGTTAAATCCATCATTCTTTTGCTCACCATGCCACCCCCGTTTAGACCTGGCCATATGCAAATCAGTCTTGACCCTGTGCCTCATGGGAACAGTCCAGCCCGAACTGCCAAGCCAGGTCCTCCCTAGACCGGAAACAAGCATCCTAGGACCGGTTTTGGGGATTCCCCCCTCTTCAGCCAGGATAGCTTGAATCCAGTGGCACAGTGAGCCCGGGACCTACGTCTAGGCATACCCAGCGCACTTAGGGCGAGAAAGCAAAAGACACACAATTGATGGACGGAATGCAGAACAAATCAAAACATTCTCCCCCTGTCAAGAGATCTGGGTTAAATCCATCATTCTTTTGCTCACCATGCCACCCCAGTTTAGACCTGGCCATATGCAAATCAGTCTTGACCCTGTGCCTCATGCAAACATTCCAGCCCGAACTGCCAAGCCAGGTCCTCCCTGGACCGTAAACAAGCATCCTACGACCGGTTTCGAAGTTTCACCCCTCTTCAGACAGGATAGCTTGAATCCAGTGGCACAGTGAGCCCAGGGCCTACGTATAGGCATACCCGGCGCACTTAGGGCAAGAAAGCAAAAGACACTCAATTGATGGACGGAATGCAGAACAAATCAAAACATTCTCCCGCAAATCAGTCTTGACTCTATGCCTCATGGGAACAGTCCAGACCGAACTGCCAAGCCAGGTCCTCCCTGGACCGGAAACAAGCATCCTAGGACCGGTTTTGGGGTTTCACCCCTCTTCCGTCAGAATAGCTTGAATCCAGTGGCACAGTGACCACGGGACCTACGTCTAGGCATACCCGGAGCACTTAGGGCTAGAAAGCAAAAGACACACTATTGATGGACGGAATGCAGAACAAATCAAGACATTCTCCCCCAGTCGAGAGATCTGGGTTAAATCCATCATTCTTTTGCTCACCATGCCACCCCCGTTTAGACCTGGCCATATGCAAATCAGTCTTGACCCTGTGCCTCATGGGAACAGTCCAGCCCGAACTGCCAAGCCAGGTCCTCCCTTGACTGGAAACAAGCATCCTAGGACCGGTTTCGGGGTTTCACCCCTCTTCAGCCAGGATGGCTTGAATCCAGTGGCACAGTGAGCCCAGGACCTACGTCTAGGCATACCCAGCGCACTTAGGGCAAGAAACCAAAAGACACACAATTGATGGACGGAATGCAGAAAAAATCAAAACATTCTTCCCCTGTCAAGAGATCTGGGTTAAATCCATCATTCTTTTGCTCACCATGCCACCCCAGGAGGTATAGGATTCTGATGCATTCCCAACTTTACAAAACTTTGTAAATCTGTGAATGTGTCAGGTTCCATGGATGTTGCGTGGGAACACCCACAGCAACACCAATGGACACCCATTTCACGTAGAGTAATACATGAAAGGGGCCCATATTTACAAGGCAATGAAAAGTCACACAGGGTGACAAACAGTGTGTCACACAGGGTGACTTTTCGTGGCCTTGAAAATATGGGCAGAGACACTGCGCCACTGGTGTGTCAAAAAAAGTGATGCACCGGTGGTGCAATGGCCATGTTAATGAGGCCATCAATGTCCATGTCATATTCTGATGCTCCAGAGTCAATTAAAGCATGAGGCCTTCATTTACAAAAAAGAAACCCAGCTCTGCACCTCAAGCCTGTTTGCTGCACCGAGCTGCGTCATTTTAAAAGCACAGGGATGCATTGTATCAACAACAATATGACGCATCCATGTACTTTACCCTGCACTGCTGTACAATTGTCTGTCATGCGCCAGCGTAGGCACCCTTGCGTCATGTTGCAAGGGTGCCTGTGTTGCTGGGGTGATTGGTTTTGTGCAGGAAGGGACACCTTCCGGCACAAAAACAATAATTGTTGACATTTTCATTTTTCTATGTGTGCTGCAGAATGCAGCACACATAGAAAGAGGGAAAAAAGGAGAAATAAAAGTATTTCTCCTCATTGTGCCACTCCTACCCCTACCTTCAGGATGAGAAAGCAAAAGACACACAATTGATGGACGGAATGCAGAACAAATCAAAACATTCTCCCCCAGTCAAGAGATCTGGGTTAAATCCATCATTCTGTTGCTGACCATGCCACCCCAGTTTAGACCTGGCCGTATGCAAATCGGTCATGACCCTGTGCCTCATGCGAACAGTCCAGCCCGAACTGCCAAGCCAGGTCCTCCCTGGACCGGAAACAAGCATCCTAGGACCGGTTTTGGGGTTTCACCCTTCTTCCATCAGAATAGCTTGAATCCAGTGGCACAGTGACCACGGGACCTACGTCTAGGCATACCCGGAGCACTTAGGGCTAGAAAGCAAAAGACACACTATTGATGGACGGAATGCAGAACAAATCAAGACATTCTCCCCCAGTTGAGAGATCTGGGTTAAATCCATCATTCTTTTGCTCACCATGCCACCCCCGTTTAGACCGGGCCATATGCAAATCAGTCTTGACCCTGTGCCTCATGGGAACAGTCCAGCCCGAACTGCCAAGCCAGGTCCTCCCTGGACCGTAAACAAGCATCCTACGACCGGTTTCGAAGTTTCACCCCTCTTCAGACAGGATAGCTTGAATCCAGTGGCACAGTGAGCCCAGGGCCTACGTATAGGCATACCCGGCGCACTTAGGGCAAGAAAGCAAAAGACACTCAATTGATGGACGGAATGCAGAACAAATCAAAACATTCTCCCGAAAATCAGTCTTGACTCTATGCCTCATGGGAACAGTCCAGACCGAACTGCCAAGCCAGGTCCTCCTTGGACCGGAAACAAGCATCCTAGGACCGGTTTTGGGGTTTCACCCCTCTTCCGTCAGAATAGCTTGAATGCAGTGGCACAGTGACCACGGGACCTACGTCTAGGCATACCCGGCGCACTTAGGGCTAGAAAGCAAAAGATACACAATTGATGGACGGAATACAGAACAAATCAAGACATTCTCCCCCAGTCGAGAGATCTGGGTTAAATCCATCATTCTTTTGCTCACCATGCCACCCCCGTTTAGACCTGGCCATATGCAAATCAGTCTTGACCCTGTGCCTCATGGGAACAGTCCAGCCCGAACTGCCAAGCCAGGTCCTCCCTAGACCGGAAACAAGCATCCTAGGACCGGTTTTGGGGATTCCCCCCTCTTCAGCCAGGATAGCTTGAATCCAGTGGCACAGTGAGCCCGGGACCTACGTCTAGGCATACCCAGCGCACTTAGGGCGAGAAAGCAAAAGACACACAATTGATGGACGGAATGCAGAACAAATCAAAACATTCTCCCCCTGTCAAGAGATCTGGGTTAAATCCATCATTCTTTTGCTCACCATGCCACCCCAGTTTAGACCTGGCCATATGCAAATCAGTCTTGACCCTGTGCCTCATGCAAACATTCCAGCCCGAACTGCCAAGCCAGGTCCTCCCTGGACCGTAAACAAGCATCCTACGACCGGTTTCGAAGTTTCACCCCTCTTCAGACAGGATAGCTTGAATCCAGTGGCACAGTGAGCCCAGGGCCTACGTATAGGCATACCCGGCGCACTTAGGGCAAGAAAGCAAAAGACACTCAATTGATGGACGGAATGCAGAACAAATCAAAACATTCTCCCGAAAATCAGTCTTGACTCTATGCCTCATGGGAACAGTCCAGACCGAACTGCCAAGCCAGGTCCTCCCTGGACCGGAAACAAGCATCCTAGGACCGGTTTTGGGGTTTCACCCCTCTTCCGTCAGAATAGCTTGAATCCAGTGGCACAGTGACCACGGGACCTACGTCTAGGCATACCCGGCGCACTTAGGGCTAGAAAGCAAAAGATACACAATTGATGGACGGAATACAGAACAAATCAAGACATTCTCCCCCAGTCGAGAGATCTGGGTTAAATCCATCATTCTTTTGCTCACCATGCCACCCCCGTTTAGACCTGGCCATATGCAAATCAGTCTTGACCCTGTGCCTCATGGGAACAGTCCAGCCTGAACTGCCAAGCCAGGTCCTCCCTTGATTGGAAACAAGCATCCTAGGACCGGTCTCGGGGTTTCACCCCTCTTCAGCCAGGATAGCTTGAATCCAGTAGCACAGTGAGCCCGGGACCTACGTCTAGGCATACCCAGCGCACTTAGGACGAGAAAGCAAAAGATACACAATTGATGGATGGAATGCAGAACAAATCAAAACATTCTCCCCCAGTCAAGAGATCTGGGTTAAATCCATCATTCTTTTGCTCACCGTGGCACCCCAGTTTAGACCTGGCCATATGCAAATCAGTCTTGACCCTGTGCCTCATGGGAACAGTCTAGCCCGAACTGCCAAGCCAGGTCCTCCCTGGACCGGAAACAAGCATCCTAGGACCGGTTTCAGGGTTTCACCCCTCTTCAGCCAGGATAGCTTGAATCCAGTGGCACAGCGAGCCTGGGACCTACGTCTAGGCCTACCCGGCGCACTTAGGGCAAGAAAGTAAAAGACACACAATTGATGGACAGAATGCAGAACAAATCAAAACATTTTCCCCTACTCAAGAGATCTGGGTTAAATCCATCACTCTTTTGCTCACCATGCCACCCCAGAAGGTGTAGGATTCTGATGCATTCCCAACTTTACAAAACTTTGTAAATCTGTCAATGTGTCAGGTTCCATGGATGTTGCGTGGGAACAACCACAGCAACACCAATGGACACCTGTTTCACGTAGAGTAATACATGAAAGGGGCCCATATTTACAAGGCAATGAAAAGTCACACAGGGTGACCAACAGTGTGTCACACAGGGTGACTTTTCGTGGCCTTGAAAATATGGGCAGACACACTGCGCCGCTGGTGTGTCAAAAAAAGTGATGCACCGGTGGTGCAATGGCCATGTTAATGAGGCCATCAATGTCTATGTCATATTCTGATGCTCCAGAGTCAATTAAAGCATGAGGCCTTCATTTACAAAAAAGTAACCCAGCTCTGCACCTCAAGCCTGTTTGCTGCACTGAGTTGCGTCATTTTAAAAGCACAGGGATGCATTGTATCAACAACAATATGACGCATCCATGTGCTTTACCCTGCACTGCTGTACAATTGTCTGTCATGCACCAGCGTAGGCACCCTTGCGTCATGTTGCAAGGGTGCCTGTGTTGCTGGGGTGATTGGTTTTGTGCAGTAAGGGACACCTTCCGGCACAAAAACAATAATTGATGACATTTTCATTTTTCTATGTGTGCTGCAGAATGCAGCACACATAGAAAGAGGGAAAAAGGGAGAAATAAAAGTATTTCTCCTCATTGTGCCACTCCTACCCCTACCTTCAGGATGAGAAAGCAAAAGACACACAATTGATGGACGGAATGCAGAACAAATCAAAGCATTCTCTCCCAGTCAAGAGATCTGGGTTAAATCCATCATTCTGTTGCTGACCATGCCACCCCAGTTTAGACCTGGCCGTATGCAAATCGGTCTTGACCCTGTGCCTCATGCGAACAGTCCAGCCCGAACTGCCAAGCCAGGTCCTCCCTAGACCGGAAACAAGCATCCTAGGACCGGTTTTGGGGTTTCCCCCCTCTTCAGCCAGGATAGCTTGAATCCAGTGGCACAGTGAGCCCGGGACCTACGTCTAGGCATACCCAGCGCACTTAGGGCGAGAAAGCAAAAGACACACAATTGATGGACGGAATGCAGAACAAATCAAAACATTCTCCCCCTGTCAAGAGATCTGGGTTAAATCCATCATTCTTTTGCTCACCATGCCACCCCAGTTTAGACCTGGCCATATGCAAATCAGTCTTGACCCTGTGCCTCATGCAAACATTCCAGCCCGAACTGCCAAGCCAGGTCCTCCCTGGACCGTAAACAAGCATCCTACGACCGGTTTCGAAGTTTCACCCCTCTTCAGACAGGATAGCTTGAATCCAGTGGCACAGTGAGCCCAGGGCCTACGTATAGGCATACCCGGCGCACTTAGGGCAAGAAAGCAAAAGACACTCAATTGATGGACGGAATGCAGAACAAATCAAAACATTCTCCCGAAAATCAGTCTTGACTCTATGCCTCATGGGAACAGTCCAGACCGAACTGCCAAGCCAGGTCCTCCTTGGACCGGAAACAAGCATCCTAGGACCGGTTTTGGGGTTTCACCCCTCTTCCGTCAGAATAGCTTGAATGCAGTGGCACAGTGACCACGGGACCTACGTCTAGGCATACCCGGCGCACTTAGGGCTAGAAAGCAAAAGATACACAATTGATGGACGGAATACAGAACAAATCAAGACATTCTCCCCCAGTCGAGAGATCTGAGTTAAATCCATCATTCTTTTGCTCACCATGCCACCCCCGTTTAGACCTGGCCATATGCAAATCAGTCTTGACCCTGTGCCTCATGGGAACAGTCCAGCCCGAACTGCCAAGCCAGGTCCTCCCTAGACCGGAAACAAGCATCCTAGGACCGGTTTTGGGGATTCCCCCCTCTTCAGCCAGGATAGCTTGAATCCAGTGGCACAGTGAGCCCGGGACCTACGTCTAGGCATACCCAGCGCACTTAGGGCGAGAAAGCAAAAGACACACAATTGATGGACGGAATGCAGAACAAATCAAAACATTCTCCCCCTGTCAAGAGATCTGGGTTAAATCCATCATTCTTTTGCTCACCATGCCACCCCAGTTTAGACCTGGCCATATGCAAATCAGTCTTGACCCTGTGCCTCATGCAAACATTCCAGCCCGAACTGCCAAGCCAGGTCCTCCCTGGACCGTAAACAAGCATCCTACGACCGGTTTCGAAGTTTCACCCCTCTTCAGACAGGATAGCTTGAATCCAGTGGCACAGTGAGCCCAGGGCCTACGTATAGGCATACCCGGCGCACTTAGGGCAAGAAAGCAAAAGACACTCAATTGATGGACGGAATGCAGAACAAATCAAAACATTCTCCCGAAAATCAGTCTTGACTCTATGCCTCATGGGAACAGTCCAGACCGAACTGCCAAGCCAGGTCCTCCCTGGACCGGAAACAAGCATCCTAGGACCGGTTTTGGGGTTTCACCCCTCTTCCGTCAGAATAGCTTGAATCCAGTGGCACAGTGACCACGGGACCTACGTCTAGGCATACCCGGCGCACTTAGGGCTAGAAAGCAAAAGATACACAATTGATGGACGGAATACAGAACAAATCAAGACATTCTCCCCCAGTCGAGAGATCTGGGTTAAATCCATCATTCTTTTGCTCACTATGCCACCCCCGTTTAGACCGGGCCATATGCAAATCAGTCTTGACCCTGTGCCTCATGGGAACAGTCCAGCCTGAACTGCCAAGCCAGGTCCTCCCTTGACTGGAAACAAGCATCCTAGGACCGGTCTCGGGGTTTCACCCCTCTTCAGCCAGGATAGCTTGAATCCAGTAGCACAGTGAGCCCGGGACCTACGTCTAGGCATACCCAGCGCACTTAGGACGAGAAAGCAAAAGATACACAATTGATGGATGGAATGCAGAACAAATCAAAACATTCTCCCCCAGTCAAGAGATCTGGGTTAAATCCATCATTCTTTTGCTCACCGTGGCACCCCAGTTTAGACCTGGCCATATGCAAATCAGTCTTGACCCTGTGCCTCATGGGAACAGTCTAGCCCGAACTGCCAAGCCAGGTCCTCCCTGGACCGGAAACAAGCATCCTAGGACCGGTTTCAGGGTTTCACCCCTCTTCAGCCAGGATAGCTTGAATCCAGTGGCACAGCGAGCCTGGGACCTACGTCTAGGCCTACCCGGCGCACTTAGGGCAAGAAAGTAAAAGACACACAATTGATGGACAGAATGCAGAACAAATCAAAACATTCTCCCCTACTCAAGAGATCTGGGTTAAATCCATCACTCTTTTGCTCACCATGCCACCCCAGAAGGTGTAGGATTCTGATGCATTCCCAACTTTACAAAACTTTGTAAATCTGTCAATGTGTCAGGTTCCATGGATGTTGCGTGGGAACAACCACAGCAACACCAATGGACACCCGTTTCACGTAGAGTAATACATGAAAGGGGCCCATATTTACAAGGCAATGAAAAGTCACACAGGGTGACCAACAGTGTGTCACACAGGGTGACTTTTCGTGGCCTTGAAAATATGGGCAGACACACTGCGCCGCTGGTGTGTCAAAAAAAGTGATGCACCGGTGGTGCAATGGCCATGTTAATGAGGCCATCAATGTCTATGTCATATTCTGATGCTCCAGAGTCAATTAAAGCATGAGGCCTTCATTTACAAAAAAGTAACCCAGCTCTGCACCTCAAGCCTGTTTGCTGCACTGAGTTGCGTCATTTTAAAAGCACAGGGATGCATTGTATCAACAACAATATGACGCATCCATGTGCTTTACCCTGCACTGCTGTACAATTGTCTGTCATGCGCCAGTGTAGGCACCCTTGCGTCATGTTGCAAGTGTGCCTGTGTTGCTGGGGTGATTGGTTTTGTGCAGGAAGGGACACCTTCCGGCACAAAAATAATAATTGATGACATTTTCATTTTTCTATGTGTGCTGCAGAATGCAGCACACATCGAAAGAGGAAAAAAGGGAGAAATAAAAGTATTTCTCCTCATTGTGCCACTCCTACCCCTACCTTCAGGATGAGAAAGCAAAAGACACACAATTGATGGACGGAATGCAGAACAAATCAAAGCATTCTCTCCCAGTCAAGAGATCTGGGTTAAATCCATCATTCTGTTGCTGACCATGCCACCCCAGTTTAGACCTGGCCGTATGCAAATCAGTCTTGACTCTGTGCCTCATGCGAACAGTCCAGCCCGAACTGCCAAGCCAGGTCCTCCCTGGACCGGAAACAAGCATCCTACGACCGTTTTTGGGGTTTCACCCCTCTTCAGCCAGGATAGCTTGAATCCAGTGGCACAGTGAGCCCGGGACCTACGTCTAGGCATACCCAGCGCACTTAGGGCGAGAAAGCAAAAGACACACAATTGATGGACGGAATGCAGAACAAATCAAAACATTCTCCCCCTGTCAAGAGATTTGGGTTAAATCCATCATTCTTTTGCTCACCATGCCACCCCAGTTTAGACCTGGCCATATGCAAATCAGTCTTGACCCTGTGCCTAATGCAAACATTCCAGCCCGAACTGCCAAGCCAGGTCCTCTCTGGACCGTAAACAAGCATCCTACGACCGGTTTCAAAGTTTCACCCCTCTTCAGACAGGATAGCTTGAATCCAGTGGCACAGTGAGCCCAGGGCCTACGTATAGGCATACCCGGCGCACTTAGGACGAGAAAGCAAAAGACACACAATTGATGGATGGAATGCAGAACAAATCAAAACATTCTCCCCCAGTCAAGAGATCTGGGTTAAATCCATCATTCTTTTGCTCCCCGTGCCACCCCAGTTTGGACCTGGCCATATGCAAATCAGTCTTGACCCTGTGCCTCATGGGAACAGTCTAGCCCGAACTGCCAAGCCAGGTCCTTCCTGGACCGGAAACAAGCATCCTAGGACTGGTTTCAGGGTTTCACCCCTCTTCAGTCAGGATAGCTTGAATCCAGTGGCACAGCGAGCCTGGGACCTACGTCTAGGCCTACCCTACCTTAGGGCAAGAAAGTTAAAGACACACAATTGATGGACAGAATGCAGAACAAATCAAAACATTCTCCCCTACTCAAGAGATCTGGGTTAAATCCACTAGGATTCTGATGCATTCCCAACTTTACAAAACTTTGTAAATCTGTGAATGTGTCAGGTTCCATGGATGTTGCGTGGGAACACCCACAACAACACCAATGGACACCCGTTTCACGTAGAGTAATACATGAAGGGGGCCCATATTTACAAGGCAATGAAATGTCACACAGGGTGACAAACAGTGTGTCACACAGGGTGACTTTTCGTGGCCTTGAAAATATGGGCAGACACACTGCGCCGCTGGTGTGTCAAAAAAAGTGATGCACCGGTGGTGCAATGGCCATGTTAATGAGGCCATCAATGTCCATGTCATATTCTGATGCACCAGAGTCAATTAAAGCATGAGGCCCTCATTTACAAAAAAAGTGAAGCAGCTCAGCACCGCAAGCCATTTTGTTGCACCGAGCTGCATCATTTTAAAAGCACAGGAATGTGTCGTATTAACAACAATATTATGCATACATGTGCTTTCACCTGCCCTGGTGCACAATTGTCAGCTATGTTCCAGGGCTGGCACCCTTGCGTCATGTTGCAAGGGTGCCTGCGCTGCTGGGATGATTGTTTTTATGTAGGAAGGGACACCTACCGGCACAAAAACAATTACTGATGACATTTTCATTGTTCTATTCGTGCTTCAGAATGCAGCACACATAGAATGAGGAAATAAGAAAGGAGAAATACAAGTATTTCTCCTCATTGTGCCACTCCTATGCCTCTCCTGAGGAGGCGTTAGATTCTGATGCATTCCCAACTTTATAAAACTTTGTAAATCTGGAAATGTGTCAGGTTCCATGGATGTTGCATGCAAACACCCATAGCAACACCCATGGAACGCTCCTTTCACGTAGTGTAATGCTTAAAAGGGGCCCATATTTACACTGCCATGAAAAGTCACGCAGGGTGACTTTACGTAGCCTTGTAAATATGGGGAGGCACACTGCGCCGCCGGTGCTTCCAAAAAGGGGATGCACTGGCGGCGCAATGGGCTTGTATATGAGGCACCAATGTGTCTTAAAGCATTTTGATGGCCATTATGTTGAGCAAGAATTGCTCCCAGTCCCATTGGACTCACATCTACCGTGATCTCAGTGTGTCACTTAGGGTCAAAATAGGCCATCTGGGTTGCATTTTCAATTGCATCTTTTATCCTTTTGAAGCTTTAATCACATTTAGGAGCATTAAAATAGGAGCACAGAAAAGGAGCATTTTCCTTTGTCAAGTCTCTCAATGGAGCACTCACAGTAGAAAAATCATGAATGTACTTTGAGCAATAAATGGCCATGCATAAGAAGCATCGCACCACAATAATATCTGAGGGGGGGGGGGTACTTAGCTGACAGTGCTTGTACTGTGCCTGGGTCAGGAGTCATTCCCCCATCAGAAAATATGTGCCCAAAGAACTAAACTTTAGTCTTGTAAAGCTCACACTTTGCTGCATTGAGAGTTAGACCTGCATCCTCAAGTAACCAATACACTTGTGTAAGAGCCATGTCATGATCTTTTGATTTTTTTGTGTTCTCCCAAATACCAGAATATCATCACTGTAGTTGAAAGCATGTGTAACAGATTGAATTAGTCTACGTACAACATCTTAAAATATCCCCACATCAGATGACGTTCCAAAACTTAACCTTCTGTATCTAAACAAACCAATTTGAGTTAAAAAAAGGTAGTAATGTACCTGCGGTTTTCTTCTAGCTTGAGTTGATGATATCCCTTGTTCAGGTCAAGATCTGAAAGACCTTAGCTCCGTTCAACTGCATGATCATGTTCGCTATGTGTTGACCGGGATGTCTTTCTCTCTCAAGTGCCTGGCGCATGTCAACACAGATGCACCTTCACTGTCCTTTTTTGGCACCACCACTGTGTGCAAAACCCATGGTGTAGGACCTGTGGAGTGCTCAGTGATGTTATGCTTCAACAGTGTTTCTAGCTCTTTCTCATCAGCTCCTTGCAAGGGAAAAGCGATCCTGCTGTGTTGTTGGGCAACAGTGCTTATGTCTTCATTAATATGAAGTTGCACTTTCATTGCCTTGAGCCTTCCTAGGTCATGAAACAACGATGGGAACAAACTCACAATTTCAGATTGAGCATGCAGGTTATAATATGAGAGATATTAGTCCCATGTCAGCAGTGGTGGCAAAACTGAGTAGGCATGCACTGAATGAAGTACCTTGAAGAACATGGATTGGTGCTTGCACTGATGTTGTTTTATGTTTGCAATGTTTTTATAAACAATCCTTGACTTTGCAACGATTTGGAGGCAGCCCACGTATATACCTACGTGTTTGATTGGTTGAGACATGGCACGGGTGCATGACTGTTATACCTTTCCACAGGCATGATGTTAATCAGTGCACCGCTGTCAATGACAGGGCACCGTTTACTTTTATTGTAGTCTTGGGGCAACATTCAAAAGAGTTCTGTTTTGCTTGGTGGGTGGTTTTTGGTTCTTGTTTTCAAGCAGCCACACCTACATACGCATGTCGTTCTTTGGTGGAAGCTGTCATTGCACACCAATTTTCTTCGTCTGCGCTTGGTAGTGACGTCAAAGAGCCTTTGTAGGTCAAACTTGATGACGATTTACTTTATTTGGTTTCTACTTGTCATAACTGATGGTGCTTTTAGGCCTTTTGGGCAGGGAAGGAATTCTTCTGGAACCTTCTGGTATCCATTTTCTCTTCTCACTGTGACATACTTGGTTTCTCCTTTGACTTGCAAACTATTAAGAAGTGGTTTTCCTTCCCGCAACTGATGGCTGGGCATTTATTTTCATGGGGAAATGAAAACCCACATCAGAAACACAACTTTTCTTTCTTTGAGGACATCGACTTGTGTGCATCTACCTTGTGCTGGTATCTGCTTTTCATGATAAACATCAATTCACTCTTTGCTGTTCCAGCTTTCATGTCCGCAGCTTGTCAATCCGCTCTTTCATCTGTGCTTGAAGCCATTAGTATTTTCTCCAAACTGAGTGTCTCTCTCAACATGCGTCTCCTGAAAAATTCCAAAAGCCAGCCGTCGATGACTTTGAGACACATGGCTTCTTCATCATTAAACTCACTAAACTTAGTGTTTGACAAGCACATCCTGTCTTTCAACAAACTCATCCAGGGGGATAGGGTGTGGCGTATCAGCCAGAGCTGCCAACTTTGGATCTGGGGATCCAGGTTTGAGTCTCGGCATCAGCTCAACATACTATGATTCTGTGCAAATCAGTTAATCTTCCCGTGCCTAGGGACAGCGCCTAGAGACCCTCACGGGTGATTAGCCAAAACTGAGTATTAATATTATCCATAGTTTCACAAACTTGTTGTCTTGACAGATTGAAAAGGTACCTTTCGTAGTCGGCATTCGACATCAAATTGAACTTGGCTCTTAATTCCTCTTTAATTTGATGGTACGATATTGTATCAGTCTAAGAGACTTTCTTTATCACTTCTTTTACTCCATCACCAGCAAGGTACTTTAGGAATTTAAGGACTTTCTTGTCATCTACTTCTTCTAGGGCGTCTATGAAGTCATCCAATGCCTCGATCCATGCAGTCCACCTGGCGCCGATATTCTGCTTTATGGTGGTGTCGATTGGTGGTGGAGGCTTCAGAAAAGTGGCTGCCGTGTACTTGGCTCTTCTTTCTAATGCTGTTGAGAGTAAATGCTGTTCTGACAGCATTTGCTGTGCCCCTGAATCTGCGTCTTCTGTGAGCACCAGCTTTGTGCTTGAGCCTGGGTCATCCTGCTCACTCACAGATTATGTGTCTTTGCTATCTATCGTCTTTTTCTTAATTCATGTCATTTCTCTGTGCTGTTCCAGCAACTTTCACCATTCACTGTCCAAACTGAAATTTCTACAATGGCGTGCCATGAATTGGGGTCACCACGCTTGATTTTAAAGTTCATACATACTGGATGTCACTTGTAATTTTGCAGACATCGGCCTCTCATTCAGGTCCAAGTCATCACATCGGATTTCAGTCGTAAAGCGTTTTGTTTCACCGGTGAGTACATTTTAGTTTCTCGTACCTGGTTATCACTGCCTTTAGCGTCATACCTGGTTGTTGCTGCCTTTTGCATTGTACCTGGTTGTCGCTGACTTTTGCGTTGTACCTGGTTGTCAGTGCCTTTAGCATTTGCTTTGTAAGGAAGATGGCTCTGTGTTATGGCGCAGCACAGTATTTCTTCTTCAGCCTCACCAGCAGGTTTTCGCGGCTTTTCCAACTATGCTCCTCTGTGAGGCCTTCAACTTCTTCAATGGGCTGGAGCGGGACTTGGACTCTACATATGCCAACTGCAGGCTGCTTTGCATTGACTTGGGGTGCACATGGCATGCACAAGCAGTTTACTGTATTGTTGCAAACTTTCAGGGAGAGCATTCTTGTTTCTTCGGGGTACGTATCCCTGCTTGTTGCGAGTTGTCGTGTCCTCCCCAGCCTCGTAGCATGCAAAATGAAGACGCCACACACAGAGCTCAGTAACAGACGTCTTTATTCATCAGCATATATTATTCATATTACTTTCTCCTTACGTCACAACCCTTAATAACCACACCTTGACGCCACACAGCCAATTGCATAATTCCTCTATTCAGTCTGCGCAGACCATAAGTTCCTAGTGCACATTGGGGTATATTTACTAAGTTTTAGGGCCATGTTTGTATCACAAAAGTGAATCAAAACTACGCTAAATCTTTTTTTACTAATTTACTTTCCAGCGCCAAACCTTTTTGGCACTGGAAACACCCAAAAGTGGCATAAAGCAGCGTATAGCTAGCATGCATGTGACTAGCAACAGTAGGATCCATAAGAAGTGACAGTAGCAAAAATGGAGGGGATGACAACAATATGAGTTTCAGCAGTGACAACAGGACTCAGAGTGACAACAATAGGACTTTCAACATATGACAGAAACATCACTAACGTTACAACAAACAATTGATGGACGGAATGCTGACAATGCAGACATTCTCCCCCAGTCAAGAGATCTGGGTTAAATCCATCGTTCTTTTGCCCACTTCACCACCCCAGTTTAGACATGGCCATATGCAAATCAGTCTTGACCCTGTGCCTCATGGGAACAGTCCAGCCCGAACTGCCAAGCCATGTCTTCCCTGGACCGGAATCAAGCATCCTAGGACCGGTTTCTGGCTATCAGCCGTCATCAGCCAGGATAGCTTGACTCCAGTGGCGTAGTGAGCACGGGTCCCACGTCTGGGAATACCCATCCCACTTAGGGCGAAAAGCGTTACAACAAACAATTGATGGACGGAATGCTGACAATGCAGACATTCTCCCCCAGTCAAGAGATCTGGGTTAAATCCATCGTTCTTTTGCCCACTACACCACCCCAGTTTAGACATGGCCATATGCAAATCAGTCTTGACCCTGTACCTCATGGGAACAGTCCAGCCCGAACTGCCAAGCCATGTCTTCCCTGGACCGGAATCAAGCATCCTAGGACCGGTTTCTGGCTATCAGCCGTCATCAGCCAGGATAGCTTGACTCCAGTGGCGTAGTGAGCACGGGTCCCACGTCTGGGAATACCCATCCCACTTAGGGCGAAAAGCGTTACAACAAACAATTGATGGACGGAATGCTGACAATGCAGACATTCTCCCCCAGTCAAGAGATCTGGGTTAAATCCATCGTTCTTTTGCCCACTACACCACCCCAGTTTAGACATGGCCATATGCAAATCAGTCTTGACCCTGTGCCTCATGGGAACAGTCCAGCCCGAACTGCCAAGCCATGTCTTCCCTGGACCGGAATCAAGCATCCTAGGACCGGTTTCTGGCTATCAGCCGTCATCAGCCAGGATAGCTTGACTCCAGTGGCGTAGTGAGCACGGGTCCCACGTCTGGGAATACCCATCCCACTTAGGGCGAAAAGCGTTACAACAAACAATTGATGGACGGAATGCTGACAATGCAGACATTCTCCCCCAGTCAAGAGATCTGGGTTAAATCCATCGTTCTTTTGCCCACTACACCACCCCAGTTTAGACATGGCCATATGCAAATCAGTCTTGACCCTGTGCCTCATGGGAACAGTCCAGCCCGAACTGCCAAGCCATGTCTTCCCTGGACCGGAATCAAGCATCCTAGGACCGGTTTCTGGCTATCAGCCATCATCAGCCAGGATAGCTTGACTCCAGTGGCGTGGTGAGCACGGGTCCCACGTCTGGGAATACCCATCCCACTTAGGGCGAAAAGCGTTACAACAAACAATTGATGGACGGAATGCTGACAATGCAGACATTCTCCCCCAGTCAAGAGATCAGGGTTAAATCCATCGTTCTTTTGCCCACTACACCACCCCAGTTTAGACATGGCCATATGCAAATCAGTCTTGACCCTGTGCCTCATGGGAACAGTCCAGCCCGAACTGCCAAGCCATGTCTTCCCTGGACCGGAATCAAGCATCCTAGGACCGGTTTCTGGCTATCAGCCGTCATCAGCCAGGATAGCTTGACTCCAGTGGCGTAGTGAGCACGGGTCCCACGTCTGGGAATACCCATCCCACTTAGAGCGAAAAGCGTTACAACAAACAATTGATGGACGGAATGCTGACAATGCAGACATTCTCCCCCAGTCAAGAGATCTGGGTTAAATCCATCGTTCTTTTGCCCACTACACCACCCCAGTTTAGACATGGCCATACGCAAATCAGTCTTGACCCTGTGCCTCATGGGAACAGTCCAGCCCGAACTGCCAAGCCATGTCTTCCCTGGACCGGAATCAAGCATCCTAGGACCGGTTTCTGGCTATCAGCCGTCATCAGCCAGGATAGCTTGACTCCAGTGGCGTAGTGAGCACGGGTCCCACGTCTGGGAATACCCATCCCACTTAGGGCGAAAAGCGTTACAACAAACAATTGATGGACGGAATGCTGACAATGCAGACATTCTCCCCCAGTCAAGAGATCTGGGTTAAATCCATCGTTCTTTTGCCCACTACACCACCCCAGTTTAGACATGGCCATATGCAAATCAGTCTTGACCCTGTGCCTCATGGGAACAGTCCAGCCCGAACTGCCAAGCCATGTCTTCCCTGGACCGGAATCAAGCATCCTAGGACCGGTTTCTGGCTATCAGCCGTCATCAGCCAGGATAGCTTGACTCCAGTGGCGTAGTGAGCACGGGTCCCACGTCTGGGAATACCCATCCCACTTAGGGCGAAAAGCGTTACAACAAACAATTGATGGACGGAATGCTGACAATGCAGACATTCTCCCCCAGTCAAGAGATCTGGGTTAAATCCATCGTTCTTTTGCCCACTACACCACCACAGTTTAGACATGGCCATATGCAAATCAGTCTTGACCCTGTGCCTCATGGGAACAGTCCAGCCCGAACTGCCAAGCCATGTCTTCCCTGGACCGGAATCAAGCATCCTAGGACCGGTTTCTGGCTATCAGCCATCATCAGCCAGGATAGCTTGACTCCAGTGGCGTAGTGAGCACGGGTCCCACGTCTGGGAATACCCATCCCACTTAGGGCGAAAAGCGTTACAACAAACAATTGATGGACGGAATGCTGACAATGCAGACATTCTCCCCCAGTCAAGAGATCTGGGTTAAATCCATCGTTCTTTTGCCCACTACACCACCCCAGTTTAGACATGGCCATATGCAAATCAGTCTTGACCCTGTGCCTCATGGGAACAGTCCAGCCCGAACTGCCAAGCCATGTCTTCCCTGGACTGGAATCAAGCATCCTAGGACCGGTTTCTGGCTATCAGCCGTCATCAGCCAGGATAGCTTGACTCCAGTGGCGTAGTGAGCACGGGTCCCACGTCTGGGAATACCCATCCCACTTAGGGCGAAAAGCGTTACAACAAACAATTGATGGACGGAATGCTGACAATGCAGACATTCTCCCCCAGTCAAGAGATCTGGGTTAAATCCATCGTTCTTTTGCCATCACTAACAGCATTGTGAGTGGATGCTAGAGGCAGTAAGAGAGTGATAGCAAGGGGCATATTTACAATAGAATGTTGGAACGTGGTGCTGCGTCACATTTGGCAGCCTTGCACTCACGCAGAGATGCTCCGTATTGACAAGAATATGATGCACCCCTGTGTTTCCCCTAGCGCTGGTGCAAAAACATTGCTTAGCACCAGCACAGGCACCCTGTCACCATGTTGCAAGGGTGCCTGCACTGTAAGGATGATTGTTTATGAACAGGAAATGATGGCAATTTGTACCTTCTATGTGTGCTGCAAAATGGAAAGAGCAAAAAATGAGAAGAAATTAATAATTTCTCCTCGTATCACCATTCTAACGCCTGGTATTCCATGGCGTCAGCATTGGAAAATGTAGGGCATCATCAAAAACCAATGGGTGTTGCGGTGGAATTCCCCTAGCAACACCCATTGCATGCTCCTTTTCTGTAGAAGACTGCAGCGGAAAGGGACATATTTACAAGATGTGATAAGCCACGCAAAGTACATTAGCACCACTTCTTGTAAATATGGAAAATGGCGCTGCACCACTGGAGCGTAAAAAAGTGATGCTCTCATGGCGCTGAGGGCTTGTATATATGCTTGTCAGTATGCTAGCATGCAACGTCACCTAAATGAGAATAGTGGTAGCACTCGCATGTTCATCCACCTACACTCTCATCTCAGTGGGTTACGCACCTGCTCAAAAAATCTGTGTCTATCCTACACAGCACTAATGCGTTAACAGCACTTTTTGTGAGCTATAGAAGTATGCACTAATGCTGCACTGCTGAATCTTTTCTACAGGGAGGGGAAACTTCCAATTAAGCTGTTTTGTGCGACAGAAGGGCAAGTGTTTTGCTGCTGCTTTTCAGCACCTGTTAGGTGAGGCAGTGAGTTTGCACCACTGCTGCCTGTGTAGGACCTGTCCTGGGAGGTGCAAGTTTGCACTGCTCCTACCAAAGCAGTACCCGGTCTGTGATACGGGCCACTTGCTCTGCTGCATTTGTTCTATTCAAAATAAGGGGATGTTTCCCCTCTTGACACCCCATGTACCTGTGATGATTAGGGAGAGTCTCACAATATTGATGCTCCAGTTGTGCATCTTCTGTGATAAAGGGAATCTTGCACTATTGTGAAGTGTGTTGTACCTATTGTATGTGCAACAGAATCTAGCGTGAGCCCCTCCGGCTGCTGCCACCTGTCCTTTGTGCTAAGGAATGCTGCACTGCTGCTCTCAGTGTGGTTCAGGTTAGTATATATCTTTAGCGCCAAGACGCCACGGCATACGAGCGCTCTACAAACACATATCCTATCCTATCCTATCCTATGAAAACATACACAATGATTGGCTTTGTCAATGGTTGCCTTAACGCAGGACGAGAAGTAAACAGTGAACCCTCACAATTAGACCAGAGCTTCCTTTTTTTTTTGTGGGAAACAAGCACAGTTTTCACTAGATTACTTGTAAAAATTTAAAATATTGCCGCCAGGTGGTTCCATGTCATGTATTGATATTAAAATACTGTGCCTCATTATTGCTGCAAGAACCTTTCGACTCTGCTGCTGACTTGAGCATCCTACCTTGTTTTCAGGCAGGCTTCATGTCTGATTGTTTAACAGTCAACAGTATTACAGAAGGTTGAAACAAGGGGGGCAATTGTATAGCCCCTTTATAGCCTTTAGAACAGTTGCTAACAGCTTCGATAGATGGCTGAGTGAGGGATATCTCAACCTCTACCACAGGCCATCAGAGTTTTATTCTCAATAAACTGGGAACAAGGAAAAACAGATGACAAATCCACTATAACAGATCAAATCTCCATCAATGAAGGACTATAACAAGGCTGTGTCCAAGCACCCATATTGTTTCATTTGTATGTTGCCAACATTGGTCAAGCCTTAAAAATTCAAAAAGCTTGTCCCACTAAATTGAGGGGTTTTGCCCTTATACATCATACAGTCTGCAAACAATGCAGTCCCTCTTGGGCAAAGTATGGCCCGCTACAGCATACGTTAAATGCCGCAGACCAGCTGTTCTTAACCTTTTGTGGACCTCCACTGAATCATTACCTGGAATCTGGAGACCCCCACTGAGTCATTATTGGAAGCGGGGACCACCATCCTAAACAATTTCTATGATTTGAACCTCAGAACAATATACAAAAATACAAAAACAATTATACACCAAAGAAGATGCTCAAATATTTAAATATTTTGTGCAATTTACAATCAAATATAGACAAAGATTTCAAATTTTCTATTTAGCTTCTTTACATATACTTTATTGATTGTATTAGTATTTAATATTACAGTCGCAGACCCCCTTGGTAGGCCTAGCGGACCCCCACTGGTTCTCAGACCACGGATTAAGGACTACTACCCCAAGCGATTAGCATATAGGGCAATCTTTCGAAACAGGAAAGAGAAAGATAGTGAAAACAAAATCGGGGTAGTTTATTTTTCCCCTTGACTAACATTGAAACGGAGGCAAATTTAGGCGGGAGTTAGAAAACAAAAAGGCACATTTTTGGCTATAAAGATTGCGCCTGAATCGGGTCTGTTGGCATATATGGATTACTGCAAACTGAAAAAACTAGGAAGCAACTGTTCAAAATCAAAAGTGGTAGTTTTCACACCCTCATAAAAAAACTGAGGCCCCTTGAAATACATGGTGCAGACTTGCAGTGTATTACTCTATACAGTTAAATAAATCAGCCACGGTCCATGCAGGTAAAAGCGTGAAGCTTTGGGGCTAGGTGGGTGGGGCCTCGGGTATTTTGATGGACGATGCCGAGGGAAAATTAAATACATAATTAATTTTCCACCGGTATCGTCCCTCGAAATGCCCGCCCCCTCCCTCGCGGCCTCACCGCTGTTACCTGCACTAGCCGCGGCTGAGTTAAATAGGTGTCCGGTCCACTCAAGGGGGTTCTTTTTCAGCCCATCTCGCCCCTACTGAAACAAAGACCGCCGCCTCTAATGTTCGTATTCCTGAAATTATCTAGCATTTTGTCAAGACTGGTTCTGAATCCCCTCCGTGACGTAATCAGTGCAAAATTCCTGCAAACACTTAGGGGCATATTATCAAGGACAGCGTTAAAATTATCGCCGCTTTAACAGCAGAAAACTGCCGCTAAAGCGGCGATAATGGGCTTGATAATATGGCGCAGAGAATTCCAATAGAAGCCCATGTTGACACCAGAACATGGGCTTCTATTGGAATTCTCAAGGGCATATTATCAAGCCCATTATCGCCGCTTTAGCGGCAATTTTCTGCCACTAAAGCGGCGATAATTTTAACGCAGTTTCTTGATAATATGCCCCCCAATCAGGGTCAATTTAACAATTGGCTAAACAAACCTAATGTCCGTGCTCAGAGCGCTATTTCAGCTCATCCAGGTATGAACACATCCGTGTGGAATATTACCTCCAGGACCAGTCACTAGCATTGAACACAGTCATTCTTAGGTATTGGTTTAAACCAAGAATTGCAGACTTGGTACGTTTAAAGGTACCTTACGGGCATGAATTCGATTCTTCTGTTCACACAGATGCTGCTTTGTTCAGGCTGCAGACACAGCTCAACTTCAATTTAACGAGGGGCCACCGGGCCTTGTCTTTCCAGGGCTTCAAAAAGCTAATAAAACAACACGTCAGAGAAGTTTCAACTACAAAGGACTTTGCACTTTTTGAGAAGAGAAAAGAAGACGCATCTCACTGTTCTTACAGAAGGACTCAACCACAGAGGTATCTGCGTCTTCCATATCAAGGGACTTGAAATTAAACAACCTGCTCATTCTGATATGGCCTTTTTGATGTAGGTGGAGTCACACGGTCCTAGAAATGCAAGAGACAAAATGGCTGCCGCGTCTGCAGCTACAGACTTGAAAGCATAGTTTATGTTACATGCTGTTGCTTAGCCTTTGTTAACACAGTAACATGTTTTTATCACCTTCTCTCCGTTGAATCCGCCTTCGCATTTGACAGGACACAATCTGCTATGGTTTTAATTGTTCAGTGGGCACTCTGACATCAGGTTCGTCAAGATTATGAAACTACAACAAACAATAAAACTACCCACCTGACACAATTCAATGAATGGCGTAACCTGCGTTATAGCCAGGGACATTGGAACTATGCAACAGAGTAGGACTACATTATGGGGCAGGGTTGACTAAATTATGTTGCAAGAAAAAGAACACTATGTGGCATATCAAGGCACATTTTACCATTGCCTTGGTTCATTTTTTTATTATCTTTACATATTACAACTTTCAGGACAAAGGTTTCGCCTAATTAGTACACGTTCGACACCCAAAAAGCAATAAGGAACAGAAAGGTGACCAGTCAACTTTTGCAAAAGGCTTTCTACTGCACAGCATCATGTGTCCACGCGTTTTTAGTAACTTTTACTCAGTTTGCGCTACAAAATTTTTTTGTTAAACCTGCAGATTATGTAGCAGATGATGGATTATGTGGCAGATGTGGTAAATCCATAATTATGCAGAAAATGCAACAACATAATTGCATAATTCTAGTGGACACGGTCATAGCCAAATCAAAGTTTTACAATGACTACTTGCATATTAATTTTTCTCTGTTTTAATCCATTTATTTATTTTTCTAGTGTTTTATGTGTTGATATGGTTTTAATGAATCATTGAAAAATTTCACTACTACTGCACAATATCAGTTTGCATGTTGGGAATTTTGAGCCCATACTGGCAATGATCAAAGCAAAACTACAAGCCCCAGAATGTAATATGCTGTTGACTAAAACGCCTGGATTGTTCATGGAATCACATAGCCAAGCCACATGGCAGCTTTGCTAAAAGCAAAATATAATTCACTTTCAGATTTCATGTGGATTTCCTTGGAGACAATCAACAGTCCAGTGGGGAGAGGACAGAAGACGGCCTTTCAGGTGCTGGTGTGAGCAGCCCACGGCTAAGTTTCCAACATTACCACTCCTCTGAAAATAAAAGGGTCCGCTGGAAATGTGTAATTGCCCAGAATAATGAGAGTTTACATGGGGCAATAAGTGTGCAGCAGTAGCTGAATGTGTCTGAAGAACACAGGAAAGGAAACAAATGTGCAGAAGCTCCTCTATCTGTATCAGTCTAACCTTTTGTGTATCTTATGTTGGTGCTAACCACACCTCTGTGACATGTCCCACTTTAACCGATACAACATGTGTTGCAGGTGCTACCCAGCAAGGGCTGCCAGTGTTGAGGAGCCCTTCTGCCTCCCTGTGTTGAGGATCGTGGCCTTTCTACCTGCTCTCATGCAGGAGTGTGGACTTTCTGGATTCCCTTGTTAATATTTACTGCCTTTCTGGCTGCTCCTGTGGAGAATTGTGTTCCTGATGCCTGCTGTTATGTAGAAGTGTGGTTAAGCTGTCCTGTTTTTAGCATTTAAGTTTGTGAATTTCTGTGGTGTTTTCTCAGAGTTTTCAAACCTTTTGAAATCAGTGCTTATCGGTGTTTATTCAGCTGCCTAATCCCAAAAATAGACAAAACCTATGTTTTCCAGTGTTTACAAAATAGCTTGTTTTTTGCAGTGATTGTTATAAAGCGCATAGTTGTAGTAATTCACGGCAAGTATTATCTTCCAATTGGCAGTGTGTCCAATAGACTTATGTTAGACTGTTTTAGGCATAGAAATTCTGTGTATTCCACACTCACTCACATCTTATTACCCTCTCCCACATTTCATTACCTATCACACTCACTCTATCAGGACTCTGTCTGGTTTACATGACTATTAATGGATTCAAAATGTATGAATGTTGTATTCAAATGCTTCAATAAAAAAATTCCTGGACACAGTTGGCGGTCATTCACTTACTCCTTACTGAATATTATGACATTTTAGGGGTGGTCCACTTCACCAACAGCATACTACCTTTTTAAACTTTTAAAATTTAGAATTACATCTGATTAATTTGTAGACTTGAATTCTAAGGCACCTGAACCCTGATGCTTTAAGCATGCTCACTGCTGCTTTTCTACACTCTTTGTCTAACTACATTAAGGCTGTGCTGCTGTTTGTGGGGACATTCATACTGCAATGTGTCCCCATGCTAGATGTCTTAAGTAAGTTCTGTCCTTTCCACAGACACCACATTGTATTCTGGGACTTTGAATTCTTGTTGTTAACAAGTGTAACTATAGACCCAAAAACCCAGCAGTAAAGTGTAGTTGGGAAAAACTACAGGATTAGCTGAAGGTATCACACATAACAATGGAACACCTTGTGGCAATGAATTTCTTTGGTATCTAGAAAGTCTTGTGTCATGTTTCACCACTGTCCCATGTGTATGGTGACAGCCCCTTTCACAGGTACCTGTCACTACACCTTGCATCGAATGTTTAAAGCCTGGGGTGTTTGGCAGTTGACCTCTTATCAATATTGACTTGTTAGAAAAAGGAGCTGATGTAGAATTGTTTTATCTATTTTGTTTTCGTGGACAAATATAATAGAACATATTGGCCATGATTCCTGTGAGCTAGAGATTTTACCAATTAGTTAATGAATTAAATACTGGCAAAATATCAAATGAAACGTTAAAACTCCCTAATTATCTACAGTGCCTACAATATTTAGATCAGATCTAAATCATGCTTCTATACTCTGCATCTTAAATTCAAGCACATAAAACTGGAGGAAACCAAAGGAAGAAACAATATTTTAGCAACATCCCTAAACAACAAATCTCAATCAGAATAAGCTTAGACCAGTCTTTCTTGCTGTTACCTTTCATAACAAAGTTACATTGTGTTTGCTCCTTCTGGAAGAAATATAAATGTATCATTCTCCCTCTCACGTTCCTTTCTTTGAATGGTATTTTAGTTTATGGCTGTGCAGGAGTTTATCCGTGTTTATATGTTTACACAGGGGCTGTTTCCCATTAGGTTATCCTAAGAGTGGGTTTGCTGCCTTCTCTTGTTAATGATTTACTGTCTTTTTGCTTGCTGCTGTGGAGAATTGTGACCTTTCTGCCTGTTCTTATGGAGGAGTGTGTGCTTTCTGCCTGCTAGTGTTCATGATTGCTTCCTTTCTGCCTGCTCCTGTGTAGGACCATGGCCTTTCCTCCTGCCCTTGCAGAAAAGGCTAGCCTTTCTTCCTGCAGATGCTGGAAGCATAGCCTTTGTACTTCCTTTTGTGAAGGAACATGGCCTCTCTGCCTGCCAATGTGTGGGAGTGGGGATATTCTATCTGCCGATGGTGAGGGCATGTTTTTTTCTTTTGAGCAGAATCAGTGGTTTAAATGGACAGATACTGACAGGTACTGACTACCAGCACTTCTTTCGTTTTTGAAAGAGAGGATGCCACCTGTTGGACTTGGCCCTTTTTCCCTCATTTTTTTCGTTTTTGTAATGTTAAGGTGCAGGTGCTTACTTCGCCCAAGATGGCTGCCACAGACCCCTGCTACTGCAGGGTGGTCGTTTTTCATAGTAGCACCCTAGCTGCCAGGAGCTGGCTGGGACCCACAACAATGTTGCGACACCAGCCTGCCTTTTTGTCCCATAGGTAGAGTGGGGAAGCTCCTGGAATATGCTGGAACCTTCTAGAAGGGAGGTGGGGTTTTACTTTTGCCGCCTTGGCTAGAGGTCACCTGACCTAGGGCTACTTAAGAGTGGGAGGGAAACTTTTGTGGTGAGTTGGCCATTGGGGTGAAGCAGAGCTGGAAGAATCCACCAGGAGTGTAGGCGGTAGGTCCTAGCCAGGGACTTATTCCTCTGAGAGTGACAGGATTTAGGTACTGCCTCTTAAGTGAGTGAGGTGCCCTGTGAATCCCACTGATCTTGCCCAGTAGTAGGAGGACCCAGAGACTCTCTGCCAACCTGACTAGGAAGGACCTAGTCGCCCTCTCCATCCCTACCCCTGTAACAGAACCCCTTAAGGGCGCCAGATACATCTGCGCCAAAAGACTTCATCTGTCAACTGAGAACTGAAACCTAACTTTAAGAACTGAGATTGCATGACAAGAGCGAGCTGTAAGCCTTGAATGCCAGAGCTGAGACTGCGTGTCCAAGCTACCCTATTGAACAAAATACTAAGCCGATTGCCAAGTCACCGGGGATCGACCAGGTACTAGCGCTGTGACCCCCGCGCTCCCTGCCCTGGTCTGGGACCCCCGGCAGCGTGCTCCGCTGAGCACTTTACCCCCATCCTTAATTTGAGCCCCCCCCCTGCGACGACGAAGCCAGCGCGCTCACCGCCGCGGCCTGGAGGCCTGGAGGAGTGCCCTGCTGTGTCGCGAGGCCCAGGTGAAGTCCGGGGCCCCGTCGCTGCCGTCGCAGCCGTGTGAGGAGGTGCGCAAGGTCGGGGCCGAGTTCCCCCAACGTCGTGAGGACGGACGCCTGCTGACGCCGAGACGGAGGTAAGCCCGGAGGCCGAGATCCCCCCTGGTGCGCCCCCTGCTGGTCTGGAAAACACACCGCACTTGGCCCGGGTTGTCCCCTCCGTGGGAGTCCCCTCCCCTGCCTGCGCGACGGAGAGACCCCGCCGAGGGATCCTGTCCGTGTCCCCCCTTCTGTAATACTGAGCGCGGTGCTCTGTGACCTGCACCGGAGCATAGGGACCCGCTCCTCAAGTCCGGTCCCCCTCCCCACTGGAAGCCGCCCAAAGAACTGACTGACATTACCCTCGGGTGGCGCTTCACGCCACCGACCCTGCTTCCCCAGCCGGAGAGACCAGGAATGCGAGTAGCGCACTGTGTTATATGCTCTGCTCGAAAGTAAATTACATGCCAAGGAATGCGAGTAGCGCACTGTGTTATATGCTCTGCTCGAAAGTAATGATATGCAACTGATTACGAGTAACGTGTTGTGATAACTGTTCTACGCAAACGTTTCCACATGCAACTGATTGCGCGTAGCGCTGTGCTTTATATGCCTTGCTTCAAAGTACTAGGGGCCAGTGGTCACGAGGAGCGCTCAGTTCGACAGGCGCCATGTTGATGAACCCAATGATCCCCCTTACAAGTATTACGCTGTGTTAGACGGCCTGTTCAGGGACAGACTTTACATAAGCGCGCACAGCGCTAGAATCTCCTGCATTTAACCAGCGGGCGTGGGTACATGAACGAGGTTAGGCACTGCATAGATATCACCCAGAGTGTCGCATGTACTGAACGATGGTATTATAATTCATGTATTACCTTGTTATTTCCTGAACTGCAACTGACCATCTATACTTGGATAAACTTGAAGTATTTGCATAATTTAAACGGTGTGGCGTCCCTTATTGTGTGTGACTCTAGTCCATGAGAAGCGTGTGGTGTATGGTTGCTTAACACATAGCCCTCTGGTTGCCCGACCGGCTCGCGCCACGTTACCACCCTTAGGGCCTGGTGACCCCAGGTTCCTACACCACCAGTTCTAAACAACAGTGCAATACATTTAATAGGAGAGCAACTGTGATTCTCAGTAGCAAATTGGTACTCTGGGATACTGAGTACCTACACTACAATGTTTCCATTTCAGGCACTGGGAGGCACAGTATGTTTTCCACCAGAATTGAACACCATGCGTTGTTTGCCAGACCGTACATATAAAAAGGCACTTCCCTTCTGGTAAATCAGGAAGAGAGCTATATATGTCTGCAGGTGGAACAAAAGCATTCTAGCATTTCATGCAGAGCAGTAGGAGCTTTCTGCAACAAATGTTGAGGAGATGCAACTTTCAGCAAGCCCATGCTGAGAACCTCTAGCTTTCAGTAGCAAGTTGAGGAGCAGAAGATGTCTTCTGGCCAATGTTGTGAAGCATGTAACAACTATTTTTTATATATTGTGTGCAAGGAAGTGCCTCTTTTCGCATGATTGGCTCCAAACTCTAGGACCGATGCTAATGGTTTTTCAACTCTGAGAGTGCACTGAGGTCTGCTAACCAGACCTCAATGCCAGTGCTCTGACCATTAAAGTATGACAAAATAAAACAGGTCTTCAAGCCACACACTGCAGACTGGTTGAGCCGTTTTGCACTGCTGACTCAACTTTGCCATTTCAACTAATGGCAAAGCCCAGACCTCGCTTATTATATATATATATATATATATATATATATATATATATATATATATATATATATATATATATATATATATATATATATATATATATATATATATATATATATATATATATATATATTACTTACTGGCGGTCGCCAGTAGGTAGTTATAGTTAGGACCCCTTTTCCATAGGAAATCCGCAACATTCTATTTTGAATAACTTTGGCGCCGGTCGATGAATCCTCGCGAATTTCTCAAAATAGGTGGGGCGCTACGCTACGCTCCTACCCTGAAAGTCTCGGGGGGATTCGTCAAGCGGGGGCTGAGATAAAAGGGGGGTCCCAAAATGCGTTTTTCCCATGCATTTTTCCATAGGACCTTTAGACAGAGCTACAGCCCGAACGGCTGAACAGAATTACTATAAATTTGGCAGAGAGGTAGTCCCTATGTCAAGGAAGTGCCTTTTGTAGGTTTGGTGTAAATCTGTTCAGTAGATTCTGAGAAAATAGCCTTTAAATCAATATATATATCTGAGCCCGCTTACGGTACGCTTACCGTACGCTTACCGTACGCGTACGGTGGCGTGCGCGAGCGCGATTCTGATTGGCTCTTAGATCTTAGTAAACATTCGAATCGGCCGAAACCAGGAAGCGGCGTCCGCCATTTTGTCTCTCGCACTGAGTGTTATTTATCAAACATGATGCCCAAAAACATGTTACGGGGCTGTTTTGACAACTCCCTCCCACATAGTCATGTTGAGGGAGTCCCCAAACATCCCCCAAGAGCAAAAACGGTTTTATTTTTTTTTCGGCAATTTCGCCGAGTACGCTTACCGTACGCTTACCGTAAGCGTACGGTAAAAAATAGAAATAAAAAAAACACTATCCACACTTACCCCACCCCCTGTGCTTTCGGTGGCCGTAGGCCACCAAATGTACAGTGCTTATTACATCAGTAAAAAAACTATATTTTAGCAACATGAAATTATAAAATCGAAATAAAAAAAACACTATCCACATTGACCCCACCCCCTGTGCTTTTGGTGGCCGAAGGCCACCAAATGTACAGGGCTTATTAAAGTTGATAAAAACCGTGCACGGAACGCACTGCGTTAAGTGGGCGCGCACGCCTCGAATGGCGTAAAGTAACTTAGCATTTAAAAAACCGTACAAATTCACTGAAAAAACCATAGGTTTCACACACGTTATAGTTAGGAATTAGCATTTAAAAAACCTTGCAAATTCACTGAAAAAACCATAGGTTTCACACATGTTATAGTTAGCGGAAATTTTACTGATAAAAAACCAATGAAATTGCCCCGTTATAGTTAGTGCTGGCAACTATAACTCACGCGACCGCAATCTTCTGCTGATGACATATGTGTCTTTATAAAAAAAAATATTTGTAAAATATGTATAGCTAAAAATGTATGGAAGAAGACATGGGCAAATAAGTGTCTAAATACAGTATTAGCATCAGCAGAGGATTGCGGTCGCGTGAGTTATAGTTGCCAGCACTAACTATAACGGGGCAATTTCATTGGTTTTTTATCAGTAAAATTTCCGCTAACTATAACATGTGTGAAACCTATGGTTTTTTCAGTGAATATATATATATATATATATATATATATATTATCTACTGGCGGTCGCCAGTAGATAGTTATAGTTAGGACCACGTTTCCATAGGAAATCCGCAACATTCTATTTGGAATAACTTTGGCGCCGGTCGACGAATCCTCGTGAAATTGTCAAAATAAGTGGGGCGCTACGCTCCGCTCCTACCCTGAAAGTCTCGGGGGGATTCGTCAAGCGGGGGCTGAGAAAAAAGGGGGGGCCCAAAACACGTTTTTCCCATGCATTTTTCCATAGGACCTTTAGACACAGCTACAGCCCGAACGGCTGAACAGAGTTACTTGAAATTTGGCAGAGAGGTAGTCCTCAGGTGAAGGAAGTGCCTTTTGTAGGTCTGGTGTAAATCTGTTCAGTAGTTCCTGAGAAAATAGCATTTAAATCAATATATATATCTGAGCCAGCTTACGGTGCGCTTACCGTGCGCTTACGGTAAGCTTACCGTACGCGTACGGTGACGTGCGCGAGCACGATTCTGATTGGCTGTTAGATCTTAGTAAACATTCGAATCGGTCGAAACCAGGAAGTGTCGGCCGCCATTTTCTCTCTCGCACTCTGAGGGGAGTGGAGGAAAAACAAAGTCCGAAAACAGTAAAAGCGGCTTGATAGACAGCTTCCAACCACCCAGTCATTGTTATGGTGTCCCCAAAGGACCCAAAAGGCAAAAAATGTAAAAAAAATTATTTTCGAAAAATCGCCGATTACGCTTACCGTACGCGTACGGTAAAAAAAACTAAAAATAAAAACAATATCCACATTTTCCACACCCTGTGTGCAAAAGGTGCTCGAAGGGCACCTTTTGTGCATGGCTTACGTCCAATCAAGACAATCTAGAGATAACCATTAACAACGATGCGCCTAATACGGCCTCCGTGTGCGGACGGTGCGCGAAGCGCATCGTGCGTACATGGCCCATTTAGCGTAACGTGGCGTGCCCACCGTGCGTGCACGGCACTAACTGCGTAAAGTGGGCGCGCGGTGCGCGAAGCGCACCACGTGCTCACTGTGCGCGCACGGTGCACAAAGCACACTGTGCGCGCACGGAACGAACTGCGTAAAGTGGGCGCGCACGCCACGAACGGCGTAAAGTAACTTAGCATTTAAAAAACCGTACAAATTCACTGAAAAAACCATAGGTTTCACACACGTTATAGTTAGGAATTAGCATTTAAAAAACCTTGCAAATTCACTGAAAAAACCATAGGTTTCACACAAGTTATAGTTAGCGGACATTTTACTGATAAAAAACCATTGAAATTCCCCCGTTATAGTTAGTGCAGGCAACTATAACTCACGCGACCGCAATCCTCTGCTGATGACATATGTGTCTTTATGAAAAAAAATATTTGTAATATATGTATAGCTAAAATTTAATGGAAGAAGACATGGGCAAATAAGTGTCTAAATACAGTATTAGCATCAGCAGAGGATTGCGGTCGCGTGAGTTATAGTTGCCTGCACTAACTATAACGGGGGAATTTCAATGGTTTTTTATCAGTAAAATGTCCGCTAACTGTAACTTGTGTGAAACCTATGGTTTTTTCAGTGAATTTGCAAGGTTTTTTAAATGCTAATTCCTAACTATAACGTGTGTGAAACCTATGGTTTTTTCAGTGAATTATATATATATATATATATATATATATATATATATATATATATATATATATATATATATATATATTATCTACTGGCGGTCGCCAGTAGATAGTTATAGTTAGGACCGAGTTTCCATAGGAAATCTCAAAATTCTATTTTGAATAACTTTGGCGCCGATTGACGAATCCTCGCGAAATTTTCAAAACTAATGGGGCGCTCCGCTCCTACCCTGAAAGTCTCGGGGTGATTCGTCAAGCAGGGGCCGAGAAAAAGGGGGGGTCCCAAAACGCGTTTTCCCCATGGATTTTTCCATAGGGACTTTAGTCGCAGCTACAGCCCGAACGGCAGAACAGAATTACGTGAAATTTGGCAGAGAGGTAGCCATAAGGTCCATGAAGTGCCTTTTGCAGGTTTGGTGTAAATCTGCTCAGTATTTCCAGAGAAAATAGCATTTAAATCAATATATATATCTGCACGCGCGCAGCGTGCGCGCTGGGTGCGCGCACCTTGCCGTGCGCGAGCGCAATTCTGATTGATTGTTAGATCTTAGTAAACATTCGAATCGGTCGAAACCAGGAAGTGTCGGCCGCCATTTTGTCTCTCGCACTCTGAGGGGGTGAAAAACAAATGTGGAGAACGTGAAAAGGGGGCAGGGTGGACAGTTCCTGACCCCCTAGCCGTGGTCACGGGGTCCCAAACTTTTTTTTATTTTTTTTCGAAAAATCGCCGAGTGCGCGCACCTTGCGCGCACCACCCAAACGGAAAAAATTCAGCGAAGTTCACGCAGCGTGCGCGCACTCCATGATTTTTCAAAAAAAAAATGTATTTTGCCCTTGGGGGCGAAGCGCTCCGTGCCCACCGCGGGTGCACTGCCATAAATGCGAAAAGTGGGTGCGAGCCCACTGTGTGCGCACGGTGCGCGAAGCGCACCGTGCGCGCACGGCACGAACTGCGTAAAGTGGGCGCACGGTGCGTGAAGCGCACCGTGCGCGCACGTTGCGCGAAGCGCACCGTGGGCGCGCCGAGAAAACGTTTTGTTTAAAAAAATATATTAATAAATACATAACTTAGCATTTAAAAAACCGTACAAATTCACTGAAAAAACCATAGGTTTCACACACGTTATAGTTAGGAATTAGCATTTAAAAAACCTTGCAAATTCACTTAAAAAACCATAGGTTTCACACATGTTATAGTTAGCTGGGCATTTCCCTCGTAAAAAACCAATGAAATTCCCCGTTATAGTTAGTGCAGGCAACTATAACTCACGCGACCGCAATCCGCTGCTGATGACGTCAGATATTACATCACTGTTGACATGTGTCTTTCTGAAAAAAAAATATTTGTAATATATGTATAGCTAAAAATTAATGGAAGAAGACATGGGTAAATAAGTGTCTAAATACAGTGATGTAATATCTGACGTCATCAGCAGAGGATTGCGGTCGCGTGAGTTATAGTTGCCTGCACTAACTATAACAGGGGAATTTCAATGGTTTTTCACGAGTGAAATGTCCAGCTAACTATAACATGTGTGAAACCTATGGTTTTTTAAGTGAATTTGCAAGGTTTTTTAAATGCTAATTCCCTAACTATAACGTGTGTGAATCCTATGGTTTTTTCAGTGAATTTGTACGGTTTTTTAAATGCTAAGTTATGTATTTTATTTTATTTTTTTTAAGGTTTTTCACCGTGCGCGTACCGTATGCGCACGGTGCGCTTCGCGTACCGTACGCGCACGGTGCACTTCGCACACCGTGCGCACACGTTACGCAGTTCGCGCAACTTTTCCGTTTATACCGTACGCGCACGCTACGCGTACTCCGCGATTTTTCGCAAAAAAATTAAAGGAAATTTTGGCCCTTGGGGGTCCTTCTGGGACCCCCTGACAAAGGCTAGGGGGTCAGGAAGTGTCCACCCTGCCCCCTTTTCACGTTCTCCACCTTTGTTTTTCACCCCCTCAGACTGCGAGAGACAAAATGGCGGCCATCACTTCCTGGTTTTGACCGATTTGAATGTTTTCTACGATCTAACAATCAATCAGAATCACGCTCGCGCACGGCAGCGTGCGCGTATGGTAAGTTTTACCGTACGCGCACGGTGCGCGCTTATAGATATATATATGCTTTTAAAGGCTACTTTCTCAGGAAATACTGAACAGATTTACACCAGACCTGCAAAAGGCACATCCCTGACCTCAGGACTACCTCTCTGCCAAATTTCAAGTAATTCTGTTCAGCCGTTCGGGCTGTAGCTTGGACTAAAGGTCCTACGGAAAAATGCATGGGGAAAACGCGGTTTGGGACCCCCCCTTTTTCTCAAACCCCGCTTGACGAATCCCCCCGAGACTTTCAGGGAAGGAGCGGAGCGGAGCGCCCCGCCTATTTTGAAAATTTCACGAGGATTCGTCAATCGGCGCCAAAGTTATTCCAAATAGAATGTTGCGGATTTCCTATGGAAACACGATCCTAACTATAACTATCTACTGGCGACCGCCAGTAGATAATATATATATCCGAACAAAAGACGCACCCACATTGGAGGCCCACACGCGTTTATGTTGAAATCTTTATTTTCCTTCAGTAGCACAGCTGGCACCTTAACAATCTCGAGCAGGAATCGCCATCAAAGTTCCAACGCGTTTCAGGCGTCACCGCGCCCTTCATCTGGGAAATGGCATATGGGAGGAGCAGCCTGATTGATGAGTTAAGTAGTGTTCATAAATCCCGCCTACTAGCATCCCTGCAGATGCAGTCAGGTACTTGCAGTTTTTCATTTGTTTTCTTTCCTTTCCCCCAGATAGTCCTCTAGTAGATCTGGCTGCCCTTTACTCCTGATTGGATAAAATACCACAGTGGGTTGCTCAAGACGTCACGGGCGATTGCTGTGCTGCTTTTAACCAAAGGAAACAGCACGTTGCTCCATAGGCAGCATTCAAAGTAATGGCACCGGACCCGCTCTTCCGCGGGGGGGGGGGCTCTCCGCGACCTGGTGCAGGCAGCAATATATCCAAATGAAAGACGCACCCACATTGGAGGCCCACACGCGTTTGTGTTGAAATCTTTATTTTCCTTCAGTAGCACAGCTAGCACCTTAACAATCTCGAGTAGGAATCGCCATCAAAGTTCCAACACATTTCAGGCGTCACCGCGCCCTTCATCTGGGAAATGGCATATGGGAGGGGCAGCCTGATTGATGAGTTAAGTAGTGTTCATAAATCCCGCCTACTAGCATCCCTGCAGGTGCAGTCTGGTACTTGCAGTTTTTTCATTTGTTTTCTTTCCTTTCCCCCAGATAGTCCTCTAGTAGATCTGGCTGCCCTTTACTCCTGATTGAATAAAATACCACAGTGGGTTGCTCAAGATGTCAAGTGTGATTGCTGTGCTGCTTTCACCCAAAGGAAACAGCACGTTGCTCCATAGGCATCATTCAAAGTAATGGCACCGGACCCACTCTTCCGCGGGGGGGGGGCTCTCGTGACCTGGTGCAGGCCGCAATATATCCAAACGAAGACGCACCCACATTGGAGGCCCACACGCGTTTGTGTTGAAATCTTTATTTTCCTTCAGTAGCACAGCTAGCACCTTAACAATCTCGAGCAAGAATCGCCATCAAAGTTCCAACGCGTTTCAGGCGTCACCGAGAGAGGGAGGCTGACATCTTGGGAGTGGTCAGAATATTGCATTCTGCCATAGCTAGATCCCACACAATGCAGGAAGTCATCATCGGCAGGAGGGGACCTGGTAGCTCATTGGCTAGTAACCACTGTATTCCCTGAGGGCACTTGGCCATAATTATTTCACACCTGGCACCTAGACCTCAGAGCATATCTGTACTAGAAAGAAAACTGAAGAGGGGTGGGAAACAGCCTTTACCATGCTGCGGGAACCCCGCATGCCTTTACCACGTAGGCTTTAACACACAGGCGACATTACCACGCACGCCTTTACCACGCCGGATTATATAAGTAATATGCCATCCTCACACATGTTATACAGTGAAGTTTATAAAGTAAAGGCATGATTCGTAAAGGCACATTCATCGTAAAAGTTTTAAAGGTAAGTATTTGTAAGTATTAATGGTTTTAAGTTTCAAGTGTTTTTTATATATGCATATAAATGTATATATATGTGCGTGTGTATACGTGTGTGTGTGTGTGTGTATGCATATATAAATATGTATATTATGGAAAGTTTTTTTTTAGAGTTTAGGCAGGGGCGGAGGAGCGTCGCCCTGTTCACACTGACAGAAAGCAGAAGGGTTTGTTAAGGGGCGGGTAGGTCTGCTCTAGGGCAGGGGAAAAGTGGTGTGCCCACTGCTGAGGGTGCTGACTGTTTGGTCGGCCCTCTGGGGCTGCCCAAACCAGTCAGGCGTACTCTATAGTTCTCCGTACAGGCTGCTATGTAGCCTACATGGAGAACATGGCACATGGCCCCCCCCCCGCAGCTCCGGGGACCGCCACCCCTAGGGCTTGTTTTTTTTTAAAGATCCTGTGTGGGGGGGGCTCGAGCACCCCACACGTCTCGGGGACTGCTCCCCGGGGCACTAAGTATGTAAATTTGGGGGTCCGTTACCCCCGAGCCCCAGGGACCACCACCTCCCTGGGGCTTTGCCAATGTTGGGAGGGGGCCGTGCGGCCCCCCTCCTGGAGCCTTTGATGGCCCTGGGGACCACCACCCCCCAGGGCCAGCTCCTGCAGTGTCCCAAGGTGCCCACCCCCGGGACACTGCTGTTTGCCATGGCAGGGTGGGAGCCTCGCAGCTGCCACAGCAAACTGTTGTTTGGATTTTGGAAGAGAGAGCAGGAAACCTGCTCTCTCTTACAAAATCCAAACCACATTGCTTTTCCACATGGGGAGCTGCATGTCAGCAGCTCCCCATGTGGAAAAACAATGCCGGCGCCCGCAGGAGGCGGGTAGCCGGCAGGGACCGTGGGGGCATTGGGGCTCCCCCACGGTCCCCAAAGGAGAGGCCAGGCCCCAGGGATGGGGTCCCTGGGGCCATATTTGGCCTGAGGAGGGGGGCCACGCGGCCCCTCACAAAAAATAAATAAAAAGAGATGACCAGGCCCCGGGGGATGGGGTCCCCAGGGCCAGAAGTAGCCCAGGAGGGGGGCCACGGATTGAAAAGGAATTAATTCCCCAACTTAAAACACGCCACAGGGCGTGTTTGCACACATGTCACCACAGGCCCCGCCCCCTGCCTTCACCACTGTGCAAACGCGCCTGGCGCATTGTTAGTTGGGGAATTAATTCCCCTTGAATACTGAGGGTCCCTGGGGGCCAACTAGCCCACCTGGTACCTCCAGTATACGTCAGGGTTTTAATCCCCCTGCCCTATGTACTAGGGCCTTACAGAGGAGGTCATGCTAATCACAGGGGTACCCCAATTCATTTTGTTCCCTAGTGTATGTAGGTGTTTTCATTGTATTCTAAGTGTATTTTAGCATAGCACTGGCTCTAGGCCTGGTTAGTCAGAGTCAGTTACCACCAGTGCCCGTCTGAAAAAGTTGTGGGCACAGGATGATTTTGCAACAAGGCCTCTTTCTGCTCCTCTGTTGGTTCTTTCTGCACAGATATTGCTTCTTCCTGCACTTTTCTTCGTCTTTGTGGACTTCTGTTGCTTCTTTCTGCATTTCTTTTTCTTCTTTCTGTGCGTTTTTTCTTCTTTCTTCACATGTCCTACCTCTGTAGGCATAGTTAGAAACTAGCATTTAAAAAACCTCTGAAATTCACTTAAAAAACCATAGGTTTCAGGCACGTTATAGTTAGAAATTAGCATTTAAAAAAACCTTTGAAATTCACTGAAAAAACCATAGGTTTCAGGCACGTTATAGTTAAAAATTAGCATTTAAAAAACCTTAGAAATTCACTGAAAAAAACATAGGTTTTAGGGAAAGTTATAGTTAGTTGGACATTTCACTCGTACAAAACCATAGAAATTCCCCAGTTATAGCTAGTACAACTAACTATAACTCGCGCCCCCACAATGCACTGCTGATGACGTCACATATTACATCACTCATGACATGGTCAGTGACATCACTGATGACATCACTGATGACATCTCAAATGACATCACTGATGACATCATCCATGTGATAATTAGATGCATCTTCTCAAACCCTAATATAACCTTTGATACACCCACTCTAAATTACAGACTGCCATTCTCAAAACCATAGACACTCCATCACCAATAACTACATACCCACTCACTGATTCTTAGGTTTACACACACATCCACTCACTCACCCGTACAGTCACTCATACTTATGGTCACTCAGTACAGGACTATCATATGCACTCATACACCTATATAGACACTCACACACCACCACTCATCCATAGAGGTACTCACACATCTAGTCAGTCATGAAAATAATTAATCACACTGCCATTTACTCACCTATACAGTTATACACACACCAGCTCAATTACTCATACAAATACTAGCACATTCTTATGCTCTTATACAATCACTGATACAAGCACACACTCATCCATACAGCCATTCTCAGAATAACACACTCTCACTTATAGCCATTTATATACTCCAACACACATATATACTGCCTTTCATATATGTAGTTACTCACACATGTACCACTGAGATATATATTCACTCACCAACACACCTATACACACACTCACCCACCCATACAGTACATCACAGATGCACTCTTGAAACCATGCACCCAGTGAATCACCCACTCACACATCTATGCACAGAGTCACACACACCCCACCAACACAAACACTCAGGCACCCATACAGATACTCAGACAACCAATCAATAACCCATATAGACACTCATGTAGCTATTCGCAAACCCATGCAGCCACTTACACACCAACAGACAGACGGACACAGACATTCACACAGTTTAGTCACTAACCCATGCAGTCAGTAAGATACGTTTAACCACTCACTTATAGAGTCAGTTACACACCTACTAAATCACCCATTCAGACACTTATACACCCACTCATTCTTCAGTACGCCTTTCCCTATACATATTAAACATATTTAAACTTTACAGAAACACACAGTCACAGGATGATTATATCAGTGATGTCAGCAGTGATGTCATTTGAGATGTCATAAGCACTTATGTAAAGGAGGGGGGCACACGGTACCCCACTCCTATGCCATATCATAAGCCCCCAGGACAGGCCACCTCCCTGGTGCAGGTAGACCACTTCCTCCTCAGTGCAAGTGTAGTTAAGTTGATGCAGAGAGGGTTGCGTGGCCCCCTGCTGCCCCGGGGACCGCCAACTCCCAGGGCCCTATAGTTAGGACAATATTCAGGGGGTGCCACCTCCCTGGAGCACTATGAAAAATAAAAACGGGTGGGTCTGCTGGGCTTGCCCGTGACCCAGGGACTGCCACCTCTATGGGGCAACAAAAAGCAATGCAGGGCTGTATGTGTGCGTGAATGGTTGTGTGAGTGGTTGTATGAGTGAGTGGGTGTGTGAGTGGCTCCATGGAGGAGTGAGTGGGTGTGTGAGTACTTGTATGGGTTTGTGAATGGGTATGTTAGTGATTGTGTGGGTGTGTGAGTGGGTGTACAAGAGTTTGTATTGGGGTGTGAGTGGGAGTGTGAGTGGTTCTGTGGATAATTTCATCAGTGATGTCATTTGAGATGTCAACAGTGAGGTCATCAGTGATGTCACTGACCATGTCATGAATGATGTAATATGTGAGGTTATTAGCAGTGCATTGCGGGGGTGGAAGTTATAGTTAGCTAAGGTAACTATAACTGCTAAATTGCTATGGTTTTACAGAGAATAAAATCTGAGCCTAACTATAACAGCCCAGTGAATATGATGAGAATGGCATCAATATCCCATAATGCATTTTTTCCATCATTAATTCAATGCATTTACAGCCATTTCTTTTTGCCGATCATGTCTTGCCGCCCCGAAAACACAGTCACTCTCTTCAGTCCTTCTCAGGCATTCCCGCAGGTATTCCTCGTATAGCAGGGCACCTTGGACTTGTATAGTCCACATCCCCTATGGTCGATGGGCTCCAGCAGCAGCGGTTCTGACTTGCCAAAACAACATGTCTCCACAACTTCACAAATCCACAAATTTCCTTTCATGTTGTGTGACTAACGTTTCCAATTGTTTTTGTACTTCTGAATGCTTTGCACTTGTTCATTTGATTAAGCATGACTGCTCCAAGCCACAGCTATCCATGGTTGAGCTAAGGTTTAACAAATTAGCCTTACTGGACCCAAGAAGTTATTTTGAGTGTATTTCACTGTGAGGTCGCACAACCACACTCTATAATACACCACTTTCCTCACACCATGTAACACCGCATGTTTGACACTTGGAAGCACTGAAAGTAACAAATACTAGTATTTCACTAATTATGGCCTTCAAATTATGGACCTTCGAGATGATTACTGGCTGAGTCAGCCTTTCCTAGAGTAGACTTTATGATCTACCAACCAGTGATTTATTTGAACAGGCCCTGATTGACAAAGGGCCTCCAAACTCATGGCAGAGGCCCCACAGTCACGGGGGACTCTGTGAATGGGGGGGGGGGTTGTGCAGATTCCACCCCTAGTGCAGGGACTCACTCATGACTGTGGGGCCTCTGCCATGAGTATGGTGGCCCTTTCTGAATCAAGCCAACTGTAAACATTCAACTCACTGATTTATTATTTCGGCATTAGTTTGGTCAGACTTTGTAGGGGAGAGCGACATTTCTAATGGTTCATAGAGAGAAACTGAAGAATTTTAAGTTTGACTTTGCACCTGTCCCTCATTGAGGAGCAAGGGCGTTGTTTGTCATTCTCTAGGGGTGTAAACAGCTGCCTCCCTCAAAACAAATATATACGGAAGATGTGCATTTTCAATGAAGGACCACTGCAATGGAACCTCTAAATGTCATCCCCTATCCTAGCCACAGGCCCGCCCGCTGATGTCTGTTACTAGCACTCAGCTCAAATATGTTTGTCTTGCTTCCTTTAAGAATTCTTCTGTTGCTCCGCTGAGTTTGTTATGGGTACATAAAGCTTACTCTATGTGGAATGAATGCATGTAACCATCAGGTTTCGTGTGTGTTTATGCCACAACCTAAAAGGTTTCCCAAGTGCTGTAACAATCAGTTGGTTTGACATAGGACCCAAATCCAGAAAGTGGATGCTCACAAAATAACACAATTTGTTATGTTCACCGAAAAAATGTGGTTGTCCACAGTCAAGAATCGGCTTTCTTTCTGACTTTGGCTTGTACACAGCACCATTCACATACATGCCAACCACCCCGATTCAGGTGGGACACTGCCGACTTCAAAGTTTGTCTCCCACCTCCTGATTCCAGCATGCAGAAACCTGGTTTGGAGCTTTGTAAAACTGCCAAAAGTAAAGAGCTGATGCCTGTCATGCATGCTCTAATTTCCCCATTCCAAGAATTACTTCTCACATCAAAGGTTAACGCTTTGTCCTTAATTCTTGGAGGGGGAAATTAGAGCATGTGACAGGCCTTGACATTTTATTTTTGGCGGTTTTACATGGTGTAAAAAAAAACAGGGTTTAGAACTCTGATTTTGATTGCACTATGTTACTAGACTGCCAAAAATGAAATGCTGATTGCCTGTCACCATACATATCAATCGACCCGATTCAGGCAGATTGCCTGCGTTTCAATAAAAGTCAGTGGGGAAAATACATTCTCCCAACATTTTTTTAAAAATCTCCCACTTGCCTGCTCTGAAATGTTGGCATGGATACATTCAGACTGTCAAGACATATTACTCAGATGCCCAGGCGTGGGCGTGATCCCTCTGACTCCCTCCTACCCCCCCACCCCCCCCACACACACACACCCTCCAGCACCCATCTTACATAAGCCTTCTCTGGACTGCGCAACAGGAAGGTTTCTAAATGTATGAGGGAATTGGAGCAATTTGCCAACCAATTGCTGGCTATTATACAGAAATATGTTTTTCCAATTGAATGGGCTGATTTCAGGGTTATAAAGATGTCCGTGCTCTCTGAAACCACTCCAACATTATTACGCTGTCCAGTCTAATAGAGGGAAATTGGCACCCTCTTCCGTGTAATCTCCTGCTCGTGACTGTTCACCACAAATTAGACTTTCATAAGGACCGCTGAGCAATGTGCTTCCGAGATGTGCACTCCAAGCTCCATCTTTTATTGCAAAAAAGTGTTGTCTCCCATGCTCCGTTCACAGACTCCTTACTTCTCCACGAGCAGTTTTAACAGTAGCGGCTCGTGGAGGGAGTTCGGTGGGGCAGTGAGGCGGGGCGGGGGAGGGCCAGGGTGGGGAAATGTAAACACCGGAATATGGATGAACGGAGGTAAGCACACATTTAAATTAATAAAACAAATTCCTTTGTGCGCGCTGCATCGCATTTCACGCAAAGTGTTGCGTCAAAAGGGGCCGTATTTACACGAAAAGCCACGCAAGGTGGCTTTATGTTTTCTGATAAATATGGAGCACTACAATGCGCCGCCGGTGTGTCACAAAACATGACGCACCGGCGGCGCAAGGGGCTTGTAAAAATACCCCAAGGAGATTAAACCCCCAGGCGATGTCCATAAGGACAAACTGTCTCCGTCACAAGGGACAAGCCAGGTGTCGACCCCTGGCAACCCCTAAATAACCTTCGATGCCCAGCCACGATTTTCTGGCTGCGCTTTGCAAACGATTCTCCTCACATCCTACTCACACTTTAGATGTAACTTTACGCTGAACTATTGTATTGTAGTTGCATTTATATTACATTGTCTACCCGTGATAAGGCGCTATGGATGGACGAGTGTGAATATGTCACATAGCCTCTGAGTGGTATATTTTACCCACCGTCACAGGTGTTATGTAGTTTTTCTACACCATTTTGTTTCACTACTCTTAAACCGTGTGGGCAGTTGTACACCAGGCAGTGGGAAACTTGTCTGGGGTTGATACATATCTTCTCCTGTCAAGACCATTGATAAAATCTAGCTGCATAAAACAAAAATAATGCTCTGAGCTTTGTCTCTGAACTACTGAAGCAACGAAAATCCTCACTGGACAAGTTTAGATTAGATTAGCCCAGACTAGCTCAGTCCCGCCAGATCCCCTGAATTATGTACTGTGCTGGGATACCCTTCAGGCACCAAATTCCAGGGCACTGAAGCGCTACCAGCAGCTCCTAGCTACCCGATTAAGAGCCCTGGTCCTGCAGACAAAACTCTACTAGACCAGACGAGGTCATTTCAAATGAAGAATTTGTGTACCACTTCCACCATGATCTATCTGCTTTCCAAGTGCTTATATACGCAACACAAAGGGGTGAGAACAAATACATTGTCTTGCATCCCCTTAGGAATTTCAGAAGGTATATTTCTGCACAAAGGCTAGTTTCCTCCTAGGGTGCCCGCCTGAGGATGATCTACTTCCTGTTCTAGTCTCGTAGTGGTGTTTCCACCTTCTTCACAAATGTCGATCAAAGAGAACTACCAACGTTTTACCTACCATGCTGTGTGGAATTGTGCAAGGTAGATGTCGTCTTGCCTCAGGTCCTGGTCTCCACCTGAAGGCACTGCAGTCTGCACATTGGGTGTGATACGTGATACCTGTGAGGCATGTGCTGTGGGACCGGTTTTGCTGCAGGATTTAGAAGCTTCTGCAATTAGTGGGATGGTTTTTCAGGTTCCTTACAAACAGCACATTGCAGCAATTGGTGTAGTACTATTTCGAAACCAAAAATGCACCAACAGCCACCAAGAATCACCCAGCAGTGGGCGGGGTGGACATAGGGGTGGGAATGCATAAAGAGAGGAAAGACTGGGGAACATTCAGGTGGCAAGGAGATACCTGGCACAGAGTATGAGGCCCACAAAATAAATACAACAGGGTGTCGGAAAGTCCGCAGGCAGAGTGGGCAAGTTTGTGTGATGGTGTGCATGTATGAGTGCATGCAAGTGTGTGCATGCATATGTGTGTGAGCACCACCTGAAAACTTCATCTTGCAAAACTGGGGTCACAGGCATCTTTCACATTCACAAATTATAATTTTTTCCACATTGTTTTTGTATTAAGACACAATGGACACCAGGATGCCCATTGGGTATCTAAATGGTGACTTTTTTTGTCCAGGAATTCTGTCTTATCATGACTGACAGCCAGTTTTACCCTCCCAAACTTTAAAGTCTGACTAATGCCAACTTAGGGTACCCACGAGACACAGCAGATTATCCTCTGTCTTAAAAGAAGTCTGACTACTGTCTGCCTATCAAACACAAGGAGATGATGGACGGAGCACTGAAACCTTTCAGACACTCACCCCCAGTCACAGATCAGGGTTGAATCGATCATCATTCTTTAGCTCACTTCACCACCCCAGTTCAGACCCAGCCATATGCAAATCAGTCTTGACCCTGTGCCTCATGGGAACAGTCCAGCCCGAACTGCAAAGCAAGTTCTTCCCTAGACCGGAAACAAGCCTCCTGGGACCGGTTTTGGTCTGCCTATCTTCATCTAGACTGGAGGGGAGAAGAATTGTAGCTGGCTTCTGAGGGGCAGTGGTGCTGGAACTAGGGATGGGAGTAGGACTGGGGCAACCCCAGGTAGCCTTCAAGGAGTCCACTTTGAAAACTAACAAAAAGAGGCCTTTGCATATTTGCACTGCAATATGTAATGTTTTGTTAAAGACGAACTGTCAAATGTCAGATAGGTTCTTCTCAGTAGTTGCTAATAATCCTTTTAACAAACTTTAATTTTTCTCACCCTAGCTCAAAGGTGAAGGGGTTTTGTGACTTGTACCAAGTGCCTCTCTTGCTGGGGCACAGAGAGTGTGAAAGGACAAGGCCGCAGTATGTCAATCTTTCATAGCATTCATGTAAATAAAAGCATCCACTTAAATTACGAGCTAAACTTTCAGGTATTTCTACAAATAAGAGTAAAACAGACACACAGTGCGAGGACCACAGCATGTGATGAGATGAAACTGCACTCAGTAAATACAGCTGCATTAGGTTATTGGGATTACCTGCCATTTTGTTTAGGAAAGAATATGATATTTTTAAATAAATTGAATCGTAATCCAATTGCAGATTTTAGTACAATAACCTGCGCCTAATATTTGAGCTATATATCTGTTATCATGCACTCCAAAATACACTAGTGGACATCACACTCCCCCGAACAGTAATCTCTTGTGAATATCACTTGCTTTTTAAGTAATATTTAGATTTGTCACAATCCTATGTCTTTAGTGAGTTGAGGTCTCCGGCCAGCACTTATACATTCAAACAATTTCAGCACCATTGCTGAGGATTATGCAAATGACGGTCGTAAATATTCAGCGGCTTATTTATGAGAGCCCTGCGTCACTTTTGCACCACGCAAAGACACCCTGCGTGGCTTTGAGTGGCCTCATAAATCATGAGTAAGGCGATGCAGTGCGAGTTGCTGCATCGACTTACTCTGCGTGCGAGAGGCATTCTATGGGTGTTGCTGTGGGTTTTCACACACAACAACCATGGAATTTGGCGCTGCCCCAGGTTTACAAAGTGATATAAACCTCAGGAAGTGTTAAATCCATACGCCTCACGAGGTGAGGCATAATGAGGAGAATATGTCACTTTCTACTATGTTTTTCCTCATTTTCCATGTCTTCTGTGTTCTGGAGCACACATAGAGGAAAATGCCTCGCAGGTTTGTTTTTTTGCAGGAAGTGCCCCTTCCTGCACAAAAACAATACTGCCTGCCACGGAGGCTCCCTTGCACCATGGTGCCCTAGACTGGCAAAATAGCGCCAGCGCAGGCAGAAAGGACAGGATTGCTCCCTATTGTTCAAATACGGTGCATTGCTGCCCTTTCACTTTGGCATAGAGCAAACTGTGGAGGTCTTCAATTTCCACTGCAAGCCACATTGAAGAGTTTTATACTATTGTTTGTACTTTTGATAACATAAAATTTGAATAAAAGCTTACTCCATTCACAAGTTTTAATCATGTTCCTTCCTCATTGATGGACCTCACTGTCTGGCCAAATTTAATGTATTCACAAATTCCCTAATGAATTTCTGAAACTCATTTGAACACCTAGCTTAAACTCAAATGAATGTGTGAAAGAAGTGCATAAAATGTGTTTAGGATGGTGACTAGGTGGTGTGCAGATGCTTAAAAAATAACTTTGTTTTAAAAAATGAGTACATGTAAATAATTCTGTAATGTCACAATAATATCTTAACAATCCCAACATTTCGTAATGAATTTACCCACAACCTTTACTTAGAAAATGCAGAAACAATGAATTCCCAATTTTAACATCGAAGATTAAATTAAAAGAATTGCATACTTTTCAGTTCTTATATCCATTGACTCAGTGATCACACAGTGGACTACTAGTGGAAGTGCAGACTGCACTAAAGTGCATTTTGCCTATTTTGACAAACACTTTGAAAACATAATCATAGGACCACACACAACCACATATTCCCAACCAAGGTATCTTGTCAACAGTTACGTCACCATGTTTTGGCCAGGTGATCAAGTCTCACAATGGCCTTTCAATAGCCAGTACTCAGAGATGCCAGTGTCTTAAAGTTTAGATAATCACCTGATGCCAGTAGCCCACATCTCACTTTCTCAAGGCACTACCCCTGGTGGGTGCTGCACAGAGTTTCATTTTATATCTCAATTTAAGGTTTTTAGTATTCCCAAACATTGACATACCAAATACATAGGACCCTATTCATAAATGTGATTAACTCATATATAAATCTACTCCTGCGCCTAGGTGCAAGCCTATACCGTTTCTGTAGTTACCATTACCGAGCGTAGAGTTACACCTAAGTGCCGAGTTTCATGTCTCTGTCCCTTGAAATCACAGAGTGGAGACATCTCAGACAGAATTTATAAGTGTAAAGTTACTACTAGTCACTTTTTACGTGTAGGCAAAGATATACAATAATACTACAATAAAAACGTTTATTAATTCTTAACACATATGTAATTGAACATACATAATATTAGCTTAGAATTAATCAAATAAAATGCTACAACACATTAACTCATCAAAATATATTTCCATTACATAATTAAATAATTAAAATATTACTGGGATATTTAAATATTCAAAAAACCCTCCTTCACTAGCATTTTAATGTGCAAGAAATATTTAGAAAATCTAATAAAAACGTATATGTTTCTGTATTATTGTAAAATGATTTGTAACTTTTATTAACAGTACAGACACTTAATTTAAAAAAAAATTTCAATACGATAATAATTCATTTTTAAGATTCTAAAAAATATTTGTTATTTTACTTGTTTTGTTTCTCTTTATTTGATTATTGCAAATAATCATAAAAGAATAGAACATACATTCATCAGATATTATTAATTTAAAATGCAAAATACATAAAGATTCACAGTGGCAAGATCCTTAATACAGAGAGCATCATTTATGGGGTTTTGTCATAGGGCAGTGACGTAATGTATTTTGCTGCATTGCCCTACATCCAAACAAAAGGGCAGGAATGCGCCATATCTATAAGATACGGTGTATTCCTGTCCTTTTCCCCTGCGCTGGTGCACAATGGGCTGCCATGCGCCGACGCAGGCACCCTGGCACCATGGTGCAAGGGTGTCTGCGTTGCATGGCTTATTAATTTTGTGAAGGAAGGGGCACCTTCCTATACAAAATCAATCACAAGAGGCGATTTCTTCTTTGTATGTGTGCTGCATAATGCAGCACACATACAAAAAGGAAAGTATGAGGAGAAATGAAAACATTTCTCTTTGTTGCGCCTCCCTAATGCCTTCCCGGGGTGGCGTTAGGTTCTGACGCTTTCCCAGGTTTACAATGCCTCGTAATTCTGGGAATGCTTCAGGTTCCATGTGTGTTGCATGGGAACACCCACAGCAACACCCATGGAACGCCCATTTCACACAGTTTTCTGCGTGAAAGTGGCACATATTTATAAGGCCATGAAAAGCCACGTTAAGTATGCCATGACACATCGCGCCACCGTAACACCAAAAAAGTGATGTTCCAGCACGGCAAAAGTGCCAGTAGGGCTGCATAAATGAGGCCCAGGGTTGTTAAAATACATATAGGATAACAATATTCATAGGTACACAATATAAACACTTAAAAAGTTTTGCTGTCCCTTAACACTACTCTTCCCTTAACCTAAAAACCTCTTCCCCTATTGGTACTCTTCCCTAAACCGTAAAACACACTTACCACCCTTATGATACCGATCCATGAACACCAACAGGCCCCAAACTAACCTTTAATGCTAACCCACCCTGCACTCTAAAAACTCCTGACTACCCTTTACATAACTCATCCATGAACCCTAAAATTCTCGACCCACCATTTCATTCTACTCTTCCCTGCATCCTAAAAGTCCCTAACTACCCCTTAAGGCACTCTTCCCTGAATCCTAAAAGTCCCTTACTACCCCTTGAGGCACTATTACCTGAATCCTAAAAGTCCCTTACTATCCCTTAAGGCACTCTTTCCTGAATCCTAAGCGTCCCTAATTACTCTTAACAGTATCAATCCCTGAACCCTACCCACTCCTTACTAACCCTCAACACTACCCTTCCCTGAATTCTAAAAACGCTTACATGTCCCCTTCCCTAGCTCACTGCATATACTCCTCTCTACTTTAGCAGCACTATGCCTCTGCTCCCACTACACTTACTTTTGCCCTACAAGGCACAAAATGTATCGATTTCTTTTTGCCACAATGTTATTCCAGAAGGATCCTGTGGATACAAGAAGGTATGAGCTCGCCACAATTAGTGAATAAGGAGAGAGACTAGATGCTGATGCACATGATACATGCATGCTGCCTGAAGGGACATTACACTAAAGACCATCATGTGTACAACAACTGTGCAAGGAAGTACCATAGGACTGTGCAAACAGACAACAAAGAAACAACTAAGCTGAAAGTCAGACAGGAATAACAGACTGTGTCAGGGATATGTAAGAAATTATATATATATTGTATTTGTTCTGATAATATTAATTGCGCAATTATACATTATTATACTAATAATCATCATACATATAATATATATTAGATTACCACATGATAAGCAGAATTGTGATAAAACGGGTGTCCTGGGGTAAATCATCTGAATTATATCCTGCGAGAGGTTATATAGCAGGTCTGCGGGATTCCTGAGACCTTTTGTATTGGAAATTTGAACATTGGAATGTTGGGAGCTCCATTGTAGACAATGGAGTGCTCGATGCTTCTACGGGCCAGTAAAGGCCTGCAGAGCAACATTCCAAAGTTTTACAAAGGCCTCTTGGAGCGAGCTTCAAAAGGCCTTTGTTTTATTTGTTAGAACATTCTGCCCTCTAGTGGCAGAATGTTCTAATAGCCTTATAGCCCTTCGTAGCAGGGCTATACAGGCTATCAAAGTCCTGGTCCATTTTAAAGTCCCTCGCCTTCGGCTCGGGCCTTTAACGCAGCAGTGGGCCTTTAATAGCCGGTATAGCATGCTAAGGTGGGCTATAACGCTATAGTGGTATTTTTAATCTTAGAACGTTTCACTTGTACTGGCCAAATATGTTTCAAAATGCACAGGAGGCCAACAAGTACCAGTGGTAGAACCCTAGACACTTTCAGTAAAAAGGAGTTTAAATACTTGGGAGCATATTTATTAAGGTGTTGCGTACCACCTTGCGTGGCCCTGTGGTGCTTGGTAAATCTCGAGTAACGCAAGGCAGTGCAAGTCAATACCTTGCGTTACTTTGCCTCCAGGGAGACGTTCCAAGGGTGGAGCGTGGGTGTTCCCACAAATCTACCCATTGATTTTGGTGCATTCCCAGATTTACCATGAGTGGTAGCCCTAGGAATGCGTCAAAATGCTACACCTTCCCAGGGAGGCGTAACGAGGAGAAATATCTTTATTTCCCCCTATTTGTTCCTCTTTCTCATTTGATCCTCTTTCTAGGTATCCTGCATTCTTCAGCACACCTAGAAGGAGGAAAAAGCCTCAAAGGATTGTTTTTTTGCTGGAAGGTGACAATCCTATCTACAGTGCATAGTGCATGAGTGTCTACATTGGCGCTAGGCAGACAAAAGCGTGACAGCACAAGAAGAGAGCACCCTGAAAGATATGGCACATTCCTGCCCATTCACACCGCACAGTGTTTTGCTGCGCAGTGTTGCGATGAGTGAAAAAATGATACATTTTTAGAGTCTCATTTGAGTACACTGGTAATGTGGGGATAACTGATTACATGTCTAGTTGATATATATCAAATTTTGTGTTGTCTCGTCGAGGAGCGCCTTGATAAGCCCCCAGTCCTGCATGAGGGAGCTGTGACTGTCCTGAGAGGTGAAGCAAGCATCACACACAGTCCGGTGCGAGCCAGCTGCTTGTCGCGCTGAGAGGGGGCTTATCAAAGCACTCCTTGACGAGACAACACAAATCATGTATATTAACTAGACATTTAATCAGCTATCTCAGGGCTGAACTGGTCACTCTCTAGAACCAGTTTAGACTGGGTCTCTTACATTTGGATATAGGTTGACACTTTTGAGGAAACTTATCTAGCTAATCAACTTGGACTACATTGGAATTACTATCTTCTTTTTTCATTGATAACATGTCCTGTATATTGATCTTCTGAAATATAACTTTATGGTGTGGAACAGTGGGACACGTTTTGAAGAACTAGGATGTCATTTCTATTCTAGGCTCTGACTTTCAGGAATATCGTCTCTACCCAGTCCTGTTGACCCACGGGATTGTGACAATAGTATTATTCCATTTAGCCTTGAAGAAGTCACTTGTGTGATGAAACACGTGTTGGCTGTATTTTGGACTACAATACACGTTTCTACAAAAAATGGATGACTCCCGTTCGCTGATTTTGGGATTTGGACAATACTGTATATGGTGACAAAAACATTGATTTATTTTATGTTGAGAGCTCTGGTACCTTAGTCTCTCACGTTAACAGAGGTGTCTCACCAATGTATATGACGCATACTGGGTAGTTTGATGCTTCTGTACCTCTTAGCACCCCAATTCGATTGCTCTTTGTGTAAATCCTTGATAAATACACTGGCATATGCCAAACAGTAGTGCGACTGAATAAAACCATCACCACCCAGCCTCAGTTTTGTAATGTGGGGATAATACCACTACCAGTAAACTCCACTACATCAGGGTATTTAGTGGGTGTAGCATTACCCTCCTGTTCAGAGTGCCACATGTCAGAATGAGGAATAATATGTGCCAGCAAAGTCCATGCACCCGATTGCTGCATGTTTCTTTGTGCCCGTTTTTCTTCAGGCAAATTTCACTGAGTTTTTCTTGAAGAAATGTAGCTGGTAAAAACTGAAAATGTACTGTAATTACCAGAAAACTCAAAATCCCACCCTTAGGAGCAAATTATTATTCCTGCATCAACATTCTTGTTGGGCTCATTACAAAGCCCTGAGAGGATTGGGCAAATATTACAGGCCCATTGTACTTTCCTAACTCTTTTTTGCACATATTTGTTTGAGGGAATGGCAAGTGCATATATACAACATATAACCTGCTTTGCTATAGTTTGATTGTCCATCAATTATTTATTAATATGTATTCTTGTGATTTATAATGAATGATAGAATTTAGTGACGATGCAACAAGATTATAATTCGAATTCATTCATCAGGAGAGCTGCCCCTTTCAAAATAATCAGAGACATGCATTCAGGACTAGAATAGACATGTATTAGGCAGAGGAATCTTCAACCTTCTGGGAAATGTTGGGCCTCATTTACAAGAAAATGACACAGCGCGGCGCTGCAAGCCATTTAGCTGAGCTGTGCTGTGTCATTTTCAAAGCATAGGGATGCGTCTTATTAACAACAATATGATGCATCCCTGTACGTTCCCCTGCACTGGTGCACAATTGGCTGCCAGGCGCCAGCGCAGGCCCCCATGCGTCATTTTGCAAGGGTGCCTGTGTTGTGGGGATAATTGTTTTTGTGCAGGAAAGGACACCTTCCTGCTATAAAACAAGAATTAATTTCATTTTCTCTTTCTATACATGCTGCAGAATGCAGCACACATAGAAAAAGGATAATACAATGAGAAATCAAAGTCTTTTTCAGCGTTGTGCCATTCCTACACCTCGCCTGGGGAGGGGTAGGGTTCGGGCACATTCACAGTTTTACAAAATGTTGTAAATCTGGGAATGCGTCAAGTTCCTTGGAAGTTGTCTGGGAACACCCACAGCAACACCCATAGAATGCCCCTTTCACAAAGAGTAATGCGTGAAAGGGGCTCATATTTACAAGGCCATGAAAAGTCACGCAGGCTGACTTTACGTGACCTTGCAAATATGGGCAAGCCCATTGTGCCACAGGTGTGTCAAAAAAAGAGATGCACCAGCGACACAATTGGCTTGTATATAAGCCCCTTGACTCGTGCCGGCTGAACTGCAAAGATCCTCAGTGAAAGCCACGGACTCCTTGGAACAGCAAATATGGCTTATCAGCTCACTCAGCAGCACTACAACTTAGAAAAAGAGAGAGAGCAACTTTCTCAAAGAACAGAACAAAAGAACAACAGCTTGTAGTTCCGCTATGGAATGTGGGTTAGAGGCCCCCTCAAGCAAACCCAGAAGGACACTCTTTAGAGCTATGGCAGCATAGCTAAGGGAAGAAAGGAGGGGTTGGTTAACAAAGGCTGATTCCATCATTCAATGCAATACGTTTCTGAAACACTGTCAAAATGTTGCAAATATTTTTAATATTTTCCATATTAACAGTTTTTATTGCCACTATATTGCTTGTTTTTATAGTAAATATATGCACATTATCTGCATTTGATTAGGATGATAATTTTAGTAAAGTCTTAAAATATACAAATAGTGTGGATTTTTGTGTTGGTCTATTCATGACAATAGGGTGGATCGTTTCCCAGAAGGCATCATCCTCAGGTAATGTGCAGGTGGTTCATGGGTTACAGTCCCCCAGGTATCCTGTCTCAAGATGGCCAAGCTAACTTTCAGCCTGTGCTTAGCCAGAGGTTATAGGCAGTCTAAAATTGAGGGATATTTTGTAGAAGATTGTAAAAAGTGGCATATGAGTTCTGAGCACCCCTGAGTGACACACACCAGACTTTACCAAAATTACTAATAGCAGAGACATCCATTGTAATATTGGTGTCCTTCAGTTCAAATTGGAGCTCTCTCTCTGTTTGTCATGCACTTGACTAGCAAAAGCAATTCACCATTCTATTAAATTTTTAAATGTTATTCTGAATCTGTCTTACAATGGAGGTACAGACTGTTGTGATAAGGATAAATATCAGGGCACAATTAACAGTACACCTTATGTGAAAAGGCTTCCCTGAGACAGAGGTGAAATCATTTTTGTTGTAAATGCAGATGATGGAAATATCGTGCTTATGGTTTGAGTTTTATCATGTTGGTCTAAACATTAGGCACTTTCATACCAATGGAGATGCTCCCACACCTGCTGAATATGAACCTTATCAAAACGTAGTGATCACAATATGATATCAGGAACATTAAGCGCTCTATTACGGATCTGGCGGTCCGGCGGTGGTTGTCTCCTGACCGCTCTGGTAAAATTAGGGCGGTCGGACCATCATTGTCCCAAAGCAGCCGCCAGGGAACCGCCGTTTCCTGGCAGTGTTACAGCAGTCGGTAGGCCACAATATGCTTGGTGGGACCGCCTTGGCTTTGGCGATGTGAAGGCAAGGTGGACCCGACCTGGAAAAGGGCTGCAGCACAAGCCGCAAAAGAAATGGCCATGTTTGCAAAGATCATTGCACTGTGTGCCAGGCACCATGTGGTGCCTGGCATACGGTGTATGGATGTTTGGGGGGCACCACATGTGCAGCCCCTGGCCCTATAGCGGAGGGCCACGGGGAGGGGGGCCTTGCTAGGGGACCCCAAAGTTCCTTTCCGGCTGCCTGTTCATGGCGATGGGGCTGCCATGAACAGGCAGTCGGGAAGGTATATTCTAATCCCTACGGCCGTGCCTGTGCAGGCACTGCTCATTGTAGGGATTAGGAATCCAACTGCTATCCCAACGGCCCCCTTGAGCCTATGGTAGGCAGCAGTCTTTCCCATGCCTAACTCTCTCCAATCACCGGAACCGTAATCCGGTAGTCGGACTGATTGCATTGATGTTGGTAGGACCGCCACCAACGGCATGTCCGTGGCGGTGCCACCGTCATCGGAAGGAGGCGAAAAGTTTGGAATGTGATTAGAACATTTTGAACCACCGCCCAAAATCTGACACTTTCCTCAGTTTTTTTAAGTTTAGAAGACTTGGAAAAGTAAATCTGGGCCGCTCAAAGTCAAACAACTACCTCAGTGTGGTGAAGTCTGGAGTGGGAATAGTAAATCTAAATCCCCTAAAGTCCACCACTGTCCTCGGTTTAGTTAAGTTTAGATTGGGAATTATAAATATGAATCTCCACAAAGTCCAATACTTTCCACGCTGTTGTTAAATTTAGAGTTGGGATAGTAATTCTGAACCCTACCAAGTCCAACAATTTCCACAATGTAGTAAAGTCTGTAATGGGAATAGTAAATCTGACCTCATAAACTCATATACTTTCCTCATTGTCTTTATGTTTGGAGTGACAATAGTAAATTGCACGTCAGGTGCACTGTTGCCATGCACCAGTGCTGGCATCCGGGGCCACAACATTTGCCCCCAGCCACATTTCCCAATGGGCTTAACTGCCCTGGGGCCCTGTTTGAGGTCCCTTCCTTGCCTTTCCACCAACCTTTTCATGGCAGGGCCCGCACCATGAAAAGGTTAGCAGAAAGGCATGTTTAAATCCCCACGACGGTGCCGGCACCACCTCCATGGACCGCCCCTTTCCCCACTGCCGTCGCCGCGGGATCAGAGATCCTGGCGGTGGTGGTGATCTTGTGGTCGTCTAAGCACACTGCTTGTAATCGGGTGGTCTCACCACTGAGGAGATTGCGGTCTGAGTGCCAACAACAGTGCAGCAGTCCCAAGACTGTCGTACACGTAATTAGGGCCTTAAACTAATCATTTTATTTAGATGTTGTATTAGTGTATTCTTTTGGTTTACGGTATTGTGGTGGGCTTTATTGTGAAATGTAATGTTTCTTTGTATTGTCTATGTGTGTTTTATGAGTTTATATATTATATGGAAAAAGGAGAGAGAAACCCCTTGTAGTAGCCAAGGGAGTAGGGTACTCTTGATAAGTACAACAAATATTCCCTTGGGTTGTGGAAAGAACAGGGAAAGGATACAAGGTTCAACTCACAACTAAGTCGTAACTCACAGGGCGCACAATAATACAGCTCATCAAGGAAACTCCCACATAGTATTTGAATCAATTGCTAAGCAGTACTGACGTTATTAAAAAAAAATATATTATTAAAAAACTAGTTACAATGTTAAAATTTCAATACACATCCTATATATTACAATTTTATGCAAAACAATTGATCAAAACAATTCATAAAAACAATTAATAAAGAATCCCAAATTACATATAATACAATCAGTTTACACGATATACCATGACATGAAAAGAGAACAGGCATTAGACAGTATACTTTGTCTTTCAAAGAAACATATCCTATGGGACAGTTTAAAAACTTGGCCTGGATACACTCGTTATTTTCGTATCTGTAGGTCCAAATTTTCCTATGGATTATGTACAGTGATGCGTTGACGCGTTTCGATGGATTTGACTATTGTTCCATCTTGATCAAGACAATAGTTAATTCATTTCTCTCAATTTTCCTTATTGTATAGCTTGGTTTACATGCCCCCTTGAGTCAAAAGTCTTATGGGTACGTTCAGATCTTCTACTGTTTAAGTCTGTCTTCTGTTCGAATTTTCGTCAGTTAATGCAGATACTCTGCTCAGTATAATCGATGTACTTATACGTTCTAGCTTTCCTTATGTCCAACCCGAGGCGTCACTTGAATTTCCTGCCGAGTGGCTACTACATTTAAGTGCCTTATTTATGTATTCACTTTTCTTGTGCGCTCTCCCATCTCCGTTCTTTCACGAGAGTAGAGGGGCTTTTGATTCTACACGTCCTCTCACTTGTTGCACTCATTGACTGCAGGGAATCACCAATCACCGAGAGATTTCTCCTCTTCGTTGACTTTTGACTCAAGAGGGCATGTAAACCAAGCTATACAATAAGGAACATAGAGAGAAATGAATTAACTATTGTCTTGATAAAGATGGAACAATAATCAAACCCATTGAAACGCGTCAACGCATCACTGTACATAATCAAAGGGAAAATTTGGACTTGCAGATACGAAAATAACGAGTGTATCCAGGCCAAGTTTTTAAACTGTCCCATAGGATATGTTGCTTTGAAAGACAAAGTATACTGTCTAATGCCTTTTCTCTTTTCATGTCATGGTATATCGTGTAAACTGATTGTATTATATGTAATTTGGGATTCTTTATGAATTGTTTTTATAAATAGTTTTTATCAATTGTTTTGCATAAAATTGTGATATATAGGATGTGTATTGAAATGTTAACATTGTTTTATGAGTTTAACTTTGATTTTAATGTTTATTTACTATGTTTTGTTATAAAATAAGGTTGTAAGTGTTTTTTGGGGGGCTGGGTTTATCTGATTTATTTTGTCTACCGGTTTTTGTTTTCAGTTATTGAACTATATTTTTAACCTCGAGTATTTTTTTTAGGAAAAAAGATTTGATTCATTTTTGTAAATATAATTGTTTTTGTACTTACTTTTCGTTGATTTTTTAGTTTTTCATGAGCGTTTATTTATTTTGTTTCTAATTTTCTGGCCTAATGATGGATTCTTTGATTTATTGGAGTTGTATGGGATGTTCCATATTTCTCTTATTTATTTTTACATTCTTTGAGCCTCCATTTTTATTGATTTGTTGCGATTGTATTTTGTCAATCACCATTTCACTGACAAGGACTTCAGCTATGAAAATGTAGTATCTTATTTCATTTATTTATGGCATTCTGTAGGCAAAGTTAGTTTTTTGATCTTATGTTTGTTCATTTATTGCCTGTAAATGATGTATGGTGTTGGCATATTTTTGATGGTGGTAGAAAAGTGTTTGTTTATTTGAAATAATGTTGGTTATATTGCTTTGTAAATTTATTTATGTTCAAATATTTATTACTGTAAGTTTTAATTATCAATATGAATGTTTGTCGTTGAATTACTTTTATTCAGATTGGAATGTTTTTGCTTTAATAATAAATTATGAGTGTTTGTTATTTAGGGAGGTTAAATGGTGCTGTTGGTTAGTGTTTTGTTTTAAGTGAGGTTATTGCTAGTGATTCTAGTTGTGGTAGGACTGGGTTGTTAGTAAAGAGCCTTACGTTGAAAGCCAGGAGTTCATGCACTATTTAGTTTGAGCTGGGTCACAGATTGTTCCATTCTTGGCTCCTTGGCTCCTTGGAGCTTTGTTCTTCTTTAGGTATTTGTAAAAATTAGTGCAGAGTGCCTTTTCCAAGTGTTCCATGAAAGGAATCATGCCATACTTCCACTGCGTTTTTTGTATCTTGGGACATGCTGCTGTTGTAGAGATTCCAGCAAGGAATGCAATACTTGGGTTGGGATCTGTGACCTCATCCTTGCATGGGACCAAACCAAGCTGATTTAGCTGCAAAGATAGCAGTGCAAACTTTAAGGTGGCTGCTGTGACTCAATTTGAATGATCAATGCAGACATCATACAATAAAAGCAACACGCTTCTATTCTTCATCAACAAAACACTCCTATATATTTTCTATCAAGAATTAGGGACATGCAAATACCTAATGAGAAGGTCAGATTAGATTTGATTAAGGCAACTAATGAAGGGTTATCTTTGGCTCATGCTGGCATCAGTGTTGCTGTGTTAATGCCACAGCAATGATAAAAGTGGCCTTATTTATCTAAGAATGTTAAAAAATATGTACAACAACAATGTAACATTTGTCATCAAATGAAATATTCTACTGCTGTAAGATAAGCACAAACAACCCTGAGAATATCCAATAAGCCCTTTGGTGTGATTTTCCACGATCATAGTGGCCCTCTACTAACAGTCAATCAATAGTAGTATATATTGGTTGTAGCTTATTCCTGCTCTATGTTCCTTTGAGTGAAGCCACAAAAGACTACCATTAATCGAGCAGTCATAGCAGACTTGCAGTTCCTAGTAACAGGGTGATCCGTTTATAAGTTTCAATAAGACAATGGTCCTGAATTAGTCACCAAGGTGTTTTTAGATGCTGTGTTTGCCTAGGGACAGAGATTGCTATACTCTCATCCAATCCATCCAGAAGCAAATGGTGTGGTAGAATGAGTTAAAGGTATGCTTAAGCAAGCCTTGACTGCTACAGTGATGCACTCAGGATTAACATGGTTGCATAAACTGTATAGGGTTTGGAGAACACTAGGGGGCATATGTACAACGGAATGACAGATCGTGGCATTAAGCAAAACTTGCTACTACCACGCTCTGCCATTCTGAAAACACAGGGATGCTCCGTATTTCCAAAGATACGACACACCCCTGCGTTTCCCCTAGTGCTGGCGCCAAATTAAGCTGCCTAGCGCCAACATAGGGCACCCAGGCACCATAATGCAAGGGTGCCTGCATTGGGGGGAAAGATTGTTTATGAGCAGGAAGGTATCCCTTCCTCCACATAAACAATCATAAATGGTGATTTGTAACTCCTATGTGTGCTACATTGTGCAGTACACATAGAAGTTGCAAATCATAATTTCTTTATTGATTGTTTATGTGCAGGAAGGGACACTTTCCTGCACATGAACAATCATTCATGGCGTTTTGCTGTTTCTATGTGTGCTGCAGCAGAAATTAGAAGAAATAAAGCATTTCTCCGTGTTTCACCATGTTAAGACCAGGTTTTTCCTATTCTTCATTTGGACCACTGTTTTCCTAGAATCAACAGAGAGGAGTGGCAAGAATTTTTTCAGAGTGCGTAGTAACCTAAAACAGGTGCCCACCAGAGCTTGAATTTGTTGTTTCCGGGACAGCACACTGTCAATTTTAATCTCCAAATTTTTTACCAAGCTCTGACAAGTGGCAGGGGGAGGGACATCCTGGGGCCACCGCAATCTCCAGATTTCTGCAGGAGCTGTGCCAAATAAGACAATCTCCGATTTGTTTGGATTACATTTTAGGGGCATATTAACAAGTCAGGCAATAAAATTATCGACGCAGAAAACTGCCGCTAAAACGGCGATAATAGGCTTGATAAGATGCTCTACGGAATTCCAATTGAAACCCATGTTAGATTTGAAGGAGTGCAGGATTGTTTTTGTGCAGGAAGGGTATTTCCCTGCACAAAACAATACCCTGAACCCTTTTCCTCTTTCTAATGAGGATATAACGATGACTAGAAAGAGGAAAAAAGAGGAGAAATAAACATATTTCCCCTCGTTAAGCCTCCCATTTTGGCACATTACCAGGTTTACCAGTTATGGTAAATCTAGGAATGTGTCAAAATCCATGGGTTTTTGCATTCGAACACCCATGCACCACCTCCCTGAGGCAGAGTAACGCAACACAGCGATTTGGGCTGAGTTCAATCAATCAATCAATCAATCATGGCATTTGTAAAGTGCACTACATACCTGCGAGGCTCTCAAGGCGCTAGGGGGGGCGAAGCTGCTACTGTTCGAAGAGCCAGGTCTTGAGAAGTCTTCTGAAGGTCAGAAGGTCTTCAGTCTGCCGTAGGCGGATGGGGGGGGGTGTTCCATGTCTTGGCAGCGAGGTGGGAGAATGATCTGCTGCCGGCGGTCACTCTTCGGATGCGGGGGACGGTGGCGAGGGTGAGGCCTGCGGAGCGGAGCTGGCTGGTGGGGGTGTAGAGGCTGAGTCGGCTGTTGAGGTACGTTGGTCCGGTGTTGTGGAGTGCCTTGTGTGCATGGGTGAGGAGTTCGAAGGTTATTCTCTTGTTGACAGGGAGCCAGTGTAGGTCTCTCAGGTGGGGTGTGATGTGGCTGCGGCAAGGGATGTTGAGGATCAGGCGTGCGGAGGCGTTCTGGATGCGTTGAAGCCGTTTCAGGAGTTTGGCCGGGGCTCCTGCGTAGAGTGAGTTTCCTTAGTCCAGTTTACTGCTGACGAGGGCCTGGGTGACCGTCTTTCTTGTTTCGGTGGGGAGCCACTTGAAGATCCTGCGAAGCAGGAGGAGGGTGTCGAAGCAGGAGGAGGAGACGGCGTTGACCTGCTTCATCATGGAGAGGGTAGAGTCGAGGATGACCCCTAGGTTGCGTGCGTGGTCGGTGGGAGTTGGGGGTGTTCCTAGTGCAGTTGGCCACCAGGAGTTGTCCCAGGCCGAGGGGGTGGATCCGAGGATGAGGACCTCCGTCTTGTCCGAGTTCAGCTTCAGTCGACTGATTCTCATCCAGTCGGCAACGGCCCTCATTCCTTCGTGGAGGTTGGTTTTGGCGGTGAGGGAACCTTGGTGAGGGAGAGGATCAGATGGGTGTCATCGGCGTAGGAGATGATGTTGAGGTCGTGCAGTCAGGCGACATGGGTGAGCGGTGCCATGTAGATGTTAAACAGTGTTGGGCTGAGGGATGAGCCTTGGGGTATGCCGCAGATGATCTCGGTGGCTTCGGAGCGGAAGGGGGGGAGGCGGACGCTCTGTGTTCTGCCAGAGAGGAAGGAGGTGGTCCAGTCCAGGGCCTTCACTTGGATTCCGGCGTCGTAGAGGCGTGTTCGTAGTGTGCAGTGGCAGACCGTGTCGAAGGCGGCTGACAGGTCCAGGAGGATGAGGGCCGCGGTTTCTCCGTTGTCTAGCAGGGACTTGATGTCATCGGTGGCGGCGATGAGGGCAGTTTCGGTGCTGTGGTTGCTGCGGAACCCGGACTGGGACGGGTCCAGCATGCTGTTCTCCTTGAGGAAGCTGGTCAGTTTGTTGACGGCCTTTTCGATGATCTTCGCCGGGAACGGGAGCAGGGAGATGGATCAGAAGTTCTTGAGGTCCTTGTGGTCCGCCTTGGGTTTTTTGAGTAAGGCGTTGATCTCTGCGTGCTTCCAGCTCTCCGGGAAGGTCGCTGTCTCAAAGGAGATGTTGATGGTTTTCCGGAGATGGGATGTGATGGTGCTGCTGGCTTTGTTGAAGATGTGGTGTGGGCAGGGCCGTCCGGGGATCCGGAGTGGTCGGTGTTCATGATCTTGATGGTGTCGCCGTCGTTGATGTTGATCCAGGAGATCAGGCGGTTGGTGCGGGTGGTGGTCGTGGGAGCGAGGGTCTCAGTGGTTGCCGGGGTGGTGACGGTGTTGAAGCTGTCATGGATGTCTGTGATCTTGCGATGGAAAAAGGTGGCCAGTGAGTCGCACAGGTCTTGTGAAGGTGGGATGTCGTTGGTGTTGGAGCTGGGGTTGGAGAGTTTCTTCACGATGTTGAAGAGCTCTTTGCTGTTGTGTGCATTGTTGCCTAGGCGGTCTTTGAAGGAGGTCCTTTTGGCGGATCTAATGAGGTGGGGTTGTCTGCGGGTGGCGTTCTTGTGGACAGTGTAGGTTTCCGGTGTTCGTTCACGGATCCAGGTTTTTTCGAGTTTTAGGCAGGTTTGCGTGGAGGCCTGGAGGTCTTCCTGAACCAGCTGGCTTTCTTGCTAGTGTGGGTGTTGGAGGGGTTCTTGAGGGGGGGCGAGGGTGTTGGCGCAGTCGTTGATCCACTGTTTGAGGTTGCGGGGGGCGGTGTTGGGGTCAGTCAGATCTGTGGGTGGGTTCCGGGCGAGGGAGGTGGAAAGCTGGTCTTCGGGGATTTGCTCCAGCAGCGGCGCGGCATCTGTTGGGTGCGGTGGTGCGTGGTGGGTTTCCGGAAGGTGAAGTGGATGCAGCGGTGATCGGTCCAGTGGAGCTCGGCGGTGTGGTTGAAGGAGACGTGGGAGCTTGTGGAGAAGATGGGGTCAAGCGTGTGGCCGGAGGAGTGGGTGGGTGTAGTGATGAGTTGTCTGAGTCCGAGGTTGGCGATCAGGGTGGAGGAGTTGGTGTCGTTGTTCTCAAGCTGTGTTACTCTAGATGTTTCAAGCCACTCAGGACCACGCTAGGGGGCCTTGCTTGGCTTGTTAATCGCATCTTAGGTGTTGCATTGCTTTTGCACTTTTATTTCTCCTTGTTTTTTTCTATGTTAGAATGAGCAAATCGCCTTAAATGATTGTTTATGTGCAGAAAGGTGTCCCCTCCTGCACATAAACAGTCATTCTTGCCACACGGGTACCCTTAAACCGTTGAGCAAGGGTGTCTTCATTGTCGCTAGGCAGCTTTTTTAGCTCCGGCGCAAGGGAAAACAAAGGGGTGCACTGTATTCTTGTGAATACGGAGCATTCCTGCATTTTTTAAATGACGCAGTGTGGTGCTGCTAAATTGCTTGCAGCGCTGCATCATTTCTTTGTAAAAATGCCCCCATAGAAGTAGCAAATCGCTTTTAATGATTGTTTATGTGCAAGAAGGTGTCCCTTCCTGCACATAAACAATAATCCCTGCAATGCAGGCACCCTTGCACCAAGGTGCAAGGGTGTCTATGTTGGCACTAGGCAGCTTTTTTAGCGCCGGCACAAGGAAAAACACAGGGGTACACCATATTCTTGTGAATACGACGCATCCCTATGTTTTTTAATGACACTGCGTGGCACTGCTAAATTGCTTGCAGCACCGCGCTGCGTCATTTCTTTGTAAATATGGTCCCATTGTTCTTGGATTTAACTTGTATCATGTTAAGCCTGTAAATCTCGAAATGCGCTTTAAAACCCGTTGCTCCTTTTGTTGCTATGAATGTCACAAGACCAGCGCCTTCACACTTAGAACTACTGAGATCTTCTTTATTTAGATGGTATTTATACAAAGTCACAAATAAACCTCTTAAGCAAGCAGCCCCCCTCCTGGGTGTGAACTAACACCACTGGCAAAGTACAGAAAAAGCTCAGACTCTACATTTCAGTGCTTCAGACCTGCATAAGCATTCACACAAACATATGTACATTCCCTCCCACTTACAAACACGCTCACAGGCTCACACTTATATACAGATTCACACACACGCCAAATACATAAAAATGATCACATGCACGCAGATAAACATACTATGCACATACCTACACTTAACATAAAAAAAAGTGTTGGCGGCCGCCAATTTAGACCCTCAGACTGGGCCACCTTCCTGCACAAAAACTATCCTCTGCGGCATTTTTCCTCTTTCTATGTGTTCTTCAGAATGCAGCACACGTAGAAAGAGGAAATATTCCTCCTCATTACACATCACATGGGGAGGGGTAGCATTTTGACGCAATACCAGGTCTGCCAGTAATGGTAAAGACCAGTTGTGTTTCCCTTGCGTGACGCAAGGAGGACACAACTGAATGATAAATAGGCTCCTAGGTTGCGGCATGCAACATACCTACCCTGTCCAAGGAGAAACTTTGTTGAGGCTGGTCCTGCAAAGATTGCACTGAAGAAACATGTTTCCAATAGTTGCTGTCTTCCAGATTGCAGAATGGGGCTCTGGCGCCACCGTGTGACATGATACTGTAATGCAGTATCACTCTAATATGGTATATAAAAATGTCAGGACAGATGAAGATAGGAGAGGTATGGGGATTCTGCCAATCATTGATTATTCAGCAAATAAAAAAAAAGAAACTAAATGTTTGATATTTTTGTGAATCTCTTACTACAACAATATTGCATTTTTAGTAGTTAATGACAAGTGCCAATTTCTCAACTCAATGGGGCTCATTTTCAGGATCTTAATCGAAAGCATAGTCATCCCTACAAGCATTCAAACCTTTAACTATCAGATCATATACACATTTTATAAGTGAGTGATAAACCCTATTAATCATTTTAGGAGCTTAGGTTAATATATAGTTTATGTACTAGAGGCGGTGAATTTGATAATAAAATCAGGAAAAACAAAGGGACCATATTTATCAAAATGCAACACAGCGCAGCAAGTAACCTTGCTAATTTGCGTTACAGGAAATAGAGCAAGAATGCACCATATTTATCACAATATGGCGCATTTCTGCCTTTTCTCAGCACTAGCGCACAATGTGCTGTCTCACGCCAACACAGGCACTGTTGCACCATGGCGCAAGGGTGCATTCGTTGTAAGCAGGATTGTTTTTGTGCAGGAAGGGGCATCTTTCTGCACAAAAACAATCCCCTGAGGAATTTTCCTCTTTCTATGTGTGCTGCAGAATTCAGCATACATAGGAAGAGAAAAGAAATGAGCAGAAATGAAGATATTTCTCCTCGTTATGCCTCCCTGGGAAGGTTTACCATATGGCTGCATTCTCAGGTCTACCACCAACCATGGAACACCTCTCTAGGGCTGAGTAACACAACGCAGTGATTTGTGCTGCATTGCGTTATTCTGGATTCATCAAGCCACTCAAAGCCATGCAAGGGAGCCTTGCATGGCTTGATCATCTTAGGTCTTGCCTCGCTTTTGCACCACGTTGCATGGTGTAAAAACTACACAACCCTCAGTCTCTGTCTGTCTCACTTAATGTCACTCCTGCACACACTCTGGGGCATATTTACAAAGGCATTGCGCCACTGGAACATCACTTTTTAGGACGCTGCAGTGGCGCAATGCCCTGCACTATTTTTACAACTTTGGGTGGCTTATCGCAACTTTGTAAATATTGTGTCCTTTCACACAGGTATCTGCCTGAAAGGGGCATGCATTGGGTGTTGGTAGGAAGCTGACTGTATATACTATACCAAAGTAAGGTATGGTGTGCACAGAGTCCAGTGGATCCCCAAAGGCTTACGGAGGTAAAAGTAGATATTTGTGGTAGTGTTGGTGAGCAGTAAGGCTTTCTCAGAGGGTAGTGTTAAGCATTTATTGTATACACTCAGGCAAGAAATGGTTTCACAAACTCAAAGACTGAACTCTGACCAATTGTTTTGTATAAAAATATTTCTTTGTTGTATTTTATTTTTAGAACCAAGCAGGACTTGGTGCAGGTAAGTAAATATAATACTTTTCAAGAATAATACAGTTGCATGCAGTTGAATTCAATTGGCTTTGTTACAGGTAGGTAAAATGTTCAGAAACAGTTGAAACTATTTTCAGTTACTTTGTAATTACTTTGTGATTAATTTTAGATTACTTTTCAGATTACTTTTTTTACTCAGTGCAATATGCCTTGATATCACACTTGGACATTTCCTAGATAAAAGGTAAGTAAGTCAGTTTTTGTAAACACACGGGAGCATATGTACGAGGAAGTGGTGGACTGAGGCGTTAGTCGTCATGGCTTAATTCCTCACTCCACCACTTCTGAAACGCAAGGCTGCACCATATTTATAAGGAAATGGTGCTGCCTTGCGTTTCCCACCTGCGCTGGCACTACACTTAGCATTGTAGCTCTAACGCAGGCATCCTTGCATCATAGTGCAAGGCTGTCTGCGTGCAGGGGAGGATTGTGTATGTGTAGAAAGATGTCCATTCCTGCACATAAGGAATCCTAAAATGCCATTTTGTATTTTTTATGTGTGCTGCTTCATGCAGCACACATGAAAGTCACAAAATTGAATTTTTTTACAGATTGTTTATGTACAGGATGGGGGACCTTCATGCACATAAACAATCCATGGCAGTTTGCTTTTTCCATGTGTGCTGGACAGGTTGTGGTGGCAATAGGGGATGGTACATATGCCCCACAGTTGCTTAGGTACTCATACAATTGGAACTTTTTCACATAAAAGCAGTCAATGCAGTCCTACGGGAGAAAATCAGGTTATCGGTTTTAAGGTAAGTACTCGTTTTGGGGAGTTGGATTTCTGAGGCTAGAACAAGGGTTCCTCCAGGGTCAAGGATGCACTCAAAGAACACCTTCAGCGGCACTAGGGCGGCTGTATTTAGAATACTGAGGCCCAATGTTATCCAATGGGGGTAGGGGGCCTCCAATTGATGGCTTCTCACGGGCACATCACTTGGATGTGGGAGCAAAGCTCAGGACAAAGGGGGATCCAAAATAGCACACAAGGTTCACCCACAGCCGTCCAGGGTGCTGGATCGACATCGGGAGCCAAGTTGGTTTCAATGGGGAAGCTCCAGTCAGAACAAACACTGCGGGCTCGGGCATGAACATTTTCTGGAGGTGACCACCAGTTGGAGAGGTAAGTTGGGATGTCATGGGTTGCCAGAACACTGTCGGTTGGGACTCCCAAGGCCGCCGGGCATCGGGTGCATGGGTGTCATTTGGCATCAGGATTTCCTTAATGGCTACGGTCGCGTTCGGGGGGATCCTCTAGATAGGGACTGCAGGCATTGTCAGGAGCCTTGAGGTAGGTCAGGGATCACCAGATCCCAGGTCAGGATTGACGGGGAGAACACCTCATGGTGTTGGGCCATTCAAACTCAGGCCGCCGGTGCAGAGTGGTACAGACTCCCGGATTTGGCCGGAGCCAGAGTCTGTTGGTGAACAAATCCGGTGTTCATGGGAGACAAAGGGGTATATTGTCAAGGACTTATCACCGAGTTAGCAGCCAAAGTGGTGACAAATTCATCGCACCATTCACAAGCTGGTGCTAACAGCAGATATCACCAATTTTCATGCGATAGTACCCGCAAAATACAATGCCACGGATGACACCGGCAACTAACGCTAATGAAGTGCAGAGTAGGCGTTCCCGTGCAAAAAGCTGTTTCAACACCACTTTACAACATTCTCAAAGACCAGCCAGATCTGCACTAAGATCACAAAACATGAGATAAGGCGGGTTAGCAGCAGGAATTTAACACCTGCTCCCACCTGGTGTTAAGTCGGATGACAACCTACACCATGAAAGGGAGCCCAGCACACAGCCACACCTGAAGAACAACAGATGCCATGGAGCCACTGATCAGGCTGCTCAGACACCCAAGAGGTCCACAACACCCACAGCCACCATCACTAGGAACTTCCCCTCTCCCTCCCGGACGAAGATAGTTCACATCATCTTTACAAATTCCTGAACCAAACAATTCGCCTGAAGCCTCACAAAAACAACAATTAACATTCATGTGTGGACAGACAAAGGTAAATCATTCATTCACCTTTGAATTTCCCAAAAGGAATGATTCATTCAAATGTAACTCAATACTACTATTTGGAAGAGTCATGGCGGGTCTCCCATGGACATTCTGTAAGTCACAGCCTGCAAGACAAAATTCAAGATAAGAAGATGTGTCATGCACTCATCAAAGGACAGAGAGAGAGAGAAAGAGATAGAAAGGTGGAGAGAGGGAGAGGGAGAGAGAGAAACAGAGGAAGAGAGAGACAGTGAAGAGAAGAGAAGAGAGGGAGAGAGAGAAAGGGAGAGAAACATCCCTGGGCCCTGTGTGTGGTTCATTTCTGGGCTGGACAGGAAACCAACTGATGCGTGTCTCTGTTGCAGTGTCGGTGCCACACGGACCTCAACCGACAATGTCACCCCGTTGCATGCACACGGGGGCGGCCGCACAGGAAGAGATTGTACAAGGAGCGCCAGGCCGCTCGAGGTCTTGGCTGATACATGCCAACTGCTGTGTGTGTATCGCTCCTGGTGCACCATAAGCCTAAGGCCGAGCCCCATTTGCAAAGCGAAAGCCACATCACATTTCAAGAATGCAAGCAGTAGCCAGACTGACATTGTGGATGAAAGCTTCTTCGTCCCAATACAGAAGTCGGAAGGACATCTGCACCTACGACCTTGGCAGTGCATGCGGCAGGCACCGCCTGAAAGATACACCATAGCAGATGAAGACTCCCACATCCCACACATCGCTAATGAAAGAACAACGTATCCACACCCCACACACATAAGACCTTGCCCGAGTTAGTTCTGCATGGAAGGCCCTTGACACAGCAAAACCCATACATCCAAACTTTGCACACCCATACGACTCATTGCTCTGAGCTGTGGCATATCAGCCACAGGTCAGAAGAGTGCTGGTTCTTCGAGCCCCAACAACGCAATGGCAGGAAATCCCGGGCACATGCGCAACCCGTGTCACGTGGAACTGTACCGTGACCGACTGTGCATCTGTTGGGGGCACTGCCATTGGCTGTGCTGCGGATCAAGTACCGTTTGAGCTTCCAACTTGCGTATGTCACCTGCATCCAGCCCTGGTTCCACTGTCGGTCATGCATATTCGAGTGGCCCTTGGATGTCTGCATATCCAACACAACGGTAGCTGAACTGGATTATGACATGTGTGTGCGCACCCTGTTGGCCCACGAACAGGAGTGTAACTGTGATACCCCTTCATGGGATGCCTTGATATTTGGCGTATGTGCTGGCAGTTGGGCATGGGAGATTGCACAATTCCTCATGTGCAGTGATCATATCGAGGCGCTCCCCTATTGGGCTGTGTTGCAGATTGGTGAAACTGCGTGGACAGAGCACATCTGTCCGGACCAGCTAATGAATTGGCTCACCCTCGTGTTCGTTGAAGTCGACAACAATGCTGTCCTGGAACTGATTGCCTATGAAGCTGCGCTCGTTCTCATGGACGAGTAACTATGTTCCTGCAGCCACAACTGATTGTGACCCATTGCACAGGTCCCAATACCCTTTTGCATCTTGGAGAAATGGTCACATATCCCACCATTACAGTGGACATGACTGCATTCGCCTGGACTAAGAATGCATGTGCGAGCAACACTGCGGGTTGACACACACCTATGTAAGGTGAGTGGACAGCGGCGCATGGAAACGTTCCTCAATCTGACACTGTAGGAGAGTAGGAGCTGCTTCTTATGGTTACCCCCACTTTTTTGCTGATGTTTCACTGTTTTTCGACTTTAGTCTGGCTGGTGCCCTGCTATTCCGGACCCCAGCCTAGCTGCTTCCTCTCTAAATTGATTCCTAGTACCTTAGGTACATCACAAATTGGATTCTGGGGTGCCCTTATAAGTCCCTAGTATATGGTATACTATGTACCCAGGGCATAGGTACCCCAGAGGTCTACCAGGGGCTCCACCCCTGGAAAGCCCTCCAAAATGACACCACAGGTCTGCTACTGCAGCCTGGGTAAGGTGGTGCATGCACCCCTTACTGAGATATAGGTTCACTATATCTCTCCTATCACTGCACATATAAACCTATCAGTCACCCCTATGGCAGGCATTATCAATCCTGAAGGCAGGGTGCTTGGTTTTGTGTGAGAGGGTGCCCATGCATGAGCAGAACCCCTCTGCAGCCTTCGGAATCTCTTCTCTGGGGTTGTCTGTGATGCAGCCTGACCATATACTCTTAAATGCATTATAACCAAACGGTAATTGCTAACTTTGGACTGGCTGCACAGAAATGCCGTGTTTGGTGTCAAACACCTTGGAATCATACTCCCACACCAGTAACTGGTGTGGGAGTATGATCCCACCCTTCTAGAGGGAGAGACATGACAGCACCGGTAATCCCGGTACCAGCTTAAAAGAGCCCTGGCATCACAAAATGGATGCTACAGCCACAGACACGAGTCTTGCCTCCTGCTGCTGACCGAAACTCAGGCAGGGGAGGCCTGGACAATAGGTTTCCTGTCACAGGAAGGTGTTACCACCTCCCAGGCAGGCTTTAGTGTATTGGGGCTGGGTGGGTGCACTCTGAGAGTGCTTTGAAGTCCTGCACTGGGGGCACATTTGGTGTCCCTGTGCATAGTCCAGCTCAAACTGGTTTCAGGGGCTACCAGCCCCTGCTCTGACACGAAACTGGACAAAGGAAATGGGTGTAGCCACCCCTCTTTCCAAACCCTCCCATAGGTGGATCCCCTGAGTGAGTCCGACCCCTTCCTTGGGTATAAAGAAGGAACCTCTGTAACCAGAACTTTAGATATACCTGGACGAAACTCTGAAACTGAATCCTGGACCTTCAATGATTTGTTCAACGCCAGATGACTGAAGAATCTCTTGTGGGGTAAAGGAGTTACTCTCCTGCTTGGCAGGCACCAAAGACGCATCTGTCCCGTCTGCATCTCCGAAGCTCCCGCCGGACGTCGAAGACTTTGCCACACAGGAGGTTGGTTTCCAGACTTCCCAGAGGCTGACCCGAGTCCCCAGCAAAGATGAGACCCGTAGCCCTTGTGGTTACCGTGGAACTGGAACCCCTGGACACCGTGCACATTTGCTAGTGCAATAGCTTCTCGACGTCCCTTGAGGCTGTGCATTGGGTTACTTGTAGCCCAGACCCCAAACAGTGAATCCACTGAAGATTGCTGGCCTGCCCACTCCGAGTGACCCGTGGGATGCCATTTTGTGATTCCTCTTGAGGTCCCTTCGCAATCCCTTGTCCGTCAACTTGTGGGTTGAGAATGATAACTTTACTTTTATTGGGCTTTCCTGGTTGCTCCAGATGTGCCCTGACTTTCCATCACTTGGGGAGTCCCCAGGACCTTGCTGCTCCACACCGAAGCATTTCTTCACTTTCTGCGTGGGTTGCTGTTGCCAAGGCTTGTTGTGTCCAATCTGGGCACTGACACTGCAGCACTTAACATCTGTTGTAGGACAGATCGAATCCAGCTTCTGGTTATCCTCGACGCCTCCTGGTCCTCGTGGCTGAAGAGTCAAGCTTCACCTCTTTCACCTGAAACACCTGACATCGGTGGGCATAAGTCTATCATGCCCCTGGTCACTGGCAAGTGACCCAGACTCTGTCCCCTCTGCTTTCAGGTTCTTCACATCTCCGATCCAGGCTTGGATCTCTTCGGACACTTCACATCATCCCGACAGCAGCACTTCTTCCATTGAAAACAACGACACGACCCGACACCGTTTGACACCTATGCACCTGGCTTCCCTGGGTGAAGTAACTCGACTACTCCAGTGCTTCCATGGGTGTTGACCCTAGAACTGTCTAAGTCCAAGAGGGTTTGGGCCTAGTCGATTTCTAAGTGTCTTTTAACTCTAAATATCTAACCGCGACTTTCCCCATAGAAGCTAACGGGAGCTGGTGGCTGTGTTCTCACACTGCACATGCCCCCCGTGGGTCCCCTGTGTCACTACCTTGGGTGGTTCCTTGGGGCCCCAGCGATTCTACAGGCTCTAGGCCTTGTGTCTAGTTAAGTCGTGGTTCTTATACCACTTTCTTAGTATATGGTTTGGTGCGCCCCTAGGGCCTAACGTGTAGTGTGCTATTTTACTGTAATATTTGAAGTGTAACTTATGTGCTTTTGCCTCTAGCCTCATAAAGAGACTAGAGGGGTTTGTTTAGTAATAAATACATATATTTTATATATATACATGGTGTGGTCTCCTTTCATTTAGGCACTCAAGAGATTATAGACTGGTAAAACAAGCTGCTTTACATTCCTTCAAGACTTAGGCTGAAGGCTGCTCTCCATAGCTACCACTAGGATAGATTTCAATAAAGGTTGTCTTTAACCTATCATCAATAAGAGGTTGTTTGGACTGGTGCAAGGTGCCCACTATAACTAGTGGACAGCATATACCAGGCCAACTTCTCACATTCACCCTGCTGGAGGGAGTGTACACACATGGCAATGTAGTTCTACATGTGACCCTTTTGGACTTTGTCACCTGCTCACTGTCAGCAGAGCAGACAGTCCACACAGTACGGTGGTACAGGACTATGCAGATCCCATGGGCTGTGAGTGGTGTCCCCTGACACGGTGCATTGAGCGTACGCCAAACATTACATGACTTGTCCAGCAAGGCAAGGTGGGCTGAGACCGTTGCCATCCGTGATGATTTCTGTACATGTTTGCATCCACATGTCTTGCACCTCTACATGTTCCTGAGCTGCCTGTTAGTATATGATGCATTGGTCTGCATGTTGTGGCCCTTGTCTTGCTCGTACTGACACACATATGCTAATAAAGTGTACGCAACTTCTCTAGTGTTCAACTGTGATGAGTGTTGATTAGAATGCCAAATTGTGTGCCTCATTGAGCATTGTCTGTACACAGGGAGGGACTGACGGACGCATTTCACTTAGGGGTGAGTCCCCATTGGTAGCTCCACCTCTGTGAGCCAGACATTGTGGTTGGTAAAGTTGCTGGTAGACCTGTGCGCTTACGTGTCTTCAGCAATGTGAGTATTGTATCCAACTTCTTGCCATGTGGATCAGTGTGATCCATCAATGAAGGCTGATCAAGTATTCATACATTCACTGCATTTATTCAAGAATGTCGATGCTTCATCTAAAAAATAAATCAATTAGCTATATACAAATCCATCTGTTTGTTTAAAACAAATCTCCAGATGCTACCACCTTTCTGATCCACACCCGCTGTAACATTTTGAAACATAATTCCCCTGACAAAGGGTGACCTGCTCGAAATGCATCGACTGCATTCATGTTGTTCACGATGGACTGCCATATTTCTGTTTATGTTGCCAATGACACGTTTGCGGTGCCGAACAGTTGTTGGTAGTGTCCTATCACCTCCATAATGATGATCCTGTTTTCCTGCGGACTGAACCGCGTCTTCCTCTTCTCCTTGGCCTTCCCCGAGCCCGGGGTTCCTTGCTGGTTGTCTGTGGGGCTTGTGGGGTTTGCGTTGTCCTCTGCACTCGGTCTGGGTGCATCCATGGTGCTATGCAGTTTATTTTCTTTTGCCATTTGTCGTACTTTGATATTCGGGAACCGCGTAGGGGACAGGGCCCTACCCCTGTCTATCTTGGTATTAGCGAACCGCAAATGGTAAATGCGGCACGTACGAGTGCTTTGCGTGTCGTTCTAGTTACGAACGCACTGTGTACACGTATTCTGCTCAACTACGCGGGTTCCATTTTGGAAGCAGTGGCCATCTTGTCATTGCCCTCACATAGGCTATGATGGAGTTAATACGGGCCTCACAGTACATGAGCTTTCCCTCTGACTTCTCTGTGACCTGGGCAGCTGGCTCTGCTGCCCCGGGTCAAACCGGTCTCACGAGCTCCCCTTCCTCCGTCCACCTGTGATTCGTATCAGGGCTTGACCCGTCATAAAACCCTTTCATTCTACACAATCCCCCGGCTAATCTTTTCTACACCTGCATGTTCTTGCTTTATTACTTGTTTCCCAAAACAGGAGATGCTCATGTTTATTGGGGGGTCTATTTACTTCAAACATGGGACCTGAACCTTCCGGTGTAAATCATTGTGGGCTGGCCGAACTGGAATGTGGGATGGTCATCATGACTCTGCTTTTTCGTTTGTAATGTATGCCTTTATATGACCATATCATAAACCAAGGAATGTATGCCTGGAGCATGATATTTTGTACTTAAGGAGAAGTCCGTTCCTATGATTTTCAGCAGTCTCCTGAGAACATACACGCTGTTGTACTTCTAGGATATCTGTCATTGGTCTGCAGCCAATAAACGATTCTTTGACTTCACCCAGAAGACTCTGTGTTTCTGTAGGTCCGGAACAGGGTGAAACCCCGAAGTCATAGGGTGTGTGCCCCTGCACCGCTGGGTCTAGAATACCCAGTACTTCAGTTTGGCGCCCAACTCGGGCCGATTTCAGCGGTACCAGTCCAAGCCAGAGGTTCGTGAGGAGCTTCGTGTGGAAATTCCGGAGGAAGGCCGCCACTTCATCGACCCCTGCATGTCGACGTGGTCCGAAAGTCTTTTCTGCGAGGTTCTCCGCGTCCCGACGGCTACGAAGGTCTGCTGCCCTGATTAATCGACCTGTTTTGGACCCTTGACGAGTTTGAGAGAGCGAAACAATCGAGAGAGTCTTCTGGTGAGGTCATCGATCAGCAATATTCAGTTAAGTATAAGTGGAGCGTCTCCCATTTGTTTTGGTATCCCTCGGGATCGTTTGGTTTGGTAATTGGTGATTTGGTGTTTGCAAACCCCAAAGCCAGAGGACTCGTGTATTCACGAGAATATCGTAATCGATAATCCTTTGACGTTTGGATCTAGACTAGTGAGCGAAGATGCCTGGTTCTAGAATATTTGGTAAGTTATTCTGTTTGGGTTGTGGAAAAGGTTTCCAGCTGGAAGAATCATGTCCGGTTCCTCCGGTTGGAACTCCAACTTATGAGCTCTATGTGAAACATGGCGTAGGCCCCATTGCATATAACGAAGTGTGGATCCACTACACCAGGAAAGACGGTGTTTTAAAATGGCCCCAAAATGGTAGTTTCGATACCGATATTCTAGATAATCTGGAAATTAAATTGTTTAAGAAGAAAGCCCGGCCGGCGATGTTTGACTCTTTCCGCTTATGGCGAAAAGAAGCCAAACAGAAGGAAATTAAGTTAGCAAAAAAGAACAAGAGAGAGAGAGGTATGTCAGTAATGCAAGCAGCTGTACAATTTAAAGACAATGAAGAGGAGCAAATGAATGAGCAATTGCACAGGCAGCGTAAGTTAGGGATTGACAAATGTTACCCGGCTTTGCCATATTCTAAGCAGGATGAGTCAGAAGAAAAGGAGAAAGATCCCTTGATGTCACATTTGTTGAGTTCGCCACCCCCGTATGCTCAAACTGCCACGGCGCCTCCTCAGCTTGTAAATATGCCGCCTCCAGTGCATATACTGCAAGCCTTGCCGCAACCGCCAGTTGCTTTGCAACCAGTTCCTATTCCTGTAGCGCAGTCCTCTCAAGCGCCGCCAGTTGTGCTTCCAACTACCTCCGCACTTTCTGCGACTTTGCTTGATCCAGTAACTGCCTCCCCTAACACTCTTCCTTCCACCACTCCAGTACCTGTCTCTACATCCTCTTTTCTTCCCTCTGTTTTTCCCCCTGTTCTCGCTTCAACTTCTCCTTCGGCGCGACAGCGTTTGGCTAATGTGGTTACTACATTAATGTCGCCTCTCTTTGGGTCATCTGGTACAACTCCTGGTGTACAGCGTAAGCAGTTGCGCAGCCAATTGCCTAACCCCGATGAGAAAAAGGTAATAGATCACATGGCGCGCAGATGGATCGTTTTTCCTTCACTGTATGATGTGGAATCGGTTGTTAACACTTTCCATCAATGGGATGCCCCGAAACAGAGATACGTATTTGAGAAAATGTGCGAAATTCTCTGTGAAGAATTGGAGGATAGTGGTAGAAATCCGAATCCGCAGGAATTGTGTAGAGTGAGGTGCGATTTTGGAACTGGTATAATTGTGGACCGCGAAGTAGATAAAGCAGTTGCGATTGTACTGTCCTTAAGGAATGACGATTGCCAACAGTCATTGTTTGAACATGAGGTCCTTGTGGGGAATAAGGAAAAAGCGCGACAATACCCTATGAGAGAAGTTCCCCCGGTATGGAAGGAAGCGGTTGCAGCTGCCGGTGGTAACCCCGCTGTGCCAGCGCATTTCCAGCGTGTTTGGGTGCATGTTCCATGGAAGCGCTCTGAGGTGTTAGCACTTAAGCAGACATTGCCTGATCCCCGTAAAAACCCAGCAGGTTATTATAAAGAGTTGTCACAGACGGCAGGGTCATGTGTTATGAATCTGGCCGATATAGACATGTTGTTTGGTAATGTTGTTCCACAGCCTCTATGGGGATCCATTCGTAATGTAGATCACAATGCAGAGCTAGGGGATACATGGGCTAACATTATTGCTGCTGATGCTAGACAAACGGGTGGTGCGAAACCAGAACCTTTAGTAGCTGAATTGCCTGGTAGAATCATTACGTATATGAAGACAATAATGCCTGCGATGCGCGTAAATTGGGACAAGTTATCTGCATGCAAGCAAAAGAAAGATGAGACAGTGTCAGACTTCTTTACTAGGTTTGAAGAAACGTTTATTGACCACAGTGGGCAAGATATGAGTACTGAGGGTGGACAACGGTTGTTTGTGGACAAGTTTGTGCAGAATTTACTCCCTGACCTGTGTAAAAAGTTGAAAGATTCAGAGAGTTCTTGGGCCGTTTCCTCTTCAGCGCAAATACTGGCTACTGCACAGTATTATGAAAACAGAGATAAAGACGAGAAAGATAGGACGGAGAAGAAAACGAAGGAACTAAAAACGAAGGTCCTTCTACAGCAGGCCTATGCACCACGTGGCGGTGGTACTAATTATAGACAGCCCCAAGGTGTCTATCACCAACCCCAACAATTTCAGACAAACCAGCAAATGAACGGGTATTATCAACCACGTGTCCCTGTAGGTCCCAACCAATGTTCATACTGTAAAGAGGAAGGTCATTTTAAATATAGTTGTCCTAAATTAATGCAACGGAATGGTAATACGTATGGCGCAAGAGGTAGAGGTGGTCAGCAAGCTCCTAGAGGCAGAGGGCGTGGAAGTGTTCCCCAAAATGCGCGTCCTCTTCCGCCCCAAAGCGCAATTAATAGCTTTGATCAGCAAGCTACCGTGACTGGTAATACGGCACAGTATTACAATAATGATTATTATGCAGAAGATGGCGACGCAGAAAATAATGGTTACTAGGACAGCCGTAGACAGAGAGAGGGAGTTGTTTCAGTGCCAGTGGATCAGAGTGGACCGTATGTTGAGGTGACTACAGCAAATGTAACGGAGCCTTTTCTGCTAGACACTGGTGCTGCAAAGAGTTCAATCATGCATTCCAAACTCCCTGGCGCACCTTTGTCTGGCGATATAAATGTTTCAGTAGGTTTTTCTGGCGCCCCAGTTAGGAACCCGATTTCCAGTCCTATGTCGCTTTCTGTTGGACCTTGTGAGCTGAAAGCGCCCCTGATCCTGACCACAGGTTGTGGTGAGAATTTGCTGGGATTAGATTTGTTGAAAAGGTTGCACGCTACACTGTATTGTTCTCCTTCAGGAGTACAACTTACATTAGGCAAGACAGTGGTTTCCCCAATGTATTTGTCTAAAAACACGATGCCACCTGAATTGTCATCCCTTCCGGATGCCCTTTGGGCTACTGGTCCCAATGATGTGGGCCTCTTGGAGATACCACCATATGTGGTGACTCTAAAGGCTAATGTTAGACTGCCACGTATTCCTCAGTACAAGATCTCTAATGAAGGGCAGAAAGCATTGTTAGACATTGTCAGCGATTTGATTAATAAGGGTGTGATTGAAGAGACAAGAGGCAACGTTTGTAATAGCCCGATTTTACCTGTCTTAAAGCGTACGGACCCTTCACAGCCACCTGTTTACAGATTTGTGATTGATCTTAGAGAGGTTAATAAGATTGTTGTGCCTCAGTTTCCGGTTGTCCCCGATATAACTGCCTTGTTAACGATGATTCCAGCCTCTGCTGCATGGTTTTCAGTGATTGATTTAAAGAATGCTTTCTTTAGTATCCCAATTGCAGAAGAGAGCAGAGACATTTTTGGTTTTAGTCTGGGAGGCCGAAGCTTCCGCTTCAAACGCGCTCCCCAGGGCTACTGTGAAAGTCCATCCATATATAGTCAAGCTCTGAAAGCGCAGCTTGATGCACTTGTTTTACCTAGTGGCGCTATCCTGATCCAGTACGTGGACGATTTACTGATCGCCGCGGATACTGAGAAGATCTGTAAAGAAGCCACATTGTCACTGTTGCGCCATTTATCAGCTTACCATCACAAAGTGTCTCTCTCTAAGCTGCAATATTGTCGACAAGAAGTGACCTACTTAGGTCATCTCTTATCGAAGGAGGGAAGGAAACTGACCCCAGAGAGAATTCAAGCCATTGCACAGTTGAGTGTGCCAAAGACACAGAGAGAAGTGCGTGCTTTCTTGGGCATTACCTCATACTGTAGGCATTGGATCCCTAGTTTTTCTTTGTTGGCAAAACCTTTGTTAGCATTAACATGTAAAGACACACCAAATCCTATCCCATGGTCTGAAGAGTGCCAGAAAAGTTTTGTGGAATTGCGCAATGCGTTGTGTTCAGCTCCTGTGTTGGGTACTCCCGACTACAGTAAGCCTTTTACATTGTATGTTTACGAGAAAGATGGATGTGCGTTGTCAGTGTTGACACAGCCTTTTGGCGACAGACCGCGCCCATGCGCATATTTTTCATCCACCTTGGACCCTGTAGCGAGGGCATTGCCAAGCTGTCTGAGAGCGACAGCTGCTGCAGCGATGTCTATCCGACAATCTGCTGGTCTGGTAATGGACAACACACTGATCGTTATGGTTCCACACGCTGTAGACACATTATTAAATAGAACCAAGACACAACACCTGACTAGTGCGCGATTATCAGGATATGAACTAACACTGTTAGCGAATCACATACACATAAAAAGATGCAATACGCTGAATCCAGCCACATTATTGCCGATTCCAGCAGACTCAGATGAGATTGAGCAACATGACTGTCTGTTCAGAACAGAAGAAGAGACGAAAGGGAGAGTAGATCTCAAAGATACTCCCCTGACTGAATGTGATGGCACTTTATGGGTAGATGGGTCCTGTTTCAAGCTCCCTAATGGTGACACGACTGCTGCATATGCTATCACGACTTTACATACAGTTGTGGAAACTGCACGAGTGCCACATAATTCGGCCCAAGCAGCAGAATTAATTGCCCTCACGAGAGCATGCGTGTTGTCTGAAGGAATGAGAGTGAACATATACACAGATAGCCAATACGCCTTTGGCGTGGCTCATAATTTTGGGCGATTGTGGAAGGAGCGTGGGTTCCTGACGTCGCATGGAGCTAAAATTCAGAATGGCAAGTTGGTGAATGATCTCCTTGAGTCACTGACCCTACCTTTGCAAGTTGCGATCATGAAATGCAGTGCGCACAGGAAAGTCACCGATGATGTTGGACGTGGGAATGCGTTTGCTGATGAGACCGCGAGAGAAACCGCACAGAATGTGAAGACTAGAATGTATGTTGCAGGTCCCGCAAGATGGGTTAATGATGTGGGAATATGTGAGAACACAATAGAGAGTGTGAAGTCGCTTCAGGCTGAAGCTACAGAAGAAGAGTTAAGCAAGTGGAGAGAGAGTATGGGTAAGTTGGATGAGAATGGTTGTTGGATTGACCTGACAGAACATAGGCGATGGTTGTTGCCTGATGCATATGTGCTTCCAGTGGTTACTATGGCGCATGGAATGGCGCATATCAGTACAAAAGGTATCTGTAAGTTGTTGGCTCCAGTATGGCAGAATGTTGGAATTCCCAAGTGTGCAGAGAATGTGGTCAAGAATTGTATGGTATGCTTGAAGTACAACCCTGGTAGGGGAACCCCAACTCCGGCTGGTCACTTTGCACCCCCATCATGTCCATTCGAAGTTTTGCAGCTGGACTTTATTCACATGGAAAGATGCAACAACCTGAAATATGTATTGGTGGTTGTTTGTGCTTTTTCCAAATGGGTAGAGGCTTATCCTCTGAAAGATAACACTGCTCTATCCACAGCCAAAGCCCTTGTGAAGGAGTTTTTCCCCAGGTTTGGGATGCCGAGAATGGTGTGGTGTGATAACGGGAGTGAGTTTGTGGGTAAAGTGATGAAGAGTGTATGTGAAGGTTTAGGCATAAGGCAGAAATTTCACGCTGCAAATCACCCCCAATCAGCTGGACTGGTTGAACGCTACAATGGAGCCTTAAAGCTCAAGTTGGCCAAAATTCAGGCGAGCACTGGTCTTAAATGGCCTGATGCCCTGCCTCTAGCACTCTTGTCCACCAGAATGACGATACACTCACGAGTGGGACTTAGTCCCTACGAGGTGGTCTTTGGCCGCCCGGCTAATGTATGGGGTGTGCCAAGGCCCACTAAATTCAGCGAGATAGAGCACCCAGTGCTGCTCGATTACCTGTATGATTTGACTGTTAAACTGCGTGTTTTGCACCAACAGGTACATGATACTCTTCCCCAAGCCTCTGAACCTCCTGGACACCCCATCAACCCTGGTTCGTGGGTCCTAGTACGGAATTTCCAGCGTAAGGGCAACGACGAGCCTCGTTGGATCGGCCCTCATCTTGTTCTTCTTTCGACAAGATCAGCAGTGCGAGTGAAAGGGAAGAAGCACTGGATCCATGGTACTCACTGCAAGGCAGTTCCCTTGCCTCTGCCATATGACCAGTGGGTCAACGAGGGTATCGCCGACTCAGAGACAGACATTGTGCCTCGCTTTGTACCATTCAGTGACGCACGCCTAAAAGACACAGCTTCAGTCCAAGAGAGTGACAATATTTTGCAGGAAGCTGTGCCGCCATCGAATCGACTGGACACCACTGAGCCTGAACTTCTTTTTCAAGACCAAACAACACCTGGCCGTCTCCGCTATAATTTGAGACCTAGACCCATGGACAAATAAAGATTCCCTCATTATTTCCCTTTTGACATTTTTTGCTCTCCCATCTGAAGGACTTTCTTGATTTTTGTTTTTCGAACCACCATCCGGGTTCTGCCGCAGGGTCGCGGTGCCAAGACTTTGGGGTACAGGCCGAAGACGCTAGGTCGACGGTTCTGGTTGGTCTAGGGCGTTTCCCTGGACTGACAGGCGTACTCCTTAGCAGAAGAAACTCATCCACCGCGAGCGGCCCGAGTAGAGGATGGAGTTTTGTAAGATGGAGAGACCGATTGAAGAAATGAACTTTCAAGCCAAGATGTGTAGAATTGTAAAAAGTAAATGTTTCGTCTTTTTGTGCCTTTTTACACTGTGTAGCATCATAATGTTTATTGTAGGATCTGTGTTTTTCTCTGCTCCAAAACCCATTGCACCCACTCAACAGCCTATACTTCTCTCTACTGCCTCCTCTCACTCTTTTCACCCTTTGCCTGAGCACGAACAGACCCGACGATCAGAGTTCGTAAATAACTCGTTTATCCAACTCTTGCACCAGCACCAACTGGTAATGAATACGACCAATTGCTGGGTCTGTGGGTTAATGCCACATACCATTAACAAGGGTATTCCCTACCTGGTGCTGCCGTACAGTTACAATGGATCGTCATGGGCATTCCAAACCATGTTCCTCTATGCTCTAGATACATACTCCCCTCGCCCACCGCGTTCCATCAGACCCATCACCAATAATAAGGCTTTGATGAAAGGAGTTGCCGATATGAGTAGGGATATTAATGCATACTCATCCATTCCCAAAGAAGAGCTGAGACCTTATATGGGATGGAACGCGACGGGGTATAGTATTAGTCTGGGTGAAAGACAGCGGAAAATCTCATCTCCAATCTGGGTCGTACCCCACATGGGTCGGTTCTGCTTACAGGGTAATGGTCAGAACCCTAGGGCTCAACTGGGAAGAAGTGACTGTACTGAAACGTACACTTTCCCGTCACAGTTTTCCCCTGCGTTTTTGGCTGCTAAGGGCACATATTTCATCTGTCATGATCGAGCATATACATGGTTGCCCCCTGATTTCTCGGGCACATGTTATATTGCGAACTTGCTACCGCCGACATTTACTGCCGCCTCTGATTATCACAAGACCAGAGTTGTGAGAGGTGTGATCAGTAAGGAGGACACTGCCGGTCAGGAAGCAGGAGACTTCTTCTTGGGTTTCCTGCCGTTTTGGGGACCTATGGTCAATAGTAGGAACCTGAGACAGCTGACTCGTGTGGTTGAATCCACCGTCAATGTAACGGCTGGTGCCCTTAGTAATTTGACAGCTGAGCTCCAAGCGGATCGCCTTATGACTTTGCAGAACCGCATGGTCTTAGACGTTATTCTTGCAGACCGCGGTGGGGTATGTAAGGTCATCCAATCCAGTTGCTGCATTTTCATACCAGATAATGCTCCAACAGTGTATCAAGCCATCTCCAAACTCCATAAAATATCTGAAGCCATACACGTGGATAAGGGAGATTGGTCACTGATGGGATGGTTCTGGGAATTGATATCTGCCTGGGGTTGGAAAGTTCTGATGGTCATTGGAATGATCCTAGCCATTCTTTTCCTGTTCTGCCTGTGTATACAGTGTGCTCCTGCGATATGTGGCCTCTGTACTACCTTATGGGTAAGGAAACCTGTATCGAGGGACGAACTAAGTAATAGGATGATGCTACAGCAACATCTCCATGACTTTGCGGACATTGACCTAGACTCGGATTAAGATGAGTATAGTGATTGCCTATGTAAGGGCAAAAGGAGGGTCTGTCGTACTTTGATATTCGGGAACCGCGTAGGGGACAGGGCCCTACCCCTGTCTATCTTGGTATTAGCGAACCGCAAATGGTAAATGCGGCACGTACGAGTGCTTTGCGTGTCGTTCTAGTTACGAACGCACTGTGTACACGTATTCTGCTCAACTACGCGGGTTCCATTTTGGAAGCAGTGGCCATCTTGTCATTGCCCTCACATAGGCTATGATGGAGTTAATACGGGCCTCACAGTACATGAGCTTTCCCTCTGACTTCTCTGTGACCTGGGCAGCTGGCTCTGCTGCCCCGGGTCAAACCGGTCTCACGAGCTCCCCTTCCTCCGTCCACCTGTGATTCGTATCAGGGCTTGACCCGTCATAAAACCCTTTCATTCTACACAATCCCCCGGCTAATCTTTTCTACACCTGCATGTTCTTGCTTTATTACTTGTTTCCCAAAACAGGAGATGCTCATGTTTATTGGGGGGTCTATTTACTTCAAACATGGGACCTGAACCTTCCGGTGTAAATCATTGTGGGCTGGCCGAACTGGAATGTGGGATGGTCATCATGACTCTGCTTTTTCGTTTGTAATGTATGCCTTTATATGACCATATCATAAACCAAGGAATGTATGCCTGGAGCATGATATTTTGTACTTAAGGAGAAGTCCGTTCCTATGATTTTCAGCAGTCTCCTGAGAACATACACGCTGTTGTACTTCTAGGATATCTGTCATTGGTCTGCAGCCAATAAACGATTCTTTGACTTCACCCAGAAGACTCTGTGTTTCTGTAGGTCCGGAACAGGGTGAAACCCCGAAGTCATAGGGTGTGTGCCCCTGCACCGCTGGGTCTAGAATACCCAGTACTTCACATTTTTTTGTTCTTCTTTTATAGTGCATTTTCCTGCATGAGGCGTGGGAATTGCAGGCCTGTCGCTGGTTATTGCTGACTTTTGTAACGCGATTGGTCACATCGCTGCTTTTTTCAAGTTCGTGTTTCGTGTTTTTTCGGTGTCGCATTAGTTTTAACGCTGTCATTTGGCGCATTATAGTGAGAGTATCGCAGGGTGCCGCAGGGTTGTGAATACAGTTTAGCACGCCAATATTTTCCCGCGATAGACTGCGATGTGCAAAGTTGCGTGAAGCAAATTTTGCGATAGTTATCACACGTTCTTGAGAATATCCCCCAAAGTCTTTTGAGTGAAGGCAGGGCAGACCTCCGGGTTCTGGGGGGGCTGCTGGCTGCAGGAGACACCAGGATTCTGCTGGAGTAGGTCGGGGTCGAGACAGGCCGGTAGGGCTGGGGCAAAGTCAACTGGTATCCTCCTCTTCTTTCTTCAGCATGGCTCTTCGGACTTCTGCTTCTCTCTTCTTGTCTATGGAGGAAAGGTTCGGGGTTGCCCCTAAATACTAGGGGGCAGATCTACAAGGAAGTGCCGCAGAGTGGCACCGCAACGCCCTTTTATGCAGAGTTTTATGTTTTATGCAGAGCTGTGCCATGTCGCGGCACTTCTGAAGCACAGGGATGCGACATATTTACAAGAATATATCACATCTCTGTGCTTCCCCCTGCGCTGGCGCACAAACTTCAGCCATGCACTGAAACATTCACTACAGGCATTTTCCTCTTTCAATGCGTGCTGCAGAATGCAGCAAGCATTGAAGCACAAGTTACTACTTGTGTAACAATATATCTGTAAGAGACATTAGTTAGTGATAGATTCCTTACCTTAGAATATCCCCAGGTGTCAGAGTAGATCCGGAAAGTTTTTTCGTCAGCAGTACCCCTGCGGGTCGGTAGGTGACGTCGTGCGGCTCCGCATCCGTCGCTGGCGTCGTAAGCGCCGAGATGACGTCTCGGAAACTACTTAGAATCCACCCATGCGTGCTGACGTCAGTTCTGTCTTCAACTTTCCGCGCCAGGAACGAAGAGCCATGCAAAAAACTGACCACTAGTGCCATGAAACTAGGGCCCTGAAAGGGATGACCTTAACCCTAGAAATCAGTTCGCAGAACGGGGAGGATGGGTGGAGCGGTAAGGAATTTATCACTAACTAATGTCTCTAATGGGCATCATACCGCACTCAGGCGGGTTCAAAACACTGGGCGTTACCCATGACCGTGAGGGGTTGCCCCACCCCTGCTTGGCCCCCTGTCCTGGAGAAGACCCACGTGGCTGAGGTCCAAATTTCCCTCTTCTGCCGTCAAATCGGATCGAAACGTCGACATCACACTTTTTTGGAAACCTGGACCCTTGTTCCCTGTGCCCCTTCCTCAAAGGAGACATAATCCTCCAATTGTTTAGAAATGAATTGTGTAAACATAACACATGTACTATTACAGGGCCAGGTTTCTGATGACTGGCTAATAATTACAAGGCCTACACTGAATTATGTAAATATATGCTCTGTATTCTTTTGGGAATCTCTCCCTTTTCTATAATCTTCTTAAACTTGAGCTCAAAATTCCTTCATGTTCCCTCTTTGGAGCAACCCTTTCTTCCCTTTTCCTCCTTGACTGTTTTTGAATCATAAAATGATCTTTTATTGTATTCTATACACATATGTGAAATAAAATATATATGCCCTTTTTGAAAAAACTGTATTGAAATGATTATGTTTGGTGCACATTTGTTTTTGTTTTAGTCTCCAGATAATGTGAGCTGACTAAATAGTAGCTCCTTTCGAGAGTATCTGTACCTTCGAATTAATATAGGGTTTAATAGGTATTGGTCCGGGACCATTGTTTTCTTTGCAGTTTGTGCACTGGCAGAGAGGACAAGAATGCGCTGTATCTTGTAGATAAGTGGCATTCCTGCCCTTTTCTTTTAATGTAGAGCAGCGCAGCTATAAAAGGCTTGCGGCATTTCCTTACATCAAAATATTGTAAATATGCCCCCATGTTTTACAAATCTGCATGCCATGTCATGTTATGGCCAGGTGTTAGACTATGTCGTCTTATGTTATTTTATCCTTTGCTATATCATGCTAGGTTACATTGTGCTGTATGTTATGTATGTACATTATGGTAAATGACATCACTTTGCTTTATTCTATGGTGCTCTATTTTCTATCATTAAAAAATAAGGTAAAAGGTGCAATGGGATTGGGTCATTGGTAGAAGGAGAATAAAGGTGTCTTGAACCACACAAGAATCCTGTAACACAAAAATCAGTGATTACCTCTTGCAGGAGGGCATACTGAGTGGGACTTTATTCTCCATTTGGAACATGCATGGAGTATTGACAATGAATTAGGGGGCATAGTTATAACGGCATAGCACCACTGGAGCTTCACTTGTTAGGACATTCCGGTGGCGCAGTGCACTGCTCCATATTTACAAAGCGGCGTTAAGCCACTTTGCAAGGCTTAGCGCAGCTTTGTAAATATTTTACCCTTTCACGCAGGTATCTGTGTGAAACGGACATGAAATGGAGGGCATGAAATGGGTGTTGCTGTGGGTGTTCCACTGCAACACCCTTTGCTTTTTGACGCTGCTCCAAATTTACAAGGATGTGTAAATCTGAGGCTGCGCCAAAAACTAACACCATGCAATAGCAGGTGTTAAAATTGTGCAAATTCTCCTAGTTTTTACTCTTTCTATATGTGCTGCATTCTGCAGCACACATAGAAGAAGCAAATTGCCTTTAAAGATTTTGTATTTGCAGGAAGGTGTCCCTTCCTGCACATAAACAATCATCCCTGCAATGCAGGAACCCTTGCACCATGATGCTAGGTATCTTCTTTTTAGCACCAGCACATTTCAGTTTAGACCCAGCCATATGAAAATCAGTCTTGCCCCTTATGCCCAAGGAAACAGTTCAGCCTGAACTGCCAGGCCACAACCTCCCTGGACCAGAAACAAGATCCTGGGACCGTTTTCAGGGCATCACCCCTTCTCAAACAGGCTAGTTTGAATCTGGTGGTGTAGCAAGCATGGGGTCCATGTCTGGACATACCCTTTCCACTAAAGGCGACAAGCGCAAAAAGAACAGTTGATGGACGGAAAGCTGAACAAGTCAAACATTCACCCCCAGTCACAGATCTGGGTTGAATCCATTGTTTCTTTTCACACCACGCCCTTCCAGTTTAGACACAGCCATATGCACATCAGTCTTAACCCTGCTACCTATGGGAACAGTCAAGCCCGAACTGCCAGGGCAGGTTCTCCCTGGACCAGAAACTAGCATTTTGGGATCGGTTTTGGGGTATCACCCCTCATCAGCCAGGTTAGCTTGAATCGCGAGCACGGCACCAACATCTGGGCATACCCTTCCCACTTAGGACGAAAAATGCAAAAAGAACAGATAATGGACAAAATGCTGAACAAATCAAACATTTACCCCCGGTCATGTATCTGGGTTGAGTCCATCATTTTTTTGCACACCACGCCATTCCAGTTAAGAATCCATATGCAAATCAATCCAGCCTGAACTGCCATGCCAAATCCTTGCTGGACCAGAAACAAGGATGCTAGACATTCTGCAGGACACATAGAAAAATCAAAAAACAATTAGAAATAAAAGTATTTCTCTTTGTTGTGCTACTCTTGAGGCATAGTTTTTTGTTGTTGCCTCAGATTTACAGATCCTTGTAAATCTGGAGCAGTGTCAAAAAGCAATGGGTGTTGCATGGAAATGCCTACAGCAACACTCATTGCATGCCCCTTTGCCGCAGAAAACTGTATCAAGGAGGACGATATTTACAAGGCGGCGTTAAGCTACGCAAAGTGACTACGTGCCACCTTGTAAATACGAAGCAGGGCACAGCACCATCAGCACATTGCAAACAGTGACGTTTCAGTTGTGCTATGTCCATGGAAATATGCCCCATGGTGTCCTGGAAGGTAGAGTGTCGGCTAGGGAAGGAAAATGCAGTAACAGATTGAAATTCCCACTTTCTAAGAGATTACAGTGATTGGAAGTTGGACCTGAGATATTTTTTTAAAAATGTAGCAGGAGTGGGGTCTACTAGAGGTGGATTTGGTTCTGTCAAGGTCGCCCTTGCAGTTAGAGAAGTATTTCAGGTGGTGCCCACAGCTTGAGGCAATAATGGTGGATACTATAAATTAGGAATGGAGGAATTTAAAGCGGTACATATTTCCTCTTTTTGCAACGATTCATCTTTTGCTGTTGGTGGTAAGGAGACAGATGTGCAAGGTAGTAAAAATAACTCCTTTTTGGGTTTCAGCCATAGTTACTGGCAGTCATGGAGTTGACAACAGAGGAGCTTTTTATAACTGAGGCCTCAAGAAGTTTGTTGGTAGGATCTGAAGAAGGGGATCACAGTTTTGAGGTTTCAGGTGTGCTCTACCTTCTTGCATGGAAAATATTAGGAGATCTCAAAGATTTGATGATCTACCTGGAGAGACTGAGAAAGTAATCAATGAGTCATGGATGCTAGGCACCAAAAATAGATACAGGGATGCTTGCGGTGTGTGGTTACATCTGGATTCTGTGGAGGACAATGAGTTTATTGTAGCCAAATTTCAAGCAGATCTGTTTAAGAAGAGTTTGAGTCCAGTGATTGAATGTTAATAGGTCAGCATTAGTGGTGAGTAATGCTTTGGTGGAAGGAAGATTAGTTGGGAAGCATCCTTTGATCTGTAGAATTATGTTGCGTGGATCAGAACCAGCGCATCATTCCTGTTGCACGGACCAGAGCCGGCACATCACTCCTATTGCGTGTATCAGACCCAGCACATTGCTCCTGTTGCGTGGACCAAAATCGTCTCATTGCTTTGGCTACACCCCTCATCTTCGATATCAACGCAGCCAGGATTAAGGTACTTTTGTTCAGCTGGCTTCACTGGGTCCCTACATCCGGCCCATGCTCCATTGTGGTCAACCTGAACTTTTCACTTTGTCTCAGTCCGCAAAACCAGATATCCTAAGTAAGTAATTATCGCTCCTAAGTGCTTTTTTTTACAGTTTAATCTTAAAAAATTCATATCTCAAGTTCAACGTATTAGATGTTTGTTGCACTGGTCTTGCTTTATTTATGAACGTAAGCTCTATTTTTCTAACCAGGTGTGGACTCTTTTTGTGCGGTGTTTTTACTGTTTGAAGTGTTTTACAAATACTTTGCACATTGCCTCTAAAGTTAAGCCTGACTGCTCCCTGCCAAGCTATCAGAGGGTGAGTACAGGTTGCCTTGCTAGAACCACTTACGACACATATAAGTTTCCTTTAATCTGAGTTCACTGCACTTAAAACATATAAATCACCCCTAAGGCAGGCCTTTCAATCCTGAAGGCAGGGTGCTCGGTTATAAGAGTGAGGGTGCCCCTGCATGAGCAGGACACCTTTCCAACAACCCACAGAGTTTTTTCTCCCAGGTTGTAAGTGCATCAACCATTACGATACATAGAGTGGCCACGCGATGGCTATCTCTAAAACTAGCTGTAACAAACCCTGTTGTGTTTGGTATCAAACATGTTGGACTCATACCCCAACACCGTAAACGGTGATAGAGGTATGATTCCATAGACTGTAAATCTCCTCCGGGAGGCCCTCAGTGCTCCCGGTATCAGTCTTCTAGACCAGGACAGCAAACTATGGCTACTACCGACCAGAGACACGATTTTGCCCTCCTGCTGCTGAGCCAAGCTCAAGAAGGGAAAGGCAGGACAGTAGATTTCCTGTCACAGGGAGGTGTGACCACCTCCCAGACAGTACTTAGTGTATTCGGACAGGGTAGGGGTGCTTGCCAGTGCCACTAGACTGCTTTGAAGAGCACATTTAGTGCCCTTCTTTCATACTCCAGTTTAAACGAGTTCATGGAGCTGTTGGCTCCTGCTCTGGTGCAAAACTGGACAAAGGACATTGGAGTATCCTTCCTACTGTCCAGCCCCTCCTCTGGGAGGGACCCCTGAATCATCCCAACCCTTTCCCTTGGGTACTTAAGGGCTTATCTGTGGGTGGCTCTTCAGGTTCATCATCGGACAAGATTCAGGTCTGAAACCACTTCATCTTCAACCGTCTGGGCACTTTGACTTCGCTTTGGGAACGAGACTGCAACTTGGAAGACTCCTGCTGCTCCTTGTCTTGTTGTCCTGCCAGTCTTCTGCATTGTCTGTGCCTGTGCTCCATACAGGTTCTTCAACAGGCCCGTGGACATCCAAGACACTTAAAGGAATCTCCCTTGAAGTGAAGGAGTCCCTTCCCTGCATCTGCAGGCACCACAACGAAGCTGACCGGTCTGTGTTCCTGAGCTCCTACAGACTCCGAAAGGTTCAGCAACAGAGGAGGTGGTTAGCAACTCCCTCTAGGCCTGCACTGTCTTCACACTAAGGATGAAGCCAGTATACCCGCATTGGAACCGCTGGAGCAGTACCCCTGTGCATTGCGTTGTCTTGCCATTGCCAGGGCTTGTTGACTGTCTTCACCAGAGATCGTTGGGCTCCACGAAGCTCCAGCCTCAAGCATCTCCTGCAGTCAATACTGTGCCTGCACCGCATCCTCTGCACCGTGGGCCTTCATCCTTTGGTGAGCTGCTAGAGATCCTCTTGCGACTCCTGTGCCTTTGTCCCATGGGTCCTCTTGAGTGTCTTCTTTGACTCCAGTGGGCTCCCCTGCTTGCATGGGGCCTGCTCTGACTTATCTGCTCATGGTGAGTCACTTGGACCTTGCTGTTTCCGATACCGCACCTTTTTTGCATACTACATTGGTTGCCGTGGACAAGGTTTATTGGTGCTCCCGACGGACACCGACCCCCTGGCTCTTGACATCCAACGTGGGACAGTTCATAAACAGCTCCTGGTCTTCCACAGCATCGCCTGATCCACACAGCTGCAACTTCAAGGGCACTGTCAAATCTCCTGCATCTCTGACATCGGTGTGGATTTGTCTTCCATGTCTCCTGGTCACTCCTGAGCAGCATAGACTCTGTCCCTTCTGCTTGCAGGTACCTCTCATCTTGAATCCACCTTTGGGTTCCACCGGACTCTTTCACTTTCTTCGCCAGCGGCATCTTCACTGAAGTCCTCCATTGTGGTCTGTGGCGGTTCCCGACATCACTTCACACCTATCCTATAAACCCGGCTTCCCTGGTGTAGGTATCCTCGTTCCTGGGCTATCCACAGGTGGGGTGACTTACCAATCTTCCATCATCCATGGGGTTTCTTCAGGGCCGTCTGGGAAGGGTCCTTCTTCTTTAAATATGCAACCGTGACTTACCCATTGACCTGTATTGAGCACCCGGTTGTGATCGCACTCTGGACTAGGGGTGGGCGGAATTTGCGGTATTTTCTGCGTGGTCGCGGCTCGCCAACTTACCCATGCGGTTTCTCGCGGGCACGGCCATCTTGTTTTCACTTGTCTCACGGTGCATGATCGCGAGAAGAAAGACGTGATCGCGCGACGAATGACATTTCTGCGGGCGCGAACTGTCGCGAGACAGCGCAAATGGCTACCAACAATACAACATCTCGTGGAGAACGCAACTGGATCGGGAAAACTTGTCGGCGAACGCAGGGATTCAGGTAAGGTGATCACGCGCACGTGAGTATATATTATTTTACAGCGCGAGCAAGCAAAAAATTTCCGGTAAAATGCGGATTGCGGAAATTTTGACATTTTCGCGCTCTCCACGGAACGCGAAAATTTCAAATTATCGCAATTTCCGCGTGCGGAACGGAATTTTAGCCCAGGCCTTCTCTGGACACAGCCTCCGTGGGGTTCCTGGGTACTTACCTTGGGTGGTTCCTCGAGTCCCCGACTCTTCTACGTCTTCTGGGTGAAGTCTCAACTTAGGTCGTGGTTCGCATTCCACTATCTTAGCATATGGTTCGGTCTTCCCTGGAGACTACTGTATATTTATGCTACTTACGTGTTCTATTATCAAAGTATTATGTGTATTGTGGTATATCTCCGGGTAGAAGATATTGCAATGTGGTAGTGAGTGTTTATAATAAATACATATTTGTATAACTACACTGTGTGGTTCTTTTTCACTTAACCATAAGATTAAGTACTGGTAAAAAAAAAAGTTGCTTTACACTCCTTCTGGACTAAGCCTGAAGGCTGTTCTCCACAGCTACCACTTAGAGAGGTTTCTAAGGTTGTCTAAGACCACGAAAATCACCATAAGGGTTGTCTGAATAAGTGCAGGGTGCTACACTTACATAAGTGAGCACCATATACTAAGTCAGCCATCTACAGGCAGTGACAGTGACCCCAATTGCAAGATAGTTTAAGCCTGTAATGCAGTCCAGTTAACAAGAAAGGCAAGGGCGAGCAAAATCCTTTTGGCAAGTGCTGGGTTAGAGACTATATATGGAAGGTTGCTGATTGGTCTAATAGTGGAGTAATAGTAAAATTCTACTTCAGACCACTGGAGCATGTGGCAGGTTTTGACTTCCTTTGAACATGCATGATGATTATAAACTAGGTATAGTTCTGGCTTAAGTGAAGGGAGAATCCGGATTTTATTAAAGACAGAAGCTAACATTATCTTGCCCGCCTCTCCAATTGTGGGTTTATATTTAGGGGAATGGGTAGTTATTAAATTGGCGAAGAAAAAGCATGTTATTATTAAAATGTTTAAGCATCAAATGTGTCTAGAGACTGTGTAGCCTGGAGTTCATGCTGAGGAAACAGAATGTGGAGAAGCCATGAGTTGATGAAGGTTTAAAAAAGAGAAAGTTTGTTGTAGGAACCAAACAATAAAAAAAGAGGATTATGTGCTGCCTGGGACTTCTATAGTATGGGAGCATTCTCATTTAATTTGTTTGTGCATGACCATTGAGCAATTGCGTAGGAAAGGACATAGAACCATGCTCTAAATGGGCCTGGGCTGGGCCCTGGCACAAAGACCAAATGGCCACTGAAATAGAAACCCATGGGAACTTATTTTTCTGTCCTTCTTTAGCTGAAGAAAAAAAACACCATGGCTCCAGGATTTTCCTGATTTTGAGAGCCTTGCCCATATTTTATAACTAAGATATTTTGTGAAAATCTGCCCACCCGCCCCGTTGAATTTTCCACCTTGTTGGGGATCCAATCGAACATTTTTAGAGCACTCACTGCTTGAACTGAGCCTGATTCCGAGCACTGACAATGTTTACAGATAACAGATTAAAGGCAGACAGAGATGGTGATGCCTTTTCTCCAGGTACTTTGGAGTAGGCGGTTACTAAACAGTATCAGTGGCGATCCAGTTGTTTACCATAAATGTTCCAGCATCTAAAATACTGTTTCAATAAAACTGAATGAGCAAGATGTTCATTTTGCATATTTACTTTTCAAAGGTTGATAGCAAGTAGTAAAGTTCAGCTTCATTTTGAATTTACCTTTTCAATTATTTTATTGCTAATGGCCCAGGTTAATGATGTTTACATTGACTATAAAATATATATCTTGTGGCTTGCATATTTGCATGAATGAACAGTCTTAGATAGTGGAACAGCTGCTTCGGCACTGGGCTTAGTGAGAGAGCAAGAGAGACCACTAACAGAAACTTAGACCATTAAGCCAGATCAACGCTCTTAAAGAGGCGTGTCTTCAAGAGGGCCTTGAAGGTGGTCTCTGAAGTAATGCTCCTGATGTCTTGTTGGAGGAAATTCCATAATTGTGGGGCTTCAAAAGAGAAAGAGTGGCCACCTGCTCTTGATTTAAAAAATCCTGGGGATAGATAACAAGTTTTGTTAGCAGATTGGAGGGCTCTTCAGAGCTGGTACCTTTTAATCTTGTCGCAGAGATATGTTACATCAGTCTGTTGAACAGCTCTAAACTTTAATCATGAATGTTTTTAATGTAATTCTCTGGTTGAGAGGTAGCATGGGGAGGGTTTTCAAGCCCTTCCAAATTGAGTGGTGTTTTGAGATACTCTGGGGCAGATTTACAAGCCCCGTGTGCCACTTTTGTGCCGCCGTTGTGTCACTTTTGTGATGCAGCGGCGGCGCAAAACTAGCGCCATGCTGCGACAGATTTACAACGTGACGCATCTAGGGAGATGTGTCACGTTGTAAAGCCCTGCGCCACATTAAACCCCCATCAGGTTTAATGTATGCAGGGTGGGCGTTACGTCGGAAAAAGCCTCGGAAAAGTGACGCAGTGAAATCTACAAGATTTCACGCAGTCACTTTTCCGACGCTGGCACGTCAAATCCTTACGCCTGCTGCAAGCACGTGTAAGGTGTGACGCACCATGTTAGGGATAGGGCAGATTGGAACAGTGCTGGAGTTGGTTCGCGCTTGCGACACAACTTCAGCACTGCGCCAACCTTATGCCGGCAGATGCGTCACGCATCTGCTTGTCCTTGCGCCACGATGCACCACATTGTAAATGCGCTGCATCTGCGTTAGCGCAAGGGCAAACTTGCGTGATGCATCTTCCCTGGCGCATCCCTGCTGATTTTCAGGGATGCGCCAGGGAACATAAATCTGCCCCAAAGTCTCTGGCAGCAGCATTCTGGACACACTGTACTCGGTTAATTATTTTTTGCTGAGAGCCAAGAAGCAGATTATTAGCATAGTCAAGTCTTGATGTACTAAGGGTATGGGTAATGATCTTTCGGGTATGCTCATGTAAAAATGTAAATGTCTTTCTTTGGGTTTTCCGTAAGGAAAAACAGACTCTTGCTGTGGTTTTCACGTGTGGTTTCTAAGATAGTGTGGTGTCTAATTTTACCCGTAGGTTTTTGCCCATGGTGGTAGGTAACAGAGGTTGGCCCAAATTATTAGGTCATAGACAGCACAGGTCGATTATAGAGGATGGGCCAAAGACCTTGAATTTGTCTGAGTTTAAACGGAGACAGCTTTTTTTGCATCCACTCAGCTACTGCTGACAGTCAACCCTGGCATTTGGTTGTGACATTATCATCCAGGTGATTGAAGGCTTTCATAAACTGAGTGTCATCTGCATTGGATACCACGTTGAAGTCCCAAGATTGCACGATGGAGGCGAGAGGGGCATTTATAAATGTTAAAATGAATGGGGCTGAGGGCTCACCCTACTGCACTCCGCAATTTACCTCTCTGAAGCCCAATGTAAAGGGACAAAGGTGGACTGCTTGCTTTCTGTTAGAGAGGTAGGACCTTGCCATACCCAAGTGGTGCCCACACGGCCAGTGTTTCCCAGCCCTTGAAGAAGAATATCATGTGACACCATATCGAAAGCAGAACACAGGTCAAGCAGAACAACTATGGACTTTGTGCCTAGATCACGTCGAGAATTGATACAATCTGTCACTTCTAGAGGAGCCAACTCAGTGATGAAGCCAGTGCAGAAATCAGATTGTGAAGGATGAAGGACATTTTTCTCCTCAATGTTTCTTGTAATCTGGAGGTTGACCAGAGACTCAAGCATCTTCCCCAAGACTGGAAGAAGATAAATAGGTCTGTAGGTAGCTGGGCATAGCAAATTCTTTAAGAGAGGGAGCACTAATGCCATTTTCCAGTAGGAAGGTAACAAGTCAGACTCCAGGTAAAGATTAAATAGGGAACTGATCTGTGGGTTAATGGAATGGACGGCCCCTTTAAGAATGTCTGGTGGGCAAATGTCCATAGGGGACCAGATTTGGCTATGTGGAGAAGGCTTTCAGGGAGATCTGCTCAAAAGAAGTGAGTTGAGGGATCTTAAGGGCAGATGTATCAATATTTGATTTTGCGATTCCATAATAGCGAATGTTACCAATTCGCTATTATGGAATCGCAAAATGCAATGTATGTAGGTTTTGCAATAATACTTGCGATTCCTACATATTCCTTAATTGCGAATCGCATATTGCGATTCACAATTAAGGAATACCTTCCATACCTGCCTAGAGGCCCATAGGAATGAATAGGAAGACTTTCGCAATTTGCAGGTAACAAATAGGTACTCACAAATTGAAAACGCTTTTTTAAGGCTGATGGGGGGGTCAAAGGGCAACCCTGTTGCACCCCTAAAAAGTAAGCATGCACACGTGGCACACATACATGTCCTAAGGGCAAAAAATGCAAAAAAGTGCATTTTTCATGGTATTTGCACATTACACCAACTTGAAGTTGGTGGTAATTTGCGATTCCTTAAGGCCAGGTCGTAAATATTTTTAGCTTCCTGCATTTCATTTAATGAATCGCAAATTGTGATTCCTTAAATGCATTCGCAAAATATGGAATCACAAATTTTGCGATTCCTTATTTTGCGAGGGCCTTTTGGGATGATACATCCCAAAAGGCCTTTTCCCGTTCGCAAACAGGCCGATTCGCACGAGAAAAGGCATGATACATCTGGCCCTTAGTCTGAGAAACAGGAGGAGGCAAGGTGGGGAAGTCTGTTTAGTTATTAGGAACTTTCGAGTAGATGTTGAAAATTTTGTTGTGGAAACATTCGGACATATTATCGATAAACTCCTGTGTTGACAGAAGGGATTGATTGCCTGCAGGGGGGTTCTGTAAGGATTTTACCATTTTGAAAATTGTTCTAGGGGTCACAGGCTTTGGCTTTTTAAAAATATTTTTCCTAAATTGTTTAAGGGCGGCTTTCTAGATAAGCTTATTATAATGATGCTAGTAAACACTGGCATGTGGAAACATCATAGATTATTCAGCATCGCTCATAGGATGTTGAATCACCGCAGGCTTCTCACAGGCACCTCACCAACTAGCACTTCCCCCCACACAATCCCAATCCCCCCAACTTTCCACAGGATCCCTTCGACCCAAGGCTCCATCATAGAATCTTGGTTCAGAACACAACCTGAGTTTTCTTCTTTTTTTAAACAGTTTTTATACAGGTAGTATACTTAACTATGAATAACTCTAAAACAAAATTACTCAACACTCACAATGATATAAACCTTTGAAAGCAGAGATTTGTAAAAAAAAAAAAATCATTGCAAAAAAATAACTGCATGCTTAAAGAAACTAAAAAAAACAAAAAACAGAGAAAATAACCCAGTATTTAGAGAAACAACACAACATTTACACTGAGGTACTAGAGTGCTCCTGAACCTTCACCTGCAGTTATAGAGTGCAGATTATCCATACCGCAAAGGGAACCCTGTGACAACTTGCACTCCTGTATACAGGTTGAGACTCATGCACTGTATCCTGCAGTTCAAGAAGGTGACTTCTTTGCTTCTGATTTTGAATTTGCCTCGGATTTTCGTTGAGAGGCACAGCCTTTTGATTGAACTTTAGTTACTTTTGCTACATTCCATTATTGCCACCCTTTAACCCTTACAGCACTGCCACAAACTTTATCAACTATAACATGTCCTGAAAATTGTGTTCTGCTTTTCTTGACAAATCCTGGTTTCTTTATACGGAACAATTTTCCCACAACAATAGGTTTCACACTTATACTTTTCTTGAGATCATAGTAAATGTTATGTTTACTTTGAGCTGTATTAATGTTGGATCATACAACTGAATCCAACTTATCAACAGGTACTTGGTCTCTCAACAACCTCACCATCCAAGCAGGTCTAAATTGACTCACTGGTTTTCTACCTTTCAGTGACTCGAATGGCTGTAGATGTATGTGGTGTGGTCCTGTAAAACCACAACATTGTTTGAACTGCTGTAATAATCACACATTTATTAGATAAAGCCCATCGTACAAATTCCACCAGAACACAATTGAAACTCTTGATGATGCCATTGGTTTGTAGGTGATGTAAAGAACTTTTCAAATGTTTGATGATGGGTGCAGAGTCAGAATATCGATGTAAATATATTGATATACACAAATATCGTGGTAAAAATATAGTTGGTCAAGAATATCAAAAGAAAAAATATTGAGGTGTAGAATATCGATTTTGGGTAAGTAATATTGATGTAAAAAATATCAAACTGTTTAATATCGATGTAAAAAATATTGAAGTGTTTAATATCATTGGCAAAAATATAGATATTAAAAAGATCGATTTTTTATTAATGTCATGCATTTAAGTATATATTTTATATGTGTGTGATACATGTATTGTTTGCATTATTATTGCTTGTATTTGTATTATATGTGTTAAAATTTTAATAGGTAATCAATTTTTTTTGTTTGAATTTTGAATTTGTAGTTCCCTAGCGGGTTGTGGGTTTATAGGAGAATAGGGTGGGAAGTAATTTAATCATATAAGATTTATTGATTATTTTTAGTAGTTCTTTTTTTATTATTTGAATTTTGCATTTTTAGTAGTGTAGCGGATTGTGGGTTTATAGGGGAATAGGGTGGGAAGTAATTTAATTGCAGTAAATGTATTGATTAATTTTTATTTATCATTATTTGTTAAATTGAGATGTGTTAAATGTGTAAATTATTTTTGTAATAATTATTTAATAATTAGTTGTTAAATAGTTGTAATTAAATAATTGGCAATTAATTACTTTCATTGTGTAATTTTTCTTAGGTGTGTGTTGTGGTGTTTACAGATGAAAATGTTGGGAAGGGTGGGAAGTATTACATTTTTAATTGATGAATTAATAATTAGTTGTTAATTAATAAAAATTAATTAATTCGTAATTAATTATGGTAATTGTGTAATTTATTTTAGGTGTGTGTTGTGCATATTATAGTGTTAAAGAATGCGTATCCAATGAATGTTTATTATTCTTTTTTATTAATAATAATTTGTAAAATCATTATTAATTATGTTAATTACAGAAATAAATGTAAATAAAAATTGTGTTTTTATGTTGTGGTGTTATAGGGTAGGAAATAAAATAAATACATGTATGCTTTGAATGTATTTTTTGTTTGTTAATATTTGTTTATTTTAAATATATATTGTTCGTAAATGTATTTAATAATTTATTTTACATAATTTCGATGTTAACTGGCTGCTGGTCAGATTATTGGTAGAGTTATTGCCCACCACCTACCAATATCTGGCTTTTAATCTCAATAAATCCTCTCTTGTGGCCCTGTCCGGATTTTTACACAGGTCCCTCATACTTAGGGGCCGATTCCGTTCCGGTTCGGAAGGGCACCGAACGTGATCTGGCCTGATAAACTACGAGCAGTACGCGTGTTTTCCACCCGACTCGTAAAGCTGTACGAGCGAGCAAGTATGATGCGAGCTACGTGAAATTCACCGACCTAGTCATTCCCGGGTCCGAACCGCTCCGTACGTCTCGGTCGGAAGCTAACCGTGGCGTGCAATGGATGCGATATACGACTGAGCCAGTACGATGCACACGTCGGACAGCCTGTGCGAGCCGGAGTGTCCGGCTCGCAAAACGTCCGGGTGGTTGCCTTTGGGGGTCCGCGTCGGACCCCCTGTCACCCGCAGCCCTACGACTCGGACACAGGGGGAGACCCAAGGGTCCCCCCAACACAGGCATGTACGGTGCGGATGGCACCAACACGTACCCACTGTAGGGGGCGCCCTTGTGTGAGACGTACCCATTCAGTCAATGGGAGCCCATGTACGCGTCGTACGACCGGCTCCCATTGTTTTCTATGGGAGTCCGACCGAACCGAGTCTGGAAGCATACGGCTGCATCGTATTCGCTCGGTCGGACTGCAGGACTCCGGCTCGGTTGGAAAACACTCCGGATCCGGCTCGATCGGAGTGCTTTCCGACCCGGATCGGAATCGGCACCTTAATGTCTTGCACCAGTCTGCAATATGTTTAAACCATGGCAAGCTTTTTGCACCATTAATCATCATAACCTCCCGTAAAGAATTTCAATAATCAGTAAGTTGGGGGGTTATCCTTAGGCGCAGCCAGTAGGTGAAGGGTTTCAGAGCAGCCAAGTCCCCAATTCTCTTTAACCCAAGATCACAGAAAAGGGGAATGAGAGGAGTTGTAATCGGTACCGAAGTGAGAGATCTAACAAAAGTGTTTTTGCAGGTTGTTAACTTATTAACGGAGGTGTAGCCCCAAATCTCAGCTCCGTACACGGCTCCACTTTGGGCTTTTGCATGGTAGATTTCCAGTGCTGGGGATAGGGGTTGAGTGTAAGATTGTTTATAAAATCTTAGTATAGATCTGGACCTTTGGCATAGGATTAAGTTGCTCTTGTTTAGTTGGTATTCCCAATTGAGTTACTCACTCAAACCAATGCCTAGATAATCAAAGTTTTTAACTTGCTCCAGGGACTCATGTGTGATCCTGATCACCCGAAGGCCACCCCGTATTTTCCCAAACACCATGTATTTTGTCTTGGAGGTGTTGAGTTGCAATCTCCGATCTTAATAAAATTCTAAGAATCTATCCAATAATATTTGCAGGCCCATTGGTGTCTTAGATATTAATAAGGAGTCATCTGCAAAGAGCAGGATAAGGACTTTTACCCCGCTCAGGGAAGGAGCATTGTTCTTGCTAACCCTTAAATAACGTGCCACATCATTGATGAACAGGGAAAACAGCATGGGGGCGAGAACGCAACCTTTTCGCACCCCACGCCATATCGGTATCTTCTCAGTTAGTTCACAGTTTTTCCCCCATCTGACTTGGGCATAATTATCCATATGGAGTTGTGCTATCATTGTTACCAGATCTACAGGGACACCTTTGATCTACCATAATCTTCCACAACAAGTCACGTGGTACTAAATCAAACGCAGCTCGCAGATCCAGGAAAGCTACATAAAGCTTCTGCTTCCTGTGTAGCACATATTTCCAAGTTAATAGAGTGAATCTGAAAGCTTGATCACACGTGCTTATTTTGGAGCGAAAGCCCGCCTGGTATGATGACAGTATCGTATGATCGTCCATCCAGCATTGTCATTTATCCAGGCTTGCCTGGAAAAAATCTTTTGTAAATTGTCTATCAGGCTGATGGGTCTGTAGTTGGAGGGGATAGCAGCATCGCACTTTTTATAGATGGTAATTATCTCAGCTCCCCTCCATGTTTCTGGAATATCCCCACCAGCCAATATACAATTAGACAAAAGATTTATATAGGGGCCCATATCATTGGTTCCGATTTATACAGGTCAGCCGGGATCAGATCAGGACCAGGGGCTTTTCCTGCCTTTAATCTACTAATTGTTAACAGAGTGTCTTCTAGGCTGAAGGCCAATGCTGAGTTATTAGCATTCGCCGCTAAAATGGTGGTATCTGGGAGGTGGTCGGCCCTATAAGAGTTAGAACTACCCTGCATCTCTGTTCCCGAATATAATTTTGTAAAGTGGTCCATCCAGGTCTCCGGTTGAATGTGATAGCTAAGAGTGAGAGCATTCTCCTTACTCCCATTTGAGACAATGTGCCAAAAAAGGCGACTGTCCCTACATTGGGCGGCCATGACCAGGCCTTGCCAATTTTCGTCAGCGGCGTCTCGCTTTAATTAGCGTTACTTCGTAGCTGTTGCGAGCCCGGAATACTTCGGATCTGAAGTGCACTCTTACTGCTAGTTGCAGGGCCTCCTTGGCTTTCTTACAGCCATTGTTGAACCACTGGTTTACCCCAATACTAGGAGGCCTTCTACTAGTGCTATTTTTAGTGAAGACAATCTGTAAAGCTTCAAAAAATGTATGATGGACCGTTACGATATGGTTTAATTCCAGTGGTTGTGTACTTCCCACACTGCTGCACAGATTGGTTAAAAACAGAAAAAAAGCTTATAAATTCAAGTATATATGCCCTGATCATCTTGGACTTTAGGCCACGCAACTCTTCTTCGGTTATTGGTTACGCGCGGCTCCTCGTTTTTAGAGATATGACTTAAAAAGTTCCTATTCAAATCAGTACCCCTCAATTTTAATAAAAATGAATTCTGATCACTATCCAGCACTGTCCCTACTGTTTCACACACTGAAGTGGGAATAGTAACTTTTACACCTCCGCTATCCAACACTTTACCTACTCTTGCACTCACTTGAGTGGGAATAGTAATTTTTACCCCTCCGCTATCCAATGTTTTCCCTACCCTTGCACTCTTTGGAGTTGGAATAGTAATTTTTACCCCTCCGCTATCGAATACTGTCCCTACTGTTACACTCACTGGAGTTGGAATAGTCATTTTCACCCCTCCGCTATCCAATACTTTCCCTACTGTTGCACTCTTTGGAGATGGAATAGTAATTTTGACCCCTCCGCTATCCAATACTTTCCCTACTGTTGCACTCACTGGAGGGGGAATAGTAATTTTTACCCCTCCCCTATCCAATACTTTCCCTACTGTTGCACTCTTTGGAGTTGGAATTGTAATTTTTACCCCTCCGCTATCCAATACTTTCCCTACTGTTGTACTCACTGGAGTGGGAATAGTAATTTTTACCCCTCCCCTAGCCAATACTTTCCTACTGTTGCACTCTTTGGAGTTAGAATAGTAATTGTTACCACACCGCTATCCAACATTTTCCCTACTGTTGTATTTATGTACTGTGAAATGTACGTTGTAATTTTTTAGTTACATTTTGTATTAGTTATAAAATGTTTATTTTTAAATAATGATAATTGTTCATACATTATTTTTAAGTAAATATATGCATATGTATACATTATTATGTTTGTGTTTTTATATTTTTTAAATAAGTTTATTTGTAATATTTAGTTAAAATGTATATTAAATTTAATTTGTTTTGTTAAAAATAATATTAATATTTAATATATTTAATTAATTGTATTTTATTTTATATATATGTGAAAATTAATATTTTTTACTTCTATATTTTTTACATCAGTATATTTTATTCGATATTTTTGTACGTACCTGTTTAAGTATAGGGAGTCGATATTTTTTGCATTCTATATTTTTACTTCAATATTTTTGTCATTGATATTTTTTACATCGATATTCCATCAATGAACCTGATGATGCTAGTCCTTAGAAAGTCTTCTACATCAGCCTACACAAATTGCACCCCCATTATCTGAAATCAGTACCTCTGGGAACCCCTCCCGCATGAAAATATCTTTCAGAAATCTCACCACAGCTTTAGAATTGGGCTCACCCATGAACTTGACATCAGACCAATTAGAATAATAATCCATGAGCATGAAAGCATATCGTGAGTGAGGAGGAAGTGCATTAAAAGGCCCCACTAAGTCACTCTCAAGTTTTTGCCAACAACCAGAAGGAACAGAGGAGAAGTAGCCATTTTCAAAGACTTATTGCTTGTGGCACACACCACACAGTTTTTCACCAACCGATCAATTTCACTATCCATTTGTCGCCACCAATATGCATTTCTGGCAAGTGTTTAAATGTAGACCTCCTTCGAAATCAAGAGACTGAAGAAGAACATTTGTTTCTGTTCTGGTCTAAATCTGGACTCACCAATTGTGCCCAAATGTGTTTCAAATGTATCATACCACTGTTTCCAAGGTATGGGTGGGTCACTCAGTGTGTCCAGAAAAGATGGTGGAAACAGGCTGCATTGTAGGTTAATACCAAACACAACTATGAAATGCAGACAAGAACACCAACAGTTTTTAACCAAATAAGTAATGTATATGAGGATAATTTTTACTTACGCGCTTACTCACAGGATATCAATGCCAAGGAAAGTGAAGCTTGCAAACAGCACACTCAATCGAAGACTGCAAACAGCCAGGAAGATGCTCATGTGAATGGAGTACACAGCGAATAGACATGGAAGATAAAAATATGAACACTCAGAGCAATGTAAGCCCCTATGAAAACAAAGGTGTGCCTGTCACCGTGAGAGGCACCAACATTCAAACAACATACTTGTTGCGGTTGTCGCTGAAGATACTTCTGTCCAACTGTTGTTTGTTGTGACTGTCAAGACACAGGTGGAACTAAATGTATCTTCAACTAAATATATAAAAAATTGACCTCTGATAAAGTTCCACTGCACCTCATGAAGCTGCTATGGAAACTGATTAGAGGCGTCATGTGTGCGATTATTTTCACCTCTAGTCAGTGAACTATACATTGTGAGTTACGGTAAATGCAATGTAAATATTTCCAATGTCATAAAATGGCTGTTGAGCTGCGTGACTGAAACTGACACCCAGTGCATTATTTGGGCAGGGCTGCGCCGCAGGCCTCCCCGCTGCGCTGCCTTACGGCAAAAGGAGAGGGCAGGAATGCGCTGTATCTATATGATACTGCGCGTTCCTGTCCTTTTCCCCTGCACAATGGGCTGCTGTGCACCAACGCAGGCACCTTTGCACCATGGTGCAAGGGGGCCTGCATTGCAGGGATGATTGATTCTGTGCAGGAAGGGACCCTTCCTGCACAAAATCAATCCATTCAGGCACTTTCCTTTTTCTATGTGTGCTGAAAAATGAAAGCATGAGAAGGAATGTTTTCATGTCTCTTCATTGCGCCCAGGGCACAAGTCCTAAAAAAAGAAGTGGGGGGGCTAACCTATTTAGGCAAAAATGCAAGGGAAATTATGGCGCGCGACATCACGGCACACGACATCACGGCGCACGACATCACACATGGTATCACAGGAATTGACATCATAGAAAGTGGCATCACAAGCCACGACTTTACAGAAAGTGACATCACAAGAAGTGACATCAGATCTAAAGTCCTCACATATATGTTTGGCAAGTCTATCATGTGTACGTCTAAGCGCATTGCGAGGATAATAGCACAGTGAGCTATAGAAGATTTTTTTTTTAAACATACTTTATTGATTTTCTTTTAATACCTTTACATACCATCAACTTGGTTCAGTTGTACAATTGCATTTTCAACATGGCATTGTGTACATTGCGTTCATGACCTTTTGCCTGCTCCAGTTTAAAAAACAAAAAATACGAATATATCAGTGTGCAGTATCAACAAGTATGTACAGTGATCATTAACTTTGAACGTGTAACCCCATCGTACATATCCCACTCCCTCCCTCCCAGGCCCTGGCAGTCGCTTCCGGATCATAGACCACTATTACGTCCTGAGCTATGGAAGATTATATGTGACTTTTACACCTTGCTATCCCCCAGTTTTATGTAACACATCCTGTACATTCATTTACAAACTTATATAATGTATTGTACATGTAATATGCACGTGTTGATGTAAAGCGCTCTAACACCCTGCATTGGGATGAGTAGGGCTATACAGGAAAAAATAATGCTACTTAAATTATTTCAACGCCTCCTCAGGTATAGTAAGTTTTATATAAATGCAATTTGCTTTGGGTAAATACTGGGAAAGACCCACACATCTGACATTTTTACGGTGCATGCATATCTCCTAAACAGGGACTGAACAAAGTGAAAAGCTGCCTCTCTTCAGTATGTGTGAAGAGCAAACAAAGTGTGCGCCTTTGTTTCCCCTCCGCTTCATTTGCATCAGGTGTGAGGCTCCTGACTGCTCCCAGCAAGAGACTCCGGACAAAAGGAGGCCTGATGAACCCTCAAATTCGGCCTTTGCTATGGGCCCAGCAGGAGTCTTAAATAAGAAAGCACCATCCCCGCCTGCACGTTGTTGCTTGTTGCAGATGGAAAGCAGACAACGTGCAGGCACTGCTGAAAGTGTCACGGTGTTTGGAAATTACACTGGTACGAGTCCAGCACATTTTTCTGTGGGGCCCAAATTCTTGGCAGGGTGGACAGCGTTCCCCCTGTTAAAATAGTGAGTGAACTCCGTCCACCCACGTGTACATCCCTACCCGTGCCCTGATTGTGCCTCCCTAACGCCACCCCTTGGGTGGCGTTAGGTTCTGATGCCTCATAAATCTGGGAATGTGTCAGGTTCCATAGGCGTTGCGTGGGAACACCCACAGCAACACCCATAGAACGCCCCTTTCACACAGTTTTCTGCATGATAGAGGAACATATTTATAAGGCCATTACATGGCCTTATAAATATGCAGTGGCACAGTGCACCACCGGAATGTCAACAAAGTGACGCTAAGGGGGTGCAAAAGTGCCGATAGGGCCTCATAAATGGGGTCCCCAGTTTACAGCAATGTATATTGTGCACTGCCCAATGGTTGAGTTCCCAGCCATTCAAAATGGGCTCTTTTGATGTGTTATGTGTTCGCCATCAAACTTTTTTTGAGAAAATAAGGCTTGTGTTCCTGGTATGCGTCATGCGTTTAAATATATCTGTATCGTTAATCAAGAACTCTCCTTTCATGCTCAAGCTTAAAAAAAGCCACTCTGATGTGCACAGCATCAATTGTTTCTCTAGGAAATAGGCCTTGATGAGCAGCAGCATACGTTATCGACCTAATCCCACCCACTTGCATCGGCTCACAGAGACCCCATAGACATATGTGTCTTCACCGATCTTTACCGCATCACTCTCATAAGTCTTTGTTCACGGGTTTCTGCACTGGGTTAACGACTATCACAGTTGTTGCCAGGACTTTGGGATCGCCCGAGTGTCTGTACCCCCTTAACGACATGCACGGTCATTCCGAGAACTTTGGGCTCGCCCAAATCTAATGCAGAACAGGGATGCAGAAAAGGAAATTTTGATCTTGGGGTGATTCAGTACCACTCCTCACCACATATAATGATGCTAGTAAACACTTGCATGTGGAAACATCGTAGTTTAGCCAGCGTGGTTCACAGGATGTTGAATCACCCCAGACTGCTCGCAGGCACCTCAACAACTGACACTTCTACGCACACAATTCCATTTCCCCCACCATTCCATAGAATCTCTTCGACCTAAGCCTCCAACATAGAATCTTGGTTCAGAACACTACACTTATCTTCCTCAGCAAAATTACATGGCCAAGTCCTCTCCAGCTTTTCACACTTTTCAACGTGGCAGAGAACCACAGGGCTGAGGTAGAAGTCCTTTTTATTGCTGTTCTCCTTCCAAGGTGCTGTTTTATCAAAACTCTTCTTAAGCCAGGTGTCAAATGAGGTGACAGCAGTATCTATTTCTGCTGACTTATCGACCATAACTTGCGAACAGGCAACAATTAGGTGCTGATTCCGAGCCGGGTCGGAAAGCACTCCGACCAAGCCGGATCCGGAGTGTTTTCCGACCGAGCCGGAGTCCTGCAGTCCGACCGAGCGAGTACGATGCGGCCGTATGCTGCCGGACTCGGTTCGGTCGGACTCCCATAGAAGTCAATGGGAGCCGGTCGTACGACGCGTACATGGGCTTCCATTGACTGAATGGGTACTCGCACAAGGGCGCCCCCTACAGTGGGTACGCGTCGGTGCCATCTGCACCGTACATGCCTGTGTTGGGGGGATCCTTGGGTCTCCCCCTGTGTCCGAGTTGTAGGACTGTGGGTAACAGGGGGTCTGACGCGGACCCCCAAAGGCAACCACCCGGACGTTTTGCAAACCGGACACTCCGGCTTGCACCGGCTGTCCGATGCGTGCATCGTACTGGCTCGGTCGTAAATCACATCCATTGCACACCACGCTTACGACCGAGACGTACGGAGCAGTTCGGACCCAGAAACGACTCGGTCGGTGAATTTCATGTAGCTCGCTATGAGTCGGGCGGAAAACATGCGTACGGCTCGTAGTTTTTCCGGCCGGATCGCGTTCGATGCTCTTCCGACCCGGTTCAGATCGGCCCCTTAATGTTAAGTTGGATAAAATGTGCCTTGGGTGATAAAAAGATGTCTTCTTCCTCTTGGGGCCCTAGGGAAAAGACAGTTGTAGGTGAAAAGGTACTAGGTGGTGGATGTACCAGGCCAGATGTCTCAAAGGCCTAACTTCTAGAAAGGGAATGGTGTAGCAGATGACGTCTAATGTGTGTTCGTCAATGTGCATGGTTCTTCCTACCCTTTAAACTAAGTTAAGGTCGGACAAGGATTCAGTTAGATGTTCTGCCACTTTACAGCATGGGTCATCAACATGAAGGTTACAGTCTCCTAGGGCCAGAAAGTTTGCATGTTGTAAGTAAGGGGCCATTATGCCAGAAACAAGGGCCTGACTAAAATTAGTGTCTGGTTTGGGAGGGCGGTAGATAAGGACTCCAGAGATGGCAACATTTTTGGAAATCTTGAGGGTAAAGGCAAGTTCCTCAGCATTGCTCATTAGGTCCAGATGCTGACTTGAGCAGAGAAACCTAGAACGATAAATAATAGCTACTCCACCACCCCCAGTGCCTACTTTGTCTAGATTGAACATCCGTCGGCAATAGTAACTTGAAGATCAGGGCTGGAACTCAGTCTAAGACACACAATTGATGGACAGAATGCAGAACAAATCAAAACATTCACCCCCTGTCAAGAGATCTGGGTTAATTCCGTCATTCTTTTGCTCACCATGCCACCCCAGTTTAGATCTGCCCATATGCAAATCAGTCTTGACCCTGTACCTCATGGAAATAGTCCAGCCTGAATTGCCAAGCCCGGTCCTCCCTGGACTGAAAACAAGCATCCTAGGACTGGTTTTGGCGTTTCACCCCTCATCAGCCAAGATAGCTTGAATCCAGTGGCGCAATGAGCCTGGGACTCACGTCTGGGCATACCCGGCGCACTTAGGGCGAGGAAGCAAAAGGCACACAATTGATGGACGGAATGCAGAACAAATCAAAACATTCACCCCCAGTCAAGAGATCTGGGTAAAATCCATCATTCTTTTGCTCAGCATGCCACCCCAGTTTAGACCTGGCCATATGCAAATCAGTCTTGACCCTGTGCCTCATGGGACAGGTCCAGCCCGAACTGCCAAGCCAGGTCCTCACTGGACTGGAAACAAGCATCCTAGGACCGGTTTCAGGGTTTCACCCTTCATCAGCCAGGATAGCTTGAATCCAGGGGCACAGTGAGCCTGGTATCCACATCAGGGCATACCCGGCACACTTAGGGCGAGAAGGCAAAAGACACACAATTGATGGACAGAATGCAGAGCAAATCAAAACATTCACCCCCAGTCAAGAGATCTGGGTTAAATCCACCATTCTTTTGCTCACCATGCCACCCCAGTTTAGACCTGGCCATATGCAAATCAGCCTTGACCATGTTCCTAATGGGAACAGTCGAGCCCAAACTGCCAAGCCAGGTCCTCCCTGGGCCGTACACAAGCATCCTAGGACTGGTTTCGGGGTTTCACCCCTCACCAGCCAGAATAGCTTGAATGCAGTGGCACAGTGAGCCGCGGACCCACGTCTGGGCATACCCGGCGCACTTAGGGCGAGAAAGTTAAAGACACACAATTGATGGATGGAATGCAGAATAAATCAAAACATTCAACCCCCAGTCAAGAGATCTGGGTTAAATCCATCATTCTTTTGCTCACCATGCCACTCCAGTTTAGACCTGGCCATATGCAAATCAGTCTTGACCCTGTGCCTCATGGGAACAGTCTAGCCCAAACTACCAAGTCCTCCCTGGACCGGAAACAAGCATCCTAGGGCCGGTTTTGGGATTTCACTCTATATCAGCCAGGATAGCTAGAATCCAGTGGCGCAGTGAGCCTAGGACCCACGTCTCGGCATACCCAGTGCACTTAGGGCAAGAAAACAAAAGACGCACAACTGATGGACGAATGCAGAACAAATCAAAACATTCACCTGGAAATCTTGAGGGTAAAGGCAAGTTCCTCAGCATTGCCTAATATGTCTACATGTTGACTTGAGCAGAGAAACCTAGAACGATAAATATTAGCTACTTCCACACCCACAGTGCCAGTCTAGACTGAACATCCGTCGGCGATAGTAACTTTAACATCAGGGTTGGAACTCGTTCTAAGGCAGGTTTCAGTGAGAAAAATAATATCCCAAAAATTATCATGAAGAATATTCATTTTCCTTTACCAATAAGACTGTATATGTATACATTCATTAGGATTCTCTTTCACATATAGAAGCCCTATTTCACATATAGAAGGCCATTCCCATACTAAAACAGGCCAAGCCTCTAGTAGATGATTCTTAGTTACACTTCTTAGGCCAAAACCGTATTAGAGCCCCTCTCTTCACCTTTTCATCACACTCAGAGCATATTTACAAGCCACTATCGCCACCACCACGTCACTTTCAGGGACGTTGTGATGGTGATAGGTACCCTGCCTTATTTACAAGACAGCGGTAAGCCACTTAACGTGGCTTAACGCTGCCTTGAAAATAAAGCACCCTTCTATGCTGTATTTATAGTGAAAGGGGAGGGAAATGGGTGTTGCCGTGGGCGTTCCACCGCAACACCCATTGATTTTAACCCTGCCTCCAATTTACAAGTGCAGTGTAAATAGGTGGCAGCGCCAACATTAAGACCAGGGAAAACCTGGTCTTAAACAGGCAAAATGAGGAGAAATGCTTTATTTCTCCTCGTTTTTGCTGTTTCTATGTGTGCTGCCTTGTGCAGCACACATAGAAACAACAAATTGCCTATGATTGTTTATGTGCAGGAAGGTCCCCCTTCCTGCACATAAACAATCATTTAAAAACAAAATGACGTTTTGCAACTTCTTAGTGTGCTGCATTAGGCAGCACACATAGAAGTTACAAAACGGCATTTAAAGATTGTTTATGTGCAGGAAGGGACACCATCCTGCACATAAACAATCTTACATAAACAATCTTACCCCCAATGCAGACAACCTTGCACTATGGTGCAAGGGTGCCTGCGTTGGCGCTAGGCAGCTGAACTCAGCACCAGCACTAGGGGAAATGCAGGGGTGCGCCGCATTCTTGTGAATACGGCATATCCCTGCGTTTTCAGAATGGAGAAGCATGGGGTTAACAATGTTTGCTTAACGCCACGCTTCTCCATTCTGCTGTAAATATGCCCCTTAAAGTACTGGACACCAATAATGGTTTTGTATACCATAGTGAAAAATGTACACATTTCTCTACAGTAGAATGAGCTTCTTATTTATAGTGAGGTGGGAACTGTGAATCCTCAAATTTCTGGAGATAACTCCGATTAAGGAGCAAAAGGTACTGCCTGAATTTCTTTCCCAGTATTACCCCCTGCCCTCTTTACCCATGGTACAGGAAATTCAGTCAGTAGATTCTACTGCAAATTTAGGGTCTCATTTACAAGGTTTTTGCGCAGGGCAGCGCCGCAAGGCAAAAGAAAGGGGCAGGAAAGCACCGTATCTACCAGATACAGTGCATTCCTGTCCTTTCCCCCAGCGCTGGTGCACAAGGGGCTGTCATGCGTCAACATAGGCACCCTTGCGCCATGGTGCCAGGGTGTCTGCATTGTAGGGGTGATTGTTTTTGTGCTGGAAGGGACACCTTCCTGCACAAAAACAATCACAAGAGGTTTTTTCTTCTTTCTATGTGTGCTGCAGACTACAAGGCTGTCTTTCAGTTGACGGACCAATAGAGTGCTGCAAGTACTGTACAAGTGCAAAAGAAAGAAACAGTCAAGGACAGGCTGGGTATGGAAAAATCAGAATTAGGATTTTTTTTAAAGAAAATAATGAGAGGAAAAACCTACCAGTCACAAAATCATGTTGCTATTTGACAAAGGGGGTAAATATATTTGTCTATCTAAACAGTATTTTTCACTGCAATGTTTTTACATAGAACTATGTGATCACAGACAAGTAGTGACTGCACATGGCGAAAAAAAAAATCCAGCTTTTTGCAAAAGTCTCTACTTTCCAGTCTAGTGCAGCAGACATGAAACATTCTTAAGGTTATTGAAGTTGTGTGTGAGACTGTTTGGCTCAACATTTTCGATCTTTTGTGAAATTAACTTGCATGAATTTAGTACTTTCAAACATTGCTATACAGAGAGCACCAGAATTTGAAGTACTTCTAAGCGGGACCCACCACCTTTCTGGAGAGAATCCACTCAAGAGGATGAGCGGACATTTCACATGCTCATTCTATGTTTGGCCACTCAGCTGAACATGCCAACAAACTTCCAATTTTGCAAGCTAGAATGGTAGTTTTGAAGACCCATTGGGAACGGGGCTGACATTCCTAACCCATTTCATGCAGGTCAATGGAAATGACAAGATTATCATAAGCTGACGTGCCTCAGGACCAGGTCGAATCTTTGTACCCATACCTAAATATCTATTCACCTCATATATCCCTCTGTCGCCCTAGGGGACTCTTTCGCACAGTGTCAACATCTTTATGGTCTTAAAGTCAGCAGCCTCTTGGGGATAATTCTGCCACATTTATCACCTCATCAGAACCTATAATGCCAGATGGGGAAAAGAGAAGAAGTAAAAAAGATGGCAACATCGCACAGATAGGACTAAAGAGCAACTGGTAGTGCCAGAAGAGCCAGGCTGACAAGTCAATGTGCTGGCTTCTTTGTGAGTGCCTTTGGGTGTGTAGTGGGGTTTGCTATACCGGTTTTCTAGTTTTGTGTGGGTTGGTATTGTGAACCTCTTTTCATAATGGCTAGAATTCAGCAGTAGGCAGCAGTGTGCAGGCGGGTGACATACGGCAGGTGGCGCAGTTCTCCTTTCAAAATAGATCTACTACCACCTGACCCATGCTGCAAATTCACGTTTGTCAAGTTCCTCACTCGCCAAATCTGTTTCGTACCTTGTCGCTGATTGCTCCAATGAATTCCCAAATACAAACCCCATTTAAAGTACCGGCAGCAGCTAATTGGCAAAGAGAACAGGAGCAACCCATAGCCCAGAGATGGACGTGGGTTACACAATAAATATTGAAACAGTATCCAACAAGATATTATTCTAGAAGGATAAGCATTTAGCAGTGCTAAATTCACTACAAACAATAATCAATGGTACTGTTAGAACTGGGGTTTCTGGTTGTCAGAGTATGCACCCTGTAAAAGCAGGAACCACCACTCTAGTCAGGGTAAGCTAGATACACACTAAAAGATAACCTGTGCTCACCCTTTGGTAGCTTGGCACAGAGCAGTCAGGCTTATCTAAAGAGGTAATGTGTAAAGTATTCGTGCAACACACATACACAGCAACACAATAAATACATCACAAAAATACTCCACACAGGTTAGACAAACAGATTATATTGTTATGAGTAAAACAAGACTAAACCGATAAAAATTAATAAATAAATAGAACTGAAGTTATGATTTTTAAAAGAATAAATAAAAAAGTAGTGCTTGTTTCTATGTATGCTGCACAAGGCAGCACACATGGAAACAGCACTGTTTAAGACCAGGTTTTCCCTGGCCTTAATTTTGGCCCTGCCTCCAATTTACGCCACCCTTGTAAATAGGGGGCAGTGTCAAAATCCATGGGTGCTGAGGTGGAACACCCAGCGCAACACCCATTGCCCTCCCCTTTCACACTTAGTACAGCGTGAGAGGGGGCCTTATTTAAAAGGTGGTGTTAAGCCAAATTCTCTTAACGCTGCCTTGTAAATAAGGTGAAGCTTGTATCGCCACCGCAACGTCACTGAAAGTGGCGTTGTGGTGGCGATAGGGGCTTGGAAAAATGTCTCTTTGTCCCTAACTCCTCCAACTAAGACTACATAATCCACCTGTCACTTTTCATTATGTAGAGAATGTTAGCTTTGACCAGAGTCATGAGGTAGGCATCTGGTCCATCTGCAGTCCATGCAAAGAAATATTTCTTGAAATCAGAACAGGTACAAACGCTGCCATTTATCCCTAACCCCACTTGCTGATTTGTGATCTTTTTTAATGATCTCTGGGGCAAGAGAGAGACCTGGTCTAATTATCGGAGACATAGAAAGAAGAAGGCATGGCTTGTGATATAGATAGACTATGCCATCCACTTGGAACTCAGGAGCCATTCGACAGCTCTCTCAATCTTGGATATATTTCTAGGGTGTTCTTAAAATTGCCAGGGATCGTGTTGCCACTTTTTCTTCAAACAAAATCTGGCATTTAAGCACAGCCCACCTAAAAGTGAGCACCCCTCTGCAGCACCCTTTTTTATTACCAACAGCCGCGGTCCGTGCAGGTAACAGCGGTGGGGCCGGGTAAGGGGGGATTTCGAGAGACGATGCCGAAGGAAAAATAATTATTTATTTAATTTTCCTTCGCCATCGTCCCTTGAAATCTCCCCTTACCCGGCCCCGCTGCTGCTACCTGCATGGACCGCGGCTGATTACAAATAGATACACATGTAAGTATATATACACAGACACATGCCTACCTCATCTTGTATTTTTACTTACCACTAGTTACCACAGTAGTGCAGGTGGTAGCATTGCTAATAAGAGTTGCCAGTATCTAAGAAAGTAGAAGGCGGAGTTTGCAGCAACAAGATTCGAATTTATCACCTTCCAGATGCCTCCGCGAAAATAGAACATTGAGATATGTTACCAGCTATATTTGCTTGGCAAATGTATCGAATGGTAAACTGGTTTATAAGATTATGGCACCTGTTGTAGAGATGATCTGTGTGTGTGTGCCAATGAATGAGCAGGGTGGAAATGCACTTCTTAAAGAGCTCTGTATGCCACCCTCCTCTTGCAAGTTTGAAATGTCATAAATGATCTTGGAAGGGTAATGTGCCTGCTGCTACAAGCACTGCATCAAACCTGCCAATCGCATTTTCACATTCCAAATATGATTCTACGGAATGGGAAAGTATAGGTGTAAAAGTTGGACCAGTGGGAGTAGAAAGGAGTGCGGGAGACTGAGGAAAAGGAAATGGGCTGCCGGGCGCCAACGCAGGCACTTTTGCACTATGTTGCAAGGGTGCCTGCGTTGCGTGGATTATTATTTTGTGGAAGAGGTGTGGCGCCGCGGCCAGGGCGTCTGACTCCGGAATCTGGGGATCACGGTTCGATCCCCTGCGCTGGCGGCATATTAGCCCAGCACCATGTGACTCTGGGCAATAGCTTGCTTAATCTTTCCGACAGCCCCCAGCGCCTAGAGACCCTTACGGGTGATAGTTCGTGCTTTACAAATGTGGATTATTATTTTTGTGCAGGAAGGGAAACCTTCCTGCATAAAAACAATCCCAAGAGGTTTTTAGGTCTCGCCTGACCCAGCCATGCGTTGGTCTGGCGAGACTTATTGAGAGGGCTCCAAAAAGTGCTACCAGGCCAACCTAGAGCTACAGTGCATGTGCGCGGGCGCGCGTGCCGCGCTTTACCGCAATTACTTTCACTTTCGCGGCCGCACGGCTGCTTTGATGTTTGATCGTGATAGCGATCGCGATCACTTTCACTTTCGCGGCTGCAGGGCCGGTTTGCATAGCCAATAGGTCTCGCTTTTGGGACCTTATAAGTATTTAGTTATGCAACTGTTGCATGGCTAAACACTTATAAGGTCCCAAAGGCGAGACCTATTGGCAATGCCAATGCTTGTTTCATCCTGCTATGTGTTCTGCAGAATGCAGCACACATAGAACGAGGAAAAACGAGGGGAAATAAAGATATTTCTATTGCCGAGATCAGGTGTTTGCATGCCGCAGGTCGCGGATTCAAACCCCATTAAGAAAGCTTAGAGGGTAAATGCACCTGCCAAGGAAATGAGTGAGTAATATATTAGGGGCATATCAGCAAGGCGAGGTGATAGAATTATCACCGCTTTTGCGGCCGTTTTCGGCTGAAAAGCGGCGATAATTTTATCACCTAATTCGCAAGCTCACGCTAACGCGTGAAAACTTGCATTAGCGTAGGAATTCCTAACGCCCAGCTTTGCATCTCTAATGAGATGCAAAGTGGGCGTTCCTGACATGACAGGAGAAATGTCGCTAAGCAACATTTCTCCTATCATCAAGCCCCACGCTATGAAGCATAGCGGCAAGAAAAGTAGCGATAACCCCTGTTATCGCTACTTTCCTTATGCCTGCTTCAGGACTGATTTAGCCATGATATCCTATGGAAGGTGGATATCATGGATAAGTTTGTGAGTCCCTATCATCAAGCTAACACCACATTGCGTGAGATTATCGCTGGGTTTCCAGCTATAATCTCACGTTAGGCAGTTAGCGTGAGGATTTTTATCGCTTTTGAGATAAGCGCTGCTAAAAGCACGCTATCTCAGCGATAAAAATCCACGCTAGCCGGCGATAATTATCCTAGCGCTAAGTGCGCTGAGCGATAATTATCGCCGGTTGTTGCTGATATGCCCCTTAGTTTCTTATTTCATGACCACTTAGTTCACAACAAGCGCATGGGGCACTGATGGGTATTTCGATGTTCACCCCACACCTTACCAGGATATTTTCTGGGTTGATTGTTGGCAGCGCGGGTACTACTGACTACTAAGGGTGATCGATTGGGATGGGGGAGGGCTGGGAGGTTTAGTTTAGGCAGATTTATCTTGTTTATTGTCCCTTTTTGTTCTTGATTTTGTAAGGCACTTATGTCACTGCTAAAATTATACGTCTTGGACTCTACAACTCACCGCACATGAACAGTCAGTAGAGGCATCCTTGCATAGAGAGGCATGCACACCTTTTTAGCCATGTATCACCGAGTACCTGCTTAGCTGTTCCATTTGGCAATGGCGTATGTTACACATTCCGTAGTCTCATAATGCTGTCCAACGTTTTATGCACTGGACTTTTGTCGGAATGGCCCATATTGCCCAGCTTTGTTAACCCCTTACCTTCGTTTAAAATTCAGTAGAAGAGATTCAAACAAAAAAAAAATGAGTTGCACAGAAAATATGCGATAGATCAGAGGGTTAGCACAAGTTAAGCAGCAATACGTGTGTAATCTGCATTTCCCTGAGTATAATTCTTGTCAGACAGATCCCACATATCAAGACACCCACAATGTAAGCTCTCCAGGGCATCTGAACTCCCCGCTTTAGCAGTTACAGAGGCGGGCTCTTCATGGGCCTCTTCTGTCTGCAACTCCACAGACAAAAGTTCGCAATTAAAGATATAAGAAAGAAAGAAACATGGGTTGATAGAAAAGGGAAAGAAGGATGGATGGTTGAAATGAAGGAAAGGAGAAAGAAAGGTAGGAAGAGTGATAAGACTGATGAGTGGGGGGGTGATTGGGTGGATGGATGGGTGAATGAATAGGTACAGGACAGGTGAAAGGATGGCAGAGTAGTTGGATGGATGGATGGATGGATGGATGGAAGACTTTATTTGGGAGAGGATGCAGTCTTATGGCAAGAGTGATCGACCTCGAGGCTGGGGATCCAGGTTCGAGTCTCGACAACAACGCTCAACATCCTGTGATTCTGGGCAAATCACTTAGGGCCTCATGTAGGTAAATAAATTTTACCGGTTCTTAAATACCGAGCCGTACCGAATCGGTAAATTAGAATCGGTAAGTTATATGTAGGTAAAAATTCGGTAACAGTTACCGATTCGGTAACAATCGGTAAATACGAATCGGAATTCACCGAATCGGTAAATACCGAGGTGATAATTACCGATTCGGAAAATACCGAGGTGGTATCTACCGAATCGGAAAATACCGAGGTGGTATCTACCGAATCGGAAAATACCGAATCGGTACGTACGGATTCGGTAAATAACATCACATGACTTGACGAAACAGCTAATCCTGTGCAACGACAGCCCACCCAACCAGGAACTGCCCACACCCAGGCAGGTGTACACAATTAGCCGAAGTGGCCACACCCAGGCAGGTGTACATAATTAGCCGACCCTGGAGAGGCTCGGAGTGCAGAGGAGAGGCAGGGAGCAGTTGCATGTGCGAGCGGGAAACGAACAGCATGTCCAGCCAGAGCACACAGAAAGACGGAGGGGAAAGGAGGAGGAAGCTCAAATTCAGCCCCAAGGAACTCCAGGTGCTGGTGGAGGAGGTGGTGAAGCAGCACCAGAAGCTGTTTGGGAGGCAATCCCTGCAAGTGCCTGAGGCCGAAAAGCGCAACATATGGCTGGCCATCCAGGCGCAGGTCAATGCTGTGGGAGTGACCCACAGGGAAATTGAGGTCCTCAAAAAGCGCTGGTATGACCTGAGGATTGTGACCAAGAGGAAGATGGGCGACATCCAGAAGGAGGCCAGCCAGACCGGAGGTGGAACCAACAGGGCACCTGCCCTCACCGAACTGGAGGAGCTGGTGGCGGCCACACTCGAGCAAGAGAGCGTCGTGGGTCTTGGGGACACCGACAGCTCTGCCAGAGCCGCAACACACCAAGGTAAGACGAAAGCACAGCAATGTAGCCGCCCCTACCCCTATCCCACATCCCCCATTGTGAAACGAGAATCACACTGCAGTCCACACGTGTCAGTGCAGACAGGCAATGCATTCCGGGAGATGTAGTCAGGGCAACACTAACCATGACGTAAATGTCACAGGGCAACAAGGCATGTCACGCACTCGAGGCACAAGGAGACAGAGGACAGATTGGAATGTGAAATGATTTATTGTGACGCTTGCAATGCAGCCCTTCGGGGACACTGAGCCAATGTTGTTTTTCTGTCCACAGATGTGACATCATGCAGTACAGGGCATGCTGCAGGGGAGACGGCACACCGGCCACAAAAATCACCTCTAGCCACCACGAGTTCAGACCAGGGAGCAGGCCCACTTTCAGCCGCACCACCTACGCAGCCAGCCGCGCCGCACACAGAGCCACCATCACCTCACCGAGAGCCAGCATCACCACCACCAGAGCCAGCATCGCCACTCATGTTCGATTCACCGGCCACATCTCCGCTTGCAGGTGTAAGAATGAGGAGGCGTCCAGCAGCCAGGCTACGAGCCTTAGACACCTCGTCAGACGACAGCATGGGCCCAGAAGACCGCACCGGGCCCCAGGAAGGGAGCCATCCCACTGTGCCCCACACCTCACAGGCAGCACAGACGGGAGCAAGAGGGCGCCGCAGGTCGCGTGTCCAGAGTCCACCAGCACCCACTGACGGCCATGGTGTCTTCTTGGGGCTCGAGGGCCAAATGTTGAAGCAACAGCGCCTGCAATCAAAGGCAGTAATGTCAATCCAGAGGCACATGCGGGTGATGAGGACAAGCTTAGTCAACATGGACACAAACATTGGCGGCATGGCTGCGGGCATTCGGGACATGTCCCAGTCAATCCAGCAGTTGTGCAGCAAATTAGATGCTGACATCGAAGCACGGCGCCGGGAACGCCAGAGTAGGGACACTACCAGCAGGGCACTCAACCGTCTGGCAACTGCGACTTCCCTACTTTGCCGGCGCTCTGTGACGATGCAGGAGGGCCTAACACAGTGCTGCAGCGACCTGTCACGGGGGATGGTGCAGGTGACAAGTGCACTAGGGGTGCTATTGACAAGTCAGGCGTCGACAACTGCTGCAGGGGATGCTGCGGAGAGCATCGACACCAGCAGCAGCATCACACCCCCCGTCCCAGAAGCACGCAGGAGCAGCAGGCGGCTTGGGGTTGGCTCTAGTGAGGATGCACAGGCCGTGCAATCCACCACTGCAGCGCGTATGCGCAAACATTGATGTGGCCCTGCTTATCCACTTGCCATTGGGTGACGTAACCCTGGACATACTCATTGTATAGATGGCATATTGCCAGATTGGCCTGTTCATGTGTTCATGGCGTGGTGCCACATTAAACTACGTCATGACTTCTCACGACTCGCTGTGTCCCCTCACTTACTCAGAAATAGTTGCATGTGATCTCTGCCCGTCTCTCTCTCCCATCGATTGCAGTTGGCACTCTAGCTGCGCTGCCCTCTGGCTGGCGTGACTCATCCTCGTTGTCCTCAAAATATGTTAGTTCCACATCTGTACCTTTTTTCGTGGCAAGGTTGTGCAGCATTGCACAAGTGGCAATTATCTTGCAGCAGGTGATGGGTTTGTACTGGCGTGCGCCTCCGCTCTTGTGGAGGCAGCGGAACCTGCTCTTCAGCAGTCCAAACGTGCGCTCCACCACATTGCGTGTAGATTTGTGGGCCACGTTGTATCGTCTCTCACTCTGGGTTGCTGGGTGTAGGTAGGGAGTGAGGATGAATGAACGGCATGCATATGCACTGTCGCCTGGATGAGTAAAAGGGAACCATCAGTTACATGCCTCTATACACTCTGATTTGCAGGTTTCAAGGGGCGTCACTGTTACTTACCCAGCAGGTATCCCTCTCCGAATTCTCCGGCTCTCAGTCGTGTGTAGATCCCACTATTCTGGAAGATGTAAGAGTCGTGGGTGCTCCCAGGAAACTTTGCAACAATATCTGTGATGATGTTCCCTGCATCACAGATCACCTGCACATTGATGGAGTGGGTGGACTTCCTGTTCCTGTAGATGTGCTCTGTGTCAGCTGGAGGACAGATTGGGATGTGTGTACCATCAATACAGCCGATGACATGGGGGAACTGTGCCATGTGATAAAAGTCTGTTTTTGTTTTCTGCAGTGCAGCCTGTGTGTTTGGGAAGCTTATGTAGTGGTGCATTCTCTGCATCATGGCATCCAGGAACTTCCTGAAGAAACGTGACAGGCAACTCTGGGATACCCCACCCACCGCAGCTATCACCACCTGATAACTGCCGGATGCCAACAGATGTAGGCTGCAGAGCACCTGCACATGTGGGGGTATGGCGTGCGCCCTTCTTATTGGCTGGTCCAGGAGTGGGTGAAGGTCCCTGATTAAGTCCATGATGGTTTCGGGGTGTAGCCTGTACCTCTCATGTATCTCTGCATCAGTCAGCTGGAATAGTGTGATGCGCTGTCTGTAGATTTGTTCCTCCCGTCGCCACACCCTCAGTCCTGCTGCCTGTAGACGTAGGCGCCTTGCAATGACGTACATGGCGGCCATGTTGTCCACGCAGTTGCATTTTGGGATTGCTTATGTGCATTGTTGATGGTTACCACCTGCTTTCCATCCGTGTTAATTACCGACTCTTATTTACCGATTTTCCTGGATTTCTTAATTACCGACTGCTCCTACATGTCATTTTAAATTTTTACCACTTCATATTTACCACTTCATATTTACCGATTCGTTAATAATGTATTCGGTAAATATGAATCGGTATTTTAGGATTCGGTAACTATGAATCGGTATTTACCGCCTCATATTTACCGAAAAGTGGTTTTTGGACTCCTACATCTTACTTGTCTGAATACCGGTCGGTAACGGGATATTTACCGAATTTCGGCCGTTACCGACCGGTATTTGGCTACCTACATGAGGCCCTTAGTCTCCCCCTGCCTAGCAAAAATGAGTGTGTTCGGCTGAAACAAAACTGGTGCTACTGTAAAGTGCTCTGATACCTGATATCCTCGGGTCTAGTTCGCACTATATAAAACTCTAAAAAAAATAAAACTTGATGGATCTGTAAGTCAATGGACGAATATGTGGGTGGATGCATGCACAGATGATGGATAAATCAGTGGATGATGAAATGGTGAATGACTGAATGATGGATGAAAGAATACATGGATTACAGATTGCGAAGGTGAGATGGTAATATCAACAGGTGAATGGAAGGGTGAAAGGATGAATATATAGATGCTTGAATGCAAGAGACAAAGGCGCTCCTCTTGTGAGGGTCAGGCTCATTTGCTTCGCTTGCTCGATGCCATCAGAACTTTGGTTCAAAGTTGGGGGTGTTTTTATTTTCTGTTACTCCCTGGTGGGTGCTACATTAGAGTACTAGAGTTAAAAGGCAAGACATTCAAATCAGATTTATTTCTGGTTCCAGCTAAAAAGTCATAAAATAGTTGTATAAAAAATACTAACATTATTTTAAATAATCAAAAAATCATCAATCCCTCAATCACAAGTAAGATATTTCTCATAAACCAGCCTCGGAAAAGAAACATCTTTTTGGTGCAATCCTAATCTGGAATGACCGCAAATTCCATGGGTGCATGCACGCGAACACCCATGCTCCACCCATGGAATGCCTACCACTATGAAATGTAATACAATGCTGCACAAGTCGCTGCATTGTGGTACATTTCTTTAAAAAGAAACGCAAGGTGGTGCAAATCGCCCCTTGCGTGGTTTTGTAAACCTTACTTAAGCCACATTATGTAAAACACTACTTAGGAAGAGCTTAAAGACGTGGCAATTACCACCCATGGAGATGGGTAGCCATGCATTTTACCTGAAAGTTGGTTTTCCAAATAATTTGGAGAAAAAGTGCATTGACAAGAGAGTAAATCAACTCCTCTGGAAAATGTGGGGCTAACAGGAAGGGACCCTCCCTCAAATCCACAAAACACTGGAGAAGAGATGGATTCCACAAGAAGGAATCTTAAGTGTAAATATTTGTGCACATACTGCATGTGGTGAAATATGACCATCCTTTTGCCCATCATACATGTAGGCAATCTGATGTGCAGGCGAAATATCAGAGAAAAATTTTTGTATTCACAAAATATTGTGTAAAGAATATCGAGGACAAAAATAACGTGAATGTATGTTTCTATAGATAAGATAAGTTTAATCAAGTATAACTCTAAATATATGTACCTTGAGGATACATATTCCTTTAAGGTACATAGGGGGATATTCTCAAGAACGTGTGATAATCATCGCAAAATTAGCTTAACACAACTTTGCACATCGCAGTCTATCCCGGGAAAATAACACATTGTTAATGTGGGATTCTCAATCCGGCGGTACCATGCGATAGGCTCATGATAATGCGCCAAATGTCCGCGATAAAGTCAACGTGACGCCGCAAAAATGTGAAACACAAACGCAAAAAAAGCTGCGATGAGGCCAACCGCGATACAAAAATCATCGAAAACCAGCACCAGGCCTGCAATTCACACTCGTCATGCAGGAAAATGCACTATAAAACCAACAAAAAAAGGGAGAAAAAAAGAAACTGCGTAGCACCATGGATGCTCCCGGACAGAGTGCACAGGCCAACGCAAACCCCACAAGCCCCACAGACCACCAGCAAGAAACCTCGTGGTCGGGGAAGGCCAAGGAGAAGAGGAAGAGACAGACGGGATGCAGTCTGCAGGAAAACCAGATCAGCGTCACGGAGGTGACAGAACACTACCATCCACTGAACGTCAATATGACAAACGTGAATACAGTCGGAGTGTCGAGGAGCTCTATGGAGGAGGACAAGAGGCGCTGGCATGATGTGAAAAGCCAAACCAAGCACAAACCCACTGCCAACAGGAACGGCAGCAACGGCGACAGGAGATGGGAGTCCTGCGCCACAGGAGGAGCTGGAGGAAATGGAGGCCACAGTCATCAGGGTGGAGACGGCGCAAGGAGTTGGGAATCCGGACACAGCTCAATAGGACCTGACACAACATCAATAGGGTGAGTAACGACCAGGGACTGGGGAGACAGTGGGAGATGGGCACAATGGCACACATGCATGACGATGTGTAGCACACTGCACACTCACAATGACCCTGGATCATGTCCCTGATCCCCGTGGCACACAGCAGCACACACACATAGCAATAACAGCACATCCGACGACAATGTGGTACAAAGTGCAACACCGACACTGGAGAACTGAGGACACAACTGGGTCCGCTCATGCGCAGAAACAGGCCAATCACATCTAACTTAGCAGGAAACTGTGAGATGGAAATGTACAAGTATAACCTCACATTCGTCATGTTGTCCAAATGTCCACTGTCCCGCATCAAATATTCAGCACCTCCCAAACAGTCACAATGTACATTGTCATACAGTCTACATGTAAACTAGAACAATGCGCCAACATACATGTCAACCCAATGTCAACATGCATCTCCCCTTCACATTGCAGAGGGACAAACAACACTTCCAGCAGAGCAGACCAGACTACTCATCAGTGATGCTGGAGAGGACCACCACACCTTCGACACCGACACCCTACAACAGCCCATGGACATCTAAGGCAACCCACCTCCAGGAGAAGGGCAGCGAAGCTACATAGAGGAGACCCCAGCCCCTGCACAGACCACACAGAAGGAAGCACCCGCCACCATGGCTGGCTCCCAACACTTCACCTCGGCACACATCGCATTCCAATTCCAGGTGTCAGAATGTCAAAAGGAGGTGGCCGAACAAGTGCGGGTGGGGTCAGAGCTTATGGAAGCCGATCTTGATCACATACGTGGGTGTTCAAGTCCCATCAGGGACCACCTACACCCCACAAAGGGGACCCACACCTCGACAGAGACACATGCATATGCACATTTCCTGCAATGCACCACGCCCAGAGCCCCGGAATCATCATTCACACCCCCACGCTGGACCTCCATACAATGGCCCAGTCCACTCCTCTCACGTATTGAGTGGGTGACGACAAAGCTACATGTCCAAGGTCTTACCCGCTGCCAGCGGTGACATGGTTGCATCCGCTGTACACGGCACAATGTATTTTTGTAGGCCCGTGGCCCTCCTGCATACATCATGACCACACGGACACACGCAGATAGTCTGTAGAACTGGCTATGGGCACGTGCGCCCAGCCCCTTTATTGGCAGGGTCACATGTACAGTGACGCCTGTGCTGGATGTGTATGGGGTGAGTGTAAGCCAGCCCGCATGGAGAGGTTGGTGCTGGCAACAACTTGAACAGTGAACACTATTAAAACGGAAACAGAAAACACCAGTATTATAGAGACAACTGCAGAGCATCATGGTGGTAGCCGGAACAAGTATAGAGGTCACCCAATATGCAAACAGAAGTGTCTGTGAGTTGCAGTGCACTGAGGTTGGGGCACTAGCGTGCTCATGTGAAGAAAATGTCTAGGATTGTGTCCCTTCGCGATATTCCTGATACAGCTGCAGTGGGGTGTGTTACACCTGCATCATCTTCCTCATCATCGTCCCCGGTCTCCCACACTGCCTGAGGTGACATTGCCGCGTGAGTGCTCCACAGCACACAACTCATTCAGAAATGGTCCATGGGTCAGGGTGAATTGAGTCAGTGGCACATGGAGTGCTGAGCAGGGTATCAGGCAGATGATGGCATCCACGACAGGTGTGAGCAACTCTGTAAGTCTGCCAGTATGGCTGTTTCGACTCTGGCAGTTGGCGTTTGGAGGTGGTTCTGGTGGTGGTGGCGTGTGCCTCCTGCAGTGTTGCGACGTCCGGGCCAGTCAGAACTCGATTTGATGTGTGAGTCCTGGTGGACCGCAGCTGAGGCCGGAGGCAGAGGACAGCGCAGGGCCACAGGTACATGGCATTGATGACCCTAAGGCCATCGTCTCAGAGGCCATCCAATATCTCACCGGACAGGGTCCCTGACTTGAGCTGCACAGAGTTAGTGTCCCTGGATGCACTGTGGCTGGCACAGGCACACCGCCACGGGAGGGTGACTTGCGGTGCTCTGAGGTAGGGCCACGCGGACTGAGCGGGTCCTCGTCGATGTCGAAGGTGAATGTGGTGGAGGGTTGCGGGGGACAGTGGAAGGTGTCCTCCAGGGCATGATGCAGAGGGCAGAAGCCATCCGGAAGTGACAAATTGAGGAGTGGAATGCTACAGCTTCGTTTTCACCCAAAAATCAATATCACCGACAGGATGATGAAGACAACCCCCAGTTCATAGACTCAGTCGCCACCAAAGTTCAACCAGAAAGTGACCATGACTGTCGGGGAACAGACTTAGTGGCACCGGAGCTGAAGGGGTATGCAGTCTGCCATGAGGCCTATACAATGTCTTAAAGGCTGCCATAAATAAATCAAGATTGAGTCCCCAATGTGTGACATACTTGACCGCAGTGTAGGCCAGAGGCAGCGGTTAGCAGGGGCCCACAGCCATGTGTCCTTGGCTCGCGATGCACAGAGTAAGTGACACCAGATCAGTTGTTGGCAGTGTTCGATCACCTCCGTAATGAGGACCCTTTTTTCCTCTGGACTGCACCACGTCTTCCTCTTACTCCTCTCCATGCGTTCAATGATATGAACTCTGCCATACACAAATCAAGACTCAGTTCCAATTGTGTGACCTACTCGACCGCAGTGTAGGCCAAAGGCAGTAGTCAGCAAGGGACCACAGACAGGTGACGTTCGGATGCTAGGCACGGAGTTGGTGGCACCACATCGAATGGAGTACAATTCATTTGGTACTTGCCAACGAGCAGTGCATATCCATGGGTGCCATCCTGTTAGTGCTGGTTGATGATGGACTGTCGGTAGAAGTAGGAATCATGCACACTGCCTGGGTATTTGGCGACGACGTTGGTGGTTATTACCAGGTGGTACACTGTTGCCTGCACATTGATGGAATGCGTGTGTTTTCTGTTAAGGTAATTGTGCGCAGTGTCACCTGGGGGCACAAGTAGGACATGTGTGCAGTCAATTACCCCCTTACATGTGCGGGAAGCTAGCTGTGGCGTAGACGCCTTGAATTGGTCTCCGGTTGTTCCTGCGCAGTGTGGGAGGAGTATAGGTACTGGGGTACCTGGCTGATGATGGCATCCAGGACAGTTGTGAGGAACTTTGATAGGGCTGGCTGTGAGACTCCTCCGACTCTGGCGGTTGTTGATTGGAAGGTACCAGAGGCCAACAGGTGCAGCACAGCCATTCTGCGGAGGGATGTTGTATGTCTGCTGTGTTGGTACCGTCAGCCTGTGGGCAATGGTGGTCAGGATGCGTAGGATGGTTGTCCTTTTGAGCCTGTAGTGGGTAATGACATTCTCTGGTGTTGGGTCTGTGAGGTTGGTGTGTTTTCTGAAGGTCCGCTGCCTTGGTCTGCGCTGCCTCTGTAGTGGCCTGGGGAGGGGGTGTACGGGGCGGGTGGCGGGCCTGGGTTTGGTGGCAGTGGGTGTTGTGGCCCTGCTGGGGCTCCGGGCTGCATGATCAGTGGCTCCATAGGATCTGTTGATCTTCAGGTGTGGCTCTGGGCTGTGCTCCCTTGTCTAGTGCTGGTTGCCGTCCGACTTTGCACCAGGTAGGAGCAGGTGTTATATTCCTGCAGCTAACACGCCTTATCGCATGTTTTGGGATCTTATCGACGATCTGGCTGGTCGTTGAGAATGTTGCGAAGTGGGGTGTTCGCTGCTTTTTGCACGGGAACGCCTACTCTACATATCATTAGCGTTAGTTGCCGGTGTCATCTGTGGCGATGTTTTTTGCGGATGCTATCGCAGGTAAACTGGTGATATGGGCTGTTAGCACCGGCTTGTGAATGGGGTGATATTTTTAATGCCAATTTGGCTGCGATAATGTGCCGATAACTTGGCGATACGTCCTTGAGAATATGCCCCATAGATGTGGAGTTAAGAATAGTAAACCTACCTTCTGGATATACCAACACCATTTTCTGTCCGCACGATATTTTTGTGTCTAATATTCTGTCAGTGATCCTGTAATCTGAAGTGTGGTCCTAAGGCAGGGTGTTGAAACACCCTGATTCCCAAAGTGTGGTCTAGTGGTTTTTATGAATATCTCTCACTAAAGTGTGCGTAAATGATCCCTTTCAACAGATGTAATGTTCGATCACTTATAGGTTAAGAGGTTAAAAATTTAGGGGCTGATTACGATGTCAGTCGGAAAGCCTCTGACCGCTAGTCGGAAGCTTTCCGACCGCAGTCAGAAGCTTTCTCACCGTAGTCAGAGGCTTTCCGACCGACACGGTCGGTTTGTGGTCCGATGGCCCGATTACAATGTAGGATGTTGGAACGTAAAGTGCCCGCTCATTCTAACTCGGATCCGACCGGCTCTCGGAGTCTACTAGACTGTCAGAACCGCTATTCATTATCACTACACAGCAATTTGCACAGTGTTTATTAAAAACATTGCAGACCCAAGGATTCAGGCTAACCAAACTCACAAGAGCATGAGAACCCTTCTCATATCTGGAAAGCACCTAAGGGTGCCCTATGAAAGTGATTTTTAGCTATAATCGAGTCTGCCTTGGGAAAATACTTAGGAGCATATTACCAAGAGAATTATCACCGCTTTAGTGGCCGTTTTCGGCCGAAAAGCAGCGATAATTCTATCGCAGTATCAACAAGGGCACGCTAACAGGCTTCAGCGTGTGTTCCCTGGATGTAGCACCCGTTTCACCAACACCTTGCATCTCATCGCTAATGAGATGCAAGGTAGGCGTGCCTCACATTCACAGCATGAGAAAACATCGATAACGCAGCTTCGCACTATTACCAACGATGCCCCATACACGCCTAGCGGGAATCGAATTAGTGCTAAATCCCCATTTACGCAGGAATCTAATGTCAGAAAAATATCTGACTTAGCAGCATTACCCTATGGGAGGTAGATCGTCCGGCTAAATCCACCATGACTTATTACAAAGCCATTCCCTATCGCAGAAATATTTTTTTATCGCCTCCTATCGCTGGATTCTATCGCGGAGATAACACAGTATTACCAACGTGAGATAACACAGTATTACCAACGTTTATCTCCACGGCGATAAACAATCCAGCGATACCGGCGAATCCCATCTTTAACGTGAGATTTCCGGCGATAATATCCTATCGCTAAGGAAAATCTCGCTAATAGGCAGGTGGGGACTTAGCCGTAGTATCCACCTCCCAGTGACTATTATGGCTAAGTCAGGTTTTTACCAGGTGTAAAATTCTGGCGCTAATCGCAGTTAGCGCGTGTTTTTTTATCGCGCCTCGGGTATTGCTAATAGGCGATAGCTGTGTTAGCAACTGCTTTCAGTCGCTACCAGTTTGGGTACGTGTTGTATATATGTGCTTGCTTGGTTATGGCTACTTGGGGTCAGTAGTCCATTCTTTGAGTTTATGTCTCCTCAACCTCTCTCACTACCTATGAGTGTTCTATCTGGTATGTGAATGTTCTAGTCTTGGCAGTTGATGGTCTGGTCAGCTAGCGAAGTGCTTTATCTCTGCTGTGCTATCCTAATAAATCTATCTTGTAACCTGAAGACGTGTCTTGATGCCTACCTAACCTACTTACAACATTTTGGCGACAAATTGACTGACCAGACCAAGGCAGAAACACAGCGCAGCATGAGAAACACTTCGCACCAAGAACCCAAGACACCTTGTCATCCATCTGCGGCTGAAATCAACTGGAATAAATAAGATACCACTGGTATGCCGCAAAACTTAAAGAAACCTGCTGTATGGAAGAAATTTTCAACCAAAATATGAATAAACCGACAGAGTCACCAAGAGAAGAAGAAAAACTGTCGCAAGTTATTTAAATGAGCAACGTTCAAAGCAAGAAGATATCTGTCGCAAGTTATTTAACTAAAAAGGTGAAAGAAACTGGTAACCTGAGAAACTGAAAACCTGAGTAACGCTTGAAAATTGGCAAAAAAAGAAACAAGAAACAAAAAGAAATCAGCTAGACTACTCCATTTGTTGTCTATCCTGTCTCAACACGACCTGACAGGTATGTGGGACATTTTCTGTTAAGCGCAGCCAAGCAATTGCAAATGTGAAGAGTGGATGTTTTTGTTTTTTCTTTTTGGGAGACTGACTTATGTTAAATCAAGCGCAGTCCCAATACGATTTTTTTGGACTAGAGTAAGCCACGGAGCACTATTTGTGCAGCTGAAGCATGCTAACATAAAGACAATGAGGTAAATGGAGAAGCGTGTGACAAGCGTGGTTAATCTGTTAAAAAAAAAACGAGACTTGTAAAGAGAAAAGCGAGGCGTGTTCAAGACTCCGTCTTACCGTTGCAGTTCAGCGTGATCCGTCCCTCATTGCTGCCATCTTCATAATGATGACGTCGTGGAACTTCTGAGAGTACTGGCGGAATGACTGTCCCTTCGTCGTCACACTTTGTGAATCTTCACCGTTCGTGCGGTGTCTGCATGACCGCCCATGGAAAGATACGCTCTTTCAGCACGTCATCACGTCACGTCAGACAGCCATATTGTTGCTCCGTTCCCGTGGTTACGGGAACACGGGTCATATCTCTCTGAAAATATTTGTCTCGTGTACTAACGGCGGCACAGTTGATGTGGAGGACAGTGGTGCGCTATTACACCATGCGCGGATACCAGTATGTATTTTCCCCGAGTGCCATCTCTCGGAAACGAACGTACACTCTCACCATGTCATAAGGTGAGAGTAGTATTGCCACACAGTTTTCTCACACGTGGGTGTGCCCGATCTCGTGGTGTTGAAGCAAGTACGTTTTTGTTACACCTTTGTGTGAAACAGTAGTCGGGATTGAACACATGATGTATATTCGATCGAATGTGGGTTACTTTTCACTCGTAAGTTTATATCTCACAGTAATAGTGTTAAATCTGCGTGACACTGCCACCTTGTGGACGTTTGGAATATTTCACGCGAGACTCATTTTGTAAAAATCAATAAGATGATCGTCGCTATATGGGTATTTTACAAACCTCAAATGAATTAAAGGATTTGTGGAGTGTTAGTGTGTCCTTAAACAAGAATGGTGATCTAGGACCATGAAAGTAAAGTAACGGAACAGCAAATCGTTTTGGTGGTTATGTTCAACAGCACATATATATGGTGAAGTACCAAAGAAGCGCTAAGAGGAGTACTTTCATCAATTAGCGTTAACTTGTGGAGAGTGTATTCATTTAATTCCAGCATAGGTACAGAGCAGTTCAAAAAAGCAGGTGTGGTAGATGGAAAAGAAAAATATAGACTTAAAGTCAAAAGAAAAGATGCCACCTTTCTAAAGTATTGAAGTTGTGTAAATTTTAAGGAGTTAAAATGCAAATGGAAAATTGCAAAGTAAATGGGAAATTGAAAGATGCTAGTGAAAAAATTGCAAAGTAAATGAAAAACTGAAAGACGCAAGTGGAAAAGTGAGATTGCAAAGTGGTATTCCTATTTAAATTTTTGTTTAGGGAAGATCTTGCAACCCTAACCCTGTTTCAGGGAAAAGTAAGGACTGAGGAAGTGAGCCTTGGACCACGACCGGGAGAGGACAATGGTAGTCCCAGGACCGGCAAAACCAGTAACCGGGAGAGGACAATGGTAGTCCCAGGACCGGCAAAACCAGTAACCGGGAGAGGACAATGTTAGTCCCAGGACCGGCAAATCCAGAAACCTGGAGAAGACAAAGGATGTCCCAGGACCGGAAGGGGACAAAGGAAAAGGAAAAAGGAATAAAACGAGAGAACTAAAGTTCCAACTTATCTAGCGGTGGACAATGGATGTCCCAGAATCAGTACCGGGATAGGATAAGAAAGGGAAAAAAATGCGTCATTTGACCAAGAGAGTTCACCACCTAGAGTGGTGACGACAAGAGTTCCAGTACCACGAGACAAAATCGTGACATGGAGGTTCTTTCTACCGGTACAAATGTTCCGCGACTAGAGCCGGGCTTTTTAGCCTTAGTACTGAGACAGTTTGTCAACTAAGAAATTTAATTGAAAGTCTAATGTAGAGGCCCAAATTACATCGAGAGGTCTTTAACCCAAGGAAAGTACCAGAGCGCCATTTTAGACTGCAAGAAATCTGGCTGAGATTTTCCTTTGGGAGCATTCTTCCAGAACTATTGAACATGTGAGGCTTTGATTGAACTTTTATATCTTCAACTGTGTGCAGTAAGCCGCGACAGACGGAAAACTGATTGGAGTGCGTAAGCTGTCTCTTCCCGTTTTTGATGGCCACAAAGACGGATTGTTGAGAGTAGACTGTTTCTTTTTGTTTTTCGTCAATCGAAGGGATGAAGGTGGTCATGTCATCGTGATATTCGTCATGATTCTCATTGTGATCCTCTTCTTATCCTGCTCTTTGCTTTCATCATCTGGAAGTCCAAGAGGTCGTTGACCTCCTACATGTTTTATGTTTTCTTGCTTTTCCTTTTTCATGCTTTAAGCTTTTGTTGGGTGTTTGAAGCGTTTATTGTGTTTTCTGTAAAGGAAGAAGATATGTTGTATATATGTGCTTGCTTGGTTATGGCTACTTGGGGTCAGTAGTCCATTCTTTGTGTTTATGTCTCCTCAACCTCTCTCACTACCTATGAGTGTTCTATCTGGTATGTGAATGTTCTAGTCTTGGAAGTTGATGGTCTGGTCAGCTAGCGAAGTGCTTTATCTCTGCTGTGCTATCCTAATAAATCTATCTTGTAACCTGAAGACGTGTCTTGATGCCTACCTAACCTACTTACAACAGTACGCCCACTTTGCATGTCATTAGCGATAAATATCGCTGACATGCAAAGTGGGCCCCAAACCGGTCGCTATCGCCTGGAAGCTGTCGCTAACAGCTTGGTAATTGGGCGATGAAAAACTCGCCGCTTTATCGGCAAAAAGTGCCGATAAAGTGGCGATCTGGCCCTTGCTAATATGCCCCTGAGTTCATTAAAAGGGAGAACTGTTATATTGTTTAATAGTGACACCTGTTATTTACAGAGCTTGTCAGTGGCAAACACTGTGACACGAAATGCTATCTAAAACAAGTTAGAAGCATTATTATTTTGTGGTTATTCTTGTTATTAATTCTGCTCCTGTTATCATGTGTTATTATTAATGCTGTTGTTGTTCTTACTGTCATTGTTATTAAGTATTGCTGTTTTTACTGTTATTACTGCTATTGTAATAATTGTACTACCAGGAGTCGTGGTCTTATTGTCAAGTTTACATGTACATTTTGACTGAGATTAGATTTTACCGAGCACTGAACAGGTTTATCTACAAAGCAGGGTTCTGATTCACCAAAGCAATTTTCACTAATGGCAATTTTATGGCGACGTGACCATTACGTAAAATTATTCAATATTGGTGCAAACAGTAAGGGAGCCTGGAAACTACAGAATAAAATGTTTTTTTCTGTTTTCCCGTATTTTCACGTCATGGGTTGCTGACATCACTTGTCTACAAGAAGGTAAATCGACCCCGAGAAGACTTTTACATTCGTCCGTTGTGATGAATAAAGTACAAGGGCGGTAACGGAACCAGCCTTTAGTATACACTAGATGGCGCTCTTAGCCCAGGCGCAACATAAAGGCAAAGGCTGGCAGTGCTTGAAAAATAAACTTCTGTTTAAAACCACAACTTTAAATGGATGGTGCTCTGTATGAGGGCATAATTATATTTGTTCAATCGGCTTATGTGGTTACAGAAGTGTAATCTCCTCTTTTGTGTTTTGTTTCAGTGCTCGGAAAATACTACTCAACTTCCTTCAGATAAAAGAGGCAGTGTCCCAGATTTTAGCATCACATCCTTTGATTTAGTGAATGGCGGTTTTGTGACAAGATGGTAAGCTCCCATCGCTTAATATGCTTTACTCTCAAAAGCCGCCAAGAGACAAAGAACGTAAACTTCCCAGAATGCAAAGAAAAAACTCAAATGATAAACGAACGAGTGAAGAATATCAGTTCGCACAGCTGCATCTTACAAGCTCGAGTTTCTTGCTGCTAACAGGGCAATTCAGCTGACAGGGTCGGATTTGAGGATTCAAAAGCCTCCGTGTCAAAAATGTTCCAACCACACCCGCCTCCTTCGTCTCCCCCCACAATCTATTTCCATCCATCCATGTTCTCTTTACTTCTCTCCTCTCATGCTTTTCTCTCTCGGATCCTTTCTCTCCACTTCCCCAGGGATAGTGTTCACAGAGTCCAGTGCAGGGCACAAGTCCTAAACAAGCATTGGCATAGCCAATAGGTCTCGCCTTTGGGACCTTGTAAGTGTTTGGCCATGCAACAGTTGCATAACTAAATACTTATAAGGTCCCAAAAGTGCGACCTATTTGTTATGCCAAGCGGCCGTGCGGCCGCGAAAGTGATCGCGATCAAACATCAAAGCGGCCGCACATGCACTGTAGCTCTAGGCTGGCCTGGTAGCACTTTTTGGAGCCCTCTCAAAAAGTCTCGCCAGACCAGCGCATGCGCTGGGTCAGGCGAGACCTAAAAAAGAAGTGGGGGGACGCTGAAGTCATGACAGGAAGTGACGTCACAAAAGGTGGCTTGCACCATTAGACTCATTGCCTCCCCTCTCTCACCCCTTAGATGCGATTGCATCAGAGAAGCCAGCGTGTGAGCAGCGTTCTGAATGAGCTCCGATCTCGCCCCAGAGAGGCCAAAGAGTGAATGTGTGGCCCCATTTGCTCCAGTTATTGAGCTCCCAGTAAAATAAGTGGGGGGACGCCGTTCACCCGCGTGGTACCCCGACTCGTGCCCTGGTCCAGTGGCTCTTCAGAGCATTTTCAGGGGCACAAGTAGATAATACTAGTGGTCTCTTTAGTGGTACTGTGGGCAAGCAGCTAGGCTTATCAGAGGGCAGTGCTAAGCATTTGTTGTACACACACAGCCAAGAAATGATTACACCCACTCTGGGACTAAATCCGAGACCAATGGTTGGTAAAAATAATAGAATCAAAGATATTTGTTGCGTGTAAATAAGTTTTCCAATCAAAAATGACTTTCAATGTAAAAAGTGACACTGCATTTTTCAACACTACAATGTTATCCTATGGGAGAAAACTAAATCAGCAATATACAAGTAAGTAAACGATTTACGATGATGAGATTCTGGGTAAAGAATCAGTACCAGGTAAAATTCAGGTAAGTGACAAAACTGCACCGCCAGCGGCACTGGGGCGGCCGGGATCAGAGGTCAGACTCGGGATCTGGTGCCAATATTATCCAATGGAGAAAGGGGGCAATCGAAGTGGTACTATTTACAGGTAATTAGCACGGTTTTGTAACCCAGCCTGTTGGGGTTAAAATGTAAGCACGGGGGGGCCACAAGACAGCACCAAACTTACACCTACAGCGGCACAGGTGCGGCCGGTTGCAGGGTGCCAACAATGTCGGGGGCCCAATGCAAACCAATGGGAATTCTCAAAGTCTGTAAAACGTTGTAGGTTCAGGCCAGTAGGCCAATAGAAGGAGACCTCCAGCTGCTCAGGTAACAACAAATTAGAACAGGTAGTAGTGGTTTTCTGGGCTGCACCTCTTCTGTCATGTGCCACAATTGTAGGACAATATCAAAAATATCAAATTGGTGCTATCTTGGTATATATGCACCCTACTACCATGGATACATAAAACACATTAGTACAAGTACCTCTGTGTGGGCATAAGAAACAAAAATACCAAAGTTCTCCCAATAAGTCAGAAAAAAACTTTCACTTTTTCATATTATTTCACATGATTATTCATTCTACATTTGAAGACAAGAGCCAGATGGTTGTTGAGCGTAGCATGTATTAAAACACAGAATAATAGCATACACGTGTCTTCAAGGCTAGAGTGACAGTCAAGTAATCATCGGATATGGAGAATTTTTTTTAAGTTACGACGCTTCGCTGAAGCTACAGGGAAAAATCATAAAGGTCCAGTCGTCGTGTCATTCTAGGTATTCCAACAGTGGAAAGTAGTCTGAAAAGTTCTTCCTATTCTTAATAGTAGGTGGCCCCCAGTATGGGTACTGTCCACAAAAGTTTGTCCTGTAGCACAGGATCTGTTGTGTGTGATGTCAATCACTCCCGACTAGTTCAGGCAAAGGGAGCCATGATAAATCCCCTGCATCTGTTTGGCGTGTAACCGGGTCAAGAAAACGGTCTCGGCGTCCCCAAAATGATGGGAAATGACAGTTGATGTCTTCAGATCTCGCTACTGCACTGCTCTTCTTTGTCCTCTTCTTCGTAGGTTGTCAGTAATCTGTGGATTAAGGTTCAGGGTTGTCCCTAAAAACTAATTTTAGGGACATTACAGGGGTCAGAAGATGGAGCACAGACAGAATATCGAGTTTTAAATGTCAACTTACACAAATATCGAGTTGGAAATATCGTGATGCAGAAATATCGATAGCAAGAATATAGTGGTCAAGAATATTGATTTGGAGGTAAGAAATATCGTTTTTGAAAATTTCAGTCATTTATATTGTTTGCAAAAATATAGTTGTTTAAAATATCGATGATTTAATTAGTGTTATGTATTTTAGTATGTATTTTAAAAGTATGTGGAACATTTTTTGTAAAGTATTGCTTTTGTTTTTTAATATATGTGTTACATTTTTAGTAGTTATTAATTTTATTTTAATTAAATTTTGCATTTTTTTTAGTTCTATAGCCAGTTGTGGGTTTATATGGGAATAGGGTGGGAAGTAATTTAATTATAATAAATTAATGATGGTTTTTTATTTATTAGTATTTCTTTAATTTAGATTTTATAGTGTTGACTGTGGGAATTAATTTATTATTAATTAATTATTAATTGTGTCATTTTTTTGGGAGCGGGTTGCGGGTTTATAGGGGAATAGGGTGGGAATTAAATTAATTATTATACATTTATTAATATTGTTTATTTATTAATATTTATTTAATTTACAATTTATAGTGTTAATTGTGGGAATTAATTAATTATTAATTATTTATTATTTGGTTGTTAATTATTACTAATTAATTGGTAGTCATGTCAATTGTGTCAATTTCTTCGGAGAGGGTAGTGGGTTTATAGGGGATAGTTATAATAAATATATTAATATTTTTATTTATTAATATTTATTTATTTTATAGTGGTAATTATGCAAATTAATGTATTTTTACTTATGTATTAATTGCTTGTTAATTATCATTAATTGATTGGTAATTAATTATGTTAATTGTGTTATTTTTAGGAGTAGGTGGTGGGGTTTATCGGGGAATTGGGCGGGAAGTAATTTATTTATGATTAAATCATAATTTTTTGTTAATTAATGCTAATCAATTAATTAAAATTTAAATATGGCAATTGTGTAATTAATTTGTGAGTTGTGGGGTTTATAGTGGTAAAGGGTGGGAAGTAAAATCTTTTAAATTAATTAATAAGTGGTTGTTAATTGATATTCATTTATTAATTTTAAATTAGTTATGGAAATGTTGTAATGTGGTGTTTATTGGGGTATGGGGTTGAAAGTAATTTATGTTTGTTTAATTAATAATTAGTTGATCATTAACATTAAGGTGCCGATTCCGATCCGGTAAAATCCGGGTACGAATGGTCGTACGGAGCGTTTGTTCCGTCCGACTCGTACCCAGGAAAAACAGCTTACAAACTCGCAAGTACGATTCGCACAGAAATACCATTTCCGTACGAGTCGTAAAAAACACCGACCGGCAAAAAAATACATACAAATCTGAACCTGGACGGCGCATACGCGACGTCCGGACAGAGTCAGGCAGCGTTCTACGGACCAGCAAGTACGATTCGTGCCGACGTCACTCCGCACGCAGCATTTTTTACGGGAGCCAAAACCTGCCGGGAAATGGAGGACGACACGAACAAGGAGCCCCGGTACGCTGCGGACAGCGATGGACCCCAACCTACGCGTCATCCCGGCCCTCATAGCCTACCACCTCGTGTACAGAAACAGACGCAGACGCCGCAGAAGGTCAGAACAACCCCCAGGGGCAAAAGGGGTGTGTGTGTGTGTGTGCAAGGGGCAGGAAACATGACCCACACCCCACAAATTACTAATACATCCTGCACATTAATTACCTCCATGGTCTGGTCACTTCGGGGGGCGTGTCCACCAATCCCATGTCCCGCCACAACAGAAGTGGACGTGGACGCGTACCCGTCACCACCACAATGGGGGTACGGCCCGTACCCACGCCCCCAGAGCGTGGGTACGCGCCGTACACGCGTACCCCTACATCACCACTACAATGGTGGTATGGCCCGTACCCACGCCCCCAGAGCGTGGGTACGGGCCGTACCACGCGTACCCCTACGTCACCACTACAATGGTGGTACGGCCCGTACCCACGCCCTCAGAGCGTGGGTACGGGCCGTACCACCATTGCAGTGGTGATGTAGGGGTAAGCGTGTACGGACCGTACCCACGCCCCCAGAGCGTGGGTACGGGCCGTACATGCGTACCCCTACATCACCACTACAATGGTGGTACGGCCCGTACCAATGCTCCCCAGAGCGTGGGTACGGGCCGTACCACGCATACCCCTACGTCACCGCCACAATGGTGGTACGGCCAGTACCCACGCCCCCAGAGCATGGGTACGGGCCGTACCACCATTGCAGTGGTGATGTAGGGGTACGCATGTACGGACCGTACCCACGCCCCCAGAGCGTGGGTACGGGCCGTACACGCTTACCCCTACAGCCCCAATACATGATGGATACAAGGCATACACACGCCATGGATGTAGGTGTACGGCTTGGTGCAGCACATCAGCTGTAAATTGGAGGTGGTGTATGGCCAGGACAGCAGTGTACCACAGCAAGGGCGCAGGTGGGTGGGTGGGTGCAGAGGACCCCCAGCAGTGCCCAGACATATGAGGGGTGGGTGCCTATCACTCCCAGCAGTGCCCAGACTTATGAGGGGTGGGTGCAGAGGACCCCCAGCAGTGCCCAGACATGTGAGGGGTGGGTGCAGAGGACTCCCAGCAGTGCCCAGACATATGAGGGGTGGGTGCCTATCACTCCCAGCAGTGCCCAGATATATGAGGGGTGGGTGCAGAGGACCCCCAGCAGTGCCCAGACATGTGAGGGGTGGGTGCAGAGGACTCCCAGCAGTGCCCAGACATATGAGGGGTGGGTGCCTATCACTCCCAGCAGTGCCCAGACATATGAGGGGTGGGTGCCTATCACTCCCAGCAGTGCCCAGACATATGAGGGGTGGGTGCAGAGGACCCCCAGCAGTGCCCAGACATATGAGGGGTGGGTGCCTATCACTCCCAGCAGTGCCCAGACATATGTGGGGTGGGTGCAGAGGACCCCCAGCAGTGCCCAGACATGTGAGGGGTGGGTGCAGAGGACTCCCAGCAGTGCCCAGACATATGAGGGGTGGGTGCCTATCACTCCCAGCAGTGCCCAGACATATGAGGGGTGGGTGCCTATCACTCCCAGCAGTGCCCAGACATATGAGCGGTGGGTGCAGAGGACCCCCAGCAGTGCCCAGACATATGAGGGGTGGGTGCCTATTACTCCCAGCAGTGCCCAGACATATGAGGGGTGGGTGCAGAGGACCCCCAGCAGTGCCCAGACATATGAGGGGTGGGTGCAGAGGACCCCCAGCAGTGCCCACACATATGAGGGGTGGGTGCCTATCACTCCCAGCAGTGCCCAGACATATGAGGGGTGGGTGCAGAGGACTCCCAGCAGTGCCCAGACATATGAGGGGTGGGTGCCTATCACTCCCAGCAGTGCCCAGACATATGAGGGGTGGGTGCAGAGGACCCCCAGCAGTGCCCAGACATGTGAGGGGTGGGTGCAGAGGACTCCCGGCAGTGCCCAGACATATGAGGGGTGGGTGCCTATCACTCCCAGCAGTGCTCAGACACATGAGGGGTGGGTGCCTATCACTCCCAGCAGTGCCCAGACATAAGAGGGGTGGGTGCAGAGGACCCCCAGCAGTGCCCAGACATATGAGGGGTGGGTGCCTATCATTCCCAGCAGTGCCCAGACATATGAGGGGTGGGTGCAGAGGACTCCCAGCAGTGCCCAGACATATGAGGGGTGGCTGCCTATCACTCCCAGCAGTGCCCAGACATATGAGGGGTGGGTGCAGAGGACCCCCAGCAGTGCCCAGACATGTGAGGGGTGGGTGCAGAGGACTCCCGGCAGTGCCAAGACATATGAGGGGTGGGTGCCTATCACTCCCAGCAGTGCCCAGACACATGAGGGGTGGGTGCCTATCACTCCCAGCAGTGCCCAGACATATGAGGGGTGGGTGCAGAGGACCCCCAGCAGTGCCCAGACATGTGAGGGGTGGGTGCGGAGGACTCCCAGCAGTGCCCAGACATATGAGGGGTGGGTGCCTATCACTCCCAGCAGTGCCCAGACATATGAGGGGTGGGTGCCTATCACTCCCAGCAGTGCCCAGACATGTGAGGGGTGGGTGGAGAGGACTCCCAGCAGTGCCCAGACATATGAGGGGTGGGTGCGGAGGACTCCCAGCAGTGCCCAGACATATGAGGGGTGGGTGCCTATCACTCCCAGCAGTGCCCAGACATATGAGGGGTGGGTGCCTATCACTCCCAGCAGTGCCCAGACATGTGAGGGGTGGGTGGAGAGGACTCCCAGCAGTGCCCAGACATATGAGGGGTGGGTGCCTATCACTCCCAGCAGTGCCCAGACATATGAGGGGTGGGGGTGGGTGCCTATCACTCCCAGCAGTGCCCAGACATGTGAGGGGTGGGTGCAGAGGACTCCCAGCAGTGCCCAGACATATGAGGGGTGGGTGCCTATCACTCCCAGCAGTGCCCAGACATATGAGGGGTGGGTGCAGAGGACCCCCAGCAGTGCACAGACATATGAGGGGTGGGTGCAGAGGACCCCCAGCAGTGCCCAGACATATGAGGGGTGGGTGCCTATCACTCCCAGCAATGCCCAGACATATGAGGGGTGGGTGCAGAGGACCCCCAGCAGTGCCCAGACATGTGAGGGGTGGGTGCAGAGGACTCCCAGCAGTGCCTAGACATATGAGGGGTGGGTGCCTATCACTCCCAGCAGTGCCCAGACATATGAGGGGTGGGTGCAGAGGACCCCCAGCAGTGCCCAGACATGTGAGGGGTGGGTGCAGAGGACTCCCGGCAGTGCCCAGACATATGAGGGGTGGGTGCCTATCACTCCTAGCAGTGCCCAGACATATGAGGGGTGGGTGCCTATCACTCCCAGCAGTGCCCAGACATATGAGGGGTGGGTGCAGAGGACTCCCAGCAGTGCCCAGACATATGAGGGGTGGGTGCCTATCATTCCCAGCAGTGCCCAGACATATGAGAGGTGGGTGCCTATCACTCACAGCAGTGCCCAGACATATGAGGGGTGGGTGCAGAGGACCCCCAGCAGTGCCCAGACATATGAGGGGTGGGTGTCTATCACTCCCAGCAGTGCCCAGACATATGAGGGGTGGGTGCAGAGGACTCCCAGCAGTGCCCAGACATATGAGGGGTGGGTGCCTATCACTCCCAGCAGTGCCCAGACATATGAGGGGTGGGTGCAGAGGACCCCCAGCAGTGCCCAGACATGTGAGGGGTGGGTGCAGAGGACACCCAGCAGTGCCCAGACATATGAGGGGTGGGTGCTTATCACTCCCAGCAGTGCCCAGACATATGAGGGTTGGGTGCCTATCACTCCCAGCAGTGCCCAGACATATGAGGGATGGGTGCCTATCACTCCCAGCAGTGCCCAGACATATGAGGGGTGGGTGCAGAGGACCCCCAGCAGTGCCCAGACATATGAGGGGTGGGTGCCTATCACTCCCAGCAGTGCCCAGACATATGAGGGGTGGGTGCAGAGGACCCCCAGCAGTGCCCAGACATATGAGGGGTGGTTGCAGGGGACCCCCAGCAGTGCCCAGACATATGAGGGGTGGGTGCAGAGGACCCCCAGCAGTGCCCACACATATGAGGGGTGGGTGCCTATCACTCCCAGCAGTGCCCAGACATATGAGGGGTGGGTGCAGAGGACTCCCATCAGTGCCCAGACATATGAGGGGTGGGTGCCTATCACTCCCAGCAGTGCCCAGACATATGAGGGGTGGGTGCAGAGGACCCCCAGCAGTGCCCAGACATGTGAGGGGTGGGTGCAGAGGACTCCCGGCAGTGCCCAGACATATGAGGGGTGGGTGCCTATCACTCCCAGCAGTGCTCAGACACATGAGGGGTGGGTGCCTATCACTCCCAGCAGTGCCCAGACATAAGAGGGGTGGGTGCAGAGGACCCCCAGCAGTGCCCAGACATATGAGGGGTGGGTGCCTATCATTCCCAGCAGTGCCCAGACATATGAGGGGTGGGTGCAGAGGACTCCCAGCAGTGCCCAGACATATGAGGGGTGGCTGCCTATCACTCCCAGCAGTGCCCAGACATATGAGGGGTGGGTGCAGAGGACCCCCAGCAGTGCCCAGACATGTGAGGGGTGGGTGCAGAGGACTCCCGGCAGTGCCCAGACATATGAGGGGTGGGTGCCTATCACTCCCAGCAGTGCCCAGACACATGAGGGGTGGGTGCCTATCACTCCCAGCAGTGCCCAGACATATGAGGGGTGGGTGCAGAGGACCCCCAGCAGTGCCCAGACATGTGAGGGGTGGGTGCGGAGGACTCCCAGCAGTGCCCAGACATATGAGGGGTGGGTGCCTATCACTCCCAGCAGTGCCCAGACATATGAGGGGTGGGTGCCTATCACTCCCAGCAGTGCCCAGACATGTGAGGGGTGGGTGGAGAGGACTCCCAGCAGTGCCCAGACATATGAGGGGTGGGTGCCTATCACTCCCAGCAGTGCCCAGACATATGAGGGGTGGGGGTGGGTGCCTATCACTCCCAGCAGTGCCCAGACATGTGAGGGGTGGGTGCAGAGGACTCCCAGCAGTGCCCAGACATATGAGGGGTGGGTGCCTATCACTCCCAGCAGTGCCCAGACATATGAGGGGTGGGTGCAGAGGACCCTCAGCAGTGCACAGACATATGAGGGGTGGGTGCAGAGGACCCCCAGCAGTGCCCAGACATATGAGGGGTGGGTGCCTATCACTCCCAGCAATGCCCAGACATATGAGGGGTGGGTGCAGAGGACCCCCAGCAGTGCCCAGACATGTGAGGGGTGGGTGCAGAGGACTCCCAGCAGTGCCTAGACATATGAGGGGTGGGTGCCTATCACTCCCAGCAGTGCCCAGACATATGAGGGGTGGGTGCAGAGGACCCCCAGCAGTGCCCAGACATGTAAGGGGTGGGTGCAGAGGACTCCCGGCAGTGCCCAGACATATGAGGGGTGGGTGCCTATCACTCCTAGCAGTGCCCAGACATATGAGGGGTGGGTGCCTATCACTCCCAGCAGTGCCCAGACATATGAGGGGTGGGTGCAGAGGACTCCCAGCAGTGCCCAGACATATGAGGGGTGGGTGCCTATCATTCCCAGCAGTGCCCAGACATATGAGGGGTGGGTGCCTATCACTCACAGCAGTGCCCAGACATATGAGGGGTAGGTGCAGAGGACCCCCAGCAGTGCCCAGACATATGAGGGGTGGGTGTCTATCACTCCCAGCAGTGCCCAGACATATGAGGGGTGGGTGCAGAGGACTCCCAGCAGTGCCCAGACATATGAGGGATGGGTGCCTATCACTCCCAGCAGTGCCCAGACATATGAGGGGTGGGTGCAGAGGACCCCCAGCAGTGCCCAGACATGTGAGGGGTGGGTGCAGAGGACACCCAGCAGTGCCCAGACATATGAGGGGTGGGTGCTTATCACTCCCAGCAGTGCCCAGACATATGAGGGGTGGGTGCCTATCACTCCCAGCAGTGCCCAGACATATGAGGGATGGGTGCCTATCACTCCCAGCAGTGCCCAGACATATGAGGGGTGGGTGCAGAGGACCCCCAGCAGTGCCCAGACATATGAGGGGTGGGTGCCTATCACTCCCAGCAGTGCCCAGACATATGAGGGGTGGGTGCAGAGGACCCCCAGCAGTGCCCAGACATATGAGGGGTGGTTGCAGGGGACCCCCAGCAGTGCCCAGACATATGAGGGGTGGGTGCAGAGGCCTCCCAGCAGTGCCCAGACATATGAGGGGTGGGTGCCTATCACTCCCAGCAGTGCCCAGACATATGAGGGGTGGGTGCAGAGGACCCCCAGCAGTGCCCAGACATGTGAGGGGTGGGTGCAGAGGACTCCCGGCAGTGCCCAGACATATGAGGGGTGGGTGCCTATCACTCCCAGCAGTGCCCAGACATATGAGGGGTGGGTGCCTATCACTCCCAGCAGTGCCCAGACATATGAGGGGTGGGTGCAGAGGACCCCCAGCAGTGCCCAGACATGTGAGGGGTGGGTGCAGAGGACTCCCAGCAGTGCCCAGACATATGAGGGGTGGGTGCCTATCACTCCCAGCAGTGCCCAGACATATGAGGGGTGGGTGCCTATCACTCCCAGCAGTGCCCAGACATGTGAGGGGTGGGTGCAGAGGACTCCCAGCAGTGCCCAGACATATGAGGGGTGGGTGCCTATCACTCCCAGCAGTGCCCAGACATATGAGGGGTGGGTGCCTATCACTCCCAGCAGTGCCCAGACATATGAGGGGAGGGTGCAGAGGACCCCCAGCAGTGCCCAGACATATGAGGGGTGGGTGCAGAGGACCCCCAGCAGTGCCCAGACATATGAGGGGTGGGTGCCTATCACTCCCAGCAGTGCCCAGACATATGAGGGGTGGGTGCAGAGGACCCCCAGCAGTGCCCAGACATGTGAGGGGTGGGTGCAGAGGACTCCCAGCAGTGCCCAGACATATGAGGGGTGGGTGCCTATCACTCCCAGCAGTGCCCAGACATATGAGGGGTGGGTGCAGAGGACCCCCAGCAGTGCCCAGACATGTGAGGGGTGGGTGCAGAGGACTCCCGGCAGTGCCCAGACATATGAGGGGTGGGTGCCTATCACTCCTAGCAGTACCCAGACATATGAGGGGTGTGTGCCTATCACTCTCAGCAGTGCCCAGACACATGAGGGGTGGGTGCAGAGGACTCCCAGCAGTGCCCAGACATATGAGGGGTGGGTGCCTATCACTCCCAGCAGTGCCCAGACATATGAGGGGTGGGTGCCTATCACTCCCAGCAGTGCCCAGACATGTGAGGGGTGGGTGCAGAGGACTCCCAGCAGTGCCCAGACATATGAGGGGTGGGTGCCTATCATTCCCAGCAGTGCCCAGACATATGAGGGGTGGGTGCCTATCACTCCCAGCAGTGCCCAGACATATGAGGGGTGGGTGCAGAGGACCCCCAGCAGTGCCCAGACATATGAGGGGTGGGTGCCTATCACTCCCAGCAGTGCCCAGACATATGAGGGGTGGGTGCAGAGGACTCCCAGCAGTGCCCAGACATATGAGGGGTGGGTGCCTATCACTCCCAGCAGTGCCCAGACATATGAGGGGTGGGTGCAGAGGACCCCCAGCAGTGCCCAGACATGTGAGGGGTGGGTGCAGAGGACACCCAGCAGTGCCCAGACATATGAGGGGTGGGTGCTTATCACTCCCAGCAGTGCCCAGACATATGAGGGGTGGGTGCCTATCACTCCCAGCAGTGCCCAGACATATGAGGGGTGGGTGCAGAGGACCCCCAGCAGTGCCCAGACATATGAGGGGTGGGTGCCTATCACTCCCAGCAGTGCCCAGACATATGAGGGGTGGGTGCCGAGGACCCCCAGCAGTGCCCAGACATATGAGGGGTGGGTGCAGAGGACCCCCAGCAGTGCCCAGGCATATGAGGGGTGGGTGCAGAGGCCTCCCAGCAGTGCCCAGACATATGAGGGGTGGGTGCAGAGGACCCCCAGCAGTGCCCAGACATATGAGGGGTGGGTGCCTATCACTCCCAGCAGTGCCCAGACATATATGGGGTGGGTGCAGAGGACTCCCAGCAGTGCCCAGACATATGAGGGGTGGGTGCCTATCACTCCCAGCAGTGCCCAGACATATGAGGGGTGGGTGCCTATCACTCCCAGCAGTGCCCAGACATATGAGGGGTGGGTGCAGAGGACTCCCAGCAGTGCCCAGACATATGAGGGGTGGGTGCAGAGGACCCCCAGCAGTGCCCAGACATATGAGGGGTGAGTGCCTATCACTCCCAGCAGTGCCCAGACATATGAGGGGTGGGTGCAGAGGACTCCCAGCAGTGTCCAGACATATGAGGGGTGGGTGTTTATCACTCCCAGCAGTGCCCAGTCATATGAGGGGTGGGTGCCTATCACTCCCAGCAGTGCCCAGACATATGAGGGGTGGGTGCCTATCACTCCCAGCAGTGCCCAGACATAAGAGGGGTGGGTGCCTATCACTCCCAGCAGTGCCCAGACATATGAGGGGTGGGTGCAGAGGACCCCTAGCAGTGCCCAGACATGTGAGGGGTGGGTGCAGAGGACTCCCAGCAGTGCCCAGACATATGAGGGGTGGGTGCCTATCACTCCCAGCAGTGCCCAGACATATGAGGGGTGGGTGCCTATCACTCCCAGCAGTGCCCAGACATGTGAGGGGTGGGTGCAGAGGACTCCCAGCAGTGCCCAGACATATGAGGGGTGGGTGCCTATCACTCCCAGCAGTGCCCAGACATATGAGGGGTGGGTGCCTATCACTCCCAGCAGTGCCCAGACATATGAGGGGTGGGTGCAGAGGACCCCCAGCAGTGCCCAGACATATGAGGGGTGGGTGCAGAGGACCCCCAGCAGTGCCCAGACATATGAGGGGTGGGTGCCTATCACTCCCAGCAGTGCCCAGACATATGAGGGGTGGGTGCAGAGGACCCCCAGCAGTGCCCAGACATGTGAGGGGTGGGTGCAGAGGACTCCCAGCAGTGCCCAGACATATGAGGGGTGGGTGCCTATCACTCCCAGCAGTGCCCAGACATATGAGGGGTGGGTGCAGAGGACCCCCAGCAGTGCCCAGACATGTGAGGGGTGGGTGCAGAGGACTCCCGGCAGTGCCCAGACATATAAGGGGTGGGTGCCTATCACTCCTAGCAGTACCCAGACATATGAGGGGTGTGTGCCTATCACTCTCAGCAGTGCCCAGACACATGAGGGGTGGGTGCAGAGGACTCCCAGCAGTGCCCAGACATATGAGGGGTGGGTGCCTATCACTCCCAGCAGTTCCCAGACATATGAGGGGTGGGTGCCTATCACTCCCAGCAGTGCCCAGACATGTGAGGGGTGGGTGCAGAGGACTCCCAGCAGTGCCCAGACATATGAGGGGTGGGTGCCTATCATTCCCAGCAGTGCCCAGACATATGAGGGGTGGGTGCGTATCACTCCCAGCAGTGCCCAGACATATGAGGGGTGGGTGCAGAGGACCCCCAGCAGTGCCCAGACATATGAGGGGTGGGTGCCTATCACTCCCAGCAGTGCCCAGACATATGAGGGGTGGGTGCAGAGGACTCCCAGCAGTGCCCAGACATATGAGGGGTGGGTGCCTGTTAGAAAAGGTAGACGGACCGGGAGGGCCGGCCGGGGTCAGGGGGAGAGGTCTCCGGGGAGAGCCGTCTCCAGCGATCGTACAGACAAGTAACTTCCCCCCCACAGACAGATATCACACACGGATAAGGTTCAGTGTTCTTTATAAGCACTTATTTAAGATACGGTTGAATGGTACAAGGAGGTCTGGACTCAGGGGTCCCCTCGATTAGAGTCTCGCAAGGTAGGGAAGGGGGTAGCGGGACAGTCTATTTACCAATCAGGTAGTTCGGATGAGATGATGATGAGCTCACAATCCTCGAGCTTGGTGGTTAGGTGGTACGGACCGCGGCAGCGCCAGCAGGTCCCGGTGCGGGTGGTCGATACAACGGGCTGCGGCAGCGCCAGCAGGTCCCCGGAAGATGTACGGTCCGCGGCAGCGCCAGCAGGTCCCGGTGCGGATGGTCGTTACAACGGGCCGCGGCAGCGCCAGCAGGTCCCAGGAAGATGAAGGTTGCAGAAGGCCGCGGCAGCGCCAGCAGGTCCCGGTGAGGATGGTCGTTACAACGGGCCGCGGCAGCGCCAGCAGGTCCCGGTGAGGATGGTCGTTACAACGGGCCGCGGCAGCGCCAGCAGGTCCCAGGAAGATGAATGTTGCAGAAGGCCGCGGCAGCGCCAGCAGGCAGGACGATGGTTCACAAGAGCGGCTACGGCAGCGCCAGTAGACCGTCAAGGTTGAGTTCACTCGGTGTCTCTCGACTCCAGGATACAACTGCCTTCCTGCTCCGGAGCTGCCTCAGTTATAGGGCTGGTGCCCTTTGATGTCCGGACCCTCGCACTTGGAGGTCGGAGGGTCCGGGATGAAGGTGTCCAGACACCCAGCAGGGGGTGGAGCCAGTGCCTGGGGGAGCTGGGGGCGATCGGCACCTGGCGGGGGAGAGCCCTTGACACTTCGTTCTCCCATTGACCTGCCAAGTGGTCCGCTCACCTCCTGGGTGGATGGTGGTGCCGGGATGTCGGGGCCGGCCAGGCCCGGGGTTAGGGTCGAGGTGAGGCCATGCGGCCGCGTGGTGCAGGGCCCAAGAGGGCGGCTTGACCCGGCCGGGGAAGCCGGTGGGGCTGGACCCCGTGATGAGTAGGGGTCCGAGGGCAGAGGGTCCGTCGGGAGACAGAGTACGGGTGCTTGTCGCGGGGATATGCCAGGTGGGCCGGAGTTCGGGCCCTGTCGTGCGGGGAGGGAGCAAGCCGTCTGTGAGGCCTGTCCAACATGCGTCCCCCCCAGCTGAAGGCGGGGAGAGTCACCCATCTCCTTGGGGACTCTCTTCGTCGAGGCGGAAAAAGCGGGACAGGCCATCCGCGTTGGCGTGGTCTTGGCCTGGTCGGTGCTCCACGGTGAAGTCCATTCCCTGCAGGGAAATGGACCAGCGCAAGAGTTTTGGGTTCTCCCCCCGCATCTGCATCAGCCATTGCAGGGGTCGATGGTCGGTTTGTACCCGGAAGTGGGTACCGAAGAGATAGGGTCGGAGCTTTTTGAGGGCCCACACTACTGCAAATGCCTCCCTCTCGATGGTGCTCCAACGCTGTTCTCGGGCCAGGAGACGTCGACTGATGAAGGCCACCGGCTGGTCATGACCTTCGGGGTTCAACTGAGAGAGGACGGCTCCGATGCCGTGGTCGGAGGCGTCGGTCTGCACCACAAATTCCCGACTGTAATCGGGGGCCTGGAGCACAGGGGCGGTGCACAGGGCGGCCTTCAGCTCCTCGAAGGCCGCTTGACAATCAGGAGTCCAGTTGACCCGCTTCGGTTGGTTCTTGGATGTGAGACCCGTGAGGGGCCCCACGATGCTGCCGTAGTCCTTCACGAACCGCCGGTAGTAGCCGGTGAGCCCCAAGAAGGCTCGGACCTCGGTCTGGGTGACGGGGGGCTGCCAGGACTGGATGGCCGCAATCTTAAGTTGTAGTGGGGCCACCAGCCCGCTTCCCACTTGGTGCCCAAGGTAGGTCACAGACCCTTGGCCAATTTGGCACTTGCCGGCCTTAATGGTGAGGCCGGCCCGCTGGAGGGCTTGTAGGACCTCTTGGAGGTGACGGAGGTGGTCGGACCAGTGGCGGCTGTATACAGCGATATCGTCCAGGTAGGCAGCGCTGAATTCTTCGAGCCCCGCCAAGACCTGGTTCACAAGGCGTTGGAACGTGGCGGGGGCATTCTTCATGCCAAAGGGCATGACCTTAAATTGATAGTGGCCATCGGGGGTGGAGAAGGCTGACCGTTCCTGAGCTCTGGGTGTGAGGCCGATCTGCCAGTAGCCCGCCGTTAGGTCGAAGATACTAAGGTAGCGGGCGGCCCCCAGCCGGTCGATCAGCTCGTCTGCTCGGGGGATGGGATGAGCGTCGGTCCGGGTGACAGCGTTCAAGCCCCGGTAGTCGACGCAGAATCTCAGTTCAGGTGCGGTGCCGGGGGCAGCGGCCTTGGGAACTAATACAACCGGACTGGCCCAGGGACTGTCCGAGGGCTCGATGACCCCGATCGTGAGCATCTTGGCCACTTCCTCCTGTATGCAGGCCCGTACCCGATCTGGTACGCGGTAGGCCCGGTGCCGGACAGGGGGACTGTCCCCGGTGTCTACGTCGTGCAAACACCAAGGGGTGACCCCGGGGGTGAGGGAGAACAGGGCAGCGAACTGCAGCAGGAGGTCCCGGCAGTCCTGGCGTTGCTCCGAAGTGAGGGCGTCAGAGAGCCGGACCCCGTCCACGGAGCCGTCCTTCTCCTGAGTCTTCAGGAGATCCGGGAGGGGCTCGGAGTCTTCTTCTGTACCACTGTCTGTAGCCATCAAGAGGCTTAGTTCGGAGCGCACAAAGTGTGGTTTGAGCCGGTTGGTGTGGAGGACCCGAAGGGGGCTCCGGGAGGACCCCATGTCGATGAGGTAAGTGACGGGGCTTTTACGCTCGACCACTTTGAAGGGCCCCGTCCACTTATCTTGCAGGGCACATGGTTCGGTGGGGGACATCACCCATACTTGCTGCCCAGGCTCGAATTCAACGGAGGAGGCATTGTGATCATACCACCTCTTCATGTCCTCCTGGCTGGCCTCGAGGTTCGCCTTGGCCATCTCCCTGAAGCGCCGGGTCTGGTTTCGTAAGGCCAGGATGTATTTGAAGACGTCTGGAGGGGTCGTTAAGGGGGCCATCTCCCAACCTTCCTTGACTAGGCTGAGGGGCCCTCGCACAGGGTGCCCGTACAGGAGTTCGAAGGGGCTAAAACCGAGGGACTTCTGGGGAACTTCCCAGTAGGCGAAGAGGAGGCACGGGAGCAGTACATCCCACTGGCGACGGAGAGGCTCTTCCAATCCCCCAATCATCCCCTTGAGAGTGCGGTTAAAACGCTCCACTAGTCCGTTCCCTTGGGGGTGATAGGGGGTCGTGAATCTGTAGGTGACCCCGCATTGTTGCCAGAGGGACTTCATGTATTTAGATATGAAATTCGTACCTCGGTCGCTGACGACTTCTCGGGGGAAGCCTACCCGGGAGAAGATCCCCATCAGGGCCCGGCCAACCACCGGAGCTGTCACTGTCCGTAGGGGCACCGCCTCGGGGTAGCGGGTGGCATGGTCCACTAGTAACAAGATGAACCTGTGTCCTTGTGCCGTGCGGGGGTCCAGAGGCCCCACAATGTCTATCCCCACCCTCTCGAACGGGGTGGTGACCACAGGGAAGGGTTGCAGAGGGGCCTTCAGCTTCCGACCACTCTTCCCGCTGGCTTGGCATGTGGGGCAAGATCGGCAGTGGTTCAGGACGTCATTCCTCATTTTCGGCCAGAAAAAGTGGGTCACCAGGCGACTGTACGTTTTGTCCTGGCCCAGGTGTCCAGCCAGGGGGACATCGTGGGCCAGGTTGAGCAGAAAGTCTCGGAAGCGGAGCGGTACCACCAGAACTCGACCGGCCCCCAGCTCGGCGATTCTTTGCTCGCTGTAGAGCAGGTCGTTATCCCAGTAGACCCAGTGGGTTCCGGTGGTGTCCCCGGCGTTTTGGGTACTGGCTTGTTGGCGGAGTCCCTCGAGGGAGGGACAGGTCTTTTGTTCCTGGCGGAACTGTTCTTGGGTGGGCCCCCCTTCTTGACGCCACTGAGCCAGATCCGGAAGGTCCTGGTGTTGCGCGTCTTCTTCGGTAGTCGGGTCCGGGAGGTCGGACTCGCCGTTGTCCTCTACGGGGGCAACCGGGGGCGGAGGTGCTGGCCATTCGGTTTCTTCTGATCGGGGGGCGGCACGGGCGGCCATGGATCGGGTGGTTATGCAGGCCCAGTCCGGGAGGCCCAGCATCCCCAGGTGCTCTCTTTTCTCGACGGTGGCCCACGGGGAACTCTCGAGGTCATTCCCCAGGAGGCAGTCCACGGGGGCATCGTCCCGGACCGTCACCTTCAGTAGGCCGGAGACCCCTCCCCATTCAAACGGGACGCAGGCCATCTTACACATACTCTCAGAGTTATCTGCCGAGCGGACGGGGCAGAGAATGTTCGGCAGGATCTGCTCGGGCTTCACCAGATGACAGCGGACGGCCGTCACGCTGGCGCCGGTGTCACGCAAGGCCTCGGCTCTCTGTCCATTAATGGTCACCCACTGACCGTATTTTCTGGTGTTGGCAGGTAGGGGAGCCCGCGGAACCATGTCTCTTCCCCCTAAGCACGCCAGGACCATGGCGGCCGGTTCCCACCCTTGCTGGGCCGGCTCGTACTCTTCGGGTCCCTCCGATGATTGCTCTTCCCCTAGGGCAGCGGCAGCTACCTGGCGGGGCTTGGGTGTTTGGTTTAGCGGGCAGTTCGGGTCATTGGCGTAGTGGCCTAGTCGCTGGCACCGGTGGCACGTGACGTTGGCTCGGTACCCAGGCCGCAACGGGGGGTTGCCCCGGCCGGCCGGAGGCGGGGTGCTGGCCACGGGTGTTGCTGGTAAGGCGTCTCTCCCTCGCCCCTGGCCCCCTCCTCCTCCCCGAGGACGGTGCTGGCCTTGGTTGCTTCTGTTCTGGTCGTGTGGCCCTCTCCGGCCCACTCGGGTGCTTTCCCACCGGTCAGCTTCGGCGGCGAGCTGCCGGGGGTCAGTCAGCTTACTGTCGAGTAGGTGCTGCCTGAGCTCGACGAAACAGTTGTTTGACAGGTGCTCCCATACCATAAGATTGAAGAGTTGTTCGTAGGTGGTGACCTGACTTCCCTTGATCCAACCCTCGAAGGCCCGGCTGAAATAGTTCACGTATTCTACCCAAGTTGTACCTGGGATCCGGGTGCAATCTCTGAACCTCTGGCGGTACATCTCGGGCGTGAGGCCGTAGCGGGTGAGGAGGGCAGCCTTCATGTGGTCGTAGGACGACATTTGGTGATCGGGGAGCTGCAGCAGGGCATCGCGACCCTCGTTGATAAATCTCCCCCAAAGTCCGGCTCCCCAATCACTCCGGTCGATCCGGTGGGAGGTCATTGCGATCTCATAGGCTTTAAACCACTGTTGTATGTCGTCTTCTCGGACATATTCGCGGACAACATCCTTGGGGATGTGAACTCTTTTCTCACTTGGCCCCGGGGTGTGTGGTCGCTCAGGCACCCCCAGTTCCTTATTCTGTTTGCGCAGTTCTATTTCCGCTAGTCGGCGCTCGTGCTCGAGCGTTATTTTTTTCTCTTCCAGCTCTCTCTGTCTCTGCTTTTCTTCTCGTTCCTCTCGAAGCCGCATATGCTCGAGGTTGAGTTTCTGTTCAGCTAACTTGAGTTCCCCATCCATCTTGAGTCGTGCCATCTCCAACTCGTGTAATCTGACTCTGTCTCTTTCTCGGATCTCCTCTTGCGAGAGGCCCGTTCCCCGCTCCTCGGGAGCCGTGGCGTTCCCCTCTGGTGTGATGCTGTTTTGGTCTGGTGTGACGCTGCTTTGGTCGGAGGGTCCTGTGACCCCAGTTTCTGTCCATGACTCAAGAGCGCGCTTTAGATCATCCTTGGTACTCAGGCCGGTGGTAGCAATGCCAAGTTCTATGCAAAATTGTCTCAGTTCGCGGTGGTTGTATTCTTCTAATTTCTCCATTTGGAATTTCTCGGTGGAGCTGCTATCTTTGGTCGACATCGTGCTTATGTCGTGGGGTGAGCTACTCTCTGTACGATTACGCGTTGATTCGGATCGCGCCGCTGGCCACCAATGTTAGAAAAGGTAGACGGACCGGGAGGGCCGGCCGGGGTCAGGGGGAGAGGTCTCCGGGGAGAGCCGTCTCCAGCGATCGTACAGACAAGTAACTTCCCCCCCACAGACAGATATCACACACGGATAAGGTTCAGTGTTCTTTATAAGCACTTATTTAAGCTACGGTTGAATGGTACAAGGAGGTCTGGACTCAGGGGTCCCCTCGATTAGAGTCTCGCAAGGTAGGGAAGGGGGTAGCGGGACAGTCTATTTACCAATCAGGTAGTTCGGATGAGATGATGATGAGCTCACAATCCTCGAGCTTGGTGGTTAGGTGGTACGGACCGCGGCAGCGCCAGCAGGTCCCGGTGCGGGTGGTCGATACAACGGGCCGCGGCAGCGCCAGCAGGTCCCCGGAAGATGTACGGTCCGCGGCAGCGCCAGCAGGTCCCGGTGCGGATGGTCGTTACAACGGGCCGCGGCAGCGCCAGCAGGTCCCAGGAAGATGAAGGTTGCAGAAGGCCGCGGCAGCGCCAGCAGGTCCCGGTGAGGATGGTCGTTACAACGGGCCGCGGCAGCGCCAGCAGGTCCCGGTGAGGATGGTCGTTACAACGGGCCGCGGCAGCGCCAGCAGGTCCCAGGAAGATGAATGTTGCAGAAGGCCGCGGCAGCGCCAGCAGGCAGGACGATGGTTCACAAGAGCGGCTACGGCAGCGCCAGTAGACCGTCAAGGTTGAGTTCACTCGGTGTCTCTCGACTCCAGGATACAACTGCCTTCCTGCTCCGGAGCTGCCTCAGTTATAGGGCTGGTGCCCTTTGATGTCCGGACCCTCGCACTTGGAGGTCGGAGGGTCCGGGATGAAGGTGTCCAGACACCCAGCAGGGGGTGGAGCCAGTGCCTGGGGGAGCTGGGGGCGATCGGCACCTGGCGGGGGAGAGCCCTTGACACTTCGTTCTCCCATTGACCTGCCAAGTGGTCCGCTCACCTCCTGGGTGGATGGTGGTGCCGGGATGTCGGGGCCGGCCAGGCCCGGGGTTAGGGTCGAGGTGAGGCCATGCGGCCGCGTGATGCAGGGCCCAAGAGGGCGGCTTGACCCGGCCGGGGAAGCCGGTGGGGCTGGACCCCGTGATGAGTAGGGGTCCGAGGGCAGAGGGTCCGTCGGGAGACGGAGTACGGGTGCTTGTTGCGGGGATATGCCAGGTGGGCCGGAGTTCGGGCCCTGTCGTGCGGGGAGGGAGCAAGCCGTCTGTGAGGCCTGTCCAACAGTGCCTATCACTCCCAGCAGTGCCCAGACATATGAGGGGTGGGTGCAGAGGACCCCCAGCAGTGCCCAGACATGTGAGGGGTGGGTGCAGAGGACACCCAGCAGTGCCTAGACATATGAGGGGTGGGTGCTTATCACTCCCAGCAGTGCCCAGACATATGAGGGGTGGGTGCCTATCACTCCCAGCAGTGCCCAGACATATGAGGGGTGGGTGCAGAGGACCCCCAGCAGTGCCCAGACATATGAGGGGTGGGTGCCTATCACTCCCAGCAGTGCCCAGACATATGAGGGGTGGGTGCCGAGGACCCCCAGCAGTGCCCAGACATATGAGGGGTGGGTGCAGAGGACCCCCAGCAGTGCCCAGACATATGAGGGGTGGGTGCAGAGGCCTCCCAGCAGTGCCCAGACATATGAGGGGTGGGTGCAGAGGACCCCCAGCAGTGCCCAGACATATGAGGGGTGGGTGCCTATCACTCCCAGCAGTGCCCAGACATATATGGGGTGGGTGCAGAGGACTCCCAGCAGTGCCCAGACATATGAGGGGTGGGTGCCTATCACTCCCAGCAGTGCCCAGACATATGAGGGGTGGGTGCCTATCACTCCCAGCAGTGCCCAGACATATGAGGGGTGGGTGCAGAGGACTCCCAGCAGTGCCCAGACATATGAGGGGTGGGTGCAGAGGACCCCCAGCAGTGCCCAGACATATGAGGGGTGAGTGCCTATCACTCCCAGCAGTGCCCAGACATATGAGGGGTGGGTGCAGAGGACTCCCAGCAGTGTCCAGACATATGAGGGGTGGGTGTTTATCACTCCCAGCAGTGCCCAGTCATATGAGGGGTGGGTGCCTATCACTCCCAGCAGTGCCCAGACATATGAGGGGTGGGTGCCTATCACTCCCAGCAGTGCCCAGACATAAGAGGGGTGGGTGCAGAGGACCCCCAGCAGTGCCCAGACATGTGAGGGGTGGGTGCAGAGGACTCCCAGCAGTGCCCAGACATATGAGGGGTGGGTGCCTATCACTCCCAGCAGTGCCCAGACATATGAGGGGTGGGTGCCTATCAGTCCCAGCAGTGCCCAGACATATGAGGGGTGGGTGCAGAGGACCCCCAGCAGTGGACAGAGACATGGGGGGGTGTACATCATTATCAGATGACCACAGCTCCATGGGTGAATGTACGTATCCCTATCTTAGGACAATGAGGATAGTACCATAACAAAACATCACTGACAGCATTGTCCCACTCCCAGGAGGAAGGAGGTCTTACCCCCACTGCATGACACACCACATGTGGGTGTGAGGACAAATAACACATGCATACCCACCCCTGGCAGATGCAGCACAATACACACACTGAGATCATGCCACAAGACTGTATAGTCATGTCACTGCCTAACAAACTAAGAGAGCCAAAGAGAACACACACTGTCACGCACATCCCAGGACTGATAGGAATGTGCAGGTGCTCGGCTAGATACCAAGATGTTGTCTGTCATGGAAGGAATAGTGTGGAGTTCCCACAGATACAATGCCCACAATTGTGAGTCAGGTGTTCAAATACCCAGCAGAACAAGTACCATATGTGTACTAGGCTGGGATTACACACATGGAAAAGGGACAATTTATCCATGAAGGCATGGCAAAATACTCTATACACAAGTACAGTGAGTACCAAGGATGGCACAGACAATGCAGGCGGACACATTGCTGAGCAGGCATGCCCAGAGTTGAAGGGATCCATCACCAACAAAGGACATGTAGACACAGGGCAACACAACAATTGTGCAACTCTCTGCAGGGGAGATGTCAGGTGCCACAGAGGAAGGAACACCCCTTGGGACAATGTCTCCAAACACAAAGAGCATACACGACAAAGAATCTTTGCAGAGATCGTGTGATGGCACGCAGATACCAGGTTCCACCCCATGAGCAGCAGACCACAACATTTCCCTGAAACATAACACATGCCCACAACCCCAACTCCTGTAGCATCAGCATCAACATCAATACCTGAAATGCAAGACTTTTCCAAAGAAAAAGAAAATGCTTTATTCAGCATGAAAATAATAATGTGTAAACGAGACTATTCACAAAGGCCAATGGCCAGTCCATATCAGCAGTCCTTGGGGGGAGACACATGGCCATGCGTCTCCCCTACCTCGCCTGCACATCACAAGAGTGTTTCGTAGACTGGGGGGGGGCATCATGTGGGGAAGGACCAGGCACCGCAGGGACAGGAGGAGGAAGGGTAGGTGTGGTGGGTGCAGGGACGGACGACTCCACCACATGGGGTGGGGCAGCGCCAAAGGTGGAGGCAAGCTCAGCGCTGCACACTTCTGCCAGTTCTTCAAGTGTCTCCCCTGCACACGGAGAAACAACAGGCCCCAAGGAGGGGGGGGGTCGGAGGGATGGGTTGCAGCGCTACTGGGGGAGGTGGTGGACGGGCTGGGGGACTTAACTCCCCTACCCGTGGAGTGCCGTGACCGTTTGCGTCCAGGTGAACTAGTGGGGCTGAGGCCCAGCCCAGCAAAGTAGGCCTCCTTGTCCGAATCTGGGGCAGGGGAGCCAAGCGGAGTGACATCGGAGGGACTGGGGAGTGAGCCATGTGGATGAGGACTGTGGCTGCGTGCCTGCCTGTGTGCCCCAGACCCAGTGGGTGTGCCTGCTACCCCCCGAGTGTGCGTGTCAGGAGGTGTGCGCTTGCCCTTACGTGGTGGTGTGCTGCTTGTGTCTGGTGGGGTGCGTGTGTGTGGATGTCTGGGTGTGCTTGGTGACAGGCATGGGTGTTGGACTTGTGGATGGGCCAGGGGTAGGGGGAGGGAGGCAGTGCTGCAGGTGACTCGCTACTGCCGTCAGTGACGAGTCCAGGGACCTCAGCAACATCCATTGGTCAGACATCGCTGATGACATGCCCTCCATGTACGACACCATCTGGGTCAGCAGTCTGGTGTGGCCATGGAGGACAGTCAGGATCAATGTCTGCCCAACTTGCAACTGCTGCTGAATGTCCACAGACTCGGCAGTGAGGGCAGCAGGGGGGACAGGGGCAGGGGGTGCAGTGCCTGGCACGAAGGAGACACGGTGTGGCCTAGCACGGACAGAAGGGACCCGAGCAAGTGGGAGGGCAGTGATGGGAATGGAGGGGGCGGCGAGATATGTACTGCTGCTTTCAGCTCTGGGAGCAGCCTCCGCCCCCTCTGGGAGCTCAGCCTCGGACCCGTCAGCCTTGTAGTCTGTGTTGGTACTGGGCAGGTCCTCCGCCTCACTCCCCTCGCCCTCCGTGCCACTAGATTCCACCGACTCCACAGCAGTGGTGGCACCACTGCTCGATCCCTCCTCCACGTCCGTGCCGGTGTCTCCCTCGGTGTCCTCCGATGATGCTGTGGGCAAGGTGAAGAGACAGGAAAAAATCAGTCACCTGTATACATCTGACACATGAGTCCAAACAAAATAGGCAACAGTGCATATCAGGAAAGGCATCAGGAGTAACATCTAGGATACTCCCCACATATGTAAGCCCTGCACTCCCCAGTTGGTTCACGCACCATGCCACTTGCAAACAATGAAAATTAGGACACAACAGCAAATAACTTGAAATCACATGATCATGAGAAGCTAGTGTCTGGGATCAGTTGAGCACAGCAAGACTATGAAGGCATGTCACCTCTTGTTCACTGGGAAACAAACAGTATTGTCGCACCCAAGGCCAAATACCACATGCCAATGCAGAAGGTGTCCCCACACTCAGAGACCTGTGAGTACTTTTGACCCCCCAAAGAAATACATTGTGACTCCTGGAGAATCACAACCCTTTACAAAATGGACATGTCTAGCATGTGTGAATGTGGCACTCTGTGAACACTACACACCTGTGTCTGTATAGCAGAAGTCACACAAGGAGGTGCACACCAAACTACATGTACACAGTCATTGTCTGAGCTGCCAGACTCATTCAAATCAGCCACTGTTAGGAAGAAATGGCGTAGCAGTAAGTACATATACATGGCACAAGGGTGGCTGGATGACTTGACACTCGTAATTTGGTACCAGCAACAACCAAGGAATAACCCAAATGCTAGCACACTGTGGGAACATGTATATGTATGAACTCCAAACAAGTGTTGTCCAAGCTGTGCATTACTGTAAAATGTGCCAGCGTGTCCCTGGAAAGTGTAAAGGTGGTGTCTTGTGCACTTCCTTGGGAGACATCTGTCATGCAGGCACATCATTGTCCTTCACAACCAAACAACAAGGTCAAGCATATGAAACATTGAGACATGTTGACAGGTGTAGTGAGTGCCAATGGACATTTTCCCCGAGTAACATCTTGAATAATGTCATTTGTCACATGGCTATACGTCACCTGATCACACAGTTGGCTACACATATGACCTACTGACTGTCATCTGGAGTGGCACACATGTCCACACCTAGGACAATGCATAAGCTAATGGCCTGCAATTGTTTAGCAAAAAAGCCTAGCTGTACTGTGGGTTCCCCCTCATGGCAAGCCAGAATGTACCCACAGATGTAAGCACACAAAGTCACAACTGTGTAGCATCTGAACCACACACAGGTGCCAAAAATGTCCAAGCAGGATACATGATTGCCAATAACTGACATAGGCAATGAAGCACCAACAGCAAGCACTGGCCAACATCACGGGGGCACTGCACGATGACTTTCTGTACTTTGAATCATCACACACAAGTCAGAACTGGCAATGAAACATCAGGGTTGAACATGTACGCCCCTCCCGCGCACACCCACCCATACCTGAGTCAATGTGACTGATACCAATCAAGAAGTGAGAGCTCATATTCAGGGTTACAATAACTGTGCTTGATAACTAGCGTCATTAACACGACATCACCTTGTAGGGCTGGCAAAACATATTGGTCACAATCAAACATCAACAGATTGTTGTGAATAGCCACACAGGCACTGCCCAGTGTGAGTATGCACAAGCAAACTGGTGTATCCCTGTCCAGTGGGCAAATGTATCACACATGTGAAAACTACTACCTAGGCCAGGGAACAATGCCACAAAGGCAGAGCCATTATGAATCCACAGTGAATGTGCACAGTGTTGGATGACACACATCAGTAGGAGGGCAGGCTGTGACAGGGGACTGTAGTGTGCACACTGCTCCATGGTCCTGGAATGAGCTGACTGTTACAGGAGCAACCGTCCCGGCACTATGCATATATCCCACTCATGCACATCATGTCTGAGGCCACAACATTGGTAATGCATGCAGCAAGTCTGTTCATTTGAAACCTCACACTCCTATGTTGGGACTCAGCATCAGTGGCAACTAATATACACCCCCTAATGACTGTACAGGACAGGGCACAGGCAGACCACCCCCACACATGATGCTGAAAGCAGTCTGCACCTTGATAAACTGGCAGCCTAGATGACCATGTGCAATAGTGATCACACACAGACCAGGTAACACATGTCAAGGAGGGGAAGGGAGGAAGAACAGCACAGGTTGACTGTGGGGGAACAGGATATGCACTGCACATATATACCCTGGCAGTGTCTCCAGGCGACTGAGCAGCAACAAAAGCTTGCGACACACAACAAACACACATGTACCTACCCCCTTCCTGCTGCTGTAACTCCTGTATCCGCCTATCCAGGTCAGGGAAGACCACCGCCAGGACACGCCGCATCTGGTGGGTCAGGCGCTGGCGCCCGCCATGCTTGCGAGGAGCCTCCTCCTTCAGCATGACCCGGGCGATCCTCCGGGCCCAGCACTGGATGTCCTGCCATCTCTTCCTCACTTGTGGCAGGCGCCGACTGCGACCCTCCGCCGATTGCACGGCCTTGATGGCGTCCTTCCAGATCTTCCCCTTGTGGTAGGGGGATACCTGTGTGGATGACAAAGTGGGACAACATCACTACACCTGCACCATGTCACAGACACACACAGTTGACCATCTTAGATTTGTAGAACAGGGCATAGTATGCTGGCAAGTAATAGCACCTTAGTCATAGGGACTTTTTCCACTGGGGACGCACCAATGCACTACATGGCATTGTAAGTACACAGGTGGCATGAGGGGTGTGAACCAATCCCTGATCATGGCACACACTGTGCATCCCAAGCAACACAAGGCTGATGGACAGCAACGCAAAGCAGTCACATGCACCAGGCCACTGACGAAACCTCAGCAGAGTACACAGACACACACAGGCACACCTCAATCACCTGCCATTGGCAACAGCGGATGCAAACCTCACTCTGCACATGTGCCACTTGCCAGGGGGGGGGGTCACAGGTGTGGGGGTAGCTCAGCAAGTCAGACACACAGCACGGCTTACTTCACACATCAGATTGATTGAGCAGTTGCCTCCTCCATGCAGCTGTGGTGCAACACTCCACATGGACACTCATCCACATGACAAGAAACATTCACACACATCAATGTCCAGGGGGTGTACACATCTTTTGGACACTCTCACCACTCTCACCATAGCTCCACTCAACTCTCACACACATCTGTGAGTGCAGTCACCTGTCACACCGGGGTGACCACTGAATCACCGCAGGACAATAGAACAAGAATGCCCAAGAGGATTTGACTGGCGGAATGTGCCATGCACTATGCAGTGAATGTCACAGTAAGCACAATGCAAGTGAGGAGTGCACACATGAACTACATCAAGCCCTGCATGGGAGACATAAGCCATCCCCCCCCTGGGACCCACTCCACCCAACATTGCATGTCTGTCACACCTGGCCACAATGCCAGAAGTGACAGACACAATAACGGTGCACAGGCAAAGGTACTGGAGTCAGCACTCACCTGCTCCCCTGGTCGACCATACAGCATGGGGTACTGTGGGAGGATCACATCCAGCAGGGCCTCGTTCTCCCCCTGGATGAAAGGCTGGGCCCTCTCCACAGTCCTTGGCATGGTGCCAGATGGAGACAATACAGCAGCAGTGGTATCGACTGACATGTTGTGCAGGCAAGTGCCCTCTCATGGGTTCTGGCTGCCTTATATCTGCCTTGCTGGCCTATTTCATATACAGGAGTACAGAGTGATTGGTCAGACTCATTTGCATCCTACGTTTCCTCCAATCCCTTTAAACATACACCAGTGACAGCCTTTGCATCTTTCGATTTTGCAGCATCATGTCAAGTCAACAACCACTTCGCAACAATGTTAAATGTGGCCAACTGATTTTTCCAGATCACATGGTGTAAAATTTTGAACTTGAAACTCGGTATCCATGACAACCAGCATGCATTTAGGCCCTAATACTTGTCCCTCATGTGTCCCCATTGTAATTCTTAAATCCACACACAGGTATGGTGCTTTTCACACGTACCCCTAGGGCACCATCACTACAGTGATACGAGCCGTACTCACGCGTGTATGGCCCGTATCACTAGGCCCTACGGTACCCCAATGGTAGTGATAGGCACGTACTCACGCGTGTACGGGCCGTACACGAGTGAGTACTTGCCTATCACTATCGTTGGGGGTACCGTAGGGCCTAGTGATACGCCATGTACTCACGCGTGTACGGGCCGTACACGCATGAGTACGTGCCTATCACTATGGTTGGGGGTACCATAGGGCCTAGTGATACGGCACGTACTCACGCGTGTACGGGCCGTACACGCGTGAGTATGTGCCTATCACTATCGTTGGGGGTACCGTATGGCCTAGTGATACGGCACGTACTCACGCGTGTACTGGCCGTACACGCGTGAGTACGTGCCTATCACTATGGTTGGGGGTACCGTAGGGCCTAGTGATACGGCACGTACTCACGCATGTACGGGCCGTACACGCGTGAGTACGTGCCTATCACTATGGTTGGGGGTACCGTAGGGCCTAGTGATACGGCACGTACTCACGCGTGTACGGGCCGTACACGTGTAAGTACCTGCCTATCACTATCGTTGGGGGTACCGTAGGGCCTAGTGATACAGCACGTACTCACGCGTGTACGGGCCGTACACGCATGAGTACGGGCCCTACACACGACCTCAGAGCGTGTGTACTGCGTTTCACTGCTTACAGTGGTGATAGGAGGCGCACACGAAAGGAATGGAGGTGTCAGACTCGCACAAGGCTTTACATCAAGTCATTGTCAGTGCAGTCCTTCATGTGCAGGGCCTAGGTGTGTCAGGCAGTGATGTGGCACATGTCTCCTCATGTTGTGGCACAATAGATGGGTGATGATCTGTTTACACGTGTCATGTGTGATGGGGCACTATGTGGCACACTTCCCCTTCACACTTTGCACATGTGTGCATGTGCGACACACGTGTCAAGCACTGCAGCACTGGTATGGCACAGTCAGCAACACCCGCAACTGTCCCCTGATGGCAGGTACACGGATAATTACACCTCACATGTGACTCCCAGTGTGCCACGATGTGACTATGTCATGTGTGTCCCATGTGTTCCCATGAGCTTTCCATTGGTGTTCCGTCAACTCCATCTGCTGTTGCAGCATCCAACATGTGTATGTGTGCATTTGTGCATGACACACATATACGCACACCATGCCACATGTGGACTCACACGTTACATGTGTCATGATGGTTCGAAGATGACTTCCTGACATGAGGCAATGTCTGCGTTGTCTCAATGTCTGTGACATCAGTTTTTGACATGGACCCCTTAATGGAAATGTGTGTCATCTGTCCATTTCCAGATAACATGTGACCTGTGCGGCTAGACTCCTGCCAGCTGTCTGTATGAGATGACATCCTTCTAATGCTGATATTTGGATGTCTGTCACTCATGTAATGTGTCTGGCTTGTCACTTACACTGGCCAACAGCTATTTCATGGCATGTCACGTCAATATTGCCATGCAACTCTTGTGGCTGGCTCTTCGTAGGAGTATCACCTGGCTGGCCCACGTGTCCTGGATGTATTGCACAGCACAGACTCTGTATTAAGCAGATGTGTATTAGCTGTTGAACATGTGCTCACCTTAGTGACATTGGTGTGGTAATGTACTCACTCTTCGTTATTCCTTCCAAATCTCTGCAGGGCACCGCCTCTCCCCAGACGAATGCCAGACCTGGATGCCATGCGTGAACATGACTGCATACGCAGATACAGATTCTCGCAAGAGTTGATAGATGACTTGACCCGCCGGCTTGCCCCACACCTCCAACCACAGCACAGGTATCCTACAGCTCTGACCCCCAAGGTGAAGGTGATGGCAGCCCTACATTTGTTTGCCACCGGCACGTTTCAATTGACCATAGCTGATGTCGGTGGCATGTCCCAGACTATGTTCCGCCGTGTCCTGCATGATGTTATAGAAGCCATGTTGTTGCACCTGGATGAATTCATCCATTTTCCCACTCGTGAGCAGTTGACAGGTGTCAAGGGTGAGTTCTATGCCCTGGGAGGGATGCCTCATATAATTGGGGCCATTGATGGGACACACGTAGCTTTGGTACCACCACAGGCACAGGAGGTAGCCTCCCGTAACCGTGAACATTACCACTCCATTAATGCCCTTGTGGTGTGTCTTGCTAACATGCTGATTTCCCATGTCTGTGCACGTTTTCCAGGGTCCGCACACGATGCATACATCATGAGGCGTAGCAGGGTGCCAGAAATGATGCTGCAGCTGCACGCGGAACGAGCATGTCTTGTTGGTGGGTATACTCTGTTAGTCCTGTGTTCAGCGCTATCTTTGTATCTTACGGCATCTCCTGACCCACTTCTTCACATGATGTTTCCATGTAGGGGACTCTGGCTATCCCAAAATGCCATGGCTGATGACGCCTCTCCGCAACCCCAGAACAGCCGCAGAACACCGGTACAACGACACCCATGGGCAGACGAGGCGCGTGATTGAGAGGACGTTTGGACTCCTGAAGAGCAGATTCCGGTGCCTCCACAAGACGGGTGGCGCCCTCCCATATGCCCTGGTGAAGGTCTGCAAAATCTTCATTGTGTGCTGCATGCTGCACAACATGGCAGTGGAGAAGGCCGTGCCACTCATCCTTGATCCGGATGAGCAGGATCATCCACCCGTGGAGGATGAAGGGCTCGGGCACGGGGCAAGTGAGGATGAGGATGAGGACATCCGGAGTCAGCTTATCCGCAACTTCTTCTCATGATGGTGAGTCCCTGTGTCTGAGTGTGCACTCTTTGAGCCTTGTGTGGCATGTGTTGCAATATGTGTGTCGAGCTGACTGTGTGCTAAGTGACTTGGAGGTGTGTTCTGATGTGTCATTCAAGTGATGATGTTGTTGTAAATTGGCTGCGATTGGATTAGCATTAGCAGGAATCCATCTGGTATTTAGAGGCTATCTTGTCAATTTTGTGGAATCCATTTTGTATTTCTGGCAGCCATTTTGTTTACCCTTGTGCTCTGTTTAAAGGACTGGCTATACTTAGACTCTGCTACTCTGCACATGTGCAGAAGAATCTAACTGTCCATACATCTGTTTTTAACCTGTAGCTGTCAGGTTGTTTCTACCAGAGTCAGCAACTGCTAGCTCCTCCTTTACTGTTGACTGTGCATTTCTGTATGACCATCTATGTATGTAATTCTCCTATGTGTGCTTGTACCGCCCTCTTTTTTGAGCCCCTGTGTGGGTATAAAAGACCCATGGTTCTTCTACTCTGTGTGCTACTTCACTCAGTACCAAAGGGTGCTGTTTGAATGTGGTTCCACCTCATGAGGTTTATTAAACTCTGTATTTTCTATTCCAGTTTCTGTGCCAACTTCTTCCTATTGGTCTGAGGACTCTGTGCAGAGAAGGGCGAACCCCTTGCACTGGTAGGCCTAGCTGAGGTCACCATCAACAAATTGGCGCCCAACGTGGGGCTCATCGGTGACTCGGATGCCCAAAGGATTGGTCTCGACGAAGGATTGGAATCTCGCTCTGGACGCGATCGCTGCCCGATGAGACCCGAGTCTTGGCAACCACGGCGTTTTCCTTTCCTTCTGATCTGACCATCCAGGTGGTGCCGGTCCTCGACTGAGATCTTTTCTGTTGATTCGCCGTGCAGTGACCATTTGGTCGATTTCAGAACTTGGCAGTTGGAACCTGGACACCAAGTGATTGGTAAGTGTCCTTCTGTGGCGCTTGCTGTTGGTTTTGATGCCTGGGATTGGTAAGGTAGTTTAGTAACGCTTACTGTGGCTTTTGGATTTGGAGATTTGTGTTGGCCAACTTGGTTTGTTATGAGATTTATATATGGATTGCAATCTATATAGGCAGGTAATGAGGAGAATTTTCTCTATCTGAATTGATTTGAACGGCACATCGTACTAAAGGTACATTAAGTGCTACTTTGATTATAGTACTGCATATTCTGCACTATTTTTGGCATGCCTATTTTTAGCACACTTCATAGGATGTGTAGCTCTGGTAGTGGTACCAATTTGAATTTGAAACTAGATGAAGCACAACCGGGCCCCCGGAGGGGACGCCTAATAGGGATATGTATATTAAGTATGGTCTTTCTTCTATAATGTACAGCGCATTATGGAATAAAAACACTCGTAAGGATCCTGAGTTGCGTTGGCCTATGTATGGGTCATTTGATTTACGAAAGATTGAGTATGTGGAACAATGTATGTTCAAGCAAAAGACTAGGCAAGAGATGTTTGATTGTGTACGAATGTGGGAGAAAGAAGTGCGTGAACGAATGAAGCGTGAGCAGGCCTTGATTTAAAAAAAAGAACAGCAAAAGAACATTTATGTGAAAGCATTAGAGCTGAAGAACAAAGCAGTTACTTGTACATAATTAGCTGGCTCCCCTAGAGGGGATACTTAACTAGGTTTAGGTATAAAAAAGTATTTATTCTTTGGTGATTAGTACCCCGAGGAACTAAATATGTACATAGAAAGGATCCTGGTCTGTGCACTTAGTAACATTTTTCATAAGTGGTGATATGCAGAGCGTTTTTTTTCTTGGTGTTCTGCCAGCCAAATCTAGTGAATATGACTTACAACTAGTATTTACAAATGGTTTGGTTTAAGTACAGTCTGTGGGCTGTCTTTTGGTTTTATCCTAAGTGTTGATCTGTGGGTTAAATGTATGTTTAAATGTCTGTGGTTTGTCATTAGTGGTACTTGTAAGTAGCGATTGCGCTCTTGGTGCAAGAATGGCTAGCCTTAAGTGCCCTGTATTATGTGTTCTGAGTATCTGACACTGTTTTGAAAATGTCTGGAATAAGCTCAATGTTTTTTTTGTCATCATTCTGTTATGCCAAATATCATTAAAATGAAATACATTTTAAAAGACTCCAGCAATGAATTATATAATATATGCTAAATAGCTGCACGCTATCATTAAATTGACAGAGTAAGGCACTATACATATGTGCAAATTGCCACAATGTTAAAGATAAAATTAGAATCCACATTTAATAGGAATAAAAAAAGCTTCAAAAAACGAAATTGTGTGTTTTGCACTAGATAAATTACGATACAAAATGTCACAGCATTTATCCTTCTGTATTAGGTATTAAAAGGCATTTACATTATCTGAGTGAATTGGTTGTTGCTGACCCAAAATACACATTACAGAACGACAGATTTGTGCTGGCTGGCAAGGCTGACTTGAAAGGCGTGTGAATTCGACGCCTTTACGTGTCAAGCAGCTGTGTCAGCACATGGGTATTTCTGACTCCGGCCACAGAGAACAGCTGAAGTCAAACACGGTGTAAAATGCGGCATTTCAGACTGCTGTTTTAAAAAGTTAGAAATATTGTTTCATTATTTTTGATAAACAGAGGACAGATTGACAGTAGGGATTTATTTTCTTAATGCCTTTTTAAATAAGGATAAGAGTGGGTTTTGATGTTAAATAATAATGACTGTCTTTTAAAAGTGGCGCAGACTTTCAAGTTAAGTTTCTGTTCTTAGGGCTGTGAATGACTGCGTTTAAATATGATAGGCAAGGGATGCAGCTCGCTTTTCATATGTGGACTCATCAAAATGATTAGATTTATTAAATAAAAAGAAAAAATTATTTTGATTATATAAAAAATGTTATTTAAAATAGGTGCATTAAATTCTTTTTTTTTAATTTATAATGCCTAATAATGATACTGTGACCTCCTAGCATCCAAATAAATTGAATTTAAGCCATGCTATAGAGCAATAGGGGGTCACTTAGATGTGAAATGTCACTTTACCCAGGCGTACAAAACTCATTTTTATAAGGGTATACATTATACATTTCTAATGCCACATCTCTGGGATATGTAGGGGACATTCTGGGGATGACTATTATGCAAAAAAAACATTGTAGGATATTCATTTTTAAGTGCCCTAAACATCAAAGTCGAAATTGAGTAAAATTCACTATTTAAATGAGGTTTCTCCAGTCAGAGCAGCTTTTAAACTGCCTTAGGCTACAGTAAATGCACATATGTAAGCATAGAATGAATAGCTGACATCTATACTGCTAGACAAGCACTCGGCACACTGCTTACAAATATAAATATGTACAAAAAACCTGGCAGAAGTTATTAAGCTTACCTCTGAATTGCTGGTAGACACGAATGAAGTGGGTTTGCTGTTCCTCTTTCCGTTTCCAGGGTCATTTTGAAATTGGTCACCCCCATGACAACCTTGCACGCACGATGGGACAGCTGCATAGGTTAAAGGCCGAAGTCCTACATTTAGAAGCCTGCAGGGCTCAGAGCAACGTTTGCTTTGACATTTCGACATTTGAAAGACGAAATGGCAGGGCAGGGACAGAAAGAGGTTTTGCTTACTTTTTTTGGCAAAAGCAAGTTTTTGTTCACTCACATGAATAGATTGCATAATAATAATGGCATATGTCAGCTTTTATTAAGACAATGGTTCTGTCATATGTATAGCACTAATGCTTTCAGGGCTGAATTAAGGAAGCAATGGGATTTAGTTTGAATTCATGTGCCCTCGTGTTACACTTGTACATTTGCTAACGGAATATGTTCTTTAGCTAGCTGAATGTGCTATTTAGCTCTTCAGAGTTTGTTTATGCCCAGTTGCTACAAATTGGGGTTGATAGTGTTGACAGAATGAAACCTGTTACAGGTTTCCTACTGTCAAAACTGGGGGGAGGAGGCTAGCTCCTCTACAAATTAAGGGTAGGCAAATTTATGTTTTCTCTCTCTTTTTCCTAATTTCTTTTATGCCTGTCTAAACTGTCTATGAAATAGCCATGAGACATTCATTGGCTATTCAGTAATACTGTTTTAAACATTATTAGCATTAATAAAATGAATAAATAAATTTGCTATGTTACTGCCCATCCTGTCTGATGAAATTATGAAAGGATGAGTAGTCTAGATTGTGGTTTCCTTATTTGATCTTTAAGGGGAACTAGCTGTGGGTAGTTTTTATTCTAAAATTCTCAGGTGATAACACCACTATTGTTTGTTATTCTCATGCTACATACAGTTTTGCAAGGGCATTGCTAGTTTTTATTAGTTAGTCTGTGTAAATAAACTGACAGTCCTTACTAGAGTTGATGTTGCATAGTTTGGATTGTGAAAAATAGAATGCAGAGAAGATACCCATGTGATCCTTAGCAAACATTTTTGAGGAAAATATTGTTTTATAGGAGTCTGTTTGTCACAAGATGTTCTGCTGGAGAAAATGTACCCATTATGTTGAAGTTTTTTAGTTCTTTATGTAATAGGAATCCTTGTTAAATTAGCAGTTTTAGATTTTCCTGTTGCTCCTATAACATGAGAGCATGGTCCTAAGCATACAATGTAGGTGCTTTTATTAAGAGAAATCATTTTAGAAGTGTCTGCAGTCCTGTACAAGTAATGCAAAGTCTATGAGTAAAAGTTTAGAACATTTCCTTTTTTCTTGAGGGTCTTTAGATGATTAAGATAGGAATATACAGATGTAAGGATTTGGAGTATGTCTGTATTGTTTTTCTCTTTTCCTCAGAATTTAGTAAATGAACACAGACTTCCTTGGCTGCTTGGGATTGGGTGATGTATTACTCTTGTCAGTTCACCAAATAGTTCCTTTTATACTTGCCAATAGGTCCAGGCTGTTGTTTCTTTTACTCTCACATAGTTGAAAGTGGTTTTAGGGTGCCTTGCTAATATATGGGGCGTCCCTAGACTAGGAAGTATTCTGAGACTATCCTCTCTGTTGATAGATTATTTCTGTGCCTTGTCTAAAGACCTTTTGATCTGTCCACCAATAGATATTTGCTGCCTTACAACCATTGCCAGAGGGGCACGGACATCAGATCCAGCTTGAAGTCAAAATAAAGGTAACCAGCACAGGCATTGCTGGCAACCAGGACCTCAGTGAAGGTAGAAGGCCAGAAGCACTGGGATGTGAAGTGTGTACCCCTGCCACTGTCTTGGGCGAAAGACGGGGTCACAAATCAGAAAGGAGAAATCGTGGATCAAGTTTTTGATGCCCAGCTGAGAGTCACAAACCGACCAGATCAGCAAGAAAGTTTTTGCTTGAGGTAACCCCCCTTTGAAACAAGGGTTGCTTCAGAGATCCTAGCATCAGGCCTCTGAAACCTGGTCCCAAAGTGGCTGTAAAGTTTTCACCTTTGTTGGTCAAGAGATACCTGGGCACACTGAACGCAATCTATGGCCCCAACGAAAGAGCAGTGTGCCAGCAGAGCAATACAGGAGTTAGGGAAGAACTTGAGTTCAGGGTACAGGTGCTGTGTCTCTGGTGCCTGTTAGATTGAAATGAAGAAAACTGGTGCACTGCCTGAGACACTGGACAGGATTGCTGAGAGCATTTGCCCTGGTGGGTGATTGCCCTATCCTGAAAGAAGAAACTTTTCCCTTGAAACTAGACCATGATTCCTGAGTTGCGACTTGTGCAGCTCCACCGTGGGAACAACAAGAGCCTGCCTGTGAGGCTCAAACGGACACAGGGAGAAGACTCCCCTCTGGTTGGTTGTACAGCAGCTTTAATTTCCCAAGGACTTCTTTTTCTTTTTTGTTGAAAATGTACCCCATTGGTCGTCCCATTTTTGAGGAGGAGCAACCCTTTGCAGCTCTTCGTCCTAGTTCTCATGGTCCTGTGTGGTCCTCCTGGTCCTCTGGATCCAGGATCATTTTTGTAATAATATGTCTGACTGCTTTAATGTTTGTATTGGGAAGAATTTTTATTCTATGAGAGAAAAGTTCATATGAGCAGTTGAAAAATATAACATTTCCTTAATAATGATTAATACTCTAGCCCTCATAAAGGAAACACTTGAAAGTCTAGTGAAAATGTTTTTATTACATATGTACTGTTGACTATTTTGATATTGAAATTGATGGTCACTGAAATGCATAGGAGCCTTGAAAATGTTTTTACTGGATGGTTCTAGGATTTGCTTAGTACTAGAAAGCTAATAGTTCTGTTTCTGATAATAGTAATTACTCTGTCCTGCTATCTGTATGACCCAATGCTCTGTTCCCTTTGTACTCCTGCTTATACCTTATACATACCAGCTTAACAATATTTAGAATGAGAAATGCCCACCTAGCAATGAATTAGGATATTGATAAATTTATGGAAAAAGAAAAAAAAAATTAAAAATTAATGTGCATATTTTTTGTTTTCCTACTGGATTATGGGAGATGTCTTCAGCTAATGCTAAAAGGGTCATCTGTTGTAAATTGGCTGCGATTGGATTAGCATTAGCAGGAATCCATCTGGTATTTAGAGGCTATCTTGTCAATTTTGTGGAATCCATTTTGTATTTCTGGCAGCCATTTTGTTTACCCTTGTGCTCTGTTTAAAGGACTGGCTATACTTAGACTCTGCTACTCTGCACATGTGCAGAAGAATCTAACTGTCCATACATCTGTTTTTAACCTGTAGCTGTCAGGTTGTTTCTACCAGAGTCAGTAACTGCTAGCTCCTCCTTTACTGTTGACTGTGCATTTCTGTATGACCATTTATGTATGTAATTCTCCTATGTGCGCTTGTACCGCCCTCTTTTTTGAGCCCCTGTGTGGGTATAAAAGACCCATGGTTCTTCTACTCTGTGTGCTACTTCACTCAGTACCAAAGGGTGCTGCTTGAATGTGGTTCCACCTCATGAGGTTTATTAAACTCTGTATTTTCTATTCCAGTTTATGTGCCAACTTCTTCCTATTGATCTGAGGACTCTGTGCAGAGAAGGGCGAACCCCTTGCACTGGTAGGCCTAGCTGAGGTCACCATCAACAATGTCATTCCACACATATTAGCTGGGACACTAAATTTGTTAATGGCATGCTGACAACATCATTCCTGTAGAGTACATGTACATGTCTGTGGATTACTAGCTCTTCGCTGACTTGTTGTGTGTCTGTCCTCCCCAGGTTCTTGCGGCTGTCGTCTGCTCATGTCATCATTGCCCTCCTGCTATTCCTCATGAGTATTGCAACGTTTGCTGGATCAGAGTTACATGCACAGACATGGTGACAAGTCATTTGGGGTAAGGAGTGCAGCAAGGCATTTTGTGGGTGGTACGTGTTTGTGATATGTGGGGACTGCTCCTGTGCATGTTGTGTTACCATGCATACATGTCGACACACCATGGGCCACATGACGTGTTGCATGGCTCCCATGAATTGATGGTCACCCTTCCTGACAGTCATCTGTAATGGTGTGTGGATTCTGATGAAGGCATCAATGTGTGTATGACGGCTCCAAGGAACATACGGGATGCTAATGGTGGACATAGTGTGGGACATCCCCATATGAGGCTCAATGGGGAATTGTAGACTCTCCATGTGCAGCAAGGGGTGTTAGGCTCAACCCCTTCACTTGTGTGCCAGCTCAGTAGGATTTACACATCTGTGTGTTGAAGGGGGTGTCCAGTGTAGGTCACACATGGTCAGCCAAATGACCTGTGAGTCTGTTCCAATTGATGCATTTCCCTTAGTGTGCAGCTGAGTAATAAAGGTGTTTCTCAAACAAAAAAGGGGAAAGAAGGGGCTTTTACAATAATAGACTAGCTTAATACTATTGTAGGTCCAGCATACATGCCCAACAATCAATATTAACAACAGGGTATGCAGTTCCTGATAATAACGCAGTGTGTGTTAGAATCACTAGGTCCCAAGGTGGTGGTGTGAAATGGTCTGGTTGAACGGAGTAGAAGGTACTCCTTCTGGAAAAGAAGACCCTCACACACCCAACAAGCGGGTGTCTTGCTTCATCACCGGGTCTTTGCTCCTTATCGGGCCGGCAGTGCAATGCCCGATCAGGCACCCCGAGGGGGCCTTCCTGTCGGAGATCTTTATTTCCAAACGCCGGTGAGTGAGGTGTGTGGGGAAAACAGTTAATTGGGATAAATGGTGTAGGTGCAAGTGAAGTGAAAGGTAAGTGTACTAAAACAGGGTAGGTGATCCACTTCAAACAAATTTAATAAAGTATGGTCAACACCCTGATTAAAAACAATCCGCACATCTCTCACCATTAGGTGTATGAGTAATATGTGCTACAAAAATCAAAGAGGTCAACATGTTTCTTGCCTGGGTTTTAATTAAATGGCAATTCTTCAGGACCAATATATACGGCTACCTGCACCTTTTTGGTGGTGGCCACAACCTCTAAGAGGTATCAATGGTGGCCACACATACAGCACCCTAAAAAACGTGTGGTGCCGTGTAAACAAAGAACACACAACCTGTGAAAAAAACAATTAAAATCATTATTATTGTAAAACGGTTCGAGGCATCTGGTTTAGTTGAGACAACAGGTGATGTCAAACAAAAACCGTGGCATGCGTCGATAGTGAGCAGATATTATTAGGACTTTATAGAGGCAAACAGCAGAATCTCAATGGAGAACTTACTCTACATTTTTAACCAACATGATTCTTTTAATGATCAAAAACTCACCCCATTAGGCTGTGGAGACAATGAGGCCAGGGTTGGGAAACACTAAATGCTAGTGTCCTAAAAGGGATGAGGATAAATAAAAACAGACAAACAACAAATGCGTCAGATCAATACGCGTCAAGTGGTCAAGGGTACTCAGAATAAGTTGGAGAACCCATGTGGTGGAATATCTCATGGGGAACATAAGCATATAAATTATATGCAAATAAAAGTTAGAACTATCACCTGATAGCACGAGTGCGAAAGCTTGCCACAGTGGTCACACAACCTAGAAAATGCTTAACCCAAGGTCAGTCAAGTACTGATGGAGTAGAGGGTGACGCTGCCATTAATACCTGTATAGCGGCTCCAGTACATGTAGCAGGACTGGTAACAGCGTGTAAAAAAGGAGGCACACCGCGGTTGTGGTAGCCGGTAATTCTACAAAACTGCACAAGAATATGGCGATTGAAAACAAAGCTGGGCTAGTCTCCGCGTGCTTCAAGAGAGCACCAGTGCGACTGCCATCAACAGTGCGTGCATATCCCGTGTGTGATCAGTCTCTCCTATGCAACGTTATGTCAGCTGCGACTCGAACAGCCGCAAGCTAACTGTCTAAGTCGTACAGTATCTGCAAAGTACAAAGTATATAGTATACTCACGGTTGCGTAGTATTCACGTTACCGTAAACCTAAGACCCCGCCAGCCGCACAAGTCTGGTGATGGTCGGGTCTGTTGGCTCACAGAAATGGGAGCCGGTCAGCGTGCTACGTCGCTGCGTCTGAGGCGGTCAAAGGCGGAAGGGGCGTGGCCACGTCCCAACTACTAGACCGCCAACCGTGACGGCTGAAAGGGATACTATGGGAACTTAGTGTGTAGGCAGGGCTCCCTCTCGCTCGTCGGTGTGTGACGTGATCACAGACAAAGGAGGGCGTAGACCCCATAGACCAATGGGTTAGTCCCCTCGGAATGGTTTGCTAAAATAGTAATTGGATGGAAGGTTGCCATCGAAATATGTAAGTGACGTGTGCTATCATAAATGAACAGCCGGTGCACTCGATTGTAACGTTTATTTGGTATGGAAATTATGGGACCTAATTTAATTATGTCTACCTGCGCACTATGTGCTGTGGAGCCAAGTAAGTACTAGGCGCGAGGTAATGAAATGAAACACACAGCGGAGGTCCGCACTAAGTGTTAGTAACCCTTTTGCTCGAGAAGAAGCTCGAAAACAAAAAGGAAGGGTAATAAAATCATTCTTTTATATATGTCTAAACTCAAACTCCAAAAATTGATGAACAACAGAGTAAAGGACAGGGCCAGCAATAGTTATTCAAAGTGTCGGAGTAGCCTTAAGGGTATGCATGTATTGTACAGAGATAAGGCTCATAGAGTAAAAAGATATATTTATATTAGAATGTCAAGAAGATACTAGTCTGAGTCAAATTAGACTACTCCACGGAATGTCCTCATTCAGGCCAATGGTATCAGCAGTCAATCTCAGGACCCAACGTTGTTCGAGTCTGAAGAGGGCATTTTTAGACATGTGGGGGTGAGATTCCAAAACCACCCATTTAAATGATGTGGGCGCATGGCGTTCCAGGTTGTAGTGGGTCGTCATTTTAGTGTTGGTCTTGACGCATCTGAAATTACTTTTGTGTTCCAGCATGCGAGTTTTGACAGCACGCGTAGTCATTCCTATGTATGGTAAGCCACAAGGGCACGTCATCAAATAAATGCAATTTGTTGAATTGCAATTTGTGTGTTTATTGATTTGCCATGTGACGTCATTAGGGAGTACCAACTCTTTACTGATGTGTGTCTGTGGGCACATAGAGCATGACCCACAGGGGTAATGACCCTTAACTGGGGGTAGGTTCCATAATAGTCTTTGAGACCCAGTGGCTGGTTTCTTAGGCCTAGTGTGTATTAGAAGGTCCTTAAGGTTACTCGTGCGTTTGAACGCGAACCTGGGGACTTCCAGTTCTGGATCTCCAGTATTGAGAATACCCCAGTGTTTTTTAATGATCGCCTTAATCCTATTCGAATCAGGGGTGAAGGTGGTAACACATGTTAAGGATTGGTCAAGTTCCTTAGTGTTGACGTCCAGAAGACTCTCTCTGTTGTTGTTTCTCGCTCTTTTACGAGCACGAGACACAACCTGTGAGGGGTAGTCGCGCTTAATCAAGTCATTCATAAGCGTTAAGGATTCTTTCTGATAGTCTACCACAGAACTACAGTTCCTTCTGATTCGTAAAAACTGACCAAAAGGTAAATTTTCTCTTAGCGCTTTCGGGTGGTAACTGCTGAATAAGAGAAGGCTGTTCCTATCTGTGGGCTTACGATACAGACTCGTGGAGATTTTACTCCCTTCAAGGCGGATGAGTAGATCCAAGAAAGGTACTTCTGTATCAGAGATGGTGTGGGTAAATCTCAAATAGGGATTTAGAGTATTGATCCACGTACAGAATTCTGTGCACTTCGTATTGTCTCCCTTCCACAGAATCAGGATGTCGTCGATGAACCTTTTCCAGAGCAGTACATTCGCCGAGTAGGGATTGGTGGGATGATGTATCACCCTACTCTCGAAGGCTGACATGTACATACATGCCAGACTCGGCGCGAATGTACTGCCCATGGAAGTGCCCGGGGTTTGGTGGTACAATTGTGTATTAAACTCAAAGAAGTTTTGAGTCAAAGCAAGGCTTGCACATTCCATTATGAATGATACTGGTGTATTGGAACTAATCTCACTGCTGCTTAGTGCATCCTCGATAACTTGGAGGGTCGCTTGTTGGGGTATGTTAGTATACAACGCCTCAACATCTAATGTCAGCAAGAGGTTTATTTCCTGTGGGTATTGGAACCCTTCCAGAAGTCGAAGAATATCAGAGGTATCCTGGATGTAAGAAGGAGTTGCTTTGACCAAGGGCTGGATAAAATGGTCAACGAACTGTGATAGTGGTTCCAGGACAGAATCTATACCAGAAACAATCGGTCGTCCAGGCACAGGGGATATTCCTTTGTGAATTTTAGGCAGACAGTAGAAGAAGGGGGTCACTGGTTCTTTAGCTATAAGAAAGTTAGCTTCTTTTTTTTTTTTTTTTTCACAGGTTGTGTGTTCTTTGTTTACACGGCACCACACGTTTTTTAGGGTGCTGTATGTGTGGTCACCATTGATACCTCTTAGAGGTTGTGGCCACCACCAAAAAGGTGCAGGTAGCCGTATATATTGGTCCTGAAGAATTGCCATTTAATTAAAACCCAGGCAAGAAACATGTTGACCTCTTTGATTTTTGTAGCACATATTACTCATACACCTAATGGTGAGAGATGTGCGGATTGTTTTTAATCAGGGTGTTGACCATACTTTATTAAATTTGTTTGAAGTGGATCACCTACCCTGTTTTAGTACACTTACCTTTCACTTCACTTGCACCTACACCATTTATCCCAATTAACTGTTTTCCCCACACACCTCACTCACCGGCGTTTGGAAATAAAGATCTCCGACAGGAAGGCCCCCTCGGGGTGCCTGATCGGGCATTGCACTGCCGGCCCGATAAGGAGCAAAGACCCGGTGATGAAGCAAGACACCCGCTTGTTGGGTGTGTGAGGGTCTTCTTTTCCAGAAGGAGTACCTTCTACTCCGTTCAACCAGACCATTTCACACCACCACCTTGGGACCTAGTGATTCTAACACACACTGCGTTATTATCAGGAACTGCATACCCTGTTGTTAATAAAGGTGTTTGTCACACTCCAAGGTGCCTCATCTCTGTCAATGCAGGTCTCATGCCACTTTGCATGCAGCATATCTGGCATAGTTGTGGAAGATTATGCATAGGAGTCCATGTGTAGTTTAGCAACATGCATGCAGTTGCTCATGGGTTAGGCTCCCTATTGGGCATGAAGTACATGGTTGTGTATGTTTTTTGGCATGTTGGTCCGCACAATGGGCCACCAACAGCTGCTGAGGGTGTGTCTCCTGTGCGCAGGTCGGCCTTCAGTTTCCTGATCCGGTGTCATGCTTCTTTGGTGATTGTGCATGCATTGTCTCTGGGTGTGCCATGTGACACTGGACACTCCTTACTTTACACACGCGCCTGTTGCAGTTGTCCTTCTGACATCCTAGTCTATGTGTGCAAATTCTGTCATTTTACAAGGAGATGCCGCCTGCTGCTGCGGCCCCTGCAGCAAGGGCCACCAGAGTATCCAGATTTGGCAACACACACGCCTCCAGGAGGCTCCTCACTTCCTCCCTCCACCCATTCATTTTGCTGTCCTCAGCTTGCCTATGCCACTGTTGCCGCCACACGGTGCCAAAGGCTGGACCATCAGCACATGCAAGGTGCACATTGCACCACCATCCTGTCCTTGCATTACCCACATCACACTACAGTCTGATGTATCAGCCACACTCCGAGCTATGTCCATCCGCACATCTAACGCCTGCTGTCAGACATACCCTGGGCACACACACGACACCTTTGCATGCTGAGTGTGCAACTCCAACTGCCTACACTGCGCTGCCCCGCCTTCCAGGCCCTGTCACACCAACCAGGTCACGTCCCTAATACTCCCCACCGGCTCTGTAGCCCAGCAAGGGTATGGGAGTGGCACTCAAGGCTTCAGCATGTAGTATGGTGTCATCGTCTGGGACATGGCACAGGTATCATCTCTCAGCATGTCAATCTACAGAGTGTCCAGGACCCCCCTCTCCACCATCACATGCGCACAGCACCTCATTGTTAGACGGGGACCTCAGAGGAGCCTGGAAAGGGGGTCCTGACTACCCTGAGACCCACCCTCAAAGTATCGTAGCCGGGCACTGGTGGGTGACGCCTCAGGAGGAGGGATCTCGTAACGAGGATCGTACTTCTGGCACCACACGACACAGAAACACCACACTGTGCGTTCTTAGGAACCAATCTTTATAAAATAGGTTAGCACTGCAAATATGTACAAGGAGAGCACGGGCTCAATGAGTCTCGGAAGGGGATAGGGGGTAGCGGGACAGTTTCTGGTAAAAGGTTCAAGGCAAGGATGTACCCGGCGCACAGCTCACAATCCTCGAGCTGGGGGGTAGGCTGGTTGTCGTGGGGTCCGGCGGGACCGGTGGAGTCTGTGGAAGCCGCGAGTCACTCAGCGGGCTCAGGTACAAGTTCGGAGGTCTTACGATCTTCAGGGAGCCGCGAGTCACTCAGCAGGGCTCAGGTACAGTTCGGAGGTCTTACGATCTTCAGGGAGCCGCGAGTCACTCAGCAGGGCTCAGGTGGTTCTAAGTTCCAGGAGCCGCGACCGCGTCAGCAGGCTCTCGTTGTTCCAGCGTCGAATCTGCCGGACAGCCCCAGAGCACCCCTTGTTATAGGTCGACCCCTCTTTGATGTCCGGAGTCTGTGCAGGCAGGGGTCTTGTCACCTGGGGGTCGCTTGTCGGGGTTTACTGCCATTGTCTTGTGATCTTTTCAGGGCCGGGTCGGGGAGGAGGCCCAGACACCCAGCAGGCGTGGAGCCAGCCCTCAGGGAGGCCGGAGGGTCAATCGAAACCCATCGTCCCAGGGGAGTTCAGAGGTGCGATCGAAACTGCTCCTCCCTCTCTCATCCCCTGGAAGCGTGATGTCCTCCAGCCGGAGTGGCGCCTCTAGGCCCGGGTCGCGCTGGGGCCTGGCGGCCATCTTGGTGCATGAAGTGGGCACGCGGACCCGGGGTGGCCGAAGGGAGAGAGGCCATGGACGAGGATGTCCGGGTCGGGTGCGTGTGTTCTGGTGGAAAGGACCGGTTAGGCCGGGGGGATTGGGGCTGCCGGCACCAGGTTAGGTGGTGTGGGGGCCAGTAGAGCCAGGTTACGAGGCCGGGTCCAACACGCGTCCCCCCCAGCTGAAAGCCGGAGAGAACTGCCCATCATCTTGGGGGGTTCTCTTCGCTGAGGCGGAAGAACCGGGAGAGGCCATCGGCGTTGGCGTGGTCAGTCCCAGGGCGGTGTTCCACGGTGAAATCCATCCCCTGGAGGGAGATTGACCACCGCAGTAGCTTGGGGTTTTCTCCCCGCATCTGCATGAGCCATCGCAAGGGCCGATGGTCGGTTTGGACTTTGAAATGGGTGCCGAACAGGTAAGGGCGTAGTTTCTTGAGTGCCCAGACCACGGCAAAGGCTTCGCGCTCAATTGTGCTCCATCGCTGTTCTCTGGGCAACAGCCGCCGGCTGAGGAAGGCGACGGGCTGGTCTAGGCCTTGGTCATTCATCTGGGACAGGACGGCCCCAATGCCATGCTCGGAGGCATCGGTTTGGACTACAAACTCCTTGGAGTAGTCGGGAGCCTGGAGGACGGGGGCCGAGCACATGGCCTTCTTTAGGGCATCGAACGCCTCCTGGCAGGCGGTCGTCCACTGAACCTTCTTTGGCTGTTTTTTGGATGTGAGTTCTGTGAGGGGGCCGACAAGGCTGCCATACCCCTTGATGAATCTTCGGTAGTAGCCAGTGAGGCCCAGAAAGGCTCGGACCTCCGTTTGGGTGGTGGGGGGTTCCCAGGCCACGATGGCGTCGATCTTTGGCTGTAGAGGGGCGACCTGGCCACTCCCGACCTGGTGCCCCAGGTAGACTACTGATCCTTGCCCAATTTGGCACTTGCTGGCTTTTACTGTGAGGCCTGCCTGGCGCAGGGCGGTTAGCACCCTCCGGAGGTGCTGGAGGTGCTCACTCCATTCGGAACTGAAAACGGCGATGTCGTCTAGGTAGGCCGCGCTGAACTGTTCCAGCCCGGCCAGGACTCTATTCACCAGGCGCTGGAAGGTGGCCGGGGCATTTTTCATTCCGAAGGGCATTACGCGGAAGCGGTAATGCCCATCTGGGGTGGAGAAGGCGGACCGCTCCTTGGCCCCCTCGCTGAGCGCAATCTGCCAGTATCCGCAGGTGAGGTCGAAGGTGCTGAGGAACCGGGCTGCCCCGAGTCGGTCAATGAGCTCGTCGGCTCGTGGAATGGGGTGGGCATCGGCCCGGGTGACGTCATTGAGCCCCCGGTAGTCCACACAGAACCGGAGCTCGGGGGCGACACCGGGGGCCGCTGCCTTCGGGACCAGGACCACTGGGCTGGCCCAGGGACTGTCAGATGGCTCGATCACCCCCATGGTCAACATCTTTGAGACTTCAGCTTGAATGCAGGACCGGACCCGGTCTGGGACCCGGTATGCTCGGTGTCTCACCGGCGGGCTGTCCCCGGTGTCCACGTCATGGACACACCAGTCGGTGACCCGGGGGATCAGGGAGAAGAGGTCGGCAAATTGTCCTAGTAGCTGGCGGCAGTCCTCTTGTTGCTGGGCAGTGAGAGCTGGGGAGAGGTTCACTCCCTCCACGGAGCCATCCTGCTCCTTGACACACAGGAGGTCCGGGAGGGGATCGGACTCATCTTCGGCCCCGTCATCGGTGGCCAGCAGGAGGCTCAGTTCTGTCCGCACGAAGTGAGGCTTGAGGCGGTTCACGTGAAGGACCCGGAGGGGATCCCGAGGCGACTGGACGTCCACCAAGTATGTGACTTGACTCTTCCGCTCAATCACTTTGTAGGGCCCGGTCCACCTGTCCTGGAGGGCGCCTGGCTTCACGGGGGCCATGACCCATACTTGTTGGCCCGGCTGGAACTCGACCAGAGTGGCATTCTGGTCGTACCAGCGCTTCATCTCTTCTTGGCTTGTCTCTAGGTTGGCCTCGGCCAGTGCTCGGAACTTCCTGGTCTGGTTCCGGAGGGTCAGAACATAGTGGAACACATCTCGTGGGGTGGTCTGGGGTGCCGCCTCCCACCCTTCCTTATCCAAGCTGAGGGGACCTCGGACGGGGTGTCCATAGAGCAACTCAAACGGGCTGAACCCTAGGGACTTCTGGGGGACCTCTCGGTAAGCGAACAAGAGGCAGGGGAGCAGGACGTCCCACTTACGCCGGAGGGGCTCTTCTAGGCCGGTGATCATCCCTTTCAGAGTCCTGTTAAACCTCTCTACTAGGCCGTTCCCTTGGGGATGGTACGGGGTGGTGAATTTGTAGGACACTGCACATTGTTGCCACAGGGACGTCATGTACTTCGAGATAAAATTAGTGCCGCGGTCGCTCACGACCTCGCGGGGAAAACCTACCCAGGAAAAGATCCCCATCAGGGCCCGGCCCACTACGGGGGCCGTGACGGTGCGTAGGGGGATCGCCTCAGGGTATCGGGTGGCGTGATCCACCAGGACCAGGATGAAACGGTGACCTTGGGAGGTGGGGGGGTCCAGGGGCCCCACGATGTCGATCCCGACTCGTTCAAAGGGGGTACTGACGACCGGGAAGGGTTGGAGGGGAGCCTTGCGCTTCCCCCCACTCTTCCCACTAGCTTGGCACGTGGGACAGGACTTGCAGTGGGCTTCTACAGCTGCTCTCATTCTAGGCCAGTAAAAATGGGTCACGAGACGGCTGTAGGTCTTGTCTTGACCCAGGTGGCCGGCGAGGGGGACGTCGTGGGCTAAGCCCAGGAGGAAGTCTCGGAAGCGGAGGGGTACCACCAGCACCCGGCTGGATCCCAGCTCCACCGACTTCTGCTCACTCTACAAAATGCTATTCTCCCAATAAATTCGGTGCGTTCCAGTTTGGTCGCCTGCGGCTTGGCTCTCGGCCTGGCGCCGTAGTCCGACCAGGGAAGGACAAGTGGCTTGCTCCCGGCAAAACTCCTCCCGGGTGGGCCCGCCCTCGTGGCGCCATTGGGCCAACTCGGGTAGATCGCCTAACTCGGGGACCGGGGCGGTGTCGGACAGGGAGGGCTCGTCGCTGGCGACGGGCTCTTCCGATGGGGGGACCGGAGGACCCTCGGGGGTTACTGCTCTGACTTCTTCGGTCGGGGCGTCTTCGACTCCTCCCAGGGGGGGAAGTCGGGCTGACATGGATCGGGAGGTGGCGCACACCCACTCGGGGAGCCCCATCATCTCTAGGTGGGCCTTGCGCTCGACGTGCTTCCAGGGAGAACTCTCCAGGTCGTTCCCTAAGAGGCAGTCGACCGGCTGGGAGGTTCTTACGGCAACCCTCAGCTTACCTATCACTCCACCCCACTCAAACGGCACCAGAGCTACCTGGCACATACTCTCTCTCTTATCAGCGGAAATTACTGGGCAAAAGACGTTGGGGAGGATCTGCTCCTCGGGGATTAAGTGCCTGAGGACACCGGTGATGCTGGCCCCGGTGTCCCGCAGGGCCTCTATTTGGTGGCCATTGATCTTGACGAGCTGCCCGTATTTCTTCGTGTTGGAGGGCAGGAGGCTACCAGGGACCATCTCCCTATCTCCCAGGGATACTAGGGCCATGGCTGCGGGTTCCCACTCCCCGGTTTCCTCAACCTCCTCCCCCAGAGCTATGTTGGCTATCTGTCTTGCAGGGGTGTTTTGGGTGGCCATGGGGCATTCTGGGTCATTGGCGTAGTGCCCGGGCTTCTGGCAGCGGAAACAAGTGACGGTTACCCTGTGTCCCCGTCTCCCGGGGGGTCCGGTTACTGGTGGGGGGGGCGCTGGGAAAGGTGGAGATTGGGTCTTTGGGGGACTAGGCTGGGACTCTCTCTGGCCTCCCTGGTTCCCCCCTCCTCTCTGGCGGGGTGGTCCCTGACTGGCTCGGGGGTATTCTCCTACCATGCCCCGGGTGACCCGGGTGTTGGTCCAGCGGTCTGCTTCCACCGCCAGCTTCCTGGGATCGGTGAGTTTGCTGTCAAGCAGATGCTGGCGTAGTTCCACAAAGCAGTTCGCAGCCAGGTGTTCCCACAACAGGAGGTCGGTGAGTTCCTCAAGGGTGGTGACTTTGCTGCCCTTGACCCACCCATCGAAGGCCCGACTAAAAAAGTTTACATATTCCACCCAGGTGGTGCCCGGGATTTACCTGCAGTCCCGGAATCGCTGACAGTACATCTCGGGGGTGAGACCGTACCTTGTGAGTAGAGCCTCTTTCATGTGGCTGTAGGAGGTCTGCAGAGAGAGGGGTAGGTCGAGCAGGGTGTCTCTTCCTTCGCTCAGAAACCGTCCCCACAACCCTGCCCCCCAGTCCTTCTGCGGGACCCGATGGGAGGTCATGGCGACCTCGTAGGCCCTGAACCATTGCTGAATGTCATCGTTTTTATAATATTCCTTGACCACGTCCTTGGGGATGTGGACCTTCTGCTCCGCTTGGGAGGTCGCCTCTCGGCTTCCCGGGGGCCTCCCTTCCTCACTTCTGGCCTTGAGCTCGATTTCTTTCAAGCTGCGTTCGTGCTCTAGTTGGAGCTTCCTTCCTTCGTGTTCCCGTTGGAGCTTCTTCTCTTCTAGCTCGCCTTGCACGCGCATTTGCTCTACTGCTAGCTTTTTCTCCGCTAACTTTAATTCGCCTTCGATTTTGAGTTTAGCTAACTCGAGTTCGTGATTGCGGCTTCTCTCTCTGTCCGTGAGTTCTTCCGGGGATAGACCCCCGTCTGGTACGATGCCTCGCACCTGATTGCTGCTGCTTTCGCCTTGGGGAGGTTCGGCCTCGTCGGGACGCTCCCCCGTGTCTTCCGGGCGGGAGGCACTGGCCTCCACCCAGGCTTTCAGTGCTTTCTGCAAATCCTCCTTGGTGTTGAGACCGGTGGTAGTGATTCTAAGTTCTTTGCAGAATTGCTTTAGTTCTTTGTGTGTGTATTCTTCTAGTTGTTCCACCTGGAACACCCTGTTGGCGTTGATTTCTGCGGGGATCATGGCGTTTCCTTCTGCCATCTTTGTTGGTAGTGCGTCCGTCGTTCACGGTACGATCTCTCGGTGATGGGCCCGAATCCCGTCGCTTGCCACCAATGTTAGACGGGGACCTCAGAGGAGCCTGGAAAGGGGGTCCTGACTACCCTGAGACCCACCCTCAAAGTATCGTAGCCGGGCACTGGTGGGAGACGCCTCAGGAGGAGGGATCTCGTAACGAGGATCGTACTTCTGGCACCACACGACACAGAAACACCACACCGTGCGTTCTTAGGAACCAATCTTTATCAAATAGGTTAGCACTGCAAATATGTACAAGGAGAGCACGGGCTCAATGAGTCTCGGAAGGGGATAGGGGGTAGCGGGACAGTCTCTGGTAAAAGGTTCAAGGCAAGGATGTACCCGGCGCACAGCTCACAATCCTCGAGCTGGGGGGTAGGCTGGTTGTCGTGGGGTCCGGCGGGACCGGTGGAGTCTGTGGAAGCCGCGAGTCACTCAGCGGGCTCAGGTACAAGTTCGGAGGTCTTACGATCTTCAGGGAGCCGCGAGTCACTCAGCAGGGCTCAGGTACAGTTCGGAGGTCTTACGATCTTCAGGGAGCCGCGAGTCACTCAGCAGGGCTCAGGTGGTTCTAAGTTCCAGGAGCCGCGACCGCGTCAGCAGGCTCTCGTTGTTCCAGCGTCGAATCTGCCGGACAGCCCCAGAGCACCCCTTGGTATAGGTCGACCCCTCTTTGATGTCCGGAGTCTGTGCAGGCAGGGGTCTTGTCACCTGGGGGTCGCTTGTCGGGGTTTCCTGCCATTGTCTTGTGATCTTTTCAGGGCCGGGTCGGGGAGGAGGCCCAGACACCCAGCAGGCGTGGAGCCAGCCCTCAGGGAGGCCGGAGGGTCGATCGAAACCCATCGTCCCAGGGGAGTTCAGAGGTGCGATCGAAACTGCTCCTCCCTCTCTCATCCCCTGGAAGCGTGATGTCCTCCAGCCGGAGTGGCGCCTCTAGGCCCGGGTCGCGCTGGGGCCGGGCGGCCATCTTGGTGCATGAAGTGGGCACGCGGACCCGGGGTGGCCGAAGGGAGAGAGGCCATGGACGAGGATGTCCGGGTCGGGTGCGTGTGTTCTGGTGGAAAGGACCGGTTAGGCCGGGGGGATTGGGGCTGCCGGCACCAGGTTAGGTGGTGTGGGGGCCAGTAGAGCCAGGTTACGAGGCCGGGTCCAACACTCATCATCAGCTTGTATGCCATTGACAGCCAGGTGCTCCTCACCCTCAACAAAGACACAGACATTGGCAGTTCCATCATTCAAGTATGCATGAGATCTATTGATGGATGGCTGCACACGAGCCACCTGAGGCGGGACTTGTACAGGACTGAGGTGAACATCTGAGGATTGTCCCCTTCCAGCTGTGTCAAGTGCCTGTGTCCCACCCGCAAGAGCCCTGCACAAGCACCCAGTACCACACACACAAGATGGTGTGCATCATGTTTGGCTCGCTCACATATGCCATGCTAGTCCACAGCATCTGTACCTCATGCTGAAACACCCTCTGCATTATACACATGAACCACAGATGGATCCACTCCAAGAAAAGACAGACCATCCCCCAGGTCCATGACAACATCCGTGTCAAATACTGCCCTGCCCTCTACGGAGCAAGTACATCCACACTCCCAGGAAACTGGTCCACTTCAAGGGGGCATCTGCACACCTCAGATTCAACACCCTGTGCCCCAGCCACCTCACCGTCCACCATGGATAGCTGCAATGGATCACTGTCTGCTGCAGGGTGACCTCCACACTCCCCACCCACACTCAGGAGGCAGTCCACAACCCCAACCCCAACCAACCTTGTACGTCTGTCACCCTAGATCCCGTTGGGCCATCTCCGTGCATCCAACCTTGCCCTGGCCACCGTTCTTCACATCCACCGTACTCCAGCATACAGGACATTGTTCTCCCACCTGGCCACACATACCTGGGACTCCCTCCCCGGGAACCTCCACATGAGCCATGACCTCTACGCCTTGATGATGATCTCCCAAATAGGTCTGTCCGCACAGTTTAGCAAGCCCCCCCTCAGCAGCCAGAGGCCATCACAGGTGAGTGTTGTGCTCCATGCCTACATTGAATGATACCTTGTGACCCATGTGTGTCCTCTACCAGACTCTGATCCCAGGGTATGGATGGCTGGAGTTGGTTCAACACTCAGCCATAGTTGTTGCCCTGTGTGTGAGAGAGAGACAATGTTAATGGTGTTTCATGCGACATCTATGTTTCATACATATTCAAGTTGACACATTTCCTCCAGGTTGTTGGATGTGCCTAGCATTCCTCTCAATGTCCACTTGGGGATGGGTATGTTGCGGGGGACAGATTGGGATGTTCTCCTGAGTGTTTGACCTGTAGATTGTTTGCTCTGATGCTTATTTGGCTCTGGATCGGTCTTGTTGTGTCACATGTCCATTGTGGGAGTGTGTAAATCCGTTGCCTGCCCCGGGTGTGTGTGCTTGTGTTAGGGGGGGGTTGTGACCGGGCCTGCTGTTGTGTGTAGTGTGAGTTGTCATTGGGTCTCCCAGGTGATGTGTCTGTCCCCTCATGGTGCATGCTGGCATGACAGTGAGTGTGAGTTCCTGTGCTAGATACCTGTGCTTGTGGAATTGGTGTTTGAGTGTACAGTGGTCCCAGGAGGGCCTTGTGCTGCATACAGCAGGGCCAAGTATCATCTACTTTGTCAGTACTTTGCCAGTCCCTGTGCATTGTGCATGGTTATGTACCTATGCCATATGGGCTGAGGGCATTGGTGTCTGTGTCTCATTTTCACAATGTGTTGTGTGGGGCCCACACTCCCAGCCTCCCGGACATCCAGTCTTGTGTTTGTGGTTGTTGTAGGCTTGGACATGGCCTTGCCTTGATTTGTGAAGGGTGCATGGTGACGTTAGTGGCATCAGCGTGGTTTTTGAGTGTGGTTGTTTGCGGTGAGTGGTTGGGGGAAGTTGGGTGCATTTGGTGTGTATGTGGTGTGGACCCCATTGCCCCCATGTTACGTAAGTTGTTTGTGTACTCACCAGGCTCTGCGACTCCTTCGACTCTGTGTACTCCCACCGGCGGTAGCAGGGCCATCACCTTCTCCTCTCAGGGATGGTAGTGTCTGCGGGGCGGCCCACCTCCAGTGATGTTAGTCTGGGCATATTCTTCATTCATTTTCCTCTTGACCGCCCTGCGCAGATCGTACCACCTGGCTTGGCATTCATGCCTGGTCCTTCGGATGGGCGCAACAGCATTCACCTTGTCGACAATCCTCTGCCACACGGCAGATTTTGCAGATATGCTGGTCTGTCTGACCAATGTTCCAAACAGCTGTGGCTCGACTCTGATGACTTCGTTGACAAGGAGGTCCAGCTCCGCCATTGTGAACTTTGGATTCTTGTCTGTGGGCATGGTGTGGTGTGTGGGTGTGGGTGTGGATGGTTGTGGGTGTGTGGGTGTGAATGTGACAGTGTGTGTGAACGTGAAGAGGGGGATGTTTGTGGAGGAGGTTGTGTGAAGGTGTGTGAGTGAAGGTGTAGTGGAGGTATGAGTGATGTGGAGTAGTTTCTCAGTGGAGTTGTTTGTCAGTGGGGTCTGGCAGCAGTGGGTCTGTTGCAAAGGCTCATGGGTTGTGTGTGGGCCCTTTTTATTGGTACATTTTTGGGTGTGGCTGTGTTTGAATTTTGGTGGGTGTGTTATAAGTGGTGGTTGTGATTTGGGGCCTCTGTTTGCCTGTTTGGATGTGCCAGGTCAGTCATTGAGATGTATTTTGTCATGTAGACGTGTTTTGTGGTGTTGTGCGAGTCGAATTGACCCTCCTTGTGCTGTTTTACAGTGTTCTGGTTCTGTAAGAGTCATTTTCGCGTAGGTACGATCCGTACATATGTGATGCTGGGTGAGGGTGCTGGGGTATGGTGTTGGAGTGTGGCGCGTACATGCGGTGGGGGTTCGTTGCGTACAGGTGCAGCCCTGGGGTACGGCGCGTGCATGCAGAGGTACGGCACGTACATGGGGGGAAGGCACGTACATGGGGGAGGGGGGCGCGTACATGGGGGGAGGGCGCGTACATGCGGTGGGGGTACGGTGCGTAGAGGTGCGGCCCTGGGGTACGGCACGTACATGTGGGGGTGCGGCATGTACATGGGGGGTAAGGCGCGTACATTCAGTGGGTGTACGGTGCGTACACGTGCGGCCCTAGGGTACGGCGCTTACATGCGGAGGTACGGCGCGTACATGGGGGTAAGGCACGTACATGCGGTGGGGGTACAGTGTGCACACGTGCGGCCCTGGGGTACGGCACGTACATGCGGAGGTACAGCGCTTACATGCGGGGGTGATGCGCCTACAAGTGGGGGTACGGCGCGTACATGGGGGTACGGCACATACAGGTGCGGGGCTGGGGTACAGTGCGGACAGGGGGGGTAAGGCACGTAAATGGGGGGGGTACGGCGCGTGCATGGGGATACGGCACGTACAGTTGCGGGGCTGGGGTACAGTGCGGACAGGGTGGTGTACGGTGCTGACATATTTGGGGGTGGGGGGGCTGTACGGCTCATACACGGGCATGAGTTTACCCGTGTACATGTGTGCTCCTGCGTTGGCTCCGTACGGGCCTTTTTACGTGCGATTGTGTATTCGGACGGACGGTCGGGATCGTACTTGCACGCTTGGATTTGTGTTTTACGATTTGCACGTAAAAATGTCCGGATCACTTTTGTACACTTTTCCCGACGATATTCGTACGTGAACACTTTCCGACGCACTCTCGTAGACTTTTCCCGACGCTATTCGTAGTTATTTTTCACGGACGAATCGTACTTGGCAGTTTGTACGGTACTTGTACGACTCGTACGTAAAAAAATACGGATACAGGTCGTACGCAAATTATTTTTACCGGATCGGAATCGGCACCTAAGTAAACAATTCATAAATATTTATGGTAATTGTTTATTTTTATTTTGTGTGTAGGTTTCGGTTTTATAGGGGTAACGTTTGGGGAGTAAATACATTTTTTATCTGTTTTAATTAGCTTTTTAATTATATTTCTTTAATTAGAATTAATTATGTTATTTATGGAGGTACATGTTTTTTAATTTAGATGTGTGTGAATTGTGTGGTGTTGGACGGTAGGAAATAAAAAAGAGTACATTTATGTAATAATTAAAGTTATTGATTATTAATAATTTCTATTAAAAATAGTTATTTGGTTATACATTATTTTTTAATTTAAAAAAACAATTCTTTCTAGGGATTGTTAGATCTTTTTAACATTATAATATATTTTTATCTTTTGTAAATTTTTAATATTTTTATACATGTTTTCTTTTTTGTTTTTCAAAATCTTTTGTGTTGTATTTGATAAATTGTTTGTTTTTAATTTTGAACTGACTCCAATGGGAATATTAATTTTTACCCCTCCGCTATCCAACACTTTACCTACTGTTACACTCACTGGAGTGGGAATAGTAATTTTTACTTCTCCGCTATCCAACATTTTCCCTACTGTTGCACTCACTGGAGTAGGAATAGTGATTTGTATCCCTCTGCTATCCAAAACTTTCCCTACTGTTGCACTCACTGGAGTGGGAATAGTAATTTTTACCCCTCCTCTATACAACACTTTCTTTACTGTTGCACTCACTGGAGTGAGAATAGTAATTTTTACCCCTCCCCTATCCAGCACTTTCCCTATTGTTGCACTCACTGGAGTGGGAATAGTAATTTTTACCCCTCCGCTATTCAATACTTTCCGCACTGTTGCACTCACTGGAGTGGGAATAATAATTTTTACTCCTCCCCTATCCAACAATTTCCCAACTATTGCACTCACTGGAGTGGGAATAGTAATTTTTACCCCTCCGCTATCCAACACTTTTCCTACTGTTGCACTCACTGGAGTGCGAATAGTATTTTTCACCCCTTTGCTATCCAACATTTTCCGTACTGTTGCACTCACTGGAGTGGGAATAATCATTTTTACCCCTCCCCTATCTAACATTTTCCCAACTAGTGCACTCACTGGAGTGGGAATGGTAATTTTTACCCCTCAGCTATCCAACACTTTCCCTACTGTTGCACTCACTGGAGTGGGAATAGTATTTTATACCCCTTTGCTATCCAACATTTTCCCTACTGTTGCACTCACTGGAGTGTGAATAGTTATTTTTACCCCTCCACTATCCAACACTTTCCCTACTGTTGCACTCAATGGAGTGCAAAATGTAAGTTTAAAGACTATTAAATATTTTTATGTTTTAATTTATAATGTAATGTTTTTTATTAGATGTTATGTTATGTGTGTATGTATATATATATTTATTTGTAAATTGTTATATATTTATAACATTTAAATATAAATTTAAATTAATAGGTTATTGTTTTAAAATATATATATATATTACATTTTATATATGTATGTTTACATTTTTTTAATTAAATGTATTTCTTATATTTGTTAAAATGTATATTAAATCCAAATAATTTTTCTAAAGTGAATTTTATTATTTAATATTCAACATTATTTTTTACAAATATAAAAAAAACAATATTTTGTTCTTCTATATTTTTTACATCGATATCTTTTTTTTGATATTTTTATACTTACCATTATAAATATAGGATGTCAATATTTTTTACATCGATATTTATGAATTGATATTTGTGTATGGGGATATTTTGGCTGTCGATATTCTATCACTGAACCTCAGAAGATAGTAGGCAATGGGCTACTTACCTTTAGGATGCCTACACCCTTTGTATGTCCACTCCCTCTGGTGAGGGGGCATATTACTAACCCTATTGGCTAGAGTCCCCCAAAACAATATGGAGGATTCTCAAAGGAGGGGGTCACTTCATCTCAGGGTGGTCCTGGCTGAGAGGGGACACACCTCTCTGGCTTACTAATTTTCTCGCTGACCTTGCAGCTGGAAATGGTGCTTGGTCAGGGGGCGGGCATCTCCACTAGCTGGAGAGGCCCTGGTCACCATAAAAAAGGATGGGAAGCCTTTGAGGCTCACTTCCTTTTTATGCTGTTCCTGCATGGGGGTAGGTGTGAAGCACCTCCACCCAGAGCAGGCTTTGTTTCTGATCCACAAGAACAAACGGCTCCCACCTCAGGGACTTAGAAACATGTTTAGAGGTAGCAGCTTGGAGGGGGGGGGGCAGTCAGGCACACATTAGCAAGTTGGTAGGATTTCAGGGGGCACTGCTGAAGTGCACTCTGGGTGCATTTCTTAATAAATCCAACACTGGCATCATTGTGGGTTTATTACGCTGAGATGTTTGGTACCAAACATCTTAGAATTCAGTAAAGCTATCATGGAGTTGTGGAACTCGTGATGTTGAGCTCCCAGCCCATGTACTCAGTATGACTTCACTGTGCACTTACAGTGTCTAAGAATGCACTTAGACACTATAGGGGCGTACAGTTATGTCCTTAGGGCTGTAAGGCCTGCTGTAGGGGTGACTAGGAGTGCTGGTAGGCCTGGCAAACAGTGATGTGTGATGCAGTTCAAGGGAAAGAGATGCACTCCACGTACTCCGATGGCGTGCCAGACCTGCTTCGCGCTTCGTCTCTTTGCGCTGTGACGTAATACCTTCACTGTTAGAATCAACTGTCAGATTCCATCAGGCTGCACTGCCTTATTACACCTTGGGTTTAAATACAATGGATTGATTTCTTATATTTATTTTCTTCACCTTTATCTTTGTTTAAACGTACAATTTTCACCATTTACTCTTCAATTCATGTTATTTAAACAAAGGTATCTCACAAAATCTCAGGAGTGGGTTCCACAAGCTGTGACGTTTATTAAAACCGCCCAATGCATTTCAGGAAGTTAGTTCCCTTCTTCAAGGGCATCTATAATGTACAAAAATAGAATAATTTAGCTAATTTCATCCTCTTCCATAAAGCACTTCATTAGAATTAAAAAGACAAGGTATTTCAGTCATAAATCAACAACATAATATCCACTCGAATTACGCAGTGCATTTAGCCGTGTTCAGGCCCTAATAGCATTCTCATAACATTCATATGCCCTGGTTTCTTCACACTCTTTCCCACAAGGTTCACCCGCTTTTTACACTGCACCGTAATTGTTATTACTAAGATATCTACAAATATGATTTGAGATGTCATCAGTGATGTCATCAGTGATGTCACTGACCATGTCATGAATGATGTAATATGTGACATCATCAGCAGTGTATTGCGGGCGCACAAGTTATAGTTAGCAGAACTAACTATAACAGAGGAATTTCTATGGTTTTGTACGAGTGAAATGTCCTGCTAACTATAACACCCCTGAAACCTATGTTTTTTTCTGTGAATTTCTAGGGTTTTTTAAATGCTAATTTCTAACTATAACGTCTCTGAAACCTATGGTTTTTTCAGTGAATTTCAAAGGTTTTTTTAAATGCTAATTTTTAAGTGTAATAGTAGTTATACCTATTTTTTTGTACTGATTTTCTACAGTTTTTTAACTGTTTATAAATATTTTATTCATTAAATAACATTATATAACCTTCTGAAAATTGCAAAAAAAAAGTAAAAACTGAAATAGTTTAATTTTTTTTATTTTAATATATTTATATTATTTTCTTTTTTTTTAAAATGTGCCCCAAATTATTTCGATTATTTAAATAATATAGTCGCGCACCCAAATCGTACACATCACGGTGGGTGCGCGGATTCTAACCGCCATTTTAGAAACGTCGTGAAGGATCCGCGTACAGTGTGCGACGGCTGCGTGTTTTTCAGTTACATCATATACATTTAATATTACATGATGTGTGCAATTGGTATGCGACCACTCCGTGGCTCCCACGCATTTGCGACACTTGCGCATTACGGTACGCGACGCTTGCGCAGCGGTGGGTCCCACGTGACGTCATATACGTGCTGGCGCGCGCTGGGCGCGCGACTCCCGCAAAAATGTTTAATGTTTTAAAATTATATGTATGTGTGTTTAATATACATATTAGGGCAAGAGACTATCTAAGATATTCATAAAAATAATATATTTGTACTTATATTATTTTTAAATATATTTTCGCGAAGTCGCGTCGGGTGCGTGCTTCATGAGGCAGAGTGCACGGATCCCATGTGACCTAAAAAAAAAAAGATTTCATTGGTTCATAACATTTCCCACTGTAACTATTGAAGGACCCCACCCATTTTAATCATTCTTGTTGGAGAATCTTTAGAGAGACATCTCTTTTCCTACAAGAACTCTTTTTGCTTAGTTTTTTTGGGTGTTTTTCAAAAAATATCAAACGAAATGGCATCTGGACAGCAGCAGCAGCAGAAGGAAGTATCTTCTGAAGAAGAATTCTTGCAGGAGGCTCCACGTCCACAGAGGCTGGAATCTCTTGTGTGGAAATTTTTCACTTTTCCACCTGGAGAGAAGAAAGTAAATGCGAGAAAGGTGACGTGCAAAATTTGTGACCGGGTCCTGTCAAGAGGCAGTGAAAAGCAAAACCCTTGTGGCACTGCTTCTATGTACAAGCATCTCCGGACCACACATCCTCTCAATCTTGCTCGGGAGGAAATGAGGCAAGCTACTTTGAACCCCTCACCTGCTGTGGCAAGTACATCTGGAGCATCCTCAGGAACATCTGCAATGGACATTAGGCCAGAATTCGCCTTTCTCGAGCAACACTGCGTGAAGAAACTTATATGCTTCGGTGAGCAGTCGGTGGATGCAGTTTGTGCTGCGCAATGCAACCATCGTTGTTAATTTTTTTGTTTTTTGTTTTTTGGAATGATAAGTAATTCCAAATGTTTTCTGTTTTATTCGTTCTTTTTTTTGTTCATTTTTTGAAAAAAACAAAAAAATACAAAATTGTTAATTTTTTTAAAAAAAAGTACAAAAGAAAAAAGAAGAAAAAAAAAGTTGTTATCAGAACTACCTTATCTGGTTAAAGAAAGAACTATAATTGCAAGGTAATGTGTGAAAGTTTGGTTGAATATATGTATACAGCATGATTGACTGAAAGAATGCATTAGTAGTGTATGGTGAATTTATAGGTGAGGAAGTACTGCAGCGTGACACTGCAAGCTCTTTAGCTGCACTGCACTGTGGCACTTCCGAAGCACAGGGATGTGACATATGTACATGAATATGTTGCAACTCTGTGATTCCCTCTGCAATGCTGCACAAACTGCAACCATGCTGTGACACAGGCACCCTTGCACCATGGTGCAACGATGTCTGTGTCGTGTGGAAATTGTTTTTGTGCAGGAAGGGACACCTTCCTGCACAAAAACAATCAGTAAAGGCATTTTCCTCTTTCAATGTATGCTGTGGAATGCAGCATGCATTGAAAGAGGAGAAATGACAACAATTCTCCTCGTTGCGCCTTGCTACACCAACTCTAGGATGGCGCAGCATTCACACACATCTCCAGATTTACGATTTCTCATAAATCTGGAGATGTGTCTTGTTCTATGGGTGTTGCATGGGAACACCTATGGGACGCCCCTTCAACGCAAAGTTCTGTGTATGAAGGGGTCGTATTTACAAGGAGAGGAAAAACCACGCAGGGTGGCTTTTCCTCTCCTTGTAAATATGAAGGAGTGTCTGGCGCCATCACTACGTTACAAAAAAGTGACGTACTGGTGGCGCAGGGTGCTTGTAAATCTGTCCCATAAGTGCTTAGGTATTGGCAGACTGATACAATAAGAACATAGTGCTGGATGGGTGATTCAAGAATTGCATGAGACTGACAGGAGGTATCCTACGCTGCATGGGTACTACTTCAGTATTTAATGGAGTGGACCAATAGTATGTATCTGCTTAGAGATTTGTAGGGATTATGCACAGAATATTTTATGTGTACTTGTGTTGGTGCCTAGGTCATTTTATAAGAATACCACTAGTAACTGGAATGATGACAGTGCTGCATACAGAGTGAACACTTAATTTATAAGTGCTTACGTATTGGTGGAGTGATAGGATAAGTAGATAGTGGTAGATAAGTGATTAAAGAAGTGCATGGGACAGACTGGCCGATTCCTACACTGCATGAGTACTAACTGGGTATTTAGAAGAGTTTATCAATAGTATGTAGCTAGTTAGAGGTCTGCTTGGATAGTGCACAAAATAATATAGATGTACTTGTGTTAGTAGCTAGGCCCTTCCATAAGTTCATGACTAGTAACTAGAATAATTACAGTATTACAAACAGAGTGTATAGTGAATTTATAAGTGCTTAGGTATTGGTGGAGTAATAGGATAAGTAGATAGTGCTGGATGGGTGATTGGAGAAATGCATGGGGCAGACAGGAGGAATCCTACACTGCAAAGGTACTAACTGGGTATTTAAAAGACTGTATCAAAGCTATGTAGCTGATTAGAGGTCTGCATGCATAGTGCACAGAATATTATAGCTGTACTAGTATTGGTGTGTCTATGGTTTTGAGAATGGTAGTCTGTATTTTAGGGTGTGAGAAGGTGCATCAGATGATCACGTAGATGATGTCATCAGTGATGTCATTTGAGATGTCATCAGTGATGTCACTGACCATGCCATGAGTGATGTAATATGTGACGCCATCAGCAGTGCATTACTTTAATCCAAAAAGCTGGCGGCCATATTGGCCTGGTCACGATGTGAAAATTCAGGAATTTATACAAGAAAGAAAAGAAAACAAGTGTTAATATGCACACAGTGTCATTTCAGCATATCTTGCCCCGTGACCGCCATACCTGTATGTTCGTCAACGTGACTTATTCATAATAAACATACTTAGAATTGCAAACATCAACATAAACAATGGACTACACATTACTTTTAAGTGAAAGGCTATCGGCTATATCAATCTGGGCACGTTGCGTATTATAATGGTTCTTACACGAAAGAAAAGGAAAAAAAGGGGTGTTACTATACAAATCACAAAAATACTGGTAGAAAACGGGGGTCCAAGGGAAAGTTTAAAGACCTGACGGATAAAAAATCCCCTGATATCTATATCTGAAAACAACAAGAAATCCGTGGGTCTGAAAAAGCTATACTAATTGTTCAAGTCACAGAACCGAATGCTATAAGAAATCAAAAAGTCCTCAAAAAGAGGACGGAGTCCCATCACCCACCGAAGTGGCATGCTTCATCATCTGGGGCCTCCTCTTAACCACAACCTGGTGTGGCTAAGGAGCTGCAACTCCTGGGTGGAAAAGGAGGGAGGAGCTCGTTAGGCAGCTTTAGCCTCTGCTCAGTCAGGCCTTATTAGGGTGTCAAAGCCAAGAAAACATCTGCGAGCTCCTCCCTCCTTTTCCACCCAGGAGTTGCAGCTCCTTAGCCACACCAGGTTAAAAGGTGATTGAAGCCCTCTGTGTTATCGTTAAGTGTCCATGAAGAAGAGGCTGCCCGCCTTGAAACGCGTCGGACTGGTTACCCTGACTGGAAATGCTGGCTCTCTTTTGTCAATAAAGCCTCACGGCTTTGCAAGCGCTGTCGAGTGCGCCTTCAAAACCCCTGGGGCTTTGAAATACAATATATATATATATTATCTACTGGCGGTCGCCAGTAGATAGTTATAGTTAGGACCGTGTTTCCATAGGAAATCTGAAAATTCTATTTTGAATAACTTTGGCGCCGGTTGACGAATCCTCGCGAATTTTTCAAAATAGGTGGGGCGCTCCGCTCCTACCCTGAAAGTCTCGGGGTGATTAGTCAAGCGGGGGCCGAGAAAAAAGGGGGGTCCCAAAACGCGTTTTCCCCATGCATTTTTCCATAGGACCTTTAGTCGAAGGTACAGCCCGAACGGCTGAATAGAATTACGTGAAATTTGGCAGAGAGGTAGCCATAAGGTCAAGGAAGTGCCTTTTGAAGGTCTCGTGTAAATCTGTTCAGTATTTCCTGAGAAAATAGCATTTAAAACCATATCAATATCTATACGCGCGCACCGTGCGCGCAGCCTGCCGTGCGCGAGCGCAATTCTGATTGGTTGTTAGATGTCAGTAAACATTCGAATCGGTCGAAATCAGGAAGTGGCGGCCGCCATTTTGTCTCTCGCAGTCTGAGGCAGTGAAAAACAAAGGTGGAGAACGTGAAAAGGGGGCAGGGTGGACAGTTCCTGACCCCCTAGCCTTTGTCAGGGAGTCACTGAAGGACCCCCAAGGGTGAAAAAAACATTTATTTTTTTGATGAGAAAGCGCGGGGTGCGCGCACGGCACGCACGCCGCTTCGTGGGCGCTCGGTACGCAAAGCGCACCGAGTGCCCACAGCTCGCGCACGGTGAAAAACCTGAAAAAAAAATATTAATAAATACATAACTTAGCATTTAAAAAAACTTACAAATTCACTTAAAAAACCATAGGTTTCACACACGTTATAGTTAGGAATTAGCATTTAAAAAACCTTGCAAATTCACTTAAAAAACCATAGGTTTCACACATGTTATAGTTAGCTGGACATTTCCCTCCTAAAAAACCAATGAAATTCCCCCGTTATAGTTAGTGCAGGCAACTATAACTCACGCGACCGCAATCCTCTGCTGATGACATCAGATATTACATCACTGATTACATATGTGTCTTTCTGAAAAATAAATATTTGTAATATATGTATAGCTAAAGATTAATGGAAGAAGACATGGGTAAATAGGTGTCTAAATACAGTGATGTAATATCTGACGTCATCAGCAGAGGATTGCGGTCGCGTGAGTTATAGTTGCCTGCACTAACTATAACGGGGGAATTTCATTGTTTTTTTACGAGGGAAATGTCCAGCTAACTATAACATGTGTGAAACCTATGGTTTTTTAAGTGAATTTGCAAGGTTTTTTAAATGCTAATTCCTAACTATAACGTGTGTGAAACCTATGGTTTTTTAAGTGAATATATATATATATATATTCACTGAAAAAACCATAGGTTTCAGGGGCGTTATAGTTAGTTGGACATTTCACTCGTACAAAACTATAGAAATTCCCCCGTTATAGTTAGTTCAGTTAACTATAACTCGCGCCCCCGCAATGCACTGCTGATGACATCACATATTACATCACTCATGACATGGTCAGTGACATCACTGATGACATCATCCAGTGACTGTGTGTTTCTGTAAAGTTTAAATATGTTTAATATATATAGGGAAAGGCGTATTGAAGAATGAGTGGGTGTATAAGTATCTGAATGGATGATTTAGTAGGTGCGTGACTGACTGTGTAAGTGAGTGATTAAACGTATCTTACTGAATGCATGGGTTAGTGACTAAACTGTGTGAATGTCTGTATCCGTCTGTCTGTTGATGTGTAAGCGGTTGCATGGGTTTGTGAATAGCTAGATGAGTGTTTATATGAGTTATTGATTGGTTGTCTGAGTAGCTGTATGGGTGCCTGAGTGTTTGTGTGGGTGGTGTGTGTGTGACTCTGTGCATAGATGTATGAGTGGGTGATTCACTGGGTGCATGGTTTCAAGAGTGTATCTATGATGGACTGTATGGGTGGGTGAGTGTGTGTATGGGTGTGTTAGTGAGTGAATGTATACCTCAGTGGTACATTTGTGAATAACTACATATGTGAAAGGCAGTATATATGTGTGTTAGAATATATAAATGGCTATAAGTGAGAGTGTGTGATTGTGAGAGTGGATGTATGGATGAGGGTGTGCTTGTATCAGTGCGTAAGAATGTGCTAGTATTTGTATGAGTAAGTGAGCTGGTGTGTGTATAACTGTATAGGTGAATAAATGGGAGTGTGATTAATTATTTGCATGACTGACTAGGTGTGTGAGTACCTCTATGGATGAGTAGCAGTGTGTGAGTGTCTATATAGATGTATGAGTGCATATGATAGTCCTGTACTGAGTGACCGTAAGTATGAGTGACTGTACGGCTGAGTGAGTGGATGTGTGTGTAGACCTAGGAATTAGTGAGCGGGTATGTAGTTATTGGTGTTGGAGTGTCTATGATTTTGAGAATGGCAGTCTGTAATTTAGAGTGGGTGTATCAAAAGTTATATTAGGGTGTGAGAAGATGCATGAAATTATCACATGGATGATGTCATCAGTGATGTCATCCGTGATGTCATTTGAGATGTCATCAGTGATGTCACTGACCACGTCATGAGTGATGTAATATGTGACGTCATCAGCAGTGCATTGCGGGGGCGCGAGTTATAGTTAGCTGAACTAACTATAACAGGGGAATTTCTATGGTTTTGTATGAGTGAAATGTCAAACTAACTATAACACCTCTGAAACCTATGGTTTTTTCAGTGACTTTCAAAGGTCTTTTAAATGCTAATTTGTAACTATAACGTGCCTGAAACCTATGGTTTTTTCAGTGAATTTCTAAGGTTTTTTAAATGCTAATTTCTAACTATAACGTCTGTACAACCTATCGTTTTTTCAGTGAATTTCAAAGGTTTTTTAAATGCTAATTTCTAACTACAATGTCCCTGAAACCTATATTGTTTTTAAGTACATTTTAAAAAGACGTGCATACTTTTAGTAGTGAAAAACTAACTGTAACAGTAGTCTGTTATAAGTTATATTTTAACAATGTTTAAACATTAATTAACACTAATTAACATATAAGTGTGGAAAAAGTGTGACGCAGCAGCTATGATACCTGACTTCGAACAACAGCGTTCACAGTTCGATTCTCTGCTCCAGCGGCACGTTAGCCCACCACTATGTCACTGTGGGCAACACCTTGATTAATCTTTCCGACGCCCCCGAGCGCCGGGACACCTCTCCGGAGGTAGCTGTACGCTTTACAAATGCTGGCATTTTTTTTTATTTAAAACCATAGTGATGAGAAATATTAGCACATACTTTTTTTTTCTTCTATTCTGAACAATATTTTTTTAATGTGTTCTATTTAGAATTACAGCAATTAATAGATGTTTTTAGTCACGAGAAAGGAAATGACACGGTTTGCCGGGTAACAGTTTTTAAGCTCTCCAACATATGTATATATTAAGGAACTTATACTTGTGAGGATCGAAACGTTTACCGCTTCACATTTTGTAACGTTTCCCAACACGTGCACAAATTAAACTGTGAAAATGTGAGCACGTGTCAACTGTAAAACGTGACATCTAAATGGGCGGAGCCGCATCTTCCTTCCATAGACTACTCAATAACCAAAAAGTATATAAACCACACCTGTTGTTCGATTAGTTTTGTTTTTGCGAGTTATTTACACGTGTCCATTCTGTGATGCAGGTTCCCTTTTCTAGCGTAGGAATTTTCTTTTGTGACAACAAAACATATTACGGAGTTGTAAGTTGTTTGATTGTGTCATAGTAGATATTTATAATACGTAGCTATTTGTGAATATTTAAAGATTTGTATTAAAGTGTTATTGGTTGTTTTTGCCATTTATATGTAACTTCAGCAGCTTGTATTGAGAAACAGACAGAATAGAGAAAACACTGCTCCTTTTCTGGCTCCTTTGAGCTCATATAGTGTGACCTTGTATATTATAATATTGACACTATACTAGACCTCAGAGGTGTTGGTGACCCATGGGCACGAAGACTAAAGATTTATATGTAACGTCAGCAGCTTCTAGTTCTTACTCTGTTTCCCCCCTGGGATCATATAGTGTGAGTATGTATATTGTAATATTCAGTCATTATGATCACAGAGGAGTTTATAACCCGTCGTCGCGAAGACGAAAGATTTCGAAGTCCCGGAGAAAAAAAGCTTTGAACATATTCACCGCTGGAAAATATTTTGTTATTAATCTTGTTTTGTGTTCATGACTTTATTTTCCTTTTCCTTTTTTGTGTGGCTTCAGTGACACTCTCTATATTGTAGTAGAGTGTCATATTTTCACACAACAGGAATTGGAGATTTGTCGCCGCCAGGAGTAAACCATTTGAAATACAGCTTACTGACCTTTATAACTAACTTGATCAGATATTTTTACAGTGAGAATATTTTTCAAAATTGCAGTTTAAAAAAAGATTGTTTGCATAGACACTTTCTTACTGAATGCCTTTGATAAACCCCACATTTCTTAATTGATATTTCGGTATTTCTCTTTTTCTCTGTTGTGGTTCCTATTCTCGTTCTCCCTATAGAATATATAGAAATAGTAGTGTATATATTACTACTATCCTATATGTTTTTTTTTTGTTGAAAATGTACACACTTTATCTTTATTGCGTGATTTAAAAGTAAACCATTGCAAGTACAAACATTTAAAAGGTTCAAGATTGCATTTAGAATGGTGAATTCATTAAAAGTCAATATGTATGGATAATAACAAATGAAACTTCAGTTTAAAAAGTCATATTCATAAAAAGCCAGCAACAGCAAGTAAAAATTTGGCAGCATTATTCCAATGGGGGGTCGCAGACTCTGGGCAGCTCAGTATGTTTTTTTGCAGCGCGCTCCATAAATCTTACTAGGGCACAATTTAATTTAGTGTTCCTAGGATCGAAACAGGCCAAAACTGCTGCTCTACAGCTTCTAATCATGTTTCTATTCCAATGATGCTTGAGTAGAGCCCGTCTCTCTGTCAATAGTAGAGGGCACAGGCATATGATGTGTGTGATGTCTTCTTTGTGGGTCCCGCAAAGTTGGCACTGAACTTTTCCATGTTCTCTTTTCCATTTTGGCCAGTGAGTCAACAGGTTAATAACTCCCAGTCTCAGTTTTAAAAAACTTAGTTTCATCCGAGCACTAAACGATATAGTAAGGTACGGCTGTGGAATTAGCAAGGCATAGGATTGAAGGGTCATCCACCCATGACTTCTTTTGGCACGGCTGGCTTTGTCTTCCACTATTGATAATTGTTTGGTGCTGATTTTTGCTAGCCTTTTAAATACCATCTGACTGGCGTGCAGGATCCAGAGGTCATTTAGGCACAGGGTTTTTAAGCCTTTTGACCAGTATTCATGTCCTGCTCGCCATAAGTTGTTGTCAATGCTGGCCCACAAATGGTATCCTAAACTTCCCTCCTTTGATAACCTCAATTTGTGACAGCACACGAGAAAAGACATGGCTCTGGCCAATCGTTGTTTGCAGATGCCAAATTCCAACCTAATTTGTGCCGGTGATGTATGGTTTGGTAATTTGAACACAGACCTGTAGATCTTAGTAATTATTTTGTCCAGATGGTCACTGTCCAATCCTTTTAAAGCTTCACTGCCGTAAGTTAGGGTAGGAATGATTTTTGCCTGAGCCACCTGAAGTGTGGGTGCAAGAGTAGGGCCTTGTAGTTTCTTTTGAATTAGTCCGATTGCAAAAGCGAGTGCCGTACCCTTCCTTTTTTGCTCTTCTAGTTGGGATTTGTATTTTCCATTGTTGTTGAAAGTGACTCCAAGGTACCTTTGGCAATTTGATTCGACAATGCTTTCGTTATTCAAAGCCCAAGACAGTTTCTTAGCTTTCCTTGAGTGCACCGCTAAAATTTTCGTCTTCCTGTTGTTGATGCGAAGCTCATTGTCGTTTGAATAGTCGGAAGTAGCATCCAGAAGTCTTTGCATTCCGATCTTTGTTTTACTTAACAGTACCACGTCATCAGCATATAGTAGATTTGTCAGCGGCAAGCCAGATAGTTTGGGAGCGTGGGAGTTGACCTTATTAAGAGCTTCAGGGAGGTCAGCTAGGAATAGGTTAAAATGTGTTGGGGCCAAGACACAACCCTGTTTGAGGCCTTTTTCCATCGGAATCGGGCGAGTCAGTCTTGAGCCGTCCCCGATCTTAATTCTGACCCATGTGTCCTGGTGTAGGAGTTGTATGGCTCTTAGAAGGGCCTCTGGAATGTTGAAACTGGACAGCTTCTGCGATAGTTTACTTCTGTTGACATTGTCAAAAGCCGCTTGGTAGTCAATAAACCCCATATAAAGTGAACAAGAGCAGAATTTCGCTTGGTCAATTAAGCATGAGAGGGTCATGAGATTGACTGAGGTACCGGTGTTTATTGTGAAACCTGTTTGATTCGGGGGAATTATGGAGTTTTCATCAGCCCATGCCCTAAGTGAGTTTAGCAGCACTCCCGCAAAATACTTTGCTTCGTTGTCAATGAGTGCGATGAGACGGTAATTCCCTGGGGATTTTTTGTCCCCGCCTTTAAAGATTGGTGCAAGGATGGATCCACGCCAGGAGGGCGGTATGGTGTTGTTTTGCAGGCATGTGTTGAAAAGGGGGCTTAGTTTCACAGCCCAGAAAGTTGGATCTTCCTTGAACAAAGCTTGAGGAATTCCACCTGGGCCAGGCGCGCCATCCTGACGTCCCTTTTTTATTATTTTTTCAATTTCGACCTTCTGGACTGTCACAAAATTGGCGCAGCTTTGGGTCGAATGACGTTCTTTTGTTGGTGTCATTTTGTGACCTAGCTTCTTTAAAGAGTTTGAAGTGTTCAGAAGAGGTTCCGGGGCAATCTCTGTTTGTGTTAGTGTGTCCATGAGAGGGGGATTTGGATGGTTAGTGAGCAATTCCTGGTCATTGAAGTGGGAAAAGAGATATTCAACCCACTCTATTTCAAGAATGCTCGAGGAAGCAACTTTGGATGAGCGCCCAGATGCACTATTGATTGTGCGCCAAAACCTGGCAGAGTTGTTTGTTTTAATGTCATACTGCAATTTGACCCAAAACAGGTTCCATTGATTTGTGCGTAGTTCACGTTTTGCTTTCTTGAGGTGATTGCGTGCCTCTCTCAATTTTATTATTTTGCTGGGATCCGTTGGATCAGTTTTCAAAGCCCGCCATAAGCGATTCATCGATCTTTTTGCAGATAGTATCTCAGAATTCGAGCGCGGCGTATACTTTTGATCAGTTTGACTTATGTGTTTTGTTGGTTTCGCGAATCTGTCAGTAAGTTCAGTAGCAAATATTGACCAGTTGGCACATATGTTGTCCGGGCACGTTTGGCGCTCAATTATTTGTTTAGCCTCTGCTGATATGAGTTGAAGATTCTTAAAGGAGCATTTGATGCGTTTAAGGTTGATTGTGAGGCTCTCAGATGGCAAGTCCCTTACCTTTTTGTGTTGTGTAAGGCAAGTCCTCAGAATAATTTCTTGCGGGCAGTGATCACTTTCTGTTCTGTTTCCAAGACAGTATCCTGCTACTTGATGGAGCAGTGAAATGCTGACGAAGGTATAGTCAATTAGTGAAGTGCCTTTTTTCGATAGGTAGGAGAATCGAGGTGGCTTGTCAGCAGGATAACGCCCATTTAAGGCTCTTAGGCCCAGATTTTCAAGGTTACCTTGTAGAGAACTTCCATGAGGATCATCCTTGTGCCAACCAGGCTTGGCTTGCGGTGGGATCACCCAAATGCTATCATGTGATTTGGTGACCTCATTTTTTTGAAGGACTGACATTAACCACATGTTAAAGTCACCAGTGAGTAGGATTTCTGAGTTTAGAGAACCTGTTTGCACTCTTACTACTGACGCTGATACTTCGTCTACAAAGGATTTCCTGGATGCTGTGTTTGGGCGGACATAGGCATTCATGAGAATTAACCTCCAATTTTGGCCATTGTTCAAAATAAGAGAGATTCCCACACATTGGAGGCGATTTGATGAGCCCGGCAGGTCCCAGGAGGTGACTGCATTTTTTGTTGATATATAGACTGCAAGACCGCCACTCCCTCTTCCTGGGCGATTCAGTTTATGCGCTGGAATATGGTGGATTTTAAAGCCTTCTAGGTGCTGCGGTGCCGTAAGCCATGTCTCTTGTAGTAAGAGTATGTCAAAACTCCGAAAATAGGAAATGGTAGCGTTGTCCTCGAGTTTGCTCGTAAGGCCATTTATATTCCATGAACAGATTTTTAAAGGAATCTTTTCATGGCAGTCCACCCTGCTAGGATGTCAACGTAAAAGGCGGGTTGTATTCAGGGCGCCGGCCAGCCATGACCATGAACCCACCTCGTCCTGATTCCTATTTATTGTGCTCCCGTCTTCTTTTGCTTTCCTCATTGAGTGGACAGAAGTGGGAGTTTTATTGCATGCGCCCCTGAGGACAGAGTAAACTGTACCCCTCCCTACACTTCTATGTTCAACACCACAGCTTCCCTGTAGAACATATGGATAGCCCTCTTCCCTGCCCGGTTGTATCAGAATTCCCCATTGTTTCAAGGTGTCAATTGAACCTAGAATTTTGTTCATTGCCTCTGCAGTTCTCCAGGTGATATTTGTGGATTTGTGTAGTTGGCCTTGACATGGTGCAATGAATTCTACCGATATTATGTCTTGAGAGGTAATGTCATCTGACAAACCTGACACTTGTATCAGCTTTAAAATGTTACCCCGATTTAGGATATCATGGCTGCCTTTAGACTTGTATTCTGGATAGAAGAGGGTAGAGAGGTTGTCCCCACTCCGAACTGTGCTATTTGGCCTGGGCATTGCCTCTGTTTTGTCCATGATTGGCAATTGCGCAATTTTTCTCAAAGGACCCGTAAAAGGGATCTCATTGCGCGTAGTGTCGGGCCTTTCATTGTTTACATGACCAGAGTTCCAGTTTTCACTTACTGGGAATGTGCCCTGTTGGTAGTTGACACAAATTGCTGTATCTTCCTGCTTTAAGATAGGGCCTCCAAGCGGCCTTGTCGCGAGACTCGGAGCATGATTCACATCTATTTCATTCTGCTTGATGTGTATATTAGGGGGAGCCGAGTTGGTAGTGGTTTTTTGTTCTTTTGCTTCAATGAGCAAGCATTTTCCCGGAGGGACCATTGGTGGTTCCTTTACTGTTAGCGGGCTGGAAATGAGGCTCTTCCTTTTGTCACAATCTTGGTTAATTGATTGTACTTCCGTTGTTATTCCTGGGTCAGAGGGATTTCCTTGCTCATCGTCTCCGGAGACACCAGGAGGTCTAAGGCTGTTGAACATCGGGTAGAGGTTTAGGACTTGTTTGCCCCTTCTCATTTTATTGCGTCCTTTCCGCTTCCTCTGTCTCTTAACTTTTCCCGCAGGGTTTTCCTCTTCTTGTTCAATTTGGGAGAGAGGGGTGGAACTAGCTCTGCTAGTGACCTGCTTTCCTCTCGTGCCGCCACTTTGCGCCGTATTCTCTTCAGGTCGTGGGGAGTTGTCAGTTTCTTCCTCTCTTGGCCTTGAATTAAAGACTGTTTTGGATTGACGAGCTTCGCTTGGATTACCTGGATCTGTATCGCTGCCATTCCCAGAGGTAGGTGTAGCTTTTGCTATTTCTTTTAAGTCTGCTACCAGCTTTTCCATTATGCCTGGAAGCGAACAAAGTTTCTCCACTATTGGTAAGCAATCGCATCCTTGCTGCGGGCGATCTACAGTTTCCTGGGCCCGTCTAATCAGGTTGTTTAGATTTGAGATCCTTTCGTCGATTTTGGCAACATATACGGCAAGTGTATTTAGAAGGCTGATTTGAATGTCCATTTTATCAGCCTGATAGAGCATTGCATCTGCTGACTTTTGAAGGATATCAAGGGCGGTAGCCCATGCTTTTTCTTGTGAGGGGACCTCACTTTTGTCCTGCCTTGGAGTTACTGGTGGCTTGGGAGAGCCAGGATTTGAGTTCCCATATGAATTCAGCATTTTTGCCCATTCCGTCGAGTCGAGGTAGGAAAGCTCCTTCATGACACCCTCAGCATCTTCTGTGTTCGTTACGGTTTCAGTGTGCACTGGCTCAGATTTGCACACACGGTGTAGGTCCTGTTGGTTGCGACCACCCCCCCCAGAGGAGGTGCCTGGATTTTCCGTCGTAAAGGAGGTGTTAATGCCCTTGATAAAGTGAAGCGCAGATTCTCCGTTTTGACTGCACGGGATGCTGAAGCTAGCTTCAGGAAGCATTTGGTTAAGGTTTCCCAAAATGCTGTTTTTTTCTGCCACTGGTTCAGTATCGATTTCCTTTGTGTTGAGGCCAACACTCCTTAATGCCCCATTTGCTGTGCGGCCCTTGGAAATGATCACCAGTGGGCTTAGGGGGGTTGGAAGCCCAGTGATGTTCTTATTGCTAGAAAAAAACGTTGACCCGGCGTCCTTTATGTAGTTGAATTTTGTTGTTATCTTCGGTTGATTTCCAATAGATTTACTGGCCCTTGTATCAGGACACTTCCTGGAGGCCTGGGACTCGATATCAATTGTGGTATCGGTGTCGCTCAGCAGCAGAATAGGTGACCGTTCTGGGTCCGAGACTGTCCTCTCGTCTCTCCTTTTGCTTTTCTTTTTCCTTTGGGGAGCCGTTGTCCTCACCCTGCCAGATCTCATCTCAAGGCAACAAAGTAGATGAGGAACTTAACTGAGGAAAGGCTCACAGGACTACTGCTGGACTTCTGCTGCGGCAGAGCTTTAATCGGCTGCTACTGGCCACCAGTCGCTGGACACAGGACCCTTTTCACAAAGCCCAAGATCACTGATCTCTTATGCCTGCACGCCTCAGGCCGCAAGAGGTTAGCTAGCGTTCAGGCATAAAATCCCGCAAACTCATGTCCCTTTCCTTGTTCCCGCTTTCTCTTCTATTCGCCAGCCTGCACCCCAGCACTCAGGGTGATGGGGCGACGACGGTACAGTCTTTAGCCGAAGGTTTTTAGGGGGGACTGGGTGTGGGTGTGGGTATGGGAGTAAGTATGGGAGTAGGTGTGGTTGTTTTCCACCGTGTCCCGCCAACCCAAAGCCCAGAAGGCAAGCAACAGTTTTAGATAACACAAGCCTCGAACGCTGCACCCCTACCTCTTCGGGTGTGGTTGGGTCACAAAGCGTGGTCCAAGGACTGGGTCAGACCCCTTGGAGCGGCTTTTTGAAGCAACCGGACTCCTCCTGACAGTACCCTCAGCAGACTTGGCTTGGCTCGGCACAGCAACTCGGCGCCACTCACACTGTCTCCCTAGCGCTGTCTCTCTAGCGCTCTCTCTCCCCGCCGTGATACTGAAAGCACAGGGCAGCCGGCAACTTCAAGGAGGTATGGCCCGATTGGGGAGGGCCAAATGCGGCCCAGCCGGCCCGCTCCAGGTGCTGCCCGGTACTTAAATGCCCAAGATGCTGGAAACGTCAAACCGCCACCAAACAGCTTCTTGCCTCTTGCAGCCGGTCCGCTCTTCGCTCTGGATTTGTGCTCCTCGCACAACGCGGCAGGCAGGACACCCCCAGTCCTAAGGGCTCGCTTCACGCTTCACGCCCGGCCCCCACCAAAGCTTCGGCCCTGCTGCTCTGCTGCTCTGAGGCTGCTCTGGGGCCGCGCACGCGATCGCCACCTAGCGGTCACAGGAAGCTTGTTTATTCATTTTTTGAAAATATGTTAGCGGATACTATTTGTACAAATACATTTTCATCATAAAGGAGTTCCCACCATACATATGCATATATAAAGAAGTACAATAGAATGCAAAGGTATTTTCTTTTTTCTTCTCCCTAGGGACGGGGTGCCGCCCTCCTAAGTGTCTCGGTGAGTGACTTTCAAAGGTCGTGCGATCTATGGCCATATCTATCAACAATACACATAGACATTTACCTTACCAGTCCAACTCTCCGTACAATATATGTTCACTCATTTCCTACAGCAAATCTAGAGTGCGAACACAGACCCAGGCACAGAATACAGTAACCAGCCAAGTGGGACTCCTAGTTGATCCCACAGGCTGCTGAGTAAGGGCAGCCTCACTGGCCCTCTTGAGTGCAATAGGCCATATGATGTAAGTGTTGAAGGAACAAACAGATGAGAGAAAGAGCATACCCCAATTCAGAAGATGAACATGACATAACATGAAAGGAAACTTAACCAAAACGTCTAAAAAACCGACAACTGCCAGGAGTCTATGTGTTTCGACTGTGAAAAGGAGCTAAGTATCAACAATGTAAGGGGGGGGGGGCAGATCTGTCCATAGAACACAGCGAGTGGGGCAAAGCATTTGGGGCAGCCTCCATGTGCCTATTTACTCTTCAGTCCCAGACCCGTCGCCCTGAGGGTCCTGGTCCAGTACATGACTTGTCTACCATGACCGGACAATATCTCTGCATGGTTCTGCATACGGCTTACACCGCTTAGTAATTTTAACTTCTGAGATTAGAACCCGTTCCTCTGCTCGGATCCAGCATGTAACATCTGCTTCCCATGTGGTTACCAGAGGCGGAGTCTTTGCTTTCCAGTGGAGCGCAATCCTCCTCTTGGCCAGGAGGAAGGCCAGATCTACGAATCTGTGCCCCAACTTGCGGGACTTGGGTCTCGGAAAGAGGCCCAAGAGACAGGCATCAGGGCTGCACAGCAGAGTACGAGACAATACTCTATTGACCAGGGCTACTATTTTGCTTCAATAATTAGAGAGCAACGGACAAGACCAGATCATATGGTCAAAGTCCACGTTCACCAATAAACACCTAGCACAGGACTGATCATCTCTATTGTAAACCACATTCAACCGATGCGGTGTGAGGTAAGTTCTATGGAGAATGTTGAATTGAAGGGCCTTAAAGGCCGTATTCCTTGAGACCTTTTTTGGGCTTGCTAGGACTTTCTGCCATTCTTTATCCGTCAAAGGTCTCGTCAGCAGTCTTTCCCATCTCTCCTGCAAGCCCCGCTACGTCTTGGGCGCCAGCTCCCTTATGGCCAGGTAAAGCTAGCGTATCAGGTGTTCCACGGAGCCCAAAGTCACCACCGCTTCCAGGGCCGGGTGAGTGTCGGGCTTACTTGTGGCACCACCCCATAGCTCCGACAACGCCCCTCTAAGCTTGTGATAATTCAAGAATTGACATGGGGCAAGTTCATGGTATTCGAGAAAATCAGCCAACGGGAGCCACTCTTTATCTCTGTAGCAGTCGCCCACCTTCTGTACTCCCGCCTCCCCCCAACCCATCAAATTACGCTGCGTGAGGGAGGGTCCCAGCCCCGCCTGGTGAATGCCCGCGAGCGGAAGGCTCGAGCGTAAAGCAATCTCTCCCGTGAATGGGCCACACACCTGTCCCAACACTTCACCGCCACTGAAAGCAGCGTCCCCATATGTTGTATCTTCTGACGACGGTTAAGGATCCTGGGAAGTAACCTAGTATACAATGCCCCGGTGGGAAGTGAGAAAGTATTCAAATCTCTGCCATCTAGCCATCCATTGGAGTTGGGCCGCCAAATAGTACGCTTCGAAATCTGGGGCTCCTAATCCTCCATCCGTAAGTGGGAGGCGTAGGGTTTGTAGCAACACTCTATTGCGGCCGCCATCCCAAATGAGATCTCTAAGAAGTCCATCCAACGTCCTAAACCACGATTTCGGTATCAATACTGGAAGATTAACAAAATAATACAATAGGCGGGGGAGAACAATCATTTTCGACAATGCCAGCCGAGCCATAAGCGGCAACTTGAGAGCACGCCAGAAGGCTCCCTGCGATCTCAATGCCCTCAGGGAGCCTCCAAGGCTTCCATCGAACAAGTCTGCCTGCGTATGATAAATCTGAATCCCCAAATATTTAACCGACGCAGGTGCCCATGCCAGGGTAGCCGGTAGACTCAGTGGCCTGAGCATGGTGTGGTGTAACGGGAACACAAATGTTTTTTTCCCATTCACCCGCAGGCCAGATAGAGCGGCAAACTCATCCAGAATGTCCAGTACCTGGGGGACTCCCGAAGTCCCGTCCCGCAAATCGATCAGAACATCATCCGCGTAGAGCGAAATGATATGGTGAATCCTGTCGAGGGTCACCCCCAATCCCTCCCTCTCCCTCTGCATTCTCGCCACCAGAGGCTCCATGGCAAGAGCGAAAATCAGCAGCATCAAGGGGCACCCCTGCCGGGTCCCGCCGTAAATGGGGTAGGACGCCGAGATCGTGCTCCCTGTTCGCACACGAGCCGTAGGGTTTCCATAAAGCAGACAGACCCACTGCAGCCACCCAGTTCCCATCTGCAGAACGCCCATTACCGCAAATAAAAAATCCCAATGTAAGGTGTCGAAGGCTTTTTCCAAATCTACCGCCACTACCACAGCTTTTGGGTAATCACGCAGGCCCGGATGAAACATAACATGGTATAATCTCCTAAGGTTACTAGACATGGAACATGAGGGGATAAAACCACTCTGATCCGCATGCACCAGTCTGCACATGTGCGGGAGGAGTCTCAGGGCTAGTGCTTTACTTAAAATTTTGAGATCCATATTTAACATGAATAATGGCCTGAATTCAGTTAATCTGGGATGGGCCAATTTAGATTTGGGCAGTGGGATCACCAGCGCCTCACGGAGCGAGGGCGGTAGGCGCGTGTCACGGAGTGCGGCGGCATACATAAGTTCCAACTGTGGAGCCAGAATGTCTATGTAGGTATTATAAAATTTGGCTGCAAGACCATCTGGCCCAGGGGTTTTCCCTCTAGCCATTTCCCTAAAGGCGGCCCTGATCTCGCCTGCCTTAATAGGCGAGGCCAACAGGTCCCGGACTTCTTGGTCCAATTGTACCAGTCGTTGCTCGATTAAGTATGTCTGCAATGCTTCCCCCTGAGACAGCCCTGGTGGTCCATACAGGGACTCGTAGTACTCCCTAAATGCGTCATTAATAGCCCTCTGGGATGAGAAAACTTGACCCTGAAAATGGGTGAACCTCTACTATCAGGTCTAATTAACCAAGCCAACAGTCTCCCCGCCCCGCCCCCTTCCTTATGTTGCGTGGACTGGTACGTTTTAAAATCTAGGGCTCTCAGTCTATCTCAGGTGGCACTGTAAAGGCTTTTCACATCCGATAATTTCTTCTGATTCTGGACCGTTCCCGCGGTTTCCTTATCTAAAGTCAGGATTTGGGCCTCTAAGTCCGTCAATTCTTGTGCGACCAGTCGTCGAGTGCCTACAGTCCTGCCCAGACAATGCCCCCGTGTCACCACTTTACATGCCTCCCATTCTACCAGCAGGGAGCTGGCAGTTCCCTGATTGACGGGAAAGTAATCAGTTAAAGCCTCGGAAAGACCCTGATGAAACCCATCGTCTTCTAGCAGCGACGGGTCCAGCCACCAACGCGGGATCGGGGCTCTCTCCAAGACCGGGACAAACCCCACGAGTAGAAGGCTATGATCAGAAAGAGATCTGCCGAGATATTCTGCGCTCGTCATCATGGGTGACAAAGTTGCCAAACAAGAGAACATGTCCAGGTCTGTGTGCAAGTCATAAAGATGTGAATAATAGGAATATTCTCTGCACACAGTGTTATGCAGCCACCAAACCTCGTGTAGGTCCCAACCCGTGGCCCAGGCCCTCAGTCCCTTAGTGTTGGCAGCCGCCGTGGTACCCCGCAGAGGAGGGGTGGATCTATCCCACTGTAAATCATAAACACAAATAAAATCGCCTCCCAGTAGCAAGGTCTCATGGGGGAACCCCGCCAAGACCCCAGACAGCCGGTCCAAGAAGGGGAGCTGGTCTCGGTTAGGGCCATACACACTGCCCAATGTGATCTCCCTGCCCTTCAAAGTGCCCGTGATCACCACATATTTCCCCTCAGGATCTAACAATTTCCGAGTAAGCTGGAAGGGCACTCCTGGCCTAATCTATATCAGCACTCCCCGGGAGAAGGTTAGTACGTAGTTGCAAAGAGTTGACCCCACCATCTGCACCTCAGGCGAGAAACCTCCCCTTCAGTAAGATGGGTCTCCTGCAGTAGAACCACTTGCGCTCCCCGTCTTTTTATATAATTCAGAACATTGTAACACTAATATTCCAGGTCATAAACTTAATCCCTTCAGGGCTACCCCCAGATTCAGCCATCATATCGGCTAGCAAACCCCCCAACCCACCAACCCCCCATCCCCACAAAAAAAACACTCCTGGCATATAACAACTAACCCCATCAAAACAACTCCCCCGTCCCAAGAGCGGACTGACAACGGTCAGCTGCCCAAACACGCAAGCAAATCGCATAGTGGAAACTCACACCAGGTCGGAAAGATCCAAGGCTAACTGCACTAGGACCTGCAAGGGGCGCAGCGTGTCAGAAAACCAACAAATCGTTTGAAAAACTATCTTCACACAGCAGTAGCCGTAGTAGGCCGTCCCAACCCGCACCCGGGAGTGTCCACCCAGAGAACCCCCCCTCCCTTCGCCACCTTCAATCTCCAGCAACAGCCTGAGTACACTCAAGATGTAATCCTGCCCAAGTAGGCCGGAAAAAAGTAAAAAGACAGTACAAAGAGGCAGGAGAGAGTAAGAAAGAAAAAAACCTCCTCCCCTCCTAAAGACTTTCAGCCTACATATCGTTCGAGAGTTGTGGAGTCACCATGGGCAAGGTGCCGCCGGTGGTCCGGGAGGCATCCAAATCGGTTTCTTCCTCACCATACTTCGCTTCTGAGTCTTTCTCTGATGAGGTGGCCCCAGACCGAATTAGGAGGGAAAGAGCTTCCAGCGCTGCAGCTCTCTCCGTTGCCGTCCGGGACAGACTTGGCCTCTTGAACTCCATTTTGTTTCGGCAGCGGCCTCCCCGAACGCTCAGCTCCAGACAGTCGCCCTTCTGGCCGAGGCTGTGAAGGGCCCCCCGCTTGGTATGACTCAAGCCAGTCCCAGGCCGCTTTAGGGTCCTCGCAGAAGTGGGTTGTCCCATCCAGCATGAGCTTAAGCCGGGCCGGAACCATCAGCGAATATTGTATTTCCTTTTCCTGCAAAGCTTTTTTAACGTCCAGGAAGGAGGAGCTGCGCCGTTGTACTTCTAACGTGTAATCGGGGAATAGGGTGACTACTGTTCTCTACGAGGAATGGACCAGCCTCCCGAGCCCTCCTGAGTAGCAAGTCCCTGTCTCGGAAATTAAGCAGTCTGGCCACCACAGCACGGGGCGGCCGGCCAGGTGGTCGATGGGGAAAGGCCCTGAGGCGCCACAACGTCCTTCAGCCATGTTTCCAGATGTAATGTAATTTGGTATTTGTAAAGCGCAACTGCCACTCCGCGAGGAGCATCCTGACGCTGGTTGATTGGAGGTAAGAGTGGGCCATGTCCTGCCCTTCCACTCCTTCCGGAAGGCCCACCACTCGTACGTTGTTTCTTCGATTCCTCCCTTCTGCCCGCTTCTCCAGCTGATTGACCTTGCTGGCCAGTTCACCCACCTGGGACGACAGACCCTGCTGAGCCGGTGCCAGCACCTCCAGGGTCGATTCAGTCTGCTTCACCCGGTCTGACAGCTTAGCATGTTCGGCGCGCAACAAACCAAGGCCTACCGCCAATGTGCTAATGTCCTGATGTAAGGTCGCTTTGGTGTCAGCTATTGCCTCAAGGATTTTGGCCAGTTGCTGATGAACTGGCACCTCCACCTGCTCATCTCCAGTGTCTCTCGCGGCCGTGTATAGCTTGCCACTCTATTGATCCAGGGGGGGACCGATCTGCTTCCCCCGCGGCTTCTCCATGGCTGGTACCACTCGTTCCGTCGCTTTGTCCCTGGTTCGTCGGGCCTTGGGCAAATAGGGAACTGTCGTCTGCCTGTCCGGAACCCACCACTCCAGCATCGCTCTCCGTCCAGCGGGGCCCCTCAGCACCCTCCTGCGAACCGCTGCCTAGGTTCAGACCACACCACTCACTTCTCAAGGCCAGCGAGAATGGGGACGGGTCGCCTTCAGTCGTTGCAGGGGGGTGCACGCAATCACCTCACCGGGACCATCCCCTGCACTCTCTGCAGATTTCTGCAGTATCGAAGTGGGACGCGTCGTCACCCAGCCCTCACTCCTTGGAGCCGGCGGCCCCGTTTCATGCGCAGCCAACCTTCTAGTCCCTTGGCGGTCTAGGGGCACACTGATGAGGAGAATTCGCTGATGATCACAGAAATCAGTGCCAGGGACGCCTCAGTGCTGTTTCACGGGCTGTATAAGGTGCAGGTCAGTGAATGAGTCCGGTAAAATCCAGTGATCACCTGTACTGCTAGCCGATATTGTATGGAGGAGCACACCCCAGCTGCACCACTGAAAGGAAATCTACACAGCTGCACGCCCAGGAAGACCGTAGCATGGCCTCGCCTATCTGCAATCCAGGCAGGGGATGTTCATTCAGAAGGGAGAGGTCTATTACCTGTCACCCCAACGCTCCCGCACGCACCAGCCAGCTCCTCGAAGCTCAACCCTGTCCTGCCTCATTGGCGGCACTCTAATAGTAGAATGCCCTGTCTCTCAATGGCTTCAGGGGGGCTCTCTTCCACAATGCCTGCTTGTCGTTGGGTGTGTTGTCTTTTCCAGCAAAAGCCCAGATCTCGGCTGCGGTGCCGTCACACAGGGGCCCAGGGGGACCGGAGCCACGAGCCTCCAGCAGCCGCGTATCCCCACGGCCGTTGTCGTGCAGAAATCGTCGGCCTCGCCTCCTCCACTAGGCTGCGCCCGCCCTGCACAACACTATCCTATATGTTCTTAAAGGAGTACGTGATCTGTGTTTTTGTTGTGCTCTTTATTCTTCTTCTCCTGTGGAATACTTTAAACTCACCCTGTACATTTTAATACTGTGAGTTTTTAGTACTTCAAAGGGGTTGGAGATCTATCTCTCCGAGACATGAACAACATATACTACAGTTATTTTAGTTGATAACTTACTACCTCACAGTTTGTAACTGCTAATATTTGATAAAATAGTAGTCCCTAAAAAAAAATTGTATACATAGTGCTTCATTTAATGTTTTGATGAAGCGTACATTTCTAGGTAATATGACATCATTTGTGTTTAACTGTTTTTTACTTGTTATTGTTGTTGTGACCTGAGATGATGTAGTGCAGGAGTGTTTCTTGTAGCACTTCTTTTCTACTCTATCTAAAAGTAACTGATGCCCTCTTATATTAACAAGAATATGGGGCAACACTTTTACAAACTATAGACGACAAAAAAAAGGAGGGTGTGGCCACGCTTAAGGGATATTTTATGAATTGCGTTTTTATTTGGCACCCCTCTGATATATACAGCTACACTTTCCTAACAAAGTATATTTGTGATTGCTTAATAAAAACTGTTTCAAGCCTAGACTTACATTTTTGCAGCGCAACCACATCTACTATTTTGCTGCAAGGAAGGAGCACTACCCGCGATAGAAGTAAGCACCGCATTATAACTATACATTATAAGTAAACATTGCTCCCGAGAAGTAGCCTACTCAGAACTTTATTTAAATGAAGACTGCAACAGCGCGCTTTCTTTTTGCAACCCCCTCCTCCATATTATATTTCCTCCAAAGATGTAGCACTCCCCGTCAGAAAAGTAAACACCACATTATAAGTAAATACTGCTCCTGTGAAGTATCCCACCCGCTGAATTAATAAAAAGAAGACCGCAACACACTGTTATTTTCCCGACGTGATTTGTAGGCTCCACGCAAATTATATATAGCCCTTAAAATATAGAAAAAGCAATTTTTACCTTCACAGTCCCTGTCCACTACCTTGTGACCACTGTACAGAGTTAATAGTGTTCCTACCCTCCACTCCACTACTTTTTTTTTCCTGTACTCCTTTGAAGTGCGTCACAAAATGGCTGACAACAGTGAACCATTCCCAACCAATAAGGAGCAAACTTGTACTAGGAACACTTTAGTCCATAAAATGTCCATGGTGATCCGCAGAGGGGGAGGGAATGGCTGCCAACACTTCTACTTTTAATGCTTCACAGCCAAGGAACATCAAGCTTCGGAAGGTCCTGCTTGGAACACGTTACCCAATCAGATGTCCCTGATACTCCGCAGAGGGGGAGGGAATTGCTGATAACACTTCTACTTTCAATGGTTTACAGCCAATCAACATTAAGCTTGGGAAGGTCCTCCTTTGAACACGTCAGCCAATCAGATGTCCCTGCTACTCCGCGGAGGGGGAGGGAATGGCTGGCAACACTTCTACTTTCAATGGTTTGCAGCCAATGAACATTAAGCGCTGGAAGGTCCTGCTAGGAACATGTGAGCCAATCAGATGTCCTTGCTACTCCGCGGAGGGGAAGGGAATGGCTGGCAACACTTCTACATTCAATAGTTTACAGCCAATGAACATTAAGCTCGTTGTTGGAACACCTCAGCCAATTAAACGTTCATTTTGTTCCACGCACAGGGAGAGAACAAGCCCTCCCACATAATATTAAATTTACTCTAACAAAGTGACACTATCCGTGATACAAGTGAACACCGCATTATAAGTAAACATTACTGCGCATTATATTAAAGGAAAGCCGCAATACGGCGCATTGTTGTTTTCCCGATATGATTTCCACAGCCTACTGAACATTGCCGCAATACCGCGTATCGTTCTTTTGCGGACGTAATTTCCACGGCCTAAGCAACATTCACACTACCTGTGTGTGCACCCTACACACTGCTTTCCGCAATACGGCGAATTGTTTTCCTGACGGGCTTTCCAGAGCCTACGCAACCTTGCCGCAATACCGTGCACCGTTGTTCTGCGGACGTGATTTCCCCGGCCAACCCAACATTTAAACTCCCTGCCTCTGCACCGTCCAGACTGCTTAAACTAAGTCCACAGTGTTCCTGCTATACCCTCTTATAAAATTTCCCTCTTTTGTTCCCCCTACTCCTTTCAACTGAGTCACAAAATGGCTGCCAACACTTCCTAGTTTCAACCATTTGCGGCCAATGAGCAGCAAGCTCGTGCTCGTAACGCCTCAGCGAATCAGATGTTAGAATTCTCAAATATCGCTATCTGTAAAATTTGATACTTCTCAAAAACTACTGCATGGATTTGCCCCCATTTAAACAAAAGCGTGCTTTCTGGACCAAGACCTTTCTCCCTGCCAAATTTGGCGTAATTCCGTTCAGCAGTTTGACCTGTAGCCTTGTCTAAAGTTTCCAATGGAAATTGCGTGGAGAAAACACGTTTTGGGACTTCCCCTTTTTCTCAGCCCCCCCTTGACGAATCACCCCCAAACTTTCAGGATAGGAGCTGATCTGAAAAAAGAAACCTTTTCGAAAATTTCTTAAGATTCGTCAAACTACACCAAAGTGATAAGCCCATCAAAAAATGCTTTTCCTATGGAAACTTGGTCCTAATTATAACTACCTACTGGCGACCGCCAGTAGGTAATATATACATACTTACATATATATATATGTGTGTGTATATATATATAAAACTATAGTGAGAAATTAACAACAATAAACAATAATCTGTCTTGGATAGTTTCGTTATAATTTTCTTTATTCTTTCGCTGAGTCACTTTTTACAGCAATACAGCCAACACGTGTTTCGCGCACATTTGCGCTTCTCCAGGGCTCTCACATTATTCCGCGTAGTTCAACGTAATCACTGTAGTCTTGTTGCTTGTAATTCCAATTTGGTGTATCTGAGATAATTTAGCACAATTATCAACAAAGAATATGTTCCTTCCTAGTGTTATACTAGTGAGGAACAGTATCAAGGGGAACATACAACTATGAAAACATAATGATTGTTGACATCATGAAGAGTGAGGGGTGGGAATACTTTACAGGGCATTATTCTATTATTGAGTTCAGCGCGTGAGTATGATGCATTTGAGAAACACGTATAAGGGGTTGGAACAGTGTCCATGCTTGGAGAAGCGCAGGAAAACACCCGGAAAAGAATCCCCCGGGATCACCAACCTATGTACGAATTGACCCAGAGTGGGAGGGCAAGGAAGCCATGTTCAAGAAGAGACGAAAGAAAAAAAAATGGCTATAAACCACAAAGGGGCAGAAGGCACATCTGAAGAACAGCCAGGCCACTACCAACATTGGAGGTGACATCAGAGGTGGGATGGAAACGTCTCCAATACCACAACATCGACCAAGACAAAAAATAACAGCAGCTTTATGTAGGGCAGAAGCAGAGTAAAGCAGGCCATGAAGAAGGAGAGAAGGGATCGGCACAGTAGGTCAAGATGTGGGCACGGGAAGAAGACGGTATAGCAAGCAGTGGATTAAGATTTCACTCCATTCTGGCTATCCTGAAAACGGCGTAAAACAGTCAGCTTAAGGGCCAAACAGATATTGACCATTGAAGGGCATGTCCACCAAGGGGGACTGAGCGGCCTCAGAGAAGTTAGAGGTGCATAGCCAGGTACATTGGTGAAGAGCTACGGAGAGAACCATGGCTCTTGTGACAGAATCTGTGGCATCTGTGCCACAACGAATCTCCAATTTAGCCGCCTGATGGCCATCCTGGACTGTCTGAGTAAGAGTGTCCTGAGTGTCAACAGGAACAGAAGGGAGAAGGCGAGAGTGAATCACACATGTGAGAGAACGGCCCAAAACCAAGCGGTATTAGGAGACCGCAAGGTGGAGCTTGTGGCAAAAAAGAAATAGTGACCAAGAGCATCTAGACTTTTACATTCCCTATCTGATGAGATATCAGGCAATACGCTGATGTCAGGGTAGGCAGTAGCTGCGTGAACCACAAGGCTAAGCAGAGTATGCTGTCTTAAAAGGCAGTGCGGGTCTCCAGGAGCAGGATGTGCTTATGAGGAATAGACCGGTCCACGGATGCCCTTGAAACAAGTTTAGCCCAAGTGCCCAAAAGATTATCAAAGAGGAATTCATTGAAAGGGAGCCCAGGTTCAGTTCTCATCTGGCCCTGATAAAGCACCCCAAGTAGGAATCATGGACCACCTCCACAGAAAGAACCTGCAGCCCCAGAACCACAGCAACTCTCTGTAAAAGCTTAGCAAAACCCGAACTAGCCGCCGAAGGGCGGCTAGGAAAAAAACAAGCCAGAGGATGGGAAAGACTGAAAGCCACCAGCATCACCAAGGTCAGACACCAAATGAAACTCTGGAGGAGGCCTAGGAAGGTCAGTTATGTCATCACCGACCTCACCAAAATACTTGTGTCTCAAGGGGAAAACAGCAGGGAACTCCTCTGAAAGCGGAGGAAGGTAGCCCGAAAAGAAGTGTTCCACTGACACCGATCCCAGCGTCAAAGAGGCATCGGGGAGGAGAGACCAAGATGGGGCGATCAGCATTGTCGACGGTGACACATCAAACACTGGCATAATGGGTGGGAACCCAGAAGGGCTTGATCACGGAGGCGATAAGGGTTTGATCACGGATACAGAGGGCCTCATTGACACAGAGGAAGGTCCAGCCGGTTTGGAGTCAGTCAAAGCTTCAACGACCTCCTTGGGATGAGGCGTGCACCACAGGGAGGTTGATAAACAAAAATGGCATGAAGGGAGAGAGAGTATTCCCTCCTCTGAGCCAGAGTCACCTCAGTGCCGGGAAACACTGGAAGGCACGGAACAGATTCTTGCTCAGACCCTAAAATCAGAGGAATAGGAGGTGTCTCAGGGACATTGCAAACACGCAGTGAAGTTGAGGAAGGCCATGGCGCCGACCGCCAACAGCGTGAATTAACAGCTGCCAGCGATGACAAAGGACTTTGGGAGCTGGCCCTCGTGGGGTCCTCAGTGGGAGAAGAGGGCTGTGAACGACGAGAGACTTTCGACCACCGCATCGCTAACAGTGTCATGCAGCACTCCTGCAACGCCGACTGAAGCTTAAGACATGAGCTGCATGGCTTGGAGTCAGGGTACATGCCCAGACACCACATGCAAATTGAATGAGGGTGTGGGGGAGTCATCGTAGTTCACAGGACCCGAAAAATATCCAGAAAAAAACTGTCGTCGAGATAGGCCAAACATGGCCAGAGGTGCCACTCCCCAGATCCGCATTGAAGCGCAGAAAGAAAGAAAACTGAAAACTGACGTCAGAGCGTCGGCAGAGAGCTTATATAGATTCTGCCAAAATCACATCTGGTGGATGACATTGTTATGGAATTGCTCGACGTCCCCTTCCGACGCGCAGAGGTACTGCTGTAGAAAAGCTTCTGGATCCAGTCTAGTGCCTGGGGAAAATTCTAATGTAAGGAATCTGCAATAGACGTTTCTATCAGATTCTCAATTTAGCACAAAATTATACAAAGGGTGGCTCTGTATTTATTTTCTGACCAATACAGCAAACGTGCCATACCGCCACTACCAATCATTGAAACGCCAACTCACTTCCCATACAGAGTTCAACCAGATAATCAGTTTTCCACTTTGCAGTGTTTAATAACTAGCAAGATATATCATATTTGAATGCTTCCCCTCAGATGTTGGACTATACAGAGAACTGATGGCCACTGTGATTTGCCTATTATATTGTGTTGTTTTTGTTGAGTGCTGAAATGTACAGCATGCCTTTATTAACTAAGTCATAGGCGACATACTTTATTTCCAAACTGTTTGTACCGTCTGTCATAAAAAACACAAAAATAATAGATTTAAAAAAAAAAAAATCCTCCTAAGATGGGATATGTTAATATAGATATTATCTTGTAACAATAGCTGTAAGTGGAAAGAAAATAGAAATAGAGAAAGTAAAGGACCAGTTTCCATAATGTTGCTGTAGACACCTGCCACTGTAAGTGTAGAGAGGATGGATGATGTGTTTTTATAACAAACTTTATTGCATTTAATAATGTCATGTTGTTGTTTCAATCACAATGTCTTAATAGGCAAAGTAGTACAGAAGAATCATGTCACATGTAATGCATAATATAATCAAGTAGCAGGCTTCTGTTGATGCATACCTATTGCCACAGAACAATACGTTACTAACTTTACCCTTCCAAACAATTAGTGTAAAACAACAACCAAGTGTGGAGGCGGTGGTGTGTGGCTAAAGTGTCTGCAGCGTGATGACGGAGTGGCAAGGTGCAACTGGTGCTCCGTTGGTGAGGGCTAATAATTATTCCAGGCTGTGGTGAACAAGGAGGGCGCCGTGTGCATCCAGCCCCATAGTGAGAGAAAAGGCAGGAAGTGCAACAGTGTCAGTAAGATAACTGTTGCATGTGTAGCCTGAACTACCTGCATATTACTTCTCTTTAGAGGCCTCATCTTGCAGTCTACACCTTTCTAGGAGGACATACCATTCAAGGAAGATGGACCTCCTGCGCATTTCCCTATAATCTGCATACTGTATCACTCTGCCTGTCCCTAGTGTATAACCTCCTCCCACCATAAAATCAGTTATGGAGGCTTCTGGCATTTCCAGCATCTGGCTATCAGTCGCTTTGCCAGTAGAAGGGCCAAATCATTAAAGCGTAATGTCACTTTGGAGCTCTTCAGTCTGGGATATAGCCCTAATAAACAGCATGCTGGAGTATCTCAGGGGTTGAGGCCTGTCATCTCTGTTAATGTAGTGGAAATCACCGCCAAATAAGCAGATAGTGAAGGGCATGACCATAGCATTGGCAGGATATTGGCGGCATCGCTAGTAAGAAAGCGAGGACATGTGGAGGATACAGACGGAAATATACGGCTGACTCTGTGTGGATTAAGGTATGCTCTAAGTAAAATGGTGAATTAGATCAATTTAAATCTCGAGTTATGAGACACTTTTGTGGGGCACACTAACTGAGCAGCCCAATCCTTTTCAGAGAGTTCACGTGAAAGATCCTCTTCTCATTTCGCTTTCAAGGAAGAGTAGTACCAGGAGGTGGGTTTGAAACTCACAGTGTAGCCAACATACCATGTGTCTGGCTGTCCCCTAATGTGTAACGCCTGAATTGGTGCATGCGTCTCCGGTTCCCTCCCTTCAGGTGCCCAGTATCTTCGCACATACCGAAGGATACTAGCGTGTGTGAAAAAAAGGACTTCAAGTAGCCCATGTGCGTGTACAAAGTCTCCATGTGGAAGCAACACTCCATCCTGGAACAAAGAGCCCACTGTCACTACCCCTTCTTGCTCCCAAGAGCTGAGCCTGTGTGTCATCAGTGTATCCAAGGACATGTGGAGGCCACACAGTGGTTTATTTGGTGCATATGAAACCATGGAACCAGTGTAGTTCATTGCCATCCTCCAGGGCTCTGCGCAATAGAAAGGAGCTTGTCAGGGGCACTATCGCACCTGCAGACACTATTTGGTAGAGATGACCCTGTCCAATCCTTTCTGCAGTATATCCAATCTCCATCAGGTTCCAGCTGACCAGCCAATAAGACACTGCCCAGCCAGGCAGTATGCCCTAAAGTTAGGTGCTCCCAGACCACCCCATCAGTCTTGCAAGCTTCACTAACACAGTGTTCAACAGCCTGTACACCCATGCCGGCACCACCGTCGGTAGGTTAACAAAATAATACAGCAGGCATGGCAGAATGACCATCTTTGCCAGCGCCAGGAGGTAATGGGGTCAAAAATGTTATGTGTGAGCGCAATGAGCTGACTGTACGGACAATGTTGCCCTTAAGTAGATCCTGCATCTCTCGATATATTTGAATCCCTAAATACCGGAGCGCATGTGAAGCAACAGGTGTAGAGGTGGATGCAAGTGGCAGTGTGGGGTTCATATATGTAGCAGCCAAGGTAAAGGCACAACCCTGATAATGCCCCAAATTCTGCTAATAATTGGGCTATACCTGCTAAACTCCCCTGGAGGGTTTTAAGATATATGTTAATGTCGTCGGCACATAAGAACACAGAATGGACCGTACGGCCTATGGGGATCCTCCATTCAACAGCCTCCAGTTGAATTTGCTGTGCAAAAGGTTCGATTGCGAGCTCGAACAGGAGCGGCAAAAGGGGGCAGCCCTCTCGTGTTTCCTGCGAGATCCGATGTGAGTCAAGTGATATAAGGCCCCATACGTGCCCTGGCCATGGGTGATGTATACAACAATGTCACCCATCTAATATACACAGAGGGGATGTCGAATTTGGTTAATGCCGCTATTATTTATTCTCAACCTAGTGTGTCAAAATCCTGGCAAATATTGATGGACAACTATAGGTCTATATAATATCTAAGACCTAGTGGAATACAAACATGATATTAAGGACTCAGTGTATACATCAAATCATTAAAAAAATAATTTATTTGATACTAAAAATGTTATAAAATAAATGAATTTTTAAATGTATATACTGAGTCCTTAATATCATGTTTGTGTTCCGCTAGGTCTTAAAATATTACATAGACCTATAGTTGTCTAGGTGTTTTGTCTCAATTACAGTATTTTCCCTGCCCTAGGAACCAACATTAGTAGCAGGGGGTCCTTGTTTTTGTTTTAATTCAAATATCCAAGAACGGATGTATGACGTTACAACGCATACTTGTACAACGCATGCACTTACAACGCAACATCCACTACAACGCATTCCATTACATCGCATGACACTACAACGCATTTTTAAAAACTACCTTTACAACGCATTCCATTACATCACATACTACCTTTACAACGCATACCATTACAACGCATAATGTTAAATTGCATTTAAGGTAAGTATTGGATAGTATAGGGGTAAAAATTTACTATTCTTACTCCAGGGGGTGCAACAGTAGGGTAAGTGTTGGATAGTATAGGGGTAAAAATTACTATTCTTACTCCAGGGGGTGCAACAGTAGGGTAAGTGTTGGATAGTATAGGGGTAAAAATTATTATTCTAACTCCAGGGGGTGCAACAGTAGGGTAAGAGTTGGATAGTATAGGGGTAAAAATTACTATTCTAACTCCAGGGGGTGCAACAGTAGGGTAAGTGTTGGATAGTATAGGGGTAAAAATTACTATTCTAACTCCAGGGGGTGCAACAGTAGGGTAAGTGTTGGATAGTATAGGGGTAAAAATTACTATTCTAGCTCCAGGGGGTGCAACAGTAGGGTAAGTGTTGGATAGTATAGGGGTAAAAATTACTATTCTAACTCCAGGGGGTGCAACAGTAGGGTAAGTGTTGGATAGTGTAGGGGTTAAAAATTACTATTCTAACTCCAATGGTATGCATTGTAATGGTATGCGTTGTAATGGTATGCGTTGTAGTGACATGCGATGTAGTGTCTGAGTTGTAATGGTATGCGTTGTAGTGTCATGCGTTGTAAAGGATGTTGCGTTGTAATGCCTGCGTTGTAAGTGTAGTGCGATGTAATAGTTGCGTTGTAATGGTTGTTTCCCTCCAAGAACACACCGCCAGCCAGCGCGTATTGCCCATGAGCAGCATGCATTACTGGAAACAAATGACGGATATTGAGGGAAGTACATCTCTGAGGAACAATGCCACATTGATATGTGTGTTATAAACCGTGGAGGAGCAGAAGTAGCCTGCACCCTAATACTTTACTTAACATTTTATACTCGGTATTTAACGAAGACAAGGGTCTATATAAAATAAAATCTGCATGTGACAGGCTTTAACAGTGACTCCCTGGTAGTAGCCGGGAGGGAATCGCTCTGCAGCAAGGAATTCTATAATTTTTCTAATTGAGGCACAAAGCGTGTTGCATACGTAGAGTAGAATTCGATGAGAATGCCGTCAGACCCCGGCGTTTTACTGCGGGCTAGGTCTTTGATCGCTCCCCGTATCTCGCCTGCTCAAATAGGGGCACCAAGAGTTTCCTGGTCAGTCGCTGACACTCTTGGCAGTGCCCCTTGTTGATAAAAGGAGACGACATTTGCTGGGTCCGGGGGCGCCGGGGAAGTGTATAGTAAAGTAAATAAATCCGTATTTGTAAAGGGCAAACTACTCACCCTTACGGGTCTCAAGGCAGTGTGCAATAGTCGAAGAATACCATGTTAATGTCTAGCTGTGCCGTGGCAGTCCAGTGGGTCGGCGTATTGAGAGAATGGGTTTGGGTGAGGCCTCTGGTCGGATTAGATGGGCCAGAAGTGTGCTTGATTTATCTGCATCTGTATGTGTCCTCAGTGTATCAGCCTTAAAGTCTATTACATGGAGGGGTTCTAGGAGTTCTGCATGGGATATTCTAGCATCTTGCAGTCTGTCAGCTGCCTCAGTGTCATTAACCGCAGCTCTCTCCAAGGACCCTAGCTTGTCCTCCAATCGCATTAGTTCCCGTACACTTCTCTGCAGACTCACACCACTGCACCAATTGCTGTGCAACTGACTACCACCTTGAAAGCTTCCCACTCCATTAGCGGGGAGGAAGCTGTGTTCGAATACTCAGAGAAGTGTGTTTTTCAATGCAGGTAGCAAGTGTTTCCCTGAACACTGCATCCTCGAGTAGGTTGGGCTATATAGAAAGGCACCAGATGGAGAGAGGGGCTGGAACTTGGCCCCATGACAGAGCTATTTCCAGTGGGCTGTGGTCGGAAACTGTCTATAAGTGGCGTACGGGATACTAAACTGGAGTCATGAGGAGCAAAGGAACCTATCAGGGCAGGAGCGTAACTGATGAGGGTATGAATAGAACGAATATTCTTTTACCCAAATTGCGGCCATGCCATACATATGAGAGATCCCACCCATTAATCCACTGTCGCAATGCTCTTGCTTCCCAGATGGAGGCAGAGCCTGGTGGGTGGGTGGGGCGAGAAATCCAGGGTTGTGTCTACAACTGCATTAAAATCCCCTCCCAGCACCCATGGGTAGAATGCCCAATCTGCTACGACTGTCGACAGGCGTGCAAGGGACTCCTCCTGCTCCACGTTGGGCGCATATACACAGCCTAACACAATAGAAGCCCCATGTAGTTGGCCCCTCACTAACACATAACGTCTCTGGATGTCAGTTCTAGTATCCCAAACCTTAAATGATACCCCAGCTCGAAGCCATATATCAGCCCCCTCGCATATGCAGAATAGGATGTGGGAAACAACTGACCCCTCCATTTGTGGCATAATTTCAGAGTCTCTGGTGCAGTGAGATGCGTTTCCTGCCAAAATGTGATATGCGCATGGCACCTATCTTTTTGTGCTAATACCCTGTGTCTCATGCACAGTCCCTAGACCTCTCACATTTCACGTGATAATGTCATAAGTACTAGGTACAGTGTGCATTCTGTTTCTGAAAGCATTTCCCCATCTGGGAACACCAGGATCCACCACACACCTCCTTGTCCCTCCATGGCATACGGCCGGTGACTGAGTATAACATTGAAATAACTTTCCCCAATACTTGGTTCAAGCCATACAAAGTCATTTCACCACATAATAAAGAAACAGAAACCAAACAATCAAGGTAAACTGTGGGCCTATGCTCAAAAGGGGCGTGGATAATACACCTAGCGGCATGCAATGTGGATGTCATGTGCAGTTCAACTAAGATGAGGCAGATGGACCCAGAGCCACAATGGATACTGTGACCCTGCAAAATCATATTTAGCAAAATGTCAGGCTGGTACTGTATCAGAGAGATAGACTACCACCTACCACAAAAAACTGCAGGTGGTCCCCTGGAGGAGAAGTGGGGGGACAGTATGTGCAAGAGCATTCATCATACCCTGTGGCTCAGTAAGAGCAGTTACAGTTGTGGGGAATATGGACATCACTTCAATTAAGCTAAACAGGGTAGTACAAACAACAAAGTCTACTGGCGGCAATCTCTAAAGGGACAACATTTACAGCGTCATAGAGGCAGTACCCATGACCTTCAACCCAGCAAGTCATGTGCCATCTGTGGAATGATGGAAGGGAACAGCACTAACTGCCGAATCAGAGTCTGAAGCCGTGCCATGTGAGGAGCTGATCGGTTTCTTGGACTGTTGCAGCGTAGTCGCTGATCAGATAGCTTCTTATTGTACCTCCAGAACTTGCCGCACGGAAGGGCCACTCCAGATCTGCCCTACCCGATGCCCTCCTGCGTCACCTCCGTGGGGCCCGCTGTTGCTTGGGGGAGCTTGTTTGCGGAGGCCTGCCTTGCTGGGAGTCCAGAAAATGTTGCTCCAACTAGTCCCATGTTTTTTCCGGTGTTTCAAAGAAGACGGTCCGCTGGTTCTCTACTGCCTTGAGCCAAGCTGGGAACAGCAGTGCATACTGGAGGTAAGCTGTGCATAATTGTTTCTGGACCTCGTGGAAGGAGGCGTGACGGTGCTGATGGGTGATCATGTTGTCTGGAAACAGCCAAACCCTGTCATTCTCTATGAGGATAGGCGCCTTTTTACTTGCAGCACGTAGTATCGTGTCTCAGTCCCTGAAATTAAGAATTTTAGCTACCAAAGGTTGTGGAGGAGCCCTCGGAATAGGCCATCTAGAGGGGACCCTGTGTGCCCGCTCCACCACAAACAGTTGGTGCCACCACAGTCTGGAGCCATTCCTCGATGAATTGAGTGGCATGGGGGCCTTCTGCGCCCTTCGGAACTCCCACAGTGTGGGCATTATTTTGGCGTGCCCTCCTATCAAATCATCAATGCAGTCCTGGAATTGTTCCACCTGTCTGCGCATGTGGCTGAGCTGTGAGGAGTGACTGGCCGGGCCCTGTGATAAGACCTTGAGAGCGAGTGTATTGTTTGACTCTATCAGCCAATTTGCATTGGTCATTCTTGAGTAGGCTGCTGTCCGTTGTGATGGCCCCAAGGCATTGCTCAATCGCCACATTTGAGTCACAGATATCTTGAAGGATAACATCCGGTTTGTCGATGTAAAGCAGCATTGCTGTTATGGGAACATAGTCCTCTGGGATTTGGGTCAGGGAGCTCTCGGAGGTAGTTGAGTGGGAGAGGGCAGGTCTGACTTCTCCGACTTGTTCCTGGTGCGTCCCATCGTGGGTCCCAACACTTCTCAGGTACGGCCAGTGAACAAGATATGGACCCCACACCAAGTCAACTGCCATCCACATATGGAGGAGGCTGATGATGCTCCACCTCACATGAGGCAGGCGTCCCACGGCAATCTGATGGGCAGCACAGGCACAGGGACTCTCCAGAGCTGGAGTGATGGTCCGTACCCCACGCCTGAGCAATCCATACACTAATCGCCAAATGTCAGCTGAGGCCACAAACACTGCTGCTCTGCGCCCATGAGAGGGGAAAAGGGTGCCTCCCGCAATGGTGTAGAGCTGGTCAACATTGCAGTGTCCACAAATAGGCCACCGGCACGGATATGCAAAACAGGAGGTATACAGGCCTTGCAAGACCTTGCTCTCTGCGTCGCAGCACAGCTGCCAACCCTCTGGCAGAAAGGCAAGCACTACTATCCCTCCATACAAGTTCCCACTGCAGCAGCACTGAAAGACCAAGCGCCAACTACTGCACAAAACCCCCGTCTAGTAAAGCCTGGGCAAAGGGCTGCCAGCACTAGAGAGTTTAAAGTCTGAAGATGAGAAATGCTGGGAAATAAAAATCTATCACGAGGATCGGGTCTGGGAGCCTTCAATTTATGTGCCGCCATCTTAGGCAGTTAGCCACGCCTCCCAAAAAGAAGGATAAGTTGTGAACAAAAATTCCTATATCATTCTGCAAGAAACAAAGAGATGGTATTGACGAATCTTTTGAGGAGTCAAACTTAATTCTTCTAGTGGAAATGAAAAGTATTGTAACAGTTAAAAGTCTGGGCCCAAATAAAAATTCAAAGGTTTACGGGTACCAGTTCACTACAATGGGTGAAGTTTAAACTCCATTAATGCACATAAATAAGACCCCATATGACATCAATACCAGTGCTGAACTATTATGCTCTTGACTCTTATCTGTCTTCTTTCAGCCATACTTTTGTGTTTTGGGAAATTAACGGAAGAATGAAGAGTCAGGCTTGACACTGGGTTCTGTACTAGAGAATGAGAAGCTCCTTTCCCACTGAATGATCCAGTGTGCTCGTATTGGTGAGATCACTGGATAGTCACAGGAGGCTGGCACGCCCACACAGGATCGTGACAGTACAGTTATGGAGGTATCGTACAATTGTACAAGCCTGAATTAAAAGCTTCTGAATATATTCCCCATCTATCCCTTCAATAAATCCATTCTATCCTCCCTGAAAATTTTACAACGCCACAACACAGATTGTGAATATGCACATTATAATGTGAATTGCAAACACATACACTGTTAATATATATAAAAATGCTAGTTAATTGCCTCAGCTATATGTTCACATGATCCTCGGCATCACATCCTAATTCCTGTCATCCATTCGTTCTCGGGAAGCTACCCACCTCATAATTTATTTAGCAGGACCACTCATTGACTTCAATGAACTGCTCAATTGCTATCCTAACTTGCATGTCACCTTGAATATTGCGATTTGTTGCTGAGAGAACCAAAATAATTGTTTTGCACCAAAGCAATTTAAAAACACTTTCATTGAAATATCACAACCATCCACGAGTACTTGTCCTAATAACAGAGGTTTAACAGTAACAAGAAGGATGCCTTTCCCTTTTTAGCAGCAATAGAATACTTTGCTCTTAACTTCAGCAAAAACCACTAAAAGGAGTACACCAAACTTGGCATGAAAGCATAACTTGATTCAGAATTCATTGTTTTTTTGGTTTGGTGTACATTTGTTCAGTGCTTGATGTCAGTGGCATTAAAGAGTTCAAATTTAGAGATATCTTTGCCATTATACGCATAGGATGGACACTTGTGAGTTCTGTCAATCACAGTTGATTTTTCATGAAATGTGATTGGGTGGTATAGGGTTTTAATTATTTTCACCGTCTTCAAATTTGCGAATGCACCCAAACATGCGAGTACCGAATCATGGGAATTACTTTTAGAGAGAAAAGGAGAGACGTGGCGACCAGTTCTTGGACACAAAGGTGGTAAAACAAATGAGAAACAAAAAATGTTGTCAACTATAAATTCTCAAATTCCAAAAGACATCTAAATATGTGGCCACTCCTTTTATTTCGAGTATAGTCAACATTTCCCCATTAAATTGGGCGGATTAAGTCGACAGGTTTGTGCCTAGGTGCAGGGCCTGGCAGAGTATTGGGTAATGTGAGCAAGGGTTGGAAAGGCCGGGCCACAGGCTGGCTTGCGTCCAACTCCACCAAACACGGTTGAAGTTCATACTCAGAGGGTGCTGGCTGCGTTGGCAGTGGTCCTGTATCCAACTATTTGTTTCTTTTAAAAAACTTTCAAAATTCACTGGAAGACCATAGCTAAAATGAAGGTATTGTTCGGATATTGCAAATTGTGCAATGTTCACACGGGGTAAAACTGAGAAAATCACTGAAAAACACAGCTAAAACAACGCTATGGCTAATAATCAATACTTTAAAACCTTTGAAAATCACCACCTATGGTCCTTTAAACAAAACGGAACTCCAGCCTCTGCCCTGAAACTATAACTTGCCCCCAAAATGAGCTGCTCTTGATCTCATACGTTGTGCCAGGTACAATCAGAAATTACACTGATGACAACAGTGGTGACATTAAATATCAATGGTGACACGAAATATTGTGCTCATCTTCCTCATCCCGGCCGCACATGGAGACCATACTGGACCTCACACGGAGGTTTTGGAGCCCTACCTTGAGTGTGCAGAGGATGAGTTGCCACTAACCCCCCCTACAAGTCGGGGACGACGCTGAACATCAGCCCACCACGACTGATGTACTAAGTCATCAGTTGCCTGTATCCTTCTCACACAGACTGCAGTTGGTACGGTGTAGAGTTTCACACACTTTTTCATTTGGCCCTGAAGAAAGCCACGGCACCTCCACGGAGGGCACTTAGGCTGAAACATGTCGACCCTATCACCACATTGAACCATGCTAGGTTAAATTCTCCAGGCGTGGCTCACTCATTTTAGTCCTGACCCCCAGATGCTCCATTAAAATCGTTCTCTAACATACTAGGGAGTTAGTTTTAACTTCACACTCCCCACTTCTACACACTCTCTCCACACCCAGCTCATCTGAAGGTTTTAGTATACCTCTAACTAATCACAACTAAAAACCTCCCTGAGCTCCTCCTTCACAGTGAGTGGGTTGTAGCCCACACTGCGACCAGGTTCGCAGTGTGATGAGGTTCCCGATGATGAAGCATGCCACCAATGGGTGGGTACGGCAATTTATCCTATAAAAGGGAATATCCCACACTCCGTTCATACTTTTCTTTGACCCAGGGTGGCTTCTTTAGTGCTGCTACGAAATATTGTTATGTTATGTTATAAAGAGCTTGTAGCACGCACAAATACTCTAGAGTGTCCTGGCGCGGGAGTGAGCTGGGGGTGGAGCAAGCAAGAGCCATTTAGAAAAGCTGAGTGAACAGATGCGTCTTTAAACGTTTTTTAAAAAGACGGAAGTCTTGAATCTGCTGTAGATCCGAGGGGAGAGCATTCCAGGCAACTGCTGTTTTTACAGAAAGAGACTGGCCCCCCAAACGTGATCTACGAAATCGTGGGATAGTCATCCGACGTACAGAGGCAGATCGCAGGGATCGATTGGGCACATACAGAGCAAAACACCTCCTGAGATACACAGGGCCTTGGCCATGGAGGGCCCTGTACGAAAGGGTAAGGGCCTTAAATTGTACCCGCTGAGCTACAGGCAGCAAGTGCAGATCCCATAAATGCTGCCGAACAATAGATCTCCTAGTGATGTTGAACAGGAGTTTGGCTACGGCATTCTGTATAGTTTGCAGTTTTTCAGCAAATACCCAGGAATGCCAATGAACAAAGCATTTGGCATAGTCGAGGCGGGAGAGAATCAAGACATAGGCTACCGTCTCTTTAGCCTCTCTAGGGAGTAAAGTACAGAACCTTCTTAAGGCCTTGAAGGTGCCAAAGCAGACTCCGGTGAGCTTTTTAACATGATCAGCGAACCGGAGATCCTCGCTGAACCACACCCCTAAGTTTTTTGCCGGGCCTCCCTCAGAGTTAGGACAAGGGAACTCTGGGGTCCACAGAGATTGTCTGAAGGCCAGAGGAAACTGGCCGTACAGGAGAAGCTCAGACTTGTCCTCATTGCACTTCAAACGGGCCTGTGCAAGCCAGTGAAATACGGACGCTAGGCACGTCTGGGCGATGTTAGTGTCCAGATCCGAGCCCCTCCCGGTAAATAGCAACTGGGTATCGTCCGCATACGCTATTATTTTTGCTCCCAGCTCCTCTGCCAGATAAATCAAAGGGGTCAGATATATATTAAAAAGAAGAGGGCTCAGAGTAGAGCCCTGAGGAACGCCAGTAGAGTTTCCTGACAGAGGATGAACAAGCATTGGCATAGCCAATAGGTCTCGCCTTTGGGACATTATAAGTGTTTCGCCATGCAACAGTTGCATAACTAAATACTTAGAAGGTCCCAAAAGCGAGACCTATTGGCTATGCAAAGCGGCCCTGCGGCCGCGAAAGTGATTGCGATCACAATCAAACATCAAAGCGGCTGTGGGGCCGCGAAAGTGAAAGTAATCACGGTAAAGCGCGGTGCGGGCGCCCGTGCACAAGAACTGTAGCCCTAGACTGGCCTGGTAGCACTTTTTGGAGCCCTCTCAATAAGTCTCGCCAGACCAGCGCATGGTCAGGCGAGACCTAAAAAGGAGCCATGCAGACCTGCTGCGCGCGACCATCAGGAAGGATTTGACCCACTCCCATGCCGGACCGGCAACGCCGATAGATGATAGCCGGGCAAGGAGAAGCTGGTGTGGCACCGCATCGAAGGCGACAGAGAGGTCCAGTAAAATCAAGGCCGCCCTGCCGCCCCCATCCAGGCACTCCCTGATTGCTTCTGACATCTCCACCAGAGTGGTCTCCGTGCTATAGGCAGTTCTAAACCCAGATTGGGCCGGGTGTAAAGCACCGGATGTTTCAGCAAAGGTCTCAAGCTGCTGAAAAACCACCTTCTCACAAACCTTGGCCAGGGCTGGTAAAAGAGAAATAGGCCGATAATTGGCTGGAACCAAAAGGTCCAGCGAGGGTTTCTTGAGAAGGGGTAACAGTTTGACCTGTTTCCATCGCATGGGAACCGTGGTGGTCCGAAGGGAGAGATTAACAATCGCCATTACCTCAGGACAAACCTCCTCGGCTACCCCAGCCAATCCTCGAGCCGGGCAGGGATCAGTAGGAGAGCCCGACTTGAGAGATCTGAGGATGGCCAAAATGTCAGGCTCAGCAGTGGGCATAAATAGTGTAAACCGAGGGGTGGGGGCACTGGAAATAAGGGGAGACACCGCAGGAGTAATCCCATGTACCCTAGAATGTGTGTCCATGCTGTCCAGAATCCTTAATATCTTTTCAAGAAAAAAGGAAGACAGCTCCTCGCACCATTGTTGGGAGACAGGAAGAGTCCTTTGCTCCGCACAAGGCGATAGAAAGCTCTTGACAATGGCAAAGATCTCCTTACTGTTGTTACTTGCCATCGCAATCCTCTCAGCATAGTAATCGCTTTTAGCTTTCCTAATGGCCGTGTAGTATTCCCTCTGCGCTACTCGGAGGGCCGACTTGTCGGAAGTGCAATACTTCTGGCACCAACAGCGCTCCAGTTTTTTACACCCCAAGTTCATATCCTTGAGAGCATTCAAAAACCAAGGCTTCGAGGGTGGAGAGTGCTGTTTACTGCAACAAGCTGGTTTGTAGCAGGAGCTAACGCCCAGGCCAATCCAGCAGTCAAAACTGTCCACCGCCCCTTCAAAATTCGGGGCGGGGACGGGGCGTGCCTGAAGCAAAGCCTCAGAGAGTGCCGGTAGATTAATCTTCCCAGTATACATATCAGAGGGCAGAACAGGGGTTCGAGAAAACTTACCCATAGGCCAAGAGAACCTAATCAAGTAGTGGTCAGACCAGGTAACGGGTTCTGGATCCCCTACCTCTACATCAAAATTAGTGCACACCAAATCAATTAGATGACCACCCGAATGCGATGGCAACTTGACCCATTGAGTCAGCTGAGCCAAATTAAGTGAGTCCAAAAGAGCCCTCGAGTCAGGCGCATCGGGAGCATCCAGATGGATATTAAAATCCCCCAGAAGTAAAAACTTGGAATAGTGAAGGGCACGAGGGATAATAACGTCGTCAAGCACCTTCAAAAAGGCTCCAGGAGGACCAGGCGGTCGGTAAACCAACGTGCCACCCAGCGTAAAATGAGGGGAAAGGCTGAAATTGAAATCCAAAGCCTCTCCCTCCACCCACTCCCCAGAGACTTTGCATGTAAAAGACCATGAATCCCTGAACACCACAGCCGTTCCTCCCCCTCTCCCCGTTCTACGGTCACCACGGACAATTTTAAGCCCCTAGGGATGGCGAGCTCCACTACCGGAGCACAGGACTCACTCAGCCAAGTCTCCGTTATAAAAAGAACATCCAATTTAGCATCCAACATAAGCTCATATATGTCAGGTGCATGCTTGGCCATGGGGCGGGCATTAATGAGTGCTGCCTGAATCCTGGGCTCACTCGCAGCTAAAGTAAGAGGGCTTATGACGCTGGGGCGGAGGCAAAAAGTACAGGAGGGGCAGGTTCTAGATAAGTTATGAAGGACTGCCCACTGCTTACCACCACTACATTTAGGAACATCAAGCGCTAACAGTTCCTCACGAGTGAAGAGTATCCTACCGCTGCGGTAGGGTGCTGTATTGTGTTACCATTGACATTATCACTTAATCTTTATAGATACAATAATATTTCTTTGTTTTAATATGTGTTATTGCAAGATGTTCTCTTGTTAAGTCCTGTTGTTTACTAGTATTGTGCTTCACCAACAGCCAGTTTGGCAAGCTTTGTTTTTTAGGGTTGAGGCGCAAGAATATCAGGCTTTTCTCAGGTTTTGATAGGTAACCATAACATCACTTTAACAGTGTTTTTCCTTTTATTATTTAGGTTTTCACAGTCTGAATATTAGAGACGTTGCACTGGCTGCACAATATGTTTACTTTACAACCCCTGCAATGAATATTATATTCTCTGTAAATTCCTCTGCAGCTTCTTGGCACTATGGTGGAAATATATAACACCTAAAATAAATGTGTTAAAAATGGTGAAATACAATGTTGAGTATGACTAAGTATATGATAATTATAGGACTTACAAGTTTGCAGGTATATAGTCGAGGAGACGTTAAAGGTTGTTACATAACTCTTGACAATATGCAGCAAATCAAAACATAATGTGCAACACAATATAAGGGCCCACAATGCTTCTGACAAATCACACATATATCATGTTTAACGGCCATGTAAACAGAGTCTCAGTGGGAAATGATTCAATGCAAGGCAGCATGCTTTTTTTTTTCAACTTTTATTGAACACAGGTATTCTGACAGAATGCAAAGTCAAAATTCTCAGTTAGTACTCCGTATTTACACCAGTGAGTATGGGAATCAAGGTGGTATCAATGTTTCACTCTGTAAAAAGTTTTTTTAACAAGAGAGAAGGCCCTAAAGTAGGGAATGCTGGATAGAGGATGTCAATGGAGGTTTTGGAAACCACCGATTGAAACAACCTGATGATAATTCTGCTCCTTATAGGCTCAATATAAAAAATTTCAACCAATCCCTTAGTACATCAGAGCAAACCGATGCTCAACTTGATACCTTAATTGCTGTGTGAAATAAAATCAAACACTCTATCAAAAGTTCACACTGAGGTCTTCCCCCACATATCAATAAATATATATGTATAACAATATACATATATAAATACACAAAGCGAATCATGTAGCGTTGGTCCCTGTTCAAGTTTACAGTTCAGTTTGTAAGAGTTGACATAGCTCCGCAAACTAAAATGCAAGCTTCTCCAATTATCCAGAAGCAGACTAGTGAAAAGCTATAAACGGTGTTGAAACATGTCCGTATGCTCTCACAGATAGAAAGATAAATTATGTGAAAAGGGCCGACTATTAACAAGTATTCATGCACATATAGCAGTATAACAAATGGGCCAACTGGTGCAACCTTTCGGTAGGCTAGTATTATTCCAGTGAAATTTACTTTTTGAGACACATCAGCACAAAGCTACTTGGCCACCCAAACACACCTTGCTCAGTGTAGCAGTGTATACAATATAGAACACAGATTTAGTCCCTGGGATTATGGAGATTCTGTTTTATCTTGTCTGATCAATATTCAAATGGTTATGACTTACAACTTATAGTACATAAACGGCAAACTAGGTTGAAGGTATCAGTCATTATTCTACACAGTACTCATTTGGCATATTTGCCTCCTTGGTAAGGTTACAAAATGCTCTGAGGACATTATAAGACTACATAAACATTTTCTTCTCATCAAGCTGCACTTCAGAATGTACCTGATGCATAGGGAAGGCTTAAATAAAGCTTCCCAGGAGACAGTATGCCTGGTTATTATGGATAAGATCATCAGTGTTCTCTAGCCAATCACTTGAAGTGGCAAAATGTACCCACCGGCTAAAGGCAACACTATTTAAGTTAAATTTAAAGGGAACTGAACAAAGTACACCATTTCATATTCCATTGATTAATCAGGAGCTGTCATATGACAACTTAAATATCCTCCAGAGCGTATGAGATTTCCACGAATTTATTTTAGGGACACAGCAGGAAGGAAATGACGGTTGTCATCTTCCTTAAACTTTTCTTAAACAACGTTATTACATGCCAACTGATCAATTAAAAAGTGAGTTGAGCCTACACTCCTATGGTCCTACAACACTTAGATTTCATATTCTCAAAGACCTGATTTTGCCCATCAAAGGCCCGTGCTGAACGCCTGAATCAAATACAATGCTTCAACCCGTGTGTAGGCGGAACAACAAGTGTGTTTTATTACAACTGCAATGCAGCCCAAACAGAAGCTAACATACGGAAGGCTGCAGCTACACATTTAAAATCCTCCATTTGCATCCTCAGAAACTGAGAGAAATGCATAAAAGAACACACTTAGCAAAGGACAAGACCATTATTGTTCACAGTTTGAATGTATCATCTATAAATGTCACTGTTAAGACCGCATCATTATAAAAGGTACATTGAAGTGCGGTTTTTGTGTTAAACAGAGCCAAAAAGCAGTTGTTTTCCTTTGTATCTATTCCTGCCACTTTAGAAAATCAATCCGTGCTATAGCATTGTCCGTCTTGTTTAAAAAAGGCGCCTGTTCTTTTAACAGTGTCTCTTTTTAAGTTTTTTTTGTATTTCCTGAATTAATCTCCAAAGCTATGCAACACACCTTTCACAGCCGAACTATATAATTGTATTTTGATACTATGACAAAAACACATTTCACGCTAAAATATTCACGCATCCACATTGCACAAGCTTGCAGGTCAAAGGTAGCATGAGGGAGGAAAAACATGTAAAAAAAGAAATATTCCTATACAAAGGGGCGGTCCTTCCCTTGCCACATCTGTCTACCTACAGGCATCCTCGCTCAAATCTTAATGTGAATGCATCTATAGGTGCTGTTTTTCAGTTTCACTTAGGCCATGAAAGTTGGAAAAACTCTTTCAAGTTGAAATGTTTTGGAAGTTAACAGAAGCTCCCAAGTACTGAGCATTTTTAGACAAGGTTGACAAATCTCTTATGCAGAGAGCCCCGGTGAGAGAGATTGTCCTCATAAATCCCAAACCGAAGTGGTTGCTTGAAGAGACATCTTCTTCAGCTTAGCCTTGTGAAATATAAATACAACTACTTATTGTTTTAATTCTGAAGAGGGTAAATTAATTTGTACCACTCTTTGCTTGAGACCTGCCTTTAACTGTATCCTGTCCCTTTCAATTCATTTGTCGAAGTGGTATATGAGGGCATTTTAAAACGTTATGTGGAAAAATAGGACATTAAAAGAAAAGCGAAAAAAAATCATAGACAATTGATTGATCAGCAAATGGTTGCTGTAAAATTAAAAGTGAACTAGGAACTTTTTTGGGAGTGGGGTGAAAAAGAATTCGGTGAATGGTTAAACAGAGGACTGCGAACATTTATTTTTTTTAAAAAATACAGTCTTTTTCCACAAAGCTAGCATGCTAGTAAACTATTATATATTCATTTTCTGTGTCTATTAAAAAAGGCAGTTACGTTTACACAAATAAAAACAAGATGTATGAACACAACAAATGTTTTAAAAAATAATTATGCAGCTTGTAAACACTGGAAAATAAAAGTTGGCAAAACGGCCCACTACCCAACAACACCCTTGCCCCTTCCGAAAAACATGTAGCTGAATACTGCAGATTGAAATATACTCAGAAGCTACAATTTGGCATTCTTCCTAAAAAAATAAAATAATATACTGTATGTATGGGTAGCAAACTGAAGCTAGCGGAGAAGGGCGATACTTTCAGAATCATAAGCCAATGCTAAGTGAAACTGAGATTTAATTAAAACTTAAAGGAAAATTACGAAAATTAATTGTGGACTGTATTACATAATTTGAGAAAAATGAGATCCATTAGTAGCACATGAATGCGTACTTATGGGGGATGTATTCATAAAGGATAAGCAAATAAACAATAATAAATGTCTTCTGTGTCCGCTGTACATCTATAACTTATCGCTTGTGTTCTCACTCTATTTTTTACACATATTTTGTCGTTTTTACATCTTATTTATGGGACAGCACACTTTTTGGCTATCGGACTCTGGTTTTTACGAAATTTGCTTTTCTGATTTGTTCTTCGAGAGCAAATGCACGAACAACGGAATCCTTTCTACAAATCTACGACAACAACAAAAAAATTAACTTCATTATTTAAAAAAAAAAAAGGCAAAAAGACACTAGGGAATGAAATGTGTGTGGGCATGTTTTCTCTTTTCGTAAATGCTCAGGTGAAGTTGTTTTGTCAATTTTGCTCCTTTCCCATATTACAGGATCATGCCTTGCTCTCATTCTCATTTGTTTGTGTGGCATTGTTCGGGATCGTCTTGACTTCGGGTGCAGTTGTTTTGGCTTCCGTATCCTCAGGCTTGGAATTTTCTTCTACAGGGGCCTTCCTAAAAAAGGGTTCAGATGTTACAGTTTAGTGACAAGAACCTAGAGGCTAACACATACCAGCTACTCACATGCTAGGTAGATAAGAAAGGCAGTCAGATAAACAGTGAAGAGTTTTTTCCACTACTGTGGACAATTTGAGACAGACTGCTACATTGACTTCATGACTGACTATTCAGCAATATCAATGGCTGAATGAAACATAACTTACTTGTATTCCTAGTTCTTAAATTCATAAAGAATGCAATACCTCAGTGCATGTAAAGTTTCCTACAGCACAATCGGATATACGACACTCATCTTGCAAATAATGTGTCAAAGAAAGCATGCTTAATTTGTTTTCTGTATTGTTCATCAAAGTCAATCAGAATCACAACCGTTAAACATAAAGTACGTTTCACTTCAAAACCATTAAAGAACAAAGTCACACACTGACATTTTATGGATTGTATATGCTTCAATGTTCTAGAATGCACAGCAAATCAGATAGGTAGTTGATTTTGACAGCTAGGGTGAAGAAAGGATCTATTATTTTAAAAAGTTGGCTATTCTGTTTAACAAAGGGAACGCAAGATGTTTAAACAATGACAGAGAATCATGATTACAAGTATGTAACATGGGATTTTCTCTGATATTCAAAAAAACTGTTGAATCGAATGGCAAGTATATTCCCTCAGTCCAACACATATAAAATAGGAAGAACGCAGTCATGCAAACAAGTTGCACAAAGAAGTTAGACCCACTAGACTATCTGTTCAGCTGTTAGAATTTATGTAATAGTCTTTGACAAAGGTATCTACTGATAAGCAAGTAACTACTTTTTAAAACTTAAGTAAAGGATATTTCCTTAAGAAGAGAAACTACCTTGATTTGTGCAATATGCAACCTGGAGCTACCTGGAAGAGGCTCGTAATAATGCTGGATACTACTCACCTTACCACAGATAGCTTTTAGGATACTAACCAAATGCAGATAGATCAATAATAAAAAATTGTTCTGATTTAAGAAGTTCATCAGTTTTATTGATATAGTACCTAAGATATCTCTTCAAAACTAAGGCATGACGCGACCTCGGTGCTCAAGTGTTGAATTAGTCAAAAATTGGGCAATTAATTGGCTACATTTAAGTGGAATTACAAGATCACCTTGAGAAGGAAAGAAGTCATGCTCTGAGACAATTTGTTGCAATGGAAAAATTTGTTCGGCTCTTTGATTCACTGGATCAGTAATTCATCCTCGTCGCCGATGTAATGGCAAATAGGAAAGTGAACTTCCAAGTGTCGGCAGCCTGATTTAGGCATAGGTTTTATTGGAGCATCAACAATTTGAAAAAACCACATGCTTAAATCTAGAGGATAGGGAAAAGCTTTTGAATGGGGAAGTTTCTTTGAAAATCTCTCTAGGAAAAGTTTAATTAGAGGGATGCAGAAAAAAAGATGTGTGCAAAAGAAGTATATGAGGGGAGTAATAGCATGTTTTACAGGAACATAAAAGGGCAAAAGTTGCCAAAAACAAAGGGCTGGGCTCTTCTTGATGTTTTTTGGGTCAGACTGCTGTTCAAGCACCAAATACAGGCTTAAAATCTGCAGGGATGTACAAATGACCATACTGAAGATATTCTGGAGTCAAACAGAAAAATTTCCACGACTGTAGTCTAGAATACACGATTTTGCCTGATATCAAATAAAGGTGATTGGCCTGCATAAAAGCCATTGTACATTGCTCTTGGGGAGAAGTCCTGGATACCACCCAAGACATGGTAGGTTAGGAGCAATGAGGATCATTCTTAACGTTCTTTGTTTCACGTCAATAATCTTTGTGAAGATGAGTGTGGTTTGTGTTAAATTAATCTCACCAATCTATCAATAAAAAGGACACTGACCTTAGAGTTGGATCTGGGGGGGGGTCCCAGGAAAAGTTTCTACATTGTGCATTTTTTTCAGGTGGTGGTCACATCTTCCGAAGCTATAAAGATTTATTGGAGACCTTTGTCATTTTGAAGGTATCTATGCTCCTTCAAATGTCCATCCTGAAAATCTGCTCATGGGTCTGAAAGCCCCGTAAATTAATAGCCATGATATGATACGCAAATTCCAGTGTCAAATCCTCAATGGTCCCCTTGGCCAAGAGGGCCGCAACTTCCTGCTGGAGAAGTGTCAAGTGATCCCCCGACATGCAGTGGTACTGAGGTGGCATGGCTGGAGGGGTAGTCTCGAAGGGGAGGGAGTAGCCCCTTCGGACTATCTGTAAAACCCATCTGTCCAATGTCTGAAGTGATGGTGCACTAGTGGGGGAGGTGAAGGCGAATCCTGCGGCCCAATGGCGTTTGGTGGGCTGAAACACCAGGGCTATGAAGATTTGGAGGCAGTGGCGGCAGGGGTGGTGGTGGCCTGACCCGCCCGCTGGCCCCTTGACCCACCTCGGCGGGTCCCACGTCCGCAGCTGCACTGAGACTGTTGCTGCGCAGGCCTGTGTCTTGTAAATGAACGTGCCTGGGCACCCTTTCCTTGGCCACGAAAGGAGCGAAAAGCAGAAGTTGAAGGAGTGCGCGTGGCCGAAAGGCCCAAGGACTTGGCCGTAGCCCGCGAGTCCTTAAAACACTCCAACTCACTATCCACCTTGTTGCCAAAAAGGCGAGGGCCATCAAAGAGCATGTCCATCCCCTGAAAAGCCAGTCGTCCTCAGCCAGGCGTGACGGCGTAGCGCCACTGTAGTGGAAATCACTCTGCCCAACGAGTCGGCGGTGTCAAGGCTACAACGAATTGTGAACTAGGCTGCGTCTCTCCCTTCTGCAATAGCTTGAGAGAGCACCATCCGGGCCTCCTCCGGACAATGAGGTAGCACCTGTGCCACTGTATCCCACACAGAGTGGGAATAACAGACCAAGAGGTATGTGGTGTTCACAGACCGTAACCCTGAACTGGGGGAAGAGAATATCTTCTTCCCAAAGTTCTCGAGTTTCTTGGATTCCCTGTCCGGAGGTGCGGAAGGGAATGCGCTGGGGACACAGAGGCTTGGAAAACCAAGCTCTCAGGGGTAGGATGTTGGGAGAGGAAAATGGGGCCGCCCGGGGCCGGGCGATGGCGTTGGGCCACGTTCCTATCCACAGGAGCCCCTGTGTTGGGCCTGGACCAGGTGCCCAAAAGAACGTCCGAAAGTGCGTCATTAGAAGGGCAGCAGCAGCTCCGCAGAAGAAGATGCCGGCCGAAGCACTTCTGTCAGGAGGTTAGTTCTGACGGCCACTGCAGGGAGCTCGAGGTGGAGAGCCTTGGCCGCCCTATGCAACACCTCTGGATAAGTACCACCCTCCTCCGTAGCCACGGTAGAAGGAGACAGTGCCCCAGGTTCTGGAGAAAAATCCAGACCACCTGCGTCCTCCAAATCCTCTTCCCAGTCCGGCTCCAACTCGCATTGGGCTCCGAGAGGGTCCTCAGACCCCTCCCAGTCCTCCCCGTCCTCCGTAACCTGCGGAGCAGGTGGAATGGATAAAGGGATAGAAATTCCCCATCGGCGTCAGAATCGGCGTCGGTCGACACCCTTCCGGCACCATGTCCACATCGGGGTGGAAGCCGGGGACAGCCTTGTCGTAGGCGGAGGTTGTATGAGGCCAACCGGCATCGGCTGTGATCCAGACATGGATCCATGGGGGTCTCGCGGTGCCAGCGGGGCCCGACGGGCCAAATAGGCAGCCCACAGCAGACAGGAATTCCTGCAGCTGGACTGGAGACGCGGACGGACCCGGGAAAGGAGGGTAGGCCGTCGGCAGCTGCCTAGGCTCCTCTGGAGCCGTGGGGGTGGCACCACCCGCACCCTCAGCCGTGTTGCGCGACAGGCAAGGGGAAGGCGAAGAGCGACGCCGCTTCTTCGACTTTTTGTGCTTCGCCTTACCTGACCCTGAGTGTGAAGACTTCGTCGAACGATGGTGGCGGCTTGACCTCCCACGGGACCGGGACCTTGAACGACGCGGAGTTGACTCCCAGGCCTCCAGCAACTGTCGGGACCGCTCCCGCAAAGTTTTTGGATCCATGGTCCGGCAGTTGGGGCACGACGAGGGGTCGTGGTTGCGCCCCAGGCAGTAGAGACACTAGCGGTGCGGGTCCGTCACCGACATCATGCGGGGACAAGCCTCACAAGACTTAAAACCGGGCATCCCTATACACCAGGAGTCAGAGACTCAAAAGAAGAAAGACAAAAGTTCCAAAAAAACTCAGTCAAAAATTGACTGGGGGGTACCGCTCTCTCCTGATCTGCGCTTGCTGGCACGGAAAAAGAAAGAACTGACGTCAGCGCATGTGTGCGCGTTCAAGTGGGAACAGCGACATCATCTCGGCGCCTACGACGCCAGCGATATACGCGGAGCTGCACTACAGCTCCTACTGACGCGCAGGGTTACTGCCGACGAAAACTTTCCGGATCCAGTCTAACGCCTGGGGATATTCTAAGGTAAGGAATCTATCACTAATGTGTCTCTTTCAGATACAGTATTGTAGCATTGTCCATTAATATCAGAATGGAGCTCATTGGTACAGATGGCAGGAAGGAATTCAGATCTAGCCCGTCTGCTCTCAGCTCTAGCACATTAACTTGGTGCAACTACTCCTTGGTGGACATTCTTTCTTGTATTGTGAAGGCACCCATGCATGTACCTCACATTGATTAATCAACCATAACTAACTGAGGTGGAAAAGAATTTCAGAAGACCATACCTTCTACAGTACTACCAAGGAAACAAGTAAAATGCTACTGCAGAAAGGGATGTAAGCCAGGAAGTGAGGAGATATGCATGGCCATCGGATATAAGAGGCGGTTAACAGACTGTTTGGCTTCTGAAGGATTCACTTTAATTACCCTTATTAACTTGTTAAAATGTATTTGCCGCCAAAGTCATAAAGGACTGATGAGGCGTCACTTTAGCTGAGTAATAAACTGCTTTACTATGGGTAGATGAAGATAAAGGGAAGCTGTCACCAGTGACGTTCATTTGTAGCAGGTTTTTGGGGTCAATGTCAAATTGAAGTGCAAGACTCTAATGGTAGAGTAGTTTCAAGAACCTAAAGCGAATATTTTCTTGATTTCATCTGACTCGTATCAAAAAGTCAACTTCCTGTACATTAACGGTCCACATCCAATCTCCCTGATGTAGCAGGCGAGAATTCCTGAATAGCACAAGAGTGCTGAACATTTGTACCTTGAACCATCTGTTTGCTGTCTTCAGGTTTTATTTGGATCAGAGATTAAGACCCTTTTTGTGATGAAACATAGAAGAAGTAAATACCTTTTTTTTGTATTCTGGAACATTTCGAACGACAGTTTTTTATGTCAAGTTTTGCACAGCTTGAACCAACTGGTCCAGAAGGAGGGGTTTTGATGCACTTTGTAGAATTCTGGAAGGAATAAATTAAGTGTGTGGTATTCTATACAATATCTAGCATCCATTTGTGTTATTGTCTTATGAAATTCCTAGCCAAACTGGAAGACAGATGCAATGATACAACCCTTGCGGATTTGATACGATGTGAGAAAGATGGTGATAAGGTAATTACCTAGCAGTACGGGGGAGCTTTCCCTACAGCTGCAGAAGGCTAATGGTTTCCTTTTCCCCCGATGAAAGGCATGTTACTGGAGCAATAGCTGCGTTTGTGGCTGGCAATACTAAAATTGTTGCTGTTCCTGCTAGCAGGATGTTCAAAACCACAAGGATTGATAACTTCTACAGTATCCCTTGAGGTGAGTTCTTAGGAAATTTCTCTTTGTCTCCTGGACAACCAATTTTAGAGACTTGGGGGGCAAGCCCCTAACGCCACAGGAACGTCACTTTTAGATGCATTTAAAGATTGCCTTTGTGCAGGAAGGGACACCACCCTGCACATAAACAATCTTCCCCTCAACGCCGACACACTTGCACTATGGTGCAAGAGTTCCTGTGTTGGCGCTAGACTGGTAAAGTTAGCGCCAGCGTAGGAGGAAACGCAGCGCTGCACCTTATTGTTGTAAATATGGTGCAGCCCTTCGTTTCAGAAGTGGCGGAGCGTGGCGTTGAGTGAAGGAGGCTAACGTCATGCTCCACCAGTAAATATGCCCCTTGGTTTCATCTTTGGAATTACTTTGTATTTAGTTGAATTCTGACAATCCTATGAATGTCACGGACATAGCCAGGATGTACGTCTCAGGATAACACCACAACAGCAGCTATCTGCAGATAATTCGGCTGAACCTACAGGTTCACCAAAGACCTGGTCTCGGATGATTATCCTCTTTTAAAATCCTCCCTGTGATCATGACTTATCTGCTAAGTGAACTGGTCCCTGGAGTCTCAGAGGACATGCTTATAGCATCCAACGAGTACTTTTTAACTTGCTGCTCACATGCAATTAGCCAATGCTGGAAAAACTTTCTTTACTAGAATGTCCATCTTCTCCAGGGCCTCAAGTAAAACACTGGTGACATTCATAATGGGGCCAACTCTAAAACTAAGGAGACTATGCACCTTCATCTAACATCGTAAACTTAATAACTGTGTCTCCCAAGACTGTGACATGGAACACTGCCTACAACCACATGGGATTTTACACCTTGAGCAATCTTTATAAAGTCCTTTCTTCCCTAGGTCACCCTGCATGTGGATGCTCCTCAGAAGGTCTAGGCAGGACAATAGTGGTGCAACGATGACTGTTTCAAGCACCAGCTGTGGTTATTAAAGCAGGTAGTTATTTTTGCTCAACAGGAAAAGATAGAATATCCTCCATTAAAGCATCAAGAGTTCATACGTCAAAGGTTTTCATGTTGGTACTATTCTTATCAATGGCTTGACATTGGCAATGAGATCATACAAAATGATATCTATTGATGGTGATAGCTCCCTAAGAAAAGATTGTAATAGAAATCAGTGCCTCAAATTCCGAAAAGGTCACACAGGCAGAATGTGTTCAGTGATCTCTGCACAGATGAACAAAAATGAGGGGTGGGTTTACTAAAAACTCGCATACCTCAGCACAGTGACCAACGTTGCCGTACTGCATGAGAGGGAGACAGCAGGAAAAAGCCACATCTACTAAGATACAGCACTGGCCTGATCTATCTCCAGAGTTGTCCCGCAATTAGGCTGCCTTGTGCCACACACACAGCTTCTCAAAATATTGCAAAGGTATCTACGTCATGTAGCATAGGTTTGAAAACTAAAAAGTAAAATTGATTGGGCCACAAATTAGAGCACCCGGTTGCAAAGGCACTGAGACGCTTATTTTTAAGCGCACTGACATCAACGCCAGAAACATCCCATGAGTTCACTAGCCAAGCAACTGAGACATTGGGAGCTTGTAGTTTTCCCACACTTTTCTCAAGTCAATGATGCAATTGATAAAAATTAGAATTAGGTAATATATTGTGAACTGACCTAGTAGCAGTGCAGGGTTTGTTTGCACAGCACTGTGACACCCAGCCCTATGTAGTATGAGCACCGGCCCCTTGGCCAACCACAGTTATTTTAAAGTTGTTGTTTCGCTGGCAGGAATCTGTTCCCTCAGGAACCCCGCAGAAACTCCAGCACCCACGGGAGTGTCGGAGGGTAAGCATCCTCCCGTTCTTTACTTCACTCTTATCACGCGCACAATTAATTAATCCTGCTGATATTTTGATATTTGCTCTTTCAGAACTGGTAAGCAATTTCACTTTTCACTTACCACAGTATAACACCCCAACTGGGAGTCTGGCCCTAATTGGATTATTATCCTGCAGGACTGCCATTCTTTCATTACGAATACTGAGGACCTACATCATTATAGGACCCACCGGAACCCTTTGGGGTAAGCCACTTCCACGTTGAGCTCACGTCATTTTCTCCTGACCAGTATTGCACCTCTCACAATACACCTTTATTCCTCAGGTTTCTTGCGACGTGTGCCCCTGCGCCTGCCGTGTCAGTTGCTCCCAGTCCATTCCAGGACAGGGGATACTGACACAATCAGTTAGGCCCTTATAAATTGCCTTGCACTACGTTTCGCATTACTCACTGTGTCGAGCTAAGCCAGTTACTCGCATCAATATCCCTTGGATTGCACTTTCATATTCACCTTACCTAGTGCCTTATGGCTGCCATTCAATGGAATGCACCCTTTTTCATCAACCACACTTTACATGGTTTTTTAATTAGCCGCTTTGTCATGCTCCTTCTTTAAATTCCCAATTTTATTTCTCCTTTTTCTTTCTTTTTCTCTTTTCTCCCCATAGTTTGCCAGGCATTAGTCTCAGGCATATAATCTTATATCCTGATGATGATCCCGGTATCAAGTTAAATGGGATCGAAACGTTGTCAACTCTATACACCTTGACACTTTAATTGTATTGTGCTATGGTGTTGCACTTTGTATTTGTGTGGACAATTGTACAATTAAATACAAGCCCCTGTAAATGCCTTAGCCGCCTTCTTTTGCTTCTATTTTTCACAACAAATGTGTCCCCACTTCTATGTTCTATGTGCGTGATTTTTCTTTAATATAAAGACATTAAAAGACTGTCCGGATAGACAAAAATGTGTATAGACCTCATTGTATGTCTATATTATTACTTACCTCTATTTCTGTTGTTAGGGGCCACTGGGTAGACGCCTCGAAGGGATAGTGGACATCTGTTATTGCAGGGCGTTTGCGCTGCAACTTTTGTACATGAGAGGGAACAAGGGAGCCCTAAACATTTGGTGCTCTGCACAGAGGGAATAGGGGTACCAGTCGCTTCTTTGGATGATGCTAGCTTCTGTCCCCAAAGTAGAAGATGCAGCACCTAGGAAACTCTATTATATATGGATCATGAATTTTTGAGGAGTGAGGGATCAGTCATATATCATCAATACTTGGATGGCATCAATACATTCCGTTGTAAGTTACAAAGAGTTGGGCACGCTTGTCTTCCTTGCAGCTTGGTAAGATCCAAAATGTGGGCAAAAGATTAGTCAACTGTGAAGTGCTCAGCCTCTGCAGAGACCGAAATGTCCCTTTGCATTAGGAAAGGTTGAATGGTACAGTGATCACTTTGAATTTGATGCTTTCAAAGTTTGAGTGCCATATTGTATTGCAGAAGTAAAATTCAACATAGCTGGTTTTTCTCATTTGCCAGGCATTAAGCAGTTGAAACGTTAAGTGATTTAAACGCTAATGCCTTATCTCTGCTGATATGAATGCATCTTGGGCAAATAAAGTTAATTGAGAAACTGGACAAACTTGAGTGAAAAAATTAGCCTATGGTACCTATGCACTTTCATATACTCAAAACAACTTGCATCCGTCACTACCAGTTAGCTTATTAGAAGGAAACAATGCGATTAGTTTTAGGAATACCAAACACAGAGGACAACACAGCACAAATGCACAGGAACACGCAACACAACAGAAGATTAGGAGAAGCCATACTCGGTCTTGGCTGGAGCAGGCGATACAGAGGTGTCTGCAGCGGAAGAAGCAAGCGCAGGAGCTTGCCCACTAGCCACAGAGGCAGGAGCAGAAGTGCCAAGAGCTGCAAAAACATCCTTCGCAAGGTCAATGTCTGGGGTGGTGAAGGTCCCTCCGTCCATTTGAAAGTCCTCATTCTGGGAGGGGTTTGTAGAGACGGCGGAGGCAGCCTCGGTCTTCGGGCTGGTTGGGTTCTTAGCTGCCTCGGGTGGGCTCTTCACTGCGTTGGGCTGAGACACTTCCTTTTCTGGGCTTTTCACGCTCGAGGTTTCCTGTTTGGCCTGCTTGGCTTCAGAAGAAGCCGGCGAGCTAGTGGTGTTAGTAGGCTTACTACTGGCAGGGGCTGCAGATGGCTCGGCCGGATTCGCGGCAGCACTGGGGCTAAGGACTCCCCCTGGTTTAGCAATGGCACCTGAAGTCGCGGTGTTAGTGCCCGGAGCAGAAGCTGGGGTGTCGCTCAGATCAACAAGAGGGGCAACCTTTGGGGTTGAAGTGGGTGGTGGTGGCGAGGAAGCAGGCGGGACGGCCTGACTAGGCTGGACAGAGTTTGAGTCGAGGACAGTGGACGCAGGAGGGGCGGTGCTGGAGGTTAGAGTCGTGGTCTCACTGGTGGGGCTGTTTTGAGCAGTGGCAAAGGTTTCGGTGATAGTGTCAGAGTTAGTAGTGACCGTCGTTACAGAAGGCAGCATGTCCTCAACAGTAGCTGTGGTATCGGCTGGATGCCTGTGAGAATGATAGGAGTAGAAGAGAATAGACAATGAAGCCCATAACAAGCAAAGGCCGACCACACACGAACCACAAGTACAAACGCACCATGCTGTTAAAAGCACACGTAAAACAGTCAAGCAAATCGGGAAAGCTTTGCGGCTGGGAGAGGCACAGAGAAATTCCTAAGCAGTAGGGCAAAACAAAAGGAAAGGAAACAAGCATGTGAGGGGACCTTTGAGTAATAAAGTCTATATAGGTTACAACCCTATCTTTTACATGCATTACAAATTCATTGCGTCAGACATACATGCACATTCTATATACCATACATATTTTACGCTTCATATAATGTTCTCTTTTTATAAACGATTACCAAGTAAAACCACAGGCATGGGTCTTGTCCACATTTATTAAAAACAAAAATTAGTGAATTTTGAATTGTACTGCCACTCTATATTCAGCCGAGAAGAACAGTACTAGATGAAAAAGTTGAGGCTCAATTTAGCTAGATTTTGACTGCGAATCGAAAATGTTTGCGGCTCTAGATTTATCTGTGATGTAATACAAAGATACCATTTCAAAAGAACAGCCCAGACAACTATGAAATTACCCTGCACTACTACTAACTAGGCTTTATAGAACCTGCAATGGGCTGAGTACGTCGGATCCTGCAGATTCCTTCTGAAAGGACAATGGGGGGCATATGTACGAGGAAGTGGCGGAGTGAGGCATTAGTCGTCATGGCTTAATGGCTCACTCCGCCACTTCAGAAACGCAAGGCTGCACCATATTTGGTGCAGCCATGCATTTCCCCCTGCGCCGGCGCTACACTTGAGTTGTAGCGCCAATGCAGGCACCCTTGCACTATAGTGCAAGGGTGTCTGCGTACAGGGAAGGCTAGTTTATGTGTAGGAAGGTGTCCCTTCCTCCACACAAACAATCCAGAAATGGCATTTTGTCATTTCTGTGTGCAGCTTAAAAAAACAGCACGCATAAAAAGTTACAAAATGTCATTTTTTTTAAAGGATTGTTTATGTGCAGGAAGGGTCACCTTCCTACACATAAACAATCCCAGGCATTTTGCTTTTTCCATGTGTGCTGCACAAGGCAGCACACATGGAAAAAGCAAAAACAAGGAGAAGTAAAGCATAACTCCTCGTTTCACCAACTTAAGATCAGATTTTCCCTGGTCTTAATTTTGGCGCTGCCTCTTATTTACGCTGCCCTTGTAAATAGGGGGCAGCGTCAAAATCAATGGGTGTTACGGTGGAACGCCCACCACAACACCCACTGCTCACCCCTTTCACGCTAAGCATAGCATGAATGGGGGCCTTATTTACAAGGCAACATTAAGCCAAGTTAAGTGGCTTAACACTGCCTTGTAAATAAGGCAAAGCCCCTATCGCCACGGAAACGTCACCAGAAGTGACGTTTCTGTGGCGATAGCGGCTTGTACATATGCCCCTGGGTTTGTTATGCACTACAAAAACTACTAGACAACAACTGCAGTATTTGCTTTGCCCACACGTTCATCTGTTCTCTTTGCCCTTGGGGAAAGGGTCCCAAATGCCCACTCTTAAGCTGAATCCACAGACACCCCAAGAGGTGATATCCCATTTTGGCTTTAGATACAGCGATGCCTAAAGGACAGTTACATAGTGGGCTCTGTGCTGGTACATCTTTTCACCACTACCTAACATTAAGTGCATTCCACCACAGATGCCCCAGGGAATGGGAGCTGCACTGCCAGAGGTTGATTTTAAAGCGTCCCTTGGGAAGGAAAATCTTCAGCAGTTGAACACAAGGTACACCTTGTTAAAATGTCCTGTCCTCTGAGGTACAGAAAAGGGCTAAAAGACACAAAACTAAAGAGAAAAGCAGTAATCACCACCCTGGTGTGCTATTTCCAAGGGCTGCAATTTTGAGGGCAGATAGTGTGCCACAGTTTTACTTGTTGTAGTGTGCGCCAGTTATTAAACACCACACAACTGCAGCAGCAATATATTTCTGTGATAATTACATTTGCATGGGCACTGAATTCACTAGAGCCAATTAACCAGAAAGCCCTGATTGTATCAACTCAGTGGTTGGCACTAGTGAAGTTATAGCTCAGTGCTATTATATTTATTTTGGGACACACAAACTCTGTTGTGGGTGCATCAAACCCAGTGTTAAACAAAGCCACACCGTCTGACTTTAATGTGCCAATATTGGCACACACTGTTCATGCACTGGTAAACACTCTTAACATGCTTTACTTGCATAAATGGTGTTCAGCACATTAAAGCATTCCTTATTTGCTTTGGCAATATTAGGAATAAGTTGTCAAAATAAAAAGTACTGCTTTCTGTAAAGAATGCATATAGCAGATAAAGAAGTAAATGTCGCAAACAGCACAATTGTAGGAAAGTGCCTCTTTTAGACATGGTTAGCCCCCACTTTTTGCCTGGAAAATGATGTAATTTCAACTGTAGTGGACAGGGTAGCTCACATGGCACACATCCCTGCGTGCCATGCACCAGGACACTGCATGGGATATAGGTAAGATACCCCTCTAGCAGGCCTTAGCCCTAAGTTCATGCTGAATATGTATATATATATATACACACACACACACACATATATATATAGAGAGAGAGAGATGTGTGTGTGTGTGAGAGAGAGAGAGAGAGAGAGAGAGAAAATTGGGCATTGGAACCAACTATGGTGGCAGCAAAATACATAGGGAGAAAGTAGATTCTTTTGAACCAAAAATCTGCAAAGGGATTGTCTTAAAATTCTTTGAGGGTAATGATATCACCAAGTGGTTCATTGCTTTTGAGAAGGCCTGTCTTAGCAGGCAGGTCCAAAGGAAGCTGTGAAGTGCCATTCTGTGGAAAATGTTTGCAGGAAAGTGCAGGGACAGACTCCTGACACTCACTGAGATAGAGACTGAATCCTATGACGTCATGAAGGTTACCCTAATTGAGGGTGTTGGATTCACCACTGAAGAGTATAGCACCAGTTTCAGGGAGGCATGAAAAATTCAGAGCCAGACCTGGGTAAATTTTGTAGACTACTGAGTGAAATCATTAGGAGGTTGGTTAGAAGGCAACAATGTGCACGATTTTGAAGGACTTTATACTGTAATAATGAAGTCGCATCTTTTAAGTAATTGGTACCATGAGAAATTACATCAATTCCTGATTGACCTAGGCCCACTTTCTCCTAAAGAGTTGGGGAAGAAGACAGACCAGTGGGTCAAAACAATGGTGACCAAGGCCTCAAGAGAAAAAGGGGGACCCTAAAACCAAAAGTCTTCTTTAGACCCCCAAAAACCTTGGTGCCATGACTGTAGGACAACAGGGCACCGACTTGGAGACTTTGGCTGTAAAAGTAAGACAAATGCCTTTAGTCCGCCTGCAGTAAATGCAGTTGCCAATCTCCAGATGAGATCTCAGGACAGCACTGGCCATGCCAAGGAGCTCACTGATGTGTAAATACCCACCTTAGCTGTCTGGCCCACTAACATACAAAAATACAGAGAGAATCCTGTTATTAATGGAATTATGGTGGAATCCTTGTGAGACACTGGTGTCAGCATCACCATGGTGATTGAGCAGCAGGTGTCCTCTGAACAGTATCTGCCTGTAAGGACCTATCTAGTCACCAATGCAGACAATGTGACAAAAACCCATCCCATGGCAATTTTGTCCTTTGACTGGGGAGGCAGGGATGTGGAACTCCTATAGCCCGACACCCGGGACATATTCTTCGGGGTCAAGGGCAACAAGTTTTTGTGTGTAGTTTGTCCTTGGGACAAGTAGGCCCAACCCCCCTACAGCAGAAACCCTTTGCCTTCCAGTTTACAGTACCACATTATAGATCAGGGAAAGACATTGCCTGTAGTTAAGGTAATATTTGTGCCCATGTGTAAATGCTGTTCAACCTTGTATTTATAGTCCACTAATGCAAAGCCTATATTATTAGGGTGAGCGCTCTAATTAAATGTTCTAAGCTCAGACTGCATTACTTACAGTGCTTCCAGTATAATAACGTCTACACAAGTTTTAAATGTTTAGCAATATGAGGCTATGTATACTGCTCCCAGAATGCTCTCTGATTAGATGCAAATATTTGCAGAACCTTGAAAGCAAGATTGATGATTCTTTGCTTTCAAAATAAAATGTTCACAAAAAAGGAAAAACATTTAGTTAAACTACTGTAAAATTTTAGGTACCATTTCTTTACTGCATCATTTAGTAAAATGTGTTAAAGTATGCTAGTATTTCCCAAAAATATTTATAATGGATAAATCGGTGTAACCAGTTTTAAGAATATTATGGGGAACATTAAAATAAACAAATATTGGTAAAGCCAATAGGTCTGAAATTGTTGGTCAGCCTTTTAGTTTTGTCAATGTGTGACTTGTTTTGGCATGGTTTTTGTAAAACCTTTTTGGTGTGGGAGCTGCCGGGCCCTCACCATTATAACAAACATTGGCAAAAGCAAAAACATGTTGGTCTCAAAAGCACACATTGGCACAGTGTTCCTGGCACTGAACAAAACGACTGTGTGTCGATATGCTCCTTGTGAAATAACAGAATGCTGTCACTCAAAGTGAAGCTAGCTGATAGAGAGAGAGAGAGAGAGAGAGAGAGAGAGAGAGAGAGAGAGAGAGAGAGAGAGAGAGAGAGAGAGAGAGAGAGAGAGACAGACAGACTTTTAATAAACACAAACGGTCATGGTTAACGCCAGACCTAATTTAGGGCCCAATTATTAAATAAAGTCTCAAGAGTGCACCCATGTCCTTGCATTAAGTACAGATATACAACTTGTGTGAATTCACAAGACTTTACACGAGTAGGCCAAGAAATAATATTCCTAAAATAAATTGTGAATTTCATTTCAGCATGAGAAAATATCCAGGTGTAGATTTGCTCAAACGAAATTCTGAGTGTTTGCAAGTTCACCTTCCCTCCAACCACTTTTTTTCCCAACCCTGGAAGAAGTTTTGAGTTTGCCATTGTCAGGAGTACATTTTCAACCTTTCTCAGTATGGGAAAATATTAGAGAAGAGTTGGTGCAAACCCTTAAAACATGCAAGTTGGTATGGAATTGCTAGTATTTCAACCCTACTGGAAGGAACCCTGGCATAATTGGAGAGGCTATTTTAGAGCTCTTATATATAATGAGATTGATGCCATAATTTGTCGCCACATTACATGGCACAAAAGGGACAAGTGGATTTTGTTACAGGACAAGTAGATTTATGAAGCACCCTGTCCCATGGACAATTAGATATTTTATTAATTTCCACATCCCTGGGAGGGGTTGCTGTCAAGAAAGAGGTAGTAGTCCCTTCATCCATACCAGTTGATCGTTTGCTTAGCAATGTTTGGAGTCCTCAGCCTGTAGCAGAAATACTCGGAATCCCACACTTGGTGTGTGTAAAACCCAGAGCACCGAGCAGAGCCCAGGGTGAAAAAGAGGTGCTGGAGTCTGGAATAATGGCCCAGCTCTCCAAGAGAAAAGGCAGGAAGACTGGGGAGCCAGCTTCCAATCAGACACCAGACCCTTCTCTTCAGGAGAAGAAGAGTCAGCCCCAGAGGGAACTGAGCCTCTAGAGCAGGAGCCTTACTAGGCTAAGCTTTGGGCCCGGTGGGACCCTCTAGGCAAGAGCTGTGCCAGGGGCAGAAAACCTGTCGCACTCTTGAAAGCCTGCGATTGCCGGCTGCTACACAGGAAGGAGGTGACATCATTGGTTCCACAGGATCTGTTGGGAGGAGGGAATCCTTTACACTGAGGCCCGACACCTCAAACCTGGTGCGGAGAGTGGTAGAGCCTCAGGCATTTAGGGAATTCCTCCTAACTTTGTCCCATAACATCCACTAGCTGGACACCTTGGCCAGACCAAAACTTGGAGTAGGCTAGTCAGCCACTTCTACTGGCCAGGAATGCACCAGAAGCTGGAGGATTTGTGTAACTCCTGTCCCACCTGTCAAGCCAGTGGCAAGACAGGTGGGTACCCAAAGACCCCCTTAATCCCCCTTCCAGTGGTTGGGGTACCCTTTGAATGGGTAAGGATCAACATTGTTGGTCCACTTGACCCCTTAACAGCATCAGGTAAACGCACAAGTTACTTACTTGTGTAACAATATATCTGTAAGAGACATTAGTTAGTGATGGATTCCTTACCTTAGAATATCCCCAGGCGTCAGACCGGAACGTTTTTGTCAGCAGTACCTCTGCGCGTCGGCAGGCGGCGTCGTGTGGCTCCGCATACATCGCTGGCCTCGTAGCCGCCGAGATGATGTCGTCGGAGCTACTTAAACGCGCACTGACGTCAGTTCTGTACACAACTTTTCCACGCCGGGAGCGCAGAGCCATGCCAGAGACCGACTACTGGTGCAATAGAACTAGGGCCCTAAAAGGGATGACCTGAACCCTAGAGAACAGTTCACAGAACGGGGAGTGGGCGGGCAGTAAGGAATCTATCACTAACTAATGTATCTTACAGATATATCGTTACACAAGTAAGTAACTTGTGCATCTGAAAGAGACACGTTAGTGATAGATTCCTTACCTTAGAATACATACCCAAGCAATACCAACCACGGTGGTGGGTCTACGAAGTGAGATTAAACCAGAAAGTCAAGGAGAACTGAACGGCCAAAGAAGCCGTATCTCCGCACCTGACTGTCAAGGTAATAGTGCTTAGTGAAAGTATGCAACAAGGCCCAAGTGGCTGCCTGACATGTCTTGCAGGGGGACACCGCATCCCAATGCTGTAGTAGCTGCTGTCGCCATGGTAGAATGGGCGCGCAGCCCAACCGGAGATTCCTTGGTAGCCAGAGAGTAACAGGCTTTAATGCACAAGACAACCCATCGGGAGATAGTTCGCTTGTACACAGCCCGGCCTTTCTTGGCGCCCATGTAGCCAACAAAGAGCTGGTTATCCACACGGAACTGTCGTGTGCGGTTGAGATAGAATGAAAGCGCACATTTTGGGTCCAGACGGTGGAGCCTCTCTTGAAGGGTGCAGAGGCGGAAAGAAAGTGGGAAGAGTGACAGTTTGCCTGAGATGAAAGGCAGAGACTACTTTTGGTAGAAAGGAAGGACGCGGTCGAAGCACAACCTTGTCCAGATGAATCACCAGGAAAGGAGGTTTACAGGAAAGAGCTTGGAGCTCACTCACCCGCCGAGCGGAGGTGATGGCCACGTGGAAGACAGTTTTCAAAGTTAATAACCGCAAAGGACACTTATGAAGAGGCTCAAAGGGAGCGCACATCAAGAATGTGAGAACCAGGTTCAATTCCCATTGAGGCATCACAAAAGGAATAGGAGGGTAAAGGCGAGTAATGCCTTTGAGAAATCTATTGACAACTGGGGACTTGAAAAGAGAGGGTTGATCAGGCAGCCTAAGAAAGGCTGAAAGAGCAGAAAGGTAGCCCTTGATAGTGCTCAGAGCAGAGCCCTGCTGGGCCAAAGAGAGAAGGAACAATAGGACCTCAGAAAGAGGGGCCGAAAGAGGATCTACAGCTTTCGCTGTGCACCATGCCACACATTTTTTCCACCGACAGGCATATACCGTTTTAGTGAAGGGACGCCTGGCTGCCATAATCCCATTACAGACTTCAGGAGGCAAGTCAAATGGAATCAGCTGTCGCCGCTCAATCTCCAGGCAAGGAGGCGGAGGCTGGACAGGTTCGGGTGGAGCACCGTCCCCTGTTGCTGCAACAGGAGATACTCCCGAAGAGGCAGTCGGATCGGGGGATCCACGCTCATACTGAGTAGCTCGGGATACCAAACTCTTCGAGCTCAGTCCGGTGCCACAAGAATGACTTGGGCCCGGTCGCGTCTGGGAAGAAGTGGTATAAGCGGAAAGGCACCCCATAGACTGCAACTCCACTCGCGACGAAAAGCGCCTCCGAGTGAGTGCCGCCTTGGAAACGCCAACGCACAGAACTGCTGACATTGCGCATTCTCTTTGGTGGCGAATAGATCTAACCAAGGTTCTTCCCAGTGCTGAAAGAGACCTTGTGCCACCTCTGAGTGAAGACGCCATTCGTGATCCAACATGCACCTGAGGCTGAGTTCGTCCACTCTGGCGTTCAGGTTACCTGCCAGGTGTTGAACCACCAAGGAAATGCCTTGACTTTCCAGCCACGTCCAGAGACGTAGAGCCTCCTGACATCGGGTTCACGGCCCCACCCCGCCTTGCTTGTCGCAGTACCACATGGCGATGGTGTTGTCTGTGAATACCTGCACTACTCTCCCCTTGACCAAGGGAAGGATTGCTTTCAGTACAAGTAGGATCGCCCTGAGCTCCAAAAGGTTGATATGGAGCTTGGACTCCGCCGGAGACCAGAGGCCTCTGGTCTCCGCCTCTCCCATGTGGCCACCCCATCCCAGGAGGACGCGTCCGTCACTACTGTGTGCTCCGGTTGGGGAAGGGAGAGGGATCTGCCGCTGACCCAACGCTGGTCCGTGAGCCACCACTGCAAGTCCTGTGCAGTGCCCCCCCCCCCCGAGATCTGGACGTAGTCGGACAGGTTTCACCGATGCTGCGTCCACTGGAACTTCAGGTCCCACTGTAGAGCCTGCATATGCCATATGGCATGATAGATCAGCAGGAGGCCATGAGGCCCAGCAGCCTCAGGGTCTTCCTGACCGAAACCCAGGACCAAAAGATCGGAATCATAGCCCGAATGACCCAGACTCGCTGTTCGGGAGGATAGACCCGAAACTGCGCCGTATCCAGAACCGCTCCGATGAAGAGGAGCTTCTGAGAAGGAATCAGGTGCGACTTTGGCACGTTGATGGAAAACCCCAGCAAATGCAGGAGTTCGGCCATAGTCTGAAGGTGGGAGACGACTGCCTGGGGCGAGTCCGCCTTCAACAGCCAGTTGTCGAGATAGAGGAAGACTGAAACCCCTGATCTGCGCAGATGAGCTGCGACCACTGCCATCACTTTCGTGAACACCCGAGGGTCGCTGGTAAGGCCAAAAGGGAGCACGGTGAACTGAAAGTGCTCGTGGCCCACCGTGAACCGTAGGTAACGACGGTGGGCTGGCAGGATGGTGATATGAAAATAAGCATCCTGCACGTCCTACCAGCCAGTCTTGAGGGTCTAGGGCAGACAAGACCTGAGCAAGCATGAACATCTTGAACTTCTCCTTCCGGAGGGCTCGATTGACGTTCCGGAGGTCTAAGATACGGCGCAGACCTTTGTCCTTCTTTGGATCCAAGAAGTAGTGGGAGTAACAACCATGACCTACTTCTGGCATCGGAACGCGCTCGATGGCCCCCTTGGCCAAAAGGGCCGCAACTTCCTGCTGGAGAAGCGCCAAGTAATCCCCCAACATGCGGTGGTACTGAGGTGGCATGGCTGGAGGGGTAGACTCGAACAGGAGGGAGTAGCCCCTTCTGACTATCTGCAGAACCAACCTGTCTGCAGTGATTATGCGCCAGTGGGGGAGGTGATGGCAAATCCTGCCGCCCACTGGCGTCTGGTGGGCCTGAAACACCGGACTAGGAAGGTTTTGAGGCGGTGGTGGCAGGCGCGGTGGTGGATTGACCCGCCCGCTGGCCTCGGGTCCTACCACGGTGGGCCCCACGACCGCGGCTGCGCTGAGACTGTGGCTGGGCTGGCCAGCGGTTCTGAAAGGAACGCCCTTGGGCGCCTCGACCCTGACCTCAAAAGGAGCGAAAAGCAGACCCCGAGGGGGTGCGCGTGGTGGCGAGACCTAAGGACTGGGACGTAGCCCGAGAGTCTTCAAAGCGTTCCAGGGTGCTATCCGCCTTGTCACCAAAGAGGGGTGTGCCATCAAAGGGCATGTCCAACAAAGTGTTCTGGACATCCCCGGAGAAGCCAGTAGTTCTGAGCCAAGCGTAACGGCGGAGCGCCACCGTTGTGGAAAAAGCCCTGCCGAGGGAATCGGCCGTGTCAAGCTCACAACGGATAGTGAATTTAGCAGCATCTCTCCGTTCGGTAATGGCCTGCGACAGCACCGCTCGAGCTTCCACAGGGCACTGAGGCAGCACCTGTGCCACGGTATCCCACCCAGAATGTGAATAGCGGCTCAAAAGGTATGCAGTATTCACCGCTCGCAAACCCGGAACTGGCAGAAGTGAAAATCTTTTTCCCAAACTGCTCCAGTTTCTTAGATTCCTTGTCTGGAGGAGCAGAAGGGATTGCGCTCGACCAGGCAGAAGCCTGGACAACCAGACTCTGAGGCGTTGGGTGTTGTGTGAGAAAGCTGGGGTCGCCCAGCGCCGGGCGATGGCGGCGTGCCACACCCTTATCTACAGGAACCCCTGTGTTAGGTTTGTTCCAGGTGCTCAACAGGATGTCAGTAAGTGCGTCGTTAAAGGGCAGCAGCGGCTCCGCGTAGGAGGACGCTGGCTGCAGTTCCTCGGTCAGGAGATTGCTCCCGATAGGCACAGAAGGGAGCTCGAGGTTAAGAGCCTCAGCAGCCCTACGCAACACCACAGAAAAAGTCCCAACCTCCTCCGCAGCCACGGAAGAAGGGGACAGTGTACCAGGGTGTGGAGAGAAATCCAGATCGCCTGGACCTTCCATATCACCCTCCCACTCCGGCTCATCCTCGCATTGAGCTGCAAGAGGGTCCTCAGACCCCTCCCAGTATTTCCCTTCGTCCACCAGCTGTTGAAGAAGCCGGTAAGGACGAGGTGAGATAAACTCCCCACCTGGAATGGGAATCGGGTGGTTATAGAACAATCCAGGTCCGACGCAGTCCGGCGCCGTCCCCGACGCCGGAAGCGGCGCTGAGGCCGAAGCCAGCGGCACCGCAGGGTATCGTGCCGGCGTAGCTGGGGCCATAGGCAGAGGCTCGGGGGCAGAACCAACCCACGGGTCCCGAAGGCGCTCTGGAGGGATCCGACATGGGAAATAAACGGTGCTTGGCCGACAGAATAGCTGTATTTCTTCCTGCGTCACGTGCGGACCCGGGAAAGCTGAGTAGGCCGCAGGCAACGACGGAGGCTCCACCGGAGCCGCGGGAGACTGACCACCCGCCCCCTCCACCGCATCCCGCGACCGGTGAGGGCTAGACGGAGAGCGACGTCGCTTCTTTGACTTTTTATGGCGCCTTGACTTACCTGTGCCTGAGTCCGACGAGTGATGGTGTCGGCTCCGCAAATTGTCCCTCGACCTCCCACAGGAGCGGGACCTCGATCGGCACGGAATCGATTGCCGGGCCTCCAACAACTTTCGGGAAGGCTCCCGCACAGCTTTCGGCGCCATGGCCTGACAATTGGGGCACGCCTCGGTGTCATGGGCGTGCCCCAAGCAGAAGAGACACACGTCGTGCGGGTCCGCCACCAACATGTTCCGACGGCAGGCCCTACAGGACTTAAACCCGGGCATCCCTACTGCACCAGGAGTTGAGTACTCGACAAAACAAGAGAAACAAGTTCTCAAAAACCAAGTTAAAGTAATAACTAAAAATACCGCTCTCTCTAGGATCTGCGCTTGCTGGCGCGGAAAAAGAAAGAACTGACGTCAGCGTGCGTGGGTGTGTCTAAGTCGCTCCGACTACGTCATCTTGGCGGCTACGATGCCAGCGACGTACGCGGAGACGCATGCGCAGGGGTACTGCTGACGAAAACTTTCCAGATCCAGTTTGACGCCTGGGGATATTTTAAGGTAAGGAATCTATTACCAACGTGTCTCTTTCAGATAGATATATTCTGGTGATAGTGGATCATGCCAGCAGGTATCCTGAGGCTATTCCCCTTAGGCCCGCATTGGTATCTTTACCAGGGTGGGCTTCCCTAAGAAAGTGGTGTCAGGCAGAGGTACCAACTTCATGTCTGGCTACCTGAAACACATGTAGGAGTGTGTAGTGACCAACCTGTTCACTACCCCTCACCATCCACTGTATACTAGCCTTGTTGAAAGATTCATGAAGACCATGAGAGGCATGATTGGTGGACTCCCTGAAAAATTCAAAAGGAGATGGGATGTCTTACTTCCATGCCTGCTTTTGGCCTGCAGGGAAGTACGACCGATGGGAGTGGGGTACTCCCCATTTGAACATGAAGGGGGGATGGGAGACACCTCTTGTTGAACCGTAACAAGATATAGTGGACTATGTGCTTGGCCTCCGCTCAAGGATGGCTGAATACATGGAGAAAGCAAGTAAAAACCTTGAGGCCAGTCAGGAGCTCGTGAATCAATGGTATGACCAAAAGGCTGCAATGGTTGAGATCCAATCACGGTAGAAGGTGTGTATTTTGGAGTCAGTGGCTCCTAGGGTCCTCCAAATCAAGTGGACTGGGCCCCACCTTATCCTAGAAAGAAAAGGGGAGGTCACCTATCTGTTCACCTTAGCTATGACAGGAACCCCAAGAGGGTCATCCATGTCAACTGCCTCAAACCCTTCTATGACAGAGCAGATGTGACCATGCTCATGGTTACAGGTGAGGATCAGGAAGGAGAAAGTGAACCTCTCTCTGACCTCCTGTCCAACAATCCAAAAGATGGGCCAGTGGAAAAAGTCATCCTGTAAGACACCCTTACTGCCCACCAGCAGACCTATTGCAGGCAAGTCCTAAATCAGTTTGCTGAGCTCTTCTCTTTGACCCCTGTTTGCTTTTGCTTCTTTTAGCGTTTTTCACACAATTTACAAAAATTGGACTTACATGTATTGGCAGCATCTGAAATTCTGTGTGGAATGTCGTACATTTTTTTCTGATTGAACTGCGCCTTTTCTGGCAAAGGCTTTGTACATACTCTGGCGGTGTGTAAGAATAGATCTAAGTGTGGTGAGCACCGCTCATCAGTAGCTGTACAACACCCTTTTCTATTCACTTAAGCTGATGCTTTCAGAGGACGATCGTGGAAAACAGCAACTACAACAACAACAACAAAGGGGTCTGGCTACATACTCAGGCTCCGTCAAAGGGGTGGTTTCATTAGGTTCGGTCTGATTCCCTCCATCGTGGTTTGGCGTCCTTTCTTCTTCTGTCCGCACTTCTACGATTGGTTCCTTAGATTCGTCTTTCCTATAGTGAATTTAAAAAGTAGAATTAGGAGACGCAACTTCAGATCCTGCCTTTTTAGATCCATTACTACAAAACAAATTATAATAAATTGGAAAAATATAAAACTATTTTCCATGTAGATAGTCATCTCTGGAAAAAAGCAGTGATTCAGTGGATGTCAATTGGAAAGTGATACCATTTGATAAAAATTGCATTTTTGGTGGTGGCAACAATAGTCCTTGGTGAAGTTACCTGGTTCCCCACTGTGGCAAGTAAGTGTAAATGGGAAGAAAATTGATAGAATCAACGAAAAGACTGTGAGGAAAAGAGGAAGTTGCAACTGTTAGGAATGAGGGGTAATGAAGATACAGTTTTTCAACTCAACAGAGGCAGAGTTGTTGAAATTAGTGTACATCAGGATATCTACATATGTTTGCTTTCCGTTAATTGGAGACACGTGGACAGATGTATGAGGGTATGGACAAGCACATGCACTATTGAGAAACGAATATACCTGACTAGTGCAGCCAGAGACAAACCAGACAAATGGAAGTTAAACATGTTTTAATTTTTTCCACTGGTCTTTAGGTTATAATAATGAAATCATGTCATATCACCACTTTTTTGGATTTCAATAGTAATGGTTTTTACAGGTTCTAAAATGTCCTTTTCTTCAGAAAACAGATAACAGAACCAATACGTACGAGAAAGCAGCTTTCCCCTCCTCGATGTCTTTGCCCTTGGCACCTGGTCCAGATTTCCCACACAGATTCACTGCAATGCACATCAGGAGGCCACACTTGTTCAGGAAGTAACAGGTCACGTCGACAATCACCAACAGGATGACAAAGACGATGATAAGAATGCCTACAATGGCACCTGTGCCCAGACTAGAGCCAGAGCTTGGGCCGGCTAAGGTGAGGAAAAGAAACAAGGATTTAATCAGAAAGCATAAAAATACCAATAATCCTTTCCAGCACACACATTTAACTATGTTACGGACCAACCATAGTCAAATCAAGATCTTTGCAAAACACAAACTATTTTAAGGAACCTTAATGCTATATTCTACATTTAATTCCAGGTTTTCAGACTTAACCATATATTTTTCCTTTATTTCAAATATACTGCCAATTGTTATTTAACGTCCCCCAATCCAAATGCAAAACACTTATGGAAAAGTCCAATACAGCGAGTCAATGCAGGCACTTTGCAAAATGACTACTGAACATATCTTTTAGTTCTGTGCATCACCAATGATAACCAATGAAAAAGAAATCCTATCCATTAAAATAAAAAATGGTTTATAGATTTTTACAATCAAAAGGTGGACCTGTTTGAAGTTGAGTACTGAAAAACATGAAATACCTATAAGTACGGATAACTCATCTGTGCCTCAATTTACATTATATTTTCATCAAGCTAGTCCATTGGCAAATGTATTACATGGATTACATTTGCCAAATGGAAAACAATGAATTTTGTCTAATCTAGGTAAAACAGTAAGACATATACATAATTTACATTGCATCATTACTTTGTTTGCTCTTCTAAAAGAAGCGCTTCTTTCAATTCAATTCACTCAATTCAATCAATAAAAAACTTTATTCAGATTTTGTAATAAAAACCATAAAAGTCGGAAATTCATCACTGAAGCCCATAAAAATTACAAAAGTCAAAAATACAACACCAAACACATAAAGTTTACAACAAAATGAGTTAAGGAGTGTACATGTTGACTCCATATCCCGTTCTCCCTACCCCTGGTAATTAATCACATGTTGCTCTAAGCCTTACTGCCGCCTTTAAAAAGTTAAGAACATGCCATACAGTGCTCCCTGAAAGCATTAATAAAAAGGTAAAAGAGGTTGCACTCGTTTAAATTTGGTATGTTTTAAAATAGGGATTAAAAAGGATCTCCTAGGCATCTCGTAATTGCTACAAAACATAAAAAAAATTAGCATTTCCTGTGGAGACGTACCTTTCTTGCTCCCTTTAGGGTGGGCAAGGAGAAGATGGAATAAATCAAGACGAAATTTGGTCAATAAAAAGCAGTCATGTGAGCTAGGGAGCCCTAAAAATAAAGGTTCCTTGATAGGAACTGTTTTCAGAAGATTGTATCTTCACACGCTAGGCTTCCTTAGCTCACATTCTTCCCTTTCCATCACCCACAATATAATGAATTGGGTGTGCCCTACTTGACAATCTTGCTTTCTTTTTGCCCTTTATTTTACTGGCTTAAAGTCTGGTTAAGTAAAGGGAGTACCCTTAACAAGGCGATATTAAGGGATTGTCTGGGTCTAGATGGTGCTCACCATATACCCTGGTTCAATTATATACGGGATGGATTTTGGAAATTAGGTAGGTCTGACCTCTTCTGCACACCCAATTCACTATGGACAATATAAGTCACAATGCCCTGTGGGACACATAACAGTCATCTCGGAAACTTATTTTCCACTGTTTGAAGCTCCTCTACACTACAGTACATAACCTGAGATACACACCTGGATTTATAGATCTGTAATAGGGCACCTATAGGTTTTTTACCCAGATAGGAAGCAAAATTGGCATGAAGGAAACCCCCCTAATTACTCTTTTTTAGAGAGCACCAGTTTAGCTTAGCATCCAGTATAACTCCTAAATAGGAGAAAACATTTGTCCTGGGGACAGGGTCCTTCCCTACCTTAAAATTGAAGGATTTGGTTTGACCGTGACCTATCAGCATCACATTTCACTTGGAATTATTAACTAGCAGGTTCCGGTCTTCCATAAAGGACACAAAGGAGTTAAGTAATGTTTGCAACCCTCTCGCAGTCCGAGCCATAAGAACCGCATCATCCGCGTATAATAATATAGGCAGGCCATGCTGGCCCACCCGGGGGACATCTGTGCGTGTGGCTATCAAATCCTTCTCTAAATTGTTAATATATAAGTTGAATACAAAAGGTGACAATATACATCCCTGTCGTACCCCTCTCTGTATCAGGAATTGACTGGATACTTTGCCATCATTAGTATAGCGAACCATCGGTTTATTATCCCTGTGGAGCTCATGTAAAAAGAGGATAGTGTTAATATCTACTGCCATGCACGGATGTATCTCCCAAAGTTTATTTCTATTCACCCGGTCGAATGCTGACGACAAATCCATGAAGACCAGGTAAATCGTGCCCGAATGCGCGACAGTGTATTTATTTATAATCATATACAGGTTAAGGTATTGGTCCACTGTTGACTTACCAGGGCGAAAGCCATATTGGATATCTGCCAGTGTATTGTTATCGTCTGCCCAAGTAGCTAACCTCTCCAATAAAATGCGACCCACCACCTTTACTGTTGAGTCCAGCAGAGACATGGGCCTATAACAAGAGGTGATGTCCCTATTACCTTTCTTAAAGATTGGGATGATGGTAGAAATCGCCCAAGACGTTGGAAAAGTATCTCTGATGGCAGTGTTAATCGTAGAGGTAAGTATAGGCACCCACAGTTGAGGATTAGATAAAAAAGGTCAGGAGTATGCCATCAGGACCAAGGGTCTTATTTCTGGACAGCCCCTCAACACCTTTTTTAACCTCAGCAGCATTAATAACCAGTGCAGTCTTTCCTGTCCCCCAACCTTTCTATGGCCTCGGTTCAATTTGACTAGAAAACATTTCCTGGAAATTTCCAACCCATTCCTCCTCTGTTATATGTGCATCCAGGGCCTGCCCAGTATCTCCTGCCAAAAAAGGGCAGTTAACTATTTTCCAAAACATTTCGCTGTTCTTTAGGTTACTGGCCTTTGCAAGCTTAGTCCAAGCCTCATCCCTAAGTTTGGACTTACGCCTGGCTTGCTCTACCTTATACTGGCCTCAACAAGCTTTCACTATGACTGGGTCCCTGGGTTTGGTGCCTAACACTCCCCTCAGTTCCCTTGCTGCTCTTGAACAATTGTGGTCAAACCATCTCGGGGTATGTTCATTTGAGTGCCTGGGTGGCGCATTTAGGAGATCCCAAATAGCACAAGAAATAGACGTGAATGCCTTCAGGATGAACCCCGGTGCATCCTGCCCTTTACGGCAAATATTTAATTCCTCTTTACACCTGGCTGCGAGGGACTCATAGAAAGATTCCGGTATGATCATGGTCCACCTTAGCATTCTGCCCTGATCTGTTACCATGAGAGACCCCCTTTCTCTTTTCGACCTGCCATTCCTTAACTCGAACCAACTCACTGTAGCACATATGGGAGTGTGATCGCTATAAATACTCTCCATAATAGAAAACTCTGTCAGAAAGGGAGGAAGGGAGTAGACACATAAATAAAATCAATATAAGATGCACACCCCCTCCCTGAGAATGTGGGTACAAGAGTCCTCCCCTTACTATCCTCCAGACACATTGTCAAAGTCAGATCCAGTTCTTCCACTAATAGATTAAGTAATTCACCTTGCTTCGTATGCTCTACATGCCTTCCCACCCAACGTGGACATCCTATATTAAGGGGATATAACATAGCTGGATCCCCACATAAATGAAGATTGAAATACCCCACCAATATAAGAAAACCATTATGATTGGACTTCGATATCATGCTATTTATAAACACACCTAGCCTAGTAATATTACAGACATCTTAGGGGAGTGATAGCATTATAAAAATTCAATAAAAGCAGCTTGTCAGACACCTTTGCAAATAATAACGCCAGCACTCAAGGGTTGTCCGTTGGTAGCATCTTCATTTAAAAGTTTGCGTCCAAGGAAACAAAAGTAATCAGACCACCGTTATGTCTTCCTACTTTTGAAGGAATTGTAGGCACAGAAAAGGTCTTGTATCCCTAAAGTATCCCTTAGAGCTGAACCTTGTCTCCTGGAGACATATCACATCAAAACCTTTTTATAAAAGCACACCAGAGGGGTCACTCATCTTCATTATTATCCCGCAATGTTCCATGAAGCAAGTTACATGCCCTTCTTTCTCTTGTGCCAAATGGAGCAGGCGTAATCACAGGGATGACAGATAATAACTGTGCCTGATTCTTATCGCTAAGTCAGCCACAAGTATCACAATTAAAAAGGTCTCAGTGTAGCAAGCAACATACAAACTGTCATCAACTATTATCTGACTTGAACGTGTGTGTCCCAATTTCCAGCTACCTAGCTTGGGAAGTCGGAAATTTGGTTCTGTAGAACTATTCCTATGTTCGGAACAAATTTCAGACTTTCATGGGGGCTTCTCATTCCAGGGGTACTTCTAGAAAAACACCTCTCACAACCCAAGAATATTTGCTCTTTCACATTTTGTCTTTGCTTTTTTCCCCACTGGAAAAATATTTTGCATGGGGAGGAGCTCCTTTCCCTAACCCGCATTTACTATGAAGGATTTCCCTCCCCAATCTCAGCTTTTTAACACTCTTACCTCTGCCCTTGAAAGGAGTATGTTATTATGCTTTTCCAATGTAGAAAACTACCTTTAAGTGGTATGTGGTAGTTCGTCTACTTTTGCAGGGAAACATCTAAGAGTCACAATTCCCCAATCACCCAGCAAATTTATGACAGCGGACATTTCACCATAGTTCCCACCAATGCAATGCAATTAGTAGGGGGTAAAATTCTGCCTATGCTGTTTCTCTGAATTAGGATTGACAATTTACTCTTGCAAATTGCTTTTTGTGCACCTAAGTTTGTTTGCAAAGGAGGGGGGAGGATCACACCAGGGACGTAAAAAGATTACACTTAATATATCTATCTCTTACATGGTTTCAACCACTACTTCCTTAACTTACCACTGCGTAGCAGATATGTTTACTAAGTCTTGTGTAGTCAAAGCGTCGACGGTGTTATAACAAAGTTATATTTTCTCACCCAGTTAATTATAGGAAAAGTAAGTTAATGCAAATAGACACAAATAAGGAAGCCAACCACAAAAAAAATACAAATGGCAATTACCAATTACTTCCGGCATCAGCTCTTAACTTTTATTAAAACGAAATCCAATGTTCACTGCAGCATGCAGCAACCACATAGTTTCATGCTGGGAACTGGACACAGATTACACCAAGCTCGTCAGATTTAAACAAAGGTTCTGATATACAGTGATTAGCACTGAACAGCAGACATTAAAAGTGGGTCAATGTTAACAAAAGGAGTAAGAACTAAGGGTGGGTGGAACTCGTGAAGTTTTACTCCATGGAGTTCCGCGGAGTTACCTGAAAACTCTGTGAGGTTCCGCAGAGATTGACGTGTGGCGGTGTTGTGACACGTCGTTCTGATTTTTAGTGCCGGGAACTTGTCCCATGCTTTAAAATCAGTGCTAACGACACCACGCGGCACACCAGAGGGCACTGCTCCTTTCTACTGCTTGAGTAGATTTTCTACTAGAGCGGCAGATTTCTCATCGTGAGCGGCAGCAATCTCTATGTGAGCAGTAGCGACCTGCCACAACTGCCCACATTAAGAAATCTCGCCGGGAGGCTGCCTAGTGCTTCATTTTCTAACTCAACAACTTACTATTGGTGACCCACGCATGAGAAAAAACTCTGCTATGCAGCGGTTGGCAGAGTTTTTCCGAAACTCTGCCCTCCAAGCAGAGCATGGAGTGGGCAAAACTCGCCGGCGGAGCAGAGTTTACCGGCCACCCCAGTAGAAATCAAAAAGGATATAACAAGCAGCTATTTAACTGAATTAGTAGTTCTCCCATATGCCCTGCGGTGTGGGTAAGAGGATCTACCCAATTTAATAGGCCATCAACAGTGAAGCACCAGAATGTAGCTGTCAGAATATCATCTGATGTACATATTGTATCCTAAATGTAGCATTAAAAAAGCCACCTCCCAGAATGAATAAATAATCTAAACCCAATTGGATGATATTGTTGAAATTTATATTTAGGAAAAGTTGTTGATATCCGACAATATATCCATATGCAATACTCTAGCATACAAAATACAACTACATCAAAAGTAGTTGGTGTCAGCACATTTAACTTTGGAGCGCCAAGCATCAGTGGATTCCTATGCCAAGTTATAATTTTCGATTTCTTGTCAATTGAAAATAATATACAGAGCCGCATTGACAAGACAGTAGGGAGGCAGGACATCGCAGCAATCTAAAGAACACACAGAAATGGAAGGATGACTGATGCAGGTGAGGAATTTTCCTTAACCCTTGACTGTCAAGATATCTTTGTAGAACTGTGCCAGACACTTTCTCCAGGGTTTGTAAATTCAAAGATGAGGCACTTGCTCGTGACCATGACCTATATTTATATCATAATGGCAGACTGGATACACTTTTATAATAAGAAGTGGTCCAAGATCCGTATTTCACAGACAGTTGACACAGATACTTGTGAACTCCAAATTGCACCCAATGAGAGGCCTAGATCCACTATGGTTTTTCTCTCTCCAAGTAATTTCTTTCCAAGTATGACACTGCAGGTAATGACTGGCTGGCAGGTAATGATACCCCAAAACCGGTCCCAGGATGCTTTGGACTGTTCCCATGAGGAGCGGGGTCAAGACTGATTTGCATATGGCTGGGTCCAAACTGGGGTGACGTGATGAGCAAAATAATGATGGATTAAACCCAGATCTGTGATGAGGGTGATTGTCCATAATGTTATTTTGTGATGTTGCTAAAGTACAAATAAGGCATCAATCAGAGAACACATTCCGAAGAACTGCTGTCTGGGGTGCTGGTGCAGACAGAAGAAGAAAAGTGTGGAATCAACCAGGTTCAGGATCAGCTCACTGACAGCTTTTCCCAACTATAATTGAACTCGTCCTTGCAAAGTCCCTGCTCCTCTCCCCTTTTACATGTCGGCAGGAAATGGGCTCAGGAAAGGATTCTCCTGTTGTCAGTGCGCTAGTGCCAAGTACAGTGATGGGGTGAGGAGGAGCCTAGGGTCAGGAACAGGAGCAGCTCTTAACTACTGGGAAAAACAAAGATTATTCAGTGCTTCCTAGTTCCCTATTCACTCTTCTTCCCGTCACTGCGCGCCTGACACGGGCACTGCGCAAAGTAGTCATTGAGGACCACCACATGGAGTGTGGACTGGCAGCAGATAGGGCTCGAGTGTGAGCTACAGGCTAAAGGGTGAGAACTTGAATTATAAGGTGACAGGCATGCACTCAGGCAGGCAGGTGGATGCTCTTCATCTAATTTCTTTTAGCCGCAATAAATAATGGCAGTTTAATTGTTCTACCTACCCATATGCATGCCAAGGCAATTTGAAGAAGCTATCGCCTGCACATGCGGGCAGTAACACTCAAGTACGTTTAACTTACTCAAACAATTGGCTCCCCTCTTACTTTTAATGTCTGGGAACGGGAAACATCATTTACAACGCATGCGATACATCGCATGCCATTACAATACGGTCGTTACAACGATCGCGTTGTTACATCGCAAACCACCACAACGCAAGTCGTTACGACCTGCTGTAGGGAGCAGAAGGTGTTGGGTTTAAAACCTAACACCTTCCCTACTGTTGCACAGACTGGAGTTGGGATAGTAAATTATACTATTCCAAAATCCAGCGCGCACCCCTGCAGCAAGTCGTTGTGACGACTTGCGTTGTAATGGTATGCGATGTAACAACGCGGTCGTTGTAATAACCGTGTTGTAATGGCATGTCATGTATTCGCATGCGTTGTAACGTGGCCTATTCCTGGGAACAGATGTAGGTGGACACTCAAAGCTGTTCAATGCATTGACCAGGCTTCAAGTGAATGATTGGTAGGAATAACAAATCACAGAGTGGACTCATGTGTTGGCTGTCTCAACTGTGAGTGTTCATTTTCTTTGGTCTTCTCAAACTCGGGTGTATATAATGATTTTCGAGAGCTGACTGCAGTTTGTTCTTCTGCTCAGTCCTGCTCGTTGGTTCAAAGGCTTGCATCCACTGGCACGTGTTAGCCTTCAACCATGGTTATTTATGATGCGAGTAAAAATTCACGTCCAGAAGATGCGTGCAAGGCATCTGGTCAAGATCCTGGTTCCCACACACTGTGGAATGTATTTAAAACTGATAATGGGAATATGTCAAATGTAGGATTCTTTTAAAGGCTTATTAACGTGAAACATCGTTTACAACGCGGGGATTACATCCCGATGCCATTACATTGCGGTTTTTACAACGCAAGTCGTTACAACGACTTGCGCTAGATGGCGCTCTAGGACAAGGAATAGTATAATTTACTATCCAACACCTTCCCTACTGTACGTAGACTGGAGTTGGAATAGTAAATTATACTACTCCTAAGTCCAGCGCCCTCCAACGCAAGTCGTTGTAATGACTTGCGTTGTAAAAACCGCAATGTAATGCACCGCGATGTAAATGTATGCGTTGTAACGTCATACATTCCTTATTAACACATCTTTCGCCTCACACTTCTCCATTCTTTCCAGTACGTTATTGTGACATCAACTTCATTCTAAATTCCTGTGCCCAGGAAAACAACACTAATCTTATGATGAACCTGTCAATTTTAGAAGAAAATTATATGACTGTGTACTGCCCATTATGGAAACTCATAGGGTCAAAATGGAAAAGGTCCTCAAATGTACCCCTTTCAAGAAAATGTTAAAAGAAATTCTATTCTAAATGCAACTTGTTTTTTTTCTTTGTCAATAAAACCAATCGAAAAATAAATTAACATTAATTAGCACATAGGCTGAAAAGCCCGTTTTTATGTCTGGTACCACAGCTACTTAGTAGAGGTCTGTTGTAGCAATGTTTCAAAGCGGGGGAAAAGACTTATCAAAGTGATAATTTTTGCTCCCAACATTCTTCCTCACAATTTACTCCCCACCTGCAATAATGCTGGTCACGCATGCTTTAGGGTTGAATGTGGTAAGTACACTTCTAAATACTTTGCAGCTTTTAACATTGGCAGGCTCCTTCTGATCGCTCAGAACTAGTTTTTTGCCATGCCCCCTCTTTACCTTGGCTCCTATTGGACCCTTGTTCCCTTCTTGCAACACCAAAGGGTTCTGTAGCTGCTATTCCCTGGATCCTCTTTTCCCTTTGTCTAGAAGCCATGGCACTGGAATGGGAATACACAGGGGCAGAGTGGCTCACTATTGTTTTTAGGTCTCGCCTGCCGCAGCGCGTGCGCTGCATGAGCTCTCGCCTGCGAGAGATATATTGTAAACAAGGGGCTTGCAGCCCAACCATTGCTTAGTATTCCTTATCACTCTATTTTGCTGCCTTCTAATTGGCAAGTGCCTGCTGGCTTCACTACTTCTTGTTTCAGCTGGAGCATGGACCAAGTACTGATTGCTTCAGCTTGACAGCTGTCCTTCCAATGATCGTGATGTGATTGAGGTACTACTTTTATTTTTTCTTCTTTTCTGTTGTCCTTGTTGAACCCCTTGCCTTTTGCAGCTTTTTTACGATGTCACACTCATGTCAAAAAGCCCCTTTCTCCTTTGAAATTGATGTTTATTGTGTTGACAAATGTATCTGTTTTTATTGCGACAACAGATGTTATCGCTTCCTTATGTATTTTCACTAATACATGGGCGCAATTGCTTTCTATATGTGATAGAAATTTTGTAATTTTTGTTCTTTTTCACTTATGCGGAGATTAACCGTTTTGCTCATTATCACAGGGGTGTTGTGCCAAGACCCAACAAGCACTGGCAAAGCCAAAAGGTCTCGACTTTGAAACTGTTGACTCTACCATTACCTTCTGTTAATGCTGTACAGCATGGGCATTGCTGATTTTGGCAATGATTTGTAGCCATGCTGTATAACAGCATGGCAACAAATAATAATAAAAAAGGGCAATGATGCATCCAGCACTAATGCGGGCTAAAAACAAAAAAACACATTAGCCCTGGCTGCATCATTGTGCTTTTTAAAGAACAAGTTACTTACCTTTGGTATGCCACCTCTGGTAGAGACTCTATCTAGCCCGCAGATTCATTACCTTTAAATTATAACAGGAGTCAAACTGGATGCAGCTATTTTCCATGAGCAGTACCCCTGTGGACAGTTAGGTGGCATTGTTCGGCTCAGCATGGCATAGTTCGCGCCAGATGTGACATGCACTGTGGCTATATAGGTGCCACACCAGCATGCAGATGTCAGCTTCTTTTTGTGACTTTCCATGTCACATCCACGGAGCCACGAACAACACTGACCACTGGTGTGGAAAAAACACGAGGGTGAAAGGGGAACAACCCTGTCCCTAGAAATCTGTTCGCAGAGTGGGGAGGACTGGTGGGTCGGTAAAGAATCTGCAGCTAGATAGAGCCTCAACCAAATAAGGCGCTACCGAAGGTAAGTAACTTGTTCATCTGATAGACACTTCTAGCTGCAGATTTCTTACCTCTGAATACATACCCAAGCAACACTACCCCAGAGGTGGTTCTTTGGACCAATTTCATACGACAAAGTCCTGCAAAACCGAATGGGCAAAATGGCCATCTCTACGGATCTTACTGTCTAGGCAGTAGCGCTTTGTGAAGGTGTGGAAGGAGGCACACAGTCCGGCCTGGTAGATGTTCAGGACTGGAACTCTGTGTGCTAACGCAGTGTTCACAGCTTTCGCTCTGGTGGAGTAAGCACGCAAACCCGCAGGGGGGTTGTTTCTTAGCCTATGTGTAGTAGATCTTGATACAGAGCACAAACCATTTAAAGATGGTACACTACTGCACGGCCCGTCCTCCTTCGTTCTGACATTACGCACTAAGTGATGTTCCTCCACCCGGAACTCTTGTGTGGTCAAGGCAGAACGATAACACTCTTTTTGTGTCCAGCCGGTGAAGTCGCTCCTCTTTCTTGGAGGGATTCAGTTGAGCGTAAAAAGTAGGCAGGATGATGGACTGGTCTTGTGAAAGGGAGTGACCATTTCTGGTAGAAAGGAAACTCTTGTACAAAGCACCAAATTGCCTGGGTAGATATTGGACTAGGGAGGCTTGGATGATCAAGCCTGAAGCTCAATGACCCTTTGGACAGATGTTATAGGCACGTTAATATTGTTTTGATGGTAAAGTGGCCGAGTGGACAATTGTGCAAATGCCCAAAAGGAGCGCACATAAGAAAAGTGAGGACTAGATTGGGGTCCCACTGGCATAATGAAAGTGGAAGGTGGAAACACATGCTGTAAACCTTTCACTAACCTATTTACAATAGGGGATTTAAAGAAGGATGGCTGGTGAGGCAACCGCAAAAAGCAGAAATATAGCCCAGAGCAGAGCCATGCTGGGCAAGAGAAAGGATGAAAAGGAGAACCTGAGGAAGGGGTGAAGAAAGGGGATTGATCTGTCTTTACACCATGCCACAAATTTTCCCCAACAGCAGGCATATAACATCTTGGTGGTGGAACGCCTGGCTGCCAAGAAAACATTACAGACTTCGGGAGGAAGGTCGAAAGCTGTCAACTCTCACTGCTCAATTTTCACACAAGAATGACAAGAGTTGCCAGTTTTGGGTGTATAACCATCCCCCGCTGCTGATTCAGAAACCCTCCCGAAGGAGCACCTAACTCTCTGTGCCCAGTCCGGAGTCACAAGGATAACAAGATGAATTGGGCCTGGTCGTTCCTGATCTTCTTGAGATCTCTGGACAGGAGTGTAGGAGGCCTGAGTTCCACTCGAGACGAAAAGCATCTCTGAGCGAGAGCTGCCTTGGAAACTCCAGCAAGCAGAACTGCTGACATTGCGCATTCTCTGTGGTGGCGAACAGATCTAACCAAGGATCTTCCTACTGCTGAAAGAGACCTTGCATCACCTACGGATGGAGACGCCACTCGTGATCTGGTAGGCATCTTCGGTTGAGTTCGTCCACCCTAGCATTCAGAGAGTCCATAAGGCTTTGAACCACAACGGATAAGCCCTGCTGTTCCAGCCATATCTAGAGGTGCAGGGCCTCCCGACAAAGGGTCCACTATCCCTGTTTGTTGCAGTACCACATAACGGTGCTGTTGTCCGTAAACACCTGCACTAGCCTTCTCGTGATGAAGGGCAGAGTTTCAACAGGTTGATGTTGAGTCCAGATTCTTCCGGAGACCAGAGTCCTCTGATCTCCTCCTCTCTCAGATCGGCGCCTAATCCTAGGACTGACACATCTGTCCCTATGTTGAGATCTAGTTGAGGAAGGGAGAGGGGTCTGCCGCGGACCCAATCCTGGTTCCTATACCACCACTGCAGGTCTTTTGCAGTTCCCTCCGATATCTGGACCATGGTGGATGCTGTGCCCACTAGAACTTGAGGTCCCACTGCAGAGCCCGCATGCCAGGGGGAATCTGTTCCTAACAGATTATAGGAGGCCATGAGACTCAGCAGCCTCGATGAAATCCAGGACAGAGGCTGAAACATTGGCATCATAGCCTGAATATCCTGGACTCGCTATTTGGGAGGATCAGCCCGAAATTGCACCATGGACTGAATGGCTCAGATGAAAGGCAGAGTCTGAGAGGAAGTCAGGTGTGACTTCAGCATTTTAATAGCGAACCCCAGTGAGTGCAGGAGGTCTGCCATTGTCTGGAGGAAGGAGACAACATCGAGACATTCATCGAGATAGGGGAAGATTGGCACCCCTGAGCTCAGCAGATGAGCTAAAAGCCTCACCATCACGTTGTTTGGCACCTGAGGGTCGCTCGTGTGGCCAAAGGGAAGCACGGCAAACTGAAAATGCTTGTGGATCCCTGTGAACCGCTGGAAACGCCTTGGGTGGGCAGGATAGGGATATCAAAGTATTCGTTCTGCAAGTCCAATGCTACCATCAAGTCTCCCAGGTCGAGGACAGACAGGACCTGAGATAGCTTGAGCATTTTGAACTTCTCCTTCTTGAGGAATAAATTGAGAGGGCACAGGTCTAGGATAGGACAAAGGCTTCCGCCCTTTTTTGTTCACCAGAAAGTAGCGATAATAACAACCTACTTCTGGCGACAGCACCTTCTATATAGCTTTGTTGGGTAAGAAAGCGGTCACTTTCTGACTGAGAAGAGATAGGTGATCCTCCGTTAGCCTGGTGCAAGTTGGGCGCGTGGGGGAGGGTGGTCATGAAGGGAAGGGAGTAGACCCTTTGGACAATCTACAAAACTCACCTGTTCGATATTATGGACTGTCACTGGGACAGGTGATGGCAGATCCTGCCACCCACTGGGTGGCCATGATGGTAAGTGGGCAGATCAGGAGGGCTTGGAGGCTGCGGCTGCTGGGGGGCTGACAAGGTGGACTGACCTGACTGATGTCTGTGGGTACCGCATCCTTAGCCACGCAGAGGCTGAGAAGCGCTGCAATGTGGCTGGGTGGACGTGGAAACAGCTGGAAACCCCTACCTTAGTTATGAATGGAACAAAAGAAGGTTTGGGGGTGACAAGGTCCCATGGAAAGGCCACAGCACCTGGCAGTAGCCTTGCTGTCCTTTAAGCACTGATGCCACCTTGTCTCTGAATAGGCGGGAGCAATGAAAGGGAATGCCATAAGCACACTGGATGGTGTACATGAGAGCCCATCTGGAGGCGTGTCTAGGTATTGCCCTGACAAAACAATATAATTCAGATTTTTCCCTGTAGAAAGCCACTCTTGACAAGCATCTGTGCCAGTATCTGTAATGTTGCAAAATACAGGCTAACACCAACAAAAACGATGGCCAGGATCTCACCCAATGGCAAGAAGAGTACCTGTTTCTGATAGGCTGAGCATCAAGTATTAGTGAACTGTAGTATTCACAATAAAGTGGCTCACAGGCAATGACTTGTTGAAGCACGCTGGGTTAGAACTGTAAATAAACCTTATGGTGATTTAAACATACCGATCGGTGCAATCAGTATCAAAGCATAATTGGTAACACATGTTCTGTGTATGGGTAAGCTTGCATTGCTGGTGCTATAGAGGTAACTCAGCCCTGACAAGTTTCCCAGGTCTATTCGTGATGTGTTGCACCAATCCAGGTTTTATTCTGAGACTTGAAGACTACCAATCCCAGAATAAAAAAAATTAAAAAAACAACAACACTGCGTTTGTGATGACTGTTCTGCATGTGAGGGCAGCTTGCACTACTGATGTCTTTGTAATAAATTGTTCTGGGTGCGAGAGATGCAGATGATACCCCATGTTTCAGTTTGAGAGACGTTTTTTTCTGCTAGTGAAGGAACCTTGCATTAATGATGCTGAGCAGGTACCTGTTCTCTACGCAAAGGATGTGTGCATGTGTATTAGGTTCAGTTCTGGAGGCTTCTTCTGAAGTAATTTCAAGTTTAGGAAATCTCACTGTTGGTAGTGTTAACTTCTCATTACCATATTTCTCGTTTTACTATTACTTTTAGAGACCATGGGCCTCATGTAGGTAGCCAAATACCGGTCGGTAACGGCCGATTTTCGGTAATTATACCGTTACCGACCGGTATTTTGGCTATTGGTATGTAGGGGGACAATTTTTGGTTTCGGAATTTACCGAATCGGTAAAATTACCGAATCGGTAATAATACCGAATCGGTAATGTTACCGAATCGGTAACTTGTCCGAATCGGTAATTTTACCGATTCGGTAAATTCCGAAACCAAAATCGAGATGTAGGGGGAGTGTGTGGGTGTTTTTAAGAGTCGGTATTTACCACCAACTTATAGTTGGTGGTAAATAATTAATGTATGTGTATGGGCATTTTGAAGCGCGTAGCAGTGTGCAATGTGGCATACATACATGCCCTTAGGGCATGTATGTGTGCCACATGTGCACACATGGCCGAATCAGGGGTGCAACAGGGTGTCAATGTGACACCCTGCCACCCTTGCTTGTTCTCCACCATTACCGAATCGGTATTTACCGATTCGGTAATGAGGCATACCTTCCCCTCAATGGGAAGGTATGCCTCATTACCGAATCGGTAAATACCGATTCGGTAATTACCGAATTGTAACGAATCGGTAAAAAATACCGACTCATTACCTACATACGAGTTACCACTTCTAAAATACCGATTCGGTAACGTTCGGTATTTTAGAAGTGGTAACTGGTATGCTACCTACATGAGGCCCTAAGAAACGTCTTCAGTTTTTCTTTAGTTCATGCCTTTGTGTTTCTAGGGTCCTGGGTAAACAGCATGGTGTGCCCGAGAGGAGGGGGACACATAGGGCTTTGTATAGCCAACACAAAAAGGCTCCTTCGTTGCTCTCACTGAAAAGCCATCAGTAATATATAAATACTTGTTGTACAAGGCGGTCCAGGTTGGCAACACGTGTGAGTGCTGTTTTCTGCACTGTGAGTGTTGTAGGATGCAGAGTTAGTGTTGTGGCTTGAAGAGTGGGTGATGCAGTTTCCAGGGTGTGGAGTGTGTGCTGAAGTGTGCAGTGGCAGTGGTGTTGGTGTTGTGACCTGACGTGTGGATGCTCTTGGGTGCTGTGACAAAGGGCCTCATGTAGGTAGCCAAATACCGGTCGGTAACGTCCGATTTTCGGTAAATATGCCGTTACCGACCGGTATTCAGACAAGTGAGATGTAGGAGTCCAAAAACCACTTTTCGGTAAATATGAGGCGGTAAATACCGATTCAAATTTACCGAATTCCAAAATACCGAATCAGATTTACCGAATACATAATTAACGAATCGGTAAATATGAAGTGGTAAATATGAAGTGGTAAAAATTAAAATGACATGTAGGAGCACTCCGTAATTAAGAAATCCAAGAAAATCGGTAAATAAGAGTCGGTAATTAACACGGATTGAAAGCAGGTGGTAACCATCAACAGTGCAGATAAGCAATCCCAAAATGCAACAGCGTGGACAACATGGCCGCTATGTACGTCATTGCAAGGCGCCTACGTCTACAGGCAGCAGGACTGAGGGTTTGGCGACGGGAGGAACGCATCTACAGACAGCGCATCACACTATTCCAGCTGACTGATGCAGAGATACATGAGAGGTACAGGCTACACCCCGAAACCATCATGGACTTAATCAGGGACCTTCACCCACTCCTGGACCAGCCAATAAGAAGGGCGCACGCCATACCCCCACATGTGCAGGTGCTCTGCAGCCTACATCTGCTGGCATCCGGCAGTTATCAGGTGGTGATAGCTGCGGTGGGTGGGGTAACCCAGAGTTGCCTGTCACGTTTCTTCAGGAAGTTCCTGGATGCCATGATGCAGAGAATGCACCACTACATAAGCTTCCCAAACACACAGGCTGCACTGCAGAAAACAAAAACAGACTTTTATCACATGGCACAGTTCCCCCATGTCATCGGCTGTATTGATGGTACACACATCCCAATCTGTCCACCAGCTGACACAGAGCACATCTACAGGAACAGGAAGTCCACCCACTCCATCAATGTGCAGGTGATCTGTGATGCAGGGAACATCATCACAGATATTGTTGCAAAGTTTCCTGGGAGCACCCACGACTCTTACATCTTCCAGAATAGTGGGATCTACACACGACTGAGTGCCGGAGAATTCGGAGAGGGATACCTGCTAGGTAAGTAACAGTGACGCCCCTTGAAACCTGCAAATCATAGTGTATAGAGGCATGTTACTGATGGTTCCCTTTTACTCATCTAGGCGACAGTGCATATGCATGCCGGTCATTCATCCTCACTCCCTACCTACACCCAGCAACCCAGAGTGAGAGACGATACAACGTGGCACACAAAACAACACGCAATGTGGTGGAGCGCACGTTTGGGCTACTGAAGAGCAGGTTCCGCTGCCTGCACAAGAGCTGAGGCGCACGCCAGTACAAACCCATCACCTGCTGCAAGATTATTGCCACTTGTGCAATGCTGCACAACCTTGCCACGAAAAAAGGTACAGATGTGGAACTAACATATTTTGAGGACAACGAGGATGAGTCAGGCCAGCCAGAGGGCAACGCAGCTAGAGTGCCAACTGCAATCGATGGGAGAGAGAGACGGGCAGAGATCACATGCAACTATTTCTGAGTAAGTGAGGGGACACAGCGAGTCGTGAGAAGTCATGACGTAGTTTAATGTGGCACCACGCCATGAACACATGAACAAGCCAATCTGGCAATATCCCATCTATACAAGGAGTAAGTCCAGGGTTACGTCACCCAATGGGAAGTGGCTAAGCAGGGCTACATCAATGTTTGCGCATACGCGCTGCAGTGGTGGATTGCACGGCCTGTGCATCCTCACTAGAGCCAACCCCAAGCCGCCTGCTGCTCCTGCGTGCTTCTGGGATGGGGGTTGTGATGCTGCTCCTGCTGCTGGTGTCGATGCTCTCCGCAGCATCCCCTGCAGCAGTTGTCGACGCCTGACTAGTCAATAGCACCCCTAGTGCACTTGTCACCTGCACCATCCCCCGAGACAGGTCGCTGCAGCACTGTGTTAGGCCCTCCTGCATCGTCACAGAGCGCCGGCACAGTAGAGAAGTCGCAGTTGCCAGACGGTTGAGTGCCCTGCTGGTAGTGTCCCTTCTCTGGCGTTCCCGGCGCCGTGCTTCGATGTCAGCATCTAATTTGCTGCACAACTGCTGGATTGACTGGGACATGTCCCGAATGCCCGCAGCCATGCCGCTAATGTTATTGTCCATGTTGACTAATGTTGTTTTCATCACCCGCATGTGCCTCTGGACTGACATGACTGCCTTTGATTGCAGGCGCTGTTGTTTCAACATTTGGCCCTCGAGACCCAAGAAGACACCATGGCCGTCAATGGGTGCTGGTGGACTCTGGACACGCGACCTGCGGCGCCCTCTTGCTCCCGTCTGTGCTGCCTGTGAGGTGTGGGGCACAGTGGCATGGCTCCCTTCCTGGGGCCTGGTGCGGTCTTCTGGGCCCATGCTGTCGTCTGACGAGGTGTCTAAGGCTCGTAGCCTGGCTGCTGGACGCCTCCTCATTCTCACACCTGCAAGCGGAGATGTGGCCGGTGATTCGAACATGAGTGGCGATGCTGGCTCTGGTTGAGGTGATGCTGGCTCTCGGTGAGGTGATGCTGGCTCTGGGTGCGGCGAGGCTGGCTGTGTTGGTGGTGCGGCTGCCAGTGGGCCTGCTCCCTGGTCTGCACTTGTGCTGGCTAGAGGTGATATTTGTGGCCGGTGTGCCGTCTCTCCTGCAGCATGCCCTGTCCTGCATGATGTCACATCTGTGGACAGAAATACAACATTGGCTCAGTGTCCCCGAAGGGCTGCATTGCAAGCGTCACAATAAATCATTTCACATTCCAAAATGTCCTCTGTCTCCTTGTGCCTCGAGTGCGTGACATGCCTTGTTGCCCTGTAACATTTACGTCATGGTTAGTGTTACCCTGACTACATCTCCCGGAATGCATTGCCTGTCTGCACTGACACGTGTGGACTGCAGTGTGATTCTCGTTTCACAATGGGGGATGTGGGATAGGGGTAGGGGGGGCTACATTGCTGTGCTTTCGTCTTACCTTGGTGTGTTGCGGCTCTGGCAGAGCTGTCGGCGTCCCCAAGACCCACGACGCTCTCTTGCTCGATTGTGGCCGCCACCAGCTCCTCCAGTTCGGTGAGGGCAGGTGCCCTGTTGGTTCCACCTCCGGTCTGGCTGGCCTCCTTCTGGATGTCGCCCATCTTCCTCTTGGTTACAATCCTCAGGTCATACCAGCGCTTTTTGAGGACCTCAATGTCCCTGTGGGTCACTCCCACAGCATTGACCTGCGCCTGGATGGCCAGCCATATGTTGCGCTTTTCAGCCTCAGGCACTTGCAGGGATTGCCTTCCAAACAGCTTCTGGTGCTGCTTCACCACCTCCTCCACCAGCACCGGGAGTTCCTTGGGGCTAAATTTCAGCTTCCTCCTCCTTTCCCCTCCGTCTCTCTGTGTTCTCTGGCTGGACATGCTGTTCGTTTTCCCGCTCGCACAGGCAACGGCTCCCTGCCTCTCCTCTGCACTCAAAGCCTCTCCAGGGTCGGCTAATTATGTACACCTGCCTGGGTGTGGCCACTTCCTGGTTGGGTGGGCTGTCGTTGCACAGGATTAGCTGTTTCGTCAAGTCATGTGATTTTATTTACCGAATCTGTACATACCGATTCGGTATTTTCCGATTCGGTAAATACCACCTCGGTATTTTCCGATTCGGTAAATACCACCTCGGTATTTTCCGATTCGGTAAATACCACCTCGGTATTTACCGATTCGGTGAATTCCGATTCGTGATTACCGAATGTTACCGAATCGGTAACTTTTACCAAATTTTTACCTACATATAACTTACCGATTCTAATTTACCGATTCGGTACGGCTCGGTATTTAAGAACCGGTAAAATTTATTTACCTACATGAGGCCCCATATCTTTGTGCACAAGTCTGGATTCCAGTTCTGAGGTGTCCTGTGCAGGTCTGGAGTATTGTGGACAGTTCAGAGGCTTCATCTTGATATTGTGCTTAGTTCTATGGCCTTCTCTAGAGTATTGATACCTGTTTCTTAGGTTCATCTGGAGCCATAACAAGTTCTCTAGTCCCTCGACTCCCTTCCTTACCTGTGGGTGAGTCTGACCCCAGATCTCTACACCTCCATGAGAAGCAACTTTAAACACTTGCCACAATCCCTCAAAGCTCTCACTTTGTCCTGGCAACACCATGCTCCCCACTGGGGGGATGCAAAGAATAACATTCTTCGCAATGTAGGCCTTTCTAAGATACTATATAAGTTCCAGGCGCTACATCTACCCTATAGACGTCACAAATAACGAAAACTGACAGACCTCTGCAAGTCCTTTATTTGGGCTGGGAAACAACCTCAAATTCGCTACTTGACTAGCATGTGCCAGTCGAAACGCAGGGTGCTCGGAATCCACAACATCCTCCTTTATTCCCTAGTATCTCAAATGTGATATGTTGTGGGGTGGCTACTGGGAGAGACAGATAAACCCTGTTGCTTTGTAGGTCACAACATGATGACTAGGCTCCTGGTTGAATTCCTGCGGCTTCCCAAGAGTCAGAGGTGCCACAATGTCTATACCTCCCGATCATGAGAGCCACTCGAGGCTTGGGACAATCTCATATGCTTCAGAGAGATAACCATATATCTGTCGCCACTGACACCAATCCATGGGAACTATGACTTCTCTCCAAGTCTGGATTCAAATTACAGACATGACTTGCAAAGGGCTGCTACCGCCTTAGAGACCTTATCCACAAAGAATCCATCCTCCCTTTCGACAATATTAATCAACTATACAACATCACGAAACGGAGCGGTTCCACTATCTATAGATAAGACATTGGGTCCATTACCCCACTATACAGTCTTCAGCCACCCGATCCCTCACATATTTTGAGTTTTTACAAAGCCTACCTCCACATCACACTTAATCTCCCAAATATACTCTACCATGCTCAGCTAGACCACTCACACTAACCCTTTCTACAGGAAGGACTGGGGGGACGACTTGGCGGTTACATTCACTGATAAACAATGGGACACCATTCTCACAGGCACAACAAACTTTGCAAAACACACTCAGAATCGGGAAGCTCTATATAAGACCGTATATGGATGACACTACAAGCCAGCACGACTACACACCATAGCCAGTAACAACTCCAAGACTGCTGGAGAGGCTGCAGAGAGACGGGTGACCATCTTTCACATACTGTGGACTTGCTCACCTAGTCTGGGTGGCTTCTAGGAGGAGGTCCTGACTAACACAGAAAAACCCAACTAATGACCCAGTGTAGATCCTCCTGAAGTTTTTCCAAAAACACGCATACTCCCTTCATTCTCTAAGGGGAAGAGAATCTCCCACCTCCTTCTCGCCGCGAAACAGATTATTCTTAGCCTATGAGGACCGTACCTTATTCTAACTACCGTATAGTGGCTACAAAAAATTTGGTTGTTCAGCCCATGAAAAGATAGTATGTGACCTCCAGGGTGCATCGGGTAGACTTACCTGAATGTGGGGCCTCTGGCTAATCTACCTCAATTGGGACAATAATGACCTGACATAGCAGAGCTGGCACAGAAAACAAAAACTGACTGAGGTTCTACATTTAGCTATTATCCTAAACCTTAGACAGTGATGGTGTTGGGGGAAGGGCGACGTGGTTTGAAGACATTCTTGCCTTGATGTTCAGAAAAATTGAAAAACCCAATAAAAATAAATGAAACTAAAAACAATCCTCTTTTTCATTGTGACAATCATTTTTCCTCTTCTTTGCAGCCGGGATGCTGACCAGAGTTCGCGTACCAGGGGACTCCTCCACCCTGCCACCTAGACGCTGACCCCAGAAAGAGTGACAAGGGGCTCTGCTCCCTTTAAACAAGGACACTGCTCAGACCATCCAGTAGGTCCAGCATCTCTTCTCCCCTGTTGCTGGGCTGCTGCTGTTGTTCAGCACAACTGGTGGCTTCTGCTACACACAAACATGTTTTTTTTTATAACAGCTGAGTTACTTTCCATTTAATATTTGTTTTTGTGAGGCACTTCATGTTCTACAATAGAGGACAATCATGCTTTTTTAGCTATGTTGTCCCTAATCAATAACTTTTTAGTTTGGGGGCAGCAACCTCTTCTGTGATTATGGCTCCTACTACATCTACTTTAAGGTGGGTGGGATATCGGTCATGCTTGTGACGAAGAACTCATCCTCCCAACTCTAAATCAGGCCATTCAGGCCTGATTTACAGTGTGGCAGAACTGTGAGGATGCACGCGTCCACCGCATGGAGTATTAACACACCACTGACACCCACCAAGCAATTGGACTACTACACTGTGAAGCTGTCAGTAATATTACATGGAGGGAGACACTTTTTTATTTTACCTTTGTGTTAAAAGGATACAAATGCTAACAGTTTTCTATCAACAACTTTTGGTAGATCAACAACCTAAAGAATCCATCAATGTAATAATACAGGATTAATGGTAGGACCAGGAGATCTGATTACTTTTTGCCTTTGATAGTTGGTCTCTTTTTCTAAGCTGGCAATTTCTGCTCTTGTCTCACACTTTACTCTGTGGCTCTTATTTTGTGGGTCAGGCCTGAACATGATTAGGTTTTTCTCTGTTGGAGGGAACTCTGGAAGGCTGATTTCAGGCAGAGTGTGAAGGAAGCTTGGACAGTAGCATAATAACTTAAGATTAAAAGTTCCCTTTCCCCAAATTAATCCTCGTGTTGAATAACGGATGTTTATTGTCACCCATTTAAGCCGATTCAGTTTAGGAGGGGTAAATGTTCCAAGTGATGCCTGTCCTCAGTTAATGAGGATTGTCGGTATCTTCAGATGTCCTTGGTGAATGGGAAACCCCTACCTCGTTAGGCCAACTGAATGCGTAAAGACAATGACATATCTGAGTTGTTGTCAAGATGAACTGTACATTTCAATTAAACAGGTAGGTAGTATTTTAAATTACATTTCAAGAGTAATTATTTTCAGAAGTAAGCCTGTATTTGGATGTGATTCTTAAAGTCAGAATCACAGATTTGTTGACGCAGGTTGAGTCAATAGGATTCTTGCAGTCAGAATCAAAAATTTTGTTAATAAAGCCAACACGTGTTTCGCCCCCTGCTTGGTGCGCAGGCCTGGGGCTTTCTCAAGGCTGATAGTTGAGATACTGTGCAAAATGAAAAAGAATCAACAAGGTATAAAGTTATGGGTCAAAGATATCCAATAACCCACGCCAGTGTGTAAAAAAGTAAATAAAGTGTGGAAGGCCACATCAAATGAAATGAGAGCAGAAATGGGAAAGTACTTGAGTGGTGAGCAACAAGCGTTATATATATGTCTGTAAATACATCAACAACCATGTTCATAGGCCCAAATGCATGTAGACATTGTGTGCATAAACGAATTGAACATTAGGCACAAAAACACAAGGGGATTTGACAGCAGAAGCAGCAAACCCAAAAAACAACATGATGAGACAACAGTAGGTCCGTCAAACAAGTTACTTACCTTCGGGAACGCCTTATTTGGGAGAGACATACTCTAGCTGCATATTCCTTACTGTAGAATATCCCAGGCATCACACTTGATTGGGAAGACTTTTGCCTGAGCAATACACTTGCATGCCAGTAGGTGGCATTGGTCGGCTCCATGTGACATCGGTCGGCTCCACGTGACATCGTCGGCGTAATCTGCAACGGGAGTGACATCTACAGCACCTATATAGGCGCCACCTCGGCACGCTGATGTCAATTTCTTTTCACGACTTTCCACGCCAGGAGCACAGAGCCATGAAGAGCATTGACAGTGGTGTGTTTAGAACAGCGAGGGCCCTGAAGGAGATCAGCCCTGACCCTGAAAACCTGTACAAAAAACAGGGAGGATGGATGGGCAGTAAGGAATCTGCAGCTAGAGTAAGTCTCTATTAGATAAGGCGTTAACGAAGGTAAGCAACCTGTCCATCTGATGGAGACATCTAGCCTCAGATTCGTTACCTACGGAATACCCAAGTTACCATCACCGAAGAGGGCCTGCACACCCGATTAGACCAGGAAATCCTGCAAGGCAGAGAGGCCAAAAAGGCCATCTCTGCGGACTTGACTGTCCAGGCAGTTGTGCTTAGAGAACGTGTGAAGTAAGCCCACATTGCTGTTTGACAAATGTCAAGAACTGGAACACCATGTTGCAACGCTGTAGTCGCAACCTTAGCTCTGATGGAATGAGCTCCTAAGCCTTTCTGGGGCTGTTTCTTGGCCAGTGGGTAACAAATGTTGATGTAGAGAACGACCCATCGCGAGATAGACCTCTTCTGCACTGCACAACCTTTCTTTGATCCAACATACCCCTCGAAGAGTTGGTCGACCACCCGGAACTCTTTAGAGAAGTCAAGGTAGAACGTCAATGTTCTTTTTGGGTCCAAATGGTTAAGTTGCTCCTCCTCTTTAGAGGGGTGCGGAGGAGCATAGAAAATGGGCAAGGTGACTGATTGCCCCATGTGGAATGGTGTTATCACTTTTGGTAAGAAAAAGGCCCTAGTGTGAAGTACCAACTTATCTGGGAAGATGGTCAGGTAAGGAGGCTTGAATGACAGAGCCTGCGATTTGCTCACCCTCCTGGCAGAACTTATTTCCACTAAAAAGTCTGTTTTCAGCCAGTGGAGGCAGTTGTGGATTAGGGGATTTTAATAAAGAGGTTTGGTTTGGCAGCCTCAAGAAGGCAGACAAGGCCGAAAGGTACCTCTTAGGAGTGACCATAGCAGAGCCTTGCTGGGCAAGGGTCAACATAAAGAGAAGGACTTGAGAAAGGGAAGCAGAAAGAGGATCAATAGACCCTTCTGTACAATATTTGACAAATTTCTGCCACTGGCAGGCGTACACGGTCTTGGTTGAGGGACGCCTCGCTGCCAGAATCACATCACATCACAGACTTCGGGGGTGGTGGGGGGGAGGTTGAATGCTGTCAACTGCCGCTGCTCAATATCCATGCAAGAAGGCGTAGAGTTGACAGGTTCGGGCAGAGGACCCTCCCCTGCTGCTGCAATAGAAGATCCTCCCGAAGAGGTAGCCTGATCAGATGATCGATGCTCAGTTGGAGAAGCTTGTGATACCAGACTCTAACTGCCCAGTCCGGAGCCACAAGAATGACTTGGGCCCAGTAGTCTCTCCTGAAGTTCTTGAGCACTCTTCACAGAAGTGGATTGGGTGAAAGGCCTACAGGAGGCCTGAACTTCACTCAAGACGAAAAGCATTGCAGAGTAGTGCCGCCTTGGAACTAAAGCAAACAAAAATTGATGACATTGCACCTTCTCATCGGAGGCAAACAGATCTAACCAAGGCTCTCCCCACTTCTGAAAGAGACCTTGCGCCACCTCCGGGTGAAGATGCCATTTGTAATCCGTTAGGCATCGACGACTGAGTTTGTCCATCCTGGTGTTCAGAAAACCTGCCAGGTGTTGAACCACCAGGGTATGCCCTGAGTGTGGGGCTCAGGGCCTCTTGACAAAGGGCCCAGGACACCACCCTGCTCTGTTTGTTGCAGTACCACATGGTGGTGGTGCTGTCTGTGAACTCCTGAACCAGATTTCACTTAATGAAAGGGAGAAAAACTTTCAATGCCAAGCGAATCACCCGGAGCTCCAGCAAGTTGATGAGTAGTCCAGATTCTGCCAGAGACCAGAGTCCTCTGATCTCCACCCCTCCCAGATGGCCGCTCCATCCCAAGAGTGATGCATCTGTCGCTACAGAGTGACCTTGTTGGGAAAGGGAGAGGGGTCTGCCTCTGACCCAATCGCGGTTGGTCAGCCACCACTGCAGATCCTGTGCAGTTCCCTCAGAGATCTGGACCATGTCGTAGAGATTCTCCTGATGCTGCAGCCACTGAAAGTTCAGATCTCACTGCATAGCTGAATATGGCATCTGGCATGTGTCACTAGGAGGATGCAGGAGGCCATGAGGCCCAGCAGCCTCAGAGTCAGTCTCACCGAGATCCAGGATAGAGGCTGAAACATCGGTATCATCACCTGAATATCCTGGACTCGCTGCTCAGGACGATAAGCCAGAAAGTGCACTGTGTACAGAACAGCTCATATTAGAGGGAGTTAGGTGTGGCTTTGGCACGTTGATAGTGAACCACACTGAAAGTAGGAGATTCGCCTTAGTCTGGAGGTGGGAGAGGACATTCTGGAGATTGCTCGCCTTCAACAGCCAGTCGTCACATAGGGGAAGACTGGCACCCATGATCTGCGCTGATGAGCTGACACCACCGCCATTACTGTTGGGGAAGCCTGAGGGGCGCTGGTAAGGCCAAAGGGGAGCACAGTGAACTGAAAGTGCTCGTGGCCTACCGTGAACCGCAGGCAGAGCCAATGGACAGGCAGGAAGGGAATGTGAAAAAAGGCATCCTGCAAGTCCAATGGTACCATCCTGTCTCCGAGGTCTCAGGGAGCCTAGACTCGAGCCAGAGTGAGCATTTAAACTTTTCCTTTTCAGAGGAAGTAGTTATAGAATAGGAAAAAGGCCCTTATCCTTTTTCAGGACCAGAAAGTAGCAGGAATAGTAACTCCATCCTACTCCTGGTTCCGAACCCTTTCTATTGCTCCCCTGGCCAAGAGAGTCCTAACTTCCTTATGAAGCAAGTTCAGGTGGTCCTCCATCAGCTGGTCATAAGTCGGCGGCATGGACGAAGGGGTAGTCTTGAAGGGAAGGGAGTAGCCCCTTCGGACTTTCTGAAAAACCCTCTTGTCCGATGTGACGTTTTGCCAGTGGTGGAGGTGATGGCTGATCCTGCCACCCACAATCTTGAATGGTTGGACTAAGAAATTTTAGAGGCAGCAGGGGAAGGAGTGAACTGATGGGACCTCTGGTTGCCTAACCCACAGGGTCGAACGGAGCCGTGCCCTCGGCTGCGTGGAGGATAGTGAACTTGCACGGTCTTATGGTAGGGCTATGCCTGGCGCAGCTGGAAGCCCCTTCTGTGGCCAGAATAGAGGCGAAAAGCAAAGTAGGATGGGTGGTAACAGAAAGGCCAAGGACCTGACAGTAGCCTGCGAGATCCAGGGCCATGTCTGCCTGGTCTCTAAAGAGACGGGTGCCATCAAACGGCATGTCCATAAGGAAAGCCTGGACGTTCCCAGAAAAGCTAGAATTTCAGAGCCAGGAGTGGCGTCGAACAGCCATTGTCAATGACACAGCTCTGCCCACAATGAATGGTGAACCTTGCTGCATCTCTCCCGCCTGATACTGCTTGGTAGAGAATAGCCTGGGCCTCCTCGGGGACCTGTGGCAGCACTTGCGCAAAAGGGGGTAGGGTGTTTGGTGAGGAATTTTGGGTTGCCTGGTGCAGGACGATGGCAGTGGGCAAGAGGATGTGGCCTAATGTCTAGAGCGGTCAACCTTGAAGCAGGGGAACTGGATTTGAGTCATGCAAGTGACGCTCAACATCCTGTGATTCTGGGCAAACCCCCGTGCGTTACAAAATGGATGTGTCTGTCTGTAACGCAACAGATGCTCATATAAGGTGCTCTGATACCTTCAGACCGAGTTTGTGCTATATAAAACTTTTTTTTTCAAACTGTTCTATTTGGGTGACTGTCCTATTCACAGGAGCCCCTGTGCTGGTCTTGGACCAGGTTCCACATAATGAAAGATGGGCCTGAGTACCTGATTATTGTATATTATGCGTGTATTTGCCTGGTGCCGCGTCGGGAATCTATTCAAAGTGTCCAATTATCTGTGAAGCGCAAAGAAATTGGTTTAATGTAAATCTAGTTAGTACGTAAAAAGTGTGCTGGGTGGTCTAGCAGAAAAGCAAGGTACCTGATGAGGTTCAGGGTTCCAATAGGTTAAGCGGTCCGTATGTGGTCTAGGAACCTTTTCGCGGAGAGACTGCATGTAAATTGTATGGAGTTGAAAGTCAACACTTCCGGGAAAGTGTGGAAATCACCCATGGCGAGGTGCGGTTACCATATTGGGTGTAAAAACATGGTATACATTATATGGAGAGTGGCACAAAGAGTATTAAGGTGAAAACGAAAGTGCCCCCGTTAAGGATCTCCTCATAAAGTGCACAGGCAGTTTTATGTTGTAGTATAACCTTATCAAGTGCAGGATAAACTCTGAAATTGTTATACGAGGACAACTATATATGCCCTGTTGTAGTTAGGAAAGTTGTGGGCAGTTGCCATATTCCGTAAAAGCAAGGGAGCAGCTCTAGACCGCTGAGCCCCCATAAGTTGAGATGGGACATGGCCGAAAAATTTTCCCATGGGCTAATTATAGCCCACAGAACAATTGATGAGAAAGTAGTGCTCGTGGTGGTAGGGCTAATCATAGGTTTTTATTTGGAGGGTGCTGAGGGTAAAGGTAACCTACGAAAGCATTTAACTAAGCAGGAATCCATACCCTGTTGTGAAGAACCCACAGTGTGGGATTGATCGGGAAAAACCCAGGCGATGGTGAGGGATGCTCATAACAGCAAATAAGGAATCGTAAGAAAATGACTAATCAAATAGACACTTGTGAATATATTGCTACGTTAGCTATGGGATCAGAGTGGGCAAACATGATCATGGTCTGGAAAAGATCAATAAAAGAAACCGGGGGGCAGATTTACAAGAAAGTGACTCAGTGCATTCCGCAAGCCATTTGGCTGCGCTGCACTAAGTCACTTTCAGAGCACAGGAATGCAACGTATTTACAATGATATGTCGTATTCCTGTGATCTCCACTGTGCTGGCGCACAAACAGCTGCCATGCGCCGGCGCAGGATCCCATGCTGCAAGGATGCCTGGGTCATGGGGAGATTGTTTTCCTGCAGGAAGGAGCACCTTCCTGCACGAAAACAATCACTACAGGCATTTTCCTCTTTCAGTGCGTGCTGTAGAATGCAGCACGCATTGAAAGAGGAAAAAACAAGGAGAAATGAAAACATTTCTCCTCGTTGCGCCTCCCTTGGAGACGTGTAGCATTCACACGCATTTCCAGATTTACGATTCCTTTTTTTTTTTATATATTTTTATTAAACAGGCTGACAGAAGAAACACATATTAATACATACATCTGTTAACATCTATGATCAAGAAAATTATAATATATTCTCAGCGCTAAACAGCAATACTAAGCTGTAAATACGGGAGGGGACAGAGAGAAAAAAAAAAAAAAAAGGGGGAAGGTAAATTAAGAAGATAATAGAGCCCGTCTCATCCTATAAATGTTCCCCAATTTTTTTCATGTTTGCTCGTGGATCGGCTCCCTCTTAGCCTAGCTAAAGCTGACTCCATGGTGTAGATCTCAGTAACCAACGCCCACCAGTCCCAAACCGTGGGTGGATCAGTGCGAATCCAGGCTCTTGCCACAGTTAATTTAGCGCATGATTTACGATTCCTCGTAAATCTGGAAATGTGTCTGGTTCCATGGGTGTTGCGTGGGAACACCCACAGCAACAGCCGTGGAATGCCCCTTTCACGCAGAGTACTGCGTGTAAAGGGGCCATATTTACAAGGACAGGAAAAGCCACACAGGGTGGCTTTTCCTCTCCTTGTAAATATGGAGCAGGGAAATACACCACCAGTACGTCACAAAAAGTGACGTACTAGTGGCGCAGGGGACTTGTAAATCTGTCCCTGGGGGTTTACTAGAGGAGCTGTGGTGGGCGGATCAGTTAATGGTTGTCAATAGTGTATCGGGAACAAAGGGTAGCGTTCCCAAAATAAGTAGATTCAGCCAGGAAGATGATATCCAGATCAGACAGTGATCCACAGTAGTGTGGGACAGGGGCAAATCAGCGACTAAAGGAAATTTGTACAATAAGCGAGCAATCGCAGAAAGAGTGGCGAAATGGCAAATTATCTCAATGGAAAGTCACACATGGTGGTCCACGGTATCAGAAGGGAAGGTCGTCACAGTCTAATACACTCGATAACAAACCGAGTGTTGCATGGGAGAAACCTTCACCATAATGTGATTACTATACATCGTTGCAGTCACAACATAGGTACAGATGACTGTGTTGTGGTGCGGTGGATGTTCTAGTCCTCATACAGTCAGTATTGCATCTCTGGGTCTTTGTTAAGACCATATTTGACTGTTTTTATTTCAGATTAAGTTCACTCTCCTCTCTGCGTAGCTTGAGTTCAAAATTACCCTCATGTTGATTTCTATGTACACTCTTGACACATATAAAGGAAAAGGTTTTCTGATGTGGATGCGAGGTGTGAAATGTTCCGTTAGTGGGTAGCTCGTTGTTAATGTTTCAATAGTGTTCTTGTATTCGGGTATGTAGAGGCCTTATGATGCTGCCTATGTATGGTTGATTGCTTGGGTAGGAAAGTGATATAACTCATAAATTTACTGTTGACGTCAATCCATTCGGAGAGTTTAGCAGTTTGTCCAGCGTTCACCGTGACATCTAGGATTTTGTTAAGCCCCAATTTGCAGATGCTGCAATAATGGCACATGTGGAAACCCACAGGCCTGTCAAGAAATGTACTTTAGGTGTCTCTTTTGTCTACAAATTCCAATTTGAACAATATCTGTTTGAGGTTTGGGGTCTGGCGAAAATCAATAGCAGGATATTTTTTCATGTTTGAGAGATACAAGGATTGTTTTTGAGGAGAGGCTGCTGTTGTTTCAATTTTGATCTTATTTTGTGTTGTTCATTGTGATAGTCTGTGATTAAACGCAGGGGCGCAATGTTGTCCTCAGTGGGATACAGTTGAAGAGTTTCTGATCTGCTTATTTTCGAGACCTCGTTCAAGGTTTTCTTTAGGTACTGATGTTCATATCCCCTATTTTTGCAAGCGAGTCCTTTCTGTCGAAATGTGATCTCCTCACTACAGTTACAGTTTATCCTCAAAAGTTCACCTTTTGGCATGTTTTGTATGCTATGTTTTGGATGACAGCTGTCAAAATGAAGGATAGAACAGTTGTTTCTTTCCTGAGAACTGTAGTTTGGATCTAATTATTGTGTATGTTAAGTGTTAAATTCAGGAAGTTAATTTCTGTTTTAGAGAACTGGTTTTGGTGTGCCAAGGGTTGTCATCTAGTTTGCTGAGAAACATCTTGAGTAAATCCATGTCTATTGCCAATGTAATTCCCCCAGACATTTATGTGTGGTGTGCATTCCGAGAACCGTTCATCCTAGAGCCAGAGGGGCATATTTACAATAACTAGCGCATCCCTGCATATCAGCAGGGATGCGCCAGTTATTGTGCGCCACAGCTCTGCTACCATGGATGCGGCGCATTTACAATGCGGTGCACCATGGGGCAAAAACGGCACAGATGCGTCACGCATCTGTGCCGTAAAAGTGGCGCAGGGTTTTGACGCAGCATGGGTCTAAAAGTGACTGAGTGAAATCTTGTAGATTTCACTCAGCCACTTTTAGGAGGCGTTCCTGCGCCGGAACGCCCCACCTTGCGCAGGAACGCCTACATGTGGCGCAGGGCTTTACAACGTGACGCATCTCCCAGATGCGTCACGTTGCAAGTACCCCGCAACATGGCGCAGGGTTTGCGCCGCCGCTGCGTCACAAAAGTGAGGCAATGGCGGCGTAAATGAGGCGCATCGGGCTTGTAAATCTGCCCCAGAATCTTTCTACATAGCCCATAAATATACGGCATACGAGTGCAAAATTTTCACCCATCACGGTCACGCATAGTTGGCTGTGGTATTGTTTGATGAAGCTGAAGACATTCTCTGTCAAGCAGAGAGTGAGCATTTCCAGAATCATTTGATTTGATTCAAGGAAAATAGCGGGTCTGGTTCCAAAGTACGCCTGATGGCAACGATACCATCTCTGACTTCGATTGAAGTGAACAGGCTGAAGATGTTGATGGTGACCAGAATGAGATATGGTTCCCATCGTAAGTCCTGCAGTTTGGAGAGAATATCTTTGCTGTCCTGGATGAATGAAGGGAGATCTTTCGTGAAGTGTTGTAAATGCTAGTTGAAGTATTTGCCCAATCTGGAACATACTGACATTATGCCAGCGATTATTGGTCTTCCTTGTGGTGGAATCCCTCCTTTATGTATTTTTTCTTCTCGTCATCACTAAGCCGATCTCGTGTATGCCAGTCATCCAGAAGGGTCTTAATCTGGGTCTGTATTTCCAGGTTAAGGAGCTGGTAACATTGTCCATCTGATAGTTGTCGTCTGGCTTCTAGTAGGTAATCATCCACATGAAGTACAGCGACGTTGCCCCCATTGTCAGTGGTAGTTGGTGGCAGAATGGGATTTCATCCAAATGTTTGCTGTCTATGTAGTACCAGTTTCAATATCTTCGGAAGTATTGACCTTCAACCCCACATAATTTACATGCAGTCTCTCCATGAGGACACTCCTAGACGGCATACAGACCGCTAAGCCTATTAGAACCCTGGACTGCATCAGGTACCTTGCTTTTCGGCAAGACCATGCAACACAATTTTCACCTAGTACCTGGATTTACATTTAACCAGTTTCTTTGTGCTTTGCAGGTAACTGGACACTTTGAGTAGACGCCCCAACACGGCACCAGGTAAATACAAGCATCATATAAGTACATCAGGTAACCAGACCACCTTTCTCAATGTGATTCCTGATGTTTCCCTACTTTGCCTTTTATTTTTATTCATGTAACTACCAATGTTTGCATACTTTTAGACACATGAGCCATTTTGCAACCAGCCGATATTTCTTGGTTTGCTTTATTTACCATAAGACTCAGCAAGCACCGTCTCATGCATGGACACACAGTTCCTTTTACTAGGGCGCAAGGGTAGTTTCTAAGCCTCTTTTCCACAGGGTGTGTCTTTCCGACCTAGAATCCCTCCCTATATGCCATTTATGGGGCTTTTCGACACCATAGCATGGCTGCAATACTTTGGGTGCTTGTGTTTACCGACCCTTACACACCAATTAGTGTCTCATGGTGCCAACTTTCTTACTAATGACTTTTGGGACCAGGTTCTGATATATTCTAACTGTGGTTCTATCCTGCGAATTGCTCATAGAGGGTGTGCATACGTTATTCATGAGTTTTCCCGCTTTAGTTTCTCTTCCTAGCATTACATGAACCTGCATATCTGCAATCTACCCATGGATATCCGTATGTATACCTTTTATCTTTCTACGTGATTGCCCACATCCTAATATGTGCACCAATTTACCCCTACCATCCGTCAAATGCTGACCCATTCTATGCTTGTATTTGCCGTTCCCAATGAATATCACTGTCCTAACCCTTTACCTATGTCTGCATTGGTTCTTGTATTTAGGATATTGCAATGATGTGCATGCCCCTATTTGATTACATATTACCACATCCTTCTACAGGTTAACTATACATATGACGGCTCTGTTGCCTAAATGTACTCTAACTTACTAATACTTGACAGCATTTGCTGGCTGATACAACATATGAAATTCACCATTTTTGAACGATTGTTACTCAACACAATGTATGTTTACTGGATCTTTTATTTTGGAATGACTGGGAAAAATACATACCTGCATAGTGGGTACTGTGGTCTCATCATGTTGTTTTTGGGGTTTGCTGCTTCTGGTGTCAAATCGCCTTGTGTTTTTGTACTTGAGGTACAATTTGTTTATGCACAGGATGTCTACATGCATTTAGGCCTATGAACACGGTTGTTGACGCATTTATATAGATATATGTGACGCTTGTTGACCACCACTCGAAGTACTTTTCAATTTTTTCTCTCATTTTTTTTTAGGTGAATTTCCACACTTTTATATTTACTTTTTTACACACTGGGGTGGATTACTGGTTATCTTTGTCCCCCAACTTTACACCTTGTCGGTTCTTTTTCATTTTGCACTGTTTCTCAACTATCAGCCTTGAGAAAGCCTCAGGCCTGCGTGCCAAGTAGGGTGCGAAACATGTGTTGGCTGTTTAAACAAAATTTGTGATTCTGACTGGACGAATAATATTGAATCAAACTGCGTCAAAAATCTGTGATTCTGACTTTAAGAATCACGTCCAATTAAAGGTTTACTTCAGAAAATAAAGGCTCTTGAAATACATTCTAAAATACTACCGACCTGTTTAATTGGAATGTACAGTTCATCTTGACAACAACTCAGATATCTCTTTGTCTTTACGCACCCATTTAAATTGGTATTTTTTGACAGAAGAAGGAGGAAAGGCTGATTGGACCTGCGTCCTTCAAGTCAAACACAGGTCAGTGAAGACCACAGATGAGTGAAGTGTATGTATTAATTGAATGGTATGTCAGAACCAGCCATCCTTGTCTGTGAGTGAGAAAACGTGCATGGTTTCAGTCGAACATGTATGAGCTCCCCCACAAGAACAAAGCTGCTTTACACTTTATACACAACATCGATCCTGATGTGTACTGTATCTTGTGAAAGATATTTGCACTACTGTCCCTTATACAGTGAATGGTTTGTGGAGAGATCGTGCACATCATCAGTGTTTGACGGAACTGTTTCATAGGTCTTTTGAAAAGTTTAATCTGTTTTATCTATTCAGTGACTGAGAAAGGGAGGGGATGTGGTCCGTCGACTAGACTGCCGACTTTGGTGCTGGAAACCAGGGTTCGAGCCTCGGGGTCGCGACCACATCCTGTGATTCTGGGCAAATCACTTAATCTCCCCGTGCCTGAATGTGTAATGTAAATACGGTGCTCGTGTAAAGCGCTCCAATACCTTTGGGCCGAGTTTGCGCTATATAAATATGCAACAAAAAAAAAGTTGGAGCTCCTGCTGGCTATGATGTACCTGTTGTCTTTAGTTACTGATTGGTGCGGATGGTTTTTTCACAATACAAATAACAAACCACTAGCTTTTTAATGTTGGCAAATTCTGCCTTTAAAATGGAAAAATATAATGAACAAAATCAGAGCATACATCTCATTGGGGAGGGATTAACCACAAATTGAGAAAACTTAGTTTATCAGTGTGGTATTTAGTCTAGGAATTGTCTGAAAAGGTGAGCCTTAAGCTGCTTTGAGCAGGTTGAGATTGGGGTCAGTTTTTTGTGGATGAGAGGCAGTAAGATCCAGGCTGCCTTGCTTGAATGGAGAATGATTGTTTCTGTGCTGTAGCTGATCTGAATTTAGGAACTGTACAGAAGGGTTTTCGGACTTACAAGGCCACTTGAACCATTGAAGATGATGGACGGATTGGCTAGGTTGGGGAGGTGGGATGGGAGTGTTTGGTGAATGGAACTATGCACGAAAGAGAACATTTTAAACGTGTTTCAGGCTGTGATGGCAAACCAATGGAGATTTCGAAGTACAGGAGCAATGTGGTCATGTCTATCTGCGAATGTGTACCAAAAGTGCAGCTGAGTTTAGAAAAGCTCTTTGCAGAGCAATGCATGTTTGTGGAGCCTACTCCTGCCTGATTAGGGGCAGAGGGTGGTGAGGTGTTCGGTTTGTTTTCACGTTATCAAGTGGAATTTGGTGTTTTTGGCCACACTTTTGGCCGATGGCATTAGTGTTGGTGATAAACACTGCAATTTCAAAGACTGCAATACATTAGAATTACATTTTCTCTTGAGGGATGATGTGAGGAACAGGCATTCTGCTTTCTGGGGGTTTATTTGCAGGAAGTTCTCATGCATCTATGTTTGTAGATGAGAAAGGCAAAGTCTTCAATCATTCTTTTTTTTCAAAAATATGGTTGGGTGTCACCTGCCTGCAACGCAACACCTCAGTTTTTTTTAGTATTATACTTATATGCTTCAGAGTTAGGCAGTAGCGGTCCGTGGAGCGAGTTCGGTGGGGCAGTGAGGCGGGCGGGGAAATGTAAACACAGGAATATGGATGAACGGAGGTAAGTACACATTTAAATAAATAAAACAAATTCCTTTGCGCGCGCTGCATCGCAAAATGCGATGCAGCGCACGCAACGAAATTCGTTTTATTTATTTAAATATGTACTTACCTCAGTTCATCCATATTCCGGTGTTTACATTTCCCCACCCTGTCCCTCCCCCGCCCCGCCTCACTGCCCCACCGAACTCCCTCCAGGGACCGCTACTGGAGTTAGGTGAAATAAAAGTCAGAACTAGAATCAATTGTGGAGGAATGCCACATAGCAATTTGATGGTGGTGGTGGAGGCATGGTCTCTGACTTTCACAATGGGGATCTGTTTGTCAGCAAGGATTTAAACCAGATAGGACCTTGTCTGAGAAGTCCATGCGGAGTTCAAAATTCCTCTCTGGTCTTCGATGATCAACTGTGTCAAAGGCAGCAAACAGATCAAGCAAGATTAGCATGCATGAGCCACTTATGTCTAGACTGTGGAATATATAATATAGTACAGTTTAGACCTGCAGTTTTGAAGCTGAAGCTTGGTCAAAATCCGAGCGGGTAGGCAATGGGTAAACACGGTGCACCTGGTAGTTCTTGTCTGGTGTCCTGTTCTATATATTGTGTGCATAGGTTTCAGGCATTATGCAATAAAGAAGGCAGATAATGATATGCAATGCCTGGATAGAGTTTGGAAGCAGCAAAGAATAATGTACAATTAGTAAAAGCAAGTATGTAGAGGTGTTTGTTGTGCCAGCATCAAGACTGTGATACAGTTCCTCAGTGGTTACCTGTTGAGAGCATTCTTCTAGGGCTTGTTATTATCCATTGGGTCATCTGTGGCACACCCATCCCCAATATTTTCAGATCAAATCGATACCTTAGTGTAGACAGATCATTTTTATCCTGTTCAGAGTACCTCACTTCCAGGCCAAGCACCTAGGTCAATCTCACTGAAGGTTTGTGTAGTGACCAGTGTATGCTATCTGCTGGCGCAGCTGTCAATCCAAACACAGATTTTCTCCTGAGATTATTCAAGAATGGTCTGATTTTTCACCAGTATAAACCAAAACCCCCTTGTGAATCAGCATGATACCTCGTGGGGTGACATGATTTCTTGCATCTCTTGGAACAGGGTTTTGGGACTTTCCAATTTTTCAAGACAACAAAATGACGACGCACAAACTAAATAACTGCACTACACTTCATTTGTAAAGAAGTGAAAAATCGTTTTTATTCATTGCAAATTGAACGTCAGCTTCTTGTAACAAATAACTTTTCAAGTCTTCGAAACACATTACTTGTAGTGTGTTTTAATTTACACAGACAGTGCATGCATCATCCGTCTCCCAACCACGATCATTGCCCGGTGTTCCAGGGCAGGCTGACAGGCAAGAGGATGAACATGTGACACATATGGGAAGCAAACCTAAGAGAGGCAGGCGAAAATAACGCCAGACAGGCTGCGAGAAAAGGAAAGTACAGGAGCTGTGAAGGATTACAGAGTGCATGTTTTTTAAAAGCGAAAGTCCAATGAATGAGAAACTAGCTGGTGGAAATTTTTGTTAAGACACAAATGTTAAGAAGTGTAAATAACTTTTTTCTTTAGTATTTCGTTTTTTAAAGTATTTTTTTCTGGGATTGGTCCTTGACAAAATCCGCGTATTATTCTGTTATCTTAAGGAGTTACACAAACGCCATGTAAGCAGTGCTGGAGTATTTTTTTTTTTAAACACTGGATAAAATCATTCTTAATACCCATCATGGAGACAAAACAGTAATCTAACGTATCTGATATGTGCACATCAAAACAACAGGGAAGGGTATCTGATTTGGGACTATATTATTCAAAGTGTATCTGCTCTCTTACAACACTATGATACTGAGCTGGAAACAGAACAGGCTTCCAATTTAGCTGCAGAAAAGTTGGCATGCACCTTATGCACCTATTGTCCTGTGTTGTATGATTATATGGAGCTTTCAATACACCTTTCAAGACCTAAAGCGTTTATCCCTTTCACTGTGATGCACAACGCATACACAGATCAGATGCTTGGGTGGTTGATGCAAACATCCTAAGTAAGAGCAGCTCTTGGGTCTTCGAAACAGGGGAGAGCTTAACGATTATGATTACAGAAGTCACCACAAATGCACCTGGTCTTAATTCGGTCTGTACCCTAAAACTAGCTTGTAGGAACAAGAACAAAAGCTGAAATGCCAACTGGCAAGGCAGAATTCAATGAAGGCCATGCATGTGTGCTATCCATGAGCAGATCCACTATAAATGACTAAGAAATGTGGAGAACGTCTCGATTGTTTGGGACTAGGTAGGATCTGCAAGGTCGTCTACCATCAACATTGTGAAAGTCCTCCACAGGCATGCTGAAGTTGCGGCAAGTAAAGAAAGGTATAAAATGTTGTCTATTTAGCAGAGCATAACCTTCACTTGGTAAATGACAGTATGTTGCCAATACTGATATAGTTCTTAACTTGCCGACACTTAGGGGTCAGAGACACAAGGAAAGCAGTTTTCAAGGGGTTCCTGCTGAAAAAATAGACCATATAAACTCAAACTCCAAAAACATAAACTCTAAACCATATACTTAAAAATACAGATTGCCAAAATCTAGAAGTTACATAAATATTTGCCAACACCACATCTTTCAACCTGTTTAAAACCGTACTCCATATATACTTGTAAATCTCCAGTTCTACTAAAATTTGGGGCACATACTTAACAGAAGAGGAATTCTGTGTATATTCAAGTTGTTCTGTCTTTATTGGAACATTGGAAAGTTGGGAGCTTCATTGAATACAATAAGAGTGCTCTGGGCATCTAATGGCTGGTAGAAGCCCGGAGCTCCAGTATTCCAATGTTGTCCTTCACACCTACTGCTGTGAACAAAGGCCTCACGGAGACCGAGGGGATTTAAATCCTCTCGAGCTTCGGGATGCCTTTGTTTTATTTGTTAGAACATTCTGCCCTCTAGTGCCTTAGAGCCCCACCAGCATTAAAGTCTTGCTCACTTGTTAAAGGCCTTCTACTTTGGCTCAGGCCTTTAGCGCTGGAGCGGGCCTTTAATGGCCGGTATAGCCTGTTACGGCAGCTATAAGGCTATAATAAGGCCCTCATTATGAGTCAGGGAGAGTGGGAATAACCACACAGAATTTTACTCCGCCTGATTATGAGTGGATACAATTTTCCATACCAGTTTTTCCAGGTGTGGGAGAACCAGACTGGATGTTTCCGACCGATCATTCCAGTTGGACAAATTGCATTAAACAGGCCTCATTTCCTATTCATTTTCTGTCAGAAATTCCCCTCCCCTGATGCACCCAACCTTACCCTCAGTCCAGCTGCTCGCAGCAGGTGGTAAATTAATGTGTTAAACTCCACAGAATTGGAAACTTTTTGTGATTTTACAACTTGAAAAATCTGTTTCATGCAGTAATTTCACATTCCATAGTCTAATTTGTAATTGGATGCTACAGAGGCGGATTTACTGTTACAGTAACAGTACATCTGCATACAAATTTACCATTCCCCCAATACTGTCCAACTCGTAATGAGGGCCTTAATTGGGGAAACGTCAGAAATGTTGTTTTTATAAATCGCTTCCTGATTCCCACTTTTAATTACATCAAGAAGCACATACTTTCTGTCACTTGCAAAACAAATGTGTTTATTGTTTCCTGAAAAAAAATAAAACTGAAAATCCAAATTTCTGTTTTCTTCAACTGGTGAAATTAGGACAGAGAAAATAGATCAGATAGCAGAAAAGGTATTACTGATCAATAAATCTCATTATCCCCCATTTCGACCCTGACAAGGGAGAAAGGCTGCAAATAATAAACATGGGGCAAAAACACAACATTGCGGTAACACTGAGCAGTTTTAATGCTACAAAAACACTTCGGACCCAGAAAGAAAGCTTAGACTTATGATATTATTCAACAACAGCCTTTGTATTAAGCCTAGGGATTCTCTGTCATTGCTTCTGTCTGAATAAATAGTTACTAAGTGCAAAAGCAAGTTTATTAGGAGAATCCGCCAAGCATTACCCATTTGATCTAAAAGTTGACTGATAGTAGAGGGATATGAACATCCAGGTTTTAAGCAGTTTACGAAAGGTTGTAAGGGATCTGCAGGCTCTCAATGTCTGCGGTAAGGAGTTCCAGAGGTTAGGTCCCAGATGGGAGACATCCTTTACATCGCATGCGATACATAGCATGCCATTACAATGCGGTTGTTACAACGACTGCGTTGTTACACAGCAAACCATTACAACGCAAGTTATTACAACAACTTGCTGTAGGGGGCAGGAGGTGTTGGATTTAAAATCCAACACCTTCACTACTGTTGCACAGACTGGAGTTAGAATAGTACATTACACTATTCCAACATCCATCGACCCCTAAAGCAAGTCGTTGCAATGACTTGCGTTGTCATGATATGCAATGACACAACGCGGTTGTTGTAACAACCGCGTTGTAATGGCATGCGATGTATCACATGCGAAGTAACAATGCATATTCTCCCAGACAGGCGAAATCCCAACTACCTTGACGGGTTTCCTTACCTCTCGGAACCAATGCCAAATCCTGAGAACTTGAGCAGCACGTGCATTTGGTTGCATACCAAGACACAAGGGGGCATATTTACAAGGGAACAAGGGAAGTGGCGAGAGTGAGGTGTTAGCCTACGTGGCTTATCATCTTACTCAGCCACTTCTGAAACTCCGGGCCGCACCATATTTACAAGAATATTGTGCAGCCCTGCGTTTCCCTCTGCTCTGGCGCTACTCTTAGCAGCCTAGCGCCAATGCAGGCACCCTTGCACCAGAGTGCAAGGGTGTCTGCATGCAGGGGAAGATTTCCCCTGCTGCTTAATGCAGCACACATAGAAGTTGCAAAACTGCAATTTAAATAAATGATTGTTTATGTGCAGGAAGTGGGGGGACCTTCCTGTACATAAACAATTCTTGGCCTTTTGCTGTTTTCATGTGTGCAGCACAACGCAGTACACATGAAAACAGCAAAAAACGAGGAGAAATGGAACCTTTCTCCTCATTGCGCCAGAGTAGGGCCAGATTTTCCCTGGTCTTAATTCTGGTGCTGCCTCCTATTTACGTCTCCCTTGTAAATAGGGGGCAGCTTCAGAATCAATCAACACCCATTGCCCTCCTTTTTCACGCTGAGCATAGCGTGAAAGCGGGCCTTATTTACAAAGCGGCAATTAGCCACGTTAAGTGGATTAACGCTGCCTTGTAAATAAGGCAAAGCCCCGATCGCCACAGAAACGTCGTAAAAAGCAACATTCCTGTGGCGATAGGGGCTTGAAAATAAGCCCCAAGATGTCTCTGATACATGGGCCCTGTTTTGAAGAGGCACTTATGCATCTAGCATAAGGCCTTGAACAATGTATAGTGATTTCAGCACTATTCCAAAAGTGACTTGAGGTGAGGGAAAGGACTGTTTGTTTTTTAATATCTTGCAAGAATCCTTTAAAATAACCAGGGCATCTGAAACTTTTCAAACTGGAGTTTTTTTAAATTTCATTCTGCATTCCTGGAGTTGGAGTGTTAAAGAATGGGAATTGGAGAGGTGGCTTGGAAGAGGTGTATCATGTTGTCTTCTGCGAGAGGCCGATTTTTGGTCCATGGTCCTGTTGCCAGTCACAACCAAAAAATATTCTATAATGGAGTAACTAGAATGGACTATCAAAACGAGATCGTTGCTGTAGCCTCTACTGAACCCATGAAACACTGGCAGAGATTAAGATGACCTGGAACCCACAAAGGAAAAGAAGGCCAAAAAACACCTGGTGTCAATGCCTCAAGGCTGTCTACAAGGAAATGGCTTACACATGGAGTCCGACTAAAGAAAAGCCCACAACAGACATGGCTGGAGAGTCCTGGTTGATGCCTACTACCCCTCCTGGGGTATGGGCCACAAGTAAGTAAAATGAGCAAAGGGGAGTAAGGCCTCAGTCAACCAATTCAAGAAAATGAATCCACTTAAATTCCATTGAGTTCCGAACCAAAGGTCGAACAGGTAGCTGGCTGAGCTGTTCTCAGTGGCAGAAAAACTTGCTTGGTGGAAGTGCACAAATATTAAGTGTGTAATACACATTGTGTGGCATTAGTGTAACAGGAAAGAATTCCAGACCTTGCCACAGAAAGGTAATTTCAAAATTATAAAACATTTAAAACACTTCGATCATAACGTGGCTTAATTTGGAATACAAGTCAAGCGGGGGAGGGGTAGAGAGCATCTAATGTTTGTTATTTTTTTTACTCCATTTTGTGAGGGGTTTTTAAGGGTTTGCTACTATATCTAACACAAGAGACATCAGAGTGGTCTTTCAATAATTTTGCCTCCACAGAATGTCCCAAACACTGATCAGTCAAAGACATGGTCTCCAAAGTTTAATGAAGTTCATGCAGATAAGAAGAGTTCATTTGAAAAAGTCCCCATGAATAATCATTGTTATAAGACAATCAGATATTAGGGGAAAGAACAGAGGAATGGAAATGTCTGTTTCACATTGAAATTTTAAGATTCAAATTCCGGTGAAACTAATGATTTCACAGGCAACCTCATTTTTTAAGAATGGCAAAACAATATTGAATTGCCGGACACAGATGCACCTTAGTAATCTTTTGTGTTACTGTAAATGCCATGAACATGTTCACTTTCAAAATAGGATAATAAGTCACAATGGAACACCCATGCACTCACAGCAAATGTTGGTCAATGGTGCAAAAAAAAAAAGGAACGCTAAGATCAAAATCAGAAAGAAGATCGCTCACAACATTTGAACAATCAAATCTATGAGGGTGACATTTTAAGCCATGGAAACATTATTTAAAAACGTGTTTTGCTTTTTAAGGTAGCTATGGAACATAAGTAGACAATATTTAGGCATAGTGCCCATACTGTCAGCTTAAGTGATGAAATGTAATTCAGACTAGACAACAACGCCCACAACAGCAAGGAACTATTTGGCATCGTCAAAGAACTCTCCAACCCCGACGCAGAAAACAACTCCATCCCTCCCTCACAGGACCTCTGCGACTCCCTTGCAGCCTTCTTCCACCACAAGATCACCGACATCTACAACAGCTTCACCACAACCAACACGAACCCACCACTGGAACCCGCCACCGACAACACCACCATCCTCACCTGGAATCCAACCACCACCGAGGAAACCACCCGCATCATGAACTCCATCCACTCAGGATCACCATCCGACCCCTGCCCGCACCACATCTTCAACAAAGCCGACAACATCATCGCACCCCACCTCCGAGACATCATCAACGCGTCTTTCACCACCGCCACCTTCCCGGAGAAATGGAAACACGCCGAACTCAACGCCCTCCTAAAGAAACCAACAGCAGACCCCACCGAACTCAAAAACTTCCGGCCCATCTCGCTCCTACCGTTCCCCGCCAAAGTGATTGAGAAAATCGTCAACGCTCAACTCACCACCGCCCTGGAAATCAACGACTCACTCGACCCCTCACAGTTCGGCTTCAGAGCTAACCACAGCACCGAGACCGCCCTCATCGCAGCCACGGACGACATCAGATCCCTGACCGACAAAGGAGAAACCGTGGCCCTCATACTCCTGGACCTCTCTGCAGCCTTCGACACGGTATGCCACCATACCCTGATACGTCGCCTCAGCAACGCCGGCATCAGAGGCAAGGCCTTGGAATGGATCATCTCCTTCCTCTCCGGAAGAACCCAGAGAGTCCGCCTCCCCCCCTTCAGATCCACAGCCACAGAGATCATCTGCGGCGTCCCCCAAGGATCCTCCCTCAGCCCCACCCTCTTCAACATCTACATGACCCCCCTGGCGAACATCGCACGAAAACACGGACTCGACCTCATATCCTACGCCGACACCCAGCTCATCTTATCCCTCACCAACAACCCCACCTCAGCTAGAACCAGACTACACGAAGGCATGAAGGAAGTAGCGAACTGGATGACAGACAGCCGGCTTAAACAGAAGACGGAGGTCCTCATACTCGGCCCTACACCCTCCGCCTGGGACGACTCCTGGTGGCCTCCCGCCCTGGGCAGCACTCCCCAACCCACGACCACGCACGCAACCTCGGCTTCATCCTGGACTCATCCCTCTCCATGACCAGACAGGTCAACTCGGTGACCTCGGCATGCTTCAACACCCTCCGCATGCTCCGCAAGATCTTCCGCTGGATCCCCACAGACACCAGGAAGACCGTCAACCACGCCCTCGTCACCAGTCGCTTGGACTATGGGAACACTCTGTACGTCGGCATCACCATCAAGCTGCAGAAAAAACTGCAACAAATCCAGAACGCTACCGCACGACTCATCCTGAACATACCCCGCCACCACCACATCTCCGGACACCTGAAGAAACTTCACTGGCTCCCAGTCAACAAGAGGATCACCTTCAGACTCCTCACCCACGCACACAAAGCCCTGCACAACCTCGGACCAAAACTCATCAACCACCGCGTCTCCTTCTACACTCCTCCGCGCACCCTACGCTCGACCGGACAAGCCCTGGCAGCCGTACCCCTCATCCGCAAAGCCACCGCCGGAGGAAGATCTTTCTCTTTTCTGGCAGCGAAGGCCTGGAACTCCCTTCCCAGCCACCCTCGCGCCATACAGGACCACCTCTCCTTCAGAAGGCAGCTCAAGACCTGGCTCTACGAGCACTGACCCCCCTCTCCCCCCCAGCGCCTTGAGACCCTTACGGGTGAGTAGCGCGCTTTATAAATGTAACTGATTGATTGATTGCTTAATGTAATACCTGCCCTTAAATCTCCACCTTCTTCACTTCCTTTCATATTGCTATGTTGCCTCTGATATCTCTAAGCAGGTTGTATAGTTTTAGCAATGAAGGAAGATATTTCCCTGGAAACAAATGAATGAACCCAAAAGGTGGAAAAGGAGAAAAGCAAACAGGGAATTGGAGGAATCTCAAGATTGGAAGCTGTGATTTAACAGTACTGAAATGCATGTGGAAATCTTCCTACCCCTTAATCACAAAATGTGGCAGCTGAACAGGAGACAATATCTCCGCCAATACTTTGAGAAAAAATGTTTTAATTAGCGAGAGAAATGCAGTGCTTCTCCTGTAAACTCCAGGTAATAACTGAACATCTGGCTCAATGTACCACTTGGTAGAAGCCTGTGTTAATGTCATCTAACAAAATGATACCAAAAATTTACATTTCAAAAGCAGCTCTGGGAATGAAGAGAGGTCTATGTCTAGATGAGACCTGCAAAGGCTCTTCCGACTTTGTTTTAGGTTTGACGTGTAATGGTCCTTCGGCCATTCATGGTAAACATATTGTATTCTACATGTACTTCAAGGGGCTTTGGTTCAGCCTTCTGCAGCCTCTTGCTTCTTTGACTCAGGGGCCCTCAGGCCTTGGCATGCAACATTGTCAATCAAAGTTTGAATCAACCCACAGGATTATTTTAGTCTCACATTTGAATTGGAAGTTTGAAAGTATCCCCCGCCCACTTTAAAATGAATGAGGGAGTATTTCTCATCTGAAAAGTACACACTGCGATCACACATTTAATTCTTTATTTAATCCAGGCATCATATGCACAAAACAACCCTTTTTAGGTCTCGCCTGACCCAGTGCATGCGCTGATCTGGCGAGACTTTTTGTGAGGGCTCAAAAAAATGCTACCACGTCCAGCCTAGAGCTACAGTGCATGTGCGCGGGCGCGCGCTTAGGAGCAGAGGCTGGCAAACCTCATCCTGCTCATTAAGCGCCCGCGATCACTTTCGCGGCGCACCTTTGATGTTCTCGTTCAAAGAACATCAAACATCAGAGAACATGTTGTGTTAATGCTTTGCTGCGCCCGTTTGACTTACAATGTGCTTTCTCTTGATGTTTGTGTTCCTTTATTTTGAGATGCTTTTAGTATTACTATTTTGTGACTTAAAGAACATTAAGGAAATGTTACTATGAAACTGGACAACGTTCACAGTGTTTATTTCTGATCGCAGCGGCTGATTCATTTCCGTTGCACCATTCAGGGAATCCTTTCGTTGGCGCTTTCATGAGAACATGATGAGGAAGCTGGAAACTTTTGGCACATTCTCTTTGAAAGCACAGCATGTTGGCGACTGGTTAATCGATTAGACCTATGTAGCGCTTTAGATCTCAAAGCGCTATGGCGGGTGCAGCAGTTACAACTCATGAAATATGGGGTGCAACTCACAAGGAGGGGGCAGGATTGAGTGCACATTGGCTGCAATCGAACTCTTAAGATGATGGGCTGTGTGTATCCATTATCAGCACTCACTCTTCGCTAAGTGATCTTGTTTGTTTTGTTGTTGTGGTAATGCTTTGCTGCGCCTGTTTGACTTACAACGTGCTTTCTCTTTCCACAAACTCGATGTTTGTGTTCCTTTATTTTGAGATGCTTTTAGTATTACTGTCACACACACAACCACACACACAACCACACACACACAAACACAACCACACACACACAAAACCACAACCACAAAACCCCACACACAACCCCACAAACACACATACAACCACACGCACAACCACACAACCCTACCCACACAACCACACACACAACCACACAAACAACCACACCCACACACAACCACACCCACAACCATACCCAACCGCACACACACAACCACACACACAACCACCACACACACAACCACACACACAACCACACCCAACCGCACACACACACAAGCACACACACACACACGCACAACCACACACACAACCGCAACCATACACACAACCACACCCAACCGCACACACACAACCACACACACAACCACACACACACACAACCATACACACACACAACCACACAAACAAAGAACCACACACACACAACCATACCTGCACACACACCCACACACACAACCGCAACCACACACACACACAACCACACCCAACCTTACATCCACACCCACAACTGCACCCACACACAACCACAACCACACACACAACCACAATCACACACAAAACCACACACACACAACCACACCAAGCATTGGCATAGCCAATAGGTCTCGCCTTTGGGACCTTATAAGTGTTTAGCCACGCAACAGTTGATGTGGTTGCACCAAGGATATTGTGCTGCATAACTAAATACTTAGAAGGTCCCAAAAGCGAGACATATTGGCTATGCCATTGCTTGTTTAAATTGTGTTGCACTGCAGGAGACATCTTTTGACTGTATTCAAGTGAGTGTCAAACCTACTAACTTTGCCAATGCTTGTTCTACTGATCAGCTGCATTGGTAAGACCTGTTGAAAAAACACACCTCTGTGCCACAGTCATATTGAGCTCATATATTATGATCATCTCCAATGGGGTTATTTTTGGGCCCTTTAGGGACAACACTACTGAACCACTGCCCAATGTGTCTCCAAAGTTCGGAGAACGTCATGTTTTTATGAGTAAAAATATTGTTTTCAGTGAGACTTTATTGTAGACTTTTGTTTAGAGAGGCATAAGTTAAAAGGCCAGAACAAGACACCTACAAGTTTCATAACCAAGTAGACAAGAGGAAAGACATCACAAAAGGTCTGGCTGCCCAATTGCATAACACTAAGATTCTTCCCAAAGATGCATACAGAATCTCAAATTTGGGTCGTTTGGCGGTAGAATGTATCCTTTTAATTTGATAACTTTTCCAGTAATTGCTTTATCTTCCCGGAATGTGTAACTAGAGAACTACCGGTCTGATGTACAAAGCCCTTTTGCAGCTGCAAACCCAAAGATTCACAAAATCACTGGGGTTGCAACTGCAAAACTGCTTTTTAGAATGTTCAAACCCCTTTTTACGAGTGGCAAAAGTCTTTCTGACTTGTGATAATGTACATATTGCAAACAAAGAGGATAAAACGGGTTTCTCCTGTCTATTTACAAGTTGCAGACTTCCATAAATGTGCCGCCCCAAACCACTGACCAATCACAGACCCCTGATGGGCTGGTAAAAGACTGGCAAAGTGGAATTTAACCGCGTTATTTAATGCAGTTCAGAAGGGCATGGCGATACCTTGTACTTGGCTGGGAGCTGAGATAGTTCCAATTTTTAAGAAGGGCTCACCTCTGCTCCCAGTTAACTACAGGCCTATCAGCCTTATAGATGTACCTCAGAAAATCTTTGCAAGGCTGATATTAGGTCGCCTTAGGGACTGGATGGAGGAGTTCTCCATTCTGAGCCCCTATCAGGCAGGGTTTAGGAAGAATGTTTCTACTATGGACCAAATCTTCCGCCTCACTATGCTATTTTGGAAAACTGTCAAAGTGGAGGGTGGTTCTCTGTACACTGTATTTGTGGTTATACGTGCGGCGTTTGATTTGGTTCCCAGATCAAAATTGTGGTCCGTTCTTCTACAATTGGGTATTCCCCCTCCTTTGTTGAATATGATAATTCGCCTGCACAAGGGGAATTTTGCGCAAGTCAGGTGTGGGAAAAATGGGGCCTTAACATCTAGATTTCCCGTTGTCAAGGGAGTCAGACAGGGCTGCTGCGTTTTGGCTCCAACCCTGTTCTGCCTCTACGTTAACTGAGCTTTTTCACATCTGAACAAGGTCATCAACAGCGATGCCCCCAAGCTTGCTGGCCATCGGGTCCCGGCGATCATGTTCACAGATGACACTTTACTACTCTCGAAGTCCCCGATGGGGTTGCAACGAGTGCTGGATGGCTTTGAGATATTTTGTCTGGAGCGGGGATTAGAAATCAATACTCTTAAAACTAAATATATGATTTTTAACCCACCAACCACAACACGGTCAAATCCGTGCATTGGGGGAACCACCCTGGAAAGGGTCCAGACCTTTGAGTATCTGGGGCTTACCCTAAATGAAACAATGACATGGGCTCCACATCAAATTAGGGCACAATTAAAATTAGTCCAAGCAGTCGGGGGGATTATAAAACTTTTTAACAGATCATGTGCAAAACCGACTGGCCCACCCCTTGAAATATACAAATTACAGGCAAGGGGAGGTCTGGTGTATGGAGGAGAACTCTGGGGCATTAATTGTCGACCAGAGATCACAGCTACAGAAAGCAAATTTATAAGACAACTGGTAGCCCTACCCTCCAGTACTCCCTTACTCCCATTGAGACTTGATTTGGGTCTTAGACCCATAGATGAAGTACTGGGTCTCAAACCTTTAATATTTTGGTGGAGGCTTTGGACTATTCCAGAGCTTGAGGACTATAGAAAAGAACTCATGGAAGTTTTGGGATTACCTAAAGCAGGGAAACATCCTTGGCTTAGGTATGTGAAGGAGGGACTGGGGCTACTAGGACTTTCACAGCTGTGGACAAAATCCTCAGGCAGCATGTTTTAGTGTCTCCCGAAAGCACTTGGCTAACTCTTATTATGAATTTAAACTTACTGTCTCTATTCAGAAATCTCAATCTTCTTTCTTAACACAAACTTTTTTAATGTATAAAGATTCTTACTATTTTGAGGATGCCTTAAGCGAGATTAGACCTTATTCTGCAAGGAAACTTTATCTGCAGTGGAGATACGGCACCTTACCTATAAGAGCTTTTACGAGTAAATGGTTGCCGTCTTCTCCCAAAAATTGCCCTGGTTGTGATGCAGAACAGGAAACTGACCTCCATATTCTATTCTTTTGTCCCGCCTATAAAAAGAGTAGGAAGTCTTGGATTGTTCCTGTCTGTAAAAACCTGGGGTTTACGCATTGTATGCATGCTTATCGTGTCCTTAAAAAAGACTTAACTACTGTAATAGTCTTTGCCATGTCATCATTTCTTGTAGCTATGTGGAGGAAAAGAAGAACCTGCGTTAATTTTGTCTGAAATTTATGTATTTAGCTTGCGTCATTGACGCTCAGAAATGGGCTTTTAAAAACTATAGTCCTTACGTAGGTACTCTCCAATGACTATTATTATTGGCATGTTTTACAAGTGCTGGCTATTTCTTGCTGATGTTATATTTGGTACACGCACCTTGTAGTTATCTTAAATTAATTTTATTGCTTCCTGGTGTTTCATTTATTGCATCAAACTATTGTATTTTTGTTAATTGTATGTACTTTTATGACTGCAGTCGAAATAAAGATTGAGAAGAGAAGGAAGCTGACGTCTTTGGACAGCTTCCCCATTGAGACTCGTGTCCGCGGCCGTCTTTCTAAACAGGATTTTTTTGGTTATGTGGTACCCGTCCCTTTAATTGACAAAAGCTGCGTGTGGGACTGCAAAAGCATCCCTAGCAGGTTTCCATCGATGCATTTTCAGTCAATCACAGACCGTCTCAAATTACAACCTGCATAATTATTATTCTTTGGGCAGGCCATTTTGCGACACTACCTATTAATAAATAGATGGCATCATCAAATTAGAGGCGGTCGCAAAAAGCGAGTGCACAATGCCCATTATGTACCACCTGTACTTCCATCAGGCCCTGTGAGCTAAGGGTCAGCTTCTAAGATGTATGAGGGCACATCCATCCCATCTGATTAGAGAGGCTGTCTCTGCCTCACTTCCTTCAGTTCTCATCTGCCTTCGTTAGGTTATAGCACTATACAAATAATGACAATTGGCTGATGTTGGTGGAGGCTGACTTGCACCAAAGCACCACTGTAGTTCGATGCGGGAGTGAAAAGTATTTACAATATTACCCCATACCTGAAAGTCTCATGGTTTCCTGCTCTGCAACACTTCAGTGATTTATAAGTTGGCATCACTGTTATACAGTTGATTAAACTTTCCTCAGCCTTATGCCAAATGTATCAATTGTCACAGCTAATATTCACAGACAATTCAAAAAGGATCTCTCCAAGGAGCTACTTCTAGTGTTAAGTAAGGTGAAAAAAAACCGTGTAACTCAAATGTGAAATCTATTGAAGGAACATAATTGTTAAATTGGTTGCTGACTGTCTTCACGTTGACGTAGTGCGATTTGGCAACCCTATTGTTTAAAAGTGTGAACTAATATTTTCATTTTGATTATCAAACATTTTTTGGGCCTGCATTACAGCAGACAGATATTACATTATTGGATGATTCTGGTTGGAGTATTTTTTAGGAGACTGGGACTTGACAGCATAGAGAAGTGGGCCTGTTTCCTCATTGTTGTCTTACTCATGATTTTGCTTGAAAATCAATATCATATGAAAGGGTCAATAGTTTTGTTCATTGAACGGCGTAGTTCAATGTTTTGAATTTGTTGGATACAATACTGCATCAAGGGGTAACTACTCCACAAAAATGCAGAAAGTTTGCGGTAGAAATGATTTCAGCAATTTATTATCCATTCAAATCCTGAAAAGGCTAAATCAGGGTTGGACCACAATTCCAAGGGGTGGATTTATCATGTTTTGGCACAACTTAGTGCAGCAACCAAGGCTGCAGCGCTGTGCCAAAGACTGAGATAAAAACAGCACCATATCTAATAACACAAAGCGCTGTCTTTGCCCCAGCACTGCTGCACTTAAGGCTGCCACGCGCTAATGCGCATGCCAGTTCACCACAGTGGAAGGATGTGTGCGTTCTAGCAAGCATAGTTTTAGAATTGGAAGAGGACCCTTTAGGCACACACGCTATGCCTAATACTTTTCCCACTTTGTATGTGAGTTGTACAGTGCAGCACATATGCAAAGCTGGAGAATGTGGAGACCTTTTAAAGTTGCTTCACTGTTACACTTGTCACGAGGAGGCACCCTGTTTTGCTCAAATCCATGTCTACAAATATATGTAGATCTGGATTTGCATCAAAACCCATATGTGGTTGCAGGGAGAAGCCCATGTACCATCCATTGTACATCCTCCAGTTACTGTAGGAAAGTTTCAAATGCCAATCATGATTTGTGTTGGAAAGTAAATCCCACCACAGCAATTTGAGCTGGGTCTGCACCACTTTTGTGGCACAAACCTGGCACAAAGTATAAGTAAATCTAAGCCAGAATTTGATAAGTAATTAACATTATGATTTTTGCCCTCATTTAGCAAGGCATTCTAAATGAGTTCCACGGTTCTCTACTATCTTAAAGTTGTTAGCATGCTACAATTTCTGTAAGGATGCATCAAGACAGGAGCCTTTATCAACCCATCTTCCAAGACTATGAATAGTCTCTAAGACACATATGAATACCTACGTTTGGAGGAGACTTCTTGGTGTTGCGTACATTGGGCCTGATTACGATCTTGGCGGACAGGGTTACTCATTCACAAACATGACGGATATCCCATCCGACAAATTACAATTCCATTCTCTCCTATGGAAATTGCAATACGGCGGACGGGATATTCTTCACGTTTGTGACGGCGTATCCCATCCGTTAAGATCATAATCAGGCCCATAGTCTTACAACTTTCGGAATCAATCACATTAACTCCTAATATCTTCGAAATGTAATCTTTACGTCTTCTGAAGCACAGCCTGAGGACGACGTCTGCTCCATTAGAGAATACCATTTTTAAGATGTTTCTTTGTGTATTTTGGTGAATACTCAAAGATCCCTTTTGTGACGAACAATCAAGAGAACTCTTCTGTTTTGAAGTTTAGTACTATGTATATTTAAACAGTACCTCTTGCATTAACAGCTGGGAGTGGGATGAGGGCTGAAAGTGCTGGAGCCCTAAGATCAAATAAAACAAGCAACTGTGCACCAGGGATGTCCACTTTTTTCAGGATCAAATGTCACCTTACATGAGATGCGACTGAATTTCATTCATAAGGCCCTTTGAGATGCATTTACACAGCAGCTACAATACAGTTTGACAACTCTATGGTAGAATAAGGGTAGAAGACCCTTTGTAATGTGTCTAACTTACATCATGAAAAAGCAAGCAAAATTGTGCTGAAAGGTGCTTTACGTTTCTAAAAGAGCCACACTGTATGGCAGTAAAAGAAGATGCTGTGGAAGTTTTCATTTTTTAACAATGCACATTCAAAAGATGACAAAAAAGCAGTAGGTCCTAATGACAGCCTCGTCCCCTTCTGTCTCTAAGATAGCCATCCTAGTTGTAGAATATTCACAAAGTGATGGGTGCAAAAGGTTCTAATTCAGCAACCCACTTAAAAGCAGCTTCTACAGATTTACATTGTGCAAGCTGTCGCCTATTGTACAAAGTTTTATATGCACTACGAGCTATAATGAAGACCTACAAGCCAAAATAGATACACTTAGATTTTAACATCCATTAACAAAGAGATACGTACATGTTTTACATTTCAGAAGCCTCACCAACAAAAGAATATCAGAAATAAAAATATCTTGCTGAAACCTGCCAATGCCCTCCCTCAATCAAGAACGAAATATGCATATGTCAAATTATTTTTCTTACAATTTTAAACCTGTTAACGAGAGTTTGTAAAGAAGCAGTATTATTTCCCACGCTCTTACACTACTCTCCACACCTGACCAAGTTCCATTTGCCATACATTTGGAAGGTTTGCAAGATTCCCAAATGGGCAAAATTGAGCAAATTAATTAACAGGCATCTACCACTAACATGCATTTCACTTAAGCCACATGGGAGGAGAGGGTGTGCGCCCTGGCCTCGGCCTGAACTTTAACTGCAGTTGTCTCCACCCTGGTGGTCTTAGGCTGCTTTTTAAACCACAAAACACTTCCTCGTTTACAATATTGCTTGAAATCAACAGAATATCTTTCCTTTGAAATTTCCTATGCAGTTCAAAGGTCAAGCATTTGGAGACTGCTCATAGAATCTCAGAGGTTGCGACAGCCTCCCCTATTTACATGAACAGAAAAGACCGCAGACAGCTCCTCACACTAATGACATCACATTAGGTGAGGGTGGTGGGCAAGCAACCGGCTTGTGGCCCTGTCTCTGGATGAAACTCAACCTTGAAATAGGACTACAGTAATCCAGGGTCTCCAGCTCCCTTCCCACCATACTTAAGTGTGTAACAGTTCAAGTGCTCTTTTAAACGACAATTGCGAGAGGTGTCTGGCTCGCATCAGCATCAGCCTCAGTCAATATGAGACCCTTGAGTCCCATGACCGCTCCATGGGCAGCTTCAGAAGCAGTCCTTTCACTGACTGAGAAGGCAAAGTTGAGATTTGCATACGATCATCAATGTGTTATTTCTGTTTCTGATATAATCAGTTAGTGGGCGAGATGATGGAATCAGGGTGGCCAAACAATGCTTTGTCCCTGAGTGGTAAGAAAGAGGTTAGCAGGGAAACAGTCATTGAAAATAACATGAAGCTCCAACATGTGCACATAACTCCTCAGCATCTTATTAAATGAGGTTAACCAAAGAGGGGCACTAGACTTCTGTAAGCATTTCATCTACCAAAGCAGCTCTTTGAAAGATGGGTGAATGTCCAAGATAGCATCATAAATGGATGGCCCTCTGTTCCAGCACACTGAAGAGAGATTAGCCATGAAGTCTGCATGAACCATCTTGACATCAGCTAGTGAGGGCTATGGAATTCCTGGCAATTTGGATCAAGCGGCACCTCTGATGAGAGTGGCAGTACTGTTCAATAATTGGGAGAAAATATATTTGAAAGAAGTTGAGTTTGTGCAGAGGGGAGGGGCAGGTAATCACTCCTTGCCCAATGAATCTTTGAAGCTTTGCCTCCGACTTAAGGAATGGAGTTTTCAAATGATGATCCTTTATGGTCTACAAGAGCAACAGCAGCGTAACGGCAGATACAATTATTGAGAAAAAGGTGTACGACACTGATGAGCATCCCAGGGTCGCTGCTGGCGCCAAACAACACATCCCAGGTGGGGAAAATTGTTGGTATTAAAAACAAATTTTGGTGCATGGGCCAGCGTGGATGTCCCCGAGACGTCCGAGGAGGTGACATGGGTGGGATGATGGCAGTCATGGAGAGGGGTTGGGAGAAAGGGAACAGGAAAGAATGAGGGAGTAGATGAAAGTGAACAAAGAGAAAAGGAAGAGAGAGAAATAGATAAACAGGAAAAATAAGTCATAAATATAGAAACAACATAAGACTCCAAGGTTAAATAGAATTAGTAAATTAAAATAACAAAAGTCAGCAAAGAGCAAGTACACTTAAGAGCAAAAAAAAGCAAGCCGAGAAGCGCAGCAACACAAGCAGCAGAAGCAGTTAAAGGAGAGAAATATGGGAGTTGGCGTGCAGATGGGGTTGTAGTTTTAAGGAGTTATATGGACAGGAGGCAGCGTTGACGTCGATAATGAATAAATGATTAGCTGGCATTTTGAAAGGCGACAGCAAGCTAATTAAACAAATGTCCTGTCTGTTGATTGTGCCTAAAAGAGCATAAAAAATACACTCCCATCCAAAGATAAAACAGCAATGTTATCCCAATACAATATTAAAAGAGGTATATCCTCTGCAAGTAACTTATGGTAGTTTGCATCTAGTTAAACCTGCTGCCCCCCCTCACCCATTGATAAGAAACTTCCCTCGCACTCATTTAGGACTATAAAAACACAGCCTCCATTTCGAATCATCCACTCCGCCCCGTTCATCATCACAGATTTCCTTCCAATTTCAATGCCTCGTTTGGAACCTCCACTCTCCTCACTGTAAGCCATACTGAAGACAAGTGGAGCAACAACACCACTGGATGCCTCATAATGGCACATGGTCATGAAATTATACATTGGGAAAAAATAGAATGTCCAGTGTGTGAAAAAAGGAAATATACACTTTTAAGCTCATTTATATTTTCTTATAGAAATTCAAGAGGTATTTTTTTTAAATAAAAAAATGATAGCTAAAGTATGAATGCACATCATCCTGTGTATGAATTATTTACAAATGCGTCTTAAGAGATTTGCAAAAAACCTTAAAGTTTCAAACATTTTGAGAGCATACTACAACATAAGTACTGATTTCTAATCACATCTGGGTGATTTGGAATACAAATGATGTTCTTTTGTTAACTTGATTGCTGTGAAGAGATGAAGTTACTTGGAATTCAAGTTATTCACATCACAGTGGTTCACTCTATGGATACTCAAATGTCTAACATCAGGCTGCTGGTAATTTTTTTAGCAATGTAACTTGAATACACAGGCAGAAGAAACGAGGCACTCTAAGAGTACAACATAAGGGTTTGGTGAGAGAATGGCAGAGAGCGGATATTATTAGGTTAAAGTTTAGAAACTTGGGTAACTAACAAAAACTTCTCCACTTCTTTAGTAATGCACATTTGACAATGCCATTGCCCAGCCCGTTTAAGAATTTGAATCTTCAAAATTCATGGGCGTGGTTGATTGAGATACATGGGCTTAATTAAAAACACTTCAGGAGAAATGGTTGGGTTAGCAAAGCTGGAACAGTCAACAAGATTGTAAAGTGTATTGTACTGTACGAGACCATTGGTGTAACACCCCACATCCTCGAGGAGGCTGCAGTGAGTTTCGATTTTCATTGGTGCCTTGGCACACTTTTGGAGGTGTGTGGTTGGAAAGGTGTTGGATGTAATCCATGTGAAAGATGCAGATTAGATGGAGCATGGTGCAGTGCATGTGGGTAAACTGTTGTACAGTGTGAAAGGATTGGCAGTTGAGTGAATCAACTTTGCAGCGTGTAAGGATCAAAGTGTGTTTGTTTTGATAGCGATGGGAAAAGTCAAGTCTATCATGAGTTACAAATGTATAGTTCTCATTCTGGCAAGCAATGAACTTCAGAGTCTGGCAGTGAAAGAGGTCAAGTCTGTAATAGTGGAGATACCGTCAATAATGGGGTAAGGCTTGAGCACAGAGACTTTGGTTGGCGTTGCACGTGAAGTTTTTGTTGATGCAAAAGTGGTCCAGTCATATTGACTGGCCAGTGAGCTATACAACCATTGCTTTAAAGGAGATCCTTATTGCTAGTGGGGAGTAGTAGAGGTAAAAAAGACCATGCGTGCTATGGGTTAGCACTAGCAGGCTGATGGGATGACTGGTGGTTGTCTGAAATCTCTATAGTTTCCACATATTTACTATGGGTGCTTCTAGGTAAAGTCCATTGTTGTAGTAAAGGTGGGAGAACACTAGGCACATCGTAGCTTGGACCTTTTCAGCAAATGCTAACTATGGGAAAATTCAAGTGGAAGCTTTATGGGGTCCCTGAAAGACTTGTGGTAATAGGGAAAGTGCAGCTAAGTAAAATCAGGAGGGTCCTATTTCCGTAATCAAAATGGTTGAAAGGTGATCTTTCAGCCAGATGCTACACGTCAGAATCTCCCTATTCAAGGTGTTGAGCTTCAGGAATTGGTTAGAAAACATGCAGTATTCAACTACGAATTTCTGAAAGGTACATAAATCAAGGTTGGATCAACTATTTAAAATTTTAAAGATGCGCATGGCACCCCTATAGTTACAGTAGCTGAGATTAAAGAAGCATATGTGGAAAACAAGGAAAGAAGAGGGAAGAGAAAAAAGAAAACGAAGTACCAGAAACAAGAGAAAGTGTGACGGGAAGGAAGTGAAGTCAGGAAAGGGGGAGGGTTGGGCGTTGAGGCCCCGGCCCTAGATGAACCACAACCGGATGGGCTCGTTCTACGTACAGTCATCGATGGACAAGTCAGGGTGTCAGCCAGGTGTACGGGATGGGCATGTGTGCATCCTTCCAAGGACAAGCAGGCATCATCCTAGAGAAACGGTGCCCATGTGTGGAGGAAAGCCTCAGCTCGGGCCTGGAGGCTCATCGTGGGAGGGAGATGTGGAGGAACGCCAGAGACGCAGGATGCATATCTTAGCTGTGGCCATCGCCGTGTGCAGGACACAGCCCTGGAGTCAGGAAAGATCGGGAGAATCTGCGAGGTCATGCAGAAAGAGCAAAGGATGAGAAAGAAGGATCTTGACCAGCAGGGCCGCACTTAGCGTGCTGCCAACCGCCTCCCAGAATGGGCTGATCGAGGGATAGTCACAAATGATTTGCATCAGGTCGCAGTGCTCATGGGGGCTGCGCCAACAAGTGGCAGAGTAACAATTCCGCTGCCGCAATTTCACGGGGTTCCAGTGCTATTCGTGCAAGGATTTAAACAGGCAGAATTTCAAACACACCTCCTTTGTCCCATGGTCAAGCGCTTCCAGGACAGCCCAATCCTCAGGCTTGTAGGCCTTTGCAATCTGCCTTCCCACGGAGGCTACTGAGAAGAGGTAGGAAGAAGAGGTGTAGGTTTAAGACGTTTTAGAAGCCAGAAGTAACAGCCCGGAACCGGCTCCACGTCCAGAGGTAGCAGAACACAGGAGAGGATTGTAGGACCCAGGGACATGCGCCTAAGCGGCGAATGAGGCAATGCCGAAGCTGAAGGTTTCTCAGCGAGTGGGGTGGGAGACCAAATTCATTGCATAATGTTGTGAAGGGTTGGCTGCTCAATTTATCTGGTGGAGAATGTTGAAACCCGCTGAACGCCAGGGCTCCCAGTCCAGTATCTCTCTACCTCTGCGCAGACTAGTCTTGCCCCATGTTCAGGGAGGAAGGGGTCCCCCTCGAAAAGGCTGTTGGCTCACCGCCACAATTTAATCATAGCCTGCACCATCGAATTGACGGACCTCGGCATTGCTGCACAACCCTTGTAAAGGAGGCACAGTCCCTGCGGGCACCTCAGAAGTTTGCTTTCCATCAGCAACCACAGCGGCAGGACAGGGGTCCCAGGGAGCATGTAGGCAAGCTGGAAGAGGTGGAGGGTCAAAGCATAGTGCTCCACGAGGGAAGGCCCAACCCACCCTGCACGAGCAATGAGTTTGCCACTGGCCAGACGGAAGCGTGAAGTCCCCCAGACAAAAGACTGTATGGACCGATCCGCTGATCGCTGTAAGGAGGGGGGGTGGGGGGACCAACAGGGGCATCATGCCAAGGATATAGATACAACGTGGTAGTGTCACCATCCGCACCGCCTGGACACTTCATCACAGTGAGAGACCTAGATGGGACCACTTGTCGAAATCCATCTTCAAGTTGGATATCTGGGGGTCGAAATTTTCGATCACTAAGCGGTCCAGCCCTCTACTGATATAAACTCCTAGATAGCTGAGGCGAGAGGATTTGCACTAGAAAGGATAGTCTGCCACCGCGGCGCGGGTAGTCATGCGTGACTGGGGTAGCGCCTCGCTTTTGCCTAATTTACCTGGTAGACCCAAGAAAGCTGCGGAGTCTGGGAGGAAGTCCAGTAGGGAGTGTGGGAGGTCCGAGAGGGTTAGCAGAACATCATTTACATATAAATACACAATGGATGTCCTACTGGAGATGGGGATGCCAGTAGAGAGCGGAAATTAGCGAAGAGAAGCCACAAGTGGCTCCATGGCCAAAAGAAACAGCAGGGGTGACAACGAGCAACCCTCCCTGGTCCCCCTCAGAATTGGAAATGGATCCGATAGGAACCCTCCATAATTGACCTGTCCACTAGGTGAGTCTTAGAGCCAGCAAACTTTGGCTGTAAATACCTCTCCCAGTGTAAAACATTATAGGGTTGCGAAAAGATACCCCCACTCAATTCAGTCGAACACCTTCTAGGCTACCATTTTTCCCCCATATCTCCTACAACTCCAATTTCTGTAGACAGTGGTGAGGCACAGCAGAACACTGGTGGTGCCTAGGGGGGCTGCAACCATGCCTCACTCAGGGCAGATGATACATATGGCCTGACAAATGGAGATGGTCAAAGTAACCAACTGCAATGCAACGGCTGGACTTGAATGAGGGAGATAAGTAATACTTTGAAGGCCAATTTTTAAGGTCTCATTTTGCAAGCATTGGCTAACAAAATCTCTAACAAGGCTAAGCTGGGTAGCAGGTCGCTGTCTTACTCTTCTATTGCTTAACTTAGCTGATTTACAAATAAGCAGATTGACTCAAACATAAATGGGCACCCAAATGTTTCACTACCTTTTTGTTCCCAATCAACTCTTTTGAATTTAGTGGACTATACATCCAACACAAAAAAAGGATTGTGTTGTGCTTACTTATGCTTGTTTAAGGTTCCATATAGAACCTTTATGTATGATCATGGTGCTCTGTGGTGCATGTTCCAAGAAGAGTCAGTTGATGCCTCTCTGCTATGCTGAGAGGAGCGGTGGCTCGTTGTACCCACAAATAAAGGCAGTAAACTATAATACTGAGTCCTGTGGTGGAAATTCATCCCTTTGGATCACAACATTATTTTTGGCGACGACCGGGCGAGCCACCACAACATTGCGCTATTTTATTGGCATCTTATATATACAGCAAAGAGGGTGAAACCTGCCTGGAAATCACACCAAGAAAGTTTATCAGCATCTGAAATAAGAACGTACTCCTATCTGCTCCTAAAGAGAAGCTGGCTTTCACCTTCTCCAGCGGCTGACTGAGTTTCATCGAATTGGCATTTTATTGCGGTGAGGAGGTCAACGAGAGGGGCTGGTGTCTGTTCACAAGGGTGTGTTTCCTTGCTGGGAAAATCTTTCCTGTGTGGCTGTGACCCTATCTGGAGCTTTACACTGTTAACGACCGTTGGGAGTGTCTGTTCTTCGTGAGCTCTTCTCTCTTCAGCTGCCTGTATTAAGTGATGACGTATTAGAATCCGACAAGGGGATTCAGTAATTGACCAACGTTATCAGTCTCTGAGTTTCTGTGACCACCTACGTTCTGGAATCTCTTCCGGTGAAAGCTCCCCAGCGCTAAGGGCGTATGCGTCATTCACGTCTGCTTCATTCTTCAAGGATCACATGCAAGTGTCTTCAAGGTTCTCATGCGCATTTCCTGTAAGAAGGCACAGCTGAGTGGTACTTTGTCTGCAAACACATTATTGGTGACAGTTGCAGCGTTTTGATATTTCAGCTCACAGTTGTTTTGAAGAAATTAGTTGGGTATCCTGTCTTCAAATACGTTCTTTTTATATACAATTTTAAGATATTGTGGGGTTTCTTTTTTTTCCTTCCTGAAATGGAATGATGCATTTCTGATGTTTTCTCGACTGTAATGCACCGTTAATTGAGAACTCATGTTTTAATACCATTTCTTCATGCTCTGCCCTATGTTACGCTGCCATCTAGTGGGCAATTTTCCACATTTTAAGTCCACCACTGCTTGTATTGCTTGTTTCTTATTCTACATAGAGTACGATGTTTGATTAATGTAGTTCCCTGTTAAAAGGGATACTTAGGATTAGCATTCATTGACTTGGCAGTTGTTGCCTGTGAGTTACTGTTTATCTAATATTAACTAAGTTTATTATTAGTTATTTTACCTTCAAATATGCAATCTGTTAACCCTCCACCCCCACCCTGTGGTTTGATGCGTTTGAAACGTATATAGGGGCCATTGGCGCTTCACGATACAGGGCTGAAAGGAAAAAGTTTCTTCTTCTCAATTCTTTAGGGTTTGAAGGAAGGGAGGTTTTCAAACACCTTCCTGACATTGTGTTGGCGGAGGGAGAAGTGGTTGACGAATACCAAGAAGCAGCTAAGAAACTAGTAATCAAATTCGATGTGCAACCTAGTTAAGTTGTTTTGAGGCACACATTTTTTAAGCGTGCGCAACTTCAGAATGAGAATGTTGATACATATTTGAGTGCGTTGCGTAAACTGTGTGCTGAGTGTCAATTGGGAGAGTATCGTGACCAATTGATCACAGACCAGTTCATTGCACATTGTTATGACAAGCAAATTCAGCAAAAATTGCTTACAATGGGTAATCCCAGTCTTGAAGAGACCATTAAGGTGGCAAAACGTGTAGAATTGGCACAGAATTCGATTAAGGAGTTGAGTGTGAGTTCTACTTCAAAAGAAACGGTCAATGCTGTTGCCTCTGCCAATGCAATTAGCAGCACCTTACGAAAGGTCAAAGCAAATGAGAAAGGCATGTTTCAAAAGAAAAACATTTGTTACAGGTGTGGTTACCCTCCACATTGTACTGACAACAGATTCTGTCCCGGTAAGAATGCCAAATGTCACAAGTGTGGAAGAATTGAACACTTGGCAAAAGTCTGCCAATCTAGTCTAAACAAGGTTGAGAAAGTCAATTGTGTTGTGAAGAATAAACAAGTGTGTGATAGTGCCATTGTACAAGATTTTCAGGACATGATCTTCACTGTCAGAGATGATGATATTGTCACTGGTGACCCCTCTGAATGCGTGGATCCTTATGTTGATGTGTTAGTGGGCGATGTGTGATTAAAGTTGTTGGTGGACTCGGGAGCACGCATAACTATGATCACATACGAGCTCTTCAAGAAATCGTGGTGCAACTGAACACTTTTTCCCCCTGACAGAGCACCAGTATCATATGAGGGGCACAAAATAGAATTGGAAGGCTACATTGAGGATGTCTTAGAGTTTAAAGGAAGAAGGATTCAGGGTAAAATCTATGTTGCTGTTCGGGGCTTGAACATCCTTGGTTGGTATCACCAAGGCCTTTTTGGCATGGTGCTGAGACCTGGTACAAGTGAACAAGTCTTAGTTGTACAAGATATGCCTGAGTTTTTTTGTTTAGAACAAGAATTTCCAAAAGTGTTTTCTGACACTCTATGAAAAATTGCAGGTTTCAAGCACAGAATAAAGATTAAAGAGGATGCTGTGCCTGTGAAGCACAAGGTCAGATCAGTCCCTTTTAGCCTCAGGAGAGATCTCAAGTTAGAATTAGACAGATTGGAGAAATCGGGGATAATTGAGTCAGTGGAATCCAGTTTATGGTTAAGTCCATTGGTGGTCGCACGAAAACGGAATGGGGAGATCCGTTTGTGCATCGATCTGAGAAGCCTTAACAAAGAGATCTGGGTTGATGCCCATCCGCTTCCCAAAATTGGTGATTTGTTAGAGGAATTGAGAGATGCTCAATGGTTCTCCAAGTTTGATTTAGCATCTGCATACCATCAAATCATGTTGGAGGATGAATCACGTCATTATACTGCTTTTAATTCTCCTTTTGGATCTTTCCAATTTTGTAGGATGCCGTTTGGTCTTGCGTCCGCTGCTTCGGTGTTCCAAAGGGTCATGCAGTCAGTGCTACGAGATGTGAAAGGCATTGTCATCTTCCAAGATGATGTGCTCATTTTCGCAAAATATTTAGAGGAGCATGATAAGATTTTGAGGACTGTGCTTGGCACCTTTGAGGAAAAAGGAATTGTAGTAAAAATAACATAAGTGTGAGTTCTGGAAAAGGGAGATAGAGTTTATAGGACATCTAGTTTCTGCTGATGGTGCAAGTCCCAGACCTGGTTTGGTAAGAGCGGTGGTTGAATGTCCTTGCCCCAAAAATAAGGATGAGTTACGTTCTTTTTTGGGGTTGTGTGAGTTTTACTCACGCTTCATTCCTGATTATGCTAGCAAGATGAAGTTACTCTCCAATATGCTGAGGACGAATGTCTAATTTGTGTGGGATAGCAGTTGTCAGGAAACTTTTGAGCTGGTCAAATCCGAAATGGTAAATACAAAAACACTCAGAGCATACGACCCGGCACTTCCTTGTAATATTACCGTTGACGCTAGCAATTATGGTCTAGGGGCAGTGCTTACTCAATTTGTAGGTGTGAATGAGGTTACCATTAGTTACGCCTCTAGAGTTCTGAGAGCTCCTGAGTTGAACTATTCAGTGATAGAAAAGGTGCTTTTGGCATGTTATTGGGCATGTGAGAAATCCAGAACATACATTTGGGGCAGGAAGTTTGTCATTCAAACTGATCACAAACCCCTGTTATATATTCTGGGTGGAGAGCTTCTCAAGTATGCTACGCCTCGCATTGCACGTTTAACCACCAAACTCCTGCAGTATGATTTTACGGTAAAGCACATTCCAGGGAAGCAGAATGTAAGGGCTGACATGTTGTCTAGACTTCCCGTCAGTGGAGATGACACTACGGATGTGGAGGAAGACAAGGAGGATTGTTTCATTGCTGTTGTGGATGCTGTTGAAAACAAAGCTTGCAGCGAGACTGAATGGAAGGAGGCGCTGAGTCAATATTCCAGTCTTGCTAGAGTCAAAGAATATATTGTGAAAGGTTGGCCTAGGGAGAGATCTGTGTCCCCGGCTATCCAGCCATTTTGGAAAGTGGCTGAAGAGTTGTCCATTGAGGACGGAATAGTCATGAGAGATAGTAGATGTGTTCCCCCCATGAATATCCGTACTAAGTTGCACTTAATGGCCATCTGGGAGCGACCATGACAAAAAGGCGGGTCAGGCTGCATTATTGGTGGCCCTCCATGGACAAGGATATAGAGGAGAGGGTTAAGGCGTGTGTTGTTTGTAGTGGCGCTGAAAAGGGGATGAAAGTTGTTACTCCTCCCCTTTAGCCTATCCCTTTTCCCACAAAGCCATGGCTCAAGGTGGGTATTGATATGGTTGGCCCATTCAATTTTCTTCCTCACAACTTACGCTTTGCATTTGTCCTTATGGATTTCTATAGCAAGTGGCCTGAAGTTAAGTTTTGCTCCTCTCCCACAGCTGGTAATGCCATCCTTTTTCTCAAAGAGATTTTTATGAGGGAAGGATTCCGGAGAGGCCCTTGTTTCGGACAATGGGGTGCAGTTTGTCAATCAGGAAATGGGTGTGTCCTTGAGTTAATCTGGCGTGAAGCATCTTAGAAGCTCTGTTGGACACCCTCAAACCAATGGTTTGGTAGAGAGGATGAACAGAGTGGTGGTAGAATGTATCAAGTGGGCAAAGAGTCATAGTTATGATGTTAAAGGTGCGGTCAGGTCCATGCTGTGGTTTTACCGCACTACGCCACATTCACTTACTAAAGTCGCGCCTTTCATATCTCTTAAAGGAAGAGTTCCCACTTCTACCCTCTATCCTGCTTGGCTGTTAAGAACTGTTTCTGAGAAAGTGTTGTGTTGGGTTGACAATAATGCGCTGGAAACTCGAGTTAAATCTGCACAAAAGAAGATGTCTGATAGGTACAATCAAAAGAAATCTGTTAAGACTGTCAATGTGTCTCCTGGGGACATGGTCTGCATTAAAAGCACCAGCTTTGTTAAAAAAGGTGGTAGGTCCTTTGGTGAACCAGTCAGTGTAGAGAAGGTTTGTGGGGGTGCTGTCATGGTTCGTGGCGGACATTGGTGGAACCTAGCAAAAGTTGTTAGAGTTTGATCTGCAGGGGATAATTGCAATGGCACCAGTAGTTTTGAGCTTGCAGGAAATTCTCCTACTGATCCAGCCGTTGTATCCTCAGGAACTGACTCTAAAACCAATGTGACGTGCGAAGTACCAAGGAAGTCTAGTCGTGCTAGACGTCTTCCTTGGAAATTACGCTGATTTTGCGCTAGTGTCTCATTTTGCACAATGTTTATTCTGTGCTGATTGTAATGTATTAGATATTTTCCATTTATGTTTTATTCCATCCGTTTTCTTTTGGTTTCTCGTTTTTGGTTTCTCTTTACAGTTTTGCACTTAACGTTGTTTGTATTCCTGTAAAAAAAGAGGTAATATGTTGTGCTTACTTATGCTTGTTTAAGGTTCCATATAGAACCTTTATGTATTGTCATGGTAATCTGTGGTGCATGTTCCAAGAAGAGTCAGTTGGTGCCTCTCTGCTGTGCTGAGAGGAGCGGTGGCTCGTTGTACCCACAAATAAAGGCAGTAAACTATACTACTGAGTCCTGTGGTGGAAATCCATCCCTTTGGATCACAACAGATAGCATTGACAGTGGGGGTTCAATGGTGAGCACCAAAGCCTGAGACACATGAAAATGTCATACATTTTTTCCCAGAGCAAGAGCAAAATCTAAAAGTATATTATTTTAAACAAAGCGAACCACCTGACAAAGGAGATACTTTATAATGATCTTTCTTCTTTCGCTGCAGTGTAAAATCAATAAACATGTGCCCTTAGTTATCTGGTGTGTTTCATTCCATACCCACACTAACACCTCAGATAATTAGATCAGTGTAAGGTATACAAAGTAATGAAGTATAAATTATTTTCTAATTAATACAATGGATCACCACTAATCACCTTTTTCCATTTGTTGAATATATTTTAAAACCCAGGTCTCTATTTATGCATCAAATAGCTCTAATTTATAACACAAATGTAAGCAAGTGTTGCAGTAAACATTGCTGGTAAATGGAGAACTTCACAAATTTATCTTGTGGTTTCACAGAACCTGATCATCGACGGAAATCAGTCTGGTATGTCAAGGTAATTAGAGCCCTTTTTTGCCATCAGCATTTTTTACCACTAGTAGAAAATAACTCAGAAAACATCTCAAATGTATTGCCATTAACCATGCTACCGTTAGGTGCTCCTCATCTTTTCACTAAACACTCTAAATGCAGGTGTTATCCTTTGCAGTGATTGAATTACCTTTGCTATATATTATTACTATATTCAGAGGAATGCTGCAAGTGACTGCTCAGGTTTACACAGCTCCCTACTACTTGTGCTGGCTCTCTGCAAAATACCTTGAGACTGGTGCGTTTCTTATGCAAGAAAGCAATGATGCACTATGCATAAGCACCCCATAATGGTACGTTCTACATTTCCGCCAAACCTATAAAGGCCACACATATGTCCTTTCCTAAACAGGGTCTTAGCTGAAAGTAAGGAGGCATGAAGAGTAGATTTGAGCGGGCACAGGTGTTTCTTACTGGAATTAGGCTTTACCATTGTAGGAATGAATGACACATTCCATCTGTATGAAATTCAATTTCCATATTCGCTGCCTACACATTGATTTACCTCCGTGACTGTGGTAAAAATTGTCAAGGGGGGCAAACTAACAATAACCAACTGAAGGCACAATTCTCAAAGGCAGTACCAAGAAATTGCAACTAACCCAAGTCATCGGTTTTGCCCACTTGTGAGAGAAGCTAAAAACTTTTGCTAAATCACAACCATTTCTATTGCACATAACTGAATCATGACCAAGACACAACCAAACCTTGAAGAAACATTTTGCTCTGCTAAGAGTATAATGATGTCACAAATCTCTGGGACAGAAGTGGAGGAGAAAAGGATTGATGCTGTGGGAAATGTGCGCTAGAAAGGAAAAAGTACAGTGAAGGAATGCTTTCATACTAAAGACGTGGTTAGATCTTCAAAGGGTGGCGGAAGGGGTTAAGCAATCTAATGTTTGTTTCAGATGTGGGAATGTAGCTATTTTAAAGAGTGGCAAAAAGTGTCCCGCCAGGTAACACCACCTATAGAAATTGTAATAAGTTGGACCATTTTGCGAAAGTGTGCCAGAGCCAGGTGAAACAGTCAGATAAGGGGATTAATGTGGTAGCCAACTTAGTTGAAGAAGATTATAATGGTCAGTAAGGAAAATTACAGGAGGAACTCCAGGACATGGTTTTGGTTGTCGGTGAGGATGTACTGTGCACTGGCAATCCCTCTGATTGTGTAGACCCGTATGCTGATGTACTTATGGGGACCATAACTGTAAAACTGTTAGTTGATTCAGGAGGCAGAATAACGATGGTAACCCAAGATTTTTTCGATGACTTTAGGCCTGGGAGGACCCTAGAATTCCCAAATCGGGCACCAGTCTCTTGCGAAGGAAGACGCATCGAGCTATCAGATTATTTTGAAGCTGTGCTGGTCTTCAAAAATAGGAATATTTTCTATAAAATTAATTTGGCAATCAAAAGGTTGAGCATCTTCGGTTGGTTTCACCAAGGCCTGTTCAAAATGATTTTGAGACCTGGCACTATAGAACAGTGCCAGTAGTTGGAGAATGTTTGGTGGGCGAGATCACTGGCAGATTTCTTTCTGCATTCACTGACAAGCTGGGGCCATTAAGAGGTTTCACCACAGAAATTAAAGTTAAGGAAGGGTTAATACCAGTGAAGCATAAAATATGTAGTGTCCCTTTTTCAGGAAGTGAGGACCTCAAGAAGGAGATGATGAAGTTGTGTGACATTGGAATCATTGAACCCATCAAATCGTCCTTGTGGCGCTCTCTGCTCGTAGCAGCATGTAAAAGGAGTGGCGAGCTAAGGGTTTGCATAAACTTGCGTGGCCTTAACAAGGCGATTCGACTCACACTCACTTCCAAAAATCTCTGACATTTTAGCAGATGCAAAATGGTACATCAAATTAAGATTTAGCCTCAGTCTATCACCAGGTTGTGTTGGAACCTGATTTCAGGCATTACACAATTTTTGTGTATCTGATTGGCACTATCTAGTACTGCAGGATGCCGTTAGGGTTAGCCTCCGTGACACCAGTGTTCCAAAGGATAATGTTCCAATTGTTTTGAGACATAAATGGGTTGGTTCCATTTCAAGACAATGTGTCAATTTTTGCAGCAAATAAGGAGGAACATGAAAATATCCTTGATCAGTTATTGACCATTTTGCAGGAGAAAGGGGTTGCGCTTAAGATTGAAAAATATGAAATTTGTAAAAGTAGAGTTGAATATCTGGGTCACATTGTACTGGGTGAAGGAATTAAGCCAAGACAAGTTAATACAATTATTGATGCATTGCCACCTATAGTTAAGCCTAGTCTTAAATCATTTATGGGTATGTGCGAATTTTGTACCCGGTTCATTCCTGACTATGCACCGCAAATAAAACCATTAAGAGTAATTCTGAAGAAAAATGTGTCTTTTAGATGGAACACCTCATGCCAGGAATCTTATGAATGGATAAAGAAACAATTGGCTAGCTCCAAGATCATTAAACCTTTTGACCCGAGGCTCCAGTGCTGTTGGAAAAATGTGTAAAATGCGGCATTCATTTGGATGAATGTGATGCAAAAGTCAAGAGGAGTGTTTCTGAAGCAACGAGTATACAAAATAAATTGTTTGCCGAACGCAATCTGGTGAGTGAAGTTAAATTTTATGTTGGCGATATAGTACATATCAAGAAAAGAGCCTATGTCAAGAAGGGACGACAGAAGTTTAGTGACACTGTTGTGGTGGACAAAGCGTGTGGCAATGTGGTAAGAATCAATGTTTCTAACTGGTGGAACGTAGGAAGATTATTTGCTGTGGTAGCCAGCAGGCCACTGATGAGATCTGTGCAAATGAGGCTGGAAGTAAAATAGTGAGGGTTCCTCTTCCTTTGGAATGAGCACCGTGATCAGGGAAGGGGGGTGCAAATCTAATGTGTGCAAATCTGATAGGCAGGTTATTTCCAATTGAGCTGTCCCCAGGAAAAGCCGTCCCAGGCAAGTTACCCCTAGGTTCAGGAAATAGGTCGCTGGTTCATGATCTGTTTCCTCAAGTGGTTGCACTGTAATGGTTGCCGTTTTTAGGATGGCTTATCTACTCTCGATCCATCATATTGTTCGCCAGTTTGTTTGGCGTTCCCCAGTGTGATGAATTTACAGTTTTACAATGTAGTCTTTATGTTTGTTCTTATATATTATTATTTTTGTTGCTGCGATTTATTTGTTTCCCAAGGGGAAAAGTAATGTAGTGTTCAGTTCTTACTTATAGGTGGTAGAACGTGTGATGTTAGAATGCAGGTATGTAATTTGGAATGTTGGGGGTTCTGTGGCGGTTGCTGGGAAGCTGATGGTGCTGACACGACACGTCTTGTTGCAGATCTGTATTGAAATAAATTAGTGTCTGTTGCCTCATCGTCTTAGTTTTTCCTTCGTCACGAATGTGACAGACACACTAACAATAACCAACAGAAGGCAAAATTCTCAAAGGCAGTGCCAAGAAATAGCAACTTATCCAAGTCATAGGTTTTGCCCAAGTGTGAGAGAAGCTAAAACCTTTTGCTGTATAGCAAACATTTCTATTGGCACCTAATTAAATCATGAGCAAGACATGCAGTGTGTCAGGTTTTGTACTGAAATATTGAGGAAAAAATATTGAGAAACCAAAACACCAAGAACCAAAATACTGTGAAAGCTGGTATATATAGTTAAGTATAGGCTGGCTATAATTAACTTCACATTTATATACTATGATGATTTAACAATCTTCAAGAAATGTAGATGCAGAGTAGGGAATAGTAAATCTATACTTACCTATATGTATGTACCTTCTTGATATTTTAGTTCTCAATATTTAGGCCTCTATATTTTGTCCCCACTATAATTTTTCCTTAATATTTTTTAATAAAATGTACGTCAAAATCTGCAGACAATATCTTATGTTCACAAAAGGCTGTGGTTTACTTACTCATGCATAACCTAATTATACCTATGGTAAGTAAAAAAAAAAAAAAAAATTGATATTTCTAATTATTCTGTAATCCAATAGAAACATTTTTCTATGCATGCCACTCCTCACAGAAAACATCTTGCAAATTCTGAATTGTCAACTTAGGTTTAAGTAAAAAGAGCATCAGGTGCAGCAAATGCTTTTCAAGATTGTGTGAATGCTCCCAATGCACTTTTATGCAATTTGTATGCCTTATACGTCCACCTCCTTAAACGCACCCACTCCCTGCTCATAATTAAGTTAAGCAATAGTTGCATAAATTACACATAACTGAGACCTTTTTGAGTGTTTACATGTGTAAGGTAGATGTTACTCAATTTGCTGTAGGACTTCTGAATTCATCTAAAAGCAAGATCCAAGAAAAAGATCTCTGAAATTGACCTTATTCCTTTATCTGTGTGAACAGATAAACCCTGGTCCCTTCTGCTGGTAGCTGTCTGAGCAAACCAGTTCTGTAGATACAATACCGTTTTGCAAAACAGAAATAAAAACCAAGTGATCGCATTATTCCCCATTTTTGACCCAACGTGCAAACTGGGAGCAAAAATACCAGACACACACATCACCAATACAACTTGTGCCGGGAGTTGTTTTGTGGCTAAATGTATCAATGGATTCTACATTTATTTTGACATAAGATGGCTTAGAAGCACCAGTGCTTCTGGATATAACTCTAGGGAGAGAATTCTGAACACTGTGGCAAGCAAAATGAGAATTCTTTAATGTGGATTATGCTAATTGTACTGACAATCTGTATGATGGAAAGGGGTTTATTCTGAAGAACAACATGACAGTGTTTCAAAATCCACAGTAGAATCTAATTCTAATAACTGCTCATTTTAACTCCATCCTCTTGTTTGACTCACAATTCCCTGCCATCATTTGCTGGTAGGTACACAGCTACTGTTTTCCTTTCTATTGCTTCAGTCATTAAAGAGGATACATGAAAAGAAGATGCAGTAGTTGTAGAAGGACAGATTTTTCTATTGTTTCATAATTAATAAATGAAAAGGAGTTCCAATTTGGTAATAGTTAAGTTATACAGAATGGCTGTAGCTGAAAGAAGAACTCTGGAACCCCTTCCAATAAACGTTTTAGATTACCCTTAGATTCATGTGCACCACCACTGGTCTTAAGATGGTCTGCAAAGTTCACCTTAACCCCACACACACACATCTCTCTAGATACAAAATTTGACATGTTGGTGAATTGGGCATGTCTTAACAATGCCGTTCACAAAAAATAGTAAAGGTAGTCAGTCTGTCTCATTTCAGGAAGAAACGTTTGAGTATTGCTTCTAATACTGTGTATTAACTTTGTTTCTAGGTCGTCTGAAGGATTTACAATGGTTCCAAGAAAGACATAGAGCAGTATTATGTGATATTTAAATTACCTCACTCCTTATCATCTTAAAGGTACCCATAACATTCAATTCAGTAATGGAAATAAATCCATTTTGCCCTTGATTGCACTGTAACAAATAAAATATATGAGATCGGCGTTGTGCATGATTTCAAAAAGAAATCTATGTTAAGTGTTTGCTGAAGTTTTTTCTTTTTTAAAGAAATGCATCAGGCATCATTCGGTGTGGTCTCATGCTGCTAGACCCAAGAATGTTTGTGATATCACAGCCATGAATACAACCCAAACTTTGAACTAGGCGATGTGGATCATGTGTTATGCCGTGATGTGTTTGCGACCAGCTGAACAGCCCACTTGATGCGCCTTGCAACCAGAGCAAACTAAGCACCAGATGGGGAAACTCATTATGGCAATGGGTTCAAGCAAGCAAGTAGTTGGGGTGTTCTCAGGCACGTTAAGGAGGGTGCAGCACTGTTGCATTCAGTTAGAAGCAGACCAGAGATTAAAAAAGCTCTAAGCTACCTACCTGGGATGGCAGTCGGCTCAAAGAGGGTCTTGAAGATGAAGCGAGCTGGCTTGGATTTCCCTTGCAGGTTCTCTGCTATCACTGATACCTCATACTCTGCGTTCCATGCAAGAGATTTGAGCATGAAGTGGTTGCTGACTGATGGAACTTTAGCCTCTGGTGACCATTCAAGGGCATTTTTCTAGGAGGGAAGCGAATAAAGAGTAACAATGCCATGCAAACAAATACCGTAAGACTAACAATGCCATGCAAACAAATACTGTACTATTCACGGAAAGGCAGAATACTGTATACATTCAAGCACACAACATATGACACAGTGGCAACGAACTGCTGGCCTGATTCACAAAGGTAAACTTATACTTACGAGTAATATCTTTACAAGTGTAGAATCTCCGCACAGAAAAATGACTCCAGAATCGTAAAGATACTACCAGTAAATACTTTGTGAATAGCAAACAATCGTAAACTTTCACAAAAGTGTGAGATAACTTTGTGAATCAGACCCTAAGTGTTCACTGACTGACAACTTGTTGATGCTGCCAACCAACATTATTAGATTCACAATTAAAAGTAGAATATACAAAATTATGTGTTTTTTTCATTTACTATTGAAATAGGTGTATATATTTCAACTATTATAATTACAGTTCAAAGTTCTGCCAGTTGTTTTCTTCCAGAAGAAACAACAATTTAACACATATTTAAATATATTGTTACAGTATGCCTGTATAAAGTGTACACGTTCAAAAGCAATTGTCAGGATGGGATGGAGCAATTCATGCTTCAATCAAACAGAAACACCAGTGCTTCTAATATGGCTCCTGTCACAAACACATCCCAAAGGTTCACCACTTCCTTAGATATAGGGGAAAACTGCAAGACAAGTGATTATTCTAGATCTGTAAATTCATTCAACACATAGATTATGTCCATCCCAAGCCCACAGACCGGAGAAGCAGTGGCAAAGTATTTGGCAAAGCAATAGATACAGCCTTTATGAATTAAAAAAAAAGCATGCTGATGTGTCCGCACAAATGTACGGATACACGAATGACAGCCTAGCGTAGCGTAATAAAGTATCTGCGTGCATGCATCACATACGGAATAATATGTTTTCTCTCGTACCAAGATGGTGGATTTGGGGTGGTAAACAGAAAAAATGTATTTAAATATGTGTGAAAGCGCTTTGTAAAAACGGACTGGCACGACAGCAATAGAAAGGTTTTCACATACATTTGTGAAAGGAGTTTAGTGATGATGACAGGAAATTCTATAAGAGAGTTTCTAAGACAGAGACAAGACAGTCACCACTAAGAACACATTTTAGAACTTTGGACTTCCTTGTGATTATGGATAGTCAAGCACAAACTGCACAGTCTTATTTGAAAAATCTCTGGTTGACGGTGAACTGGCTGAGAGGATTCCAGAAGACGATATTTTATTCGAAGACAGAGATAAGATACACTGGCAAAGAAGCAGATATGGAAATATCTTAGGGTAGTCTTGACTAACCTTAACGATCGTCAACAGCAGCATGTTTTTTTATTTTTATTTTCAAAGAAATCTGGGAAACTATCCAAACATCTTAATTATTTGCGAATCACTGAGAGGCCAGTATTTTAGCCACATAATTATTAAGATCCTCCATTTGAATGTAATACCAGACTCTTGATCGTTGGAGCTTGAGGTGTGCCCATTGGAGTCATGTGGATGAACACGTGATGTCCAAATGACTCTTTATTTCTGTCAGATTAGGTAAAACACATCACAGTCATTTCGGCACCCACAGTCGCAGCATTTAAATGTATTAAGATCGAGAAGATGGTTGTGTCAAAGGCAGCCATAATAGCAGAACAAACCAGCATGAAGAATGAGCAGGTAAATAGTCTCTAACGGACAAGAGCCGATTCATTTCTAATTTGGTGCAGACTTTCAAATGAAAGGCATCTGCCACAGCAGGCTACTTCATTTGTGTCTGAATGAATTACGTATTGCATTTATATTGTGCTCACTACCAAACAGATGGGTCTCTAGGTGCAGTCTAAGTAAATCTCCCTAAAAGAGGTCTGTTATAAGTACTTTTCCGGTTAAACGAGGATGGGAGTCTCGAATTAAGATGAAAATAATCCCCAAGCACCAAATCCATAGATGTAAGAGCGTAGCTCCCTCTGGATTAAGCTTTATTGAGGGGTCTGAAAGTAGTCTTTAATTCAGACGTTGTAGCTCTCCTGTCAGCTAACATGAAGAGAGCCTGTTAGCTAGCTACAAGGGAGCCGATGAAAAAGTTACTTACCTTCGGCAACACTTTTTCTGGTAGAAACTCTAACCGCAGATTGCTGACCTTAGAATATTCTCCAGACAGGATCCAGAAAATACTGGGCAGTATCTCTGCGCAAGGATAGGTGGTGTTGTTGACTCTGCATCGACCTCGTCTATCCCAGATGAGATGTGCACAGTGCCTACATAGGCGCGGTCCAGGTGCTCTGACAGCAGTTTCATTTGTAACTTTTTCTACACCAAAATGAGCCACAACAGAAAGATGTTTCCTACAAGTGTGCAGGATGTAGTGGGATCTTCAAGTGAAGAGTCAAGTTAACAGAGGGGGAAGGATGGCACCGTCGGTGAGGAATCTACGTTTGGATACAGTTTCAAACAGAAAAACTATAGTTAAATAACTTGTTCTAATAGAGACTTCTAATTGCAGATTCCTCACCTTAGAAAAGATACAAAATCAATAGTCTTCCAGAGGTGGGTCTATGAACTGGCTCAAACTAGGAGATCCTGGAGGACTGAACTGGCAAAATGCTTGTCTCCACGGGCCTCACTGTCTGGACAATAGTGTTTTCAGAAAGCTGCTTCTCAGTTAGTGCGTAGCAGATCTTAATGCAAAATACAATCCATCTGTTTCTGCACCGCAGCCTTTTTTGGCTCCAACAAATCCAATCAGAGGCTGACGGTCCACCCGGTGTTCTTTTAGGAGATCAATGTAAAAGGACAATGCTCTTTTTGGATCCATATATTGGAGTTTCTCCTCCTCCTTGGAAGGATGAGATAGAGCGAAAATGTCGGCACTGTGATGTTCTAGTTGACAAGGCTGTAGTCACCACTTTCAGGAGAAAGGATGCACTAGTCCAAGAACCAATTTCTTTGGATAAAAGCTGGGGTACGGAGGGTTATCTTAAAGCACAAGTTACTACTTGTGTAATGATATATCTGTAAGAGACATTAGTTAGTGATAGAATCCTTACCTTAGAATATCCCCAGACTGGATCCGGAAAGTTTTGCTAGCAGTACCCCTGCGCGTCAGTAGGGGTGGCGTTGTGCGGCTCCGCGTCCGTCGCTGGCGTCGTAAGCGCCGAGATGACGTCACGGAGACTACTTAGGCGCCACCCAAGCTCGCTGACATCAGTTCTGTACACGACTTTCCGCGCCAGGAACGCAGAGCCATGCAAGAAACTGACCACTGGTGCCAAGAAACTAGGGCCCTGAAAGGGATGACCTTAACCCTAGAAATCAGTTCGCAGAACGGGGAAGATGGATGGGGTGGTAAGGAATCTATCACAAACTAATGTCTCTTACAGATATATCGTTACACAAGTAGTAACTTGTGCATCTCAAAGAGACACGTTAGTGATAGATTCCTTACCTTAGAATAGATACCCCAGCAATACCAATCCCGGTGGTGGGTCTGCGAATAGATTACACCAGAAAGTCACGGAGAACAGAACGGCCAAAGAAGCCGTCTCTCCGGGCCTGACTGTCAAGGCAGTAATGCTTGGTAAACGTGTGCAGCGAGCCCACATAGCTGCCTGACAAATGTCCTGCAAGGGGACGCCGCATGCCAAGGCAGTAGTGGCTGCTGTCGACCTGGTAGAATGGGCACGCAGGCTCCTTCTTAGCCAGTGAATAACAGGCTTTGATGCAGAGAACGACCCACCGAGAGATGGTCCGTTTGCGCACAGCCTGACCTTTTTTGGCGCCCACGTAGCCAACAAAGTGCTGGTCATCCACCCGAAACTGGCGTGTGCGCTGCAGGTAGAACGAGGCGGTAGTAAAGGGGGTGGTGATGGACGGAGCATCAGAACCAATCAAACACTCACACCCAGTCAACAGATACGGGTTTGATCCATCACCGTTCTTTAGCCCACTCTGCCACCCCAGTTCAGACATGGCCATATGCAAATCAGTCTGACCCTGTGCCTCATGGGAACAGTCCAGCCCGAACTGCCAAACCATGCCTTCCCTGGACCAGAAACAAGCTTCCTAGGACCGGTTTCTGGCATTTCAGCCGTCTTCAGCCAGGCTTGCTTGAATCCAGTGGCAAAGTGAGCAAGGGACTCACGTCTGAGCATACCCTGCCAACTTATGGCGAACAAAGAGGTACAAAAGGGGGTGGTGATGGACGGAGCATCAGAACCAATCAAACACTCACACCCAGTCAACAGATACGGGTTTGATCCATCACCGTTCTTTAGCCCACTCTGCCACCCCAGTTCAGACATGACCATATGCAAATCAGTCTGACCCTGTGCCTCATGGGAACAGTCCAGCCCGAACTGCCAAACCATGCCTTCCCTGGACCAGAAACAAGCTTCCTAGGACCGGTTTCTGGCATTTCAGCCGTCTTCAGCCAGGCTTGCTTGAATCCAGTGGCAAAGTGAGCAAGGGACTCACGTCTGAGCATACCCTGCCAACTTATGGCGAACAAAGCGGTACAAAAGGGGGTGGTGATGGACGGAGCATCAGAACCAATCAAACACTCACACCCAGTCAACAGATACGGGTTTGATCCATCACCGTTCTTTAGCCCACTCTGCAACCCCAGTTCAGACATGGCCATATGCAAATCAGTCTGACCCTGTGCCTCATGCGAACAGTCCAGCTCGAACTGCCAAACCATGCCTTTCCTGGATCATACCCAGATCTGTTGACTGGGTGTGAGTGTGCAAGCCCCCCTTGTCCTTCTTGGGGACCAGAAAGTAGTGGGAATAACAACCACTCCCTACTTCTGGCCCAGGAACACACTTGACGGCCCCCTTGGCCAAGAAAGCTGTGACTTCTTGCCGGAGAAGTGTCAAGTGTTCCCCCCACAGGCGGTGGAACTGAGGCGGCATGGCTGGAGGGGTGGACTGAAAGGGAAGGGTGTAACCCTTGCGGATGATCTGCAACACCCACTTGTCCGATGTGATAGCGTGCCAGTGGGAGAGATGATGGCAGACCCTGCCAAGCATGGATTAGGAAGGTTTGGAGGCAGAAGCAACAGGGGCGGAGGTGGACTGACCCCCCGCTGATTCCCAGACCCGCCCCTGCGGAAACCGCGTCCGCGCTGAGGCTGGTTCTGCACAGGCTTGCTGAAAGAACGTGCGTGGGCGCCCCTTCCGTGGCCACGAAAGGAACGAAACCCAGGAGTGGCCGGGGTTTCGTGGAGAGACCTAAGGACTTGGCCGTGGTCCACGAGTCCTTAAAACGCTCCAGTGTACTGTCGGCCTTATCGCCAAACAGGCGAGTGCCATCAAAGGGCATGTCCATGAGTGAGCTTTGGACATCTGGCGAGAACCTGGTAGATCTCACCCAGGAGTGGCGGCGAAGCGCCACAGTCGTAGAAATCGCTCTACCTAGTGAGTCTGCGGTGTCCAAACCACACAGAATGGCGAACTTAGCCGCATCCTTACCCTTGGCAACAGCTTGGGACAGCACAGCTTGGGCATCTTCAGGACACTGAGACAACACCTGTGAAACTGTATACCACACCGCGTGGGAATAGCGACCCAATAGGCATGCGGTGTTCACCGACCGCAGCCCCAAGCTGGCCGAATAGAACAACCGCTTATCAAACTGCTCCAGCTTCTTAGAGTCCTTATCGGGCAGAGCCGTGGGAAAGGCACTCTGTGACGTCAAGGCTTGGATGACCAAGCTCTCAGGCGAAAAGCGGGGTCACCAGGTGCCAGGCGATGACGCCTGGCGACATTCTTATCCACAGGGGCCCCTGTGGTTGGCCGCAACCAAGTGCCCAGCAAGACGTCAGTGAGGGTGTCGTTAAATGGTAGCAGGGGCTCCGACGAAGTGGACATTGTCTGGAGCACTTCAGTGAGATTAGTTTTGAGGGCCACCGTGGGGAGATCAAGGTTGAGAACCTCAGCTGCCCGACGGAGCACCATCGTGTAGGAGGCGCCCTACTCCATGGTAGGCGGGGGAGAGGCAAACCCCGGGTCAGAGGAGACGTCAAGGTACAGACCGCGGTGGCAGGGCAGGAGGCGGAGAAGGAACAAACGGCGTCGGGAACAGTGCCGGCCGGGGACGAGCCGGTGCCATGTCCCAATGCGGATCCCAGGTAGGAACAAAATGGTCCTGGAACGGTCCAAGGGCGGGACAAATGGCACCCACTGTGGAGCCAAGGGTGGCGCTGGGGCCGGCAGCGATGGACCTTGTGGCGCAGGATCCTGTGGCGCCGAAGCTGGATCCGCCGGCGGCACCACAACAGGATCCTGACATGGGACCGCGGGGCCCGAGGGCACGTCCGCGGGAGTCCGAGGCCTAAAAAGGCGGTCCATGGTAGCAAGAAATTCTTGCACCTGTGCGGGAGTCGCCGACGGACCCGGGTAAGGTGGGTATGCCGCGGGAATCTCTAGCTCCGAAGGAGCCGCGGGGGCAAAGCCCCTGTCCCCCTCATCTGCATCCGAGGACCGACGGGGAGACGTCGGAGAGCGGACACGCTTCTTCGGCTTCTTTTTGTGTCGTCTCTTACCCGAATCCGAGTGTGAAGACTTGGAGCCCGAGAAGCGATGATTGTGGCCCGCGAGCGTTCCCTGGAACGGCCCCTAGACCGGGAACAGCGCTGGGACAAGTGCCGGACCTCCAGCAGCTTTTGGTGCCGCTCCCTCAAGGCCTTCGGGACCATGGCCCAACAGTCTGGACAGGACCGTGAGTCGCGGTCGGTCTCCAGGCAGTAGAGGCAGACACCGTGGGGGTCCACCACCAACATAATGCGACGGCAGGCCCCATAAGACTTAAATCCAGGCATCCCTACGTGCACCAAGGAAACCAAAATTGTACAGGAGACAAAAGTCTCAAAAAGGGTAGTTAAAAAGTGACTAAGGTACGTGCTCTAAACGGATCTGCGCTTTCTGGCGCGGAAAAAGAAAGAACTGACGTCAGCGCGCATGGGTGGCGCCTAAGTAGTCTCTGTGATGTCATCTCGGCGCTTACGACGCCAGCAACGGACGCGGAGCCGCACGACGCCACCTACTGACGCGCAGGGGTACTGCTAGCAAAACTTTCCGGATCCAGTCTGACGCCTGGGGATATTCTAAGGTAAGGAATCTATCACTAACGTGTCTCTTTCAGATGCTTGCTGATACTCCAGGCAGATGTTATGGCCACTAAGAAGACTATATTAATAGTCAGAGGTCTTAGAGGATAGCTGAGTAGGGGTTCAAATGGCAAAAACATGAGGTAGGTCAAAACTAAATTAAGATTCCAACGAAAGGGGTAGGCAGGAACAAATGTTGTAAGCCCTTGACCGGTGACTTGAACAGGGAGGACTGACCCAACAACAGCAAAAAATACGAAATGGCAGAAATGTAACCTTTAACAGTGCCCTGAGCAAGGCCATGTTGGGTCTAGCTCTGCACAAACAACAGCAGCTCCAAGAAAGAGGCAGAAACTGGAGTAACTTGTAGTACAGAGCACAGAGCCACAAACTTGTACCAACGACAGACATATGCCAGAATGCCATCCCAGATCTTGTAGCCGACACTGCACGTTCTTGGCGGTGGTAAACAGATCGAGTAAAGGTTCTTCTCATTCTAGGAAAATACCTTGTGCCACCTCTGGATGCAGACACCATTCGGGGTCCTCAAGGCATCGATGGCTGCGTGGGTCTGCCCTTGCGCTCAGAGATCCCATCAGGTGTTGTACAATCAGGCAGATGTCCTGACATTACAGCCATGTCCAGAGGTGCAGGTCCTTCTGGAACAGGTTGCAAGACCCCAACCCGGTTGCAGTACTCAATGGCAGGGGTGTTGTCTGTGAATAACTGAACCAGCCACACTTTGAAGGATTTGGGAAAAAGGGGGTGGTGATGGACAGAGTTTCTGAATGATGCAGAATACTCTTACCAAGTCAAGAGATCATGGTTTTAATCCATCACCGTTTTTTAGCTCACTGCACCATCCCAGCTCGGAACCTGGCTACATGCAAATTAGTCTGTACCCGTCCCAGTGCATGATGGGAACAGGGCAAAGCAAACTACCAAGCCAATTCTTATACTGGGAAGGAAACAAGCTTCCGGGGACCGGTTTCTGGCATCACAGCCTTCGTCGGCCCGGCTTGCCTGAATCCTGATGGTGCAATGAGCAAGGGACTCACGTCTGAGCATACCCTCCCACACTAAGTGTGGATAAAATCGATTTGGGAAAAAGGGGGTGGTGATGGACAGAGTTTCTGAATGATGCAGAATACTCTTACCAAGTCAAGAGATCATGGTTTTAATCCATCACCGTTTTTTAGCTCACTGCACCATCCCAGCTCGGAACCTGGCTACATGCAAATTAGTCTGTACCCGTCCCAGTGCATGATGGGAACAGGGCAAAGCAAACTACCAAGCCAATTCTTATACTGGGAAGGAAACAAGCTTCCGGGGACCGGTTTCTGGCATCACAGCCTTCGTCGGCCCGGCTTGCCTGAATCCTGATGGTGCAATGAGCAAGGGACTCACGTCTGAGCATACTCTCCCACACTAAGTGTGGATAAAATCGATTTGGGAAAAAGGGGGTGGTGATGGACAGAGTTTCTGAATGATGCAGAATACTCTTACCAAGTCAAGAGATCATGGTTTTAATCCATCACCGTTTTTTAGCTCACTGCACCATCCCAGCTCGGAACCTGGCTACATGCAAATTAGTCTGTACCCGTCCCAGTGCATGATGGGAACAGGGCAAAGCAAACTACCAAGCCAATTCTTATACTGGGAAGGAAACAAGCTTCCGGGGACCGGTTTCTGGCATCACAGCCTTCGTCGGCCCGGCTTGCCTGAATCCTGATGGTGCAATGAGCAAGGGACTCACGTCTGAGCATACCCTCCCACACTAAGTGTGGATAAAATCGATTTGGGAAAAAGGGGGTGGTGATGGACAGAGTTTCTGAATGATGCAGAATACTCTTACCAAGTCAAGAGATCATGGTTTTAATCCATCACCGTTTTTTAGCTCACTGCACCATCCCAGCTCGGAACCTGGCTACATGCAAATTAGTCTGTACCCGTCCCAGTGCATGATGGGAACAGGGCAAAGCAAACTACCAAGCCAATTCTTATACTGGGAAGGAAACAAGCTTCCGGGGACCGGTTTCTGGCATCACAGCCTTCGTCGGCCCGGCTTGCCTGAATCCTGATGGTGCAATGAGCAAGGGACTCACGTCTGAGCATACCCTCCCACACTAAGTGTGGATAAAATCGATTTGGGAAAAAGGGGGTGGTGATGGACAGAGTTTCTGAATGATGCAGAATACTCTTACCAAGTCAAGAGATCATGGTTTTAATCCATCACCGTTTTTTAGCTCACTGCACCATCCCAGCTCGGAACCTGGCTACATGCAAATTAGTCTGTACCCGTCCCAGTGCATGATGGGAACAGGGCAAAGCAAACTACCAAGCCAATTCTTATACTGGGAAGGAAACAAGCTTCCGGGGACCGGTTTCTGGCATCACAGCCTTCGTCGGCCCGGCTTGCCTGAATCCTGATGGTGCAATGAGCAAGGGACTCACGTCTGAGCATACCCTCCCACACTAAGTGTGGATAAAATCGATTTGGGAAAAAGGGGGTGGTGATGGACAGAGTTTCTGAATCCATCACCACCTCCTTTTGTAACACTTTGAAGGATGGCAAGAAGGCGTTGAATTCCAACTGGAAGCTCTAACAGGTTGATGTGGAGCCGGGTCCACCGGAGACCCTATAATCTCCACCTCTCCCTGGTGATCACCCCATCCCAAAAGCAAGGCATTAGTCACCACTGTCAGCTGCAGGAGGGGAAGGAAGAGAGGACTGCTGTTGACCTAATCAAAGTTCAGTAACCAGCCCTGCAGATCTTTTGCAGCTCCTCGGAGATCTGGACTAAGTCAGAGAGATTACCCTGGTGCTGTGCACAATGGGACTTAAAATCTCACTACAAAACCTGCATATGCCATCTGGCATGCTTCACTAACAGGATGCAGGAGGCCATCAGACCCAGTAGACTCAGAGTCTGTTTTATCAAAATCCAGGACCTAAGCTGAAACTCTGGGATTATAGCCCAAATGCTCTGGAGGATAGGCGTGGAACTGCGCTGTGGTCAGAATGGCTCCGATGAAGGGGAGCGCCTGAGGAGTGAAGTATAACTTCGGCACATTGATAGTAAACCCCAGTGAATGCAGGCGGTTCGCTGTAGTCTGCAATTGGGTGCTGACTGCCTGTGGCAAGCCTGCCATCAGCAGCCAGCTGCTGCGGTAGGGGGAAGACTGGAGCCCCTAACCTCAGAAGATGCACAGAAAACCCAGCCTTCACTTTTGTGAACACCCGAGGGGCACTGGTGAGGCCGAAATGGAGCTCAGAAAATTGAAAATGCTCCTGGCCCACCGTGAACTAAAGGTAACGCCTGTGGGCCTTCAGGATGCAAATACTGAAATACATGTGCTGGATGTCCAACGCTACCATCTAGCTTCGGGATCCATGGCTGCAGGCCTCCACCCTTTTTTGGCACCACCACATCCTACTTCTGGTACAGGCCCACTTTCGAAGACTCCTCTGGCCAAAAAAAGCCTGCACTTCTTGGTGTAGCAAATTAGATGTTCCTCTGTCAGCTGATCTGAAGCAGGAGGGTTGTCAGGAATGGTAGGGTATAACCCAGCTTGATGATTAGGAGCACCCTCTTATTGGAGGTTATCGCTTGCCACTGGGGCAGGTTGTGCCTGGCCCTGTCGTCAGCAGGGAATGTGTGCTGCACAGAGGTTTTAAGGCTGCAGCATCCGGGGCAAGGGACTGGGCATTGCGCTGACTTTGGGTGCTGCGTCCTTTTTCAGCTCTGTGTCCATTGCCATGAAAAGGCTGAGACGCCTGATGGCGCTGGGGATAGGGTCAGTGTTGAGGATGTAAATGGGAGCCCCTACCGTAGCCCCAGAAGGGGCACAAGGGGGCTTGTGATTGACGTGGAGCCAAAGAGAAACCCAATGACCTGGCAGTGAACTGAGTCTACTTGAAGTGCTTGAGCGCTCTATCGGCCATGTCGCAGAACAGGCGGGTGTCATCAAAAGGCATGTCTATTACGGATGACTGGAACATCTCCTGGAAAGCCAGTTAACCTCAGCCAAGCGTGGTGGTGAAGTGTCACTGTGGAGGCAATGGCCCTGCCCAGCAAGTCTGTGGTGTCCAGTCCACAAACCGAATGGTGAACCTTGCTGCATCCCAGCATCTAGTAGCACATGGTTCAAAATGGCTCGGGCCTCCTCTAGGACTATGGGCAGCACTTGTCCCGGGTCATGGGTGTACCAGCTAAAAAGACATGCGGTGTTCACCGACTGCAGTTCTAGGCTGGAAGAAGAAAAAAATCCTCGTCCCAAAAGTGTCCAGGCTTTTGGATTCCCTGTCCGTTGGCGTGGTAGGGAGTGCGCTAGGGTTGACTTTGGCCTGCACAACCAGGCTCTTGGGTGAGGGGTGCTGGGGAGGAAGGCTGGGTCCATAGGTGCAGGACGGTGTAGATGAGCAATCATTCTGTGTACAGGAGCACCTGTGCAGGGTTTGGCCTAGGACACAAAGAGAACATCTGTGAGAGCTTTTTTAAAGGGAAGCAGGGATTCGGTGGAGCTTAACCCCAGATGAAGCACCTTCGTCAGGACGTTAGTCTTGACCTTGATAGAGGGAAGTTGCAGGTTGAGGACTTTCAATGCCTTTCTCATCACCATGGCGAAGGATGCACATTCCTCTGTGGTAGGACCCAGAGAGGAAACCAAGCCAGAATATGTAGACGTTTCTAGTACATTGGCATCACCCGTTTCTCAGCTGGGTGAAGGAACCCATAGCCGTCATCATCATTACCACCTTCAAAATCAGAATGACATCCATCCCTGAGACCTGCTCAAAGAACGTGAACAACACAGGGCCTTCTTGTGCTGCGCTGCTAGGAGCTAGGAGCTTTTTCACTCACTCGTGGATTGCCTTCAGGTGCATCGACCCACAGTCAGCGCAGGCCCTGGAGTAGTGGTCTGACCCGATGCACTAAAGGCAGACCAAGTGGAGATCAGACATAGACATCTGCCTGTGAGATTCCCCGCAAAGTTTAAAACATGTAGGTTTGATGGGGACATGTCCCTAACACACTGGCAACAATTGTTCATCAACGGTTGACAAAAGGTCGAAAAACATCGCAAAAAAATTACCAAGGTAGATTTCCAGAAGTGCGCCGTTGGCACAGAAAGAAACAAACTGATGTCAGCGTGCTGAGGTGAGCTATGTAGGCACCACTCACGTCACATCCAGAGCGGACAAAGTCTACAACTTCACCGAACAGCGCACAGTAGTACCACTCACGATTTTCCCGATCCAGTCTGATGCCTGGGGAATATTCTAAGGTGAAGTATCTGATGTTAGAAGCCTATCAGAATATAAACATATTAAAACAAGGAAAAGTCCTACTCAAATAAGATACAATTCATGGCAGGCAGCCAGTGCAAAGTCTTTTGTGCTCAAGAAGTGTTCCCTTTCAGTCAACACACCAACTGCAGTATTCTGAGCTCTTCACCTGCAGTCAAGTTGGACAGTTGTCAGACTTGCATAATGCTAATTACAGAAGTCCAGCTTAGAATTTAATACAGCTACATCACTAGGTTTTATGATTAGTGAAAAGCAGTGTGAAACCAGTTTCATTTGATCACCTAGTCTTTAGCGAAGAAATGTATTCTGAAGAATCGAGTGATCCGTAGTGTGAAATGTAACCAGCAGGTCCAAAATGACAATGAGGCAGCCAGCACTCTTATCAGCATAGCAAATGTTATGCCAAAAGCCAATTAAGGTACTCCCCAATGCCGTGCCCAGGCTGAAATCCTGAAAGGGGAGGAGAAATACAGCTTTTTAGCATCCAGGTGTCTTTGGAGCTGATGCACAGCAGGTTTGTTCTAAATCTGGGACAAAGAAGGCATGTTTGTAATAAAACTAAAACTCGACAGAGGTTATGGGTACCTCACTCTTCTGGCCCGATCCGGCACCACTGGGACGACTTGTAGTTCCTGATCTTCTTCAGAACTCAGGGTAGGAGAGGAAGTGGCGGGAAGGCATGCAGGAGTCCTGAGCTCCAGCTTAGAAATAAAGCGTCTCGAAAGGGATTAGCTTTGGAAAGTCCTGCGCACAAAACTGCTGACATTACTCTGCAGTGACAAAATGATCGAGCAAAGGTTCTCCCATTTGCTGGAAATTGCCTTGTGCCACCTTTGGTTGCAGCTGTCATTCGTGGTACGGTTGGCGCCCATGGCTGAGTTTCGCTGCTAGGCACCTGTGGCTGAATTCATCCCTCTGGAATTTAAAGTTCTCACCGGGTGGTTTACTGCCAGGGAAATTTCTTGATTGTCCAGCCAGTTCCAGAGGCGCAGGGTTTCCTGGCACAGGCCCTGGACACCGACTCGCCTGTGCAGTACAACATAGTGGTTGTACTGTCCATGAGCACTTGCACCAGCCTTCCTTCGTCGATGGATAGGGAGGCCTTCAATGCCAGGCGAATCACCCTCAACTCCAAAACATTCATGTGGAGTCGAGTCTGCCGGAGACCAGAGGCCTATGATTTCCACCTTCACCAGATGGCTTCCTTGACTCAGCAATGATAAGTCTGTGGCCATCACCAGCTCTGGATGGGTAAGGAGAAGGGCCTTCCAGTAACCTAATCATGGCTCATTAACCATCATTTAAGATATTTTGCAGGCTTCTCCCAAATGTGAATACATTCCAAAATATTTCCATGAGGTTGTGCCTATTGGGATTTGAGGTCCCACTGCAGAGCCAGCATGTGACACCTAGTGTGTTTGTCTAACAGGATGCCAACAACCCCAAGAGCCTCAGAGTAATTTGTACTGAGATCCACGACTGAGGCCAAATCATCGGGATCATAACCTGAATGTGCTGGTCTCTCCATTCTGAGGGAAAAGGCACGAAACCATACAATGCCCAGACTATTTCCAATGAATGGGAATGTCTGTGACGAAGTATGTGATCTCAGCATGTTGATAGTGAACTACCAACGATGTTAGGAGGGTTTCCCTTATCTGGAGGTGGTTGGCCACTGCCCTCAATAGCCAGTTACGGTAGCGGTAGACTGGTGCCCCCGACTACCGAAGGTGTGCTGCCACCACCGCCATCACTTTTGTGAACACCGAGGGCCACTGATGAGGCCAAAAGGAAGCACTTTGAACTGAAAATTGTCCCGGCCCACCATGAATCGCAGGTAGCAATTGCGGGCCTGTAGGACAGGAGTGTAGAAATAAGTATCCTGCAGGTCTAAGGCAGCCATCCAGTCTCCAGTGTCTATGGCAGACAGGACCTGGGCTAGCATGAGTGTTTTGAATTTGTTTTTCGGAAGGAAGGTGTTGAGAGGGCAAAAGTCTAAAAAAGACAAAAGCTGCTGTCCTTCTTCGGCACAGGAAAGTAGTGGGAGTAACAGCCAGTTACCACTTCCGAAGATGGAACCCTCTCATTAGGCCCTCTGGTCAAAAGGGCCTGTACATCCTACTGTAAGAGAGACAGATGGTCCACTGTCCGACTGGATTCTGTGGGGATCCTGTGACCCAAAGGACGTCAGAGGGAGCTGTTTAAGTGCCAAAAGTGCACAGCATGGCCTTCTTGAAGGCATCCACCAGCTGTGATGTCTCAGGTGGACTTGAAAACTCAGTGTACGCTGGGGCCAAACCTGGAAACGGCTCTTGGGGCCAAACTTGGAAACTGCTCAGATGGAGATCAGGAGCCAGACTGGGAGGCACTGTGATGTCCACGTGCCCTCTCCAGATATCAAGAGTGAAGGAAAGGGTTGATTTCTGCTTGGACTTCTTGTGCTTTTTACTCAAAGGCTTTGAAGCCGATCAGCAATAGGAACAACTTTGAAGCGGGAATGGGTCCTTCCTTATGGCTTCTACAGGTCGAGGTGTGGAGTTTTCTTGTGTTTAGCAATGTAAAGTTTGGCCTCGAAGTCCTATATGGCCTCCGGGTTCTGTCACTGCAGACTTTGTAGCCATGATCCGACGTCAGGAACCAAAAACAGACTTTGTGAGGGTCTGTTACAGACATCTGTTTGCAACAGTCCCTGCACAGTTTTAGGGGGTGACATTACCCATGTACACTGGTAACATTTGTCAAAAAAGTCTGATCAAAGATCAAGTGGAAGCTCCGGATCCATGTTTAGAGCAGCGGAAATAAAGGGAAAGACGTCAGTCTGCAAATCAGTACTTTTGGCTGCTACTGCAGTGGCCACAAAAAGTATTGCTTATTTTTTATAACAATATTTCTGGTGCATACTATATCTTAATGTAGATTCCTTACTTTTTTAATATCCCCGGGCGCAAAACTTGGTCTATAAACTTTATTTTGTTTTAGCAAGAAGTCTCCAAAGTAGAGATATAGTGCCATAAAACTTCAGTCATGACTCCGCCCCTCCAGGAAGTGACCACAACTTTCTGCAAGTGGGACTGGCATTGATTGCTTATTACTTTCTTTCTGCCCCAAGACAGGAACCATGCAAGCATAACGACAGCACAAAAAATAAACAGAATAACCAGTTGAATAACTTGGATAGGGTGACCAACCGTCCGTAAATTTCACGGACCGTCCGTAATTTGGACCTCACGTCTGTTGTCCGTGAGAATCCTTTTTATGGACGCCTTTTGTCTGTAATTTTGGGTATTACAGGCAACAGCACTGTTCCCTGCATGAAGCCCCCTGATGAGGCCGCCTTGCATTCCTCCTCGGGGCACAAGAGCGGCCCCACCCACCCATTGTTATTCTGTATGGGGCTGATTGTCACATACAGAATGACAATGGGCCAGTTTGGAGTGTTACTGCATGTGGTGGCCTCCTCCTGCCACGGGCTGGGGCACATGGAAGGAATGTGCAAACATGCCAATGCTGCTACAGTATCCAGTTCATTCAAAGAAGCTGGTGAAACAAGTTGAAAAGAAGGGGCTAGAGTTCTTTCAGTCTCATCATTTTAGAAAAGTGCAGTTTCAATATTATATTCAAGGAAGCCATGGTTGCTGTATTTTTATTTTATGCAACTAACAACCACTGACAAACCAAATAGTTCTGGCTTGTTGTAGGTGTAACGTTACTAGTTGTGTTATATATCTGGATGCAATGACAGAAGAGGCAAAATACCAGTCCAACACAATACTAAGCACAGATTTTTAGCGCAGGTGTTTTAAGCCATGCTCTTAATTACATCAAACACCCCCTTTTGAGAGACACCCCCCCCCTTTTTTTTTTCATCCCGCTTAAAGCCCTGGAAACAACACCATGTAACAATCACCTCATGGCCTGGTAATGTGCATCATGCATGACTCATGACTGCCTCTTTTTCAGACTGCCCATGTGCAGGGGCATAGTGAACCCTATCCCCACCACACCCCTTGCTTTCGGAACTACAGCAAGGGCGAAATTCTTGATGGGCCTCTTCTGACTGCAACTCTGCAGATAAAGGCTCAGCTCATTATTAGGATGAAAAGGTGGGCAAGTGAGTAAGTGAAGGGATGGGTGGATGGATTCGTTTAAGGGTGAATGGATGAATGAAACGGGTGAATATATGGATAATGAGCATGAGCAAAAGAATGGATGGATGAGTGAAAGGGTGGATGATCGGTGAGTGAATGGGTGGATGGATGAGTGAAAGGATGGATGAGTGATAGGGTCAATGGATGGATTCATAAGTGGATGAGTTGAAGGATGGGTGGATGGAAGGAAGGATGGCTAAGTGAAAGGGTCAATGAAGAGAGAAAGGGAGGATGGATGGATGATTGAAAAGGGGAATGGGTGGAAGGATGAGTGACTGGGTGGATGGATGAGTACGTGAAAGGATGGCTGGATGGGTGAAAGGGTAAATGGCTGGATGGATGAGTGGATAAATGGCTGGATGGATGAGTGGATGGTTGGGTGGAAGAGTGGATGGATGAGTGTATGGATGGATAGGGTGAAAGGGTGGATGGATGGATGAGTGAAAGTGTGGATGGAGGGATGGATGAGTGAAATGATGGATGGAAAGATACATGATGGATAAGTTTGCAAATGGATGAATATGTTTGGATATAGATGGAATTACTTGTATACTATTACGTGACCTCCTTTGATGTGTCTGTAACACGTACCTTTTGTCCCGAAGTTTTGTCCTGAATTTTGACCTCCTGTTCTGAATTTTTGTCCTGAATTTTGACCCTTTGTCCTGAATTTTTACACTCACCGTCCTGAATTTGCACCCATGCCAGTTTGCCACCCTAAACTTGGAACTATTTTATGAACTGAACTGTCTCAGAAGCGGAGGGAAGGCACTGAGGAATTTGAAGAGTGCCAGCTAAATGAGCTGCTATAATGATAATACCGTATTCAGAGAGGCCACTGGCACACATGTAAGGCCTCCCAATAAATGATCCAGGAAGCCTCTCTGCATCCTCCCGGCATCAGCAGAGAGGAGAGCATGCGTGGTAGACATGGTAAGTTCTGGATCCATCCATCCACTGGGTGGCAATCCTTGCTTACAGATGATGTTGTTGCTACACATGCTTTTGACCTTTAGAGAAGGCTTCTTTCACCAATGGTAGGTGTTTCAGCCGTTTCTGGAGCGATATTTTCTGCAACCAGGAAGTTTGGTTTCATGACATGGTTACCGGTGCATTTTCAAATAACAGTAGAGCTTTTCACTCATTTTTCCTCAACACATTGTTGAAGGCAATTAGGTTTCACCTTGCAAGTTGGATGGCCGTTGGATACCACATTCATGTATTTCTAGTGTGGTATTCATTAGGTGACCTTTTGTTATGTTTCCTTTACATTGAGACGCATATTTTTAATATGACCTTATTTGCAAAATATCACTATGCTTTATCTATCCAGATTTCTGGGGGTTGTTTCGGACTTTCACCTTAGTCAGCATTTGGTGTTGGTCCTGTTACTAATATGACCATTATAATTTAAATTTGTGGTATGTTCAATTTTTAGTAATGCTTTCATGACTACTAAACCTTCTTATGGACACGCCTTAAGGGTAAGATGACTGCTCCTTGAGTCAAAGTCGGTCCTTACCCGGGTTGAGTAGTTTAAAACTGTTTTTTCTTCTCAATTTTATTGATTATACTTTGCTTCCATTATTCATTTGTCTTTATGAAGATCCCATAACAATCAAAACAGGGTTTGAAACATTCAAGAATTATACTGTTTTCTGTCATTTAGGGTGTTATCCTGTACAATTAATATCCATGCATATGAGTTCTGTACTAGTAGAAATGTATTAATTGTCAACAGTGGCTAAACTCTTGTCAACCCTGCTTGCACACCTACGATTCACTTTTACCACAATACCACTTGCCCTGAGCCTTTTTTCTTTTGGAGCACCTATGTTGATATTCTTGCAAGATAGTAAAAACTATGGATTTATCATACAACAGAGTCTGTATGTAACGTTTCTTGATAGGAAATTGCCAAGGGAACATAGGCTATGAGCGATTGATTTTCTGCCTAGGTTCCCAGAATTCTATGTCAGGACTGGAGGCGAGGATTATGCCTTCTTTCTTCACTTTATTTCATACAGCAGCACAGAAAGAACAACAAAGACTACGTTTCCCATGAACCATAGGGAAAAAAAGTAGTCATCAACATTGTGTTAACAACCAATCAAAGAAAAGAACAGCATCCAATTAGAGCCTCTCCAGTTCCATATGGTCCTTTGTTAGTGTCCAGATCTCTCTTTCTTCGCTGCTGCGCAGCCAGTTAAGTCTTCTCAGAGTCTTTTACTGTTTGGGGGGGCTTTGTGATGTCTTTTATGACTACATTGTTCTGTTTACTGATATATCCCGCTTTGTTAGAGAGCGTTAATGATATTCATTTATTTGTGGCAATGTTTTAGTCAGGTTATGCCGCTTTGCTGATGGGCGCTATTTTTCGCATTTCTTGCGAGTTGTTCGTAGAATTGCTATTTTTCTCCCGTTTTTAACAGATGTGGGGTTTTTTCAGTGGCAATTCTGTTTTGGTTTAATCCGCGGGACCGAGAGTTGTCTCTCGCTCCTACGCGGTGGTGGCTGGCGCGCTCTGGTCCTCCCGCCGCCTGGGGGCACGAGAGGCAGTGACGGAATGCGACGCGTCTCTGGTTTTCAACGGTTTCCAGAGACGCGCGCGCGTTCTGTTTACACTGGAGCACTGGGCTGAGATTTACACCGAGTTCTTCAGTCTGTACTGGTCCCGCGAGCCTGTAACTTCGCTCGCGGGCCTCTTTTAGCATATTTGACGCTCGTTTCCCGAAATTCTTCATACAGGGATTCGAGTCTGTATTGACGCATCCCTGGAGGTCGTGTACATGCCATTAGGCTTGCTTTGGGGACGGTTCCCGCCCAGGTCATTCTGCATTCATTTAAATTGGTTTTCTGCCAGCCTTTGTCCCTTCAGGGCTAGTCACCCTCCATAACATTGTGGTTTCCACCACGTGTAAATATTCAAACTGACACCCAGTTTTGGTTAATTGGTTGCGAGTGCAGTGTAAAAGTTCTCTTGCCCTTCCTCACCTGTAATGGATTTTTACGGGGATTATCATGAAGAAGAGGAAGATCCTCTGGCAGACATGCCATGGGGTGATGCTTTTTATGAGGCTGTGGACACCTCTATTTACAGGGCAGTGGACCAGGCCATTTCTCCTTTGGAGGATAGGCTGACGCAAAAAATAGAGCAAGCATTTTTGCGGCTAGAGCATAAATCGGCTCTCTCTTCTATTGCCCAGGAACTCCCGGGCCCCCCTCCGCCTAAACGCCCCTGTGCTCCGGGGGTAGATGTGGACGCTTTTGAGCGCCTCAAACAGGCCTTTATTGATAGCCATCCTATGGGGGGTACTGGCGACACTCTTAATCTTACTCCCTCCCATGGACTTCCAGGTCCTTCAGGGGATCCCGACGCCAGCCCTTCCAGGTCTTGGCTTCCGTCCCGGCCCTCGCAGGTTCCTCAGATCCCTTCGGTGCCTTCTGAATTGCAACCGCCCCCAACGCCTTCCGACATGTTGGACCCTAATGACATTGTCCACCCACGCTCTGCTGACTGGGTCCCAGCCGAAAAGGTAGCGACGTACGTCGCAGAACATATCAGGCGCCCGCTCGAAAAGGAGGCCCGCAACTGTCTCAGAGCGGAGTGTCCTCGCCCTTCTCTTGAGGGAAAAGTCGCCCTGACCCCGGACATTGATCCGAGAATGTTAACGTTCCTGCAGAAATGTATTCGAGACCCCAAAAAGGGCATTGATAGGTCTTGGAGGGCGCGCCAGGATAAGCTCTTGGACGCACATGGGCCCGCCACGAAAATTCTAGATATGGCGGAGGAAGCAAAGGCTTCGGGGTCTATGATTTCACCCGAGACGCTATCAGGCTGGGCCCAGCGGGTAGTGGTTTTTCTAGGCAACGCCAACTGTGCTCTCTCCATCGAGCGGCGGAGATCCCTCCTGATTAAGATCGACCCAAAACTTGGCGACTTGGCGGATTCAGAAGCAGGGGCAGTCGCCCAAGGGGGACTCTTTGGAGAACCCTTCATTAAGGAGCTGGGCAAGTTCGTGAACACCTTTACGTCGTTGGACAGGGCACAATCCACTATTAAAAAAGTGTTCCCTCGTGTTTTTCAAGGGGCCGGTCGAGGAAGGGGCCGCTCGACCGGTCGACAAAATCACCAAGTCAACCAGAGAGGCTCCGGCCAGTATCAAGACCAGTCGAAGTTTGGGAATTTCTACCCCACAAGAGGACGCCGTGGCAAAGGCAGAGGTCACAGGGGAGGAACGTCTAACACAAACTCTGGTGAGTGTTCTCCCTTCTTCCCCACAAAACATAGGGGGGCGCCCGGCAAGTTGTTACGGGGCATGGTCATCTCTCCCCCGCGATGCTTGGGTTCTTCAGACGATAAGGGGATTTCACATAGAATATTTCGGAAATCCTGTTCAACAGTTTCCTCCGCGCCCCATTCAGTTTTTGGTTCACGATGCTCTCCTGGTAGACGAGGAGGTGGCTTCCTTACTTCGCTCCACCCACGGGGTTTCCGCAGCAATCTCTTTTTAGTGGACAAGTCCGACGGAGGCAAGCGTCCAGTCATAAACCTCAGCGAGTTCAACGGGTGGTTGATTTACCGCCATTTCTTTCAAAATGGAGGGTATTCACCTACTGCGGGATGTTCTCCGTCCTCACGACTGGATGGTTCATTTGGACTTGAAGGACGCTTATCTGGTGATCCGGATTTTTCGACCTCACCGCCGTTTCCTTCAGTTCGAGTGGCGTCATCGGATTTACAAGTTCACATCTCTCCCTTTCGGGCTATATTCCGCACCCTGGTGCTTCACCAAGGTGCTCAAACCGGTGGTGGAGTTCCTGGGGTCAGGTTGATCGTTTATTTAGACGACCTCCTCTTGATGGCTTCCTGTCCCCATCTTTTGACGGATCATCTACAGATGACAGTGACCTTGCTCCAGGACCTCGGTTTTGTGATCAATGGGAAGAAGTCTCTTCTCCAGCCGGCTCAGTCCGTGACCCTTTTGGGGTTCGTCATCGACTCCATTGCCTCCACTCTAAGTCTGCCGACCAGGAAACTTGCACAGATCCGCCACGAGTTGCGGCGAGTTCTGGCTCAACAGCGCGTGTCTCTCCGCCAGCTGGCCCAGGTCGTAGGGCTTCTGTCTGCTTCTATCCAGGCGATTTTTCTGGGTCCACTCCACTACAGGGCCCTTCAACGCCTCAAGGCGTACTTTCTGCAGAAGGGGTATTCGTACTCCCACAAGATCCGCCTATCCGACGAAGCTCGGAGCGAAATCCAATGGTGGCTAACACACATGGAGGCAAGGAACGGAAGAGCGATCTTCGGTTCCGTTCCGGATTTGGTCATCGAATCGGACACCAGCAGGCTTGGTTGGGGCGCTCGCTGTGGGGATCTTTCTACGGGAGGCTTGTGGTCTCCCGACGAACAGAAATTACATATAAATTGTCTCGAGCTTCTGGCCGGCTCGTTTGCCGTGAAATGTTGGACCAGAGACTCCGTAAAATCTTGTGTTCTTTTGAAAATGGACAACGTGTCGGGTGTCCGTTATATCAACCATCTTGGAGGCACCAAGTCAAAAGCGCTCTCGGATCTAGCGGCGAGCTTCTGGCAGTATTGCCTGGACAGTCAGGTATCGGTCACGGCGGAGTATCTACCGGGCCGAGACAACGTGGAAGCCGATTATCAATCGCGTCACTTCCGAGACTCCAGCCTCTGGAAGTTGGATCATTCGGTTTTTTCCTCCCTCAGCGATCTTTGGGTTCTGTTTACGGTGGATCTATTTGCATCATGCCTGGATCACCAGCTTCCAAAATTTTTCAGCTGGAGGCCCGATCCTCGGGCAGCGGCCACAAATGCGTTTCTCCAAGATTGGAGCATGGATCGCGGCTATGCGTTTCCTCCTTTTGCGATGATTACCCGGACAACGGCTCAAGTCCGCATACAGCAGGCGGACTTGGTTCTCATCACCCCTCTGTGGAGGTCTCAAGTGTGGTTTCCAGTTCTGCTGGAACTTTCATGGGATTTTCCAATCCTACTCCCCCGGATTCCGGATCTCCTCAAGGATCCGTACGGCACTCCTCATCCTCTAGTGTCAACGAACTCACTGTGGCTCATGGCGTGGAGGATTTCCGGGGTAGATGGCAAGCCCCGGGCCTTTCGCGATCAGCTGAAGAGCTCATCTCTAAAGCCTGGGCGGATAGCACCGTTAAAAGATACAAATCTGCGTGGGGCAGATGGTCCCGTTGGTGTTTGCGACGGGATTTCGATCCCGTGGTCGCGGATGTGGTCCACGTTGTGAATTTTTTGGCGCATTTGGCTTCTAACGGCTTCGCATATAGGTCTATTAACACTTTCAGGTCGGCCATTTCCTCGGGTCACGTCCCGGTTGGAGGTTCGGCGGTGGGTGAACACCCTTTGGTTTGCAGGCTCCTACGGGGCATTCGACTTTCCTTACCACCGGAACCGCGGTATTCGGCTTTATGGGATGTTAATCGGGTCTTAAATCTTTTCCTGTCATGGCAACCCAATAGGTTTTTATCCCGTAAGGAGTTGTCTGCAAAGCTTGCAATGCTCCTCTGCTTGGTCTCTTGTCGTAGAGTGTCGGATGTGCGCGCTCTAGAGATCTCGGATCGGATGTTCACTCCTGATGGGGTGACGTTTACCCTTTCTCGCGGGAGGAAGTGCCATACGAGAGTCGTCTCTTACCCGGCCTTCGCGGATTCTCCAAAGCTCTGTGTGGTCCGATGCCTCAAGGCTTACGAGGAAATGACGGAAGACTATCGTCCTCCGGGAGAGCGTCAGCTTCTCATTGCGCTCCGGAAGCCCTTTAAGGCTGTTTCTTCGCCCACCATCGCGAGATGGGTTCGTTGGGTGATGCAAGAGGCTGGCATTAGCCTCAGACATTTTGGTGCGCACTCCACAAGAGGAGCTATGGCTTCCAAGGCGTTTGGTCTGGGTGCCCGCTTAGAGGATATCCTCAATGCGGCGGACTGGTCCTCGGATTCCACCTTTAAGCGTTTTTACTTCAAGCCAATTCTCAATATGGCTCATCTGGTTGTGGGCAAGCTTTAAACAAGCATAATCCTCGCCTCCAGTCCTGACATAGAATGAAAAATTTCCTAGCTATCGTAACGGAAAGTTTCAATTCTATTAAGGACTCGGAGGCGAGGATTATCCCGCCCTGTGATCTCAGAGGAAATCCATCCCCGTACAGAAGTAAGTAAATTCTTTCCTTCATGTTTATGTCGAAGGAAGTAGTTCTTGAGTGTATGTACTGATTTACCTGTTCCGTATTTTTCTTTTTTCTGAATTGATACCTAGGGTTGTGTTTTCCCCTGGTAATACTGCCTTGTTTGTTGCAGGTTCTGATACCCACAAACAGGACTCCTGAAGTTGAGGACTGGGCTGTCTTCCCGCTCCGAAAGAGGAGATCTGGACACTAACAAAGGACTATATGGAACTGGAGAGGCTCTAATTGGACGCTGTTCTTTTCTTTGATTGGTTGTTAACACAATGTTGATGACTACTTTTTTTCCCTATGGTTCATGGGAAACGTAGTCTTTGTTGTTCTTTCTGTGCTGCTGTATGAAATAAAGTGAAGAAAGAAGGCATAATCCTCGCCTCCGAGTCCTTAATAGAATTGAAACTTTCCGTTACGATAGCTAGGAAGTTTTTCATTATATGGAGACCCCTTCTCTGGTCAGGAAAATTATTTTTTTCTTGTCCTAGCCATTTAGTGCCTGCAGCCTGTTTTCTAGGTTCACATGACTAGGTGTGGTTGGCAGTTGGCCTTTGTGTATTCCTCGCAGACAGCCAGACAATAGAGGGTCTGGGTGTTGGCAGGATGAGAAGGGCGGAGCTGTCACCTGTCACACTTGCCCTTCAAAAACACTGCTCAGCTCACACACAAAGGGCTTCACATTAGCCTAATGTGTGTCCTTGACATACTGGGACCAGGGAAGGGAGGCAGGAAATTCCAGACACTGGTTTGTGGAGGGGGACTTCAGAAGCTTTTCCCACTTCAAAGGGGGTGCCAGGTATACGAATGGGACCCTCAGACCCACTCACTCTTGGACATTTGGATACTACAAAAGGACAGCCCTGCTGCTGGAGGACTACCCTGCTGTCTGAAGCCTGCCCTACTGTTTGAGAAGGAAGACTGTACCTGCATCCTTCATCCCAGGCTAAAGTGACTTCAAGGGTCAGCTGACTGACCTCTTGCTCTTAGCTAATGGGACACAACAAGCTCCAGAGTCCGCTCTGCAACTGGACCTGCCAGAGCCCTGCTTGCCTCTGCTGGAGTGAGTTCTGTGATCCCCAAGAGGTGCCTTACAGGTCCTGGGCCCTTGGTATGGCATGAGTTGAGCTCCTCCTTGAAGAAAAGGAGAATCCTCATATTTTGAGCTCTTTGCAACTGAAAACTGGCACTTGTCCGTGCCAACCTCAAACACGAAGCTCCAATAAACCTGACTCTTTACGCCGCTACAGCGACCGCCAGTGAATAAAGGCAACACAGGATCTGCACTTGACGTTACAGCATCGACAGTTGACAGCCCACAGAGATCGCCAACACAGATCGCCAGCAATGACTGTCCACGACGTCTGACAGGATCTTTGGGCTACAACGACGAACATCCACAATGCTCAGACATCTGTCTGTCGTGCAGCAACGTAATGCTCTCTCCTCAACCGCGAACTGAACTCTTCATGCTGGACTTTAGAAGGTAACTTTTTCAGCTGGACTAACCTGGCTCCTGTATCCCGCCGCGTTCCACTGTGGTCGACTTGAACTTCTGACTTTCACCCAGTCTATTACAACCAGATAGCTGCAAGTCGCGCTTTTAGATGCTAGACTTACTATAAATCTTTGAAATTGCATATCTCCTATTTTACTGATTGGATTTTTGTCTCTTTGGTGCAGAATCATTTATTACATTTTACTCTTTTTTTCTAAATTGTTTGGGGATTTTTCTGGTGTTGTGTTTTCATGTTATTGCTGTGTGTGTGCTGCATACATACTTTATAAATTGCCTTCAAGTTAAGCCTGACTGCTTTTGTGCCAAGCTACCAGAAGGTTAAGCGCAGGTTCATTTAGTGACTCTTTGGGGTTCACCCTGACAAGGATAGTGGCTGTTGTTTGAGTAGCCCCCCCCCCCCAAATCTCATACATATTACTATTTGATACATTTTGTAACAAATAAAAGGAAAACAAAAACAAAAGCGATGCAGACTTAAATCAACACCATCACAAGTTGGGGTTACCTTAGACAAGCAGAAAACAGATCTGTTCAAGGAGGTTTTCAGGATATTTACAGGTGATGAAAGGTAAATAATTGATATGGTGGGTCAATCATCAACCCTCTTGAATATGTTATACTACAAATAATCTCACTTATTAATTTGTTCCTAAAATGACATTTGAATAATTCAGGAAGGAAGAGGGAGACATAAAAATAACGTTTATATAAAATGAAAAAGAGACACTTCAATTCGAATCCAAGTAAGCATGAATCACACCAGTATTATTTATCTCATTTGTGTAGCACTGAACATTTGTAAAAACATGAATACTTTAATTGCAGGTCGCACCACAGACTACTTAAATTTTAATCATATGTACATTTATCTCATTTGGATATCCTAAAAGTCCAGCACATTTCCAGCTCTTGTGGAATAATGTTGGAAAACACTCCAATAGGCTAGATATGAGTACGCAATTTGTTTTGCAATGCTTACCGCTCTGTATGTGTAGAGGTAGTGTCTGATCGGGGACCCACCATCGTCTTGCTTGATCAGGTTAATCCTAATGGACTTTCCATCCTCTCCTATTTGTCCATCCAACTTTGGAGCACTGGGTTCCCCTGTAATAATCATGTCATCGATTTTCAATATTAGTCACATTTTTAGAAAATATCAAAGACGGCCCAGTGGGCTACATAGTTCACATTCATATCTCCCTTTATAGTTCAGCCGTGACGATATAAAACACTGAACTCAAATGAATCCACAACACTACCAGTTCACAAACACAAGGTGTCTGACAAAGAGTGTAGACTGTTGATTGCTTTTAAACAAAAGCTCTTTGGAACGGCATTCAAATGTGCCTTTACAGATCCACCTTGAAATTCAGGAAAGCCCTAAAAAGACTACCATAGAAGAGCATTCTGTGGCTAGACTCTCTTGGTTGCCAGTAAAAGAGCGGTATTGTCTGGAAGTGCTGTTAGAAAAGGTTGCATATTTTGCTTGCTCAACAAAGAGGACATATCCCCACTGGTGAAAAACCACGGCTTGCTTTACCCTTGCCAGCTGGTTTCAGCATTAATTTACTTGGCTGTAAAAAGAGATTGAACTGGGATTAAGGATGCAATTGCATAATAGTAAGAGACAGTATAACCCATGCTTTCTATTACACTATTGGAAGCAAAGTAAACGTGTACTAGGGACCACGTAATTTTCATGTACAGGTTACGAAGAACAAATCCAGTACATATGTAGCAGTTTTCTAACTGGAATCCAGACTGGTGCACTGGCTGAATACATGCAGAGTAGCCCATCTGGCACTCTGGGAATTATTTAAATAAGCACATGCTTTTGGCAAATTACAGACTCTGGGATAGTTATGTTAGAATACAATCCCTCTGCATTCCAGAAGAATCCATTGAAGCTCACAATACTAAGAGATGTAAGAAATTAACATGTTGGAAAGGTGGCAAAGGCAACTTGCACTTCTGAACTTTTTACATCAGAATCAGCTACAAGTTTAGGAGTAAGGCTCAGTTCTATGGTACTGTTATAGCACAACCTCGGAGCTCTTCTCAGATTTGGGCTGCATGGTAAATCTACAGAGGGATTATAATCCGGAAAAGTAGGAGGAAAATCTCAGAGGACGTTAAATAGGAAAACCAGATACACATAAAAAGTTGTTCACTGATTATCCTGGCAGAAGTGACACACTTAGAAAGTCTATGTTCTAAGTCAAACACTTTAAATCACAGGCACACAAGGTCAGAGTGAATCCCTTGCCAACATGCAAGCGCTAGCCGATGCAAAAGGGATAGATGATATGCACACCATAACTATTTTGATATGAGATTAGACAGAGAAATAAGTATCCATATTGTTGCCATAAGAACAAGTGACAATCAAATATATTTTATAAATATGATATTGAATGCCCTTTTAGTCAAAATATGTAAAAACGTCACCAATTATCTTCTCTTGGCAAACTGAAGTCATCCATGATAAATGTCACTGTGGGACTCAAGGTTCTGAGGAATAATTCTGAAAAAGGACAACAAAGCATGAGAAAATCCAGTCATGGTAAGGTCAGCAACAGCTTGACCAATGTGTGGTCTCCACCCTGTGGGGAGGAGTATCCTGGTAATCAAGGAATAGATGCTTTCTGAAGGCCAACAACATTCTCCGTAGAACAGAAGAAGTACAAGAGGCAGAAGAGCGAAAAGAATGTGCAGTGTCCACCAGTACTGAACTACCGAAAGAGAGGATGATAAGTGGGTAATTATAGGTGCCATGGGCTGTGAGGCCCACAACTGTGATTGCCGTATTGTCTTGTCTGATATACTGGGACTTGACAACCAAAATATCAAATCCACCCTGATGTCCGCAGAAGGCGCATTAACGTTGTGGCCTTCTGGTGGGCCACAGCAATATTTCACTTGTAAAGTTCATTCACAAATAATGAACTAATCCCCAATGAAGCGACCAAAGTGACTGACTCTACCCTGGTGCTGAGGATACAATGAAAAAGTCCATGACAAGTAGGGCATACACAGAGAAGCATGCTGGGCGCTACTAGGTGAATACATCTCGGTGGCCCTTCAGAATGCCTTAAGTTTTAAAAGGACCTTTTGGGAGTTTAGCAAATAAAATCGTTGTGCCCAGTTGATTGTACTGCTAATAAGGCACTCACATCTGCTTGGAACCCCAAGGGGTGGCCTTTTACACGATGGCTAAGGCCAGGAAGCAGAAATCTAGCCTTTGCCCAGAACAATATCTAGCACCTTCCGTTCTTTGGTTCCAGTACCATTCGCCTTCCTTTGCCATAGGGTCTTTGGTTCAAACTTATTCAGAGTAAACAGCCAGTCCCTGGATAGTGTTTACCCATATAAATGGCACCATGCTGAAAAGCGTTGCTTGCCATACGGCTATCATGACTATCGGACCATTGAACACACAGATCCGTTATGAATCGATTTAAGAGTTTGCCGGACTTTCCAACTGTAAATTGCTCATTCTACTTTGATGACACCACTAAGAGATATCTTGGAGAGCAATAAGCACTGACTTTAAGGCTATGAATTTGAGAGTTTAAATGACTACTGCCGTTGGAGTAAAGAGTACATTATCTTCAGTACTCTTTGTACACCCAGATGCCTGGCGGTGAACTATCATCTTCCATGGACTCTTGTATAAGATTTAAGATAGAAAGCTCTCCTTCAAGAATTAATGCCTGATACAAAGAGGCCGGAAGGTTCAAGGACAGCACATCACTAGCAGAATTAATAACTAAATCTGCTGTGAAAGGATCTTGCCTTGGGTTTATTTACATAAATACAATTTTAAAAAACCTTAACCGGTGCAATTAAAAAAAAAATAATAATAATCATTCATTTATCATTTCACACAATCAATGCACGAGGAATCATGTTTGTCTCCCCAAAAAAGCCTGCAACTGATGGGGAAACCTGATTGCTTGACACGGACATCCCTCCTCTTTTCTGATTACAATGCCCATAGGAAGTCCAAGGCAAATGTAAATGGACCCTATCCTGCTGTTCAAAGATGCATGGTCTGGGTCAGTTCCAACCCTCACTCCATAATACTGATAGTAACTCATCCAATATTATCGGTGAAAAAAGTACAGAATCATGACATGTGCCTATGAGAAGAGCATATACTTCTATAACTCTCTACACATATGTATGTACACGTGTTCCTAATTCTTTCACATGCAATGAGTCACTGAGAACATTCATGTTTTGCAATTAATTTCCCTGTACTTGCTACGGATAGGGAACTTTTCAGACATTGCAAGCGTTTCCAAAACAGAGATTTATCTGAACATTTTCAAAAACATCATATTTTGAGGCTGCCGTTTCCTCCCACCACACTGTGACAGTCAACATGTAAACACAGATCCGTGCATGCCATCAAATCAAGAATCCAGTTTTCATTTTGTGCAGAGGTATTTGTGAGTGTGTGCATATATGTGCCCAAATGAAATGACTGCAAAGGTAAAAAAAAGGTTAGTGATGTTTTAATCTAAGAAAGACGTTTAGTCTGAAAATCATAAAGAGTTGTATTAGTCCACCATGAACACCGTTCTCTTTCAAGGGAGGGAAGCATTAATAGAGGAGGGGAGTGACATTTAAAGGAGTGAGTGAAGATGCTTGCATGCTCAGGCACTCAGTTTACCTTCCATAACCGGTCCACGCACAAAGTGCAAATGAACGTGCTTGTGTCTGCACGTACTAGCGACAGTCCCATCTACACAACAGTCGTCGGCTTCTCGCCTATCAGTACCAGCAAAAAACATCTTACGTGCAATCTACTGAAAACATTCCTGTGAAAACTGAAGCCAGCTTTTGAAAGGAAAATGTCCATCTAACGTATCTGACGGACAGCCATCATTCCCGCAGCAAAAACAGCAATTTGGTGTGCTGGACAGAGATATGGAAAGCACCAATTTCAAATATTCCTACCACTTCCATTTTCAATCAAAGATGTAATCAATCCAAAATATTTCACAATGCGGTACAATGAATATTTGCTATCCTGCCACTGCTACCTTGTTGTATCTCTTTTTTAATATTTTTCTAAAATATTTTTAATTTGTTTTAAACTGATGAGCTTTTTCTGGGGGAATGATTAGGTATACTGCATCATCAGCTTTCTCGCGGACGCACAAAGTTGTCCTTTAAACACTGGCGCCTCTATCTCTTCCCGAAGTCTCACTAAATATAGCGACACTTTACACCTAACATGGCCGAGCACTGCTGATCACCTCAAAAAAAACTCTGGACTAAGAATTGATTCAAACAGAGAGGCTAGCTTGTTCTCCTTACAGCTTTTCTCATTTAGACAAATTAACAAATCAAAATGTTTAGTGGGTGTGAGGCAAAAGATGGCCCTGGATTCATCACCCAGAGAAAAGAACTCATGGGAGTAGTCCATGTGTCTAGTTTGCATAATCTCCCCTATTCTTGAGAGGTAGAGAAAACAATATGAAATGTCCCTTATTCTGAAGAAGAAGAAAAAAAAAGATGTTTTTATCTTTCTAGTGAGTTGGTTACAAGTGGCACGGCGGGAGACTCCCTCACCGGGTGCAGATAAATGCACGAGTCAAGAACCCTTTCGAAATCCAGAATGGTTAGGGGAAGGACAATCTGTCTGATGACTATTTTTTGATTTGACTGGAGGATCGCCCCTTGGTTCCACCGCGATAAGCAGATACAGCTACCAAAGCCCACTCCGCATTCTACATGTCTGCGCTGGTCATAAAGATGAACACATTTAACTAGAATTCCTGAATATAGCATCAACAGCAGTCAGGGAACTATCAGCACTCATCTCGATGAGAAATCAAAGGCTTCACCATGGAGGAGAATGTACTGTTTTTCTTTAATATTTTATTTTGTAATTATATTTCCTTGCAGCCTGTGCGGCTACCAAATTGGCACATGAGGCAGGTGTTTAACAGAACAGTCTGTCAGTAAACTGTTTGCTTAGTCAATAGGGCAAACAAACCTCATTAAACATACTTAAAATCGGGATGGGATATTGATACAAAGAAAAATAACACACTCCACTAAGGTAAAGAGGATTGAAAATGACATGTCCCGAGACAAGGTGAGGTAGGACTATTACGTAGTGCTTTCTGCTAAAGAAGGAATTCCCAAAAAGAGAAACCAGGGCCACATCTCAGCGAGTGCACTAAGAAAAGAATGACTTGCTGTTTGCATAAGAGGAAAAAAAGCCCAAGTCTGATGTCCAGCCCCAGAGAAAGTACTTGCTCTTCCACTTGACAAATGTCACTATAAATCTGCCCAGGACACCAGCTCGGGCACTGAGCGAACTTGGCAGTCAAGAATTCATCAGAGACGTTGTGACTTATTGCACTTGTTTTTGCAAGGCGTAAACTACCTAAACCTCTTCTAGTTGATGAAGTGCACGGCTGTGTTGTGATCTGTGTCAATTTGCCCCATTGTTCTTTGCAATGAGTAAAGGAAGGCTGTGAAAGCAAAATAAATGACCTGAAGCGCAAGGAAGTGGATATGACACAAATCCTAGCAGTCTAGGCGATTGGCTGATGGACAGGGAATCTATCAAATCATTGAGCGGAACCCTGGTACGAACAGGGAGGCATTGGTGACTTGGGGTCATGGCTAGTGCAAGGTCTTCTCTACGAGTAGGTTGTCTGCCAGACTCTATAACTCCAAGTTCACACACAGTTCTTGAGAGACTGGTAATACATTCTTTATCTTTCCCTGTGCAAGAGTCTTGTGGCCACACTGCAGGACAGCGGGTCAAATAGATGGAGGAATTGTGCAGCATGATAGTATGGGCCTCAGTATTTGTCTTTACTGTGCCACGAGAATGTCAGACGATAGTGCTGATTTAGCCATGGCTGCTGCAAACGTAGTGGCCTCCTCAAAAGAGATGGTAGGGGACAGCAAGCCGTATCTCTGGAAAGGTTCCTAACACAATGGCATCAGCACGTCGGCCAATAAGGAAGCGTTTAAATCCAAAGGTGAGAGTAAGTGGTCAGTTTCTGAATCTACATCCTGCTCATAGTTATGGAAGCAGCTGCTCTTAGCACCCTCCTAAACACAGCCAAAAAGAACACAGCATTACTTTGTGAAAAGCAATTGCTATCAGGTGTGGGTATGAGTGCATTTTTCTTTGCTTTGGTGTGTGTGGTAGAGGAGGAGAAGCAGTAAGATACCTTGTGGTGCTTCTTTTTTTTAAATGTATTTCTACAAACGGGTTGGAAGTGGAAGAATCTTAAAGTTCATACCAGCTCTCAGCTTTTGGTTAGGGCCAGGAGACAGTTGTATGACGGAACCACGCATGCCTAAACTGCACGTATGTGGCTTAACAAGGCAGTCACTACCATGACTGCGCCGTTACCACCCGTTCCTTTAACAAATAAGTTGTTTCAACAACTTACCTTAGGGGGGCGCTGGACATTGGAATAGTATGATTTACTATTCCAACTCCAATCGGTGTATCGGTAGGGAAGGTGTTGCACTTTAAATCCAATACCGACACCCCATCATCCTATCCTCCAGCACCCCAGCTAATGTTTGCAGAAACACAGAAGATAATGCTTGCATTTAAAGTCAGGGAGCAGGTTGCATTTGACACCTTTCGAGTAACCAAAACGACTTTTGAAACGCAGCAGACAAATCTTTTTTGGCACAACTGAATGCAACTCGGCGTCTCCACTTTTGTTCCTCATAAAATGCTTCCCAAGGTACTGAGATGGTGTAAATCATATCTTTAGTGTACCCAATTTCTAACAATTTCACCAGAAAATAGTAGGTACTGCAAAGCTACTTGGAATCAGAGTGAGAAATAGTCCTTCCGAGTACGCCAGAAGATATCAAGGTAAAGTTACCCTAGTATTGCCGGAAGGATAAAGCCCCTTCTCTTAGAGCCGTCTCTAAAGCCCTACTCAGGATCGCCACCCAATTGCCTGCTATGCAAAATTGTTGCACCAGCATAGACAGAAGAAAGGGCATCGTCCTGGATGGATATTCAGATTGCAGCTCTTTCCACCTTCAATGTGTGGTCGCAGTCATGGGGGACGGACATGTCCTGACGGGTAGAGATTGCCATACACAGGTATTTCCCTTGGGTGACTCAGACGTGGTTGTCCTTTGGAAAGCACACCACTTAAAAGTTCTGCGATGCCCTACTCCGGCAAATCCAAAGCTTATTTCAACAGTGAAGGAGCCATCCTCCATAAGGCTGCTTTAAGTCATGTTAGTAAATCCAATTTTAGTGCACTCAACAGCAGAAACAGCCAAAACGTGATCAGGGCCAGTGCAACACAAGAAGGACTCAATTTGGCAGAGGCACATTCTGGTTGTTGACCATGTTTGCTCCAGGGACAGAACATAAATGAGCTCAGTGGATGACATTTTCACCAAACATTGATAGGTGCAAAAGACTGCTTCGACTTGACTGCAGGGGAGGAATCCATTCACATGTTTCCGTAACTGAAAGGTGGTGCTTCACAATGCTATTTTGAAAACATTTTCGTTCATTTCTTAATTCCATTGATTAATGTTAGCATCTTTTACCAAACTTTGTAGTGCAAGTTAATATAATTTGACACTTGTTTTTTTTTAGTTGCTGCAGCTCAGCTTTTTCATGTTTTCGGTCTTGGCTTACATCACATTATGTAATGGCTGACATCTACTGTTTTATAAAATTCTCACCTGACACACTTCTTTTGCGTGATATATCACTAATTCGTCGTGGAGGCTCCTTTATGGTGTTTTCGAGATTTTTAATTGAATATTACAATTTGCTATAGGTGACCGTGAAATCAAGATCCTAGTGGACAATAAACATAGTGAAATAAAGCCACTGATGTCCTTTAACTGTTTCCAATGTTCTTCACAGAAATTGTTTTCTATTCATTGATCTTATAGGGACCGTTTAGTGCACTTATTATCTTCAGCCGGACGACAAAGTCATGCCTTCTATAGACAACTATGATATGAAGCTTAAAAACTCTCCATGTCTGTCGGATTTAAATCCCAACAGTTCTGCTCGACCATGATTCAAGCAGTGATCTGGTGTAGCGTTCTACTCAACAACTCATAAACGCCTGTTCCTCTACACCGCTACCTACAAAGTGAACCACGTATGTCTGAATAGAATTAACTTTTCGTATCAAGAACCCATCAATTAGGAATAAAGAATAAATCTAATTTGGATAACATTAGCTAAAGGTACCAAAATATTTTCCAAAGTTAACTACCCTGCTGATCCAATTAGTTATTCTGAGTATCATCGACACGCTGCTCAATCCCCCGAACGGCCTAGTGTTTTATGAGGCACATCAGTACAAACAATATCTCTTAAAAGTCATATTTTAAGGGGCAGTTCTGATAGGACATGTAAATTCTACAACAACTCTATTCTGCACTTAAGACACTGTGTAAATGGGATTCAATAGTAAACTACTGCCATGACACAAAGATAACATATAACTCACGAATCCTACAAGTGAGGACAAAGGACCGTCTCACACATGAAATATACACACGGTGGAAGACAAGAGGAAGAAATCAAACGTGCACACAGAAAACAACAAAAGACAAACGTGCAGAACATACCAACCAATTCTTGAATTTTTCTGGATGTCGCCCATACAGTGTTTTCGGAGTAGAAGGCAGAGGTTAGGCCCACTTGCATGCACATGGCAATGTTGGACGGTTACTTGGGTTAGTTTTGTGTAGTGCCACTACCCAGCCCAAAAGCTTCTGTGCTATGTAAACTACAAATCACATCTTCACAATGTGCAATCTTTAAATTTCATAATAAGCAAAGTTCAAACACAAATGTATTTCAATTAAATGTTTTGAAAAGTGAAGCAACGGGGCACAGGTTGTCCTTTCTTAGATGTGTTAAAGTGAAATACCAACACAAGTTTACTGACCAAGAACACTATATTCCATTATTTGTTTATTGCCTGATGCTTTAATTTGTGGTGCCATCTTTTACTGTGTAATCTAAGAAGGGTCAGTCATTTGCTTCTAGACAGTACAAAGACCTGCAGATCTGACTTAACTACTGCATTGTTTACAATACATAAGCGTGTTGATCTCCGCATCTGAAAAACAGTCAATGAGCAATCGTAGGGATAACTGAGCATGTATACCTGTGTAACCTGTTTGGTGAAGGAGACAAACAGAGTATGAACTGAGTAAGAGACAAGTCACTGGACAATTACCCCACATACGCCCTTTTTTGTATTTTTATAGTTTACGAATAGCAGTCTTCATTTTAATTGCAGATAGATATAACAATGACTTCCATATGCAGCACGTTATACCACGGTTTTGCTATTTTTAAGCACTGTAAGCAACAGGCATTACTGTTACACAATGTACTGGTTCTCAATTTCCCAAACTTATAAAGATGGACGACTAAATTGGGCGCGCTGTGATTCAAACTCACATCAGGCAGGACGCACCAAGGTTCAGAGGCAAGCCTTTATCCACTGCGACATATTGGAGCCCTTGTTACTACTGTTGATTACCGCTCATTATGCTCTAGTAAGTGCTTGAATGACACTGAGATCTAGGGTTCTTAAAAACTACACACAGTGTCAATGAGATGGCCAATGGGAAACCTTTTCAGAAAGCAACGAAATTTGAAGACCAGATGTCCTACTAAGTTTTCATTGTAAATTACTCCCGCTGTGTTTGGCTACCTGTTTCCTCCCCTATTTATGCCTCTGACCGTGCTCTGTGCAATAAATTATACAATGATGAAAATGCTGCAATAAAATTATCTATTTTGCTACCTATCTTGAGAAGCAAATCCTGCCAACAAATGTTCTTGCAACCCTATGTTGTATTAACTATAGACTATAACCACTACATGTATTTACACTTTTATGTTATTAGGTTAATACAGTAACATGGCTTTTCCCCTGCCCATTGATGGAAGGATCTTTATGCTAGACACGTCCCCTGTCTTGGTAATATGTCCGATACAAATATAAATGTTACATGGGGACTGCAGTGCCTGGCAGAATGTACCTAGCTGTCCCTCGTAGATGTGTAGAGCCATGGCTCATAAATACAACGTTCGTTTGGGGAAAATAATGCAGTTTTGCACTCCCTTTCGGAGTATATCTATGCATCATTTTTGTAGAATGTTTGAGCAGACCTCTGAAACAGTACAGTGGAGGCAAGAATTTCAGCCAATAAACCACAAACTAAAAAGCTGCTTTGAGGAGGAGTTGTATTTTGGCAAGATGTTACAGGCGGCTGGCTCTCAAACCGCAACCAGAGGCTTCAGCACAAGGCTCCGTGCAAAGGGGCTGTCTGAACAAATATAAAAGGATTCTGAAAGCATTTCCTGATGTATAAACACAACAAAAACACTTCTTCATTATGTTACTATGTATAATAGCGCGGGACGGAGCTTCAGTGTTTTTTGGGGAGTGTTACACCCCCCATTAATAAATGTATTCTCTATTAAATACTTGGGTACAGCTGCTTTCAGCCAGGCATGGTGAGGCAGCTGTCGGATTTCACCTAGAATTTTTACCTACACACAACACATACGCTCGCCCTCTCTCCTGAAGTTCTTAAAACTGTTGGTTGTTTTACAGCTTGTTTTCTTTTAATCCGCACGGCTATCCCTTCCCAATGCTCCTGAAGCCCCCTCCTGCTCTGCTTCTCACATAATTAATTTCACCATGATATACCAGTGTGATTGTTGGTAAATTTGAAGCCACCCCACCTACTCCACAATCTTACTGGCCAAGCTACACCCCTGGGTGTGGTCTATTTTAGGCAACAAATGCTACAAAGAATAGGCCAAGATTTGAATAAAATGCTAAATGGGGATGGAAGGGATCCAGAACCAAATTGTACATATCACTGAAGCAAATGACTGAGCCGTAAAAAGTAAGCTCTAGGTGGAAGTTAACTTTCAAAATGAAAAAAATATCATTTCAGAACTGTGCGTGCAAACAGTGCGGCCAGGCAGTGTTTGCAAGAAACCGTAAACACCGTGTCTGGGCAGTACTCATAAATGAACTAATTTATACGTGTTTTCAACCTTTGTTGGATTGAGTGAGTCCTAAATCTATGTGGCTAATCAGAAGAAAGAACTTTACCTTCTGCTCATCAGCGTGGACGACATCAGCAGCACCATGCAAGCCACATGACAAAGTCACATGATACGCAAGCACATGATTGGTTGAAAGGAAAGTGGAGGAGGTCACATGAAAAATACAAAAAATCAAAAAACGGAGGTAAACAATGGGTAAGGAAAATCAACAACAGCGTTACAAACTCAGCAAACGAGAAACGAAAATGAAGTTGCAAATTTTGCTATGTAAATATACGACACAATATGGAAATGGTATCGGTCTGCGACATAAACATATTCAAACACTTATTACGGTCTTGCAGGAGTACTTGATTATGGAAGCGCAGGAAGTTAGGGAATGGTGCATCATGTGTTATTCATTCTGATCAAACAATGCAAGTCAAACACTGACAAACTGCAACCTGATCCAGACATGTATGGCATTGAAGAGGAAGTGGTTGGGGTTAGGAAAGAAGCATGGTGTTTGGTGACTGCCAACTCTCCGCTCGTGCCCTAAAAGAAGGATCAAGTTAGTGGCAAACAGGCTGCTGACCACAACGCCTTCCTCGACAGGATAAAAAGCAAAGCTTGGCTGGAAAAAAACACGTTGAGTTACAGGAGGCATTTCCATGCGTAAATGATCTGAAACAGTAATTAAAGGCATCTGTAGTTTCGGGCGGGAGTCCCAAAAGTTAGGTTCAAGGTGTTCCTTCCTATGAAATTCATGTTTAAGGATGCTTTACCTCAGTCAGCGTGAGGCCTCCCCTTCTTACTAGAAGTCCCACCTGGGAGAAGTTTGTGTTTGCCGGAAATTCGCAAGTATACTATGTTTAATTTATTGCAATGTAAATTGTGCACATAGATTAATGAGGATTTAGCAGCATTTTTTTTTAAAAGAATTCTGGTCACAATTTAAATCGTTCTGTGTCACTTTAACAAAAATCAGCAAACCTAATATTAGATTCTGCAACGATATTGCATAACTAAAATGTTCATTTTCTTCCCTGAAATCTTAATTATCCTTGCATTTTCAGATGCATTTAAGAAATTATTCTATTAAACAAAAGCACACTGAATTACTGTGCATAGGGTGAAAATTATGCAGCGCTGGCCTTTGCATCTGCTAACACGTCCAGCATGAATAGTCATTGCAAATCACTCTTGTAACACAATTCTATATCAGGAGTGGAGACGAGGATTATTCTCTGACATGTTCCACTTTATCATCTCTGGCAGACTTCAACATTTTTATAAACTACCTTTCCCATGATCCCCCCAGGAAAGGAAGCAGAAGACATTCAACCAGTTAGCATGCACCATGTCCCATACAGGTCTGTATCTTCCCCTTAGCCCCCTCTTACTTCGCTGCTCCAACAGCTCACAGTCGAGTGCTTCTTCACTTTGTATTAATGCCATGATGCGCGCTGTATTGTATTGATAACTCCCGGGGTTTGTCAGCAACCAAAATAAGTTGCCGGTTTAACAGACTACTTTCATGGGCTTTGCTATCAGCCGCAGGGAAAAGATGCTGAGCCTTCCCTAATTGAAGATAGTGAATATTCGACAGGCGTTGCTCAAAATGCTCTTGAAACAACCCACATAGACCTCCTCTCCTCTGCATCCTTAACACAATTGAAACTTTCCGTTATGAAAACTAGGACATTTTATATTCTGTTTTATTGAATTATGTGGAAAATGGAAATGTGTGGAAGCAGCTGAAAGGGCAGGTCTCTAAGCCTACATCTGTCAGATACTAAACATTTGATTGCTAACACTACTTATATCCCAGGACTCCCACAAAGGATAATGCCTGGCCACTGCCATTTATTGTATTTGCTCTTATCTGCCAATACTGTTCACAAGATCCTCTCGCATCTCCCCAGCGATTACAAGATTAGGACGTCGAAGTCAACCAAGTATCTCAACTCATGCAGAATCTGGTGAATACTGTAGGAAAGGAAGACAGTTTCTGCTGAATGTAACACGGCTGCAATGGAGGGCAATGAGCCAGAGCTGCTACATCTCAGGACACAGAAGCACTGGCTGTTATGTGGACACGGCAGCCTAAGTGTGATTCGTTAAAGCAAACGTAGAAACACTTAGACTAACCTCACAATTATTTCTGATTTCATGTCTTATGGATAAATAATAATGGGGTAACGGTGACCAAAACATGAAACATTCGAGAGTGATCATTGGTGGCCCCCAGTGGTGCTGGCAGCGGCTTCTGAGTTGCAATATTGAGAGGAGTTTGAACAGTCATGACTATCTCTGAAAAGCAGAAGAATAGTGCCTAGCTTCAGAAGATGCCATAGGCAGATGTGCAGCTACCCGTGAGCTTCACTCCTGTAGCCTGATCTATAATTCATCACATACGTTTTGCAATGTGCTCTTCCAAGCGTGGCTGGGCCTTCAGAGCTCTGAGTTACTAAGAGGCATGGCCGCTCTGCCACAGGATCGAGAAGAAGCGGAGGTCACTGTGTGTTGGATGCTGAGCCCCCTCTGCGGGCACAGATGAGATAGAGTCACTTACCCTCACACAGTGCCTTCAGGCCGTCAGGCACCTTTATTATTAGCACTAATGTTTGAATGAAAGCGCAAGAGTCTTCTTGATGTAAGCATGCACACAGAGCGCATCCTGTCATGTCAGCAGCCTTCCATTGTGATGAATCCCAAATGCCTAGCCTGGGCAGACAGCATCAGTGGATTGCTTTGGATGGACACATTTGTTTGGAGATGACCTGCAAATCTGAAATGCTCCTAATTTATTTATGGCTTTAAATAAGTAACGTCCTCATTCCCGCTGGCAAGGGGGGTGAGCCAAGCCTGCATCCTGGCCCCCTTGCTCTTCGCGATTTACATTAACAAGCTGTGTTCCTCCCTGGCTACAGTTACATGCGATACTCCAGAAATGAAGATGGCTTTTGTGCCAGCACTGAGCTACGCAGATGACGCGGTCATAATGGCAAGGACGCCGGGAGCCCTTTGTCTACTTGTAGAAGCCTTTGTCACCTTTATGAGTGACTTGAATTTAGTCACTAATTACAGTCAACTGAATGTAATAGCTTATGGACCTGGATAAAAATTATTTGCTAGGTTACTAGTCAGGGGGGCATACTTTAGGCGGCATGAGTGACTTTAACTATTTAGGGGTTATCCATAGCAATGTGAGGACATGGCATACTCAGATAAAAAGCTTACGATTAAACTTGGTAGAGCAACTGTAGCAATTCTCAACCTACCTTTGGTGGATGGAAGGAGCACGGTCTACCCTATTTCTAATATTTATAACGCTCAGTGTGTCTCAGCTGCTCTTTATGGGACTGGGACTTGGGGTCATGGTAATACTGATGCTCTACAGGTCGGAGAAAAGGAGACAGCAGAGCTGGCAAACCACTCTCAACAAGAGGAAAGGCGCACCCCACAAGGGTAATATCTACCTTGGCGGCTCTGTTGGCAGGTGCCTCCCTGGAGAAGATATGCTGTGCTGTGGAAGAGCACCCAGACTCTCACGCAGCACTACTGCCTGAAGTCAGCGCAGAGAAATTATGGAGCCGTAGGACAGGTGGTTTTGCATCATCTGTTCCAATGAGGTGAGCCTCGGGAAATATGGGTGATGTAAATACATCTTTGCTAATGTATATCCTAGCTTTGTATTGTGCATAATTTTATTTTTCTATGCAGACTATTTACGCAAAGCTATGCATACATGGTTATACATATGTGTGTGTATACTCAAGGGTACTTCTATTACTTATATATTTACCTACAAAAAATTGCTTGTTAATCTGATTTAAGCATGTGAATCTGTGAAAGATCCAATACGGAGAAGAAAATGAGTTACTTACTTGTAACTAAAGTTTTCCATTATTGGTATCTTTCATAGTCACATGCGGCCCACCCTCCTCCCCTTAGACGCTCCCCTCATAGATCGGGATTTATGTATTTAGAGGAACTCAGTCTCTGTTGGGAGTGTTCTAGAGGGTGCTGTCGCATGATTGGTTATAGTTCAAGTTTGGTCCATTTTTAAAAAAAGGACATAAATAGGCGATTAAACTGACTTTGCATAGCCACTATAGCATATGATGCATTTACATACTGGTTTACTATGGTACTGTGGGACTCCCACCTCGACGAAAGGGAATGGTTCAAGCATGTGAATCTGTGAAAGATCCAATATTGGAGAAGCAAAAGACCAAACTGCTGTGTTCAGACCTATGGCATTCTGAGAGACTTGAAGGCGATTGCACAAAAAAACAATAAAATGGTATTTTGATCTTCATGAATTTGAACACAACGATCTGTATCTCAACCTTCCTTTGTCACAATGTGAAGGTCTCTTATTTTCCGCTTCAGGGCTGGCACAGTGGCGAGACTATTAAATATTCCAGGGCTAGGAACTCGGGCAGTGGCGTCAGGAATAGTCTGTCCCTGTGAAGATCATTCGGAAAAAACAATAATGCATTTGATGTTTTTCTGTACCTTTTTAGACTCCATTTTAAAGCTTTCCTGAAACCCATCTTAAAATGTTTAAGTTGTAGGAAGAGTAAGGGTGCACTGTTTTATCTTTGGTTAAATACTTATGAAGTGTGTAAGAGGGTCTGTGCCTTTTTAAAAGCTGCGGTATGGTCAAGGAGATCAATGGCGGGCTAGAGGATGCGCTAACCTATTTTCTCCTTGTTCTAAGGGAGGCATGGCTGTCTGTTTGCTTGGTTTATTGGCACATTAACAGGGGTGCCTTTCTGGAGGGTGGGAGGTTACTGCCACTTGATACATTTTATCTCTGTGTTTTTAGATGTATTATTTATCATTTTTGTATTCCTCGTTGCTTTTTATCTGTGTCTTTTACAGCTATGTACATGCCGAACAAAGAATTATTGACTGACTGACTGACCGAAGTAGCTTCCTGCTGAATGTGTTGATCAGGAGTGCGTCGGTAGCACTGGGCACAACATTCACTATTTTATTATTTTGAAAGATTCTTTCTGTCATCTCTAGAATACAGGTAGAATATGAGTGTGATTGTTCAATAACGGTTAATAAACTACTTCCCCTTTTGACTCACTCCCTGTTACGAAGTATACTGTCCATTTATATAGAGCCCACCCGGGGGGTAGCTTCCATTGGTGCAGCACGTGCATTGCCACCTGCACCCAGAGGCCTGAGGGACCACTGATTATTGCTGTATTTTTTCATTCAAATAGAAGCCTGAGGGTCAATTTTCTTGCTAATGGTACCCATTCCTTCAACCCTAAGATCAGCAACTGAGAAGTGCACACACAGGAGCCCAACAACTGATGTATGCCGCCAGGCCCGGCTCCATGGCGGTGCGATCGGTGCCTCCGCACCGGGCACTGACTTGGGGTGGGGGCGACATGTGCCATGTTCCTTGTCCCAGCAATTTTCAAGCATCAATTAAAATGTCTCGACTGTGGTTAATGTTCTTCCTCTAGAGAGACCGGGGCTTTGTCTGGTAGAGGAGGTTTTGACTTATCATAGTGCAGAAGGTTAACATGCCTGCTGAAAAAAATGTTGCATACACTATAAATAGGTCAATGGGTCATCCTTTAGCAAGAGAGATCTTTTTGTTACTTGCAGCTTAAAAGTTAAAATCCTACTATAGAGCAGTGAGCTAATAACTGTCATCAAAGAACTGCATGCTAACTGCAAGGAATAAATTACGGCTGCATGTTTTTTTGCCCAGTCTTTCCTTATCCTAATATTGCAAAAAGGGTTCATTTGGGTAGAAATCAGTTCTTATTATTAAAGAAAGCCCCTAACAACGGTGTTTGATTTAAAATTCTAAATTTGTGCTTTTTCAGACCAAGGACTCTTAAACTAAGCTGCCTACCAGTATGGATGACATGTGACTCCTACCCCTTGTAGGCCTCTGTCTTATATAACATTTCCTATACTCTGGTTTACACATGTATGATTGTCTCTGTGCAATCTATGTGTGATGTAAAGTGTTCCGACACCTTAAACCGGTATGAGTGGTTGTATAAAACGAAATGAATCAGGGAGACAGTGGTAATGGAGACGTGGGGGCATTATCAAATGGTGGTAGTGAGGGAATCCGTTGTGAGGTGGTCATGGGGGGGCACCAACACACCTTGTCGCACAGGGCGCCACCTGTACTAAAGCCGGCCATGTATACCGCATTATGCCTTAACCAGTCACCGCAATTGAGGCCATGGCAGACACTGCTCCTTAGATCTGTGGCTCTGTTTTTTACGAAAAAGATCAAAATCTCCATGCTAGCTCTGCGACTTATTTTTGTAAATTCATGAGAGGAGGGGAGTGTCTCCCTTTTGGCATTTTTAAGAAAGTTAACTCTTCACTCATGTAAATGGACACTTTACATGCCTGGACGTCTCACACGATATTTGGAAAACTAAATAACTAACAAACGATGATAGTAAGAAATGCGATTAGACAGTTTACAAAGCGTTTTGTGGCAATCGGAACCCTAGCCAGGTGTTAGCGATAGATTAATTGTCTGACATGCACGCGCCACATGCGACAGCGCCACGCGGCCACCATCACTGCAAAGGACGCGCGTGCGTACTCACTCGACCAGCCTGTGGTTTCCGATTCAGCGGGAGGACGAGTTGTTGCTATGGAAACAGGAACGATGGCTAGGACACGTAAAGGTGAAACATGGTGAAGATACATCATTAATGCATGCCGAGTAATGAGCAAACAGGAAGAGAAGTGGGCGGGAAGATTCCCCCCAAGCTTTATGAGCTTTTACAAATGCAGAAATTCTGCGGTGATGAGGCGCAGCGCTGCCAAGAGATAATTTTAAGGCACAGCTGTGAGCCCATTTCTGGACGGTAGACGAGTTATGATAGTTAATAATGGATTCGTAAAATAGGAAAAAGATGACTTAATAATTGATAGGCACGATGTGCTGACAGTGGGGAAATGCCACACAGTTTCATTATTCTCTCATTCCTCGCAAGAGCCAGAAAGTAATCGTTTTAAAATTACAAATGAAAGGTTTGCTCCCTTGAGTGCAGGAGCTTTCAGCTCAGACGATTACGTATGGTGGCGGCAAAAGGTATGCTTCAGGGGGTTGGCACACACTAGGCAAACATGGAGGATATCATTAATACGACTGACGGGCTCTTCGGACTTAAAGGGGCCCCTTATGGGGCGTTGTCCGTCCTTTTATGTAAAGTCGGGCCTCAGGCCCACATTATGCTAAGAAGTGAGAGACGGACACCAGGGTCTATGGTACAGTAACTGGCCACGAGCACGTGCACCCGGGCCTTTTTATTAGCGGGGCCACGTCACTCGTGACACCCGTGATGGATGGGTGTCGGGTGCAGTGTGTCCAGCCCTCGAGGGAGTGGCTGGGATTACATGCTTCCTGCGAACCACTAGAACGTGTCTCGCAGGACACTACATTCCTCCCCAACTTTATTGAAGGACAAACAAAAGTGTCAGTCCAACAGGTTCACAGGAGATTTTGGGTTCCATCTAGTCGGCTTGTGTGGCAACAGTTAGGGACTCCAGTCCATCGGTACTCAGGGAGTGGTGCTTGACGCATGTGCCGATGGCTGGCGTGGGTGACGGTTGCCAGCCATGTGGTGATTCGGAATGACAGGTGTTGGTGATTTGCTGGGAGAGTTCGGATGTTAGGATGGACCTGGGTAGCCACGTGCTTCCGCCTTGCTGATGTTGAGTGTCCATGATGGCTTAACACGTAGAGTGTGTTGATCCTCTCTTGCCTGGCTTGGGGGCCACTGCCGACTCCATCTTGAGGCGGTGTGAGGACGGACACTCAGGGCAGATCTTCACCCATGGCATCTGCGGACAGGAGCAGGGATGCCCCTTGACTTGGACAGCCGACGCTTGGGGAGTGGCCGTTCACCTGAAGACGTGTTGTGGAGAGACGCGGTTTGCAACTGCTGCGGCTTACGTTCGGTTCTCCTGTGAGGCTGTGTCCAGGGACGGTTGTCCGCCTTGGTGGCTGTCAGATGTGTCAGGGTGAGTTCTTGGCTTGCTGTGAGTCCCCGGTCTTCTCCTTTTTCCGGTCTATTCAGTCTACCTGTGTCTTCCGGTTTTTCAGGGTGACATGGCTGTCACTCTTCTTTCTTCGAGGGCGTTGCGCTTGGACCTCGAGGCGACGTGACGTCCAGTCGCGTGTCGCTGGCGTTGGAGCGCCTGTTGCTGTGGCGGCCGCCACGTGGAGTGTGCGACTCCTCTCTTGCCTGTCGTGGGTCACCGCCGACTCCATCTTGAGGCTGTGTGGAGGAGGACCCTGTACTGTTTTCCGGCCCTCTGCGGGGCTTCGCTGGTGCAGTGGGGACATGGTCGCTCTCTGTGCTGCATTCAGCTGTGTTTCGTTGCGGAGATGCTTCTATCTCCCGGGCGCCTGCCCGTGTTGTCGGATTCCCTGGCGTGGTCTTCTGCGTTCTTCGGACCACGTGCGATCCGTCTTCGCCTTCGGCGTTCTCTGCTGGCAACTTGCGTGCCTGTGTTGTAGCTTGCGGTTGTGCCTGTTCACCGGTAGGAGCAGGTGATGCGACCTCTTTACCGGCGGTGGCGTTGGGCAGCCATGTGCGTGGTGCGCGCTCTGCACCAGTCTTTCTCACGCTGTTGCTGGGGGCAGTTCCCTGGAGACGTCGCTGTCTTAGCTGGTCGTCCATTCTTGCTAGTGGTGGCTGTCCGTGTGTAGCTCTGAGTCTCTTGTAGCTGCTTGCGGGGTTTGTCAGTCTCTCACCGCACCTTGCAGAGGTGGCAGGCAGTGCTTTTGCCTATGTGATGCTGGTTTGCGCTGGTGCAGCTGGAGGCAACTTGGGGCTCTTGAGTGTGGCGGCTACCTGGAGACTTTACTGTCTTCGAAGGTGTCCTTGCTGGGCTCACTTGCAGGGTGCCGAGGGCCACTTCATGGGCTTTCTTCTTGGAGGGCCTGTCTTGCTGTGCCTAGTGCAGTCTGTCACATCAGCTGGGCGTGAGCAGGCAGTCTTCCTGGTGGAACCTGTTGTGCGTGTTCTGCATCCTTCGTTTCTAGTGCTATCGAGGGGGGGACAGCTCCTCTGAGACGTTGCAGTCTGTTCTGCCTGCTCGTGGCTCGCGGCAGCGTAGAGTCCACAGTAGCGCTCCTGCTGTGATGGGTATTTGCAGATCCTTGCTGGGTTTCCTTGCTGCTTTCGCTTGTAGGGTGCAGTGCTGCTTGTCACTGGTCTGCTGACGTCGGTCGTGGTGGGCAGTCGGCGTGCTGGGCCGCTCTTCGGACGTGGCGGTGCAGACCTCTTGCAAGGATCACTTTGCAAACTCCTCTCGCTGATCCTGCGGCTTCTGGCAGGGTAGTGGGGTGTCAAGGCCTCTCCTCCAGTCTCTGGTGCTGCTCAGGCTGACAGTCGCAGGGCACTGCTGGCTGACTGCTCTGACCAGGCAGTATGTCTGTCCTTCAGCGCGTTGTGACTGGGGGGCTACCAGGTGGCACTGCGTCTGTCGCGGTGGCTTGCCCTGATTGCTTCAGGTCGTGGGTGCTGGGGGGAGCCAGTGCAGTGACTGTCCATGGCCACAGTGCGGGAGCTGAGAACACTGAGTGGTGCACTTGGTGCTAGGGTGGAGTGAGCTGCACCCTACCCTTGTGTGGGGTCTGAGGCATTCCTTACAGCTTAGCCTGGTTCAGCCTTGTCCCCAGGCTGGGGTTTTCCGGACTGCAGCGACTCTGTGGGTGCATGGGCTTGGATCTCCCTGCTGCCCTGATGAAGTTATCGCTATTGGCTTCGCATTGCAGGCTGTTTCTCCCTTCCGTGCCTGGTTAATGCAGCTGCAGTACCACTCGTGGTCGCTAGGTGGCGGTGCTGTGCTTCAGTCTCAGAGCCCAGCAGTTCCTTCTGGACACTGCAGGCTTCTCCTCTTTGCTGGCTGCAGCGGCGGTTTCGGACGGTGCTCTATCCCTCTGCTGGCGCTGAAAAAGGAAGTTAAGACACCCGGTGTCCCCCTCCTCCTGCTGCTACCGGCTAGTGCGTGTGCCCGTCCTTCCCGATTCCAGGAGCAATGTGGCGCTGTGGCCACCAGGTGGCGCTGCAGCCACTTGTCTGGCGGCAGGAAGAAAACCCTTGATGGGGCCTGGAGGTTGTACGGAGTAGAGAAGCTCACCGACAGGTAGGGAGTGCCGCCGTCTGCTTGGCTTGTGTTCAGCGTTGTATCGCACTCACTCTCGCGGGGCCGCAGCAGGAGGTGTCGGCCTGGCGGGTGCTTGTCAAGGCTGCTTTGGCGCTGGGAGCTGATCTGTGCCACTGGATTCAGGCGCCTGCTGGTAACGAGAGCTTGCGGCCCCGTGTCTACTTCCGGACCATGCTGGTCGCTTGCGAAAGGTAGGGGGCACAGTAGGGGCAGCGCACATGGGCTGGGCGGCTCGCGACTTGCTGGCAAAGACTTAGGCGCAGGCTTCCCACAGCGAAAACAGACATGGTTACCTCCATCGCCGGGTGGGTGTGCTTCAGGGTGACGGCCTTCTTGCTCTCACGCGCACTGCATGCACTGGGCGCCGCTTCGTGCACTGCGTTCGGGTAGCGTTTGGGCGACCAATGGTGCCTTGTAGATGGAGGAGGCACGGAGACACTCGCCACCTTCCTTCCGGCGCCGCTCAGACTCCGGTCGTCACACTGCCTGTTACGGTGGGCAGAAGCACTATATCGCGTCAGTGACCGCCACGCCGGCAGCATGGAGAGGTTCCCAGGGAGCTCTCCGGGGTCTTGGTTCTCCGTAGCGCCTCACCGTGATGTTTGCAGTTCTCGCCTCGTGGCGCTGCTGCCCCTCACCGTCGTCACAGGCTATGGGCAGTGGCTGGGAGTGTGCACAGCGGTGTGGCAGCCCTGTGCCCTTTCCTCTCTCTCAGGCCACTGAGCGCCGGCTGGCATTTGCAGGGTCTCGCTGTACGGTCAGACAGGTGCCGGTGCCTCAGCGTATGTCACTCTCCCTATAGCAAGGCAGATGTAGCTGTCGTGCACAGGGGTACCCCCTCGTCGCCATTGTAAAGTCGGGCCTCAGGCCCACATTATGCTAAGAAGTGAGAGACGGACACCAGGGTCTATGGTACAGTAACTGGCCACGAGCACGTGCACCCGGGCCTTTTTATTAGCGGGGCCACGTCACTCGTGACACCCGTGATGGATGGGTGTCGGGTGCAGTGTGTCCAGCCCTCGAGGGAGTGGCTGGGATTACATGCTTCCTGCGAACCACTAGAACGTGTCTCGCAGGACACTACATTTTACATAGCAATTATAAATCCGAGACTTCGTTTAAATAAAACAATAGCATCTTGTGTATAATACTTAAATAGGCCAGGCGCAGTGAAGCACAGTAAGGCAGCTTCCGCTGTGAAACACCCAAGGCTAAGGTGTCTATCACAGGTCCAGGCGGGAAGGAGCAATGTCAGATTTTCAGGATATACATGAAAGATACATTTCAATCAGATAATTGAAACTGTCCGGAAAATCTGGAATGGTTCCAGCCCTCTTAGACCTAGGCTGGACGTATCTGGTGTACAAGGTGTACAAGGTTTTGACGCAGTGGTGTCCTAGAAGTGGCGCAGGGAATTCTTGTAGATTTCACTGCGTCACTTTTATAAGGCTTTCCTGCGTGGGAACGCCTACCCTGCATACATTATACCTGACGCAGGTATAATGTGACGCAGGACTTTACAACGTGACGCATCTCCCTAGAGGCGTCATGATGTAAATTGGCTGCTTTATTTACGCCGCTGATGCGTCACAAAAGTGACGCAACGGTGGCGCAAAAGTGTCGCTTTTAGATCTGTACCTGGGTTTTCACCAGCAATGACGTTCAAGTACCACTAGGTGGCGCCACATGGCTCCAGTCACAACTTCCTCTCTAGACCTGACAATACCAGAGTATATTACGTTCCCATCAGCAGACTGGCATCGGTTATTGATGTTTTTTACGTGCCCAGTCAAGGTGTGCAACAGCCAGAAAACCAGCACATTACATATTTGCACACTTTGAGATTTTATGAATCATGGCACTAGTTCATCAGTTAAGATGGAGGAAGGTGAGAAATCCGAGGGAAGATTATCGAATCACCAGAAATATTGCTATCAGAGGTAACAACATTTTTCTTCTGATATATCTTTGTGCAGGTTCCGCCCCTTAAGAACAAGCCCGAAGCAGTACCTCCATGGGAGGTGGGAATGAGTAGCGCCGACTAACCAAGGAAATCATGCAACATAATTCAGGCAAAGAACCCTGAGACTTAGGACAACAATGCTTTGTAAAAGTATGACAAGGACAACCAATTAGCTGCTCAGCAGAAGTAGGTAACTGAGACGCCACTGGAAACAGTCATGGAAGCAATCAGGCCCTTGTGGAATGAACACTGATGGCATCTGTAGGGGCTCTCTTGGCCAAGGCATAGCAAATTTTGTAACAAAAGATGACCCAATGTGAAATAGTGTGTTTAGTCACAGCCTTGTCCTTTTTAGGTCCATCAAAGGCTGCGAAAAAGTAGGTAATCAGCTCTTTTGTGTTGCGAGTGGTGAATTTAGTAAGAGACTGCACATCGAAGGTCCCACCTAGGCAGGAGTTCATCCTTCTAGGTTGGAAGGAAATAATCATTAAAGGGTAATAGATAGACCCATATCAAATACAGAAACTGCTCTGGGTAAGAAAGGTGAGCAGATACGAAGAACCAATTTATCTGGACAGAAATCTGGGCTGGGCAGACAAACCGATTGGGCCTGATGTTGTCCGACCCTGTGAGCTGAAGTAATCATCACCATCAAAGCTATTTTTAGAGTAAAAGTGTGTCCGGAACACTGCACATCAGAGCGAATGGAAACCTCATCAAGAAAGTCAAAAGAAGATTCAAATCCCACTGAGGAACAATAAATGGAGAGGGAAGGATTAAGTAGAGCAAGGCTGATTAGAAGACATAAAAAGAGATAGAGCTCCCAACACATCCTTTGAATGTAGACACCATCAGACCCTGCCATGAGAGAGGCAAAGCAAACCTAAAGACATCAGACAGGTGAGAAAGATGTACAAGGATTAATGCCTTCCAACTCACTCCACTGAACAAACATGTTCCAATGGTATGTATAGATATATTTGGTGGCAGGCTTCTTGGAGACCAAGATTAGATCTGCAACCTTATGAGGAAGGCTAAGCTGTTGCTCGCATTCATAATCATCCATCAACCGATGACTGAGGGCATTTGCTCTCACACTGAGGGAGCCTGTAAGATGGGCCACTAATGGGAAAACTCCCCGTCGCTGCCCCCATGCCCACAGGTGAATTGTCTCTCAACATGAGGTTTACAACCCGACACTGTGCCCTGTCTATTGATAAAATTGATGGTGGTGGTGTTGTCTTACACAGCCAGCATTCTGTCCCTGAGATGAAGGAAAGAAAGAAAGGTATTCAGGGCAGATGGACTTCCTGCAGCTCTGGCACATTTATATGCGGTGCTTCTCTGACTTAGATCAGAGGCCCCAAGCCGTCATGTCATCCAAATGAGCACACGAGCCAAGCAAGGAGACGTCTCTGATCATGGTATCCTGAGGCTGCGCGAATGATATCTCTGACGTTTCGAGCTGTCAATCAACCAATGCAGATACTGAGCACACAACTGGAAGTTCCACACCTGACCCAAGAGACCATCTTGGTGTTGCAGTCACTGCCCCATAGCCACTATTCAGGGGGTTCTTATATGTCCTCTGGTGTAAGTCTACTGAATAACAACAAAAGAGTGAAAAACAAAGGGAAAAACAACTAAAGGACAACACAAGAAAAAACCTCTCTATTTAAAAGAACCCTCACTCACCAACCTAGTTGGTGACGTGCTTCATCATTGGGTTCCCACCAGAGGGACCGAGTGCCCCCCCCGGTGTGCTACGACGCCTGAATTACAGTGGAGCAGGTTTTTTTCATGAGACAGTGTCGGTGTAAGAGTGGTGCAAATTAAAAGATTGGTGGTTTTATCCAAAAATGATTTTAATGGTGGAAAACCAGACATCGTTAAAAACAGGTGAGACGGACGTGAGCTGGCTGGTTAGGTTGACCAAGCTCGTCCGATTTAGTAAAAGAAGTGAATATTGGTCGACATGTTTCTGCTTTACAAGGCAATTGTGCTAAGCATTCTTCAGGACCAAAAACCCCACGGCGGTATACGCACGCTAAGGCGTATCCTTACCTGTGGAGGTGTATACAGGGCAAAACTCACGGTTTTACCTAAGCAACCTTCTGGGATTTCCAAAAAGCCACGGGACTCTGAAAAAGAAAGAACACACAAAAAAACACACAAATAATAAGTGGAATCAGTGGTGACTTTCCTCAGATATCCAAGAGGTCTGGTGCACATTGCTACCTCGTGTTGTGAGTTATCTAGGTAGTTAGACTGGTGAAAACCACGTGTACCTGTAGCTCAGGCACTCGTGTCAAACATACTGCCACTCCGTACATTTTTGCTATTGGAGGGGTCGTGGTTACGGGTGACTCCTAGTAACTTTCCGGCGCCTTAACAAATAGGTGTGATTCAAGCAATAGCCGATTTTGTACATTAACAATTAAAGTGCTCAATAGTGGACCCATGCCATAGCGCTGGTTCAGAATGAATGCGCTGTGGAGTGTGCATAAAAACACCGTTGAGGCATGGAAAACTTGGCGCTTATGTGAAGTAAATAATGGATTCACGTCATGGGTCCGGGAGGGGGTGAGATACCTATGGATTTCTAGAAAAAACAAATGGGATCAGCGGTTGCGCGTTCACCGAAGTTTAACGGGTAACCGATAACCCCCCAAAACAACCCAGGACACTTACTTCCAACGTGGCACTCTCCTGCTAGCGACCTAACTGCGATCTGCCTCGGACCCGAATGTTGCCGCTGTCCTGCAGATCAGGGGAGAACTGCCGGTTCCTGACCACGTGATCCGGGCGTGGGTTGGATGACGCAACACGCTCCGGACACGTCGGCTGAAACACTAGACCACAGCAGGGAATGCTCAGCGGAAAAAACATTTTTGATTCACTGTAAACCACTCGAGTGTTACACAATGGGTCTGCTAAAGAGAATTAAGATGTTAGTTATATCTATTAATCCTTGGGGCCCTCTACAAATAACACCTGTTGTATTCAATGTTTACCTAGCTGAGGCGTTTAGCAAACACAAGGTAGGGGAAGCACTACAATCCCTATTGGTTATTAGTCACGCTCATCTGATATAAGGTATCTAGAAACAGGAGGAACAAAATCACATAAATAATCCACATTTGTAATAATCCACATTTGTAAAGCGCGAACAATCACCCGTAAGGGTCTCTAGGCGCAGGGGGCCATCGGGAAGATTAAGCAAGCTATTGCCCAGAATCACATGGTGCTGGGCTAATCTGCCGTCGGGGATCGAACCGTGATCCCCAGATTCCGGAGTCAGTTGCCCTGGCCGCAGCGCCACACCTCTTCCCACATTATGAGTTTGCAGCGTGTAGGAGGGATTGAGTTGTCGTAAGATGAACTGGGACCTAATAATGTTTGACCTACACAATCAGTTGGCAATTTATGTTCTAAGAAAAGAACACAGATTTAACTAGTTGGTGTCACATATGGGTGAAACCTATTTGGTGTCTAACTGTGACAAGATGAAAACCCACACGGGGTACGTAGAACAATGTTCGAAAAGACTAGCCTGAGAGTATCAACGTTTCATTACTGAGCCCCACGGAATGTTGTCATTCAATCCTTGTTGGTGCGTAGATAATCGGTAGATCCAACGCTGTAGCTTTTCAAACAGCGCTTGTTGCGTGTTCAGACCTAGTTTCAGTTGTTCAAGTCATTAGTAGTATGGCTCGTTTTTAAGAAATGGTCAGTGAGCTTTGTATTATTCTTCCGGCATCTGATGTTGCTGAGGTGCTCACAGATTCGTTGTTTGATCTTGTGTGAAGTCATGCCCACGTACCTGAGCCCACAAGGACAAGTGATCAGGTATACCACGTTTGTGGAGTTGCAGTTGGTGTGCGCCCTTTGTGACCACTGTTTCCCAATTTCCAGTGCTAGGTGATTGGTTGGGGCTGTTAAGTGACAAACGCTGCAAGCCCCACAAGGGAAATGTCCCGTTACTGGGGGTAAACCCCAGGCATTCAAGACCGATTGGTTACTCTCCTCGTCCAAACTTTTAGGACGTGTATGTACCAAGGAATCCTTGATGCTCCTAGCACATTTAAACGAGAAGAGTGGTTTTTCCCAGTTGTGGTTGTTGCTCTCCAAAATGCGCCAGTGCTTCCCAATGGATTTACTGACAGCATTAGAAGGCACGTTGTATGTTGCAACACATGTGAGAGGTATTTCCCCTCCCACTTTGGGGTTATCTTCCAGGAGGGCTCCGTGTTGATTCCTGGCCCTCTTGCAGCTCTTGGTTAACAATTTGCCTGGGTATGCCCGTTTCTGGAGTTTGTTGGTCAGATCCTTGGCCTGAGAGCGGAAATCTGTTAACTCACTGCAGTTGCGTCTGAGGCGAAGGTATTGGCCAAAGGGGAGATTCTCCCGCAAAGGGTGCGGGTGGAAGTTCGAGAAATGCAGCAGGTTGCTTTTTGCTGTGGGTTTATGGTACGTTTTGGTTTGTAGTCGGTTTCCAACTTTCTTGATGATGATGTCGAGGAATACCATCTCGTCCTCTTTGTAAGTGTAGGTGAATCGCAGGATGGGGTCACATGTGTTGAGCCATCCATAGAATTCCACAAGGGCTTCTTCGGTTAAGTGCCAGACAATAAAAATATCGTCTATGTACCTTTTCCAAAAGGTAATTTGTGACGCATAGGTGTTCTGTGTCGACAGTATATATTTGCACTCGAAATCGTACACATGGAGCCCTGCAACACTAGGGGCAAAGGTGCTGCCCATCGAAGTGCCGGTAGTCTGTAAGAGCTCTCCCTTGTATTCAATTTTTTTTTTCTTCAGTGCAAGAGTGGCACATGCGACCACGAACTGCTTGGGCGTAGTATAATCCCATTGTGTTGTCTCCAGAGTATTGTTAATGACCCTGATGGTATTATCCTGTGGGATGCAGGTGTAAAGGCTCTCAATATCTAATGAGACAAGGAACGTGGGTTCATCTCGTATTTCCATATCATGTAATAGGGATAGTAGGCTCTTAGTATCCTTGAGGTAGGTGCTGGTGGCCTGTACCAAGGGTTTGAGCAAGAAGTCGCAGTACCTTGACAGTGGTTCGAGCAGTGAGCCTATGCCCGACACTATTGGCCGAACAGGTGGAGGTATGAGGTTTTTATGCGTCTTGGGCAAGATATAAAAGTATGGAAAAAGGCCCTTACTGGCAGTCAGAAAATCGGCCTCGTGTTTGGTGAGGTTACCATTGGTTTCTGCTTCAACCACCAGTTCTTTGATCGTGGCTTGAAGGTATGAAGAGGGATCAAGACCAAGGCGAGTGTAGTTGACCTGATTGCTCAGGAGACGTCTGCATTCTGTGTCGTAGTCTCCTGCGTCTTGGATCACAATCCCACCCCCCTTGTCAGCTGATTTTATGACAATGGTAGTGTTGGACTGTAGGGGTTGGAGTGCCTGGAATTCACCTGCTCTCATGTTCTTAAAAACGGGTATCTCCTGGAAGGATTCAATATCATTAAAGACAGCTTGCTCAAAAGCTGTGATTTCAGGAGGGATAGTGTGGGGAGGGGGTGTGAAGGTCGATTTTACCCTTAATCCTGAGTCGCCCCCAGGCACTTAAGTCCCTCCGGTAGTTTGTTTCTCAAAAAAACATTTCAATTTCAGTTTACAGAAGAACTCGGAAAGTTTGCAGTGCAGTTTGAAGCGATCGAGTCTTGCCGTGGGTACAAACCCCAGTCCCTTTTCCAAGACTGCGTTTTCATCGTCAGTAAGGACAACCAAGGAGAGATTGGTGATTAAACTTTCTAGTTGCTGGGGCCCGCCTGTTGGTCCCGGGCTTTGCTCCTTGTATTGTCCCCCACCGCTTCCTCATGTTCCCAGTGTACCTGATTTGTACCTCTTCTCTTGCCGCGTCCTCGCTGGCCCCTCTCTAAAAAAGGAGGGCGATACATGTTCTGTTGGAATTGGGGATGTGGCATGAAGTTCGGATTCCAGCCCATCATCTGTTGGAAATGTGGTGGTTGGAAAGGGTTATGATAGCCTCCTGTTGGAGGAAAGGGTGTCCATGGTTGTTGGTATTGCTGCCTTCTATTCCTACCCCTCCCTCGCAGTCTTGGTTTGTAGCTATCTCTAATAGACCCACTCTGGTGGAGGCGTCATCTTCTGAACCGTCTGTACTTTACTCATTCCTTGAAGGGGGGATGTAGTCTGGGTTTGCGTAAGGGTATGTTTTAGTGTATGAGAACTGTATGATGTCTTTCTGGAGCTTCTGTGTTTTGTATTGTGTAAGAGTGTCTTTGTATTCATTGACCTCTTTATTTGGTTCATCCAGCCTGTTCTTGTACCCTGTGAGTGTGGTTCTAAAGTATGTTTCTGTAAGTTGGATTTACATTAGCAATGCTTCAGATAAATGGTGTAAGTCACCAGCATGATGTACAAGGCCATGAGCCGAACGTGCTCAAAACAATGCAGAACTGGAATCCAGACTTGAGTCAGACGCATTGGAATAATCATCCAAACATAAGCAATCCTCCTCCGAGGAAACAGCCTTCATAAGAATGATGTCGACCATTGCCCCAATAAAACGTAGCCACTGGGTAGGAGTGAGTTGAGACATATGGAATTTGAAGGTAAAGCCCAGACCGTGAAAATGAATCATCGTGTGCTGAAGATGTTCTTGGACCAGAATCGGGGATTCCGTCTTTAACTGCCAGTCATTTAAGTACTGGAATACATGGACGACTAACTTCCACAGTGAGTTACCCCACTCTATAATTCTATATATCTTAAATGTAGGGGTGATCAGAATTTGCGTGGTCGTGCTACGCAAAGCTCCCGAAACGGTAAAAAATCTCCGCGAGCACACAGAGTTCCGCTAACACGAGGAATTGCTTGTTCCGCCCGTTTGCGATGCTTTTTTCATGTTCGTGAACACGGTTTGCGTGCTCGGGGGGAAATATCTCGCGAACACGCATTTTGAAAGCGCGAACAAGCAAAAAATTCCGCGAAGCTGCGGAATTTTTGGCAATTCCGCGTTCTCCGCGGAACGCGAAATTACCCAAATTCCGAGAGCGGAACGGAATTTACCGCCCAGGACTACTTAAATGACATTTCTGATCGTCAAGCAACGCTTAACATATTACAATCTAGATGAAAAATGGTGGAAAGAGATGGGTGGCTAAGTTAAGATCATTACATTATTTCACTGGATAACTGAAGTTATTTACGATTTCTGTAAAGATGCGGTGACACTCATGAAGAAGCTTGCAGGAAACTGTGCAAACAGCCAACAAGCTCAATAATTAGAAGCAGCGCTTGAGAAAGTATAGGGCTTGATGACCATGAGGCATATCTTAAGTAGTAGTGAGATGTTCCTCCACTAACTAAGTAGCTTATTTCCCTGTGGTGCTCTTTGGCGATCTGAGAGATGCAAAGTCTTGCACGTTTGTAGTGGTAGTTTGGTCAGTGGCAACAAGGAAAATTGTTCAATGTAGGTAAGTGCTTTGAGGTCTCACTTTTTAGCGAGGATTTAGGTATTCCATCTCCAGCAGCAACGTACATCTGCAATTTTAAACTTTCCTTACACTAGGCAGTCCAACTAATACTCTCTGCATGACAGTGCAAAGCACTCCTACTGGGCTGCACAATCAGCCTTTACTTGCATTTTGATTTTAGAAGAGTCTATACTACACACAATGTCACAGACAGATTAATCCAGAACAGATGAACATGAGGTGCATCACGAGATACCCAGCATATGCAGGGCGGTGTAGCTGTGTCCACAGCCTAGATTGAAAATCAGAGAACCAGGATCATCAGTTTCATACCTGTAGTCGTGAATCCATGCCCTTCAGCCAACACGCTGGGCATTGGGAATGTGTCCTTTATGCAAGGTTCTCAAATAAAGCAGAACACGACAGCTCAACTGCAGATTTGGGTTTCCGCTTCAAATTCACGGCTCCTGCCTTGAAATAATTTCCTTTGCCATCTGTGATCTTTCACAGGGAAAGCCTTCAAAACTTTGTATTCTGTTCGGCTTAAAGCCTAGAAGTCTTGAGTCTTGCAGCAAAGAGGGCGGGCTTAGCTACAGGCCAGGATTTTGTGTGCGAATTCCCCGACTTGTAGTAATAGACAGAGTGATGATAGAGCATACACTTTAGAACGGAGGACCAGAGTTGAGGAACATTTCCCATGTGACCTGAGATTCACCTTCATCCCACCTTTCCGGTTAGTTTGTAAGACCTTTTGTCTGTAAGGCTGTCCCCTAAGGAAATTATTTTAATACCATTTTACTTTAAGTGGAGGCTGAGCAAGGGTTTAATAATAAAAAAAATACCACATTCCACTCAATGCAATGTATAAACATGAAAAAGTAGACCTGCTGTCCATGATGGCGAGGGAAAGGGATATTCTGGGCACCAACAATAGATTGAATAAAAGCATGTGGTTCCTAGTACACATGTCTGTCAGCCAAGTGTAGTTCAGAGAAAAATGTGTTCATGTAAAAAATTAGCCTGACCTACTAGTTGAAGGATATGAGACGTCAACAAAAAGCTAGAATTACACTGTTACTGAAATATGGCATGGATTGCATGAATACTGATTTGAGAGTCAAGCAACATGACTTTTTATGACTCATAGAATCATCACAACAACAAAGTCAGAAATGAATTAAGTGGGTGCTTCATATTCTCCTTTTTCACATCATATTCGGTGCCATTTGTTGAATGAGAAATATCAAACACAAGCCAGCTCTTTCAAGCACAGTTGTGTAGAGACCAACTTTGATATCCTCAAGGGCAATGTTTAGAGTAGATTCAAGTACAGTCCTTTAAATCTTATGTCATAATGTTCATACAGTATACAAGTTAGCTTTTAGAGCAATACTGGTGTATTGATCTTGCAGAACTGAATTTCTCTTTGATGGTAGTGATGCTAACTACTAAAAGAGAGTAGAGGCATATTTTGTGAAACAATTGTTCGATATTGTAAAGCCAGTGATAATTTGAAAATATATATTTCAAAATGTACATCTGAGTTCTATTCTTTGCCAGTAAAGTCGGAATAAATGTCCCTGTCATTAAGTTATTGCACTGAAATACTAAAGTTGCTAACTATACTGCAAAGCCGAAGCTCCTTCTCGCCCTAACAAACCTGCCGAAGGAGGTATTGACAGGGGAATCTGGGCATATGAAACACATTAATGGAATTACTCCTTAAATCTGATATTTATGTCAAGAGCCTTTAAGCAATGTCAGTCACTATTTTCCTCCCAAGTGACATTTGTCCACAGCCTTTCCAACTTAAACCGGCTCTTATATTCAGTAAAACAAGATGTGCAAGATGGGGTCAATTTGTAAAACTCTAAAGTGAAAAGCCTCAATTTTAGATTATAGCAACAATTTCGATAATCTCAACTCCATTGCCTTGCGGCCCAGAAACTCTGTTGGAGTTATAAGCAAATTATTTAATATGGGTAAGAAAAAGCTGTTCTGAAACACACCTGGGCAAAGTAGACAACAGGTTGAAAAGAGAGTCACTTGGCCACTGGATTTCAGGCCCTATTTTAACAATTGTTGTGAAAGTACTGCCTCCTCAAACATGGGACCTCTGTAAGCGCCCTTACCAATATCTCAATGACTACGGATCCTCCTCATGTTTATGAATACGCCAATTAACCATAACTTTTGAATCTGCTAAAACAGCAAACTACAAACAAAAAGGAAGCACCAAAGTCAGTTCTATTTTATAGTTCAAATCTGTTTTTTCCTGTTTTCTATATTAAAAGAATGAACATTAAATTGGTAGAAACAAAATGCTTTGCAGTCAAGGAACTCATCCTTACAGGGCCCGGCCAAGCGAAGGCAATTGCCTGAATTAGAATAGCAGTCAGTTCTATTTTAACATCTTGCTATCTAATCCTGCCTCATTGTCTAGGATTAGATAGAACCTTCAGTTTTTACTTTATACTCAAAATCTACAATAACAAAGTGTCTACTGAAAGCTGTTTAGTTCCTAAGTGACACACCTTTTTAACGCAAGAGTCTTTGCTATCTAATACGCTTCATGCTCTGAGGATGATGAGTGTGGCATCTCCAGGCAAGGCAACACATTCCCAAACAGAATACTTTGGCAGAGCCAGTGAATATGACAACAAGTTAAATCAAAGAATAAAGAGACAGAGGGAAAGGAAACAAATAAAAGAAATGAAGGCACTTACGTGATGAAGATGAGCCTGCGTATCCCCATGGACGGACCACAGATGAAAAGAAAAGACAGAGACACACCAAAATAAAGAGATGTATGTGAGATGAAGCTAAATGACAGAGAAAGTCAGGCTGGAAACAGAGGCTGAACTACCACTTCATTTCTGGACAAGTTTCCTGCTTTCGTATCACATTGGGGTGATACACGTTTGTGCATGTGGCTCCTCTTCCCTTAACTACTGTGGTGTTTATGATATCATACTTTAAACACTAACTCCTCAAATTGTTCATTTGAAATTTATACTTCAAGCAATGACAAAATGCAAGAGAGAAAGTAAACCTTTTTTTGGGACACAAAAAATCAAAAAAATATTTAATGAAGCCTTAACACACTCAGATGTTGACTTTTTTTTATTTGGGACTCCAGTTGAAAATATTTCCAAGTTACAGTACCACAAACCTTCGCAAAACTCAAGTCTGTGTCTTTCTCTTCAATTTAGACTTCAATTTCTCCTAACCCTTCAATTCTATGTAGTGTTATAGAGGTACTAGTTCTGTTTTCCCTAAATTCAAATTGTTAAGCACTTCCTCCTCAGAGGTCGCTTTTGAAAACTGAACAGTAGCTTGCTGAGTATGCGTATAGTCACTGAGAGTGCATACACAAAGGAGTGCGTTTGTCTTCACAAAGGCATGTGCTTATGGCCGAATACACCGCCACTTAAGCCTGCCAGGAATTCAAAAATGGAGCCCTGGTAGGCGTAAATGGGACCGCTACTGCAGAGTTCTCCAGCACAAGCTGTGGTTAGCCTTTTAAATCTGTGAGCGCCCACAAACTTGTTTGCTTCTCAGCATTCACAAACTTTAGTCTGACCATTACCCACTGAGGAAATGGTCTGCGATTTAATGCAGCAAATGGCTTGAGCGACTGCTCTTTTAAGATGGAAAGAGGAACCCCCTCATCACGCTGGCAACATTCAAACCTGGGAGGAGATGTAGAACGGATTTTTGCATGAGGGAAAATATTTCCCTGTGGAGTGAAAGAAAAAAATGTGCAGTTGCACATTGGGCATTATTTTCTCAGTGCCTAAGTGTAGGCTAATTAGATTACGCACTGGGAAAATGAGAACCCAAGAAAAACGTCATATTATGTTCCCAGTAGTATGCTTAGAAACCTGCTCCTGGCACAGCTTTACTGGTATGCTACTTGGGACTGTTTATGAAACCCAAAAGGTAATATATCTGCACCGATCCATAGAAGTACTTTTACAGATATAGATTTATAGAATACAAGATCATAATTTATCCAACTGGAGTAACCATAACGTTGTTGGGTGATCTGCAGTAGGCACAAACACTGGTGCTCGCCTAACTCTTGAACTGAAAGCAACATCTACTGTACAATCCTCCCTGGTTGCCACTGAATGATCATCCAATCATGAATTTAGTTCCAAAGTGGTGTGATGTTTTAAATGGATTCCGACTAAGCCAAAACTCTGCAGTGAAGATTACCAAATATCTCCCAGTAAAACGCTAAGGAGTGCCTCCTAAGCCATACAAGGTTTTATAAACTCTTTGAAACAAGATCACTGTTTCTTCACAAAATCTGGCAGATTGGGGTATTCTACCACCCTCACCTAAAATTCCTAATGCCTCTAAAAAACCTAAACTTGTCAGGTGAATTCCTGGACCCTCTACAGACCAGCACCATGAGGCTATGAATCCCACGGAGAGTGAAATACTTTTCATTCTCAAACCACACATACGTTTTATCTGTGGAAGATCTAGACCTGGAGGAAATTTAATGGATATAAATGTTTCTATTCAGGCACTTCAATTGATATTGCAAATAAAATATATAAAAAATGCTTTGGCCAAGCTCAATATGTCACTACGTATTTTGAGGACTTTGGAGGTGCTGCTGCTTTAAGAGCAATTGCAATTTACACGAAAGGTGTTTATAAGCGAGGTCAATCTTCTTAATGGAGTTGTTCCAGATTATATAGTAATAGTAGATGTTACCATTGCACATGTGAAGAGGTAGAAATAGTTGAGCATAGAAAACAAAGGGGGTTAATTTAGAAAACTGAAAAGGGTGAAAAATCATGAAATGAGTGATAGTTCAGCCACAGAACACATAGTGAGATACATTGCCCAAAACTGATTGTAAGATTTGACACATACTGTAGATCATGCACTTATCAAAGAACTCAAAAACATGTATATCCCAGTAATTTTAGTGAAGTTGTTTAGACCCTAGAGTGCATTTCCTTTGCCAAATTTATTTATTCATGGTTTTTGTAACCTGGTAATTTAATGTCTTGCAGTTAAGTTGGGAGGGTGAGTCGGCGGGTGCCGGGTTAAGATACTGAGATCCAGGGTTGAGTTAAGGATTCCCTTGCAACTAACCTTTGTTCCAAATGCCTCGAAAGCTGCTGTGCATAGCTGAAGAGACGTCCTTTTTAGCAAAGGTTGTCAGCACAATGATACTGACAAAGTATATTCACTCAAATGTCAAAAATAAGCACTTCAAAATGATCACTAGGAGAAGTGTCCTTATTTTGACAGTATTCCATAATGTGGTATATGTTTCCTGTGGAAGGCAATTTATGATACATTTATTTTGATCATTTACATCACATGCGCTATGTTGCTCAGCCCACAAATATTGATATCGTTTGCATTACAGTTGAATTCACCATTAATTCTTGCATTTCACGGAATTCTGCTAATTCCGTGAGTTTTCATTTTATTAAAATCAACATAATATTTAACAGAATCATTGTATGCACACAAGATCTGTGTATGAAAATGTAAGGTTAGAATGTGAATGATCTTATGGCACACACAACCCTGAAACAAGAAGATCTTTCAAGAGAAGGAACACTTTGAGACTTTCAGACATTGTCCTTTAAAATGCATTTAAATATGAAAGGTTTCTTATGAATGGAAACCAGAGACAAGTTAAACCCCTCATCATTCTGGCAAACTTGAAAATGTTCAGCAGTCACATAGGATGTATTATAATCCACCTGCGCATGGCAGTCCTATCTTTTTGGATAAAGCGTCTGACAAAAGCAGACTTCAGCCAAAATGGTGGTGGTTAATATTTATGAAAAATGTGTTTAGGAATCACTTTAGCAACTGGACAAAGATGTACATTTGGAGAAGCATGAAGGACAATAAGGATGAAAAGTCAAAAAGAGTGGGTAAAATTGACCAAGTTAAGAAGCAAGCGGAATGTGGACATACAGTGACAGGTGCATGATGCTGGATGGAGTTGGGGTGAGAAATGTCAACAATTGTAGAGAAAAAACACTTGAGAAGCAAGATGAAGAGCTTCAGATGCACATCAGAAGGACACATGAAGTTGATATGAATGCACAGGAAGGAGAACTGTCCAAGTTTACAAACCTTAACTTTGATAACTATAGGAGGCAAACATGCATTTAGGGATGTATTTGCTAACAATAATAGCAGGTGCAGTCACTACAGAGACACAGGAAAGGGTCTGGTGAAATAGGGAAAGGCAAATGCAATCCTGCTCTGGAACAGTGGAGAAGGAAGGGGGCTGAAACTATAGTCGAACCACCCTGACCACAGTGGCTCACAAATCAGAAGAACAATAATCACCATGAGAAAAACCGGCTTAAAGATTTCACGTAAGCATGTATCTTTAAGGGGCATCATCACTCAGCAATCTAAGAATGGTTACTTGAACTGGTGACCACAATAACATATCCGGTAATATACACAATGTGCATAGAGATCGAAATAGCTTTTAACTCCTTTCAATTCAAGACCCACAACATGTGCCTTAGAACTGAAGCCTGGATTTTAAACTGGGTTTGAAAAGTGACGAGTGTTACGCAGCAAAGACTGCTGGTTGGCTTAGTGCGTGCAACAGGAGAGACGCAAGAAATGCGGATGCCAACGGGACTGCTTGTGAATTCTTTGACAGCATAGCAGAAGGGCAGAGAGATAAGGTTGTTAATTTGCAGACCATCTGAAAGTCTTTGAAAGAAGTGATGAAATGAGCAGAGTTGAAAGATATGGCGAGAAGTACATGATATGTTGCACCGCCATGGCTACAACAATGTGGTTTAAATGAAGCTAGGTGCAAAGGCTGCATTTTCAGGCAAAGAAAACCATAGGAATAGTCAACGCATCAACAGTGCGCGTACAGGATCTACATTCATTGGAGTTAACCTCTGCATATCCCTATCAGGGGACTACAGGGATGGTGACCAGCAGAATAATAAGAGTGATGAGGCTGCAGTAGTTTCCGACTACGGGGGTCATACCTCTGGAAGAAGCCCCATTTGGAGATAGTGCAAGGACAGAATACAGAAAGGGTGAGTATTTAAAACAGCATGCCCCATTAGGAAAGAGTACACAATACATATGAACTCTGAAAAACAGAGAAGGACAAAGAGACGGCTGAAGCCATGCATATCCTTAAGGGCAATAATCAATGCAGAGAAGGCAGCAATACCTGTAAGTGTGCCCAGAAATACCCAGAACATACACAAGGGAAGAAAAAAGTGTCAAAGCATGGCTAACACTAGAAATCGTAGTGAATCTGTATCAGTAGTGGGCACAGTCTGGCACACTTATTTGCCAACGTACATGAACATGGAGTGCTTGTGAAAATATTACACAATTTTTCTAATGCCCCCCCCCAAGTGTTTTGTAAAAGCTTATGTGTATATTTAACAAATACTCTTTGGTCAGATCAAGTGTGTCCCCCATAAGATAATAAACCATCCCTCATATGGCTTAAGACGTGAAAATGCCTTTGAAATGCAGTACAAACAATAAAATTGTTGTTAAAAATGTTTCAACTGAGCTGCAGGTAGTAAACCAGAATTACTCTCGGTCAACCAAACTTGGCGTGCCTTTACCACAGGTCACCCGAGCGATCACGGGTTGCATTTGTGGGTCCCAAGTATATGTACTTTACTTACGGACTGGTTCCGTTTTGAACTCCGATACTGGGCTGTACTCTCCCAGGCCTTTGCCGTTGATGGCGGACAGTCGCACTGCATAAACTGTCTCTGGTTTCAGGCCCACAATCGTGATTGCATTTTCAATGCTCGCTGTGGAAAAAAGTACATCATATTTTGTGACAATGCTATTGCAATCAAGTATTGAAAGTAAAATCAAAGCAGACTAGGAAGTACTACAATGCGAGGGCACCATAAGTCGCAATGGAGCAAGACAGAGAAATGGGTAGCAATTTTTACTTTCAGCACACTGCATATTATCAAAGGCACTGTGAAGCAAGGCACGCATTTCGCTTTAGTCATTTACTTGCAGTTTTTTGCAAAATAATGTTCTGAAAACATCTGTATATATGTATATAAAAACCAATTTTGATGAGCACAATCTTGAATTGGGGCGGGGGTTTGACTTATCTGTATCTACTCAAAACGAGCACTGTACGTAACATTTGTCTTTGACTTTGCCCACCCACTGCTAGTTGACAACGTTTAGAGATCTTGTTGCTATGAAAAGGATATTCTGCCATTAAAGGCATTTATCAAAGCATTTCAAAGGCAAAGGACTAGTCCCTTAGCCCCTTTGACTTTCTTTCTCCTATGTCAGATTAAGACTCACTATTTACATCAAACTCAGAGGGTTCATCCAGCTTTTCCCTTTCTTGTTTTTAGGTCAAACCTAGCAGGGCGCATGCTTTGCTCTGCGAGGCATTCCGTATCTAGGGTGCTTAGACCAGTGGTTCCCAAACTTTTGACTCCTGAGATCCCCCATTGTATCACCACTGGGCGCCAGGGACCCCCAAGCAATTTGTAGGATTTAAATTTCAAACATTAAAACAGTAATTCGAAAAAAATTAACACACGTGTGCACACAAAACAAATACTCTTATTACTAATGATTTTACGTGCATATTTACAAGCCCCTATAACCATGGGAACATCACTTTTTGAGGCGTTCCCGTGGCGATAGGGGCTTTGCCTTATTTACAAGGCAGCGTTAAGCCACTTAACGTGGCTTTACGCTGCCTTGTAAATAAGGCCCCCTTTCACCCAATGCTTAGCGTGAAAGGGGTGGGCAGTGGATGTTGCGGTGGGCGTTTCCCCTGCAACACCCATTGATTTTGACGCGGCCCCCTATTTACAAGAGCAGCGTAAATGGGAGGCAGCGCCAAAATTAAGACCTGGGAAAACCTGGTCTTAACTTGGCGAAACAAGGAGAAATGCTTCATTTCTCCTTGGATTGTTTATGTTCAGCAAGGTGACCCTTCCGGCACATCAACAATCTTTTTTTTTTTTAAAAAAAAGACATTTTGTAACTTCCATATGTGCTGCATTAAGCAGCACACATAGAAGTGACAAAACGACATTTCAAGATTTTTTATGTGCAGGAAGGGGGACCTTCCAGTACATAAACAATCTTCCCCTGTTAAGTGTAACGCCAGCGCAGGGGAAACGAAGGGCTGCACCATATTCTTGCAAATATGGTGCAACCCAGCGTTTCTGAAGTGGCAGAGTGTGTTGTTAAGCCAAGGAGGCTAACGACACTCTCCGCCACATCTGTTGTATTTTATATTGAAAGAATGTGCAAGAAAACGAAAAAAGTTATTGGGAAGGTTGGTGCTGCATCTCCGTGACTAACTTTTCAATGGTTGGTTTTGTTTCGCAGTACGAGGCTCCTGCTCCTGCCAGGGCCAGACTGGAAATCCAAAGCAGCCCTGGCAAATGATTTCAGACCAGTCCCCATACGGTGCACACCAAGTGCAGTGAGTGAGCCTGACCACTACAAAGGGGGCTTTGGGAGACTCTGCCCCCAAAACATTTAGGAAACAATGGTGCAGTCTACAACACATTTATCATTATATATTGAATTGTATTAGCTTTTAAAGAATAGTAAATGAAGACCTGACAATGCACTAGAATACGACAACCTTTCTGGGGGGCCATCAATGATTCCCCCACTATCACCCTCCAACAGTGCTTCTCATCTCCCCATAGCCCCTCTGTCACCTGCATTTCATTTTTTATAGCATCTCTCATACCATTGTAAGATGTCAGAGCACTTTACATCACACCCATAGAGACAGTGAATCATACGTGTAAATCAGTGTATAGAAAATGTTACACAAGGCAAAGGGGACTACAAGGTGTAGAATTCACATGTCATTCATACTGGTAGGCATTTTTAAAGAGTGCTTGGTCTGGATAAGCACAAACTCAGGATTCAGAACATAACACAGTGGTTAGCATTGACTTTAACAATAAAAATGTATTTCCACCCAAATAAACCTTTTTAGCAGCATCAGGATAATGAAAGACTGGGAAAAAACATAAGTCACTAACTTGTACCTTGCATTTTGCAAGCAGCTGTTTGATGACAGTTTATAGGTCACTGTGCTAGATTACGAATGTCACTTATGAACTGCACAGTAAAAAAATAATCTCTCTGACAAAAGCAGTAACCCACTGACCTATGCATATAAAATACTGTTTTTTAAAATGCATGGTACACGTTCTTTGCAGTAGGCATATTAACCCTCTGTGCTACATTAGATAAATCAAAGCTGCCACTGGACAAAACTCTCATCTCTCTCCAGCAGGGACATTAATCACTGGTGTTATCTTGACACTTTAATTGTTCTTTGATAACTGCTAATTAAACAAGATACTTTGCAGTGCTTTCAAAACTGCTGCCTGTGGACCCCCTGAGAATGTGTCAGGGACCCCTGGGGGTCCGCGGACCACAGTTTGGGAAACACTGGCTTAGACCATAGCCACTGCTTTCCATTTGTACTTCTGTGTGCCTTTATGAATTCCTTTTTTTTAATTGGCAAAACATTGCTCTTTGTCCCGCCTTTAGGTGTGCTTTTCACTTTGTGGCGACTGACCCTGTTACATGTCCTCTTACTCTTTGTTCTATTTATCTTTTGTTCTGCGCATTCTTTTATTCACTGAATTGGTCCAGTGCCATAAACGGTGAACACCCTAAATATCGATTCAGAAATATCGACTGCCCAGAATATCGAATTTAAAATATAGAGTGGACAGAATATCGAATTATCAAAAACATAGATAGGTCAGAATATCGAAATTGGGGTATGAAATATCGATTTCCATAATATAGAATTTAAAAATATAGAATTCCATAATATCGAATTTTAAAATATAGATTACCATAATATCGAATTTAAAAATATAGATATCTATAATATCCAATTTATTTTAGTGTTGTGTATGCTTGTATATTTGTTAAAGTTATGTATTTTTTTAGTAATGTATGTTTTATTTTTTTAAACTAATGAATGTTATGTAATTTAATTTTTGCGTAATTTAATTCCGTAGCGGGTTATGGGTTTATAGGGGAATAGGGTGGGAAGTAATTTAATTATCGTTAATTAAATATTAATTATATTGATATGTTTTGATAATTAATTGATTGATAATTAATTATTAATTGGTAATTACTTTTTATTAATTGGTAATTAATTCATATTAATTGATTAATTGATAATTATGTTAATTGTATTTTTTATTATTAGGAGTGGGTTGTGGGTTTGTAGTGGAATTGGGTGGGAAGTAATTTAATTGTAATAAAGTAAAAAAATATTTTTTATTTATGTGTATTGATAATAAATTGATAATTTATTATTAATTGGTAATTAATTTGCATTAATGGGTAAATAATTTGTATGAATTGCTAATTAATTTTTATTAATTCCTAAATAATTTTTATTAATTGATTAATTGATAATAATGTTAATTGTATTTTTTATTATTGGGAGAGGGTTGTGGGTTTATAGGGAAATTGGGTGGGAAGTAAATTAATTGTAATAAAGTAAATATAATTTTTTTTATTTATGTGTATTGATAATTGACAATTAATGTGAAAAGCCTTCTTAGAACTGGGGATGCCACTGGAACTGCTAGCCATGTTAGTTAAGCTGCATGATTCCAATTACGCTCAGGTTCGATGGGGTACACATGGAGAGGTAACAGATACATTTCCGGTGTTAAAGGGCGTGCGTCAAGGTTGCGTTCTCGCTCCTACCCTGTTTTCCCTATTAATTGACCGGGTAGTGCAATACTATTCTACATGTCCCACTGATGCGCCAACTCTGGGGGGCTTGAAATTCCCCCTACTCATGTTCACGGACGATACCTTGATTTTATCCAAGACTCAATCCGGGTTACAGGTGGCTCTGTCCCGTTTTGAGGAGTTCTGCCGCGATCATGAGTTGGCGGTCAATGTGGACAAGACAAAATTCATAGTTCTCCACAAATTTAAAGCTACTAAGGGCAAAGTTCATATGAATGGTGTTGCTTTAGAGCAGACTGAAGTGTTCACCTACCTGGGGATAACGTTAAACAAGAAGTTGAATTGGAAGCCACAGATCGATATCCTTGCCCTGAAGCACGTGCAGTTGGCTGGGGCACTCCTAAAAGAACACAGGCTATCACACACCAAACCTATAGCCCCTGCCATCAAAATTTATAACACTAAAGTTGTAAGCTCCATTTTAAATGGCGCGGAGCTGCGGGGTCACGAGGACATCAGACCCATGGTTACCGCCCAAAATAAATTTATGAGGGCGTTAACGGGTCTGCCACAATCTACTCCATTGGTGCCCTTATTTTAGGATCTGGGATGTCATCACATTGAGGATCTAGTTCATGTTAGGCCTATAGCCCTCTGGAGAAGGCTATGGGCCACCCCCGAGCACTTACTATATGCTAAAGCCCTTCTAGATTTCAGGGGGGCGGGGACCCTAAGTAAGATCAGATGGCTCCAGTATATAAAAGAAACCTTAATAGAAATGGGGATGGGTAATTTGTGGGAGAATCCAGAATCAACCCCCTTCTCCTCAAAAAAAGAGCTTAAGGTTCTCTATATGGATCTGGTGAAGATGAAGCGCTTTTCTTCCATCAAAGGACCTGCCCTGTCCAGGGACTTTTTATTGATAAAGCACGAGCTTGGGTTTGAACCCTATTGGGATCTTATTTTAAAACCAATGGACAGGAAGCTCTATCACCAGTTCAGGGCAGGTTCATTGCCAATTAGAGCGTTTACCAGTAGATGGCACAAGCCCACAACAGAATTGTGTCCCTCGTGTTTGGTCCAGTCAGAATCCATCCCCCATATACTATTTGTTTGCCCGGCCTATCGATCACCAAGGAGGAAATGGCTCAAACCTATCTGTGCTAATCTTGGCACAAGAGCCACCATTGAGGCCTTGAGAATTCTACAGACAAGTACCCAGGAATCCATTGTTATTGCTATTGCAAAATTCTTGAGTTGGATATGGGTGATTCGGGCTAACAAACTTAAGGCACACTGACTTCACTTGCTTAAAAATGTCTGTGGGATGTGGGGTAGTTTGATTCTGATATATTTTCTTTTGTATAAAGGGGTAGATGCTGAATGGTTTACCCTATTTTATATCCTGCATCTTTCTACAACAATTATTTGTAACATAAGACTAATATTAATCATGGTTTAATACTTATTTTAATTGTATCATTGTGTCTGCTACATCAATGCTACTTTGCTACAACTCAATCATTTTAACTAAAGAATTCTTCTTTTAACTGCTAAATTTTAATAGATGCAATGTCTTTTATGGTTTTATAATCGAAATAAAGACTTAATGAATGATAATTAATTATTAATTGGTAATTAATTTGTATGAATTGGTAATAAATTTGTATGATTTGCTAATTAATTTTGATTAATTGCTAAATAATTTTTATTAATTGATGAATTGATAATAATGATAATTGTCTTTTTTATTATTGGGAGTGGGTTGTGGGTTTATAGGGGAATTGGGTGAGAAGTAAATTAATTGTAATAAAGTAAATATTAATTTTTATTTATATGTATTGATAATTAATTGATAATTAATTATTAATTGGTAATTAATTTTTCTTAATTGGCAATTAGTTTTTTTCAATGGTAATTAATTGTTATTAATTGGTAATTATTTTTAATTACATTTTTATTGGTATTGATAATTAATGTAATCTTATTTTAAAATTAAATCATTACTTTCCCTACTTTTGCACTCTCAGGAGTGGGAATAGTATTTTTTACCCTCCCGCTATCCAACTCTTTCCCTACTGTTGCACTCACTGGAGTGGGAATAGCAATTTTTACCCTCCTGCTATCCAACGCTTTCCCTACTGTTACACTCTTTGGAGTGGGAATAGTAATTTTTACCACTAGACTATCCAGCGTTTTCCCTACTGTTGCATTCACTGGAGTGGGAATAGTAATTTTTACCCCTACGCTATCCAACGCTTTCCCTACTGTTGCACTCACTGGAGTGGGAATGGTAATTTTTCCCTTCCCGCTATCCATCGCTTTCCCTACTGTTGCACTCTTTGGAGTGGGAATAGTGATTTTTACCCCTACGCTATCCAACGTTTTCCCTACTGTTGCACTCACTGGAGTGGGAATATTAATTTTTACCCCTACGCTATCCAACGCTTTCCCTGCTGTTGCACTCATTGGAGTGGGAATAGTAATTTTTCTCTTCCTGCTATCCAATGCTTTCTGTACTGTGGCAAATCTCAAAGGGACGCAACAATGTGAGCACCCATGAGAGAAAAAAACAATGCTAACTGTAACAGGGGGGCCAGCGGAGAACCCCACTTGGCAAGGTCTTCGCAGAACGGGGAGGCTGGGTGGGCGTTAAGGAATCTGAGGCTAGACAACGTCTCTACCAGATACATCGTTACCCAAGGTAAGTAACTCGTACATTTGATAGAGACATCTAGCCGCAGATTCCTTAACTTAGAATAGATACCACAGCCACACCCCAAAGGGGAGGTGGGTCTGCGACAGAACAACAGAAAACGCCAAGAATCCGATCCGGCAACAGAGTGACAGATAAAGGGGGGGAGGCTGTGGCGGAACAGCCAGACAGAAACCCAAGCAGCTCAGAAGAGTAGAAATAACGAGATGGTAGATATCCTAAAAATGCCAGTATGGCGCTACACCATACACGTATAAAAAATTACAGGTAGAACGGCATGAGCCATATACCAGAGCAAAGAAGAGAGAGAGAGAGGAAGAAGGACCACTCTCCGCTTAATGGCGCACGATGAGGACACCGACCCAAGCTCGAAAAGAACCTGAAGAGATGCAACCAGAACCTAAAAGATTAGCCCATAGAAGCCAGACTGAAGGAGCCGGTGCCAAGAGCCCAAAGGCAAGAGCTAGAACCTGAGCAATGCGTTTGGAATAGCCGGCGGGACAAGAAACATGCCAATTGTACACCCAATCCCAAAAAGGGGAAATAGGGGCTTACACAAGAAGCATAAGAGTGCCCGACCGGGCAGTATGAAGCCAAAGTGAGAAACAACCCACAATATAGACTTGCAGGCAGTAGCATATCCGAAGGATGTGGCCAAAAACACCAAGGTAACGAATCGTGGAAAGAGCCTCAGAATCCTCGACCAAACACTCCAGAAAAGACACATACAGTGTTGAACACCAAAAAGGGAGCATTTGTCAAATTGGGAAATCATCCCAGGAAGTGCAAGCAAGGAGGAACCTATGTGCAGCTTGCAACAACCCAGAAAAGCTCCCCCACACATGGAGATATCGGTCCTTACCTCGCAGCCTCGAAAAGAGGTGGCGACGTAGGAAGAGGAATACCAAGGCAACCAGCACGCATATATAAATGTATAAACATATAAATATGTAGAGACAGAACAAGCCAGGAGCACGACCACGTCCATACCGGAGCACACCTAGTACAGTAAGGGCAGGTAGGAGCCGCTGCTGAAGAGGAGATCAAGAAACCTCCCAAGGAGCTGGAACAGGCAACAGGCAGGATGACCATGGCGTAAGAAGATGGCACAAGAGAAAAACATAGAACACCGTACAACGGACCACCAATCGACGCATGGAGCCCACAGGATCTCCAGGCCCAGGTGAGATAACCAGAGCTATATAATAGCATACAAGTACCCCACATGGAGAATGCATACCCCAAACAACGGGGAAAACCTCTTAGGGCAGTAAGCCAAAATAAAAGAGCGCAGTAACGAACTGAACCCGTGAACATGAGTTCCGAGCCGTATTACATTACCGAGCTGGGCCACCGGCTCAATACCACAGTCAGAGGACTAGACACAGCAATCTGTGGAACATGGCCACAGCAGGTAGCTCAAAGCAAAATGCATCCAAGGGATGCCAATAAAAGGGTAATCACCCTTGACCACAGACAAAGAAGACGTAAGGCTCACCGCCTATGTTAAACAGAGAGCGCATCTAAAGGATGCGAAATGAAAATGTACCACCACGGAAGATAGGCCTAAGAAGACCTAAGTGGGAGGGCGAAAGCCCGCAAGGAGCCGGTGAACCGCCGACTCGGCATGAGCATCAAACAGCAAAACACCATCAAAGGGTAAGTCAACCAGTCGCTCCCGGATATTTTCAGGGCAGACACTATCGGGCAACGAAGCGTGACGCCTTAAGGCAACAGAGCCCGCCATAGCTCGGCCCAAAGAATCCGTAGTATATAAGGCTGAGCAGATTGTGTATTCGGCAAGGTTGCGGCCATCCCAGAGGAGGCGAAGGAGATCAACCCGAGCACCTTCAGAGGTGGCAGAAAGCAAAGACTGTGCAGAGTCCCACAGGGCAGAGGTAGCCCGCGCCTAAAACACATTGTATTTAAGGACCGTAGGGCCGCACTAGTGGAAGCAAAGATGTTCCTGCCCCATGACTCAAGCCATCTGGACTCCCGAGAGGGAGGAAGCGTTAGAAGGGGCAGGGAGGGAAAAGCAGTCTGCAACACAAACCCCTGCACATCAGGGTGCACAAAAAGACAAACAGGATCATGCAGAGCTGGACGGTGGCGGTGCAAAACTGAACGAGCCACCGGGTCACCTGAAGCAGGCCGGACCCAGGTACCTAAAAGGGTATCATAATGGGAAGCCTCAAAGGGCAGAAGCGGCTCCACATTCCCGGACCTCTGATGAAGGACCTCAAGCAAGGGGTCCACAGACAAGGGCGCAAAAGGGGGTTGCATGTTTAAAATGCGGGTGGCCAATGAGACCACCCTCAAAAAAGCCGCACCAGCCTCGGTAGCCCTCCACGGAGGGGACAACAACTTGTCAGTAGGGGAGGGTTGTAAGCTGACCCTCTCAAGACACTGAGGGTGCGACCAATGTCCCAAGGAAGGGAGTCCCATTGAAGTACAAGTTACTTACCTTCGGTAACGATATATCTGGTAGAGATGATTCTAGCCGCAGACTCCTTAACGTAGAATTATCCCCAGGCGTGAGACTGGACCCGGAAAACTTTCTTGCCCAGCATCTCTGCGCACCGGGGGGCGGCACCACACGACTCCGCCCGCCGTCCTCATCGGGCGTGACGTCAGCGAGGCCACATAAGCCCCACCCCGGCGCGCTGACGTCAGTTTGTTTCGGAGAACTTTTCCGCACACACAACGCAAAGCCATCACAACACAACTGAGAATAGCATGGGAACAGTGTGCAAAAAAACCAGAGAAACAAAGAGAGGCAAACAAAAGGTGAGAATCACCACCAGGGGGCACCAAGGCACCAGAAGGTGACAACAGCAGGCCAGAGCAGGAAAGTGCAGAGCACCACTGTGTGGAACAACAGTGCAAGCCAAGGGCCATGCACCAGGTTGCAGTAAAGCACCAGAAGGCCAGAGCAGCGAAGCCAAAGGAAGAAAAGAGCAAAACACCACTCCATGGAACCACCTTGCAAGCCAAGGAAGGAGCAGGCGGAGCCGTCAAGGCAAGCTTTCGGCACCGCCCCGGCGCTGACTCCACCTCATCCATGACAGGCTCAGACTCCGGCGAAAGGAGCGGAGGCGGAGCCGAGCCTCCGGCGCCGGTACGGCGCCTACCCCGGCTCCGGACAGGCGACCGACTGCCCGGGAGCCCGGAGTGTGCTCAAGGCAGGGCTATGAGCACCGGCAACCACCTGCGGCACCAGAGGGAGCCCAGTGGGGCTATGCGGCACGGCGGAGGCGCCGTGGGTCAAAGAGGGGGACACAGGTGGGCCGCGCCCTAACGACTCCACATGGACCGTAGAGGGGGACCCAACCGGGCCACGCCCTAACGGCACCACATCTCCGACGACCCTGGGGGGCAGAGGCTTAATCGGCGCCGGGGCAAACCTGCCGACGAGTCCGTCGGAGATCCCACAAGAAGCGGAGGCCCCAAGGACACCCCAGAAATGGGAGAGGGCCCAAGGAAGGCCTGCAGAGCTGCGGCATATGCCTCCATTTGGGCCCGAGTTGCCCCCATACCCGGCAAGGGCGGCTAGAGAGGGGGGGCTGTCGGGAGCGCACGTCCGGAATTGTCCAGGGAACCAGTGCCCCTGATAACAGAAGAAGGGGAGGTCGAAGACCTCAGCGACAAGCGCCTCAACTTACCAAGTGGCGAACGACGACCCCGGAGGCTGAACGGCGGCGTGACCGGAGAGTAGAGGAACCTGCCGTTGAAGAAGAAGCCGGGGGACGAGACAACTCCGACCTGGTCAGCCATGCCGAGAGAAGCTTCAAGACGGCGCTCTCACCTTGGCTTCGGCTTCAGGTGTTGGCACGCTTCGCAGTCCGTGGAGTTATGGTGCTCACCCAGACACCACATACAAATAAGATGCGGGTCCGTCGCGGACATCTGTCGCGAACAGGAATTACAAGTTTTAAAGCCCGAAGGCATCGCACATGTTCATGACGCGAAGCGTCGACAAGGCCTGAAAACAGGAACCGCTCACTCTGGATCCGCGTTGCACGCGGAAAAGAAGGAAAACTGACGTCAGCATGCCGGGAGGGACTTATATGACCTTGCTGACGTCACGTACGTGGACGACGTCAGGGCGGGGTCGTGTGGCGCCGTACCCCGGTGCGCTGAGGTGCTGCTGCAAAGTTGTTTCTGGATCCAGTCTGAGGCCTGGAGATATTCTAAGTTAAGGAATCTGAGGCTAGATAACTCTATCAGATCTAGAGTTACAGGTAAACTACTAATTACTTCTCCAGCACTGGATCTTTCATAGCTTCAGATCCTTGAATTAGGATAGCAGGAAGTATACCAAATATCCAATAAATGGGAAACACCTTCACTGAAACACATTGCGTAGGATTGGTTAGTGCATTGAAGAGTCAGCTGCCTGTATTTAAGTCCAAGCTTTAGCGCTTGGTGAATGAGTCCGCTCTTCATTGTAGCTGCATGGAAGAAGCACATCTGCACACAGTGCAACTGTTGCAGGCATGCTTCTGTTGGAATGCACCATCACCCTATCTTTAAGGGGATGCTTAGCTTTCTTATGGCAAAAAATATGCATGCCGGTCAGTAGACAATGTCCTCCTTATGCCGGCTTAGCCTAAAGAGAGAGAGAGTTGGATGTTCTTATATCCTTAGTTTTGTCCATGTAAAATCTGAAGCACCGGCAAACATTTATTAAATGTAGTGTTCTCTCAACCAATCTGGCTTTTGATTGGGATTTGCAAACCAAATCTTTTAGATGTTCTTTCTAAAACAGCTAGAAAATATCCTATGCCATCCGGCAGTGAGTCTTCTGGTTATGGAGCAGCTGGTGGGGAAATAGGTGCTAAATAACCATTCTATTCTGAACCACAATCTTGGTCCTACTGTACTTCACCTATTTCATATTGGTCCTTCGCGTAGGTGTCATCTTTCTCTGTAGTGATCCGGGTCTTGAAGGTGGAGTATGGGCTTGTTGTGAATTCGGACTTGGAAGCAATGGCAAAGCATGTGGTGCTCAAGGAGGAGGAGGACATGTCTATAGAGCTGGCAGGTGTAGTGGCAAAGATAGTTGCTTTTGTGTATTTGTTGGAAATATGGTTCAAATTTCTCAAAGAATTGAATAAGTCTTTTGTTGCCTGCCAGAGGATTCTCAGCCTAAGGTGGAAATATACATTCACCCTCGATATACTCCTCTCTATCCTCTTGATACTTAACAAGAAGGTTTGCAGGGCGATAGGCATGTCCACAGGGCTCGTCATCGTCAGATGTCCAGTAGAGGATTTGGCGTCAGTGATGACACCATGCTTGTTTTCATATGTTTGGACAGCAACCACACATTTTTTCTGTAATCAATGTGATCTTGTGGATTTAGTTGATGGTTTCGTCATTGGTCCCTTTACCAGCATTTCCTCTATCGATATAATACAGAAGAGATTGGTAACAGAGTTGTCTGACCTTCACAGCAGTCACTGTCAATGATTAGGGTGCTGCAATCTGATAGGTTGGTCCTGTCAGCGCCGGAATCAGCATCGGCTGACGTGGCTCCGACTCCATGTCGTTGGAAATCAGAATAGCGCTGGCACTGATGGTGCCAGGAGCATTGGCATAGGGACCAGCATCGGGGAAAGTCACAGTGGTACTACAGGTGCCGGTCTGGCTCAATCTCCGGATCCATGGGGAAACCACTGGCACCAGGGCTGGAGCCGCGGAACCCGATGGGCCCCCCCAACCCTGAGGGGCCCGAAGGCTCATTGGAAGGGTCAGCCTGCTCAAAAATGAGGTGCGTGACTTCATAGAAGTCCTTAATTTGAGCAGTGGTCGCTCTAGCTCCCAGAAAATGGGGGAGCGCAGAGTCGGCCCAGGCTCAGGTTCCACAGAACTTTGAACTCCGAGATCCATCCGTAGTGTTGGCTGACGGACGGGGAGAAATAAAAGAATGCTTCAGCTTCTTGTGTTTTTGTGCCTCTTACCTGAGTGCCTGATGATCCTGAGTGAGACAAAGAGGACTTGGGACTCTTGGAACGGTGCCAGGACCTTCCTCTCAACCGGGACCGTGATCTCCGAGGAGTCGGGGATGACGCTGACTGCCAAGTCTTTAGCAGCTGTAAGGACCGCTCCCTCAAAGCCTTCGGTGCCATGGCCTGGAAATCTGAGTATGACTTGGAGTCGTGGTCATGCTCCAAGCACACCACAGGCGGACTACATAGGGGTCAGTCACCAACATGGCACTGATGACAGGCACTGCATGACTTGAACACCGAAGTCTTCTTATACCTAGAGGATATTCCTACACACAAAAAAAGGGGTCGACAAAAGGTCGCAAAATCCTGTCAAAAAGTGGCAGAGGGTAGCCCTCTTCACAGATTACCACTTGATTGGTGTGGAAAGAAAAGAACTGATGTCAGCGCACCAACGGCCTATATAGGTGAAGCAGACGTCACTTCCGGTGCGGACGATGTCGATGACATCATGCATAGCCAACTGACACCACCTACTGGCGCACAGGGGTATTGATAAAAAGAAAAATCTGTATCTGGTCTGACGCCTGGGGAATTCAAAGGTAAGGAATCTGTGGCTAGATGTCTCTATCAAATGAAAAATCTTCCAGGTCCAATCCAATAGATAGGATCATGTAACAGATGGGTCTACACTTAGCACTTTTCACCTTAAGTGAAATCATTGTCAGATGAAACTGTTAAAAACTGGTAAAGCAGGCGATAATTATCCTGCCTCAGGTGCTGTTACTATCCCTAGATAGCTCTGTGTGCTGTTTTACGGTGTACAAATACTTTAGAATCCTGCTCCCCGGGGTGTGTGCAAGACTGGGCACACAACGGTGTACTGGGCCTTGTTTCATGCCTAGGCCTCCGGGGTGCTGGGTTTCCCACTGGTGCTCCCGCGGCCTGTGGGATCAGCTGCTCGTCCCGAATCCTGCTAAGCCCTGGACAGACTAGTGGCGTCTCCCACTGTTGGAGGGGGACTGCCGGGCATTTGCTGAGTAGGAGGTTGCAAGGAGGAGGCCTGCGCTGGATCCACGCTCTGGTTGTTTCGACCGGCCTTGCTAATGGCTGCTGCTGTCTTGGATTAGTATTGAGGGGCTGAGATGACACGTTGTTTGAGGATGGTTGAGGGGACCGGCGAGACGGATGCCATCATGTCGTCAGCCAGGGTTGCGCCTGTGGCTGCCATGTGTACACAGATGGAGGAGCGGGTGCCATGCCTCCAAGTGTGACTTCCCTTGGGAAGTGCCCTGAGGCTGCTAGCTTTCTTGGCTCTCCTGGTGTGATGGGGCTTGGCAGTAGCACGGCGAGGTCGTGACTCCTAAGCCGCCTCTCAGTCACTGGAACACTGGCGTGCAGTGGCATGTAATTGCATGTGGCCCGTGTAGTTGTTTGACCCCGAGGGTTGCCTCTACATTTCCAGGCCTCTTGTCATACCTAGGGCTGCCCGGTGTGCAATCAGAGCGGCTCCTGGCTGCTGCTGCCTAATTGGCGGTTTTGGGTGCTGTTGCGGCCTCCCTGCCCTGGGGCCACAGTGCAGTTAGAATCAGAACTACAAAAGGGTAGAGCTCCCATGCTGGTTGGTGGCACTCTGGGGCCTCCTGTGCTGATACCGGAGAAGGGAAATTCCCATGACAGTGGTGGACTTTGCTGAGTGGTAGGGGCCCCACACCTCATGGATTCTGGGGGCTGTTGGAGCTCTTTGTTGGACAGAGAAATAGCTTCTACCTAAGAGAGGCAATATCGCTGGATCAAGCCTGTCTCAGAAACGGGCTCACCGGCCCCTCTGAGTCGTGCCTTGTGGTCGGCCCGGGGATCCGGGCTAGGGGTACTGCTGAGGCCCTATGTTTTTCCCCATGAGGAGAAATAAGCAGTCCAGGCACCCGAAGAGGAACACACTGGCAGGGGTGGGGGGGGGCAAGATAGAGAGCTCAAAGGCAGAGTTGTTGGCAGCCATTCAGGGTCCTAGAGTGGCCCTAGAAAACAAGATTGAAACAGTGGTCCTTGAGGTCAGCTTGCTGTGCACAGACCTTGAAAACGTGTCTGACAAGGTCCGAGTGGCTAAGGGCTCTATAGTGGAGCCCCACGCTGAGGTGGCTACTTTACGGAAACAGGTTACAGTGGTCAAGTCCAGCGTGGGTGCCCTAGAGCTGCGGATGGAGGATGCAGAGGGAAGGTCACTGCGTAACAACGTGCACCTCCTGGGGTTCCCAGAGCGGGCGGAGGGGAGTGCCGGCGAACTCTTTGTTGAAAGATGGATCCGTGATACCCACTCAAGCCCAGTGGAGTAGAGACTGTATTCTCCGCATGGCTAGAGATACTGATACTGATACTGCCAGGTACGAGAACGCAAAGATCTCCATTCACCCCGGCTACACCAATAAATCGCAGTAAGCCCCAAAAAAGTTCAATGATGTCAAGGCCAATCTTACATCAATGAGTCTCCACTATATGTTACAGTATCCTGCTAGACTGAGGGTTTTGTCAGGAGGCAAGCCTCATTTCTTTGACAATCCATATGATGTGTGGCAGTGGTTGGAGGTTTGGGATAAAGTGTCCAGAGAGAGAACAAGCTCCTGGAGACCTGGGACTCAGGAGTCTGCTGGGCCTGGCGGACCCATCCAGAGGACTGGAACAGAGAGTGTGCTTGAGAGCAGACAGTCCCATGGGAGATGTAGCGCTCCCAGGGTTGTCCTCCAGGACAATGGCACCATGGCACTGGCTTCCATGGATCAACGATCGGAGCAGGGGGGCTCCGAGTCTCCTATGGGGCATCTGCAGGGGCAGGACAATCCTCTGATCCGAATTAAATATTCCAAGTTCACGCTTCTATGTTTTCACATTGTCTGCCCTGGGGGCATTTTTGCTGCTGACAGAGGCAACAACTGGGAGATCATTGGTTGGGGGAACGATGTTCTGGTTTGATATAACATTCTGAGTGTGCACCTGAGATGGCCGTCATCTACTTGGGGTCTTGGGATGCCTCTCCACGCTTAGTGGTAGGCACTGGTTCGGGATTCTGTGTTTAGGCTCTGGGTCCTCACAGCAGGAAATGTATTGGATTTGCAGTATGGCAAGTTTTTAATATACTGTTTATCCGGGGTGGGGGAAGTTGGGTCAGCTTCTTTGCTCCCACTGTTTGGGGTGTTTATTTTTTGTTCCAGTGCCAGGAGGTATACAGTACATACCACCCCCTTACTGGTGGAACATTCAGCATGGTCCAGTGAGGAAACTGGCGGATGGCGTTGCAGATAGGGATATACGAACCTTATGGTTGATCAGATAGATAGTGTCACATGGAATGTCAGAGGGCTCTGAGATTATTCCAAGCGCAATAAGGTCCACTTGATCCCTAGGCGACACAAAGTGCAAATAGCTGATCTTAAGGAGATGCACCTCGTGGGAGTGTAAATGCAGAAATTGGGTAGGAAATGGATTGATCAGCTGTTCTCTGCCTCCTATTCCTCATACAACAGGGGGTTGCTCATTTGGGTGTCACCTTTAGACATACTTATTGCAAATCTCATGTGGAGGGGCACTACTTGTTGCTGTAGGCCACTCTGAATGGCAAGGATATTACTATACTAAACTTATATACCCCTAATATCTATTCTGGCCTCCAGGACCTGTTGGAGGGTAGTGTGGGATCACCCATATTCTGGGCTGTGATTTTAATTGCATTTTGGATGGTGAGATGGATTGCTTCCCATCTGGGAGGGAGGGGTTTAAAACCTCTAATGGTGGGCTCCCTCCAGGCACTGATGCGTAAATTCGGGTTGCTGGATGGCTGGTGGGTGCTGCACCCAGTGGGGTATGAGTACACCTTCCACTCTCTGACACAATACCTATAGTCATCTAGACTGCTTTTTGATGGGAGGGGTTGGTCGTTCACTGTTAAGCACAGTGGCATTTTGGGCGGTTCCTCTCGGATCATGCCTCTGTGTTGTTAGCCCTGGCTTGGGGAGACACGCTTTGTTGGTTAGAAGCTGGCGGATGTCCCCTGATCTCTTAAAAGACCCAGTTTGTCTGGAGGCATTGAAAACATCTTTGGAGAGCTATCTGGAGGTGAACTGGGGGCCCATGGACACTAGAGCTGTTAAATAGGAGGCGCTTAAGGTGGTAGTAAGAGGAGAGTGTATAGGTACGGTCTGCGGGGTGTGTAGCAGACTAGACGCCGATCTGGGGTGCCACAGGGCTCGACCCTTAGCTCTACGTTGTTCAATCTGTATGTCTCCGCCTTGGCCAAAATCATCAGGCAATGTGGTTTCTCAGTGATTTTGTACGCTGATGACACCCAACTTGTGGTGTCAGTCTCCAGCAATATTGAAGAGACAGCAGATCGTTTCAATCTTTGTATGCATCAGGTACAGTAGTGGATGAGCCTGAATTCTTTGAAACTGAACAACGGAAAGACTGAGGTCCTCTTATTTGTCTCAGACACTTCCTTTTGGACACCTAGATGGTGGTCGGCCAGCCTGGGAGACACTCCAATTCCGATAAATAAGGCTAAAAATTTAGGCATTATCTTGGACGATAAATTGACCTTTAAAAATCAGATTAGCTCCCTCACTTCCTCAATCTATTTAATTATGAAGATGATTAGAAAAATCCGCCTCTTCATTTCATCGCAGTCAGTAAAAATCTTGGTGACAGCACTGGCATTGTCCAAATTGGACTATGGAAATGAGTTGTATGAAGGGATCCAAAAGCAGCACCTTCAAAAGCTGCAACGGCTTCAAAATGCAGCGGCCAGGTTGCTACTGGATATCCTGAAATGCCAGCCGGTCTCGCACAGTTTCAAGACCCTGCATTGGCTCCCGGTGGATAAGAGAATCATATTTAAATCCCAATGTTTAGCCTTCAAGGCTCTCCATGGTCGGGGACCTGACTTTTTGAAAAAGCAACTGAAATGGTATATACCAACTAGAAATCTGAGGTCGGCTCACTGCAAACTCATACAATCTTCCAGCAACTTAACGGGAGGAGATTGTGTGCCTGATGCTGAAACTTGGGGGAGACCCAGCGGACCCTTGCTCATATAGGCCCCTAACCATGGTTAATACAGATCTTAAGATATTGTGTACAATTCTGGCATCCAGGTTACAGGGGGGTGGTTCATAAGTTAGTTGAAGAGGAACAATGTGGCTTTATGCTGGCACGTAGTACCACCTACAATCTGCAGTTTCACCCATGCAGTGCATGACACCTTGGATAGCACGAAGAGGATGGCCTTGGTCTCCTTGACCTCAAAAAGGCCTTTGATATGGTTGAATGGGGCTACTTAATGGCCATGCTGAGAGGTATGGGGATTGGACCCAACTTCTGTGCCTGGATACAACACCTGTACACTGAGCCCTCCATACGTATTAGGGTTGGGGTAAGCTCTCCGAGCTGTGGCTGGTTAGTAGAGCACTAGACGGGGTGTCCTCTTTCGCCCATTCTGTTTCCGCTTGCAAATTAACCCGTTGATTTGTTGTTGCATAGAGAGATGGGACCCTGAGGTAACCGGGTGGGTTACTTCACTCATGTTGTTTCATTGTATGCAGATGACACTTTCATTTATGTCAGATCCCCTGAGGAATCGGTAGTGCTCATAATGCAGTACTTGGGAGCTTTCAGTGGGGTCTCAGGCCTCAAAGTTAATGTCCGCAAGTCACTTTTGTTCCCCTTAGGTGGCCTAGCTGGGAAACACACGGATCGGTTGCCACTTGTCGGGCTCCGCTGGGAAACCAAAGGGTTTTGTTACTTGGGGATTTCGTTTACCCACACCGAGTCAGAGCGCAAGGTCAGGAATGTAGACAGAGTCTTGCGTAGTCTTGAGACTTCAATTGAGTTCTGGAACAAACTCCGTCTTTCTGTGATGGTTAGAGCAGCCTTAGCAAAGAAGGTATTTCTCCTGCGTTGCCTGTACCTCATTCAAAACTCACTTTACCAGCTTGAAGCCAGGTTTTTTCGCAGACTGAACAGCCTGCTGGGTTCCCTATTTAGGGCTGGGAAGCGCAGTCGGCAGTGCTCAAAAGAGACATGAAGGATTGGCTGTCCCAGATATCCAGTATTATTATAATGCAGTGCATTTGCAACACGCCGCACGATGGTTGGCGGAGCCAAACAACTAGGAGAAGCGGCTGCTGGTGGATAGGACTGGGTGGACACTTTGTCGTAGTTGTTGATGCGAGGGGGCAGGTCAGAGCACCCTGTGCCATATCTAGTTAAGGTTACAGCTGAGAACTGGAAAAAGGTGGTCCGGAAAATTATTTCAAGAGCTCCCTTTGACAGAGAGCTGCAACTGTGAGACCTCATACCCTTTCGTGCTATTGATGTTGACATATCCATGGAACAATAAAGAGACGGGGAATGCCAGGTAGCAGGGGGTCTTTATCGTGGGGAAGCTTACATCACATTTCAGGATGCCCAGGACTACTTCAGAGTTGCCCAGGTCATTTTTTACATTACACCAAACTAGAGAGTGTGTCAAAAGAGGTGTGGAGTAATTTCCCTGTGGCGCTGCAGCACTCGGAGGTGCTGGGTGGCCTAATTGTATGAGGGGAGGGGAGACACTTGATTAAGCATTTCTACATGGCCCTCAAAGGCGACATGCTTAAGCAGCCATACACGGTACAAAAGGGGGTGGTGATGGACGGAGCATCAGAACCAATCAAACACTCACACCCAGTCAACAGATCTGGGTTTGATCCATCACCGTTCTTTAGCCCACTCTGCCACCCCAGTTCAGACATGGTCCTATGCAAATCAGTCTGACCCTGGGCCTCATGGGAACAGTCCAGCGCGAACTGCCAAGCCATGCCTTCCCTGGACCGGAGACAAGCTTCCTAGGACCGGTTTACCGCTTTGTTCGCCATAAGTTGGCAGGGTATGCTCAGACGTTGAGTTCCTTGCTCACTTTGCCACTGGATTCAAGCAAGCCTGGCTGAAGACGGCTGAAATGCCAGAAACCGGTCCTAGGAAGCTTGTTTCCGGTCCAGGGAAGGCATGCCTTGGCAGTTCGGGCTGGACTGTTCCCATGAGGCACAGGGTCAGACTGATTTGCATATGGCCATGTCTGAACTGGGGTGGCAGAGTGGGCTAAAGAACGGTGATGGATCAAACCCAGATCTGTTGACTGGGTGTGAGTGTTTGATTGGTTCTGATACTCCGTCCATCACCACCCCCTTTTGTACCGCTTTGTTCGCCATAAGTTGGCAGGGTATGCTCAGACGTTGAGTCCCTTGCTCACTTTGCCACTGGATTCAAGCAAGCCTGGCTGAAGACGGCTGAAATGCCAGAAACCGGTCCTAGGAAGCTTGTTTCCGGTCCAGGGAAGGCATGCCTTGGCAGTTCGGGCTGGACTGTTCCCATGAGGCACAGGGTCAGACTGATTTGCATATGGCCATGTCTGAACTGGGGTGGCAGAGTGGGCTAAAGAACGGTGATGGATCAAACCCAGATCTGTTGACTGGGTGTGAGTGTTTGATTGGTTCTGAAACTCCGTCCATCACCACCCCCTTTTGTACCGCTAAGCAGCCATACACAGCGCAAAGAAAATGGGAGCATGAGTTGGGGAAGCCCATTTCGGACACCAATTGGGCTTGTGCAGTAGCTTTAGTGTGCACAGTATCTTGTAATAATAGATTCAAGCTACTCCTTTTTCATATTTTTTACACCATGCCCACAAATACACCTTTCACAATACATAGAAAGGATCTCTCTACAGGGGATACATGTGTGTGCTGTGGAACCGTGGGTGCTACCTTTTTGCATTTGATCTGGGAGTGCACTGGGGTCCAAAGCTTCTGTTGGCAGGTGCTACCGAAAACTGAGGATGCCACTGGGGTAAAGATCCCTCTAATGCCAATCGCCCGCCTGCTGGGCGTGGTAGATGGACCTAGAGGATGCAAAGTCCCCTACAAGCTCGCTCAGCTGACTCTCCTCCTGGTGAAACGTTGCATGGATATTGGTTGGTTGGGCACTACGGTGCCGCTAATAGGTCAGTGGTTGAGAGATTTCATTTATGGGCGACAGATGAACACCACATTCGGTTTTTCTGCGTTAATGAGAGGACTTGGTTCATTTAAAAGGATGCACTTTCCACTGTCTGGTTCTCTCTGAGGCTGTAATGCTTAACATGAGGAATGTACCCAGTTCTGTAGTTACTTTTGCCTCATATTTTATTGGGACCTTATGTGTGACTATAAAACTGTTTCACTGTACGCTCCTTATTGTTTTTATTGTTTCTTAAGACCAATAAAACACAGTTTTAAAAAAACTGAAAAGCAGGTAAAACAGCATAATCCTGCAATTACAGTTCTTAATCAATTTGCTGAGTTTTCAGCTCAAGGGTAGCTGAGGAGATGGGAACAGCAGTCATTATAAAAATAAAACTCAAAACTTGTATTTGCGTAGATGGACCTGCTATTTAAATTTGATCTCTGTTTGATGCTGATTGTTAACTGATTACATATCATGCTTCTTTAATTTTAAACTAAAATTAGTAGGCACATAGTTACAAGATGTGATGTATTTTAGTAGTATTTCTATTCATGAAGTAATGTGTAGATCTCTTAAAAAGTAACTATTGAACTGTGAACTCTACAGCCAGAACTCCCACGTAATGTGAAGTGTGTAGCAAGTAAACTATGCGTGACAGGGACAGCCAAAATTAGGGGGTCCCAGTCTATTGCTGCTGTCTGTCCCCCTTCCCCTGTCTTGCTACATCTAAATGCATCTGCTTCTGCCAGCGCTATTTTTTCACTTCTTAATGTCAGGGTTTGGAGGACCTCCAGATCATGGACTTCATGCTTTTGGCTAACACCAAGGCCAGGGCAGTACATTTGCAACTGAATTTTTCCTGTTTCAGCTCAGTCATTAAGTCTAGAAGTCATGTTTTGGGTTATTTTGTTTTTGTTTGCCTGTCACGTCTGGTGTTTGCTTGGTGATCTCTTCCCAGAATTTTGGATCTTCAGGCAAGCTCACACCATGTGGGAGAAGGAGGGCTCCTTTCCTACACATCTGGGGCAGATGTGTGGATAGTCAGAAACATGGCATGTATACCAGTTGAAGTCAGCTAGATAAGATATATATAAATAGACTGTATAAGTTTAGGTCTAGCATTTCTAGTTACCCTAGCTCTGTGTTTAAAGTTCAAGACCACTCTCTCTGTCCTTTCCTCATTCAAGTCCCTCACCCATCTAGCCCACAGAGCTTCCATATTCTTCCTCGGAGTTTTCCCGATTTTGTACATCACTGAGATTATTCAGCGTTGCAGTACTCCCCATGTGCGAAGCGTCTGCATTGTTCTGCCTGTTTCAGGCTCTGCTTCTGTGTTTTTCAATGTGATTATGACTGCCTTCCTCTCAGATATGTGTGTAAGAAATTGGCCTGAGGTAGGTTGTATGCCCGTTCAGCTATGCAAGCATCATTAGTATACCAGAGTCACATGGCTGTCTCACCTGATTTATTGTTGTTCGGGACCAGAATGTTCTATCTGCTTTAGCTGAGATTTGTTTGAACGTGCACAGACCCCAACATTGGTAATTTAGGAAAATAAGCCACACCGCTAGCTCTTCTTTTCAGGTATCTATTCCAACTGTATTTGGCTGTTGTGAGAAAGATGTCATATGTCATGCATGCCTTCCACTAAGATGGCTTGCCTTGTAATAGCCCACATTCATTCTTATAGAGATGAGTTGGTCATTAGGGAATACTATGAAAATGTAAAGATTGGTCTATGGCTGATGAGTGTGAATTAATGGAAAACAAGAACTGAGAAACCACATTGGAGGAAACCAAATCATGGAAAACTAATCTGAAGGCAGGATAATTTTAAGGAAATACAAAACAATTGAAAATTAAAGGAAACATAATTCAAAAAGGAAAATCCAAAATTACATTAAAATTGGGTGGAGTCTACCACTGCTGTGCCCTTTTTGGGCTCAAAGATGGGTAATGTTCAGGCTGATGAGGGGTTCTATGAATCAGGAATAATTAGCTTTAGGGCAACAAAAAAAAGGGTTCAGAGCTAGGAAGAGTGCAGGGATGTTTAGGGTTTACAGATGAGTGGTGTTCATGTGTGTGAGGTATTTTTAGGCTTCAGGGATGGGTGGAGTCTATGGCTGGTGAGGGTTTTTTGGTTCAATTATGGGGGTAGCGGCTGCGTTTGTTAGGAGTTTTTAGGATTCAGGATGTGGTGGAGTTTAGGGTAGAGACGGATTTTAAGGATTCAGGGATGAGTGGAATTTAGATGCAGAAAGGAATTTTTATGGTTTAGGGTTGAGTAGTTTAGGGTGATGAGTTCTTATGGGTCATGGATGGCTGGTGTTTAAGGGCAGTGAGAGTTTTTTTTAGGGTTCATGGATGGGTGGGTGGAGTTTGGGTGGGTTGAGGTGTTTTGAGGGGTATGGGATGGGTTTGGTTTAGGCATAGAAAGAGGTTTTAGGTTCAGGAATGGGTGGAGTTAGGGGTAGTAAGACATTTTATGGTCAGGGGATGGTGGATTTCTAGGGTACAAAGGGCCTTTAGGCTTCAGGGATGAGTGTTATTTCGGTGTGGTGAGGGGCTTTAGGGGGCAGGGATTGTTGGTGTTTAGGGGTTGTGAGGGGTCAGCGATGCCTGGTGCTTACGGGTGGTGATGGGTCAGAGAATTAAAAGCATCTGAAGTAATTATCTGACAATGTAAACAATATAAATATGAAATAATGTCCCCTGAACTAAAGCACTAAAATAAATATTTCCGACAGAACTGTTTCTGAAATTAAGACCTTGAACCATTGCTTTTACACTTAAAAAAACATAAGCCTCCAAAAGCCAATTTCGACCAAAAAGACTTTCTATGAATTGGGTTCTACATGAAGGTAAATGCCATTCATTCTGAAGATTTCCATTAAACAGTTTAGAAGAAATGGTATCTCAGTAATGGTATTTCATGAAATCATTTTCCTATGAAATCAAATATAACCGCCTATGGCAGATAGTAACCTGAAGGCTCGCCTTAGTACCAGCCCTACTGGCGTTTCAGAAAAAAATACAGCCTGACTGAACGCCTCACGATTTCTTACACAATAGTTTATGCTAAGAAATGTCCTTTAGCTGTAAAGTTAGATCTATAATTTGTGTGATTAGAGATTGTAACAAAAAGAAAACAGCACATTATCTAAAATTGTCTGTCTGGGTCCCCCAGCAATTGAAATTACACCTAGGTGCAGCAGGAGAACACCTTTATGAAGAAGTTGTACACTTTCTCGTGATAGTCAAGTAGCCATCTCTCTCTTCAGTGTAAGTAACGATAATAAATCAGATAAAATGGGTGCACAGATGCATGTTTATACATTAAAGGCAAACGTGTCTAATTTACCTTCTTTGGCGTCGTACATTCTAGAACTCCACTCCCCTTCTCCAAGTACCCTCCACTCTGCACGATATTTCAGGATGGGAACTCCACCAGTGGCATCAGGCTCATCAAATTCCATCTTTGCGCTGCTGGAGTAGGGCTCCAATTTCAGAATTGAAGGAGAGGATGGAGTATCTTAGAGGAAGAAGAAGAGACAAGTACCATTGTTAGAGCAAGAAGACTGCAAATGCAAATCACATCTAGTTGTGCATCGAAAACAGAAATGTAAGATCAATACAATAAAGAAAGCACAATGAAAAAGTGTTGAACGGGGAATGAGCAATACATTATATTTGAAAGCAAGGGCCAGAATTGTGGGTGCACCCCCGGAGTATCATGGTCCAGGGCAAAAACAGGAAATATGGGGTGTGGGGTATGCCCTGGTGATAGAATAGGCAGGGCTTTTGAAAGTGTTGATGGAATTCAAAGGGCTGAGCAGACGAGTGAAGAGGTGCCATGCTTGTGAATAATCAGAAATGGGATGGGGGAACACTGGCAACCTGGAGGAGATGAGGTTGCACCTTCTACTTCCCCTGCTTCTCCAGCCAGGACATTAAAGGTGTGAAATAAGGTCCCACCACAAGAGAGTTCAGGTTGCTTAGATACTTATTCCACCCAGTCAAATGTCTCTGCATAGTGTATGGCTGAAACGAAGTTCCCATGAACTATTTCCGCCTTACAGCAGTACCAATCCATTGAAAAGAACTATCTCTATCTTTACTTGTTAAAATAAAACACAAGTGCTGTGTTGCCTGCATTAGTCAGGACTGTCTTGTCCAGCAGTAATGTATGGAATACTTGAGAAGAGAAATATTCCTAATTTCCATCTGTTTGATATTTGTTTCCTATGTAGAAGTGGTCCAAATGACACCTACTAATCAAGGGCCGCTAAGTGAGTTAAGAACGCGAGCACCTTGGATTAAGGTGTGCATGCATTCTTTCATTACTATAATCAAGATCTAGGGAGAAGTGAGAGGACATTGTTCAGGCTTCATGTTGGCACCTCACCAGAAGCACATGAAGCATAATGGAAATCAAAGTTTACAAGGGAGCAGGCAGGGGTCAACGTCTTTCTATCAGTAGAAGAACAGTGGGATACCATGAAGTATGATCTGGAATTGCTGAAGAACATCTGGGCATGGACAGTGTTGATGTTTGTTTGCTCTCTTGGTTCCCTAACCCTCAATTAGTAGGCAGTAGATTCCATTCAACTTGAATCTCCAAGGAAGAGTACATGTTGGGAGAAAGCATTTCTCTAATTAACATTTGAATTGCCTGATTTTTTGTTGGTTTGAATCTGTTTATTTAAGTTTTTCATTTATACAATACCATGACACTGCAACTCACGGGTAGCATGGTATACATTGGACATCGAATTCAGGCAGGATATTGTGATAATCACATTATGTCAATAATACAGCTGAGTTACAGTGGTGAGTAAGTTTCAGCAAACCCGTACGATAGGATGAACACCAGAGCTTAGCACTAAATTAAGACACCCGTCCAAGAGGTACATTTCTGTGTGTATAATGGGGCGACTGTATGGCAACCCCTGCAATCTGCAAGTGGAAGAGGCGGTATGCCAGGCGAATCACAGGTGACATTGGAAACAGATTCATACATTTAATAAAAATGTAGCTATAATAACTCTAACAAAACAACTTGAAAGACCCCACGGCTTGGCGACCTGCCACCACTTCTCCCATCCTCCATCTCTGACAGATGATGTGTTAAATACCCACTGCCAATGAACTTGGAAAACTGTGTGAGCGTAAAGGGCATCATGATGAACAAGAGGATAAGCATCAACCAACAACCTTAGTCTACGTATACCGAGCCATGATATCTGCCTTATCTTCTGCCTCACGTGAGTGATTAGATTCCAACGCAGATAAAATAGTTTCCTAGTAAGTGGCAATGGGATACTTTCTAAGCCTCTCTCTGCAGGGCTACACTTTTGGATTGTGCCCAATTAAGCATCGAGCACTCCAAAGCTGCGAACTGTGAGGGTTCAGAGGATTTCCATCTGTAGGTAATAAGACACTTAGCCATTATGAAACCCAAGTCTAGAAAGATGGAAGTCACCATGTGTTTCTTGTGCCTACGATACAATCCCAGGGGGTATATTTCTCACTTGTGCAGATCCGGGCGCTCAGTGCATGCGGAAAAACTTGATGTGATGCTGATTCAGTAGTTATATAAGCAAGAGGAGGCCCAAAGCATATGTAAGCAAGTCAGCATGTGGGTGCAACATGGGTAACTGCGTCCTCTATGTGATAATATCGATTTACATTGGCAGGTTGAGATAGGCCATGTGAACTATTTAAAGATGAATAAGACTAAACCGCGTATTGCGCTGCACATGTCTTGAGCCCTCCAGTAAGGCGTCCCATTCATTATCAATGCAAGGGCGTGTTAAGTCCCAGCGTTGTCGCAGAGTGAGGAGCTGTGCAATAGTGTGGGAGTGGAGGGAATCAGCGAACCAACATATAATCACGTGCAAATATTAGATTGTGAGATGGATGGGCAGTTAGGTGGACATATTGCCCCGGTGGTTCTCTAGTGTGGAAATCAGTGAGTAGTGAAAGAAAAATTGACCCGGAGGTAGGCCATCCTCTTCCGTCAACATGCCGTATGTTGCCAAGATACCATCCCTATACAGGTCCCCTAGTGTGTGTAGGCCCACAGCATGCCAACATTTGAAATGCCTGATACTTATGATATAATATCTATATTTCCACTATTGGATCATGAGCGTGACTAAATTCCAGTGTTGACCCTTCTCCAGAAAAGTAACCTGAAAGGAACAGCAGGGAGCTGAAGACAGAACCAGTTTATTGTGACTCCCTGGTTTACATGTCTTGGAAAAATTGATACATTTTAAGCACAGCACACAGAGGCAAGGATTCCTAGATCTTTAAATGTCAGAAGTAAAACATCTTGATTTCTCTCAAAACAGATAATCAACAGGCAACGAGTTCTGTAACGCTCACTAGTCTACGCGTTTATTCAAACACGTTAACTTCAACACAAAAACACAACCCCCCATGATTCCGCTTAACCTCGTTGGCGCCTTCTGTGCAAGCCACACCGCAACGGTACCTGCATGCTGCCATTAATAACGACTGAGCAGCCTTCGATTTTCCATCCTCCATCAATCACTGCTGGCAGCTGACCCCTTGCAAACACCTCACTTCTTTCCTTGGTGGAACCCTCAGATGTTATCCCCAATTCAAGCTTCAAGAATACTACGCGGACGGCATTCGGCTCCTTGCATGGACGGCAGACTGCCGCTGAAGCACGGCGTAACAACTTACTGGCAAAAGTCAATTCAGCTGCTGTCAGGAGTTCGCAGCGTGAGCGATTACCACTCATGTAAAGTGCTATTTTTATGCGTGTCAAACCTGGAAGGAGAGCAGGTTGTACACTGGGTCTCTTTGATGAGCTTTTTACATTACACCTAACTGGCTTTGGGTTGGTTCCTTTGAGAAGCCACGGACTCAGACATGGTTAAGTAAATTGTATTTACTGTAATCACTTCTGTTCCATTTGGCGCTTTGTATTACCACATAATGGAAACATCACATTACAGTAGTCAGGACCAAACATGTGGCAACAGCTACACAGGGAATTCTGAGGCAAGGAAACCTTGTTTGCAAGCCCCTAGAGTGCTACTTGCCCTGTGTCTTCAAGCACCCCTGATAGCTTCTCTTACACACTGCAGCTATACACTAACAATGGCGAAGCATAATGACCCCTGACTCACCATAGAGTGTCAGAGTCCATTGCCTCATAATACTGATAAGAAGGGAAAAGGGACTTTAGAATTGTGGAAGCCCTATTAAAGAAAATTACTTGACTCTAACAAACAAACAGTATCTCCTCAAGGCTGAAAAACGAAGAACCCTGCATGCACGATAAGCAGAGTCCTAGTTGGTAAGGAGAGAGTAAAGAAAAACGAGTTGAACTCGGTCTGATGCACTGAAATGCAATGAAAAAGGCACCACAGTTGCCATAGAAAGTGCACGTACGCTTAATAAATCCAGGACGCTCCGTCTACTGGAATTTGTTAATTGGAGGATGCCCAACACCCGCTGACTTGATGTGTGGCTCGCTTCTAAGGACTACGCAGAAATTCCACCCCCAAGCACTGCTGTGACCTTCCAAGGATTATTAATGGTGATGTGGAGAAAAGGGAGAGGAAGTGGTGTTCATAGGTTAGAAATGAAAAAATCTATGAACTAAGTTTAGGTGGTACTTGGGATAAGAAGATATGCTTTACTTTTAACAAGCCATAAGAGAAACAAGGTTTTTGTGCTAAGCAGCAACTAGGAGCAAATATCACAAAACAGTGGTGTTACATCATACTCCCAGCAATGGCAATCCAAGCGTCATCTCCACTGGGTTCTAGGTTGTGGACCCACAGGGGCAGAGGACAGGCTGTTGCTAGAGGTGCCAGGTCTCCTCATGGGTCGTTGCCCTTTAACTTCAATAAATATCTACATTTATCTTCATCGCATCAGCATTTATTCTTCCAGAAAGTGGTTCACTGTAGACTAAGCATGCAGGCTTCAGCTCACGGGAAGATCGGCTAGCGTGCACCTGCACCATCAGGATGGGCAGTACGCATGTGCAAGCTGCATGAATGTGCCTGACTCACCAAAGAAAAGGAGTCAAACAGTAGGAAGGCGATTTGGTTGTTTTTTGCAATTTTATTTATATCTATTTCATGATTTAGTTTATTTTGAATATCTTGTACAAGCAGATGGATTATGCATCCTTTCATTAATAAGTGGCATTGTTAAGAAAATATTTCTGCAGTGAACCACTGTTTTGTGATACTTTTAACACAGCCTCAAACCATTACAAATCATGGTACCCAATCAGATAGTGCTGAAAGGAGGGGACAAAAAAATTCGAAGAGTTAATTTAACAAGCGGATGTATAATGGCACCCTACTGCTATCACAGAGGAAACATTCTATATAAAGACTAAATTTCAGTTCTGCGTAATCTTGCCTAGATATCTTCACCAGTGAATTCAGGTACTACTTAACTATCACTGCAAATTTTTGTACATCAACAACAATAGCAAATTTAGGTGAGACATGCCAGGGTTCCTGGACCAACTGTTTACCCAAAAAAACTGCATAAATGTTGCCACAGTAATCGACAAAGCATAAGTTCAGACATTATACCACAATTCACGCATTATAGTAGAAAATCTAAGGAAAGCAAATATAAAGGAAAGTAGTAAAGTGAAATATCAAGCGTAAATGCCTTTCAGCAACACAGCTTTCTAAGATTTCAAAGTAGTACTCAGAAAAATCATTCTAGCGCCTTTAGGGACTAGATAAAGAAGGGGAGCTCATTTTCTCTAACCACTCAACTTTTAGAATCCTAGTGTCACTGCCCACCAGTGTCATTGTTATGAAAACCTTCGGCAAAATACGCTTAGTAGGTAGGGCATTTTTCAATAACAACAAATCGTACATTGCTTTTTATCACTGACATTTCTTCAACTACAAAGGATCTGCTAGTTTGCTCTTCTATAATATTTACTTCACAGATCATGAGTATTTTGTGTTCTTATTTTCCTCTGGTAATAAGTTTTTTTGTATTCTAACTACTGATTTACATGCAATCAGATCCATTAGTAGTCCGGTGGCCACTTGAAGCTGTTAAATAATCACACCACTAACTAGGGAACTGGATGGGAAAAAACATCTATATCTAGTGAACCGTAAGGAAAGTGATGCTGTGCTGAACTGTTGAACAGAATACATTCTATTACTTAGGAAATATAACACATATTGAAATTGTTGATGCAATCATTAATATAAAATTACTGATATTCTACCAAAATGAGCAGTATTAACATTTAGGGCTCATGCATTTTTCATTCTTGACCAATTGAAATTAAATTGCCCATGCTGATGAATATGATTAGAATCTCCTTTGAATAAAATTATGAATAAGAGAAACTAGGTGTGAAAAAACAAATATATAGAGCCATCTATGATAAGCAAGGCTTTTACAAAGAGGAAACAAATTAACAGTCAAATGCATGGCTGACATATAGGACAAGTTCATGCATTAAAATAATGCACAACTAGATGATTTATAAGCCCAGTGTGTATCATTTATGTAGCTGTTCAGGAGAATACAGTTCTGAACTTACACACAGCAATGTTGTTTCAGTTTTACACCATTCTGAACAGTTTTAAACTATCCCAAGTGTTTTTCAAATGCACACGGTTTCATATCATACCTGAGATCTCAAGGTAAGAGGACTTAAAAGGTAACTGCATTGACAAGACAACAACACAGAGGCAGCGGAGGACCCTGTATCACAGAATGGGACAAGTTCTTACTAAAACTAACAGACAAAGTTGATACCAAACCATTTTGATCTGTACACCTATAGTAGCGTAGATGAACGTGAAGTAAAAGAAGAGCACAGAGGGACACACAATCCACCCGAAAGACACCAAACATGTATCAGGGAGATATATAAAATAAATGTATATGCATAATCAGAGTAAAAGAAGAATGGATGAATAATGTCCAAAGGGAAACTAGTTAAATAATTAACACAGGGTAAAATTCTAGAAAATTGAAAAATGCAAAATGTGCATTGATAATGGTTTGGATTTTTTTTTGTATCATTCTAATGTATACCTCTTTATTCTGCTTAAAGAAAGAAATTTCAAATGTAATAATTGTAAAGCATGTGATCTCCAGAATACTCTCACTGAAATGTTAATGTTCAAGAGCAAATAAAAAAGGAAATAACAAATATTTTAAAAATGCTTGAATAAGTTTTAAATAGTTTCAACCCATCTTAAAGATCAGTCAATTTTAACTCTTTCAATATTTCTGTTACCTTCTGATTTGAAAAATAAGGAGTAAAGTATTCTTAATCTCAAATGCTACCTTTAACGTTGCTTAATAATATATGGTAAGATTTATTTTCAAGTCACAAAGGAGTATTTAAACATAGCAGCCAACTTACTAAAATGATTTATACATCTCACTTGAATTTGTTAAAATGGATATTAGCTATAAAATAAAGCAACAAAAATTATTCTGATGGCCCGAGCATCATATATATGGCACACTGTCTCTCAGTGATGACCTCTTCATTTGCATATAGTTTATTATTATTGTTTAAGTATTTTATCAATCAGAAGGAGCTGCATACACAGATGTAGTGGGATACATTTACTCCAGAAGTCAGATTTCCAACAAGAAAAAGCAAAAAATCCTTAGGTTAGTTCAAGCCAACCGGAAGGTGGGTATGTGTTTTAATTTCTCTAAAATGGGTTCATAGTATGAATGCTATCTTTAAGTTGCAAATGTACAATTCTTGTCAGAGAAACATCAGACAGACTCACCAGCTGGAACGAGGATGAACTCCGAAGACTCCTGCCCAATGAGGTTGACTGCTGTGCAGTTGTAGTTGCCAAAATCGTTTTCTGAATCTGGGACAACCTGGAAGAAATTTGAAGTTAACACAAGGGTTAAGGAATTATACAGTAGCTGTTTTACCTTTTTATTAATAGTTCACTAGTTCGGTTATAGGTCACCTGTTCCAATATTGCAAGTTTCTTAGTGCTATTTTTCCATTGCTGGCTTTGAGTAAACCTTCTAATGCATTTTTTTATGATTTTTAGTGACTTTCGGTCAAAGCCTGTACTGTAAGTGTGATTTATTGGTTAATTGCATGAATTTCTGCAAAGACATATTCATTAACAGGTAAGCTCCAAATGTGGCCCACTGAAATGAACAGTGCTCTGTTAACAATATATATATATAATAATATATAATAAATAGAGAGGTAAAGGGGACAGTAGGAGCCTTTGCTCCTTCCCTTGATGGTGCCTTCACCAACCAGTTGTCCAAGTAGGGGTACACTTGATGGACTGTCCTCTGAGGAAAGCCGCAACCAGTACTATGCACTTGGTAAATGTTTGCGGACAGGCAATGAGGTGGACTGAAGTGCCTTGAATTGACAGCGCTCCCCCACCACTGAAAACCAAAATTATTTTATGTTCTTCCCGGCTAAAATTGATGTTGAAAGGGGGAGAGTGAGAAGGGGGTGCCTGCTGCGAGGAGTCAAGTTTGTTTTTGGTTGTTTTGGGAGCGAGATTGAAAGGCACTCCTCTCCTGTCCAGGAGATCAACCATATCCTTTGGTTTCTGCTAGGTGCATAGCCCTGGTCGTATCCAGGCTGACTTGGGAATAATATTCCCAGCATTAACCACCATAGTGACTGAAGCTTCCACTATTGGCCAGGATTCTTTGTGAGCCGCGTAAACATTGTTCAGCAAGGACGATGATACTTGAGGTTACCAGGAGATTTTGCCCCATCCGTATCTGTTTTAATACTCTGCAAGGCATCAACAAGCTTTCCAAACAGGCTGGTTCCAAACAGCATATCCAGTATTTTTTCTTGGACTTTCGGATGGAAACCTGTAGATCTCAGCTATCCCCATCTTCTTAATACAGCCATTCTGGCCAACTGGCAAAAGCTTGCGTTTGAAACGTCCATTGCCATATCATGATTGCTGCTGATGTTATTGCACTCTCTTTGATGATAGCTTCAGCAGTCACCCTCTTATCCTCCAGTATGAAGGTGAATAGTGGTGGGATGTCATGGCACATTTGGTGATCATAATGGCCCAAGATTTCCAAGACATTTGAGACCATGATTGAGGTTGCCACTAAGAACCAAATCTATGACTCAAATTATCTATGTGCTGTCATCCCTACCACTTAGTGCAGAAATTGAGGTGATCAGTTTCCTTGATATGCGCTGGGCTGCAGTCATGATAACAGTGTTTGGTTTGGGATGATTTATAGGACTGACAGGGGTTGAGTTTTGCTTGTTTTCTAAATGGGGCACCACTGCTGAAACTGTGATTGGCATTTTCATCAATTTTAGGTCTTCTGACTAAACAAGGTCCAGTATAGATATGAACCTCGTAGCTTTGCGTAGCTGCTCCTGGAAGTCATTCAGAGCGCTTTGCTGCTCCACTGAAGCCATTTGGAGGCTGAATTATTTAAGCTGCTCTCTTCATCAGCGCATGGAAAGTGACTGAGTCATTCGGAGATAAATCTGGTTCGATGGGTGGGTTGTCACCTTCGTTTGGTATGATAAAAGGCGTCCATCACCTGTTGTGAGGTAAACAAAAATGCAACAGGCACCTGCATTACCTCAGAGTCTGGCTAGAAACAATGAGATGCATAAGATTGAGAAGAGTTATCAGCTACAAAAGTTTGTGCTTCATAGTCACACCCATGATGAGGATCCTCTTCATCCAAGGCAGCTCCCTTAAATTCCAGGAAGTAACACAGATCCAACTGCATAAAGCTGTGGGCAGTGTCAGAGATATCCTAGTCGCAAAAATCCCATTCCAATCCACAATCCAGATTTTGAGTGGGCAGGCTTGCTGTCATCTATAAAGATGAAAAAGTGACTGATGTAGAATAGACGACCAAAGACGGTGTCATAGGCGAGGGTGACATTGTAGATAAGGAAGGAAAGGTCTCTGTCAATGAGGTGATTGTTGAACAAATGAAGGAAACGGCAGGGGTAAAGACATCCTTGGTGTTGTCATCGACGATGATGATCTCTTCATAGACTGCAACGAGGCCTGCCTCATGGGTGACAATGGGAGTGTCGTCGATAACAATGACACAGAAGATACTGGCAGGGACTGGAGTTCAGTAAAGACTTCAACTCAGCTGGATGTTAATGCATGTTTTTGCACAGATTAATGTTCATTCTGTCTAGAGCATTGCATTATTCTGCAGAGACTCCAGTCTTTTTCAGTAAGGAGGAGACTAGAGATGCTTTAGGATGTAAGCCCAACTCTGGAAACTCCATGTTTCCACTCTTGTGCCGCCTTCGTGGATGTTCTTGGTGGCGTACTTTTAACAGAACCATCCCAGATGAAGGGGCATCTTCCTTAGAAGGATGGTGTTTCTTTCTTTACAACACATAGAAGGTCAACCACCTGTCTTTATCCTGCTGAGCCTTTGAAGGAAAGGTTTCACAAATGTTGCAGCGTGATGCCCTGTGTGCTGGATAAAGGCAATTAATACATTGTTCTTGTGGGCAATAAGTGTCGATCTTTTTCTGACTACAGGTACAGCAGGATTTCTCTGTTAGTCATGATAGTTGTTGAAGGGGAAAAGTCTCCCTGATCCAGAATGGAGATTTCCCAGAAAAGCACCCCAAAAACAACTTGCATTGCACTGAAAGCTGAAGATGAGGATGGATACTCTCTAGAGCAGGCCAGAAAGTATCAGGATCGGGTTAGTGTAAGATCAGAGCAGAGATCTACTCAGGGACACCCTCACACACAACATGCAGTGAAAAGATGAGATTTGGTGGCCACTAGGGCGAGTAAAAGAGCGTAGCATCTTTCATATCATTGGTCAAAGTATTGGTTGCTTCAATTGAGGTGGATGTGTTACTAAACACTGTTTTGGAGGCCTATGGACCTATGGCCATATTAACACTGTTTACTGCTATTTATAATTACCAGGGATTCTGAGCATGACAATGGAAAATGATTCAAGCATGTGAGTATAGCCCTCTCGAAGGAGAAAATTGTATGGTAGAAGACAAACAATCTTCAAATGGAAAGTTACTTCATCCAGCATACTGTAAATATGAGAGTAAGATAGGATATGCTGCCATAGTAGAATTTGAGCCTCATCTGTAGAAAGTATTCATTATTGCTAAGCTCAAACTGTGAATACTGTGAAAGAAAGAGTATAGTAGGCCTTGTTACTGTAGCACATGTATAGTTTGCTTTTTGAGTCTATCGCTGTTCTGTGGGGTTGATGCAACAGGTGGGCCGTGCGCATGTACAGAGTCTCCAAGGTGAACGCAAAGCTTGTACTGCCTGTGATAATTTAGCACAGTATATCAATAACTGAACATACAAATATAATGAAGCTCAAAAATTCCACTCCTAGGAAATCATTTAATTGCTCTTAACTGCTGAGAAATTACTAACTCATTCATCACAATACACTTTTAAGGAATGGTACCACACTAACAATTACCGTTATCTCTACTGTGAAATGATCTTGCTGTTCCCTAAACCAACTGAAGTCTTGTTTTTTTATCTCCCAAATGTCATTTTTAGGGCTCAGCATTTTTGGACTAATGGTCGTGAGGTCCAATCAAAATGACACCACTAACAAACTATTTATGTTTAATGAAATGTCAAAGTGTAAACGATCGTCAAACATATAAGTAAATACAAAAAATGTTTTTAAAAACAGAACAAATCACACAACTTAATTTGCCAGGACTAGTTTATAAGTAGAGATTCATCAGGCGAGCAAGCTGACTTTCCTTACCTCGAGGAAGCTGGCAGATGGGGTGTTGTAGATCTTGATGTTGCTGTAGTTGGAGCTTGGCAGGGCCTGCCCATCTCGGAACCAAGAAACAACGGCACTGGGGTAAGCAAAAACCTCGCAGGTGATGTTGACGGCATTTCCTTCCCATGTGTAAACAGCCACTGGGCCCTGCAGCTTGGGGGCATCTGGGAGGCATGGTAGATGATGTGTTGGTCATGTACAAGACAAGTTCTCAAACTGTTTAACATCAGTAAACATTTAAAGCGGCACAGGCAACACGGCCTAAACTCCTTTTATGAAAGCATAATACCCTCTGGGAATTCTTACTCAGTTTTCAGATCAAACGTACTTTGCTTTGCCAAGCTAGATGTTACGAGCCAGTAAGCATAAGACAAGACTTTGAACAGGAGAATCAAAAATATACCTTTACAATACACACTCAATGTCATTTTATCAAAACATTTCAAATTGTGGAAAACACTACTTTTGATTTCCGTGGAGATCACGTTTTAGGAACACACTCAAATAACCCAGTAGAAATGTGTAATAGAACTCATAGCAGTATTCATACTTAAAAATGCTCATTGCACATAGTAGAATGGCAAACATTTAAACGATACCATTAGATCTGTACTTTCCTCTTAATGTTGTGGATATTTCGGGTGCATGTCCCCGGATACCAGAAACATATGTTGGTTTGTAAAGCATTTGGCCACGAATCTTCCCAATACAATGTTTTATTTTGAATTGTTAATATTTTAAATGTGGCACTGGCCAGAAAACAGTTTTGAGGCATATCCAGGAAATCACAAATGTGTGTGGTTGTTATACTGTTTAATGTGCAGTGGGGTGTTGCAGACATACCCTCAGCTGAATGATGACTAAATAAGGTATGGAACTATGCCCATTTGGGGTGGTCTCTCTGAACATGAATAGGAGAGATGAGGTGAGCATAGGCCTAAGAAAATGGAAACGATGAAATGTTCCTTGAAATTACTCTAGAGACAGTTTTCTCTAAAAGCAGCCTGAAGTACAATGTTTGTTTATTGTTGGTTTGGATCAGTATTTACAATCTGTGAAACAAAGGCAAACATATTTGACCAATCTTCGAAAGGAAACATTTAGCAGTTCCCAATGCACTGCCATATTACATGTTAAACTAAATATACTAGTGTACTAAAAGATAGATACATTATTTATTTGGTTAAATAAATAACCATAAGAGATGTAAACAAATAAAAGCATATAAAGATACTAAAAAGTACACATATAATATAAAATACATTGTTTGCGCAACTTGAGACGTAATTAACAAGACAGATACAGTTGATGCAATTAATCCAGTTGCCGCATAAACATATGAGGGATAAATCCAGTGTGTACAAATATAAAAACAAGTAAACATACAGGGGGTTGAGGCCAGGCCCCTGAGATCTTAACAATGTTACTTAAAAAAGTAACCCATGTTTACAAAGGTACGCATATCTCCCAACATAGCGAGAAATAGCATTGCTAGCCTTACTTTTTGGAACTGACCTCTCTCAGGATAGGAACCAGGAACTTTTTCCTAGGGAGGGTTTATCGGATACAGAACATTACTAGATGTGTAATAGACTGCACTGACTTTTTGTCACATTTACATGGGCATAAAAAGCAATCTGCGACCCAACCTTTAGGAAAGCTGATTTGTGGGAGGAGAGTTCAACCTCAACCTGGATAAGAGCTGGTGGTGCTAAACATTGTTCACCCAAGTCAGGTATGGTTCGATGGAGCTGTTTTTGTCAAGGAGTAAGCCTATACAATTGGTTTGCACAGTTCATGATCCTATCTAAAAACGGAGAGACCAGATAAGAAATGTTGTTTGACCCACAGATAATCACCCTTAACAATTAACTCTAAGGCTGTGTGAAAAGGCTGGGGCAGCCCAAGGTTGTAAGTGCAGACATAATGTAACTCAGCCAGCCTTGGACTTGGCCAATGCTAATAAACACTCATTCAAGTATTAAGTAATAAAGCATGAAAGTCACATTTGAAGCTATCATCCTCTTCCATTGTGGTTGGGTTAAATAACTTGCTTGAGAATAATACATATTAGGTGACCACTCAATAATACTAATAAATAACTTATTACAATCTGTTTTTCTGCATGTGTGTGTGCACAGACACACACACACACACACACACACACACACACACACACACACACACACACACACACACACTGAGCTCTGACCACCATCCCCTTAATATGATTATGAAACCTTTTCAACTTACATTGCACCTCAAGGTACATGGCTTGGGAGTCCTGTCCGATGGTGTTGCTTGCAATGCAAAGGTACTCCCCTGCATCGGTGTACTGAATGTCGTTTAGGGTGAGAGACGAGACCCTTGCATGACTGCTGACCACGATACGCCCGTCTAGAGTCTAGTGAGAAAGGAAGAAGGTATTTAATGCATACAAGCAATTAATAAACCACCTGGGGTAGCTAAAAGATTGCTATACAGTTATATTATATCTTTACAGCCCGCTGTACAGGGCTATACCGGCTACTAACGGCCTGCTTGGCAAGGGCCAATAGGAAGGGAGCGCAACTATAAGGCTATTAGGGCAGAATGGCCTGATAAAAACAAAGGTCTGTCAAGAATCAGTGGGGGTTGATATCCTCCCCACAGCAATTTTTGTTGAGGCTGTGGATTAGGACATTGTAATGTTGAAAGCAGCCGACCTTTATCAGTGTTTATAGGCTGCTGCTACTCCATTATTGTCAACATACCAATGTTCTAATCATAGTTAAAGCCCTGATTGATAGTTTGGTGGTCACGTTACTACATCAGAAACACGAGGGATAACCCATTCATTTTATTGCAAGTGCATTATATGCTAAGGCACTTGTAATAAATCAAAAGACAAAGTACCCATCTACCAAACCTAAATCAGGCCCTATAATGCCAAAGATAAGACATCAAGGTCATTCAAAGTCAACAGAAAAAATCTCTTTGTCGCCAATTTGTGTTAAGTTTGGTAGGTGGCCACCTCAATCTCAGGTTTAAATGGGCAACAAAGTTCAGTTTTAGACATCTACCTTGGGGCTTGAAGGCCATGTGGTACAAGAGCCTTATGATTAGTAGATTGACAGAAGGAACTCGTATACCCTCCATCAAATTAACTTCCTAATTGAATATTTGAGCTCATCCTAGGCAAGCATGTATTTAATGAGGAGACAAAAATGGAAAATATCCCCACGGTCAAGCTAACATATTTCTTCCAATGGAATCCAAGAGATCAGAGAATATATTTTCAAACATACCACAGTATTTTTTGCTTTCTCTCAGGTCTTGTGCGTTGTTAATTTGATATAGATTACATTAAGGATTATAATTCGAATATTATTCAAGCACTGGAGCTTTAAGATCCATGTCGCCCATCAGCCATCTGAAGATTGACAGGTGATCTTACTTTAAATAATACCACAGAAACAAACTTGACCTTAAAGTATTGTACAATGTACAAAAAATTATCCCAACAAATTCAGGGCATCTAACATACGGTACACATTCTGCTTTCATCCACTACACTCCAGCTCCCGAGGCCTGTTAGCAATAATTTGTGAGGGTCTGAAAAGGCATGAATGCTGCACAAAAAAGTTAGGCAACAGGACTGCTCGAGCCTCAGAGAAACATATCCGTAGTTTTCCTAAATGTTGTATACAGATACATCATGTTACACAAATACCAAACAGGCCTTTTTTTACTACTGGGGCCGATTACGATGTCATGGAGAAAGCCTCCGACTGATAGTCGGATTCTCCTAGACAGTGTTGGAACCCTTCCCCCCACCACGTCGGATTCCTATCCGCCCGACCAATTACGATGTTCGTGGTAAGAAGGTAAACCGTTTGATCATTCCAAACCTGTTCCGACCGGCTCTCGGAGTATCCGTGTCGGTCGGAGCCGCATCATACAGCTCTACAGACAGCGTTTCCCACCGAGCGATTACGATGTCAGTTTCCAACAGCCTTTCCGAGTCTGCCTGTCAGACACAAAAAGGCTGTCAGAAACTGACATTGGGGGCCCCTGGCAGGCCCCCCTTGAACCTGCAGCCTCCGGTTGGGGGCTAAGGAGGTATCTAAGGGACCCCCTGTAAAATCATGCACAGTGTGGCAGGCACAATGTGGTGCCTGCGACAGGGTGCAGGGTTATCCGCGAACACCCCAGTTCCCCTTAGGAGCCTGTGTTGTCAGTCGGAACACGGGCTACCATAGAAGTCAATAGGACTCTGAACAGTGTTCGGTCGCATCGTAATCGGTCGGGCAGAACCGCCGATCGCGATTCGGTTCAGATAGGATTCTGAGAAGGAGCTGAGCAGGAAGTTTCCGCACAACATCGTAATCGGCTCCTGCATTGTAAACATGTGAAAGAAGGGTGACTGAAAGCAATGCAAGAATGACCTCAGTTTCTCAGAAACCCACGATCAACACTTCCTTAGCAGAGCAACAAATTCACAAAAAGCACATATGACCACGTGGAAGTGTGTGTGTGTGTGTGGTTGTGTGCGTGTGCGTGTGTGTGTGTATATATATACATACTATTTTTTCTATCTACTAAACCCCTTTTGGGATTTACAAAAATCATTTAGCATCACAGAAGGTGTGTTGGGGATCTTTCCCATTCGCAGCAAGAAGGGGGAGGGAAAAGGAGTGGGTGTCCTCCTAAGTATGAATTGCAATTAGATGTATCAATGTATTTTTTTGGGCAGCGTCCTTTTAGGGTAGTGTTTCATGCACCACTGAATGAAGTAGGCAATGTGCTCCAAAATGAGAAACACCTTTTTGTAAACTCGAACGGAGGGGAGGTGGTTTACTGATTCTTGCAAGCCACTATCCCTGTGTTTGTAGTCCACCAGAGGATGTCATAAATAGTCACCTGCCTAATAAAGATTCATTAGGCAGGTTGTTTGCAACCTCCTGTGATTGGAGATTTTACAACACGGCCTATTAGTATATAGATCACATTTGCAATTTGCAACCACTACTTGTTTGTACATAAGGCACCAATTGTTGAAAAATGACTGTGGATGTGTCCTCTCTTATCATCAGTGATTGAAAACAGCATCCTGACTTTCTGATTACAAAGAAGGAACCTGTAGTTTGATGGGGAGAATGAATTATGTTTATTGCACTACATCATGGAAAGGTAGTTCATGACTGAAGGAGCAAAGGAGGGCGGGGGTAAAACATGAAAAATTAAGTTTTTTCAACACACTATTTGTCTCACTGTAGAACTACGGAACACTTTGAGGTGGATGATTTGCTCCTTTGTCAGACTAGACCACTTTAATATTTCAACGTGTACTGCAAAGTTAAATCCCTTATTGTTTGAGGGATTACCCAATTTGATACGCCCACCACTCCAATCAACATTTTCTGGAGGTGGAGGATGAGGGATAAGTAGCAGCGGTCCTGCTCCTTTCACCCTCCCGTCCACCATTCCGCCCACTGCACATACAGAAGGAATGGATGGCACTGAAAGCTGCAGAACTAGCAGAAATCCTGGTCTCTCCCGTTCTAATCCCTACCTCTTGGTTCATTTCTCTGTTGTGAGCAGCTCTTCCCTGCAACAATGCTTATCTGTTCACAAGAAGCATTGCGAGAAGGGGCTGTGTGTCTATCATTCAGCGAGGGGCCAGATGCTCTTTTTTCTTAGCCTAAGAAACTAGACTAAATCATGTTTTTTGTGCTTCATAACTATTTGCACTTTGTGGGGAAAACAGTTGCAGAATTCATGGGAAACACCAGAAAGCCACATACTGCTGAAACAATGACAACATTCTGCAATCAGCAAGGGGTCATTTATGTAGATTTCTCAAGGCATTTCCAAAGAAACAAACATTTGATGACAAAATTATTGACCGAAAGTTTGTATGTGTGTGTGGGTGGGGGGGGGGGGGCAGCTTTACGACATTATTCTTTTGCAAAGAAGATACTGCAACTCTCGTAAGCGGGCAAAAGCATAAGGATCACATATTATTTACAAATTATCCTGGATCCTTCAATAGATTGATTATATCCAACTGTGGTAATTTAGGAAGGAATAGTGATAAATCTGAATTCAGAAACGATTAAACTAATGAAGATTGTTAATGATGAACTACTGAATATGATGAGATGAGTAGCAGCATCTGAATGTAATGGTGGTAGCAGTTTCTACTGTGGTACTAAGCACATTGAGTTGCGGGGACCCATTTTGAGCTAATACAAATTTGCCATGAACAGCAGCTACTTGAGCTCTGGTTGTTCGTTGTGTCCTTGTGCTCCTGTGATAGGATTTTTGTGTGAAAGGTTTTAATTATGCATTAAGCATGATTGCATTAACTTTTGAAATTTTGCATAACACGCGTTAGGCAAAATGCTGGAAATTACGCAAGATTATGCTTGCATAGCAAAAAGTATGCCGGGGCCTATGCTAGATTTGAGGTTTGCAAGCAAAAGATGATCACCTTAATGTGAGACATCAGAAAAAACTGGTATCACAGTTGTGGGACATCCACAGCTCACAAAGATAATTGGAGGCTCCTTTTAGGCCCATCAGATGAAGACTCCTAAAGTATAGATTTGAAGGTATGGTCCTCTGTGATATTGGACTTTTTGTACAATGCACTAAATTCCCAGTAGGTCTTTTTCTAAAATCTAATTGTCAAAATGACAAATGCCTCTTAGATACCTAATCAAGTTTTTTTTTAAAAAGTGTAGATAGGTGAACTTAACAAAAACAATGCAGTGTTCCTCCAAAACGTGTATCACTCATGATAAGAAAATTAAGTTTTAGTGGGCTGTTTCAGTGATTGGGGCTTTTATTAAATCATTACAGCATGCTGACCAGGTGGAAGCATAGTGGTACTTCTACATGTGCAATCAAGGGAGTAATTTAAGAATTTCAAAAGGATACAAAACATCAATGTGTCCAAACTTATAATGGTATTCAAGTCTTATATAATGTATAATAGAGGAGCGCAAGGCAACGGAATCTGTCTCGAAATGTAATGGAGACCTGCTTATAAAAAAAATTATTTGTTTAAATATCACCAACAAATAGAAGAAGTGAAGCTATAGGACACCGGCATTTTCATCAGGTTGGTAGAAGCAGCAATTTATTATCTGAATCTTGTGGGAAAGCAGCATGAGGGAGTATTCCAGAAATTACAGTCTTCCATTGAGGAGCAAACAAAAGAAACTGATCTGCATCCAAAAACAAGCATTGGCAAAGCCAGTAGGTTTGCGCCTATGTGAGAGCTATTGGCTTTGGCAATGTGTTTCAGCCATGTTGTACACCAGTGTGGCTGCTGTTCAAACTGGCTAAATGTTAGTGGTGTTGGGTGGGGTAGATTGGGGTAGGCTGGGGTAGAGTGGAGTGTGGTAGATTGGGTTTGATAGAGTGGGGTGAAGTGGAATGTGTAAGAATGGGGAGGTTGGTTTCGGGCTGATTGGGGTAGCCTGTAGTGGAGTGAAGTGAGGCAGACTGCAGTGGAGTGGAGTAGAGTAGATTGGAGTTGAGTGGGGTAGACTAGGGTAAATTGGAGTGGTGTAGGGTGGAGTGGGGTAGATTGGAGTGGGGTAGATGGAGTGGAGTAGATTGGGGTAAATTGGAGTTGGTATATTGGGGTAGATTGGAGTGGAGTGGATTTGGGTAGAGTGGAGTGGGGTAGAGTTGGGTAGAATGGGGTGGATTGAGGTAGATTAAAGTGGAGTGGGGTAGACTGGTGAAGTGCAGAGAGGAAGGTTAGAGTGCAGTAGATTGTGGAGACTGGAATGGGGTAGATTGGAGTGGGGTAGACTGGAGTGGAATAGGGTAGATTGGGGTGGAGTGTGGCAGATTGGGGTGCGGTAGAGCGGGTGTGATAGACTGTGGTGGGGTGGAGTGTAGTAGATAGGGTTGGAGTAGGGTGGAGTTGGATAGATTAGCACCTGGATACCCACACAGGGGACAAGTAGCTCTCTACTAATCTACTGACTGATTGGGGTGAAGTTTGGTAGAATGAAGTGGAGTGGGGTAGATTGGAGTGGATTAGGGTAGACTGTAGTAAAGTGGGGTAGATTGGAATAGAGTGCAGTGTGACAAACTGGGGTAGAGTGGAGTGGAATAGAGTGTTAGAGTGGGGTAGATTATAGTGGTGTAGATTTGGGTTGATTGTACTGGGGTAGACAGGGGTAGAGTGGGTAGACTGCAGTGGAGTAGACTGTAGCTAATTGGGGTCGAATGGGGCAGACAGAAGTGAAGTGGGGTTGGATAGGTGTATTGGGGAGTAGTGAAGTTGATCAGAATAGATTACAGTGGATTGGAGGAGACTGGGGTAGATTTGGTAGATTGGAATGGAGTGGGGTAGATTTGAGTAGAGTGGAATGGGGTGGATTGGAGTGGAGTAGACTGAGGTAGAGTGGGGTAGACTTGAGTGGAGGTAGATTGATTGGGGAAGAGTGGAGTGCGTCAGACTGAGATACAGTGGTGTGGGGTAGCCAGTAGTGGAGTAGATTTGAGTTGAGTGGAGTACAATGGGGTAGACTGGAGTGGAATAGATGGAGTGGAGTAGATTGGGGAAGATTAGGGTAGAGTGGAGTGAAGTGGGAAAGATAGGAGCGGAATAGATTGGGTTGGAGTGCGGTAAAGTGGAGTTGGTAGATTGAAGTGGAGTGGGGTAGACTGGGATAAATTGGAGTGGGGCAGATTGGGGTTGAGTGGGGTAAACTGGAGTTTGGAGGGGTAGAATGGGGTGCACTGGAGTAGATTGCTGTGGAGTGGGGGAGATTGGGGTCATATGGTGTAGATTGAGGTGAAGTGGAGAGGGGTATATTGGAGTGTGGTAGATTGGGGGGACTGATTGGGGTAGGCTGGGGTGGATGGGGTAAATTGGAGTTGGGTACAGTGAGGTGGGGTAGATTGAACTGTAGTAGAGCAGGGTGCAGTAGATTGTAGTTCGGTGGATTGTAAAAGATTGGGTTAGATTAGCGTGGAGTGGGATAGACGGGTGGAGTGAGGTAGAGTGGAGTGGGGTAGATTGTGTTAGAGTAAAGTAGATTGGAGTGGGGTAAACTGCGGTTGCCTGGAGTGGGGTAGATTGTAATGGAGTAGATTGGAGTTGAGAGGGGTACAGTGGAGTGGGATGGAGTGGGGTGGGGTAGACTTGGGTGTAGTGGGGTAGACTGGGGTAGAGTGTAATGCAGTAGATTGGGGTAGAGTGGAGTGGGGTAGATTGACGTTGATTATAGTGGCGTAGATTGTAAAGGAGTATACTGTTGAGTGAGTTTAAGGGGGCAGATTGGAGTGGGGTTAGATGGGGTACACTGGGGAGCAGTGAGGTAGATCGGGGTCGATTAGAGTAGACTGGAGTGGAATGGGTAGACTGGTGTGGAGTGGGGTAAATTCGAGTGGAGTGGAATGGGGTTGATTGGGATAGCTTGGAGTAGAGTTGGGTATTCTGTGGTAGACTGGAGTGGAGTAAACTGGAATTGAGAGGGGTAGTTTGGAGTGGGGTAGATTGGAGTGTGTTAGAGCGCGGGTAGAATGGAGTACATGGGAGTTGGGTAGATTATAGTGAAGGGGTATAATGGGATATACTGGAGTGGAGGGGGTTGCATGGGTGTGGTACATGAGGGAGCTGCGGGGTATATCGGGGTCGACTGGAGCCAAATGGTGTAGATTTGGTAGATTTATGTGGAAGGGCAGACTGGGGTAAATTGGAGTGGAACAGGATGGACTGGAGTGGGTTAGACTGGAGTGGAGAAGATCAGGTCGATTGAGGTTGAGTAAGGTATATTTTAGTGGAATGGGTTAGAGTGGAGTGGGCAATATTGGGGTTAAGTGGGGTAGACTGGAGTCGGGTAGATTAGAGTGGAGTGGGTGGATTTGGGTACAGTGGGATGGGGTTGATTGGATAGGATGGGGTAGATTGGAGTGCAGTGTGGTAGATGTGGGTAGAATGGGGTTGTGTAGACTGGAGAGGTGTAGGGTATATTAGGGTGGAGTGGGTAGATTGGAGTGTGGTAGATTGGTGTAGCTTGGACTGGGGTGGAGTGGGGTAGACTGGAGCTAAGTGGGATAGATTGGAGTGGGGCGGATTGGAGTGGGGCAGATTGGAGTGGAGTAGGCTGGAGTGGAGTGGGATAGATTGAAGTAGGGCAGATTGGGGTGCAGTGGAGTAGGGCAGACTGGAATGGAGTGGGGTAGACTGGAGTGGGGTAGAATGGAGTGGGGCAGAGTGGAGTGGGGCAGATTGGAGTGGAGTTGGAATAGACTGGAGTAGATTGGAGTGGTGTAGACTGGAGTGGGGTAGATTGGAGTGGAGTGGGGTAGACTGAAGTGAAGTGGAGTGTAGTTGTGGCCATTAGCCTACATCTCTTGCACATAAGTGCATACGAAAATAGGGCACCCTAAAGCGCTTTCTGTGGAATACATACAATAATGAGAACTTAGGGAAAGGTTTTAAGGAAAATGAAGTGCTTTAAACAGACACATACTTTGTATGCGCAAAGAATAGGTGGAATACATATAAGATTGAGGACATAGGGTTTACGAGAAATGGATCAACTGCAGCACTGTCCAAAATTGAGGCACTTTGAAAAGCCACTATTCCTTCTCATTTGTATGGTGCTATAAAAGGAAGCAGTGAACTGTAAAGCAAAGTCACAAACTGCTTTAAAAGTCCATGACATTTGCTTGTTGCTATAAAAGTAAGCGCCAAATTGCAAAACAAAGGCAACAACAAACCTGTAGGGCGAAAGTTAAAAGCCACCCAAAGGTGTAGCATGGAAGTGGAAATGATGGTTACAAAAACTAAATGCCATGAGTCAGCACGAACAGCAGAAGGAAAGGGAAGGACATCTATCGAACAAGTTACTTACGTTCGGTAACGATAAATCTCTAAGAGACATATATTAGTTATAGATTCCTTATTTTAGAATTACCCCCAGGCATCAGACTGGATCCGGAGAATTTTACTCCAGCAGTTCCCCTGCACGTCAGTAGGTGGGGTCGGTCGACACCGCGTTCGTCATTTGCATCGTGATCTCCGGAATGACGTCACGGTATCTACTTAGACGCCGCCCCTGCGCGCTGACGTCAGTTCTTTACACGATATTCCATGCCAGAAGCTCAGAGCCATGCAAGACACTGATCACTGGTGCACGAAACTAGGGCCCTGAAAGGGAGTACCTCACTCTAGAAGTCAGTTCGCAGAACGGGGAGGATGGGTGGGGTGGTAAGGAATCTATAACTAATATATGTCTCTTACAGTTATATCATTACCGAATGTAAGCAACTTGTTCATCTGAAAGAGACAATTAGTTATAGATTCCTTACCATAGAATAGATACCCCAGCAATAGTGGGAGGTGGGTCTGTGAACTAAGTTCACACCAGAAAGTCCTGGAGAACTGAACGGCCAAAGAAGCAGTCTCTCCGGACTTGGCTATCCAGGCAGTAGTGTTTAGTGAACGTGTGCAATGATGCCCACGTGGGCTGCCTGACCGATGTCATGAAGGGTGAACTCCACGTCCCAAAGCAATAGTGGCTGCCGTTGCCCTGGTGGATTGAGCATGCAACCCTCTTGGAGGTTCCTTTTTAGCCAAGGAATAGCAAATTTTAATGCAAAGAGCGACTCATCGAGAGGTGGTACGTTTTTGCACGGCCTGACCTTTCTTGGCGCCCACATAGCCAACAAAGAGCTGATCATCCACCCAGAATTGTTTTGTGCAATCCAGATAAAATAAAAGCACGCGTTTTGGATACAGACGGTGGAGCCTCTCCTCCTCTTTAGAAGGATGCTGGACGGGAAGAAGGTGGGCAAAGTGATGGTCTGATTTATGTGGAAAGAGATAACCACTTTGGGAAGAGAAGAAGGTCTAGTGCGAAGGACAACCTTGTCCGAATGAACAGCCAGGAAAGGAGGTTTAGAAGAAAGAACCTAAAGCTCACTCACCCTGCGAGCAGTGGTGATGACAACCAAAAAGACAGTTTTGAGAGTCAAGAGTGTGTGAGGACAGTTATGTAACAGCTCGAAAGGAGCGCACATAAGGTAGGTCAGAACAAGGTTCAAGTCCCACTGGGGCATTACGAATAGGAGGAAACAGGTGAGTAATGCCCTTAAGGACGCGATTTACAATAGGGGACTTGAAAAAAAAAAAAAGGCTGATCAGGAAGGCCGAAATGGCCGAAAGATAGCCTTTAAGAGTGCCCAAAGCAGAACTGTGTCGGGCCAAAGAAAGAATGAAGAGGAGAACCTCTGAAAGAGGGGCCGAAAGGGGATACACAGCCTTTGCTGTACACCATGCCAAGAATGTGTTCCATCTTCAGGCGTATACCGTTTTAGTGGAGTGACACCTGGCTGCCAAGATAACGTTACAGACTTCGGGAGGAAGGTCGAAAGCTGTCAACTATCGCCGCTCAATCTCCACGCAAGGAGGTGGAGTCTGGACAGGTTTGGGTGAAGGACCGTCCCCTGGTGCTGCGACAGAAGATCCTCCTGAAGAGGCAGTTTGATCGGAGGATCAATGGCCATGTTCAAGAGCTCTGGATACCAGACTCTTCGTGCCCAGTCCGGAGCCACAAGAATTACTTGGGCCCGGTCACGCTTAATCTTCTTTAGCACTCTGGGCAGAAGTGATATAGGCGGAAAGGCGCATAGAAGACTGAAACTCCACTCGCGATGAAAAGCGTGCCGCCTTGGAAATTCCAACGAGCAGACCTGCTGACAATGTGCGCTCTCTTCGGTGGTGAATAGATCTAACCAAGGCTCTCCCCATTGCTGAAAGAGACCCTGCACCACCTCCGAGTGAAGACACCATTCATTATCCATCATGCACCGGCGGCTGAGTTTGTTAGCCCTGGCGTTCAAGGAACCGTCAGGTGTTGAACCATCAACGATATGTCCTGATGTTCCAGCCACTTCCAGAGACGGAGGGCCTCCTGACACAGGGCCCATGACCCCAGCCTGCCCTGTTTGTTGCAATACCACATGGCGGCGGTGTTGTCCTTGAACACCTGCACTACTCTTCCTATGACAGAAGGAAGGAATGCCTTGAGTGCGAGACGAATCGCCTGGAGCTCCAGAAGGTTGATGTGGAGCCCGGATTCTGCTGGAGACCAGAGCCTCTGACCTCTGCCTCCCTGATGTGGCCGCCCCACCCAGAAGTGATGCATCTGTCACCACTGTGAACTCTGGGTGGGGAAGGGAGAGGGACCTGCCGTTGACCCAATCCTGGTTTGTTAGCCACCACTGCAATTGGTGTGCAGTGCCTTACGAGATCTGGACGCAATTAGAAAGATTCCCCTGATGCTGTACCGACTGGAACTTCAGTTCCCACTGCAGAGCCCGCAAGGGCCACCTGGCATGATCCACCAGCAGGATGCAGGAGGCCATGAGGCCCAGCAGCCTCAGAGTCATTATGACCGAAACCCGGGATAGAGGCTGAAAGATCGAAACCATAGCCCGAATATCCCAGACTCGCTGCTCGGGAGGATAAGCCCGAAACTGCGCTGTGTCCAGAACCACCCCGAAGAAAAGGAGCTTCCGAGAGGGAATCAGGTGTGACTTTGGCACGTTGATAGTGAACCCCAGCAAAATGCAGGAGGACCGCAGTCGTCTGGAGGTGGGAGACGACAGCCTGGGGCGAACTCGCCTTAACATCCAGTTGAGATAGAGGAAGACTGGAACCCCTGATCTGCATAGATTAGCTGTGACCACCGCCATCCCTTTCGTGAACACCCAAGGGGTGCTGGTAAGGCCAAAGGGGAGCATGGTGAACTGAAAATACTTGTGGCCTTCCGTGAACCGTAGGTAATGCCAGTGGGCAGGTAGGACGGAGATGTGAAAATAGGCGTCCTGCAAGTTCAATGCTACCATCCAGTCTCCAGGGTCGAGGGCAGACAGGACCTGAGCCAATGTCAACATTTTGAACTTCTCCTTCCGGAGAAAGCAGTTGACGTCCTTGAGATCCAAGATAGGACGCAGGCCTTTGTTCTTCTTGGGCACCAGGAAGTAGTGGGAATAAAACCACAACCTACTTCTGGCACAGGGACTCACTTGATGGCTCCCTAGGCCAAGAGAGCCTCGACTTCTTGACGGAGAAGGGCCAAGTGATCCTCGGACATGCAATGGAAAACAGATGGCATGGAGGGGGAGGCAGTCTTGAAGGGGAGGGAGTAGCCCCTTCGGACTATCTGCAAAACCCACCTGTCCGATGTGATGTTGTGCCGGTGCGGGAGGTGATGGCGAATACTGTCGCCCACTGGCAACTGGTGGCCCGAAAAGTCGGACTAGGAAGGTTTGGAGGCTGTTGCAGAGGCATTGGTGGACTGGCCCGCTAGCTGGCCCTCAGACACACAACGCTGGGTCCCACGTCCCCGGCAGCGCAGAGGCTGGGTAGCTTGTGCACGCCTGTGGCTCTGGGCGGAACGTGGTGGGGCACCCGTTCCATAGCCACTAAAGGGGCAAACAGCAGACTGCTCGGGGCGAGAGGTGGTAGTAAGGCCCAAGGATCTGGCCGTAGCCCAGGAATCCTTAACGTGCTAGAGCGCATTGTCCGCTTTGTCGCCACACAAGCGACGGCCATCAAAGGGCATGTCCAAAAGAGTTGATTGGAAATCACTGAGAAGACAGTGGACCTCAGCCAGGCGTAGCGTCTCAGGACTACCGACGTTGAAGTCGTCCTGCCTAGCGAGTGGGCGGTGTCCAGCCCACATCGTATGGCGAACCTAGCTGCATCTCTACCCTCAGCCACTGCATGGGAGAGAACGGGCAAGGCCTCCTCCAGGCACTGTGGCAGCACCTGCGCGACCGTATCCCACACAGAGTGGGTGTAGCGGCCCAAGAGACATGCAGTGTTCTCCAACTGCCGTCCTAAGCCGGCGGAAGAAAACATCCTCTTGCCAAGGTGATCCAGCTTCTTGGATTACCTATCAGGTCAGTAGGGAACGAGCCCTTGAAAGTTAAGGCTTGGAGCACCAATCTCTCGGTGGTAGGGTGTTGGGAGAGGAAAATGGGGTAATCCGGGGCAGGGCGGTGGTGTCGGGATCATCCTATCCACAGGGGCCCCTGTGCTGGGCTTAGACCAAGTGCCCAGAAGGATGCCCGGTAGGGACTCATTGAACTTCAGCAGGGGCTTCGAAGAGGCCACTGCCGGTTGAAGCACCTCGGTCAGGAGGTTAGTCCTGACCGCCACTGTAGGTAGCTCAAGGCCTCAGCTGCCCTACGCAACACCACAGCGTAAGAGGCTCCCTCCTCCGTAGCCGCGGTAGGGGGGGAGAAAGCATGCCAAGGTCTGGAGAAGTGCCCAGACCACTGGTCTCACCCAACTCCTCTCTTAAGTCTAGTGCATCCAACTGGTCTGACAAAGAGTCCACAGACCCCTCCCAGTCCTCCTCACCCTCCTCTGGTTTCCACTCAGGGTGATAGGGAACACCAGGGTAGAACAGAGGTACAAAAGTACAGTTCAGCACTGGTACCGGTGTCAGTAGAGGCCGGGGTCGGCGCCGGCTGGGGACACAACCGGTGTCGGAGGGGGTGGAGGAGTCGCCAATGGATTCAGCAAAGGACGAGGTGTCGTAAGGTTGACTGGTGCCGATCCGGATCCAGGCCTGGATCCCATGAGGCCCTGCAGCGCCGGGGCCGAAGCCGCCAGCATCGAAGGCCTAGAACCCCCAGCCGAGTCTTCAGGGCCTGAAGGCACGCCAGTGGAGTCGGGCTGCCCAAAGATGGAGCGAAGGGCTTCATAAAAACTACGAAGTTGAGCAGGGGTCGCTCCGGCTCCTGGAAAGGGAGGGAAGCTCGGAGCCGACCCAGTAGGCTCCGTGGGCAGAGCCGAAGGACGACGACCGTCCGCATCCCGCGTCACGTCGGCCGACGGACGGGGAGAACGCAAAGAGTGACGGTGCTTCTTCGCCTTCTTTTTGTGCTTCGACTTAACCGAAGACGAAGACTTTGAAGAGGAGTGTTGGCGGGTTACTTCGCAACCGGTCCCACAACCTCCCTCTCGACCGGGACCTAGAGCGGCACGGAGCTGACTGCCGCGCCTACAGAGGCTTTTGGGACCGCTCCCGCAAAGACTCTGGAATCATAGCCGGACAGTCGGAGCACGAGTTCGGGTCATGGTCATGCTCCAAGCACCACAGACACACATGGTGCGGATCCGTAACCAACATCAATTTGTGACAGGAGCCACAAGGGTTGAAGCCAGTCCGCCGATGTGACATCCCTGTGCACTAGGAGCCGAATGACTCACGCCACCTACCGACGCGCTAAGGGTACTGCTGAAGGAAAATTCTCCGGATCTAGTCTGATGCCTGGGGGTAATTCTAAGGTAAGGAATCTATTACTAATAGTCTCTTTCAGATAAATGAAATCAACTAGTACTTGGTCCATGCACCGGATAAATTAAAGGAACTGACGTGAGGCATCTGGTGGACAATTTGATGTCAGCTAAAAAAAATGGCAATCAGGCCAGCAAATGGTATGTAATGGACGGGTTCAAAGCCTTTTACTGTATACAATACACCTCGCAGCAACAGCATATGTGCTGTGTTAGGAGAGACCTAAAAATGCTTTTGCAATGGCCTATCATCCAATTAAAGAAGGCAGAATTTTCATGGCTCCGACTGATATAAATCAGGCTGTGTGCCTTATTTAGAGTTTGGAGGATGAGGGACATACGGGGCATTAGAAGTGCACTTATGCCTTGCTAGTCTAAATATGGTGGATAGGCCATAAAGCGCTTTCGGGCAGATGTACCACTCTGGCAAACTCTAACAAACACCCTTCATCTCTTTAATCGCAATTCTGTTGAGTTGTTAGATGCTGTGAAATTAGTATATTCTGCCTCAATAAGATAGAAGTTTCATGGGCAGTCTATATTTTTCTCTGAACACAAAGCTCGGAGTACTATCTCACAAATACAAAATGCCTGTTGCAAAATGTGGGGAGGGGCTTTTAGGAAGGGTTGCTTATTTAGTGTCTTATGTGGTATACCAAAAAAAGAACTGAATTCCGGTTTAACATTCACAGTTTCAACCACGACTCTATTACTTCACATTGCCTGTTAAAAGCAATGCAGTGAGTGAGATTTTACTCTACGGTAGTGGTAGTACTTTTCACCACTGCACTGTACTCTACTCTATGCCACTGCACTCTTTGCCAGTCTACCAGGGGTGTGGAATTTAATAAAATATCTACTTGTTCACGGGGCAGATTGCTTCATAAGTCTACTTGTCCTGTAACAAAATCCATTTGTCCCTTTGGGGCCATGTAGTGCGGCGACAAATTATGGCAGCAATCTCATTATATAAGAGCTCTGATATAGCCTCTCCGATTATACCAGGGTTCATACCATAGTAGTGTTTGAATACTTGCAATCCCCTTATGTTGCCACGTTTCCGCAGATCTACTTACTGGGGCTGAAGGTAGTGGTAAGCTATAGTTACAGGGTTAGAATGCCCTTTTGAGTCTGTGCAAACCTACTAACTTGCATGTTTCAAGGGTTTTCAACAACTATTCTGTAATATTTTCCCATGCTGAGATATTTTGGAAATTTACTCCTGACCATGGCAGACGTAAACCATCTTCCAGAGTTGGGAAAAAAAGTGTTTGGAGGGAAAGAGAACTTGCAAACACCCAGATTTTCGTATGAGCAAATCTACACATGCATATTTGCTCATGCTAAAATGCAGTTCACAAATATTTCCCAGGAGTACTATTTCTTGTCCTACTACTGTAAATTCTTGGGAATTCACGAAAGCCATATAGCTGCACTTAATGCAAGGACATATACCATGGGTGCACATTTGAGACTTTCTTTAATAATTGGGCCCCTAATTTGGTCAGGCGTTGACCATGACCTTTTGCGTTTATTAAAATTCTGTCTCTCTGTATCGGCTGGCTTCACTGTGAGTGACAGCATTCTGCTCTTTCACAAGGAGCATATCAGCACATAAAGTAGTTCTGTTCAGTGCCAGTAACAACTGTGGCAGTGTGTGTTTTTTTAGACCAAAAACTATTTTTGCTTTTGCCAATGTCTGTTATAATGGTTAGGGCCTTGGAAGTTCCCACACCAATAAGGTTTTACCAAAACCATGCCAAAACAAGTCACACATTGACAAAACTAAAAAGCTGACCACCAATTTCAGACCTACTGGATTTGCCAATACTTGTTTATTTTTGTTCCCCATAATCTTATTGAAACTGGAGACACTGATTTTCCATTATGAATATTTTTGGGAAACAATAGTTTGCATCAACACATGTTACTAAATGATGATGCGATGAAATGGTACCTGACATTTTGAACAAGTTACTTACCTTCGGAAACGATGTATCTGTAAGAAACATTAGTTAGTTAGATTCCTCACCTTAGAATATCCCCAGGCGTCAGGCTGGATCCGGAAAGATTTTTGTAGCAATACCCCTTGCGCGTCGCTAGGTGTCGTCTGCGGCTCCGCGTCCATCGTTGGCGTCGTGCGCCGGAATGACGTCGTCGGAGTACTTAGACGCCGCCCTCGCGCGCTGACGTCAGTTCTTCTTTTTTACGCGCCAGACAGCGCCGATCCGGGAAGAGCTTACCCCTTAGTCAATTTTTGACTAAACTTTTTTGACTCTTTTTGGTCTTCTGTCGACTCGACTCTGGTGCCGGTAGGATGCCCGGGTTTAAAGCCTGTGACTCCTGTCATCGACTGATGTCGGTGACGGACCACCATCGCCGGTGCCTTTACTGCCTGGGGGCCGACCACGATGCGGAGTCGTGCCCCGATTGTCAGGCCTTGACCTCGAAGGCTAGGCGGAAGCGGGTACCTGACATTTTACAGTAGTTTAGCTAAATGTTTTTTTTCCTGCTTTAATTTTTTTATGAACATTTTATCTTGAAAGCAAAGAATCATCAATCTTGCTTTCAAGCTTCTGCAAATATTTGCATCAAATCAGAGAACATTCTGGGAGCATTATACATAGCCTCATATTGCTAACTTTGAAAACGTGTACACATTTTTATACTGGAACCACTGTGAGTACTGCAGTCAGAGCTTACAACATTTACTTAGAGCGCTCACCCTACTACTAAAGGCTTTCAATTAATGAACCATAAATACAAGTTTGAACAGCATTAACATATGGACAAAAACATCACCTTAACTGCAGACCGTGCCCTTCCCTGATCCTTAATGTGGTTCTGCAAATTGGCAGCCAAAAGGGTTGTGCTGCAGGGGGGTTGGGTCTACTTGGCCCAAGGACAAAATACACATGAAAACTTGTTGCCCTTGACCCCAAACAATGTGTCCTGGGTGTCAGGCTATAGGAATTCCATATCCCTGTCTACCCTACACCATTCTACTCTATGCCATTCCACTCTGCACCACTCTACTCTATGCCACTGCACACCACTCTACCCCGAACCACTCTATACCACTGCACTCTATGCCACTCTAATCAGCGCCAGTCTTCTCTACAACAGTGCTCGCAATGCCATTGTACTCTACATCACTGTACTCTACACCACTTCATTCTGCTCTACTCTGCACCATTCTACTCCACTGCACCACTCTACGCCACTCTACTCTGCACCACTCTATTCTACCCCACTGTACTCTACTCTTTTCTGCACCACTCTACTCCACTGCACATTACGCCACTCTACTCTGCACCACTCTGCTCTACGCCACTGTACTCTGCAGCACTACACTCAATGCTGCTACATTTTATGCCACTGCACCCTGCCACATTCTACTCTGCATCACTCTACTCTACAACACTGCACTCTAGGCCACTCTACTCTTCTGTGCACCACTCTACGCCACAGCACACTATGCCACTGTACTCCACACCACCACACTCTGTACCACTCTAGTCTGCATCACTCTACTACTCTGCACTGCTCTATACCACTGTACTTTACACTTCTCACCATTATACTCTACTCTGCACCACTCTACTCTATGCCACTGAACTCTAAGACACTCTACTCTGCACCACTCTGCTCTGCACCACTCTACTCTGCACGACTGTTCTCTAGGCCACTGCACTCTACACCAATCTACTCTATTATGCACCACTCTCTGCCACTGCACACTACACCAATCTGCTTCACGCCACTTTACTCTACTCTGTACCACTCTACTCTCCGCCACTGCATTCTACACCACTGCACACTAATCTGCATCACTGGACTGTATGTCACTCCTATCTGCACCACTCTACTCTACATCACTGCACTGTATGCCACTCTGCTCTGTACCACTCTATTCTATGTCACTGCACTCTACACCACTCTACTCTGCACCACTCTACTCAATGCCACTGCACTCTACGCTCTACCACTGCACTCTACGCCACTCTTCTATTTTTCACTCTAGTTACGCCACAGCACTCTACACCAGTGCAATACATACCCCTCTACTCTGCACCACTTTACACCACTGCACTCTACATCACTGCACTCTACTCTATTCTGCACCATTCTATTCTATGCCACTCTACTCTGCACGACTCTACTCTACTACACTCTACCCACTGTACTCTATGCCAGTCCACTTTACTCAATGTCACTGCACTGAACACCACTCTAATCTACGCCACTCCACTCCACCCAGTGCCACTCTACCCCATTCCACACAATGCCACTTTACTCTGCGCCACTCCAAGCCAATTTACTCACTTTACTTTATGCCACTCTACTTCACTCCACTGTGTCCCATGCCAATCAACTCTGCTGCACTCCACTCGTCTCCACTGTAATCTATGCACTGAACTCCACGCTAGTCCACTGTACTCTACAGCCCTCTACTCTATGCCACTCCACCCCACACCACTCTATGCCATGCCACTCCACTCCACTCCACCCCACACTGATGTACAACATAGCTAAAAGACATTGGCAAAGCCATGAGCTCTCACATAGGTGAAACCTTTTGGCTTTGCCAATGCTTGTTTTTCACTCTTATCACAGGGGAACCATGTTCGCCGCAAGTTTATCTGCACATAACAATCTACCAGGTCATGCTAATTTCCAGTCATCGGAACGAGTCATTAATTTGTAAATCGATTACGCATGAATAAAGCATGTCCAGTAAGTACAGCATGGCACAATCCAACTCCAAATGTGGATTCTTTCTAGTGTGCTTACAACACAGCTTTTAAAAATGTTATGAAGATTAAGTGCTATTCAGAAGTCGCTACACTGCTCCTAAATCGCAATTCTCTATTTCCTTCACATTGTGTAGAATTAAAAGCTTGCACTGACTTGGGTAATAGCATGTACAAACGCTATTTTGCGAGTCACTGAGTAGGTGGTAAACCACTTGCAAATGGGAAGGGGTCCCCAAGGTACCCCATCTCCTTTGTGAGTGTGTGAGAAAATATTATTTAAGAACAGGCAGTGGTCTCAGGGATCACTGCCTGCGGTCTCAGGGACCACTGCCTGCCCTTTAAAATTAAACTGAAAAGTTTCATTATTTTTTTATGCATCCTGTTTTCCTTTGAGGAAAATGGGCTGCATTTTTTTTTTTAAACTGCTTTATTTAAAAAGCAGTCCCAGACAGGGTGGTCTGCTGACCCCAGAAGGCCACCAACCCTGGGAGTGCTAGCCATTCCCAATGGGGTCGCAAACTGCCCTTGCCTCATAAATATTGATGAGGCATGCAATTTGCGTCTCCATTGGGGACCCCTACCCGTTTGTGAGTGGTTTACCACCTACTGGATGTAGGTGGTAAACTGTGAGTGTACTGCGGCCGCAAATGCGGTCGCAAAACAGTTGTACATGGCATGGTGACTTGCTATTAGGAAGGGACACCCCTTCCTAATAGCGGAAGTCACAAATGCTATTCAGTGACTCGCAAAATAGCATTTGTACATGCCATTACTCTTTTTTGCAGTCGCAAAAGGGAGGATCTCCCATTTGTGACAGCAAATAAGGGTTGTATATCTGGCCCAGCAACCTAAAAGAACAATTGTGCATTGGCTCAAAAGCAGCAGCAACTGATTTTAATGGACGTGAGAGGCGTCGCTATCTACACTCTCAAGAAACAAAGGATTAGAAACACCAAGCAGCTAAAAATAAATTTCAATTGCTGTTCGGTGACATTAGCTGATTTTTTTTCGTGGAGGGGTTTGCTCAAAGCCTGGAGGGTGGCCACGTGCGCAGTGCTCATATATTGGAATGGCAAGGTCTACCTCACTCTTGAGGCATTTGCCAGGCTAGTGATGACACATTAGTTTGTGGTAGAACCCATTGCCGTTTGAAGGGTTCCTTTTTGGTGGTTATTTTTAATGGCCTATGGGAAGCAGGGCGCATTAAAAAACATTGACAGGAGTGTGGCAGGCTGACGGCGAGAATGTTTGAGTGAGTGGGACAGTGACCTCTGCCACCCAACTAATGTTGGTGATTAACGTGAAGGGGAGGGCCTAATGGAGGAATCCAGCAGCTTCCTTTCACAGTAAGTTAGTTAGGTATCCAGGCCAGTGATAGCGAGGTCTGATTAGGAGCATGCCCACTGCCCATGTGGAAGCAGGAAGTTGGAAGAAACCAGTTGAATCTGCCCGTGCTGGAACAGACAGCAGATTGATGTCAGGAGAAGTAACGAGTCAAAGAAAGTAAATTATTGTGGGAAAATACATAGATGTTATCTCCCAAGTTTTGTGGTGGGCCAAGACAGTGGGACTAGGAAGGGCGTAAACTGGTAAGCTGGGAGACTATTAGTGCTTATGTTCGAACAGCCTTGAATGTCCTTCGACCACAGTTCTATTTAATGCCTTTTTGAACAATTAGTTCATCCACATTGTGCAGGTAATCAGGCTGGTAGAATTTAGGCAGAGTCAATATTAAGGGTGCTTGATACTTCACTGTCTGTACACCAGCCCTGTTGGCCTCACCTAGGTGATAACAAACAAAGAGGAAGATTGATGAAATACAGCATTTGCCTTGGATCACAGAATTTGGTCAAACAGGGATACTTGGAGTGATCCCTGATAAAGTGACTTGAACATTAATAACAGTGGGAGTGGCGTGGCTATGGGCCAACCAAGATTGCCTCACATCAAGAAGGCTCAGTAAGCACCAGTGATGAATCCCTGCCATCCAGGGATCGTGCGGGATGCGACATCGCCTGTGAGGTGCAGGGCCCAGATGACGGCGGGCCGAAGTGTGCCAGCCAGGTGAAGCGGCAGCGGAGTTTGGGGCTGCAGGGCTGACGGAACGAGGTGAGATTTAGGGCCAGTAAGGAGTGACCGGAGGACGGACCGCTAGGCCAATAGGAGAAGACTCTCTAGCGGAGACCCCCTGGGCCATTGGTGAGGTCGGCCATATGACGACACAGGGACAGGCCGCTAGATATCCTGTCGGATGCCCCTAAGAAGCTTGCAACAGATCGACGGACTTCGGTAGTGCCTAGACTAACTGACTGTGAGCCTACCGCGGCCTGTAATTACAGCCAAAGAGAGGTGTGTTTTTCTTCCCCGCCTACCAGAGCAAGGCGAATTGCAGGCAGCTCACAGAGTCTGGGGCTCAGGGAGAATTCCCTCCTGGGAGTGTAGGACGACAGCGGCACAACTCGGAGAGGCTGAGACCTGGGTTTTTCGCCCCACCCCTCACCTAAAATATATCAGGAGCTGCAGTAAGGTCTGTGGTAGAGGCACAGGGACCTAACTTTTTTGCTGGTGGAATCCATGTCCCCTTCCCCCCGAACTGTTCTGAGTTGAGCGGCGAGCAGGGGGATCGAGGGGGCGCGTGTGCCACTGTGATGTACATGGGGAAGCGGGTGACTGCATCCAGAATACTATGAGGAAGAGCCCCCGCGAGATTCCCCTTGAGGAGCTACAGTGCCACAAATAGCTCCACGGCATAGGGGTGCACGCGGAGTGCTGAGGGTTCCTGACCTGGGCAGTGAGGTAGTGGAAAACTGCCCAAGAAGCTTTGTCAAGGTACTGATTTCACTTAGCCGGCAGTAAGGGACAGTCAGGGGCACAGGTCGTGACATGGCTACAGCTGGGTGCCCAGAGATTCATACTTGTACGAAGGTGTGCGCAGAGACTCCTAGCTCTCTATGAATAAGCTTTGGACTTCAAGACACCATTCCATTGTCGATATCTGAGTGTTAGCCAGACAAAAAGCTTGCAGTGGTGGAGGCCTGGTGGACAGTGTAGCCAAGTGTCAAAGAGGCCAGGGCCAAAGGAAATGTTAAGAAACAGAGGTCCCAAACCTGCGAAGGCCAACAATCTGGATAAATATGCAATAAGCATAGCTGCCCCCGGAGGGGTGTTCAGGTGGGGGAGGTAAGCTACTGGTGACAGGAGAGTGAAGTCCTGCCCTGCGAGTGAACCCTCATTGTGCAAAATTATGGCTGCCATACAGGGCCTCAGGGGTACCATCGAGCCCAAACTGGATGCGGTCAAAGTGGATATGAGTGACAATGAAAAATTACTTTGATTTGATTTGATTTAAATCATAAAAGGGCGGCACATTCACCAATATGCATAAAATTCACAAGCAATTATTTTGATACATTAATTAGCTTGAATCTCATTAAAATTTGCAGTAAAACGAGTTAGGAAAGTATACACTAGTTCCTACAGACTTTTTGGCAGCCAGTCATGCAATAGAAAGAGGGCTTCTTATGGGATTCAGCTTGAGCTGTACACCAGTTCACAATCTAAAAGAGGCCCTGAAACGGTAGACAAATATAATTGAGAGTTCATTCAAAGAAAAAATTAATTTTTTTTAAATGTCAGATTGTGTTCCCCTTATAAAGTACTGTTAGTAGTGTTGGAGTCAGCTTGGTAGTCTAAAGTGAAGACTAGTACCATTGGTAATTTCCTGTTATTTCTCCAAGGTAAAGTGCGTGGTACTGGAAACAAATGAACTGCGAAGTGTTCAATTGCACTTTATCCCCATGCATTTTATTTCTCCAAGGTAAAGTGTGAGGTGCTGTAAACAAATGGACTGCAAAGTGTTCAATTGCACTTTATCACTTTGCATGCCCAGCCGATTCAAATTGTCTAACACTCTTTTTTAGTTCATTTACCGCTATGCTCAGAAACTTTATTGCCTTGCATGCCAATTGTACTGTCGATCCTCCTAGACATTTTATTACGGACGATCTACAGGTTCTTATTTCTTCTTTTTACAATGATGGCCGTAGGAGGGCTTTCCGTATGGATAGTAGTGCCGGGCAAATACATAGTAGGTGGAGGAGTGACTCTTCTCCTTGGCCACAAAGGCGGCAATCCATTGTATGTGGGCCATACCGTTTCAATTTAGGAATAAGATCTTTCGATAAATAAACACCCATTCTCTGTAAAATCAGTTTACGCTTTTTTTGATTTGCGAAATGATCTGTCAGGTATGGTTGAGATTTTTTGTCATTTTATATGTTGGCATTACCATCCAGACATTGGTTTTTGAGGTCAAGGAAGCTTTGTCTATTACCTGAGATTGTTGCTTGATGGTTTTGTTAACTATTTGTTGGAACTCTGGGTAAGACAATATTGTGTTCCAAGCATCCTCTGGTTTTAGAGTTGCAATGGGTTGTTTTAAGATAGGTAGGCTTGGTTGGCAGATCTGGATTGCTTTTCAACCTCCAGCCAGCATTAATGTGCTAGAGGCTTTCTCCGCTGCCCTCATTCTCCAATAATATTTGGCAAGGACCTCTTGTCTTGTTGGGATCTGATTTTTTAACCAGAATTCCAGTCTGATCAGGGCTTGTGGAATATGGCGCAGGATTAAAAATAGGTTCTTGAAGAGACTGATTTGCACGGTGTTTAAGGCTGTTGCGTTCTTTGTATTTAGAAGTTCAGATCCATACGTGATTGATGGCAAGAATTTTGCTGCCACGACATTCAATAAATGGGTTGTTGAACTGTCGCTCAGTTTTTTGTGCAAGATTTTAAATGCAAATAGTAACTGTTTTGCTTTAACTTTTCCTAGTTCTAGATGTTGCTTATAATTAAGATGTTGATCTAGCAATACATCCAGATATTTATATGTTCCACCAGGTCCCAGGGGTTGCTGTTAATCGTCCAGGTAAATTTCGGTTGTTTTTTATGTGAGCTAGAAAAACACATAACCTTGTTTTTTTTCAAAATGTATGACTAGTTGGACTGAGGCTGTATATAGTGCTAATTGATTTATCAATTGCTGTAGGCCTCGAGGTGTTTGAGAGAGCAACACGATGTTGTCAGCATATTGCAGGCTTGTTGTTTGGACGTTGCCCAATTTTGGGGGGTCCCCTTGTGTTAGACGGAGGTTGTTGTCTAGGTCAGCTGTGTAGATGTTGAATAAACAGGGGGCCAATCTTCTTCATACAGATTTTAAGAAGATCACTGAATAGTTCACAATGGCAGTGTTGCATATCAACAAGCTTCAGACAACTGCCAAATGACTTGCAGAACAAGTCCAGATCCTAAACTACCAGAATGCCATAATTGCAACCAAGTTGGAGGGCCAGGAGGGGAGAGCGAGGTGCAACAATATTAGAGTGGTAGGTGTCCTTGAGGGGGCGGAGTGACCCAGCGCAACACCCTTCACCCCAAGCGACTTCTTCTACTTGTTCTCAATAGAAAGGGAGCACAGGGCACCGGTGCCCCTGCCACGACCGGGTGCACCGCCTCGGACATTTATCACCAGCGTGTTCAACTATAGGGATCGAGATGCGATCCTCCAAGTGGCCCGCTTCTACAGAGACTTGAAGTATGAAAACGCCACTATCCACTTTCCCCAGACTTTACACTGCATGCCCAAAGACAGCGACATAACTTTGAGGAGGTTAAGAAAGCGCTCAGAGCAGAAGAACTTAAATGCATAATGCTCTATCCGGCCCGACTACGTGTGGTGGCGGTGGACAAGTCATGGCACTTTACCACTCCGGAAGCGGCCTGGGACTGAATTGAGGGGGGGTGTACCACTGGCCGGAGGGCCGCCCTGGTGCAGAGAGGACATACTGGTGGTGAGTTGGGGTATTGGCGCTCCGCATTCCACAAGGTGCAGTTGAAGCAAGATGCCCCTACGGACGGACATGTGAGCAGCAGAATCCTATGGGGCGAGCACTGGTGAACCGGTTTGTGTCACATGGGGGATAAGCTATGGACTCCTGTAGGCACTTGGCACATGAGCTGAAGACGTCCATTGGTAACAGCAATGGGTGTAGTGGTGCATTCCAGGGGGGGGCTTGTTCAGCTAGCCTATCCACAGTTGTAGATGATTTCTTTGGGCGACAGGCACTATGTAGGTTGGGGTGGTGGGCAGTTCTGGGCCTGCGTTGCAGCAGTGAGGGGGGAGTTTCCATGTTTGGGACACTTGTTTGGGAATTTCTGTCCATGTTTAGTTTCTAATGTTTCTCACATGCAGTGATACTAGGCGGAGTCGAGCTAAAATATGTGATGAATGGGAGCAGAGCATGGTTGCTGGACACCCTGAAGGTATGTAAGCAGACATATGCACAACTGATACACCTATGAAGACATTGAAGCAACGAGCTTACAGTATACTGAGATGGAATGTAAAAGTGATAGGCAACAGAATTAAGCGTACTATAGTACTCCAGTATCTACTCAGGCATGCACCGGACCTAGAATTCTTGCAGGAAACCCATCTCTAAGGCAATCATTACAAAGCCCTAAACAGATTCAGCTACAACCTGCTGACGCATGCCGGATAAACTGTTGACTCTAGGAGAACGGGCATTCTAATTAGGAAGTCGATGCCTTTTATCCTTAACCATACATGGTCTGATCCCCTTGATCGGTATGTAGCTCTATCGGGACACTGGGAGGGCAGTATAATAAACTTTTGCTCATTAAACATACCACCTAGACTACGCGTGATTACATTCCTGGATGCTAGTGCCATACTCTTGAAAATGCCGTGTGGGATCCTTATGTCAGGGGGCGGCATTAACGCTGTGGCCAACCCAAGTATTGACAGAGGGACCATGGCTGTCCCCCAGGCCAAGATGGGACCACCGCGTCCCTTCGAAGAAGCAATGGGACTGACAGACTTGTGACGAGTCTATAATCCACAACAAAGACAGTACATATACTATTCGGTAGCCCACTGTAGTTTCTCCCGTCTTGCTCATATAATTACCCAACAAGTACATGAGGGCAAATTCAGAGATGCAACACGTAAGGCGCAGGGTATTTCAGATCACTCGCAAGTGAGGGTGGTTTTGTCTGGACAAACCCAAGACTTCACGCCAAGTTCTGTGGACGGGTAAAACTATTATATCAGGGTGCGCTGGCACAGGTGGGGGTGAACAATTAGGTTTTCCGAATCGTTGCCTACAGAGGGGTGCAAGGCAACGGTGTCCCCTAAGATATATGCACTGGCACTCGAGAGGCTGGCTGCATGGTTCGGCCAAGATCGACTCATACAGGGGGTTGCGTAGAGATGGGGGGGGGGTAGGAAGAATGCATATCCTTTATGCGGATGATTTACTACTCCATGTTACCCGACCGACCCACTCCACAGATAGAATATTGCAAATCTTCAAAATCTTCAGGACCACTAGGGGCCTCACATTAAGTGGAGCAAGTTCTTAATTCTTCCCCTGGAAGAAGGCCCTCTAAGACTTCCCTCCTGCTGCACGGCACCCTGGATGGTTTCCAATACCTCGGGGTCTATGTCACTTGTCACTCTCATGGAATCCTGCACAAGAATCTGTTCCTTCAGCTAGACTCTGTAGGGTAGTAGAGCTCTGGTGGAATCTTCCGCTGATGGGCAGAGCTCCTCCATATTAAATGACCCTCCAATGCCTATTATATATTCTCCAAAATACACCCTGTCGGATTCCCCCAAATTTCTTTCAGAAGATTGACCACGAGGGAAGAGTATTGTGGAATGGAAGTAACTCGTGTATTGCGTTGTGTAAGCTCCAAAGGGTGGTTTACTATGGAGGGCTGGCAGTCCCAGACATATTTAAGTACTATCGGGCCACGCAGCTGGTGCCTGTCAACGACTGGGTGTTTGCCAATCATGGCAAACCCGAATACCGGGTCAACAGAGAGGCCATGGGTCACAGGGGTCACCCAGCAATCCTCTATGGGTGGAAACAAGAGGGGGATTTGCTAACTAAGATGGTTGTGGGAGTGTGGAGAGAAACTACTAACTATCTAGGATGGGAGGATAGGCTAAAACTCAAACCCCACTCTGGGACAGCGACCTCTTGAAGGAGGTGGATAACTTACAAGGCTTCTTGAGGTGGGCCCTGATTGGCAGAGAGTGACTGGGTGGTGTGTGGAGGGGAGAAGCATTGGTAATGTTCGAGGTCCTGCAGCAAGAGTATGAAATGGCAGAGACTGAACATTATAGGTACCTACAGCTCAGACATGCCCTTGGGACATATACTGGTGGAGGAATAACTTCCAAAGGCGACGTCGGTAGAGGACCACCTCCTTACGGATCCCCAGATGGATAAGGATATTTACAAGAAACTTGTAAATAACCCCCCTGACCCAATGTGGCACTGAGAAAGGCCTGGGAAAGCCTTAGAAGATGAGGACTGGGCAGAGGCCCTGCAAAGCCCACAAAAGGTGGTGATCCGAGTTTGTTTTAGACTAGTGCGATTGAGAATCTTGCATAGATCATACTACTCTAGAATGCTGCTTCATAACATAGGGCGAGGGGACTCTGAACTCTGCCAACAGGGTTCTGGACAGGATGACACCTTTTTCCACACCCTTTGCGGATGCCCAGTAATACAACTCTATAAGGAGGTGGTATGGAGAATAGCTCAGACGCTTGATCTAGTAGTTTCCCTAAATGCAAAGTGGGTACTTTTGGCTATAAGAGGAGAGATGTCCTGGCCAAAATATCAGAAGATTTGGCTGGTGGTTGGGATACGGGTGGCTAGCGCAACATAGCACAGGCCAGGGGTACAGAGACCCCCCCCTTCCGCGTGTGTTGAAGACTGGGAGTCTGTAATCGACAGGTGCCAGCGGGTTGACCTATGAAGTGGGAAAAGGTGTGGGGCACTTGGCATACCGATCGAGGTTACTGAGTATGTGGGGGTGGTACTGGGTAGAGTTGTGGGGTTACTGACCTTTTGGTGCGCTCCCTGTTGTGGACTAAGAATTTTGAACAAACTTTACTAGCATGTCATATAGCTGATGCTGTCTGCTCTGGTTAAAGTGTATACTAAACAATTGCTTCAAATACTGTATTTACTGAATGATGAGCGATATTTAATAAAAGAGTTATAAAAAAAAGCAATTTAGTATTAATTATTAATTTATAAATGTAATAAGTGTGTTTCTTCAACCCTAGTACATCGGAATAAAATTGTCACACTGTATAGTTTGCAACCTACAGTAACTATTGAACATATTAATGCAGTGAACTATGGGGAAGTTTTTTAATGTGTTTACATTTTTCAAGATTGATTTATAAACCTTTTCGGTTTCTCACTAAATTCTTTATTAAAATGTGTATTAAATGCACAATTTGTCAATCTTTTTTTCAATTTCTTTTGGGGGGAAGGGTCCCCGAAGCCCACGTTTGTCGATCGAGCTTGCTCGTTTCTCTTGCTAAATAAAAGTCACAGACAACATTTATGCTCCACCCCTTTCAAATGTCAACAGCCACCACTGCTCAAAAGTTGTCCTCATCAAGAAAGTAATTACCAAATTAAGGTCCCACTCCAGGCAGGAAATACCACATATGTTAAGTCCTTAAAAATGCATGCCAACTGGTGTCCTACAGAGAGAGGGTTGATCTAGCAAGAACAGAAAAGCAGACAATGCTGAAAAATAACCTTTAACAGTGACATGCCAAGGCATTGGAAGGCCCAAGACAGAACAAATAGAAGTACATTAGAAGGCTTCGCCTGAAGTGGATGAACCCAATGATCTATGCACCAAATCACAACATTTGCCCAGCAGCCTGAAAACATTGACTTGGTGGATCGGTGGTGAGCAGTCAAGATGCCATCCACCCCCCTGCAGGTAAGTCAAAACCACTCAGCTGGTTCCACTCAATCCCTACACATGGAGGTACAAGTTGTAAAGATGCGGGCAAAGCACCCTGCCCTGGTACTGGGAGAAAAGGTCATCCCGAAGAGGGCCTGTGCTAAGGCTCAGTAAAAGAGTTCAAATCTCTACAGGCTAAGTCCAAGGCTATAAGAATTGGGTTCAGAGCTCTGTATTGTATGACTTCCCTCAGGACTGGAAGAAGCAGAAGGGAAAAGGGATACAGGAGAATAGAATCCCACTAAAAACAGAATGTGCCTCCTATAGAACCTCAAAGTGGGAACTCCTGGGTGCAAAACGCACTTGGCATTCTTGATGGTAGCAAAAAGATCTAACCAAGGCACGCCTCACTGGGTGAAGACACACTGAACAAGCTCTGGGCGTAGATCCCACACATGGTTTGCCAGTTGTCTACTGAGCTTGCATGCCCTTGCGCTGATTAACCCCTGCACGGTGATTGGCCATTTGGGATATCTCTTTAAGGTCCAGCTACCAACAGGGTCACTGTGTTTCCTGGCACAGGGCCCATGACCCCACATGCTTGTTGTATTACCACATGGCTATCAGACTGTCCGACAGGTCGTGGAAGGCTTGCTTTTCATGGATGGCAGGAAAGCTTAAGGGCAATTGAATGGTCTACAACTGTAGGAGACTGGTGTGGTCCCACTGCTCCACTGCGGACTAGTGCTCCCTGATTCCCACCTCACCCAGGTGACCTCCTCAATTCAAAGACGATACACCTGACACCTTGATGTGGATTAATTAGAATCGCCTGCTGCTATGGTTTGCATCCTTGAGCCACCACTCAAGGGCCTTGGCCACCTCAGCCGAGATACAGATAGTGTCGGAGAGGTATCTTCAGTCCTGGCCCCATGGAAGGTGTAGCTTTCATTACAGAGACCACATGTGTCACCAGGCATGAGGCAAAAGCAGGATGCATGAAGTCAGGAGACCAAGAAGCCTCAGAAGTATCTGTGTCAGAACACAGTAACGATCCTGAAGCATCTGGATCATGTCATGAATTTTGCAGATGCCCTGGTTGTGTGGAAAGGTTTTGTACCCACTGTATCCATGTCAAACCCTATTAAGGGAAGCCTGAGCACTGGCTAAAGATGGAATTTGGCACGTTGACAGAGAACCCTAAAGAGGACATCAGGGAGATAATCATCAGCAGAAGGTCCTTAAATTACTACCTTGAACAACCATCACTCTAGGTACAGGAATATGTATTCCCCCAACCTGCGAAGATGGGTCGCGACTACTGTCATCACTTTCCTAAATACCCAGGGAGACGAGGTGAGACCCAAAGGCAGGATGATGATCTGGAAGTGTTCAGACTCACAGCAAAGTGGATGAAATGCCTCTGGGGCAGCAACACAGGTAGCAGCAACACAGGTAAATGAAAGTATGCATCCTGCAAGTCTAAGGACCCCAGTATCAAGGATGGAAAGTACTCAGGAGGGTTAACATCTTGAATCTGTCATTTCAAGAAAGGTGTTCAGAAACGGAAGGTATAATATTGGCCTGGTCCTGCAGTCTTTCTTGGGCATCAAAATGTAACACAAGTAGCATTCTTTGCCTCTCTCTGCCTCGTAGACTCTTTCTATTGCCCCTTTGGTCAGTGATCATAGAACCTCTTTGGCAAGGATGGAGGAATGTGCAGCCAAAGCCTCAGCAAAATCAGGCGGAAGAGGATAGGTATTGACAGAAAAGTAAGGATCACTGGTGAAGGGTAACTGAATGCTAGACAGGCAGACAAAACATATTCTGCCACCAACTGGCCACAGATAACACTCGGAGGGGGTGATAAAAGTGGCTTGGCAGCAGTTGTGGCATGTGGAGGCCTGACCTTGCTGGTGGCCATGGACTCCGACACCACCACTTCTCCTACAGCTACAAAACGGCTGTGGGTGCCCTTGAAAAGACTGAGGGGCATATTCTCAAAGAGCTATCGCCGAGTTAACGGCACTTTATTGCAGCCAAAGTCGCGATAAATTTATTGCGTCATTCACAAGCTGGTGTTAACAGCCCATAACACCAGTTAACATGCGATAGCAGCCGCAAAAAACACCGCCAGAGATGACCCCAGCAACTATCGCTAATGAGATGCAGAGTAGGCCTTCCCGTGCCAAAAGCCGCAACAACACCACTCTGCAACATTCTCAATGACCAGCCAGATCGGCGATACGAACCCAAAACAGGCGATAAGGTGCATTAACAGCAGGAAATTAACACCTGCTCTGACCTGGTGTAAAGTCGGACGGCAGCCTGCACCACAAAAGGGAGCCCAGCCCAGAGCAACACCTGAAGAACAGATGCCATGGAGCTACTGGTCGTGCAGCTCAGAGCCCCAAGGCCAACAGGCCCACAACACCCACCGCCACCACACCCAGGCCCGCCGCCCCCCCTTGGACCTCCCCACCTCCCAGACCACCACAGAGGCAGTGCAGACACAGACCGCGGACCTTCAGAAAACACAACAGCCTCACAGACATGGCACCAGAGTATGTAATTGACCACTACAGGCTCAAAAGGACAGCCATCCTCCGCATCCTGAACATCATAGCCCACAGGCTGACGGTACCAACACAGCGGACAACCAACATCCCTCCGCAGACAAAGCTGCTGGCTGTGCTGCATCTGTTGGCCTCTGGTACCTTCCAGCCAACAACTGGCAGAGTCGGAGGAGTCTCACAGCCAGCCTTATCAAAGTTCCTCAAACCTGTCCTGGATACCATCATCAGCTTGGTACCCCAGTACCCATACTTCCCCCACACTGCGCAGGACCAGCTGGAGACCAAGCAAGGCTTCTCCGCCATAGCTGCATTCCTGCACGTGTTGGGGGCAATTGACTGCACACATGTCCTACTTGTGCCCCCTGCCGACACTGCACACAATTACCGCAACAGAAAGCACACGCATTCCATCAATGTGCAGGCAATAGTGGACCACCGGGGACTCTTCACCAATGTCGTCGCCAACTACACAGGCAGTGTGCATGACTCATACATCTTCCGACAGTTCATCATCAACCAGCGCTTCCAGGATGGCACCTACAGAAATGCACTGCTCGTTGGTAAGTACCAAATGCACACACCTCAACACCACAATCATGCAACTCACAACACAGGAAATGCACACGTCACAAGCTCACATACAACATGCACACACACCAGACACGACAGCACAACACACTGTGGGAACCAGGCCTAGCCATGTACATGAGTCATCAACGGCATGGTACCTCAGCTACACAATAGCAGAATGTCGGAAGAGGTGGGGACCAGGCATATGCCAAGGAGGAGATTTGACCAATGAATGAGACTGTACACATTGCCAAGTGTGGCGTGGTTGTGCTGGACAGACTGCAGTATGCTGACCACACACATATCCATGTCGACACACACCGCTGGTGTCTGGAGTATAGTGGACAGTGGACGCAACCATGTCACCCCAGCCAGTGGGGGAGATCAAGGAAATCTACCTTGCTACGTCGCCCCCTGTAAGCGTGTGCGGAGTGGGCTGGCCCGGCGTACGCCAGGTCAGCGTAGGGGTGTGAATAAAAAGCAAGTAGCCCTGGGTGTGGTCCGCTTCCGGAATGCCCAATGTCCCTGCCAGGGCGGTGCCTTTCACCCCGCCACGAAGCCTATGCCGTGAGCGGGGTTGCCTTCGAGCATGTGTGCCTGCTGCACTCAGGGACGCTGGTCTCAGAAGCCGTCATGGCCGCTCCTGCGCATCCAGGCATCACTGCTCACCTGCCGACAACGGCGTGTGCCAAAGAGGGCCTACCATCTGCCGGTGCAAGCTCCAAGCCCGAGGTCCCCGACCTTGGCAGACTCCTCGGACCATCACCGCCTCCACGACAAAGGCCCTCGGAATTCCTTTCTCGTTGACGTACTCCACCGGCATACACAGCGGACAAGTAGGACACACATTTGGAACTGAGTCTTGATTACACCATGGCCGAGTACATGATTTAAGGCTGAGTTCATGTCACTATACTCCCTCCGATGTGGTGTCACCAAGTCTGTGCATAGGACTCCCACCAAACGTATCTGTGGGCTCTTACTGACTCCGGCATTCGGCCTGCACTGTGGTCCTGGAGGCCTCACACCAATCCAATGCAGTCCGTCACAGGCAGGACACGACCTCCTCGCCGGCTGCACACCCACTCAGCCCTGGTGCCACTCCCGACGTCAGCCACAAATCTAATACAAATGCCATTCCAATGTCGTGTGAGAGAGATCCAGGAGGAGATGGCTGGACAGCAGTTGGCCCGCGCTGACCACTGCCTCCGGCCGACACTGCGGCCAACAAGGTCGCACTTTTGGAACTGAGCATTGATTTCTTCATGGCAGTGTTCATGTCACAGTACACAAGGAGAGGAGTAAGAGGAAGACGCACTTCAGTCCGGAGGAGACAATGCTCACCTTTACGGAGGTGATGGGACACTACCGACAACTGCACTGGTGCCACTAACTCTGTGCAGCACATGCCTACCACACATGGCTGTGGGCCCCTGCTGACCACTGCCTCCGGAACACACTGCGGTGGAGTAGGTCACACAATATGAACTGAGTCTTGCTCTCTACATTGTCATTGTACAGGGCTTATCGCAGACTGCATCCCCTTCCAGCTCCGGTGCCACTGAGTGTGTACCCTGAAATTCATGGGCAATCTCTGTTTGAACGTCAGTGGCGTTTGAGCCCATGGGCTGGAGGTTGTCCTCATCTACATGTAGCTGATACTGACAAGGTGGAAAAGTGGAGTCTGTAGCATTCAACTCCACCATTAGTCTGTTTCTGCCACTCTGCATCATGCCCTGGAAGCAACCCTCATCGACATTCCCCTTGGACATCGACGAGTACACGCTCAGCTCGTGTTGATCCTACCTCAGTGACCCGCAAGTCACCGTCCCGTGGCGCTGTGCCTGTGCCGGTCGCTGTGCATCCGGGGCCACGAACTCTGTGCTGCTCAAGTCAGGGACCCATGATGTTCGTACCTTGTACTGCTGATTGTCTGCTCACTGTTGTGCTTTTTGACAGCATCCAAGCAACCTCTGAGTGGTGGCTTACACTACCCAACACCCATCCAGCACAGGCATCACTGGAGATGTGACCCTGGCAATGAAAGGGGCCGGGCGCACATGCCCGTAGCCAGTCCCACAAACTCACTCAGTGTGTCCGTGTGGTTATTATGTATCCACATAACATTGTGCTGTGTAGAGTGCGCATCCATGTCACCGCAGGCAGTGGTGTAGACCTGGGACATGAAACGGTGTTGTACCTACCTGTGAGCGTAAGCGGGGTGGACAGGCGTACAACAGTACTGCGTAGGGGTGTTGCTACTCCACACGTGGATCTGGGTGTGGTGTAGTGAAGGCCTTGCCAAGGATGTGGCTGATGCGTGTGTCTCTGTTATAGTGTCTGCGCCACCCGTTCCGCAATCAACAATGTTGCTATGTGGTATCCCCCCGGAGTGCGTGCTAGGCCAAAGGGGTACATGGGGGAGGGCATGCCTACTCGGTGTTCACACATGCCAACTGTTGTGTGTGTCCTTATTAGCGCAGCATGAGCCACAGATGTACCCTCAACTGCATGTCGAGTTCAGTCAGGCTGGTGCTCTACATCTGTGTCAGCCCTGGCCTTGCAGTGGGCCTACACAAATGTGGCTGGCCACATTCTGCGCAGCATCATCACTGTGTCGTAGTCAGGCTTGAGGACATGCTCAGACAGGCATGACAATGGGGTGCCGTAGGGGTGCATGTGATGCTATCTTGCTGCGCACACAGGTGAATGTGCTGGGGGGGGCGCAGCAGTGAGGCTATGTAATACACAGTGGTGCCGCCCATTTGCAACACGCACTACATGTCATACAGGAATTTCAGATTCACACGTCACACACCAAGGAACCAGTGAGACTGCCAACACATCATGCAGTGCGTTGTCTTGACTCATGTCTCTCTGCACTGTCACAGGTGACCAAGGATATGCACTCTGCTCTTAGATGTTGACACCCCTCCGAGCCCCGAACACACAGGCCCAGAGGCAGTACAATTTGTCCCACAAACGCACCAGGGGCATCGTGGAGCAAACATTTGGCATGTTGAAGTGACGTTTCAGGTGCCTGGACGTCACAGCCCAGACCTTGTGTGCAAGATGATCGTTGCATGTTGCACAACATATATGTACGCAGCAAAGTCCCAAGAATACGAGTGCCAGATGCACCGGAAGATGATGATGGAGATGAGGCAGGTGGCCCACACCTCACTGCAGCCGGAATTGCCCGTAGGGACTACATCATTGACAATTTCTTCTCTGGTTGACGTCACATTGTGACGGTCCTTAGCAGTAATGGGACAGTGCGTTAACTGACCATAGGTACAGCATGTGCTAATAAATGCATTCCAATACACATTCCCTGCATGCATGTCACTCATCTGTATAGGCACTTCACTCAGACAAGTGTGGGTGCGACATGTTGTGCTGACAATTTTGGAATTTGTTGATGGATGGTGGGTGTGTCACCTCTGTGCAGTGAGGCGGTTTTGGCTGTCATGTATTCGAACTGCCAGTTCTGTGTGTCACAGTTGTTACGGTGTCCCACTCTTCGGCGTTTCACATGTGTTCCAAATCATTCCATTTTGGCTGTTATTTGTGGCCTACTAGTGACAACAGGGATTCTTTTGGGCTCTGATATGTGCCGCCATGATGCATGGATGCACCCTGTGACGCAAGTCCCATGACATGGGCAACATGTACGTAGGGGGAATCACTGCCCCTACATTGGTCCATGTTTTTATTATTGTTTGTTCATGGACATGGCACAGCGGTGTGCAGGGGGTGTTGTTCGTCCCTCTGCAATGTGAAGAGGAGATGCGGTTTCACACTGTGTTCCATGTTTGTTTCCGCATTAGTGCAGGTTACATACTGAATGCATGTCCATGTACATTGTGGCTGTTTGTGGGGAAATGCCTATCTGATTTGGACAATGGTCATTTGTTCTGCGTCATAGCTGTGGGGTTGTGCTTGTACGTTGTCATCTCGTCGTTTTTTTTACTCTGCTTTTATGGTGTATTTTCCCACAAGACGGTTGAGATTTGCAGGCCTGTAGCTGGTTTTCGCTGATTTTTGTATTACGATTGGCCTCATCGCAGCTTCTTTTGCGTTTGTGTTTCGCTTTTTTGCAGCGTGGCGTTGATTTTCACACGGTCATTTGACGCATTTTCTGGTGACTATCGCATGGTACCGCCGTGTTGTGAATACTTAGTTGACACGCCGTAAATTTCCAGCAATAGACTGCGATGTTGAGAGTTGTGTTAAGTTAGTTTTGTGATGGTTATCACACGTTCTTGAGACTATCCCCCCGAGATTGCTGCTTCTGGTGGTAAGCCAGAACTTAAGAACTACCTCTAAATTTATAAAGTTGTTGGTACTGGCGAGCTGCAGATGGAAAACTCAAGGAGCAGACTATCTTTGACTCACTCCAATGCTGAATCTTCATTGTCCCCAAATAGCCAGAAGCCAACAAAAGGCATATCCATAAAGATTGCCTGTACAGCTCCAGAAAAAGTCAATGCTTGCATCCAGACTTGACGTTGAACAGAATACTAGTGCCCATTGCATGGCCAATGCAGTCTGTGGTGTTTGGTCTGGGCTGCAAAATTTTACTTGGCCACGTCCTGACCGTCGTGGACCATCTAAGTGAAGGTGTTGAGGAACTTCTATGGGAGAGCGGGCACGATCTCACTTGCCATAACCCAGAGGGAATGAGTGTATCTCCCCAATAAGAAAAATTTCAGAACCTCAATGCCAAAATGGCAGAAGAGAGAGTGTGGCAATGTGCTTAGGTTCTCTGTCAGTCATGGCACTAGGGAAGACATTTGGTTTCAAGTTGCTGGTTGAAGCCTGTACTACCAGCCCCCTTGGGTGGTGTGCAGCTTTAATAAGATCAGACACACTGGAGCAGACATATGGTCCAGCATTTGGGTGGCACACAGGTGGAACTAAACATGGCTTTGACCACACCACAATCAGATCTTCTGTCAGGGCTTCACTGAAGGGTTAATAAAGGCTCTGAAGTTGAAGGTCTTTCCTGAAAGGCAGTTTAGTGAAGAGGCACATTTCCTTTACTGAAATATGTGGTGTACCTTTACATTTCCTCCTACTGGAAAGACTATGCAGGAGTAACTTTCCTTGGTTGGAGTAAATTGGCAAACCACTTGCCAATGTTCTACAACATTGGTACACTGGCAAGAAAGAACACTGTCCTCTCCCTAGTTGGAATTTGACTCTTATAGAAAGTATGCTAGATAGGCAGATACTTCACAGGCATAAGAAAAAAAGATATTTATCTGGAACTACTGATCTCCAGTGTTGCTATCTTCAGTTGATTCACATGCTTGAATCTTTCCCTGTTATAGATCTGGAGCTTCTACTATAATACTACAACAGCATTACTGTCAAATCCCCATAGAAATACAAGGAAGATATTTGCTTTAGAATCCTCTTCCCCTCATTATCAATGACCCAAAGTTAATTAAATTATATGTAGGAACACTGATCTCCAAAAGAGAGACCACTGTACCTCAAGATTTCAAAGCACACATGTGAAAGGATAAATATGAAAAATCTCTGACTAGGGATGAGTGATGGTCACATGTGAAACTATGAAAGATGCCAACACTGGAGAACTGTAGTTATAATAGAAAAGCAACTTTTTTCTTAAACCGGTGAAGATGTTATCATGGGATGATCAGCTTTGAAATTACAGTAAACAATGGCAGAGGCTATTCATCTTGTGATCCCTTGGCTGTCTTTTTTTTGGAAGGCAGATGAGCCAGAAAATCGTGTCTTTCCTTTTGAAGGTCTTTGTTCAGCCCAGCTAAAACTTAGTCATTGTGGACTATTCAAAGAAAGAAGAGTTTTTTTTCAAACACTGAAGAAGGATTTGACAAGCTTTAGGAACAACAGGTTTGCTAAGATCAATACCTATTTATACGTTAGGAATGAATTTTGGGTTAGTTCCCAGTGGAACTATGTATTTTCTAATTGAAAACGTTCAATAACATCTGACAGAGAGTCTGCATGAGGCAGGGTTTTAAGCCAAATAAAGTTTGGAATTGAATTGAGGCAGGGTTCCTCAATATAATCATTCCACACATTAGGTAATATAATGGAGCTTCAAAATGCTCTCCTTCCTGCCCTTGGCTATTGTCAGACGTACCTGTGTTTTGTGGAGGTGGTATATAGAAATCATTTCCATCAGGGGTTGCAGCACTCCTTAGGTAGGAGCTTCATGCTGGGTCTGGGATGCCACTGTATGAGGCTGGGACTGAACTGAAGGTCCTGCGGTATTGTAAGCAGGGAGGAACTGGAGAAGTAATTAGACATAATCTTATCTAACACACTGATAAGAGTTGGATGGACTCTCATAGTGGGATGATGAACAATTTAGTTATCTTCTGTAACTTATCTGACAAAGACTCTATCTAGCTGCACATTACTTACCATAGAACTATCTCCAGGCGACGACTGGATCCGTACATTTTCAAGAAATACCCCTGTACACAGGTAGGTGGCGTTACTCTGCTCCTTATCAGATTTGTCCGTGCTGGAAGTGATGTGCACAGTCCTTATATAGGCGCCATCTTGGCGCATTGACGTCATGTCATTTTTGCAACTTTCCATGCCAGGACCGCGGAGCAACAATGAAGACTCCCCACTGGTGTGAGTACTTGGGGCCCTTTATAAGAGGAAATCCTCATCTTTTAATCTGGTCACAGAGCCTGGAGGATGGGAGGGTCGGTAAAGAACCCACATCTAGAGAGTCTCCACGAGATAAGGCATTACTGAAGGTAAGTAACTTGTTATTCTGATAGAGACTTCTCGCCGCAGATTCTTTACCTTCGAATAGATGCCCATGTAAGGCATCCCCAGAGATGGGTCTGTGAACCCAACTTAGAGCAGGAAGTCCTGCAGGACCGAACGGGCAAAATGTCCATCTTGACAGACCCGACTGTCCAGGTAGTAGTGCTTTGTGAACATGTGCAATGAAGCCTCAAATGCAGCCTGACAGATATCCAGGACTGGTACTTTGCGAGCTAATGCAGTGGTCGCAGTTTTGGCTGAGGTAGAATGAACACGGTAGCCCTGAGGTGGTTTCCCTTTGACCTATGAGTAGCAGATCTTTATGCAGAGCAATATACATCTGAAGATGGTTCGTTTCTGCACAGCCTTCCCTTTCTTTACCCAATGTACCATACCAAGAGTTGGTCATCCAGCGGGAATTGTTTTGTGTGGTCAAGGAAGTACGACAACACATTTTTGGGATCCTGCTGGTGGAGTCTCTTCTCTGCCTTAGAAGGTTGAGGTGGCAAAACAAAAGTAGGCAGGGTGATTGCCTTGCCTACATCGACAGAAGTGACTACCTTCGGGAGGAAGGAGGTACATGTCAGCAGAACCAATTTGTCAGGGTAAAAAGTAGTGTAAGGCGATGCACCGAGAGCCTGCAACTCGCTGACCCTCCTGGCCTATGTAATGGCCATCATAAAGGCAGTCTTGATGGTTAATAACCGAAGAGAGCAGTGGCTCAAAAGGTGCACGCATTAGGAAAGTGAGGACCAGAGTCAGATCCCACTAAGCCGGGCATAATGGATTACTTAAAAGGGGGGGTGGGAGGTGATGGGGAATGTGTTACAAATCTTTGAAACATCTAGTCACAATGGGTGACTTAAATAACGAAGGTTGGTCGGGCAACCGAAAAATGCAGAAGTGTCTGAAAGATATCCCTTAACTAGGCCAAAGAAAGAATAAATAATAAGATCTGAGAAAGAGGAGCAGATAGGGGATCAATGCTTTTTGATACACACCACGCCACGCCACAAATTTGTCCTAGCGACAAGCTTATTCCTTTTTGGTGGAGAGACGCTTGGCGGCCAGAATAACATCACAGACTTCGGAGGTAGGTCGAATGCTGCCGACGGTCGGCGCTCAAATCCATACGCACAAAGGTGGAGAGTGCGCAGGTTTGGTTACAAAATCATCCCCAGTTGCATTGACAGAAGATCCTCTGGAAGAGGCAGCTTGACCGAAGGACGGAAGCTCAGGCTCAACAGCTTGAGATACCAGACTCTCGGTGCCCAATCGGGAGGCACAAGAATACCTTGGGCCTGGTCACTCCTGATCTTCTTGAGAACTCTGGGCTTGAGTGGCATTGGCGGAAAGGCGTACAGGAGGCCGGAGCTTCACTTGAGATGAAAAGCGTCTCAAGCGAGAGCCGTCTTGAAACTTCCAGTGTGCAGAACTGCTCACATTGGGTGTGAACAGCGGTGGCAAACAGATTTAACCAATGCTCTCCCCACTCTTGGAAGAGGCCTTGTACCACCTCCAGATGAAAAACGCCATTCGTAATCTGCTAGACCCCGACAGCTGAGTTTGTCTGCTATGGGGTTTAGAGAGACGGTCATGTGTTGAACCACCAAGTAAATGCCCTGGTGTTCCACCCATGTAAAGAGAGGCAGCACCTCCTGACAAAAGGTCCAAAATGCCACCCCCGACTTTTTGCAGTACCACATGGCGCTGGTGTTGTCTGTGAACACCTGCACTAGTTTTCGTTTGATGGAGGGTAGAAAGGTCTTCAATGGCAAGCGAATCACCAGAATCTCCAACAATTTTATGTGGAGTCCGAATTCTGCCGGAGACCAGATTCATCTGGTCTCCACCTCTCCCAGATGGTCACCCCAGCCCAGGAGTGACGCATCTGTCACTACAGTCAATTGTGGCTGGGGAAGGGAGAGGGATCTGTCGCTGATCTAATTGTGGTTCGTCAACCACCATTGCAGTTCTTTTGTAGTTCCCTCCGAGATCTGGACAATGTTAGAGAGATTGCCTTGATGCTGCACCCATTGGTACTTCAAGTCCCACTGCAGAGCCCACATATGACAATGGGCATGTGCTACCAGCAGGATGCAGCAGTCTATGAGGCCCAGCAGCTTAAAACTCTGTCTCGCCGAAACTGAGGACAGAGGCTGAAGCATCCGTACCAGACCCTGAATATCCTGGACTCCCTGTTCGGGAGGATAAGCCCGAAATGCACAGTGTCCAGAACAGCTCTGATGAAAGAGGGTGTCTTAGAGGGAGTAAGATGTAACTTTGGCACGATGATAGTGAACCACAGCGAGGGCAGGAGTATGTAGTCTGAAGGTAGGAAACAGCTGCCTGAAGCGGGTGCGCCTTCAAAAGCCAATTGTCAAGGTAGGGTAACACTGGAATCCCGTACCTCCACAGGTGTGCTGCAACCACTGACTTCACTTTGGTTAACACCCACGGGGCGCTGCTAAGGAAGCACTGTAAACTGGAAGTGCTCATGGCCGGCTGTGAACCGCAGGTAAAGTCTGTGGGCAGGCAAGACGTGGATGTGAAAATATGCACCATGCACGTCTAACGATACCATCCAGTCTCCCGGATATGGGGGCAGACAGAACTTGAGCGAGCATAAGCATTTTGAATTGCTCCTTTTTGAAGAAGAGATTGGGAAGGCACATATAGGATAAGAAAAAGGCCTCCGTACTTCTTGGGCACCAGAAACTAGCAGAAATAGCAACCTCGACCTACTTCTGATACCGGCACCCTCTCTATAGCTCCTTGGCAAGAGAGTCAACACTTCCTGACGGAGTAATGAAAGATGGTAGTCCGTCAACCAGTCGTAAGTGGGTGGCATGGATGGAGTAGTCCCTTTGTACAATCTGTAGTACCCAACGCTCTGATGTTATTGACCTCCAGTGAGGCAAGTGACGGGGTATCGTAACCCCACTATATGCCCATGATGGTAGGAGGGCAAACTAAAGGGGCTTGGAGGCTGCAGCTGCCAGGGATGTGGTGGACTGGCCCAACCTCTGGCTACCTGTCCCACGTGGTTTGTAGGAACCGCATCTCTGCAATGGAAAGGTGTGGAAGTTTGCTAGCCGTGATGAATGGGAGGGTATTGACACGGTTGGAAAGCCCTTCCTTGGCCACTAAAGGGGCGAAAGGCGACTGGGAGTTGAAAGAACAAGGACCTGGCCATGGTCCTGGAGTCCTTAAAGCACTCTAGCGCTGAATCTGCCTTCTCTCCGAAAAGAAAGGAGCCATCAAAGGGCAAGTCCAGAAGCCATGCTTGGATATTTCCTAAAAAACCAGTAGCCCTCAGTCAGGCGTGGCGTAGAAGGGCCACCGACCAAGATATCGCTCAGCCCACGAGTCAGTTGTGTCCATATCACAGCAAATGGCGAACTTTGCTGCATTTTTTCTGTCTGCAATAGATTGAGAGAGTATGGCTCAGGCTTCCTCCAAGACCATTAGCAGCACTTGCGTAAGCGAGTCCCAGATTGGGTGAGAGTAACGGCCAAGAGGCACATAGTGTTCACCAACCGCAGTACAAGGCTGGCAGAAGAGAACATTCTCCTGCCAAAAGCATCCAGCCTCTTAGGCTCATTTAGCTGGTGGAGTGGAAGGGAGCACACCAGGGTTTATTCTCGAAGTGGAGGACTGGACAACCAAGCTGTCCCGAGTGGGGTGCTGGGTGAGGAATTTAGGATCCCCTGGAGTGTTATCGTGGAGGCGGGCAATTGTCTTGTGCACAGGAGATCCTGTGCAGTGCTTGGACAAGGCCCCAAGATGGACGTTGGGGATGGCTTCATTAAATGGGAGCAAGGATTGGATGGGGCAGTCCACAGCTGAAGCACCTTCATCAAGACATTGGCCTTACTGCCACTTAAGGCAACTGAAGGTCCAAGACCTTAGTCGCCCTACGCAACACCATAGTGAAAGATGCCCTATCCTCCGTAGTCACAGTAGGAGGGGAGACCAAGCCACTGTCAGGTGAGGTGTGGAACCCATTGGCATCTGCCAGATCCTCACACCAGGTGGCCTTTGTATCATCCAGTGGGTGGCGACATTCATCAGGGTCGCCATACTACTCCCATTCATCATTCATACCAGGCCTGTACAAGGCAAAATACCCTGACTCTGACCCGGAAGGCATGGATACGGATGGCACAGAAACCAGCGCAATGTGATGCAGGTCTTTCTCTGTGTAAGGAGTCAAGGATGATGGGGCTTCGGCATGGGAGCTGGCCCCAGAAAAGTTCAGAATGGCGGCGAGGGAGTACCCAGTGGTGGGAAACCAGCAGGGACCCTTTTCGAAGCCATGGTGCTAAAAGGTGCTCCAGAGAAGTCGGGTGGCCCAAAGATGAGATGCATGGCCTCAAAGAGCTCACACAGTTGGGCGGGGGTATGTCCAACTTCAAGGAAATTGGGTAAGCATGGAGCTGACCTTGGTTGGGGCTTCATGGAGGCACGGGGCCAGGTGTACCCAAGCTCCCTCATTTAAGGATTTGTAAAGACGCGGAGAAGCCGAAGACCTCATCGATTTCCTGAAGTTCTTTTTTTTCTTATGCGGCTTACCCGACAACAACTGCCACTGGGACGATAACTGTCAGTTGCAGCTCCGTGAGTGCATGGCGCAGAAATCCTCGACGGCCTTCGAGTCATGGTCTTTCTTGAGACACTACAGACGGATCAACTGGGGGTCTGTCACAGACACATGGTTTGAAACCAGCCAGTTTTTTGGGGGATATCCCTGCACACCAGAAGAAAGGATTTTTCAAAAAAATGCTAAAATAAATTTTAGGGAAAAAAGCCAGTCAAAAAGTGACCGAGATGTAGCTCTTCATGGATCTGGCATGAAAAGGGACAGAACTGACGTCAACGCGCCTATGTGGAGCCTATATAGGTACCATCTACATCACTTCCGGCACAGATGCCAAAGTGGAGCCGAACGACGCCACCTACAGGCATCCAGGCGGTTGTCTGAAAATTTCAGGATCCACTCTGACATATTAGGGATAATTCTAAGGTATAAATTCTGCAGCTAGAAGTCTCTATCAGATAGTGGTATTGTGGCTCTTCCAAATACTCATCATATGAGCTGATAAAAATGAGCATAGCCATATCCGCACTGTGGTTCTTTATTGTTTTCACCTGCATAATATTTGCTAAGTAGATCTTCATGTTTTTCTCACACATACTGCTTTTCATCCTCCTGACACCCTGACTGGGAGCGGAATTGGGCAGGTAGTGGTCCAAAATGGTCTCTCTTTCTGCGACTCTTCCACAGTATCAAATCTTTTTTGGAGGGAAGAACAAAACCTTGCTCTAGGATGTCTTCCGAGGCTTGAATGATGGCAAAGGTGCAGAATATAATTTCACAGCTAGTTTCATGATTTGTACAGATATGGTAATCAAAGGGTTGTCATCAGTGTGGATGTTGCTGAGATCCTCATTGATGGTGGAAATTCTGATGGTAGAAATGAAGAAGTTGCCAATGGTACTTTTATTAATAGTGGCTTCAGTGCCCCCTTTTTTCTCGTTCTCTCTTTCCTGGTCTTTCCCCTTGTTCCCCCTTTTATTATCTTTTTTCTACGGTGATTGGTATCCTTGCTTATATAATTTCTATGTAAATTTCAATAAAACAGATTTGAAAGAATAGTGGCTTGGGAGCTTATGGAGAAGCTGTGATGACAGGCCGACACATAAACGGGGAATCGCCAACAATATCTGAAATCATTGTTCAAATTGGTTTTGGCGACATTGGAGCAATCTTGCAACATGCAGCTCAGAAGACCATTTGCTTGGCCCGTCCAGCTGCCTGTCAGACTTTTAACTGGTCTTTCTTAGGTCTCTCAAAAAGTGGAGGGTTCTTTTTCGGACCTGGCTTCATCAGACTGATTACCCACGTATTACTGTTTGAGGAATTTCTTTCTCTCAGGGGAAGACTCCTCCTCTAGAGAGATAACTTTGCAAGGCTTTTTATCCTGGAGCCAACGAAGCAGGCAACCTTCATAAATATTGGTTATTTTAGTAAAAAGATAGTAGTAGATCTTACAATCCTTTGTCTTATGCCTCGGGTAGAGACAGTAGATTAAGTCATCTTGAGGATCACCCGCATAAAGTATTTTTTTTACAGGAAGCACAATGTCTAAATCATGAGTCTGCAATTCCAACAGGAAAATCAATACAATACTGAGTAAGAAACTAAAAGCAGAAACCCCATACTCGGAAGTGTACAACCTTCCACACAACGTGCAGCTGAAAATTTGTGCTATGATGTTTGCTGTGGGAGAGTAAATCAGCCTTTCACTTGGTTGAACTTTGGGTCATTTCTAATAAGGTGAATGGGCTATTAAAGCAAATGTTTTCTATGTAGTTCTATGGGACCCTACTTCTGTTGGGTTATTGCAGTGGGACTCCAAGCTTAATCACAGGAAATGATTTAAGCATGTAATTCCACAAAAAATCCAATGCTGGTGACAAAATTTTAGAGAAAATTTCAGTTAATCCTCCCAATAACATAGGCAATTTCTACGTAACAATCTGTTTTGGTGAACATAACTTAATCTTATTTATGCAAAATACCCCTAAAATCGAGCCTTGTGAGATGAAGTCAGCAGAGGTCCAGATTATTCATCAACACGATTAGGAAGAATCCCTAATAGAAGAGTTACATTTCTGAACTGCATTCCTACTGCATTCTTAAATGGTCAGGTAGATAAAGGAAATACAAACAATAGTAAGCACATGATGACTTATTGTCTGAGTAATTTTAGGGCTCTTTAAACTCCCATCAAGACACCAATTTCTGTACTCACAGATTTTTAGCTTTCGCAAGGGTCTTTTTTAATTTGACGAACGTAACACCAATTTGTATATTTAGTCAACCACTAGGTATCATTTGAACAGCTGAATACAGCAGTTTAGTTCCACTAACAATTACACATTTTCTATGCTCACATTATTAAAGAAAACAGCTTTTTGAACAGAACTAGAAACATAAGTCTAGAGGTCAAAACCCATCAGAGAGGCCCATTTTTCTTTTGGCGTAACAAAACTTTATACAGGAGTCAAAGTCAATATCTTTAAGGAAGGAAAGGAGACACTCTGTGACTCTTTATATCTTCCTAAGAAATCTATATAACAGGGAATGTGATTGTATTTGAAATTTATCAAATCAGTAATTAAACACATCTTTAGAATATAATGAATTTTTTTTATATCATTCTAGAACTCGCTAGACTCAAATAAGGCAAGTAATAAAGCAAAGGTGCTGACATATTATCCTTTGCTGCTGGCTCCCACAGATTGAGTGCTCAGTTTTTGGTAGAAATTACATTACAATTAGACAACCTTCCCAGTATACACTGTCCCGTTACAAGAGAATAACGTTAAATGTACTTCTCTAAGAATCCTTTACAAAATGCTCAGATTCAAAAACTAATTGCAAACTCCAACTTTTCCTGGAAGAGATAGAGATGAAATGTGATGCAATGATTCTTGAAACAAAGAATTATAACAACTGTTCCTACGGTTAGTGCTGAAGCAACAAGTTGGGTTGGATTTTTGGAAACGGAAGCCAACTATGTAATCAGGTTATTGTTTTGTGGAGACACAATAACCTACAAAGTTCAATTTTACAATGAAGTGAGCATGGGCACAAATATAAAGAGTGTTAATTCAAACAGTAAAGTACCTCAATAAGTTAACCTAACAACAAGTTGTTGTTTGCTCCAATTTATTAGAGGAGAACAAAGTTACACATCAGTATGCTTTGCAAAACTTTCTCAGCTACCATTACCATATGATATCTCTTGGTAAATCACTTAAAGAACTGTATGTTGTATTTCTCCGACTGTGTTAAAGTTGTGCTCACTTTATATTAAATTTGAGGAACTTTAATATATGTAATAAACTGTTCCTATTCATAAATTCCTAAAATGTTCTATTCTTGTTCATAAGCAGACCTGTAGAAGGAGGTGTTTCCAAGCTGTATGGATGTAGGGGGTAATCTAACTAGTTTGTAATATACTTAAGAAGAAGGCTTTTTAATGTTACTGGGAAATTTTAATTCAGAGAATTATATACTGGAGGCAGATGTTTCAGGCCGAATTTGTAAATCTATATTAGAATTCCCAGATTGTATTTATAAAACCAAATGACAGTTGTGGGAATGGCCTTCCCGCATCCAACAGAACTTGTTTGCTCCACATGAGATATCACACAAGGCAAAAAGCAATCTCTACCACTATATGCTTATCTGTTACACAGCATCACATGACTGTTTTAGCTGTTTCGTGTGGTAGTTTATCTATGCTCGATTAGTTTCCAGGTGCAGTGATTTTACAGCTATAAAAAGTGTGTCTATTTGTGACTGATAAGTATACCTCTTGTTTCTCTGGTCGAGTCCACGAAGCCTGGAGAAAACAGATATAAAACACAATAGAACAAAAGAAAGCAATAACACGTTTACAAATCTGTTAATCTTCATATATACTATATGCATCACACTGCATTGCGTGCACATGCAGTTACAGAGGGAGGGCTCTCACAATGTCCATTTTTCCCGGTTTGCCGAATCAATTGCTTTCACATTTTTTTCCGTAACCAATAAGCAAAAATTGAATTTCACATTTCAAAACAACTAGATTGCTTCCTTGCATGTTGATGTTTACGTATTAGCCCACCAATGCTCCGTCCCTTTCCACAAACCGACATTTCTATAAATATGTCCAAAGTGATACAGAAATAAGTATAAGATACCTTATTTCTTTCGCTGGAGATATTCAGAGAAACGGTTTGCTTGCTTTTTAAATTATTGATCTGCCCGCTGGCCAATTACTTAAAGAAGATATTTACACAATAATAGCCATTCTTGCATTTCAAACCCGAACGTGTCATGCACTTGGTGAGGCAAGCATGCATCCTGTACAACAGTGTCCATTCTGTTTTTCCAGAGGAGAAGATGGGCAGGTCTGTTCTCACCAAGAAAGACACAGAACTCAGAAGTCCACTATTTTAAGTTACATCTGACGGTTGTTATAACAACAATCACAGCACGTGTATGATGATGGAGTTATGTACATGATCGTTATTTAGCCTTTATTGGTGTGTGTGCCTGCCACATGTGCTTGGCCTGTTAAACCATACATCTTCCTAGGACTGCTACCTATGTTAATCTCTCAGTTTCAATGTGTTATCACTTACATCATTCAAAACAAAAACGTGGCCAATAAAAACATCTCACCTGTCGAGTAAGCACATACAACTTTCCACATACAAACCCTATTAGTGGCAGATTAACACATTGCCCAAACCTCCAAAGTAGTAGCAAATACTTAAAGGGATAAGGTAGCTTTTAACCTAAACACTTTCCTTAAAGGTTTTGAACACACTGGCAGCTTGTTCAGGGTATTTCAGAGCACATTATAGCGAAAACACCTTACTTGGAGTCCGTATTTCAAGAAACCAGATACCTGACCAATAAAATGGTTTTTGAAAGATGGCAGCCGACTTCTTATTGCCTATCCAAAGTCCCATCCTTTAATCAAGCACGGAAAGTGATAGACCAGTTCAAAATCCCTCAAGCGTAAATACAGACTATCTGGTGTCTCCTCTCCATAAATACTCCTCTTTTGGTCTTTTGGCCTCCCTTAAGACACGTCAAACCCAATAACCCTGTAATTCTAGAGCTTTGAAGAGGGAGGATCAACTGAAAATGGGTTTCTCTACACTATTATGTCTAAAGGGAGCAACATTACCAGACAAGTAGTTCCGACGACTGCAGTAGGTTATGGACCAATTAAGACGTTTGGGTAACAGTTTGAGTAAAACTGTCTGGCAAAGCTGTAAATGATAGCTTGCTGACAAAGTGCTCATTATCTATTTCGAGCCACTTTGGCACTCTTTCATTACCTTAATTTTCTACATCGCTCTTTCTCACGCTATCCTATGTACTATGATGTGAGTGTAATATAAAATATCAACTTATATCCTCTAAGTCATTGTATATGTTAATTTATATAAACTTGACCTTACCATTCAAAAGATGAAAAGTTCAGAAGACATAAACAACATTTGTCACAACGGTCTCTAGAGAAACGTTTATTCAGAAAACGTACTAGGTCCTTACATTCCAACTACTTCATGCCCATCAGGATTAGGGAGGTAAAACTAGCAGAAGGGATGTGTCAGTCAAGGCAGTCTGCAGGTCTAGCCACTACCTTATGAATTATAACTTTTTGTAGAGCGAGCTGAGGAAAAGAAATGTCAAGGGGTCATGTTTGTGAGATATTCATGGAACAAAGACAAAACCAGATTATTCACGGAAAAGAAGAATCATGAAGCGAATATGATGCCATACATGTAATTGGTACAGCTTTTCCAGTTGGTGATCGGTACAAACTCAGACCTCAATGGTGGGATCACTAAATAGGGCAAAAAGATAAAAGCACTGTTTGGACATCTACACTCAGAAGTATTTGCACTCCACTACATTTTGCATGAGATATTAAAAGACTGGAAAAAGTATTTCTGGATTCACGTAGAAATAAGGTACATTTTTAGGAAAACACTGAGGAAGAAAGTAAGCCACAGATTTACTAACTAGACAAAAATTATTAAAGTTTCTAAACATCAGTATAAGTATCATTGTGCAGGTTTTTTTTCTCTGCTTTAGATTTGGTGAACTGGGGTAGAATCCAACGGAAACCAATAGTAGGCTCAAAGCATTGCAATCCACTTTAAGGATTTTAGGCAATTAGTGAAGATTGTCTCCCGCTCTTGAAAAATGATGTCCTGCTAATATTGAACTTTTCCTGGATTCTCAGGACATCAGCGATTGGAGACTGAAGTGGCAAAGCTGTTGTTTTCAGTGCACTTCTAAAATGTGTCCCAGTGGAATCAAAACAAAGAAGTATAGCACTACTATCAAGGGCAAGACAATGTTATCTAGGAATTAAATGCTTGAGCATTCATATTACATTACATAGTTAAGATTGCGGCAGAAATGGGTGAACATATCTGTCTCCTCATGCTAGTGAGTATAATGGTGCCCAAATGAGCCATCCTCCTTAACGTAACACTCAATGCTTCTCTTCAGAGCCGCATAGGGTAAAGTCTTAATTTCTATCATAGATATTTTATATCATATTGTCTATAAAAACCAGATCCACTTTCTTTGAAGAAATAAACCAACCAATTGGCGATCAAATGCGTTTCAGTGACAATACCATCACTTGGAGGCCAAATGGTGGAATGAAATGGTAACACATATTTCAGGGCTCTATCAGGACACAAAGTACAACTGCCCTCACACAAAGTTTCTTTAAACAACGACATTAAATTACTGCCTGAGTGCAAAGGCAGCACATGGATTTCCAGTGTAGGAACCCACGATTTGGGAATCCCATGCATTCAACGACAATTCAAACCCAGAGATCCTGGGATAGCAGACGGCATTCTGCAAAAGGTACGTTGGCAATAAGTTTAGGGAATTACAAATTCAGGAAAGAGCGAAAAAGGGTACACAGTAAAATGAGTTTACTAAATGAGAAAGGAATTGAAGAAGGTATTCTGGCAATGAGATTACTGAACAGGAAACAGCAACTCAGGTATAATGTCACATAAGTTCCAAATCCAGCTGATACGATGTTTTTAGGAAGTCGCTCTACACAGTACAGGAAGTACATATTACACCAACCTTGGAACTACTACTGAATGTGATTCCATAGCTCTTTCTTTCAGTTAAAGACACCACAGCACACAGAAAGATGGTGGCTTTACTAACTAATGAGATCCACAATACACCCATGCAGGCGCCCAAAAACATAAACAACAGATAAGCTACTCAAACAGCTACAGCACTTCCTGTTAAAAATGTTAAACTGCATCCTCTTTTTCCACAAGCCAAACAAAATAAACCTAACCAGAAGAAATTTGGGCCTTTAACGAATCCCATTTGTCAGAGTTGACTGTCTTACTTAATGCAGTCATATAAGAATTTTTGAAAATAAATTAACCTAGCCCGCAGTAGATTTCGCATTTTTCTTAAACGGCATCCTAAGATGAACTCTTCAATCGTTAGCTTATCACAACTTTAACTTTTCAATAACTGCTTTGCTTTCCTAAACAAAACATAAGAAGCCCAAACACAGCAAGAAACACGCTTTTTAAGCATTCAGTTACCATCATAATATCTGAGTAATATGATCTTGACTGACAACTATTTGACTATTTATTCCTCACATAAATATGACCTCGCATACAAAGAAAAAACTTCATGACCTATTCATGTGGCAGTCAGCTGACCAATCATGGCAAAATACCTCAGTGGTGTAATACATTGTCAAGTGCGTTATTGATGAGTATGCAGATGACATTTTGATGGAATGGCTTGGAACATACACAGAGAACATGAACAGGAAACAGTGGGATTGCAAACCGGAGCTTGGCAAAAACAATATTAATAGAAAGTATTTTTTTCAAAGCACAGTCATGTCTTTAACAAAAACTAACATTAGGTGAAAACAAGGAAGTCTTAGAAAATACCGAAAAAAATCACCCAGTGGCACATAATCATTCACCCTTATTACTTAGACCAATACCGTGTTCCAGGGGTCACTAAACCTCCAGGCACATTAATGAGGAGAACTTCATATTTAGTCACTGGTAAATCTGTGGAGCTGTAGGGTAGTAATTGATAGATGTTAGGTGTCTCGAAAATGTTGTGCAGACAGTGATTGATAATCTTAAAACAGCAAAAAAAAAAGAAAAAAGTGAAAATCTAAGAGAAAGTACTTAGCATGGTAATGCTAGCTGGAGTAAAAAAAAAACCAGAGACACTTCCCCATTTCTTACTAGGTTATTCTCAAATTAGAAAAAAGTGGTATAAAGAAGGAAAACAAGCATTTGCAATGCAATAGGTCTCGCATTTGCAAGAGTTTGAGCTATTGGCATTGTAAATGACTATGCCTTTTATTTATGTGTTTTGAAAACCTGCAAGCGGTGTGTAAATAAGCACTTTGTACAGATATTCCTTGCTTACGAGAAGCAAGGCTGGCAATAAAATTGGCGCTGTTATTGCCAGCCTTGCTTCTCGTAAGCAAAGGCTATAAGTACAGAGTGCATGTTTACGCCCCTCTTGCAAGTTTTCAAAACACATAAATAAAAGGCATTGTCATTTACAATGCGAATAGCTCAAACTCTCGCAAAAGGGAGAGCTATTGCATTGCAAATGCTTGTTTTTTTGTTTTGTTGCTGTGATTGCCACCTCTTATTTTACTTTTTCAAGTATCCCATTTGTATCTGTAACGTGTAAGTTTGTAAATCTCCTCATGTAACGTACTTGATTAAATTGTAAAGTGCTCTTGATACCTTTGGGTACAGTCTGCGCTATATAAAATTGCATAAATAAATAAATAAGTTACTAAGGGCACCCGAGACACCGATATCACCGACGTCAGGAGGACAGGTCAGAGTCAGTGTGCCCAATTACTACTGAGTGTGAGTTAGTTGATGAGCATTTAACCATCAGTGACACTTATCTGTCCTTTAACATCCCATGGATGTATACCATGCACTCCAACAAACACAGGAAGCTGGATGAGAGATCAGGTAAGCAGGTGTGTATTGGGGCAGACAGTGAGGCATAGAGCTGGATTACAGAGTACAGTACTGGGTGTTGTATAGTATTTAAAACAGTGCCCTTGTGGGAAAAAAACTCTCCATATCTACAGCTGGGGCAGTTCCTGCACTGTCGCCCAGTCGCTCATAGCCATACCCCTCATGTCCCAAAGGTACACACACCCGCACAGTCTGGTGCTTGTGTACATTGTTGCAGTGCCAGCTCGTCGCCTTCCTCGAAAGAAAGTGTTCTGCAAGTCAGGTCAGTGACACTTTGCTATCAGCCTAGTTATGACCTTATTTAGTGCCTCACACTCTGCTTTCCAGTGTTGCCATGTTTATGCTCATGTGGGCGATGGCAGTCCAGTGAATCTGCGAGTCACTCAGCTGATTAGAATTCAATTATAAACGTCTTCCAGACAGCTTTATCTATTTTCTGCAATTTTGGCTAAAGTATGATAAATGAAAGTCATATAACAATTATTTCTTATGCTTTGCTGCAGTTCATTTAGAGTTTCTCGTTGCTCAAATGGGTGGATTTCTGATATTTATGTTTTCCCCGTCTTCATTGCTTGATTTTGCTCATGAGAAAGTGTCACTCATAGTCGTTGAAATGTCACTTATAATCAAAGTGAGATTATGAAAATGTCACACACAGCAATCTTAAACCTTGGCAGCTTTGTAAAGCAAACACTAAAAAAGAGATTCTATAAATGCTGGAGTAGATGTACGTCTTCCTACGTTTACCCTCAAAGATTGCCTCTCAGCATTGATTAACACAGTAAAGTGGAATTCATCCGATTGGGGGTGAGAATATCTTCATAGACAGTGGAAGTTTATTGTCTGGATTGCTGTAGTTGAAGAAGGGAGAACCAAACACCTAGAAATTCCATGAGGCATTTTGTTTACCAAGGAGATACATACTGGTCTTTCTGAGCAGTGCTATATGGTAGATTATAGGGACGAGTGGTGGGACTACACAGTTGCTGTTTTTCAAGGTGAGAAAGTTTCAGCCCTGTCCTTTGTCTTCGGTTACTGTGTCAGGAAGGAGGACACTGCCAGTTGCGGAGATGTCACACTGCCTTCATCCAGGGAACTCGAGTTTGCCGCCGGTCCCACTGCCGTGAAAGTGGCAGCCTGTCAAAGAGTTGAAAGAGAAACCACCGCACCCCACTGCGAGCAGTATACAAAGTTAAATCGCGCCTTACTTTTTTTTTTATTGGTCAGCATGATATAAAATAATCAGGCTGCACAACCGGAAGTTGGTTGAAGCTTCGCAGGCGCTACTTGAACCAACCAACTTGTCCAGTAGATGTGTCACTCCTTCATGTGTGTGGGAAATGCCATCGCTAGACAAGTGAGCTGAATTTAACGTGCAGGCTTTTAAAACATCATACACAAGAAAGAGGACGGACACTGAAAAATACGTCTATAAATAAGGAAGGCTCAGCAGCTGTGATGAGCAGCGTGAATTTATAATGGTCACGTATCCCTTTAAGAACAATTTGGCAGTAAATGCAGCCTAACACCAAGGTAAAGAGAGCACTACGCTCCCTGACTACCTCTAGGGGGAATTTCCCTGAAAGGATAAACAAACGGACGTGTGGCCGCGAAAGTGATCGCGATCAAACATCAAAGCGGCCGTGAAAGTGAAAGTAATACCGGTCAAGCACGGTGCGCGCGCCCGCGCACATGCACTGTAGCTCTAGGCTGGCCTGGTTGCACTTTTTGGAGCCCTCTCAAAAAGTCTCGCCAGACCAGCGCAGGCGCTGGGTCAGGCGAGACCTAAAAAACACCAATATTTGTGTGTAGGCGAATGGGGTGTACCCAAAGAGGTCTAAAAACTGCATACGTATCTGAATTTCGGTATTAGTGGTAATCTCTTCTTGGGCATTCTTACAGAGTGTTTATTGGAAAGTTTATACAAAGAGACAAGCATCCAGTTTTGGACTCAAAATATTTCCAACACACAAATGCGCCAGAAGTTGATGAAATGATGTAATGCAAATCCTACCTCATTAACATTCATGAGTTGGACTGGATTCGGACCCACAACAAAACAACATTTTTTGAGGACTGACCGATTAGGAAATTAATTGGGTCGTAAACGTCCTTACTGGTCGCAAAAATACTGGTTGTGACCAGATTTTTTACAGCCAGTATTTTGTACTTTGAAAATGAAGTCGACATGTGGTGTATTCTACAATAGGGTCTATCAAATTGGACATATGTGTAGGAAGCTGGAACTCTATATTAGTGCACTAAAAAGAAGTATATTGAGTCCAGTGGGTCCCCAATTGGATTACAGAGGCCAAAGTAGATAATAATAACGCTCTCTTTTGTGGTAGTGTGGGCGAGCAGTTAGGCTTATCAGAGGGTAGTGCTAAGCAATTGTTGTACTCACAGAGGCAATAAATGAGAGACACACTCAAAGAATAAATCCGAGACCAAATTAGAAAAATAACACTTCTTTTTATATACGTTTCAAAACCAAGAACTTCGTTCAAAGGTAAGCACTGTTTTCGTTAGCAATAATCACAGGTAAGTAAAACGTTAAGACCTGTGTGCTTTTACACACATTGCAATCCTATGGGAGGAAAAGTCAGAGACGCATAAAGTTAGGTACAGTGGGTTCCGGGGTTCACCTTCAGGGTTCGGAGTCGTAGTGGGCCAAGGTCCAAAGTACTACCAGAGGTTCTTCGGGAGCAGCCCTGGTTTCAATGAGATCCAGGTGCTGGTGAGGTTGTAGCTAAGCACGCTACGGTGAAGGGGAGGCACCTGGAAAAAGGCTGCACAGGGGTACTTGAGGACAAGCCTAGAGCTCCCAAACGGAGGCTTTGGTTGCAAAAGGTATTGGAGCAAGGGGGCACAGCCGGTTCTTCGAGACCCAGGCCGGTCGGCTCTGGTGCAGAGTGGTTAGGGCGGCTGGGATGGTGTGCAAAGATGCTCCTTGCAGTTAGAAGCAAACAGCTTGCAAAGGCAAAATCAGGTCTGCTGGGCCACTCATGAAGTGGGTCTCAGTGTAGCTGACGTCCCTTGACGGCTGCTCGGTCGAGGTGCAGTGATAATCCGACTTGACTCTCACTGTTGGTGCTTGGTGCAGGGTGTCCGGTACCCCAGGGGTTGACGCTGCATGGCTTCGGTTGGCCCTGGTGTCTTCGCACTCGGTGGGGAGACAGATCTGACGTTCCAGAGCAAGAGTACCTTCTCCTGGTCGTCTGTGGCATCCGTCGGGCAAGGGACCTGCAAGGCGATGGACTGGAATCCCCTTGTCGGTGCCTGTTGGCTGCAGGGAGTAGCTTCTCTACGCCAAGGAAAACCTGTAAGTGATTTTCAAAGTGCTGGCAGGCTACCCAAGGCTTTGGCAGTTCTCCAGCTCACAGGACAAGTCACCCTCTTGCGATTGTCGAGTAAGGGCTGAGGACGTGCAGAGTTTCGTGCCAAAAGCCTACAGTTCTGTTGCAGTTCTCGCCAGGCAGTGACTCTTCTTCATTCTTCTTCTTTAGATCTGTCAAATCTAAGTTCTTAGGTCCAGTGGAGACACCTAGATACTCAATTTAGGGGCTTTAAGGGGAGGGACAGGTAGTAGCCAATGGGCTGCCTACCATTAGGATGTCTACACCCTCTATATGACCACTTCCTGTGGGAAGCGGGCATAACCTTGACCCTAGAATGGTAATTCCATCGAAAACAAAATGGAGGAATCTCAAAAGTGGGGATCACATCAGCTAGTCCACCTTATGGGATGTGCTGGCTTGATGTGGACCCACCTCCTAATCTTACTAATTTTCCCATCTGTCGTGCCACCAAAACGATTGGCCAGGACGGAGGGTGGGCATCTCCACTCTCTGGAGAGACCTGGGTCGTATAACAAAGGCAGCAGGGCCTTTGAGTCTTTCCGAACTGAAATGCAGTTCCTGCTTGGAGGAGGTGTGGGCTACTCTGCCCAGAGCAGGCTTTGTTCCTGACCTCCAAGAGCAAAGCATCTCACCTCAGGGGGGTCAGAAATGTGTCTAGGTTGACTGGTTGGTCGAGACCAGTCAGTGAACACACTAGGGATCAGTAGGTTTTCAGGGGGCACCTCTACGGTGCCCTCTGGATGCATTTACCAATAAATCCAGCAAAGGCCTCAGTATGGGTCTATCAAGACGAGGTGTTGGGTAACAAACACGTTGGGGTACAGTGAAGCCATCATGTAGCTTGTAAACTAGTAATCACGGGTGTCCAGCCCATGGACTCGTATGGCTTCCCTGTGTACTCGTGGTATCCATGGGGAACTTAAAAATCACAGGGACATGTCCACTCATGATGATATGTCCACACATGGGTACAGTGCACCCTGCCTTAGGGCTGTTAGGCCCGCCATAGGGGTGACTTACCTATACCACATGCAGTGCTGGGTAGGCATGGCACACAGAGATGTGTGCCACGTCAACAGTTTGCTTTTTTGTTGCACCAAGAAACGCAAGCTGCAATGGCAGTTTTCATGAGCTTGTTGGGGGGGGTCCCTTAGAGTGGCACAATTCATGCTGCAGCCCTTAGGGATCCTCTTTAGTTTCAAGGCCCTAGGTACCCGGGGCCTTCTAGGGTGGCACAATTCGTGCTGTGGCCCTTAGGGACCTACCACTTTAATTCCAAGGCCCTAGGTACCAGGGGTACCACTTACTAAGAACTTACAGGAATCATAAAGGGGTGCCAATTGTGGAACAACGGTACAGTTTTAGTGAAAGAACACTGGTGCTGGGGAACTGGCCAGTAGACCTTCGGTCAAAGCAGCATCAGATACAAGGCAAAAAGTGGGGGTAACGATGTCAAAAATTGCACTTTCTTACAATATGCTTTTATGGCACGATACACTACCCTGGATGACACCCTGTATAACTTTGACATTAAAATATTTAACGTTTTAAATTCAGTGGGTTTACAGCAAAAAAAAAAAATACAGTGAGGTTATTTTTTAGCAACAGTGCATGTAAGTAAAAGTAGAGTATGTTAGTGCACCTATTCTATTGTACTGTGGCATTTATATGGTGCGCCATACCACTGACAAGATCACAAAGCACCCCGACAAGCATTCATTCCTGGGCGGCCATAAGTGTCAGGGAAAATATTTCTACCTTCAGCAGTTCTGTAAGTGGAATGTCAGAGACTGCAAGAAAATATCAGTTCAGCAGCATAAGACCTGCATGTGGATGTGCAATCCATACTAAAACCTCATGCAGACCATCATCATCGTTAAATGTATACAGTGCTTGAACTCTCAGGACACCGACGCTGCTCATCCTCTCTGTGGCATTGGGATGCCACAGCAGCTCCAGTGCAGCTAAAGTGTAAGAGCTGAGATCTGTGTGGATATTAGAGTGCACAAGGAGTGTCAATAGAGTGCCGGTCCCAAAAGAGTTTCCTAAAATGGTCAGAAAATAATTGGGTGAAAGCTGGAAACTGACGTTCTAAATGAAAGTGGACAAATCTATGATCCAGTAACTATGAAGAGCAGTTCAACGAAATGTGGGGTTTATTTAACATGTCACATTTAAAGCAGACTTAAGCTGATAAAAAAACTAGTTGAGAGTTCGGAAAGCTTGTCTATTATTGTATAACACCAACAAAACTTCTTCGCTCTGGAAGCTGCGGCTATGTTACTCAGCGCAACTCATTTACCCACATTCCCATGTCACACACAATGGATGAGGGGTTAAGTTTATGGTTTGGCAGGGACTTCGCCTACACGCCAAGGGCCAATCATCCAGTGGGCACTCTCAGAACACAAACTGAGTGTCACTAGAACGACCTTCAATTGAACAAAGAAAGTCTAGTTGTGGGCTTTACCTATTTTTTGAGATTTCAGAGGTAAAAAGATTAGGGTCCATATAACACAGTTAAGCAGGGTGTAAAACCCGTGAAAGATCAGAAATGAGTTCCACTTTGAAATACTGATTTTAACACAAACTCATGGAACTATACTCATAAGACCCCCATGACTGCAGATGCTTGTTTAACACTAGTTAGTGTGGCAGTGACTCTATGGCCTCCGGCTCATAATGTCCAGGATGCTTATGGGTTGTACCCGAGGATAAATCGCTTCTGCAAACAGTGAAAACTAAGAGTTGGAGGAGAGGACTGACCAGGGCATGGCGTGGTAGCCTTAGGCGCTCAGTCTCTGGCTATGACCCTACGAATCCAAGCTCTTCTAGCCAAACTAACCTGTTCTGGAATCATTTAATGGCTAGGGCATTCCTTGCGCATGGCTAAAGAGGCGAGCATGAAAAACTATAGTCTACACAACATCACATTTCTCCAGCGATTACAATGTCCCTAGCGAGGAGCATCTTTCAATGCGGAAGTGCCCAAATTCTAAGTTTGTGTACTGTGCACAATTATAATAAATCCACAAATGAGGGTGAGATGTGAAAAAAGGTCATGACCCCGACTGTGAGACAGGAAGCAAGAACCGCTATGGGGAGGGAAGGGACATAAGCGGCCAATAAACCATGAACACAGTTCAATGTTCTGTCCTCTAGACAGTTACGGTGTAATTATGTCGCTCCATCTTTACCAAGAAAGAACACCAATGCATCTTTCAGGGATACAACCTCTTGCTCTTTCCTTCCCGAAGACTCTCAAGAATTGTATACAAGGAAGTGAGACAAAAAGGGCTCTATGTGGTTCACGACTCCCATAAACCAAAACATTGCTCAGCCACAACCTTTGATGGAATCAGTACATGGACCTCCATAAAGCTTTCAGCATCACTCTCATTTTAGACAGTGGTTCTAAAAAAAACGACTGCCTCCCTGCTTTCTTTACAATACAATGAGGATGTTCTAGGGCCAATTTGACAAAAGAAGTGCATGTGATTAGCAGCACTATTTTTTAATCGGTGACTATGTTAAAGGTATTATGCATCCACAACGCACAAGTAGATGGAACCCTTAGACGCTGTTTTCCCAAGTTGAGCTGTTGGTGAGCAAACGGAGTAAAACTGCTTGCTGGCTCCAGCGTCCATCCATGGACCTGCAGGACACATGTTGATTCCAGAAAGTGCAGTCAGCCTTTCATCGTACTGGAGCCATTTGAAATCAGTATCCACGAGTTAAGTACCAAGAACACCTTTTGGTCAAGTGCCTAGAGAGAAACGAGATTGTGGCAGGATCTACATAAAAAGTACTTATTGCACTGGCTCCGACACTAAAAAACAAATGCATGAATCATTGGCACAGACGTTGGGAATGTCACAAGATCCCAATAAAGTGGTGTGTTGCCGGATGAAACTCACCTTCTTGTCTAAGGGCAAGGTTGATTTACGGAACTAGCTGGCAGTGCTGCTGCCTCTCTACTGAGACAGAGCAACTTTACTCAGGGAGGTCAATGAAACTGTCAGTTTTTCATACATGGTCTAATCCTAGGGCTTAGCCTCTGTTAATTCTACCATTTACGGGTTCTAGAAAGACGAGAGTGCTCGGGATTGAGGGATCAGTTACCTATTGAGGATCACACATTTCCCATAGACCCAAGGATTTACGCAGAGGATAATTTCACAATCGAACACAATTCGTTGCTCAGTGTGCGCCACACAAGCCTGAGTTTCTCGATAAACCATCCATTCTTTCTCAGCGAAATAAAGAATTTTAGTTATGCCCGAATTACCACTATTCTTACTCTCCTGGGCCATTACACAGAGTTGCCATTTTGAACCTTCAAAGCGAAACATCGAAAAAGAAACAGATGTTTATAGTCTGAGGCTGGACTGTGGGTGAAATCACAGCAAGGCACCATAATAACAGTGTTCGCCCATCCTTTATCCCCGGCAGTAATTTTCAGCAGAAACCGCTCTTCTCGTTAAACCTCACTGCAGACACAGCTAAAACCACAACAACATGGCCTGCAGACTAAACAAGAACACATTATAGCCAAAAAGTCTTTAAAAAATGAGAAACAACCAGCTGTGCTTTTCCAAGACATAATCAATCCCTGCACTGTTTGTCTGCCCTGGTCAGCCTCCATCATTCTCTTGAGGAATCTGCTCTAGGACAAACGGTGTTCCTGATTGCTTGGGATGCCACACGTACAGGCCATGTTCTTCAGACTTCTGTTCAACGGGACAACTGCCGCCTGCAGCTCCTCCTCCTAATTATCTGGTCACACTTCATTATAGATCTAAACAGTGAACTTGTTGGACGCTACCATCAACATGTAGAATTATAGATGGGTAAGAATGAATCACGAGGATGTATTTCACCGAGCGGTTCTGAGTGATATCAAATAGACAGCAAGAGCGAAGGCTGCGTTGGCCATGCTGTCACTCAGAACCTCGAGGTGAAAAGCATCCCCTTCAAATCACTATTTTGCCATCTATAATTTTAGGTATGACCCCAAAATTACCTTCACTCGCTTTCAACTGCTACCCAGGGGCAGTGGAGTAATGGGAGAACCATACATAACACAGCCTCTTCTCTATGTTCCAAATAAAAAATTTAAAAAAACACCTTACCTGCAAACCCTAACCACTCCTGATCACCTTGCCTATCTTCCTCCTCCTCCTGCAGCTGTGCTTTGTACTTTCTTTTAAAGCAGACAATCAGAGCTGCGCTGTCAGGCTCACGGAGAGCCCTGTCAGACTGGCCTGGAAGGCCTTTATGACAAGACAACAGTGGGTAACCAGTGTTGTTATCAACTCTTGCTATGTCATAGCAGTGAGTTATGACTTTCAGAAGCTGAAATAAATGTTAGAGGCGCTCTATGAGAGCCTTCCATAATAACATCTTTATTTACTCGTTATTTTAAAATTTTAGATTGTCTCCAATCCTGGGTCCAGATGCCCTCACCAGGTCACCTTTTGGTCTATCTTCCATCTCAGGTTTGTTGCTGGTGCTAAAATCTCTTGTGCTATTGCATCTCTGTTTAAAATAGGCAGATCAAAAGTCATGATGTCTGGTACTTGGGACTTGACTTGATGACCTCCAAACTGGGAGTGTCTAAAATTGAAGTAAGTTTTCCTCAAATATATGCTCAGATATTCTGTAAACTTCGCAAAGGTAGCAGAAACTCTTCAGTCCAAGCTGTATTATCTTGTCAGTACCAACTGGCTTATAACTAAAAGGTATGCATCAGACAGCAGATATATTTGTGCGGTTTAAAACACACTGCATTGAAGTGGCTTACATGAATGCTGCAATGTGGATGTATTGGCTTCTACTGAGTCAGCCGCAGTATAATCACCTCTTAGATACCCTGTACATCTCGTTCTCACCTGCAACCTGAACATCTGATTCAGGCACCTCCACAATCTCAAAAGAACAATGGCAGTCTCCTCTCACCAACATGAATGCACACAACTTTAAAATGAAACTGGGGTCTGCAACAATACAAAACTCTAAGCCAAACTCTTCATTGGCTGAAAATCAGCAAAACCTACGACGGCTCGAGAAACAAGTGAAATTGTTAAATCAATCACACAAAACCCCGACTACTATTTCAACTCCATAATAAAGAATTTTTCAATATTTCACTGCCCAATAGGATCAAGGCAAAAGATTTACAATGACAGTGAAGGACAAACTCGCCTTTAGACCACATGAAGCTGCCACTGCTAACACTACAATAAAAAATAATAAGCAAGATGCAATCCACAGAAAAGGAAACCTGACCACAAAGCTATTGTCATAGGCCTCTGGTGCTTATCAGGCTATACACCACCTGAACAAGAAAAAACACATCAACCTGCAATTCTGTATCATACATCAACCCCCAACTCTGCATTACACATCAGAGCCCCAACTTTGTATTCTCTAGTAGTTTCTGATAAAACACACAAACCTCTTTAAAATTCTTCTCCACCGATCCAAGACGCAAGGGATCCAAAATAGCTCCAAAACAAAAATTTTGTTTTTAGAAGGAAAATGAATTTTTCGTCCAAATAGAAAGCTACAGACATCAATAATAAATACATTGACAATGTAGCTGCAACATGCATTGGGTGAGATTAACAGTCCTTCGAGAACATGGCTTTAGGTTTTGAAGTATAGATAGCAAATAGGCCGAAGGCCAAGATACACAAAATGCATGAATCTTTAAATGCAAAGAAAAAAATGATAAGCACGAAACTTTGAGTTAAACGACTGTAGGACTTAATTGAAAATATCTACAATTAGACTCATCTGTTAACCAGGAAGTAGCTCTTACTGATTGCGCGCTGCTCATCAAAGCAGTTGCCTAGGAACTAATCTGCTGGTGACGAGTATGGGCAAAATTCTATCAACATCTTTTTGGAACCAGTCAGGGCATAGTTACTTACTATTGCACAAGTTACTACTTGTGTAATGATATATCTGTAAGAGACATTCGTTAGTGATAGATTCCTTAACTTAGAATATCCCCAGGCGTCAGACTGGATCTGTAAAGTTTTTTCATCAGCAGTACCCCTGCGCGTAAGTAGGTGGCGCCGTGCGGCTCGGCGTCCGTCGCTGGCGTCGTATGTGCCGAGATGACGTCACGGAGACTACTTAGGCGCCACCCATGCACGCTGACATCAGTTCTGTACAGGACTTTCCGCACCAGGAACGCAGAGCCATGCAAGACACTGACCACTGGTGCCATGAAACTAGGGCCCTGAAAGGGGATGACTTTAACCCTAGAATCAGTACGCAGAACGGGGAGGATGGGTGGGGCGGTAAGGAATCTATCACTAACTAATGTCTCATTCGTACCTTAGAATAAATACCCCAGCAATACCAACCCCGGTGGTGGTTCTGCGAACAGATTACACCAGAAAGTCACGGAGAACAGAACGGCCAAAGAAGCCGTCTCTCCGGACTTGGCTGTCAAGGCAGTAATGCTTGGTAAACGTGTGCAGCGAGGCCCACGTACCTGCCTGACAAATATCCTGCAAGGGAACGCCGCGTCCCAAGGCAGTAGCTGCTGTAGTTGCCCTGGTAGAATGGGCACGCAGCCCCACAGGAGGCTCCTTCTTGGCCAAGGAGTAACATGCTTTGATGCACAGAACGACCCACCAACAGATGGTTCGTTTGTGCATGGCTCGACCTTTTTTGGCACCCACGTAGCCAACAAAGAGCTGGTCATCCACCCGGAACTGTTGTGTGCGCTTCAGATAGAACGAGAGCGCGCGTTTTGGGTCCAGACGGTGGAGCCGCTCTTCCTCTTTTGACAGATGCAGAGGCGGAAAGAAGGTGGGCAAAGTGATGGTCTGCCCGACGTGGAAGGGCGTGACAACCTTTGGCAAGAAAGAAGGAAAGGGTCCTTAAAACCACCTTGTCCGAATGAACAGAAAGGAGAGGTTTGGAAGAAAGAGCCTGGAGCTCACTCACTCTTCTGACAGAGGTGATAGCTACCAGGAAAGCCGTCTTAAGAGTGAGAAGACGCAAAGGACAGTTACGAAGGGGCTCGAAGGGAGCGCACATCAGATATGTCAAAACAAGGTTCAAGTTCCATTGAGGCATTATGAACGGCACGGGAGGCAATGTGTGCGGAATGCCTTTCAAGAAATGGTTAACAACCAGGGACTTAAAAAGAGAAGGCTGATCTGGAAGCCGTAGGAAGGCGGAGATGGTCGAAAGATAACCTTTGATAGTGCCCAGAGCAGAGCCCTGCTGGGTCAAAGAAAGAAGGAACAGAAGGACCTCAGAAAGAGGGGCAGTGAGGGGATCCACAGCCTTTGTTGTGCACTATGCCACAAATTTGTTCCACCTGCAGGCGTATACCGATTTAGTGGAGGGACGCCTGGCTGCCAGAATGACATCACAGACTTCGGGAGGAAGATCGAAGGCCGTCAACTGTCACCGCTCAATCTCCACGCATGAAGGTGGAGGCTGGACAGGTTCGGGTGGAGGACCGTCCCCTGCTGCTGTGACAGAAGATCCTCCCGAAGTCGGGTCGGGGGATCGATAGCCATGCTGAGTAGCTCAGGATACCAGTATCTTTGTGCCCAATCCGGAGCCTCAAGAATGACTTGGGCCTGATCGCGCCGGATATTCTTCAGCACTCTGGGCAGAAGTGGTATAGGCGGAAAGGCGTACAATAGACCGCAACTCCACTCGCGATGAAAAGCGCCGCCTAGCGAGTGCCGCCTTTGAAATTCCAATGTGCAGAACTGATGACATTGCGCTTTCACTTCGGTGGCGAATAGATCTAACCAAGCCTCTCCCCACTGCTGAAAGAGACCTTGCACCACGTCCGAGTTCAGACGCCATTCATGATCCATCAAGCACCGGCGGCTGAGTTAGTCCGCCCTGGCCTTCAGAGAACCTGACAGGTGTTGAACCACCAAGGTAATGCCTTGATGTTCCAGCCATGTCCAGAGGCGCAGAGCCTCCTGACATAGGGTCCAGGACCCCACCCCGCCCTGTTTGTTGCAATGCCACATTGCAGTGGTGTTGCACCACACTTTCCGGGACAGAGGGAAGGAATGCTTTCAGTGCAAGTAGGATCGCCCGAAGCTCCAAAAGGTTGATATGGAGCCGGGACTCCGCCGGAGACCAGAGTACTCTGATCTCCACCTCTCCCAAGTGGCCTCCCCATCCCAGGAGGGACGCATCTGTCACCACTGTGTGCTCCTGTTGCGAAAGGGAGAGGGATCTGTCATTGACCCAATCGCGATTCGTGAGCCACCACTGCAATTGTCATGCTGTGCCCTCTGAAATATGGACATTATCGGACGGGTTGCCCTGATGCTGCGCCCACTGGAACTTCAGGCCCCACTGCAGAGCCCACATATGCCATCTGGCATGTGGAACTAGCAGGATGCAGGAGGCCATCAGGCCCAGGAGCCGGAGGGTCATCCTGACTGAAACCCGGGATAAAGGCTGAAAGATCGGAATCATAGCCTGAATATGCCAGACTCGCTCCTCGGGAGGATAAACCCGAAACCGCGTCGAATCCAGAACCGCTCTGATGAAGGGGAGCTTCAGAGAGGGGCTCAGGTGCGACTTCGGCACGTTGAGGGAAAACCCCAGCAAATGCAGGAGGTCGCGCGTAGTCTGAAGGTGGGAGACGACTGCCTGGGGCGAGCACGCCTTCAACAACCAGTCATCGAGGTAGTGGAAGACTGACACCCCTGACCTGCGCAGAGGAGCTGCGACCACCGCCATCACTTTCCTGAACACCCGAGGGGCGCTGGTATAGCCGAAGGGGAGCACGGCAAACTGAAAATGCTCCTGGGCTACCGTGAACCGCAGGTAACGCCGGTGGGCCGGCAGGACAGGGATGTGAAAATATGCGTCCTGCAAGTCCAACGCTACTATCCAGTCTCCAGGTTTGAGGCTAGCCAATACCTTTGCCAGAGTCAGTATTTTGAACTTCTCCTTCTGGAGGAAGCGGTTGGCGTTCCGGAGGTCCAAGATGGGACGCAGACCCCCTTTGTCTTCTTGGGGACCAGAAAGTAGTGGGAATAACAACCACTCCCTACTTCTGGCCCTGGAACGCACTCAATGGCCCCCTTGGCCAAGAGGGCTGTAACTTCCTGCTGGAGAGTTGCCAAGTGTTCCCCCGACATTCGGTGATACTGAGGTAGCATGGCTGGAGGGGTGGACTGAAATGGAAGGGAGTAACCCTTGCGGATGACCTGCAACACCCACTTGTCCGATGTGATAGCGTGCCATTGGGGGAGGTGATGGCGGATCCTGCCACCCACTGGCATGGGGTGCCCCCCAAAGCTCGGATTAGGAAGGTTTGGAGGTAGAAGCAGTGGGGGCGGAGGTTGACTGACCCCCACGCTGATTCCCAGACCCCCCCCCGCGGAAGCCGCGTCCGCGGCCATGCTGAGACTGGTTCTGTACAGGCTTGCCGAAGGAACGTGCCTGGGCGCCCCTGCCCTGGCCACGAAAGGAACGAAAACCAGGAGTGGCTGGGCTTTCGTGGAAAGACCTTAATTACTTGGCCGTAGCCCGCGAGTCCTTAAAATGCTCCAGCGCACTGTCGGCCTTATCGCCAAACAGACGGCTGCCATCAAAGGGCATGTCCATGAGTGAGCTTTGTACATCTGGCGAGAACCTGGTAGATCTCAACCAGGCGTGGCGATAAATCACCACAGTCATAGAAATGGCTCTACCTAGTGAGTCCGCGGTGTCCAAACCACACCGAATAGTGAACTTAGCCGCATCCTTACCCTCGGCATGAGCTTGAACAGCACAGCTTGGGCCTCTTCAGGACACTGAGGCAACACCTCTGCAATGGCATCCCACACCGCATCGGAATAGCGGCCCAAGAGGCAAGCGGTGTTCACCGACCGCAGCCATAAGCTGGCCGAAGAGAACAACCGCTTGCCGAACTGCTCCAGCTTCTTAGAGTCCTTATCTGTGGAGCCGTGGGAAAGGCACTTTGGGACGTCGAAGCTTGGATGACCAGGCTCTCGGGCGTAGGGTGAGTGGTCAGAAAGGCAGGGTCACCCGGCACCGGGCGATGACGCCTGGCGACATTCTTATCTACCAGGGCCCCCGTGGCAGGCCGCGACCAAGTGCCCAGTAAGACGTCAGTGAGGGTGTCTTTAAATAGCAGCAGGGGTTCCGACGAAGTGGACGTTGTCTGGAGCACCTCAGTGAGGAGATTAGTCTGTAGGGCCACCGTAGGGAGATCAAGGTGGAGGACCTCAGCGGGCCGACAAAGCACCATCGTGTACGAAGCGCCCTCCTCCATGGTAGGCGGAGGAGAGGCAAACCCCGGGTCAGAGGAGAGATCGAGGCCGCCGGCCTCCTCTAACTCGTCTGCCTAGTCCTGCTCAGAGTCACGCTGACGAGCAAGAGGGTCCTCGGACCCCTCCCAGTCATCCTCCACCTCTGCCGTATGTGGGACAGGCTGCAGCGGTAGGGCAGGGACCGGGAAAGGAACAAACGGCGCCGGACGGGGCCGAACCGGCGCCGTGTCCCAATACGGATCCCAGGTAGGGATAAAATTGGGGCTGGGAACTTGTGGCGCCGTGGCCGGAGCCAGCGACGCAGGATCCTGCGGCGCCGGGGTCAGAGACGCCGATGGCCCAACAGGATCCTGACACGGGACAGCGGGGCCAGAGGGCTCACCGGCGGGAGCCCGAGGCCTAAACAGGTGGTCCAAGGTAGCAAAAAATTCTTGCACCTGTGCGGGAGTTGCCGACGGACCCGGGTAGGGTGGGTAGGCTGCGGGACTCCCGGGCTCCAAAGGAGCCGCAGGGGCAGAACCCCTGTCCCCCTCATCCACATCCGGGGACCGACGGGGGGATGTCAATGAGTGACAATGCTTCTTCGACTTCTTTTTGTGTCGTCTCTTACCCGAATCCGAGGGTGAAGACTTGGAGCCCGAGGAGCGATGATGGTGGCCCCACGAGCGTTCTCTGGAGCGGCCCCTGAACCGTGAACGGCACGGGAACGAGTGCCGGACCTCAAACAGCTTCCGGCGCCGCTCCCTCAAGGCCTTCGGGACCATGGCCAAACAGTTCATACAGGCCCGGGAGTCGTGGTCGCTCTCCAGGCAGTAGAGACAGACATCGTGAGGGTCCGCCACCGACATATTGCGACGGCAGGCCCCACAAGACTTAAAACCAGGCATCCCTACGTGCACCAGAGTAGACTCAAACTGACAGGAGACAAAAAGTCTCAAAAAGATAGTCAAAAAGTGACTGAGATATGTGCTCTAACCGGATCTGCGCTTACTGGCGCGGAAAAAGAAAGAACTGACATCAGCGCACATGGGTGGCGCCTTAGTAGTCTCCGTGATGTCATCTCGGCGCATACGACGCCAGCAACGGACGCTGAGCCGCACGACGCTACCTACCGACGTGCAGGGGTACTGCTGATGAAAAAACTTTCCAGATCCAGTCTGACGCCTGGGGATATTCTAAGGTAAGGAATCTATCACTAACGTGTCTGTTTCAGATTCAAAAATATGGGTGCTGCAAGGTCAGAGATGGAATATCCGCTGCACCTCTCAATGATTCCACTTAATGGTGTGGGCCGCAGAAATTAGTTGAAAATAATGAGCTAATAATATAAATTGTATTAAATATAGAACCTACAATTTAGAATCTCCACTTTACTACAATTCAATTATCTACAACTCTACCATTGTAAGCTATCTTCATGAGGGCTTTTCTTGCTGTGGCATCACCTTATGAAACAACTACGTTATCACTCCCAGACAGCTGCAAAATGTGTGATGTGTGCTTGTTTTGCTGAACAGCTTAAAAAAAAAAGACACAAGCATTACTGGATTAACGATGTTCCGGTGGCCTCATCACGCAAGTTTGAACGTAAATGCTATTGCCTTCCAAAGGATAGTAGAAAGCCTTTAGATGCTCCTGACCAGCAATAATGATAAAGACACAAATGGTATTTATTTTTTATTAATATAGTTTTATATAGCGCAAACTTGACCCTAGAAGGGGATCAGAGTGCTTTACAAATAGTTCAATAAGTAGAAAATAGATAACCAAGAAACATAAACGCTGAACATTGTCTGTTGCATATCAAGAGTGGGACAGTGATATATAAACCAAGGACTCAGACGGAGTGTGCAAGCCCTGATTGGACAACTGCGGAGTCATATCAGTAGCCAGAATATGGAATGCAAATGCAATTGGGTCGAGTGTTGCTACTTCTACAGAACGTTCCACACTTCTAAAGGCATAGAACAGGGATCAAATGATTGTCCACAGGGCAGATCAATCCATGATTTGAGAATTACTTTCGTTAAACCAGATAAATGAATCCCATTAAGATGCATTGCATATGGATTTCCCTCGTGTGGCTAGCCTTGCAAAATGTGCCATGAATCCAGCCCTTGTGGAGCAAAGTTGGAGGCCCCTGAACTAAAATGCGCCCCCCACCCCAAGTATCTTGTGCACCAAAAGAGGATGTGCCGACGCGGAAGTGGGATTTCACAGTGGCTAAGCCTTGGCTCTTCAACTTGAAAATGCGTATTTTCGCAACAAAGGCGGCCAGGGAATTTGGCAAAAGGAATTTGACACAAACACTATAACCCACTTTTTGTTTAATTGGAATACTTCCCACAGCAGTAAAACAAAGGCGGCCCACAGGCCTGGCTTGCTGTCCCCTCTCCAGTTTGGTCCCAAACAAAGCACTGTCTTGTTGCGACATTTTAGTGCGCTCCCGCGCTTGCAGGACGCATCGCTGTCATAAGGGGCCGTTGTTAAGTAGACAATTACGCGATCCTCGGCACTGGGCCAAACAAAATGTTATGAAGGTTGAGGCTCCGTGCTGCATGGGCCTGGCCCTCCCGTTAACACAGGCTGCTTAAAAAGGAAAAGGGGAAAAAGCTTTTGTTCCTTGCATCCTAATTGCAGATGGCTGACAAAACAAGTTCCAAATTTTAATGAGAAAATCTTTGCTTCTGTTTTAAGTGTAGCGTTTCTGGAATAGCAGGGGATGTCGGTCAGCAATGCTAGCATTGACATCAACTGTGTTTGCTGTGTGTGCCAACAGACATTTTAAGCAGGGTATCCACCGTGTCTGTAGGGAGCCCTAAGTTAGGTTTTTAGACCTGGCTTATAAGCGCAGCTCTGTGCTAGACCTGCTGTTATGAATTATTACATAAAGCAGTTCGAATTAGTCAACAGAGTTATTGGCTGCTACAATAAGCCATGGATTGTGGTGCCTCTTGCCGCATTTGAAAAGTACTCTTAACAAAAAGTGCTGATAAGCGAAGGGGGGGCCGAGGACAATCAAGGCATCTCTCTCCACCACTTACGTGCCCTCCCACGGCGCAAGACTGGGAATCCTCGTACATCCTAATTCATTTATTGCACCCTGCTCACACTGCCACAGCGGGCTCCTGACACAATGAATGCATAACAAGATCATTGCAACTGAATCTGAGAGTCAGCTTGTCTCACGCAGGCTCAGGATCAAACCACGGAAATATAAGCTCTAAGCATGAACTTCAAGATCTCACCGCACTAGATACATATGAAGAACAGCCATTCACATGGTACAGCCAGGCACCCACGGGACATGCCAGCGCGTGCGGTTATGAGAAAGTATACACCCTAAGAGCCCAATGCTTAGAAGGAAAGGTCAGATACAAGAATCCCTTCAGTTTCTCGGGGCAGTGCAGGCCGGAGGTGCTCTGCAGGGTCACGTGATTGGTCTGTCCGGTAATACTGGCAGGTACAAGCTTACGTACGCGGAAGTGCCTGGGTGCAGCTGGTTAGGACTTTAGGCATCCCATTCGGGAATTGTGTGAGCTACAGAGCATTACTTTCTTCCTTTTTTCGTCTATTATAGCACAGTAGCAGCTGAGGGCATTCACGGTCTTTAAAGTTAATAAACAGCCAGTTATCTAAAACAATGTCAATAAAACAACAGCGGGAATAACAATAAACAAGAATGGTAGGTAGGAGGGGCATGGCATTGTTGGGAGAAGGGCAAGGAGATGGCGATACTAGGGCGACAGGAGGAAGGGCCCGGTCAGTCTATGGTCAGGTGGAAGCTGTGACGTCCGAGTTGCTTCCGGAGGGTTAGAGTGACGCTGCTGCGCTCTGAGGTTGATGGACTGTGATCTCTTTACTGGGGTGGTTGCTCCAGAGATCAACAACGGTTTGAACCTGGGCACGTCAATACGTAGGGAGTTCCAGTTATGTTAATTCATGGACCTCCTGAGACAGCCAGTAACATACAGGCTCGTGAGATTTAATTCCTAGTAGGTTAAACAACAGAGTTTGAAGGTGAGCTGGGTATTTAGGGGCAGCTAATGCAGCTCTCCGAGAATGGATTCTTGTCAGATGCGGCTAGTCTGGCTCCAGAATGAAGGACAGCTTTCAATGGGGCTCGGTGTGATTGAGGGGTGACAGCAAGAGGCGGCAAAGCCATGCGAGCATGGGCCGCAGGTATTAAATGTTCCTTCCCGATGTGATGACACTCTCTGGAGGGAGTCAGGGAAGACACTGGCAGCTTTTGCCACGTCCTTGATAAGAGGAAGGAGAGACAGAGCGGTGTCTAGGGTGTGGTCAACAGTAGGGGTGGGGGTCTGGGGAGGGCGAGAGCACAAGTTGCTAACAAGTCGCACAGGGCTACAGGTGGTTTGGGTCTAGTCTGCAAGGGACCTGGATCCAACCTGCTAGGGTGAGGAGAGGAGGAATTTAATCTTTTTTCTGGTTAAGAAAAAAGTCATACAGTTTTTTAGCAAGCTAAGACACTGACATAGAAGAGTGAAGTCCGCAGTGGTTGAAGTTTGCGGATAGATTTGCATGTCATCAGGATATGAAAGGGTACACCCGCTCAGCTATGGATCATACTTTGGGTTACAATGTATTGACTAAAGGAGACTGGCACGAGGATGGAGGCCTGATGGGCAGGGTAGTACACCTCCTCAATGACCACCCATTGGTTTAAAAGTATCAGTAGACTAGAATCACCCACACCGAGGATGTCATACGTGATCTAGCCTCTTTAGGTCTGCAATCTCTATGCTGTGCCGTGGGCCGAACCCGGATTGGAAGGGAGCCGAGCAACTGTTCCTCATCACTGTAGTCATTAAGCTGATTGGAAACACATCAACCATTTTTCATAGTCAAGGAAGATTAGATTAGACATCAGGGGCCGTATTACATAAAGTGGCTTGTGCCGCCCCTTCTATAATACCAATAGCGTTGGCGCACATAAAGTGCCAGCGATATCTTCATGTGGGTGCACCATGCAAATGAGGGAATCCCTGTGCTTCTTTGTCGGTGCCCTATCACAGATGCAGGCACAAAGGCAAAGAAGCCCTCAGGAGACACACGGACTGTGCGCCTCCTGAGAGCAGCCCTCTGAAGGGGGTAACGGGGTCCCTTGGACTCCCAGACACCCCCTTGTAGACGGGAGCAGTCACTGACTGCACACGCCTGCAGGGGGATCTCTACTCCCTTTTAAATGTGCCGGTGGATTGCCACCTGCACAGAGAAACACGGAGCAGCTGTAAAGCAATCACTCCGTAGTTCACGTGAATGTGCTGCCCACAGGGCAGCACGAATTAGCAGCTGCCCTGGGGGCAGCACATTCCCCATAATGTGGGGCATTTTCCTTCATTGAACTGGGAGCACCATTTTAAAGGTGCGCCTGGTGCAATGAAGGAAAATGAGCTGCATGTCTAATGCGGCCCAGGTGTTAATTTGAAAGGATTGTAGAATTGAGAGTTTTTTTTTATCATAAGTGTTAGTTGGCAGATCTTTAAGGAGTCCGGAAATAGCTCTTGTGAGAGGGACAGCTGATCAGATTGAGGCAAGTGAGTGTACAAATATGGAAGTAGGCTTTGATAATCTCAAAGAGAAACTGTTTCCAGGAGAATGTTGGTTTCAGTTTCTTGATGGTCAGTGGGTGAGTCACTTCTGATTCGAGCAAGACCTACCATAGATTTGGGTTTTAGGTGAAGAAGCGAGAAAATTTGAAGAAATGGTGGGCTGTTGTTCCTGGTAAGCACGATATTTTAAAAGAAGAATTCTAAGAACTCCTCACAGTTGCATTTTTTTGTTCAGAAACAAGTTAGATTTGATATGCCAGAAGAGGGAACGCATTTGGCCCGCATTTACTTGCTGTTGGATGACTTTAGATTTTGCCTCCATGATCCATAAGGAGTTGTTTGGCTACATTAAATCTGAGTACCATGACTGAGTTGGTCTTCGTTTGAGGTTCATTCATTTGAGAGGGACCAATTCCTCTAAGTAAAACAATGAATTGAATTGAAGTAATTACAAATCTGTTTGATGCCTTTGGCGATATCAGTGGGCTCTAGTTTGGAATGAAGCAATTTTGGACAAATTTCAAAGAAAGGTTCCTTAGTGAGCAAGTCCATCTAGTCTTCGACTTGACAGCCTTGTTAGAGCTGGAGGGAAGATACTGAAAGGACAAGGAAGTGGTCCTGTCCAGATATTTCTTCCTTAAAGTCCCATTTTCAGTCACTTTCTAAAAGGTTTCAGGTATGGATTTGGCCTACTCAATAATCTACTTATATATGCGAGGGTAATAATTTCCAAATTAGCTCAATCCTAATTTATTTTTCTTTGGAAATATGTGATCACCACAGAAACCACAAAGATAACATAGAATCTCACCAACTTCTTTTTGACAATATGGGAGATTAAAACTGTAACTTCAGTAAATTGATTTTGTGTTCCAAAAAAAGTACAAAAAAGAATAGCTCAAACTTGGTTTTCATAGGTCGAAGTCAACATTTAATACTTTGTGGCATTACTTTGTGTTGCTCACCACCAGGTTTTAAGACTGTCTATTTCAAAAGATGCCCCCCCAAAAAGCACAGAATTTGTATGACACACACATTTCCAATGTTTTACTCATTTAGTAGACAACCTATAGCTACCATTTGTATAGTGCTTAGCGCTTTTGGATTGCCATGTTTTGGATGGCATGCTCTCAAACAGTTTGGGGACCTTGCACAGCAAAAAAAAAATCCATCAATTGTTTTGCATGCATGGTCCACAGCATGTTGGAGCAAGCTGATATCAGTTATTTTTACTAAATGATGGTGCAACTTTAAAAGTAGTGCGGCCACTGTACCTGTCTCACTCTATCATGTAGGGAAGAGATATCAGCTCTCCAAGTGTTTTATTGTTAACAACATTATTTCAAGAAATCAAATTTAATGTAAAATGTACACAAACATGGGACTACACCGGACCTATGGTAAATGCGGCGAGAGCTGGTGCACACTTGGCTAGCGCTACAGTGATGGGTCCAATAACGTGCAAACACAATGTTGTAAATTCTTCTTGTTGCCTTCAGTAAACTGATGTAATTTTTCTGAAAGAACCATATCACAAATTGCGATGTGCCTCATCTAGTGAGGGCACAGGCTGAAGGCATGAATGAAATTCCGGTGTAATGAATTTCATGAAACCACCAAGATCATTATCTGTTTGAAAATGTAAAGTCATATTACTACAGAAGTCCCAGCAGTGCCATATATCTTCTCTTATCTAGGCACACAGTTTAGTCAGCACGTATAGTTAGCCACATATTTAGCGCATAAGGCACAAAGAGCAAGTTGGTAAAGCTCTTTCTGGTAGATCATCTATTTCACCAAAGATCCCTCACCTTTTGAATATTCCTGAGGCATCAGACTTGATCTGGAAACCTTTCAAGCAGTACCCATGGATGCCGATAGGTGACGTCATGCAGCTTTGCACCAATGTCCTTTCACTCCAAAAGTGGTGTGTGGAAATGCATACAGGCGTCACTTGCAAGTTTTGATGTCAGTTACCTTCTGAGCTCTCCACACCCGCAGACAGAGTCCAACAGCAAATTGGCTTTGGGCAGTGTGCAGATCTCTATATTGGGATCTTTTTAGGGGGAAAAGAGCCCAGTTCAGAGAATGGGGAGGATGGAAGGGGCAGTTAGATAATCTCCCACAAAGAGTGTTGTAGAAGGTAAGTAACTTGTTCTTCTGATAGATACTTTCTAATGCAGATTCCTCATTTTTTGAATAGATACTAAAGCAGTACCGCTCAGGTGGTGGATCTGTGAATTCACTCAAACCAAAAAAGTCCTACAGGACCAAGCAGGCAAAGTACCCCACTTGTTGGACTTGTTGGACCTAGCTGTCCCGATAGTAGTGCTTTGTGAACATGTGGAGCAACACCCACATACCAGCCTGGCAGATGTCCAGAACAGGCACCTTGTGTGCCAAAGCAGAGGTAGCAGCCATGGATCTGGTGGAATCAGCCAGTAACTAATTTAGGGGCTACCTCTTGACAATGTGCACCAGATTTTAATGTAGAGCATGATTTATCAAGAGTCAATCCTCTTCTGCACTGCTTTTTCCTTCTTTGCTCCAGAGAACACCACAAACAGCTGATCATCCATACAATGTCCCTGGTGCATTTGATGTAAACACTAAGAACCCTTTTAGGATGCAGCAGTGAAGTCTCTCCTCCTTATAGATGTGGGAGTAGAGCGAAAAACAATGGTAATGTTTTGCTTGATGCGTAAAGGAGTCTCCACTTTTGGAAGAAAGGCGGTTTGGGTTCTCAAAACCAGTTTATCTGGAAAGAATGTGGTGATTGGCAGGTTGGAGAGGGTTGTAACTTGCTCACCTGCCTTGACGGTGTAATGGCAACGAGAAACATTTCTTGACGGTGAGAATCGCCAGAGAACAACTGTTAGAAAGGTGAGCACAAAGTTAAGGTCCCACTGAGGCATAAATAAAGTAGAAGGTGGATTCTTTTGTTGCAAACCTTTTGATGTGCTTTGATTCCCTCTCCAGTGGTGTGGTAGGGAATGCATTAGGGTTGACCTTGCTTTTTAAAGCCTGCATAACCAGGCTCCCTGGTATGGGATGCTGAGTCGAAAAGTGCGGATCAGCTGGCGCGGGACAATGTCTGCCTGTTCACCAGAAGTACAGAACAAGGTTTTGCCTAAGCTCCAAGAAGGTTATTTTTAAAGGCTTCACTAAATGGAAGCAGTGGCTCAGTATTTGTTTGCCCAGGCTGAAGCACGTCAGTAATAAAATGAGCCTTCACCTCCATAGTGGGTAACTGAAGGTCAAGAACCTTAGCCACCTTTCGCATGACCATGGCGGAGGAGGCACTTTCTTCTCTTGCAGGACCTGGATGCCAAACCATCCCAGTGTCTAGTGAGGTGTCCAGCGACCGGTGTTCTGAAGATTCTCATAACTATTGTCATCAGTGTGTGGTTGGGCAAATTCATCCCTAACATCATATTGTCAGAATGTGATCAGTGTGTGGTTGTGCAAATTCATCCCTAACATCATATTGTCATTGTCAAAATCCTTTAAATTTAAGTATGGAGGGTTTGATCCCTTCCTTGAGGCAGGGACAAAGTAAGTGGAATCTAACTCATTGCCCAAAGGCTGCGGTGCAAGGTGATCGGTTTATGCCTCTGTTGAGGTCAAAGTGGCACCAACTCACCAAGTCAGAAAGTACAATAGGTTGCACTTTGTCATCCCCTGTCGATGCTGCAGATTCTGGGGAGGGTCACGGCTCCAGGATCGGCATCAGAATCACAGCTGGTGCTGAGCCCGTACACTGTCCAAAGGGTCCAACTGGCAGTAAGGGCAGACCAGCCAGTGGTGCCTTAGGTGGAGGTCTTTATGAATAGTTGCTACCCTGCAGCGTACTGGGCAATGTGCAGAAAAGCTGAAGCATGGCTTCACAGAATACTTTGATTTGCTGCTGCATTGCCAACGGCCCAAGAAATTCGAGTTGCAATGGGGCTTCAGAGAAGCATAATGATGCCATCTCTGCTTTTCTGGAGTTCAGGAGCGGCAGGAAGGGGCTGAGTCCCACTTGGACTTTTTATGGTGTTTCTTAAACTTACCTGAAGACTTTGACCATCACCATGAGTCACAGGAATAACCTTGGATGTGGGAACAGGACCAACTCTTCAACTGGTCACGATATGGAGTCTTGAAGAACCCGGATGGGCTTAGGATTCATCAAGGCGTAGTCACTGCAGACCTTGGAGTCGTGTTCCAACCCCAGGCACTACAGGCAAACCTTATGGGAAGGAGGGGTTTGGGCAGATAGACTGTCACAAACAGCCCCTATAAAGTTTGACCCATGTAGTCTTGGGAAGCAACGTTTTCTCTTGCATGCTGAATTTTTGTGTACAGTTTTGAAATAAAGGTCTCATGAAGAGACAATAGATCCACGTCTGGTGGTACAGAAAGGATGAAACTGACATCAGCGAGTGGCTCCTATATGCGCATCTGCATATCACTTCCGGAGAGGAATGACATAGGTGTAAAGCCACACAGCACCTATATACCGGCTTGCAGGGGTGTACTGCTTAGTTTCCGGATCCAGTCTGGGTAATGTTCAAAAGGTGAGGAATCAGCTGTTAGAAGTTTCTATCAGAAATACCATTTCTAATGCTATTGTACTGCAACATTTATATAACAATAGGAACTCCTAAGAGGGGCACTGAAGCGCTTGATGATGTGGGTAGCATGCTATTTCGTGTAGGATATGTGAATGGGAGTTTGTTGTCTTTGTTTTCATTCTGTGTGTGAAGTGTTTCCATGCCATGCATGATAAAACAATCATCTACCGCTTTAACAAACTAACTGGTTTAAAATATTAGGATACTATTGCGGATAGGATTGTCATAAGCCAAAGTCCAATCAAAAAAAGATCTGGACTGTGCAAATGCACCACTCTGACTCTATCACAGTGAGTTTCAATTCAAGACAGCCAGTTCCTCACAACCTCTGCCACTGACAGCTAGAAAGTTTGCCTTAAAAGACCTATATTATTTACCTTGGTATGAGGACAATTTGAATACTACAACCTTTAAAAACGCACTCAATTTTCTCAGGTTCTTGAAATCTCACTTAAGAAACATTTGCAAAGAAGGGCGAGTGCTCAACTATGTGCCTTAAGGTCAAACAAATGCATATCTGGTTTTGTAAATTTGAGGCAGTAAGCAATTATGGCCGATCTTCACAATGAGATGTTCCGCAATGGAGACTCCACCATGCCTTGAACTGAAAACTGAACATTTTTTAAAGTACTGGTTGTCCTAAAAATGGGGTTCTGGTGAACTCAATAAACTGTACAGTATGTTGTGTGTTTGGAATCTTTCACGGAGCTGCACTTGGTTTGGTCAATTTATGGTTTCAGCAATGGTGTGAATTAATCAACATGACAAATGCAACTGGACACTATTCTAATAAGAGGAAGAAAATGTTCCTGGAACTAAGAGAGCGTAGAAATATTTAACCCTAACCTTCTATATGCGCTGAAATTAAAATGAATGGCAAACTGTTCTGGTTCATCTTTCAGAATCATGAAGCTGTGTAGATATAATACACTGTTCATTTCCTCAAATCTTAGAAAATTAAACATAAAATAATAAAAAAATACAAATTTAGTACGGTACATTGAAAAGATGTTACAGAGTAAACCAACACATAAAAAGACACTAAAAAGAACAATGCCGTTTAACTTTCAAAGGGAAAAACAATCCATGTAACACTACTTTATCGACTTAGCATTTTCCAATCAACAAGTCAAACAAGGTGCATGAAAGTTTCAAAAATAGTTAGCAGTTTGGAAGGTTTGAGTGTTTCAGTAAATGACATGGAAGGAGAGATGCTAACATGGGTAGAATATTCAAAGTCAAAACCATGGCGGCTCAACTGGAAACCTGCATCAGCAAAGAATAAGCTTTCATGAAAATAGAAATTACTTGTATCTCAAAAAGGGCGAATATAGTTGCAATATTCTTCCTACTTTTAAGTGAACTTTAGTTTATCGCCATTTGCTTGCTTTCTGCCCTCGCCTACCATGGCTTCCTATCGTGACTTTACTAACAACAAACAGTTCTCACCTCTGCTGGCCAAGCCATGCTGGTATCCAATTTTCCAAAAGCCTCCTGTGACCAGCTAAATCAGACCTGCAGGGTTCTCAGTTTGACCCTGGTCTACATAACTACTGCTGCTGCCCACTATGCACATCATTACACTTCTTCAGATCACTACTATTGACTGCCTGAAGATACTACTTGATTATTTCACGTCAATCCCTCTCGTCCTGCAAGTCATTCCTGCCTTAATTCTAGGTTTTCCCTGACACCAGGTAAAAATGAGTTTTGTGCTCACTGCTCCAGGGTTCGACTCCTATTCCAGGCATTTGATGCACACTGTCCTGTGCTCTAGAACCAATCGCCCAACAATCGCGGCCTCTCCATTGGGATGACCAGAAAGATATGTATATGATGTCTATGTATTCAAGAGGTGATGAGGCCTCCAAAGTCTGGTCAAACTGAACTTCTTCTACACATACAAACCAAATCCCGGTAGAACACATCTAGAGAACACATGTGATAGAAAATCAAATCAGGTAACTCTCAAGCTTTACAGATACCGGGTACCATGAAAACAACAGAGGAAATGGAAACAGCTCTTGCTCATTTTCCAGACTACAGCATATGAAGAAGAAGGTATAACCTGCAATCGCTCAAAACAGACACAATCTGTACTTCTACAGGCATTGCCTCTGACAGGTTTCCTAGCCAAGAGTATGCAGATCGCCTGGTAGACTACTGGAAGCAAAACACGCCTTTTTTAAAAGATGTACACATGCATCAAAACAATCTAAAACCAATATATAAAATATCCACATTTGTCTACACTTGTGCTAACAAATAACAATTGTAGGCAGATCTGTGGGTCTTTTCTAGAGCTGACACCGGTTGAAGGATATGGCTAGTGCTGCTTTCTTTAAACTTCCAAATCATAATGAACACACAAAGTACATGGCATCATAGGCAAGAAAATAAGAATAGCCATTCACCGTAGTAGTACTAAACGCTGAGAAAAGTCCTACTTTGTCTACTAAATCTTGCTTGTTGTAGGCACTTATAACTTTCTTAGGATTGAGTTAGCACATTGCCTTCTCAAACCACTATGATCAATTTCTTTTTAACTACACATCATTTTTGCTAAAATTCCTTGCAAGGAAAGGGCAAGGCGTATTTTCAAAATATATTCCGAAGACGTTTACTCACAATAGCTGTTTAAATGAAGGGGCATATTTATCAATGTGTTGCCTTGCCCTTGTGCCACGCAAGGGGGTTGCAACACTAAAGTCGGATTTATCAAGCCACGCAACACCGTCTTGCGTGGCCCTGCATGGTTAGAAATCTGAAGTAACACAACATAGCACAAATCGCTGTGTTGCGTTAGTCTGATCCAGGGTGGTGTTCCGTGGGTGGAGCGTGGGTGTTCCCATGCTCCCACCCATGGATTTTGGTGCATTCCCAGATTTACTAACACTGGGAAACCTGGGAATGTGTCAAAATGCTAAGCCTCCCAGTGTCTTCTTTCTAAACTTGCTGCATTCTGCAACACACACAGAGAGAGGAAAATGCCTCTGAGGATTGTTTTTGTACCGGAAGGTGCCCCATCCTGCATAAAACAATCGTGCCTACAACGCAGGCACCTTGGCACCTCGGCCCAAGGGGGCATGTGTTGGCGCAAGGCAGTCAAAAGGGCGTCAGCACAAGGGAAGGACAGGAATGCGCTCTATAATGTTAAATATGGCACACTCTGCCCTTTCCCTTTCACACAGCGCAGCAAGTCGGCGTGATGCGCTGCGCGTAAGCTGGATAAATGTGCCCCTAAATGTAAATTGTACACAACACTCGTAAGCAAGCGAGGAACCCCTGCTAGCCCAGTGTGTTTAATGTGCAGCGGAGATTTCATTGCTCTGTATTGCACTTATGACGTGCCCGTGCTTTTCTTTACTTGGCACGTAGTGTCGAATTCTCACCCCAAAAATGAGATGTTATCTGAATACACTTGGGGAAAGCGAGTATCTGCACTGCTTTTATGAGAGGCGGATACTTAGAAGCCAGTGGAAGGCGAGGAGTACTTAGCCAACCGTTTGTGTAGCGGAAAAAAGGTTTTAGTTGATTTTTCATTGCTTTGATTCCTACTTCATCAATAATTCTACCATGGGGAGCTGATAATAAAAAAGTAACTTTCTACCGCCCAGGTGCACTGCCTCGCACCCTGATCACACGGAAACAAAAGCCAATCTTTATATACTCTTCAAGGACAAGTTTAAGTGAATTCAGTGCTAGACAGGTACTTTGACTCCTAGTTAGATACACCAACTACCCTTTGTACAGAAAGTCCACTGTAGACAGCAGCAAAGGAGAAATGAGCCTCTTCGCCAAAAGGCGTACTGTAGGCTGGTAACCTTTTTTCCAAAACTGCTAATTATTTTTGCCTTTGCAACAATGAATTGTGGTCAACACAATAGCCATACACAAAGGCCGTAGTGCTTTTGTGCATACTAACGGTGTACAGTGCATGCATACAGTGCCACTGAAGAGGTAGGGCATTCCAGGCTCTTACTGGTCTGTCCGATGAAGAAGACCCCCCATTCTTCTCCCCCAATCACACTCTCATGATGATGTCACTGGTATACTTTGCTACCAGTATTCCTTGTTATACAGAGCCTCAAGACAAAACATCCCCATGCCAGCCTGGAGGCAGAGACGATTTCTCGTGGCCTCAACAGTCTGTTCCATGGTGCAATTCTGGTCAAATTGTCTGTTCACATTTAGTGCAGGTGACTGACTCCAACAGGACAACAGCAGTGCTCATTTTAATTCAAGGGTAAACTACTGAATAACCTGTTATATCTGTTCAAAATGAATCCGCAGCACGTTTGAGTCGGACAGAGAGGTTGCACTCACTGCAAAGTATTTAGATATCCTCTCACATGACATTTACATGTGCCAGTCCACATGACATTAGCATGTGCCTGCATCCTGCATGTATGGGTGCATATCCGTTAAACAAGAAGCACAGTCGATCTTTTCCCTTTCAGCATCAGGAGAAGGCGCTTCAATGCTTTGTCACGGGTAGTAAGTGCTATATAACTGCAATTATAATGTGACGTATTTATCTGAAATATGAAGGATGAAACATCTGAAATATGAAGGATTTATTGCGACTACAAGCTAGGCTGTAGCAACAGAAGAGGACTGAAATATTCTACATGCCTGTTCGCCTCGGCACTGCACGGATTTTCAGGACAATAAATATAAACGCACATTTGTGATTAAATTGCAATGGTCTGGAAAAACCAGGTTGAATGTTTCCTGGTGGAATCCAGATTTATTATTAAAATAATTTTTGGAGACTTTATGGTGACATCTGTTTCACTTTGCAAACTAGTCTTTTGGAATCCTGTCCATCTATTTTAAGAGGCTCGTTTAAGTTTTAAAGTGTTATATTTTAAAACTGAAGTTACAAAGGTGGCGGCACTTCCACTGAGTTTGGATGCATTTCATGAGATCTAAATAAGCTTTGGAAAGTTCAGTTTTAACACGGAATTTGCAAACCTTGAGGTGGGATGCGGCACATAAAGGCCTCATTTATGAAAAGTGACGTATTGCTGGTTGAAAACAGCGATGCAACACTTTTCAGAGCGGCCTCCTTGCGACACCATAGATGCGCCGCATTTACAATACAGCGCTCCATGTCGCAAGGATTGCCTAGATACGCCAGGAATGCTGACATTTTTGGTGGCGCAATAATGACACACTGCTGGAGTGTGTCACAAAACAGACGGAACTCCAGCAATGTGTCATTACACCTGGGCGAGTCCCACATAAAAGTGCCTGCGTCAGTCCTTATACCTGCTGTGAAGCAGGCGTAATGATTTGATGCAGTGAACTCGTAGAGGTGGTGCAGTGAAATCTTAGAGGTTTCACTGCGCCACTTCTACTCGCCTTTTTTACCCTACATACACTATACCTGACACAGGTATAATGTAGCGCAGGGCTTTGCAAAGTGACGCATCTGCTTAGATGCATCACTTTGTAAACATGGCGCAGTATGTCACATTGTATACGCCGCTGCAGCATCCCAAAAATGTGACGCAACAGCGGCGTAGGCCTCTTAAATAAGGCCCAAAGTGTGGTACATGTATTTTTCTCCCAGCCTATCAAATTTATGCTTAAAACTGCAGCTTGTGCCCTGTTTAGCTCAGATGGTAATGAGCACAATTTAAAAAAATTATTATACTACATGTTATTTTCAAGTCGGAAACAACATGCCTTATTTTAAATGTAAGCTATTCTTTGGCTGTCAAACAGCTCCCAGGCCAACAAGTTAACACAAATCGCCACTTGTCTAGGCAGAATTATGTATCTTCGTGGTTCCTGACCACCATTTTTGTTTGGTCATCTACTTGTCGCAGCACACCAGATTTTAGGCAGAATTTTACATGTTGTAAAGTAATTTATTGGAAACAAGCCAATGTAATGGAAAAATGACGTTTATGAAACATTCTCAATAAGTATTTGCATTATAATAGAATTTTGAGTTTGTGCGCTATAGCGATATGTCGCCAAGTTCTAAAAAACCTTGCAAGAAAACTACGAGTTCACTACGAGTTCACTTCAGCAAGCTACTATACTTTTCTACTCGATCTCAGAAAATTATTCTTAATAGCAATTTGTCCAGAAAAATTAAAATCATGACATTTTGCCTTTTCTAGTACAATTATTCCCAAATGCATTCATCGAATACTCTTTCAATAGTTTTGAATGTGCATATATGTTCCTATCCATCTGAAAAGTTCTGGAGTGCTTGGACTCTTTTCAGATCGCACATTGACAAAGTGAGTCAAGCTGTGTTGGTATTTTGGCCACAGTTTTCAATCAAATCATTCTTTACCACAGACATTAAGACCAAAGGCACTAGTTAGAATTGAGAATTTCATTAGCGGGTGATGCCAGAAATAAGGAGCTTCTAAAACTAAAACATTTCTGAAATGAGACTAAAATACCTAAACATTATTCCAAAATGCAGATCAAATTATGAATGAAAAGGTTTTGGTACAACTACTACACTTTCCTGTCCAGGAAATATGCTTTCAATTCTCTAGAATGTTGTGCCATGATGGGCCAGTATAAATTTGAGTCCTGCAGGGCCTAAAAATGGCCACAACTCTGAAATGAGGAATACTGCTAGCTCTGCTACATGCCCATCAGTGACATCATCACGCCCACCTACAGTTCTTAAAGGCACACATCCTCACCTTTTTCCCTTGAAATACAAGTTTCTGCTTACTTCCCACCCAGTCCATTGAAGACCTACATCTTCTGATAGAAAACCAAAACAGAATTACACCTGCTAAACCCAAAAAGTGAAAACACTACGAGAACATTAAAAAACTATCAATGATGTCACCTGCATAGTTGTGCACAGCGATGACACCAGAATGTGTTGTCTCTCATTGGGGTTAATGCAGCTGAAACGATCGATGACGTTGTCAGCGGTGTAACTCTGTGCTCGGTTTCCTAATACGGGTGCTGTTAAGTCCACCCCGGACTCAATAACCTCAAGTCTCTCTCTCCAGTTACACATGAGTGAATTTGCTCCCACGTCCAGGATCCCCAGGAGTTATACCTTTTCGTCGCTGCTGATGTTGCGTGTCGCCATTCTCCACGTAATGCTGGGGGTGGGGTCACCAGAGGCCTCGCACGTCAGCGTGATCTGCTCCTCCAACTCCATGGCGGTTTTATTCTCGACGTAGGTAATCTTAGGCTTTGCTGAGAAGAACGACAACAAAGGCCTGTTCAATTCACTGCGCATGCGCAAGAGAACACATTTATTCACACATAGACGAAAGTGAAGGCTGCACAGTTAAGAAGTGTTTTACAATCAGATTCCTTTATTTAGCATGAGGAATGAATGGCACATGTTTTTAAACTGCTCGCCTCCATTTCTTTATTTATATGCCACGGTGCAAACACTCAGGGCAACATAGAAAACGAGAATAGTAAAATATGCGCATTTACTTGAAGTAACAAAGACGTGTGTGTGTGTTTGTATTGTGAAAACCATTTTTAGGTTGAGCATTCGAGACCTCTTGTATATACTTTAGTATATACTTATATGTGTATGTACTTTGTGGGCTCTGGAGATCAGCCCTAGGACTTGTCTGCTTCTGCTTAGGGACTTTTTTTCAGTTCAACTGCCTCTATTTAACTGTCTTGATAGAAAACGACCAGTAGAGGTCAGTAAAATACCAGAACTGCTTTCAACTGAGAGACTTTCTTTTTTTTCTTTTTCTGGCAACTGCCTCTATTTAACTTTCTTGATAGAAAACGACCAGAAGAGGTGAACAAGTTACTTACTTGTGTAACGATATATCTGTAAGAGACATGTTAGTGATAGATTCCTTACCTTAGAATATCCCCAGGTGTCAGACTGGATCCGGAAAGTTTTTCATCAGTAGCACCCTTGCGCGTTGGTAGGCGTCGTCGTATGGCTCCGCATACGTCGCTGGCGTCGTAGTCGCCGAGATGACGTCGCCGGAGCTACTTAGACGTGCCCACGCGCGCTGACGTCAGTTCAGTACACGACTTTCCGCGCCAGGAACGCAGAGCTATGCAAGATACTGACCTCTGGTGCATTGAAACTAGGGCCCTGAAAGGGATGACCTTAACCCTAGAAATCAGTTCGCAGAACAGGAAGGATGAGTGGGGCGGTATGGAATCTATCACTAACTAATGTCTTTTACAGATATATCGTTACACAAGTAAGTAACTTGTGCATCTGAAAGAGACACGTTAGTGATAGATTCCCTACCTTAGAATAGATACCCCAGCAATACCAACCCCGGTGGTGGGTCAGCGAACAGAGATCACACCTGAAAGTCACAGAGACCAGAACGGCCAAAGAAGCAGTCTCTCCGGACTTGACTGTCAAGGCAATAATGCTTAGTAAAAGTGTGCAGCAAGGCCCACGTGGCTGCCTGCCAGATGTCTTGTAGGGGGACACCACGTCCCAATGCAGTAGTAGCTGCTGTCGCCCTGGTAGAATGGGTGCGCAACCCCACCGCAGGTTCCTTTTTAGCCAGAGAATAACAGGCTATGATACACAAGATGACCCAGCGGGAAATAGTCCTCTTGTGTACAGCCTGGCCTTTCTTGGCGCCTACGTAGCCAACAAAGAGCTGGTCATCCACCCGGAACTGTTGTGTGCGATTTAAGTAAAATGAAAGCGCACGTTTTGGGTCCAGACGGTGGAGCCTCTCTTCCTCTCTGGAAGGGTGCGGAGGCGGAAAGAAAGTGGGCAAGGTGATAGTTTGCCCAATGTGAAAAGCAGTGACAACTTTTGGCAAGAAGTAGGGATGAGTGTGAAGCACAACCTTGTCCGGATGGACAGACAGAAAAGGAGGCTTACAGGTAAGCGCCTGGAGCTCATTCACGCGCCTAGCGGAGGTGATGGCAACCAGAAAAGCAGTCTTCAAAGTTAGTAAACGAAGAGGACAGTTGTGAAGCAGCTCAAAGGGAGCGCACATCAAATAAGTAAGTACCAGATTCAAGTCCCACTGCGGCATCACAAACGGAATAGGAGGGAAAAGGTGAGTAATGCCTTTGAGAAATCTATTAACAACAGGGGACTTGAAAAGAGAGGGCTGATCAGGGAGCCTGAGAAAGGCCGAGATCGCAGAAAGGTAGCCCTTGTTAGTGCCCAGAGCAGAGCCCTGCCGTGCCAGAGAAAGAAGGAACAAAAGGACCTCTGAAAGAGGGACACAAAGCGGGTCCATAGCCTTTGCTGTGCACCATGCCACCAATTTGTTCCACCTGCAGGCGTATAACGATTTAGTGGAGGGACGCCTGGCTGCCAGAATGACATCACAGACTTCAGGAGGCAAGTCAAATGGAATCAACTGTCGCCGCTCAATATCCACGCATGTAGGTGGAGAATGGACAGGTTTGGGTGGAGGACCGTCCCCTGCTGCTGTGACAGAAGATCCTCCCGAAGAGGCAGTCGGATCGGAAATCCATGCTCATACTGAGTAGCTCGGGATACCAAACTCTTCGAGCCCAGTGCGGGGCCACAAGAATGCCTTGTGCCCGGTCCAGCCCGGTCTTCTTCGGCACTCTGGGTAGAAGTGGTATAGGCAGAAAGGCGTACAATAGACCGCAGCTCCACTCACGACGAAAAGTGTCGCCAAACGAGTGCCGCCTTGGAAATTCCAACGCGCAGAACCGCTGACATTGCGTGTTCTCTTCGGTGGCGAATAGATCTAACCAAGGCACTCCCCACTGTTGAAAGAGACCTCCGAGTGAAGATGCCATTCGTGATCCATCATGCACCGGCGGCTGAGTCCGTCCGCCCTGGTGTTCAAGGAACCTGCCATGTGTTGAACCGTGAAGGAAATGCCTTGACGTTCCAGCCATGTCCAGATGTGCAGAGAGAGCCTCCTGACATAGGGTCCACAAGCCCACCCCGCCTTGTGTGCTGTAATACCACATGGCGGTGGTATTGTCTGTGAACACCTGCACCTCTTTCCCCTTGACAGAGGGAAGAAATGCCTTCAATGCAAGAAGGATCACCCGAAGCTCCAGAAGATTGATATGGAGCCGTGACTCCGCCAGAGACCAGAGGCCTCTGATCTCCGCCTCTCCCATGTGGCCGCCCCATCCCAGGAGGGACGCATCCGTCACCACTGTGTGCTCCGGTTGGGGAAGGGAGAGGGATCTGCCGCTGACCCAATGCTGATTCGTGAGTCACCACTGCAATTGTTGTGCAGTGCCCTCTGACATCTGGATGTAGTCAGACAGGTTCCCCTGATGCTGCGCCCACTGGAATTTCAGGTCCCACTGCAGAGCCCGCATATGCCACCTGGCATGGTTGGTGAACAGGATGCAGGAGGCCATGAGGTCCAGCAGCCTCACGGTCGACCTGACCGAAACCCGGGACAAGGGCTGAAAGATCAGAATCATAGACCGAATGTCCCGGACTCGCTGTTTGGGAGCATAGACCCAAAACTGCGCCGTGTCCAGAACCGCTCCGATGAAAAGGGGCTTCTGAGAGGGAATCAGGTGCAACTTCGGCACGTTGATGGTAAACCCCAGCAAATGCAGGAGGTCGGCCATAGCCTGGAGGTGGGAGACGACTGTTTGGGGCGAGCCCACCTTCAACAACCAGTCGTCGAGGGAAGACTGAAACCCCCGATCTGCGCAGATGAGCTGCGATCATCGCCCTCACTTTCGTGAACACCCGAGGGGCGCTGGTAAGGCCAAAAGGGAGCACGGTGAACTGAAAGTTCTCGTGGCCTACCGTGAACCGCAGGTAACGCCGGTGGGCCGGCAGGACGGGGATATAAAAATAAGCGTCATGCCAGTCCAACGCTACCATCCAGTCTTGCGGGTCTAGGTCAGACAAGACCTGAGCAAGTGTGAGTATCTTGAACTTCTCCTTCCGGAGGCCTGTGGTTCTGAAACAAACATGCCTGGGCGCCCCTTCCTTGGCCACGAAAGGAGCGAAAAGCGGAAGGAGTCCGTGTAACCAAAAGGCCTAAGGACTTGACTGTAGCCAGTGAGTACTTAAAACGTTCCAACGCGCAATCTGCTTTATCGCCGAACAGGCGAGTGCTATCAAAGGGCATGTCCATCAATGTGTTCTGGACACCCCAGAAAAGCCAGTGGTCCTCAGCCAAGCGTGACGGCGTAGCGCCACTGTCGTGGAAATCGCTCTGCCCAGTGAGTCAGCAGTATCAAGACCACACCGGATGGTGAACTTGGCTGCGTCTCTCCCCTCAGCAATAGCTTGAGAAAGTATTGCCCGAGCCTCCACCGGACTATGTGGCAGCACTTACGCAACTGTATCCCACACAGAATGAGAGTAACGGCCCAAGAGACATGCGGTGTTCACAGACTGCAGGCCCGAACTGGCAGGATAAAAAATCTTCTTCCCAAAATGCTCCAGTTTCTTGGATTCCCTGTCCGGAGGTACAGAAGAGAATGCGCTTGGTGACGCAGAGGTTTGGACAACCAAGCTCTCGGGGGTGGGGTGTTGGGAGAGGAAAACGGGGTCAGCAGGGGGCAAGCGATGGCGTTGAGCCACGTTCTTGTCCACAGGAGCCCCTGTGTTGGGCCTGGAACGGTTGCCCAAAAGATAGTCTGAGAGTGCATCGTTAAAGGGCAGCAGCGGCTTCGTAGAAGCAGAAGCTGTCCGAAACACCTCTGTCAGGAGATTAGTCCTGACGGCCACAGTAGGGAGCTTGAGGTGGAGAGCCTCGGCTGCCCTATGCAACACCATAGAATATGAACTACCCTTCTCCGTAGCCACAGTAGAAGGAGACAGTTCGCCAGGTTCCGGAACATAATCCTGGTCACCTGCATCCCCTGGATCCTCATCCCAGTCCGGGTCTAACTCGCATTGAGCTGCGAGAGGGTCCTCAGACCCCTCCCAGTCCTCCCCGTCCTCCACAGCCTGCTAAACAGGTGGAACATATGGACGTCAGTGGATATAGGGAAAGATGTTCCCAAACGGCATCGGAATCGGCGTCGGTAGACACCCTTCCGGCACCGGCTCCACGCCGGGGAGGAGTCCCGGGGACGGCGTCTGCACCGTCGACGTCGATGCTGGTGGAGGTCGTATAGGGTCAACCGGCATGGACGGGGATCCAGGCCTGGATCCACGGGGGTCCCTCGGCGTCGAGGCCAGCGTCGTCGACGACGTCGGGGCCGGAGCCGACGATGTCGAAGAACAAGGACCCCCAGCCGGGCCCACCGGGCCCGAAGGCGCACCGGCGGTGCCGGACGGTCCGAAGACATGGGCCATGGCTGACAGGAACTCCTGCAGCTGGGCCGGAGTCGCCGATGGACCCGGAAAGGGCGGGTAGTCCATCGGCAACTGCGTAGGCTCCGCCGGAGCCGCAGGGGCGGTGCCACCTGCACCCTTAGCCGTGTCACCCGACCGGCTAGGGGAAGGCGAAGAGCGACGACGTTTCTTCACCTTCTTGTGCTTCGCCTTACCTGACTCCGAGTGCGAAGACTTCAAATGATGGTGATGGCTCCGCGGCCAGTCCCTCGACCTCCCACCGGACCAGGACCTTGAACAGCGCAGAGCCGACTCCCTGGCCTCCAGCCACTTCGGGACCGCTCCCGCAAAGTTTTCAGAGCCATGGCCTGGCAGTGGGGGCACGACTCAGAGTCGTGGTCGCGCCCCATGCAGTAGAGACACTCACAGTGCGGGTCCGTCACCGACATCGTGCGGGACAGGCCGCGCAGGACTTTAAACCGGGCAACCCTATGCACCTGTAGAGTATATACTTGAAAACAGAGACAAAAAGTCCCAAAAAACTCAGCCAAAAAATGACTGGGGGTACCGCTCTCTCCGGATCTGCACTTGCTGGCGCGGAAAAGAAAGAACTGATGTCAGCGCGTGGGCGCGTCTAAGTAGCTCCAGCGATGTCATCTCGGCGACCACGATGCCAGCGACGTAAGCGAAGCCGTACGACGACGCCTACTGACGCGCAGGGGTACTGCTGACGAAAAACTTTCCGGATCCAGTCTGACGCCTGGGGATATTCTAAGGTAAGGACTCTATCACTAACATGTCTCTTTCAGATCAGTAAAATACCAAATCACTTTAGCATTCTCTAGATTCCAGTCCATAGAAACTGTCTTCCACGAGCACCTGTAGACAATAATATTGTTTTTAAATCTTGTATTTTCAGTGATATGACCACCAAAGGCCCTGATTTTAAAAACAGAGCTTTGGACTATACCATTTCACTCTGAAAGGCTATATTTCTCTCCATGTGTTCCCATACCTGGCATGTCATGCAGTTTGATGCTTACTTCCCCTCCATGTTAAAGAACAGTAGAAGTTTCAGCACCCAGGCTAATGTGCTGCATAGCTAAATAGATACAAGGTCCCAAAGATGAGACCGTTTGCATTGCAAATGCTTGTTTATTTTTCTGGCAACTGCCTCTATTCAACTTTCTTGATAGAAAACGTCCAGCAGAGGTATGTAAAATACCTGAATCACTTTAGCATTCTCTAGATTTTAGTCCATGGAAATTGTCTTCCACGAGTACCCATAGACAATAATATTTTTTTTAAATCTTGTATTTTCAGTGATATGACCACTGAAGGTCCTCATTTTATATTAAAAACAGAGCTTTGGACAATACCATTTCCCGCTGAAAGGATATATTTCTCTCCATGTGTTCTCATACATCGCATGACACGCAGTTTGGTGCTTACTTTCCCTCCATGTTAAAGAACAGTAGATGTTTCAGCACCGAGGCTAATGTGCTGCATAACGAAATACATATAAGGTCCCAAAGGTGAGACCAATTGCATTGCAAATGCTTGTTTTAATCAATCTGAGCAAGAAACATTTGTTTTCTTGTACTCTGCAAATTATGCAGAAAGTTGCCTGTCAAGAACTGTAAATCTACAAACATGGGCTAAAAGGAGCGGCTCTAGACTCATATAATTCCACTGGCCCTGACCATTGTCCGCTGTTTTATCAGTAATTTATTTATGGAACAGAAAAACAACCAATCATTCTAATTCCAAGCAGTGCTCATCACCAGCTGCACCGAAGAGTACAGATTAAACAATCTCTCCCTCCTACGGACAGAACACGTTTTTTTTAAACAAGGGTGTCTTTTTCCTATAATTCTACATTCTAAACTACACGGTTAAGCACTGTTATGTTCTTTTTACTTCACGTACTGCTTTAAGTAGGTAGGTAGAGCTATTTATTTCACAATTTACTGCACTGATGTGTATTAACCAGGAAGATCTCTGTGCAATGAACACATAAAAATGTGCTTACTGAAGAAGACTACTGGCGAAATGAACAGCCTACATGGTTTTCCATTACTGAAAGTTGTAGCCAAAGTTTGTGTCCTAACAAATAGCCACTAGCAAATTAACATCCCTCTGATACATTCATAGAAAAACTCACCTTATTTTTACAAATTATTTCAATGACTTGTTTTATAGCATGAGTAAGCAATGAAATGACTCAAATATTATATACTGTGGTTGAGTCCCAGATCAGAAGGCACTGCTACCCTTACTTAATTGTAACTGCAGTTCTCCAGTATTGGAATCTTTCATCGATTCACATACTTGAATCATTCCCCATCGTCAAGATGAGAATCCCCGGTACCTCAGAAAAGTAAAATCGCAAAAGGGTAGAAGGCCTTGGGACTTTCGATTTAGTAACATATCCTAGTCATTATTTAAAAAGGACTAAACCAATAAGGTCATACCACCCTGTAGAACCTTCCTGAGAGAAGCTCCAGCCCCTTAGATTTCCAAGCACTAGTGCGTATACATAGTACTGTACTAAGAGGAATAAAGTTGAGCTTCTCAGGGGAAGCGAGTGGGTCACATGTGAATCTATGAAAGATTCCAATACTGGTAAGTAACTTATTTTCTAAGTCCAGTATTGGAACTTTCATAGATGCACATGCTTAAATCAGAGTAGAGAGCAGTAATAAGCACATTTTCTATAGTTGGCTAGTATATCCATGCAACCCGAAGGAATGTTCAGATGTCCACATTCGTGAAACTCAGGAGTCAGGCTGATAATCGAAGAGACTTGGGATCTGGATGGAGAACTTGTCCCTGGCTCATCGTCAGCAGCGATGGGATCAGTTTGAGGTGAATGTGGCACTCCACTGAAAGGATGAGAAGCTCGGTAAACCAGTTATGCCGCAGCCATGCTGAGGGTATGACTATCATCTTGCAGGGCTCTGCCTTCTTCTTCCTGAGGTCAAATGGAAAGAGAGAAATTGCGTAGGCAAATATGTCAGACCATGCAATCACAAATGCATTCCCCCATGACCCTGGATGAGAATGCCAGCTTGGTAAAAACTGTCATTTTGCGTTGTGGGGGTCACAAAGAGGTCATTATTTGGTTTGCCCTACCAGAGGAAGATTTGATCCAGCGTGTGTTGGTCCAGTTCCCACTCGTGGCAAGATGTTTTCAGTCTGCTCAAGGTGTCTGCTTTGGCGCTGTGGTTCCCAGGTACATGCTCTACTGTCGGATGTATTCTGTAGTGGATGGACCATTTCCAGATTAGTTTAGCTTCCTGGGACAGCAGGTGAGATCTGGCGCTACCTTGCTTGTTTGTGTACTGCACTGTCGTTCTAATGTCTGTCTGCAGGAGCACTGAGTACTTCTGAATCCTGAGAAGGAAGGCTTGTAGAGCAAGATGTACTGTCCTTAACTTGAGTAGACTGATGTGAAGGCCCGATGGGAAGGTGGCCATTTGCAGCTGACCTGGAGATCCTGGAGGTAAGCTCCCCACCCGTCCAGGGAAGCGTTTTTTGTATTCACTAAAGGTGAGGCTTAAGTGAACAACGGTAGACGACTCTTAGATTTTCCGGTTGTGTCCACCAGGTGAGCGATTTGACCTTAGGTGGAGTAAACTGTATGATGTCATCGAAGGTTCCTGTAGCCTGTGGTCATTGGATGTCCAGTGCTTCTTGAAGTGGACGCATGTACAGACAACAGTATGGCATTAGATGAATGCAGGAAGACATCATACCGAGGAGAGATTTGTAAAGGCGATCAGAAAGTGACCTTCTTTTTTGTACTCGTCTTGCCAAAGTCATCAGCTTCTGCTTCCTCTCCATTGTGGGGTATGCTCTGTTTAGCATTGTGCTCAACATGGCTCCCAGGCCCGTTATCTATTGCTATAGTTTAAGGACTGGGTTGTCAGGATTTAGAGTGAGGCCTAGCTTGTTGAATAGGTGTATGTTGGGCATGGTGGACGCCATTGATGACTGGTTGAAAGGAGCCTTGACCAACCAGTCGTCAAGATAGGGGAAGACTTGATGTCTTTGTTGCCTGAGGAAGGCCGCTACGGGTGCAAGGCATTTCGTAAAAATGCGACGGGAAACCCTCTGTCAACGGTGGTGGTGTTGTCGACAGGAGCGTCATCGTCAATGGGAGCTTTGTCTTTGACGGCAGTGTTGATGAGGAGGAAATACTTATCGTTGACGATATAGGGGTACGGCTGGTTGACGATGAGGTCGTAGATGATGACGAAACTGCCATCGACACCGTGATAGTGTTGGTGGTAGATGTTGTGGATACTGCTGTGCAAGTCCTCGTCGACGAGATGCTGTCCTGTCAGCAGAGCAGAACAAGGCTTCTTGAATGTGTGCTTCATCTGAGGTGGGGTGTTGGGTGCTCAAAAGTAGATTTTTGAAGTCCCTTCGAAGAGGAACCTGACTCCTTTTTCCCCTTTCATCCAGAAGGAAGATCACTTTTATGACTTGGTTGGGCCGTGGTGTCTATGAGAGACCTGAGAGGGGTTTTTAGATGCCTTTTTGATGGTTCATAAGAGGTGAGCTGCAGGATCACCCCTAAGGTGCTTTGGAGGAAGACATACATGAAGTTTCACTCTCCGCATCATCAGAGACAGGATTTTCTCTTGTCTTGAGATTTTGTAGCCATAGAAAGAGTCACCCCGAACGGTCTTTCACGGTTTTAAAGGAAAACTTGCGACATACCTTGCAGTCTTTTTGTTTAACGCGCAGGATAAAGACAGAATATGCAGTTGTGATGAGGGTCATCAATGTGCAGCTTCTCCTTTTTGCAAGTGCCACATGGTGTGAAGAGACCCTTCTTAGGTGTGTCTGGCATATTAAGAGTCTGTTTGAGACACCCATACAACAGATACAGAGTCTTAAGAACATATTTGTAAATTTTGAAAAGACAAAGTCTGTAGAAAAACCTTCTGAAGCGTTCTGACACAAAACTGAGCAGAGCTCAGTGGAGACTCCTTAGCACAACGTGCAGTAGAAATCTGAGGGCCTGGATCTTCTCTCAGGAAGGTTCTACAGGGCGGTGTGACCTGACTGGTTGACTCCTAAGTGTAATCCTTTCTTAAATGATGACTAGGATATGTTACTAAACTGAAAGGCCTCAGGCCTCTATATTCTATGTCTATTGTGACATTATATTTCTAAAGTACTGGGAACCCCCATCTCAAAGACAGGGAATGATTCAAGCATATGAATCTATGACAGTTCCAATACTGGAGTAAAACTGAAAATCGTCTGCATTTAAGTGCTGAACAACCGAGTGAATCCATTGAACAAAAAACATCGAAATTGGGCATACAACCTTGCAGCCCAAACTTTATCAGCATGGTGATTTTTTATTTAAAGAGTGAAGCATAAGTTGCCTCACTTATTGTTTAATAAGTAATATTATCACAGAGAATCACACCATACCATTGTCCACAAATGTGTTAAGTTCATTATGTTGCCAATCTATGATTTTTAGGAAATACAGGATACTTATTGCTGGATGTGAAAAAGTATAATCTTACTTTTTGCAAGTTAATATAGATCCTACTAAAGTATCGTATTTTGATTTGAACTAATTGGAAATGAAAGGGGTGCTAAAGATGATAGTCCAGTGACTCAATGCTGACAGCTCTCGTGATCTGCAATTCTGAAATCGAGCAAGCAAACATCAGCCTTCCATCTTATCGAGGTCAGCAAACTGAGAACTGTTAAATTCATTAACAGTAACACCGCTTACTTACAGTATTTAGAAACAACATTAGTGCAAAATTAAGGGCTGTTTAAAAAAAGTTATCACTATTAGTTGGGTTTGCCTCACGTGGGCACATACAACTACAACTTAGCTTACGTGACATGATCACAAGAGAAGTAGGGTAGGTTGGCACAATTACCATAGACTTTGAGAAGGATGGATGCTTCCTGCTCGCCGGCCTTGTTCTCCGCTATGCAAGTATAATCCCCCTCATCATTCTTGTCAATGTTGAAAATCGTCATTTCAGAACCATCTTCTGTGAATTTGTACTTGTCGCTGTCATCTTCAATCATTTCGCCGTCCCTGAACACAGAATTGAAAAAAGCATTTGAAAGATAAAAAGAAAACAAAAACTTATATGTTCTGAAAGAGAAGCTTGAATACACAAATTAACCTCCCAACAATGCAGAGCCAAGAACAACTACTCTCCAATGACCAACTCCTAAACACCAAGCCATTGCCACTATCTGGATCAATGTCAGGACACATATTCTAGACAGAACCAAGAACCGTAATCTCCTTTATACGTCACTTGCCTTGGGACTTGGCCACCTCCACTTTTGTCTGCTAATCGCTACCTCTAGTGTGAGATAATTGTAATGATGAGTGTGTCCAACATATGCTCATGCAACTAAGTATAGTTATTCATGCACTTGGTATACTAACCAAACACCATTACTCATCACTGTTCCCGGGGTGCTCTACTTTGAAGATCTGTCTACCATACAGGCGAGCTACATTGACCAGCTGAAGCTGTGACACCTCAAACCAATGTATTTACCATTTAATTGATGGTCATCAGAATTATAGAATACTACACATATTTTGAAATATGCGGGCATCATTTATAAACAAAATACAGGAAATCTTACTTTGTCCAACTTATCTCTGGGTCGGGAAACCCATCAGCATCACAGGCCAGGAGAGCGGATTCTCCAAGGTTTGCTGTGGCATTGACAGTGGTTTGTCGAGCCCGGACAGAAGGCGCCACTAAGGAAGACAAAAATTGGAAACTGAAAAGCCTAAAGACTTTCTGGAAAATAAAGGTTGAGGGTAAGAGGTGTGGGATACAAAGAAACAGCCTGAAAGGTCATTAAGAGAAAGTAGGAAACAGCCTGGAAAAACGTTTTTTGAAGTAGGCAAGACAGTGGATGGAGCTGATGCAGAAGCAGCAGCAGCATAGTTCGAAAACTGTTCGGTGAAATTCTGCAGGGGAGAGGATGGCATGTACTGATGAGTAGTGTGATTTCAAGCAGGAGAAGGATGAAGCGAAAGATGTTGAGATAAATAGGCAGCAACCTACAGTCAACAGTGGCAGGGAAGGAAGGGAATGAGCGAGGCAGGGCCAATATGAAGAAAGGAAGTAGTATTACAGAGGAAAGGAAAGATAAACAAAAAATAAAAAAAGAGAAAGAACAAGATCACAAGATCAAAAAACAATAAAATAAAATAAATAGGGAACAAGAACAGCAAAAGGAAGTAAAGTCGAAAACACAAGTTCAAGAGTCAAGGAAAAAAGAGAGGAGAGGAAGTGGCAAAGGAGAACAATTACATTAAGAGGAGGACATGAGTGAAAATGTCAGTATATGGGACTGAGGTTAAAGTTGAAAGGAAGAACAGGGGTTGACAATTAACATCTAGGTATTAAAGCATGAGCATCCCTATAGAAAACAGGGAAGCAGAAAGTTCGGAAAGGACAGGCTTGGACATGTTTCTGAAGAGAACACGTGGAGCAAAACGAAAATGTAAAAGGAAAAGCGTGATGGCGACAACGTTTTGAAATATCATCGTGAAGAAACGAACGTTTTCAAAAAGGAAAAGGAAATCAAAATACAGTAGCAGCCAAGTTTATGTCAGCGCATGCTACCCAAGTTTGTCCCTGGCACAGAGAGAGCCGACACAGCATCTTAACATGAGAAACCCCACAGCCATGATGGTGCCTGCTGAGTTCTCCTCTGCAATCTTAAGGACTGAAACAGCAATCACATTATGCAACTTACTAAAAGTTGAATCACCAGATGCTGAAATTTGGGTCTGACGTTTTAATTTCCCATCTACTCCACACATGCATATCTATTAAATGAACAAACAAGGGCTGCATGCTGTTTTAACACTGCCTTACAAGGCAGACCATTAGGTTTAGGGTTGATGTTCTATCTAATTCATGAGTGTTAGCGGTGCTTTGTCTTCCTGGCACAGTGTGCTCCACTCCCTTGGCTCCACAATGCTTACCATTCACAACCACCTGGATATCCTTAAAGGCGATCTCCCCGCGAGCCAGGATCCTCCCCTCGCAGCGATACATCCCCTCGTCTGTTTTCTTTATTCCACGGATCTGCAAGTAGTTGTTGGCCAGGACAAGAAATCGGACTGCAAAAACAACAAAAGGAAAGGAAAATCAAGCAAACAAAAACAAGTGTATCACAAATCACAGGCATAGTCTTAAGGCGGCCGATACATTACGACTTGTTGTGGCTGCTTGCGCGCGAGTGTCGTTGCACCCACATACCAACTTTAAGAGTGCCATCTTGGATGACGTGTGAGCATGACCTCTATGCTCAGCTCTGCTGTTGGCAGATATGCTGACTCAATCATTGCCACGTATCCAATCAACCATAGGCTTTTAGTAAAGGAGCCTGGAGCTTACTGGAAGGTGGGTTTTATGAATTCTGCACTCAATCCCTACTTCCATTTGAACACTATGACATCTTCCTGCTAAAGCACTGAACTGATAACACCATGACGGACTGCCGTGTAATTGTGTGCCTCCATGCATGCAAACATTACTGTGGTACACGCAGATACACTTAGTCATGTGCTTTACAGTCCAAGAATCTTCTTTGCTGATGTTTACACATTTTTGAAAAAGCAGCAGACATTTACACTCAGGCTTGAATGAGGATTATTTCATCTGGAACTTGCTCACTGTAACAGACGAACAGGCCATACATATCTTGCTGCTTCCTCAAACTATTATATAGGATTATTAGATTTAGAAACGTTCGGAAGCTGTTGGTATAGTGCAAAACACAATTAAGATGACTCTGACAGAAAAATATTGTACATACTTCTTACAATAACATAAAAATTATTATTGAGCTGTTGTATTTCTAAAATGACGTGGTACAAGAGAGCTCACTTGAGAAGTATTCAATGATGTTGTTCAACATATTACGAGTGATGCAATGTGTGAGGTCATTAGAAGTGCATGGCGGGGGGAAAGTTTTTTAGTATTTTTCTGGTTTTTAAACATTAGTGTTTATATTATTACAAGACCTAACTATAACATCACTTTAAACTTTGTTTTTTTCAGTGAAATGCCAGATTTTTAAAAATGTAAATTAAGATATGACCACACCTAACTATAACACTACTTTAACCTTTGATTATTTCAGTGAAATTTTAAAACCTTTTTTCTTATGTAATGTAAAACCTCATGAACATACCTAAATAGAACGTCACTTTAACCTTTGTTTTTTTTAGGGAATTTCTGGCGGCTTTGATCATATTAACCCAACTCCTTCGCTGAGCATAACTTTTGACTGTGCTATGGGGTTAGACACAGCTTCCAAACCCAACTCGCACCAGGCCCTAGGTCCAACTTATGCGGGTATCCAACACCCTGCCATGCACAGCCTTTGAACATGCACAGTGGGGGTTTGGCTGCAAAGCCTGGTCTGTACCTAACCAACAGCGAGTGATCAACACCAAGCTGCGCACAGTTCTTGGGCTTGTTCTACAGCCAGGACCTGCACCCAAACTGCTGAGGGCAGTCAAGGACCAGGGGATCAGAGCACCCCTAGCTTCCCCCCACCCACCCCTGTGTATCATTTTCTTTTTTTTAAACTGAGGGCACCACAACGAGTCTTGAAATGGCAACATTTCTGTTGATGATGCAGCCAGTCAATCAGATCACTCGGTCCCGCCGGCCAAGTACCGGACCAGCAGCACCAAATGGGCCATTGGATAAAAAGCCCTCTTGGCTAGTCAAGAGTGGTTGATTATTTCAACTTCCGGTTCTGCAAGAGTACCGAGGTACCAACCGCCCACATATTACCATATTTGGACCTTAATTTCTCAAAAGCAGCTAAACAGATTTACACCAAATCACATAAAAACATGATTTCCGGGCAATGATGTAGCTTTCTGCCAAACTTTTGTAATTCTGTTCAGCTATTTTTTTCTGTATCACTTCCCAAAATTCCTATGAGAAACTGCATCTGAAAAACAGGTGTGAAGAACCCCCTGCTTTTTTCTAGGCAACCGTTTTACGGAACATCCCTACATTTTCCAGGAAGGAGCTGAGGTGGATGAACTATGTATTTTGCACATTTTTCTAACAATACATCAAACAGTGCACAAGCTACTATGCTAACGAAACACGCTCTTTCTATGGAATCTCTAACCCAACTATACCCACATAGTGGTGACCACCACTGTGTAGTACACATATTTATATATATATATTACCTAGTGGTGTTTGCGACTAGGTACTTAGGTCTGCTTTTCCATAGAAAGAGCATTTTTTGGTTTGCTAATAGCTTTTGCCACGTTTGACGAACCTTCGTAAAACTTCCCAAAAAGATGTTCATCCACCTCAACTCCTTCCTGGAAAGTTTAAGAGTGATCCGTCGAGCAGGAGCCAAGAAAAAACAGGGGGCCCTAAAAGCAAAATCCCTATGCATTTTCCATAGACTTCTTTAAGACTGGCTACAGCAAAAACAACTGAATGGAATTACACCAAATGTGGCAGGAAGCTGGATCCTGGTCCACAGATTGTGCTTCTTGTGATTTTGAATACATTTGTTCAATAGTTTTTGAGAAATTAAGGTTAAAAAATGATTGTGTATTTTGGCAGTTGGGTAAGCAACAGTCTCTGAGACACTTGCGAGAGCACCGGTTCAAAAACTGAGCAATCGGATTGGGCTAAGGAGCTTTATTTCCCTTGGGCCATCTCGCTGCTGTAAGAGTCAAGACTTCTGCGAGAGCATGAGCTTTGATTGGATGCCAGCAACATGACAAAAATGTTGCTGGCAGCCATTACAGGACTTGGGGATTTAGTCCCCTATCCTGAATTTAGAAAAAATATATTGTAGCAGGGCAGTATAGAGCAAGGTAAGGATACCCTGACATCCTAGGCCCCCTGGCGGGTGAGGGGGAACCAGAGGGACCCCCCTCCAGCCAAAAAAGAACAAAAACACCCAGCAAAAAATGTTGTGATTTCGCAAGACTCTCATGGGATCCGATGGAAAAAGAAATTGGGGTTGGGTCGCATTCAATAACTATAAGCCCTAGGGACCCCCTGTGTGTGCAGGTATGAGGGATACCCTAAAGGTTACTACGGACCATTTGAATATTACAAAATCAGCAAGATTAGAAATTATTTTCCTTACCATCTTTTTTCAGGACAACGTCTCTGCCTTTGTGCTTCCACATTATGGAGGGGGTTTGCACACTCACAACATCACAAATTACAACAGCATCTTCTTCTTCTGTAAACTCCTGGGGAGAAGGTGCGTTCCTGAACACCATTTTCTCTAAAAAAAGAAAAGATTACAACAAATGTTTACATAATATGTATTACAGAAATGAGGAGCAGCATTATTTTATTTTCTACGTTTTACTGTTTTCTAAGGATGGTTCCTGATCTTCATTGTTATTTCACTGTAAAGTACATCGACATCTAGTTGAGTAGTCACGCGACATAAAAACGTGAAACAAGTAAATAACTAAAGTAAGGATATTTTGAAGATATTGTCTGCTAAAAGACCTTTCCTACACTTTCTCAGGTCGAACATTCTGCACAAAATACAAAACTAGGAGGAACGTACTTTCTTAGTTCAATCAATATGTCCACGTGGAAATGGAACTACATGAAGTAACGCAAAAGCCTGGCGGAAGGGATGTACCGTGATGCCTCGCTCCAAAACTACCTGAGAGCTAGAAGTAGTTTCCTTCTCGGACCACGCCTCCCTCCAACACCACTCACAATAAGGCTATTAGTAAGCTGATATTATTGTGGGCACAGCCAGCGACAAGACCTCATTGGCAAGGGGCACCATCAGAGCATACCCTGTCAAGGTGCTAGAGTCTCAAAGGTCAATTCCTTCTCCACTACAAAAGCGGAGGTTTTGCACTAATGCGGATGATACTGCACTTTATTGAGATAATGACAGTCAGAAAAAGTATCGGTTGGAACTGCTGCATCCCCGGCTGGCACAACTGATATACACTAATATTCCATGGGTATTAAGCAATTTAAAGCAGTGGTACAGGAACATTTTTAGGCATGGGGGTGCTGTCATCAATATTACATCACTGAAGCCATGTGGACTGTGAAAAGTCCAAGCATCACACAAAGAACAAGTGTAGCTAATGAGCCACGGCCATTCATCAGGAGAGTGGTAAGGATGTAGTATGTAGCAGATGTTACGTTTTGGAGCACACTGTCACAAATATATTATTAAAGTATGGGGTAGGTAGTGTGCAGTCATGTACAGACAGCACATTTTCCATTGAATTAAAGACATGCAGTTTAACTGATAAAACTATATTGCGCCAAAACCACAACATGTGGAAATCAGATACCAGTGAATAATTATCATCTGCACATCACTGAGTACTTGATTTTTTGATCCTACTAAAAAAGGTTCCACCACACTTCAGAAGTACAAAAGAGTGCTTCAATTTTTGCATCTTAATTGATTATATAATCTGAAAAATAAGTACAGTCTATTTAGATACATTTAAGTTGCGTTGTGTTAGAAAAATGACACCCTACACACTTTCCTTTCACACTCCTTGAACTCCAGCAAGATTGTCACATAGTTCACTTTACGGAATGTGCATGGAATGTGCTTTTCACTTGGCTGACATCCTGCCTTCCAGGACAACCAGGACAAGTTTGCAGTGTCCTATAGGTTGGAGAGGAGCCAGATGCGATACAAAAATCAACACACTCTCTCTACCTGTGTGGGAAATGCCCAGGCCAAGAGTGGACCCTTCTGAGCCCATCCGTGCCCAAACGTAGCAGGGCCGCACCTCGTGTATCGGCATTGACATTGAGGGTGGTCATGGATAATTGATGCCATTCCATGATGGGTAAGCATAAAGTTGCGGAAACAACCAGAACAACTACCAGTAGCAGCACCATTGATTGATTTATTGTGTGGGCTATTGGGATGTTAACCTAAGAGACTGAATTAGCAGAAAGGTGCCTTTCGAAGAAGGGGCTTGTCTAGAGTGGGACATTGGACGAAGACTGTTACCTAGCCTCTGCTCCTCCCTTTGTTTGGACAGCTCTGAGTAGTCATACAGCCATAGTCTCCCTCTTATCTATTAACCAATAGTCATCATGAGCCAGTGGCCAAGCAACAAGAGAAAGGCATAGAGACTACCTACCACCAGTGAAATAGGTGTTAATACAGAAGGAGGTTAGCTTTGCTCCGGCCCGATGGCTCATCAAAAGATTGTGTGAGAAATTGGACTCCTTATTTAGCAATCATGTCAAACCATTAATAGAAAGGTTGGCACAAGCTGAGACATCCTTGATCAAGTTGGAGGGTTCAAGGGCAACTGTATCTGCAAACACCACCATAGCGCCCCATATCAGGTCTAAGGCGACTACGCAGGTGTAGCCAGTGGGGATTCAAAGATGACAAACATACCCACTACCATCTTAAATGCTAGTGTTGCAGATAGAGATTAGACCCAGCTGCGAACACTGTAATGAGCGAGGGAAGTGGTCAGCTGCATAATGACTCGCATAATAGGTCATTGTCCCAGCGGTTGCTTCTCCAGAAGTCTGTCTGTATGTTCAAACTCTGGCTACCGTTCCTTCATTAGATGAGGGGGCAACTGAGAATACAACCCAATTCAGGAATTAAGTCACCCATTGGCTCAAAAACATCTAGACCTCAGCCCAGCCAATTTCAACAAATATTTTTGGGGAGGCAGGTATCATGGACTGGATTTGCCCTGAAACCATTTGTGGGGGCGGGGCATTATTTTAGTTAACTTTAAAAAACCTACATGGTCAGCTACTTGCTTTCCTATGAGCTGCAATCTATAAAGTGGAACTAAAGATGTTCTGGTATTTCCTCTTAGGTATTATTATAAATTGGCTCTATTTTGTTCTCAAATACCTTCAAACTTTAAGCGCTCAGAAGCTCTCATGACTGAAAGCACTAACCCAATCCAAAGTCACTTCTTACTTTTGCAAGACGCAATGGACATGGATTGACAATCCCAGCAGTTACACCCCAGCATCACTATTGCAACAATTGACTCCAATCCTAAAACAACTCAGGCTATTTCTGGAGACATGACTTTTCTAAGCCCAGGCCTTGTAAAAATAGTATTCTGCTGTTCATCTTTTTCACCATACTCGTAATGCTAATTACTGTATTCTGTTTCCTTCTATTAATCATTGAAGCACAAGTATTTTTCTCAAGAATTACAATGATTCAGTAAATATTGGAAATGCATAGTGTGTAGTTATTTTCTTGTGTATCTCTGGTTATGCATATGTAACATAGTGAAAGGGTTCTAGATCTGTTACCACGATTTCTTTGGTGAATCAGAGTTGTCTTGTTCTGGGTTGCATACACATTTGTTAACCTGGAGGGTTAGGGGTGCAGATGCTGCGCTGTGAGCTAGCAGGACTATAGGGCAACATATCATTAGGGGTGCTCAGAATCAGTCTTGCACCAGTCCAACGTTTATGTTGTCTTACAAATACACAGTCTTACGTGAGAAAGTACACGGGCCTGAATCTTCAACTATTTAACGGCAAATATGCAGATGCCAGCCACTGGCCACTGTACCTAGCCTTGTAATCAATTACGGAGAGAGAAGCTGAGATTCATTTGGTTTCCATCCAATAAGCAAGTAATCACAAGCGAATGAATCACTTGTCCTGTTTATAGCCGGGGTCCTGGGTTCTAACCATCTTTAAAAACCTTCATTCACATGAAAGCCGTACGCGCGGTACATCTTGGTTTTCTGCAAGGATTGTTACGTGAAAAGCATCATCATTGGGTCTTTGGTATGCTTTCCTCCTCCTGGAGGGAGACCAACTGGTATTCACAGTTGTGATCAGAAATAGTGAGGGAGAGTGAAGTGTGTTTAAAATTACCTCCATCTATCAGGCTACTTTTTATTGTATTGATGATGGGGTAAGGCAAAAAAGAAAGATGGTGCGTGAATAGAAGAGTTACTGTTCTATAGCACCTACTTAAAAAGTGTGAGTGGTCGACATGTTTCAGCCCTTGGGTGCCCAGTCAGGTCGTTGGGCTTTCTTCAGGACCAAGTGGTTGCACGTTTACTATTACGTGACTTGCGTCGGTAAGTAATGCACTTACTCTTCTTCTTAAGTGTGTTTATTCGCACAGTAGTAGTATAACCTAGTCGTAACTGTAACTCATTCTTGTGGCATTTTCGCACTGTCGGGGACAGGCGGAATGTGCTATCTCTCTTGCTCTCTCTGAGAAATCCTGCAAGTGACTTGTGATAGCTCCATCTTCCCACGTGAATGAGGGTTTTTAAAGACGGTTAAAACCCAAGACCCTGGCTATAAACAGGACGAGTGATTAATTCTCCTTTGATTACTTGCACTGTACCTAGCCTTCATGAACCTGTCTAGCGCATTCAATCACGTAAACATGTCCAAGCTTTGGCCAGTATTGCCTGACAAAGGGTTGGATGCTGCCTTGGTAAATTTCTTACATTTCTTTCACCTGAATTTAACTGTCAGGTTTAGATCTGGAAGGAATGGTGAGTGCATGGAATTATACGACTTACATTTATGAGTCATAATTTTATTTTCTGTGGACACGATGTACCGGTGATTGGTCAACTACAGATTCCACCATTACATTACGCTGATGGTGTTGTGTTGTTGGCACGCACACCAAAGACTTTGTCTCAATTATTACTGGGTTTCATCAATTTCATGATGGCCCTGGACATGGAAGTTAATTACACCAAATCTCATATTATGGTGTGTGTGCCCTAAAAACCAAGGGAGACCAACAAGCTGTCAGTATTAACTAACTTTCAATACTTGGGGGTTTGTTTTTCGAATCTATGGGATTTTTACAATTCAATTTAGATAAAAGGTGCCGTAAATTTACAGTCAATTGTTGTGGGAGGTTGGAGCTAAGATGACATATCCAGTAGTCAAACTGAATGCAATTATTTTTGCAGCAGACTCCCATTTCAGCCTCCATGCTTTCTGCACTTTGTCTGCCATGAGGAACTGGGGCTTACTTATATTAGGGATCTTATCAAACTTTCACCTTTGATGCTTTGGTTGTCTTTATGGAACAGCCTCCAAGCAATTTTTAATCAGAAGGCTTAGCTGCGGTCTCAGGATGAATAGTTTTCTCTGAGATCGCCCCAAGAATTTAGAACGCCTTGCCCCCTACAATCAGACTGAATCCCTCAACGGCATCTTTCAAGAGAGTCAAAGTATTACTTATGAACACATTTCTGCCCTAGATCCTAGGATCTCCTCCTGTCAATGACACTCATGACCACCGCTCTCCTCCTCTGTTATTGTTTTTGATCTATCGGCCCTGATATTGTGTTGTATCCCCCCTTATCTGGGTGCTGCCTTATTCTGTATTTTTCTTGACTATATTATTGAATTAATTTGTCTCTCCTTTCTGAACAATTGTAAAGCATTCTGATACCCGCAAGGGTCATGTTCACGCTATATAAAACTTTCAAAATAAATAAATCAATTGAAACAGAACAGTACAACACTGCCTTCTGGGTAACTCACTATTTACGCTTTTAAAAGTCATTGCTTTCAGAAGTCATTGGGGACTTCTTCCTGTGTAACATTTTGGTAACAAGGGTCAATGAATAATGTGAGGAGTTTTTTATTCTGTATTTATTTAACTTCATGCAACTGTAGAATGATCCTTACTATTCTGATGATCTATTCACGTTTCTAAGATGTCCTCAGACAGGACACAAATTCAAAGGTGGCATGCGGCGCCATGCCTCCTGATGCGAGCCCCCTCGACAATTTGGCTTCTGTAAGGCACTTACCCTGAATCATGCTCACTATATTGAGGCCCATGCTTATTTTAAGGGGGAATATTTCAAAACAAAAAGTTTCGCCTTTTGCTGTAGCCTTCAGAGCATGGCAAAGGCAGGTCTTGACAAGTGAATGGGGCGCAGGGGCCAGCTTTCGTCATCATTAACACTGTGAAAAAGAGGCTGTGGCCTGTCCTGAATAGTACCTATGCAGGAGACACTGTTACGGGTGCCTTCCGCCCTTCCTTTCCAAGCTCGCGCCCCGAGCCTGCCTAATGAGACAGCAGCAACCCCGGAGCCGTGTTTAGCCAGCGCGCCTTTACACTACAGCTAAGCCTGCTTCCTTCGACAACACCGAGGGCATCTCGTCCTGATGATCATGCGTGGAGTCCGATTTGAAACGAAACTAGCCCTGATGCATGGTAGTCTTGGGTAGCTCGCAGTGCATCGGTGCTGCGCCTGGTAGGCTGCAGGCGCTGATGTAAAATGCTGAGGAATGAACCCAAGTGATGGAGTTGGCACAGGAGCCGCCAGGGCAGCGTCAGAGGCCCGCTGCATCCGCTCTTAGAAGCTCTGCCCCGATCTGCCCGTCTGGGGAGGGAAGAGGCACAAAAAGACATCTACATCTGCCTCGACAGGTCTGTCTGCACCTGCGCGGGGCTCTCCTCGGGGGCGCTAATCGGGGGGGATTTGGCAAAGCTGGCGCGGATCAGCCCAGGAGGCGCTTTGTTTTACTTTGCTGTGGGAAGGGGCGCCCAGGCTCGTTCCCAGATGTTCTACTGCTGATAACGTGGGAGAAACAGCGACCTCTACCTCGATAAATGCCCATGACGAGTCCCTTTGATAGTTCAATATTAAAGAAATTGGTTTATTTTGTGGCAGGCACGGAAATACTGGCGCAGTCAAAGAGGCGAAACGTAACGCATCGGATAAGGAGTAAAATATACAAATGGGCATTGGTAAGAATAACACCATTTTGGTTTAAGACAATTTAGCCGCGTCCTCAATCTCCCTCTGCACTGCCCGGCCCTGTCTGAAGAGGTCCCATTCGAACAAGGTGCAGAATGTCAGTTTGTTGCAGATGCACCATCAATGCACCCAGAGGCCAGTGGAAGTCTTTCTAGGAAAGGATCTGAAGGAAGGAGTGCTATCAAGATGCTCACGATTAAAAGGGGGATTTCCCGGAAGTTAGATTGAACTAGGGAGGAATGTCACACTTAAACAACTGTCCGCCTGTTGATATACACAAATTCGAGGTAAACGTATACTTTTGTAATGGGGAGGAGGAAATTAGTGAAAACCCTCAGAACCCATATAAAAGTCAACCTGTGCAGAGATGCATTGTGGGCTTTCCTCATTATGAACCCTTCTGGGCACTCTTGGGGTAAACGCACAGAATGGAAAGGTCCACAAAATCAGCTTGCAATCCTCTGCGCTCAATACTAGATGGCGAGATTATGCACAGCATGTGAATCTGTTAACGAAGCGTTGCTAGGCCTCGCAGGCGAAGAGGCCAAAAACAACGCACGCACGCGGGTAAAGTCGAAATGGAGGGAGGGCAGGTGCCCCGCCTCCCTTTTATTGGCCATATCACGTGACCTGCCATAAGGGTAGAGAGTGAGTGACAGACTTCTAGGAGAGGGGCTGTCTACACAACATGTGTCCTCGTGGACACAACAAACACACAAGTTCTGCAATAAAGATTTTGGGCGTGCAGCTGCAGATAAAACGTCACACATCCAGTGGCGGCCGGCACAGGTAAGAGTGGTGAGGCGGGGCAGGGCGCGGCGCTGCAGGGGGAGGGGGCTGACAGACGACGGAATCAGTATTATTTATTTATTTATTTATTTATACCAATTCAGTCGTCTGTCGGCTTCCCCCTTCCTACCCCAACCCGCCCCACCGCGCTTACCTGTGCCGACCGTTGCTGCATCTGACTGTCTCCGCAGTACTGAAATCAATGCATTGGGTGCAAGTAGGCAAATCTGCTGCGAGACGTTCATTATCTTACTACACCACTTCACCTACAACAGGCGCACGCCAATTCTGACCATAAGATTCCAACAGTAGGAGCCTCTCTGCAGACTTCCGTTCCCATACACCTGTCTCCCACACAAATCACAACACACGCCAAGGATGGAATGGTGGGCCTTAGCAGTCACAGCTTTGCTGATCTGGAACTTACTATGGCTCACCCTTCAAGTTACAGAAGACTATTTTGCTTTCAAAAACAATACTTGGCTATTTCCTCGACTATCTATCTCATTATTTTTTTGACATCACCAGGAAGCATTTCACAGGAAATCTGGACTTTAGAAATACATACAACACAATGAAAGCCTTGAACAGCAAACATAAGGAACTTGCTATGGCTGAACCACCAGTGGATATAAAATAACTTATGAAGATTGAGACAATGCCTTCAGTTTGCATCTATGTCGGGAAAGAAGTGACAATCCAGTTTATATTACTTTCCAGTCTTTACAGCTGAGAATATCTGCCTGGTTGCTTGATCAGACTGAACACAGCCCATGTACCCATTTGCACCACAGCCACATTCCCTGGACGATACAGAGCGATAGTCGTAAGGGCTAGCGACATGTTCATGACAACGTGATGTGCATCCTCTTATCCCCTATGACCCCAGGGTACTCACTCTGAGTGCACTGACAGCTGCCCTGCTAAACCCCAGGAAGTCCTCAGTGAGGCTGATACAAGGGATGGGTAAGGGATTGAGGAACACCTTAAGGAAGTTAGCCTTATGGGCCAAACAAAACATAACCAAACCAAAAGCTAGGCTGATGAAAGATCTTACACAATGAACGTGAAGGTATAAATAACATGTGCTTATCTCATTCTACTGATGTCTTTATAAACTGCTACAGACAAACAATCTTATGGGCTTTTGGGTCTACTATGCGGGCACTGCCCGCCTTGAGGGCTTGGCAGGTAGCTTTTATTTCTTGACTTTTAAAAAACCCTTCCAACAGAGGAGGGCTATACACGCTTTGGTGTGGGTGACTGCCCGATGAATAGGAACCTCTGGAATAGCTGCAGCGAGGATGTGGGCTAACAGAGAAACGTATGTCAATAAAAGCAGCAGGCGTGGCTTGTACAGGTAAGAGCGGTGTGACGAGGGAGTCAACAGACGACGGGATAGGCAAAAACATAAATAAATAAATAAAACCACTTACCTTGCACTTGCCACATCGCGAGCACGAGGCAAGAGGTTTTATTTATTTATCTTCCCTATTTCATATCCTGTCGTCTGTCATCTGCCCTCCCTCCATCCCGCCCTGCCTCACCACTCTTACCTATACTGGCCGTGCCTGAAAAGGAGTGCACAATTTACAGGAGAAAGAACACAGTTTAAACAATGCCCCGCTCCATAAATGGCCCAAGTCAGGCTATATAGTCATTCCTTCAGTAGAAAACAGCTGGAACAGCACAATAGGATAGGAGTCCCACACATAGGCAGCCTCTCCTCTTATCCGAGATCAATATCTGTGCGATGATCACAATTTGACACTGAATTAGCGACCTAAAGGAGGTCAATTCACATCTTCCTTCTTCTCCTCTCTCTCGATTTTCCTCACTCTTTCTAAAGGAAGATATTCTAACCAAAACCAAGAGTTGAGTAGTTTAACATCCAAGCGTGTGAAAGGAAATCAAAGTAGAAGAAGGGTGGGAATGAGAATGTAGCGGTAAAAAGAAGGAGCCAGAAAAGGAACGCAGGGAGTGTTTTATGAAGAGAGAAAGCCCAACAAAAAGACATAAGCAAATGTGAGTAAGTGAGAACGAGAAACAGAAAAGGAGAGAATGAAAAGGAGACTACACAAACCCAAACCAGATGTATCTCCTCTTCAAACCAAATTACTCTTATATACCTCCCTTCAGTACATTAAAATCACAGAAAATAAGAAAACAAGAACAAAAAATATTAACTCCTTACGGTAAATTTGCACGTTGACAGTGGCCTCCACTTCTCCTTCCCCTTCTGTCGTGACAACACATTTGTAGATTCCAGCATCATCGATGTCCACATTATAGATGGAGAGAGTTGACGAGACTTCATCATTTCGTACAATGGAGATCTCTTGCTGGTTTGCTGAAATCTTTTCTCCACTTGGAGAAAACCAGAAAATGTCCTTGGCTTCCCCGCCAGTCACTAGAAACCATCACAAAGAAATTGTGTTAAAAGTAAGATACAGAAGGTAGCTACAAAAATATGCAAATATTGGCAAAGCCAATAGGTCTAGGTTGAATGTTTCTTATAGACTCCGACGTTTAAAAAGACTTTTGCAACTGAAAATAAATCAAAAACGATTGTATTCGCTGTATAGTGCATCTATGTGGTGAATAATTGAATGTGTGACAATTCTGTGTTCTTCTAAGATGTAAAATAGTCCCTCATGAATTGGAATCCAAGCCCACCTTCGTAGGTGGAACTGTACACCAACGAGCCTTCAGCATGAAGCGAAACTATTACTCCTCAGGGACGAGCTATGGTCCACTCTATGTATATTTTACAGACTTGATAACAATAAGCCCTGAGGAGGTCTGAACTATCAAGTCCGACCTAACAAGAGCCAGAGAAGTCGCCAAGGGCAGTTCTAGAAGCAACAGAAGCATGCAGGGGTATGTGGAAATGAAACATGTTAGTGATTGTCACACGCATCATCAAGGCATTACTTAACAGGCGTTATATGTAGCAACGGTACACATATGCAGCAGTAGGTTGCATAAGAACAGTGGAATTGAAACTTCCCCTTTTAGAAAAGGCTCCTACAGCACTCCATATAGGAACAAGGTTGGCGGATAATGCAGAAAAAGAAAATAAATGCAAAAAGAACTATTGATGGACAGAATGCAGAACAATGTCATACATTCACCCCAGTACAGAGACCTGGGCCTAAATCCATCGTTTTTTTGCTCACCATGCCATTCCAGTTTGGACCCAGCCATATACAAATCAGTCTTGACCCTGTGCCCAATGGGAACAGTCCAGCCCGAACTGCCAGGCCAGGTCCTCCCTGGACTGGAAACAAGCATCCTAGGACCGGTTTCGGGGTTTCACCCCTCTTCAGCCAGGATAGCTTGATTCCAGTGGCATGGAGAGCACGGGACTGGCTAATGAGGGTTATGAACCCGAAACCGGTCCCAGGATGCTTGTTTCCGGTCCAGGGATGACATGGCTTGGCATTTCGGGCTGGACTGTTCCCATGGGGCACAGGGTCAGACTGATTTTCATATGGCCATGTCTGAACTGGGGTGGTGGAGTGAGCTAAAGAATGATGATGGATTAAACCCAGAACAGTTGACTGGGGGTGAGTGTTTGATTTGCTCAAGCGCTCCGTCCATCATCCCCTTTGGTATCGAAAAAGAGAATAGACATATAGTGCAGTGTCAAAGAAAAACCAGCAAGAACTGAACGGGAATCAGACTCTGCAGTAACTGAGGTTTAGATTTAAGACAAAATGACTGTGCTAAGGCAGAATGTCAGTGTTCCTTACATGAATAATGTGAATACTGTATCACTTGAAACTGATGAAGGGATTATTGGAAGCGACTTGTACAATCTGTTGGCCAAATTAAGGCATCAACTCACATATGTTAACATATGACCCATGTATACAGCCCACATCAGGACGAAGTACAAATCACTTGCAGAAGAAGTCATTAATCATCAGTAATGCCTTTTTCTGGTGGACACTGTACACGACTGCAGATTCCTTCTCTTGTGAATTCTCCAGATGCCAGACTGGCTCTGTAAACCCATGCTCTAACCTCTCTGCGCAACTGGTGACACCTTGATCTCTGGCGTGGTTTTTTCCCGCCCCTGGAGATAATGACAAGGAGCTGCAGAAGGTGCCAAACCTGCACGTTGACAGAATTTATCTTTTTCCGTCAGTGAGTTAAAGCTACGTTTGGACCTCATTAATACCTGTAATTCAAAACCACAGAACGGGAAGGTGGGCAGGCAGGGAAGACTCTGCGGTTGAATAGAGAATTCACCAGAAAGAACATTACAAAGGGTAAGTAACTTATTCTTCTGATGGACTCCTATGATCACAGTTTCCTCACTTTGTGGAACGACATCAAAGCAATGCCCATACAAGGAAGTGGGTCTGGACTTTTAATTAGGTGGTCCTGCAGCACTAAGTGGGGAAATTGCCCTCTCTGTGGACATGTGAATTTATGCAGAAGGGCCTGGTGGAAGCATGGGCACATGCATTTCTGGGTGTGTGACAGATGTCCACAACAGGAACACCCTAAGCTAAAGCAGCAGCCGCTGCCTTTGAGCTGATGGAATGAGCACGAAGGACCTCTAGAGACCTGCCCTTGGCACAAGTTAAACAGGAAAAAGGGTTGTATGCGGAGGTGCAACAGACAAGGCATACAACCCACCGAAGCAGCATGTAGAAGTGATGACAATGACCAACACGGTCTGCAGTTAAGAGTCTCAGAGCACATATCACGAGTGTTAGGACAAAACTGAAGTCGCACAATTGCACTGCGAAGGGAACACTGAGAAACAGAAGTGAAAACCCTTTTAAAAAAACACATTACAACAGGTGATCTGAATAATGGGGACTGATCATAAAAATGAGGGAAGGATTAAAGGGCCCATAAGTAGCCCTCAACATAGTTCACAGCAAAGCCTTGAAAGGCCAAAAATAACATGAATAAATGTAGAAACACACAATCTTGCCTACAGTGTCAACCTGCTTCTTTCTGAAGCTGGTCACAAACTTGGACAAGCAACGTTAATAAACGGATTTGGTGTAAGGACCATGAGCAGCCGAAATTATACCAACCCCTCAGATGGTAGGACGATCAGTGCCACTCAACAGCTCTGCTCCATCTCTACGCTTGAGGGTACAGAGTGTGGAGGCTCAGCAGCAGCATCTGCCTTGCTGCTGGAGCAGAGGCCCTCCAGAAGAGGAAGCCAAAGTGGAGGCAGATGACCAGGGTCAGCTGTTGGGAGTACCAGACCGTCCTGACCCAAACCAGGATCACCGGAATAAGCTGTGCTCAGTCCCATCTGACTTTCTTCAGGACGTACAGGATCAGCAGCAGCGGCAAACATAGGTGTAGGAGGCTGAAGTTCCACAAATGAGACATGTCTCTAAGAATCACTTGAGGAGGAAAATCCAGAGAGCAAAAGGATGGACAGTGAATACATTCAATTGCAGCGAATAGGTCTACAAAAAATAGGCCCCACATGAGGAAGATATCTTGTGTCAAATCTGAATGCAGACGTCACTCATGACTGACAAGGGACCACACTAGATAATTTTTTCAGGGACATACTGTGACGTACCAACCACCACCAAAGTCGCACAGCTCCAGACAGAGGGCACAAGACCCCACTCAACCCTGCTTGTTGCAGTGCCACATGGTGGGAGTGTTGTCGGTCAGCGCATGGATCAACCTGCCCTTCATGGGAGACTGAAGGGCCTTGTTGGCTACACAGATTTCATGTGGCTCCTGAATATTTATGTGGTGGCTCTGCTCCATCTGAAATCTGAGAGCTCTGATCTCCAAATGGCTTCCCTGGTACAGAGATGGTACATCTGTTACCCCATGTAAACTCTGGAGGAAGCAAGCAAAACAGCTTGCCAAAATTCAAATTAGTATCCGTCATCCTCCACCAAAGATCCTGACCAACCTCATCTGAGACGTGGATTCACCCATAACTGCAGCCGCAGAATTCAGGAAAGGGCCCACATATGGCAACAGGTTTGAGGCATCAGTAGGATGCGCAATACCAAGAGCCCAAGCAGCCCCAGACCTACCATGGCTGGGACAAAATCTTTCACCTGGAACATCGGGATCAGAGCCTGAGTATCCCTGGCTTATTGCAGGGTGGGAAAGGGTGGGTCAACTGTGTTAAGAACGGCACAATATAAGGAATACACTGCACCAGGTGGATATGGGATTTGGGATCAGTGATGGAAAACTCCAGGGTAGATAGTAATGACACCATCATCTGCAGTTGGCCTGGGATTGCTTTCGGCAGTCCGTCATCGAGGTGTGTGAACACGTGCATTCCCATCCGGCGAGGATGCGCTGCAAGCACCAAAAGGAACCTCATAAAGACCCCATGGCTTGACAAAAGGCAGAAGGGTAGTATGGTAAATTGGAAGTGGTCTGACTTCACTACAAAGTGGAGATAAATCCTATGGGACTGCAGGACCAGCACATGAAAATACACATCCATCAGGACCAGGGACATCCACCAGTCATCAGGATCCAAGGCATCCAGAATCTGAGTATGTGTCATCAATTTTAACCTTTACGCGTTTGGAGGAATGAGTTCAAGAGTTTGAGGTCCAGAAATGGTCTTAGTACCCAGTACTTCTTTGGGACCAGAACTTACAGGGAGTAACTTCACTCCTTTCTCTTCATCCGGTACCAGTTCACTTCTTGGCTAACTGATCGAATTTATAATCCGCTTTCTAACATTCATGTACAGCAAATGGAATTGAGAAGCAGAGAAAAAAAATCAACTGAGGGAGCTGGAGCATTAGTAACTATCATTTCTTTAAGGCTACATTAGTCTTTTCGGAAAACAGCCTAGATCCATCAAATGGCATATCCATAAGGGAAGTCTGGACGTTCCCTGAGAATCTAGTGAAAAACATCCAGCCATGTCATCTAAAATAATAACTTATACCAAGGATGCAGTGTCCAGTCCAGACCGTAGCACATTCTTTGCAGCATCCTGACCATCATGTCCTCTTTGAGTCACAGTATTAAAAAATACCACATTGCCAGCAAAACCTTTTGCACATGCAAAGAGCACGGCATTATGACATTATGCTCCCGGAAACTGCATTCAGAGTGTACTGCCAAACTGGCAGAACAAAATACTTTTTTGCCCAAAGCGTTGATCTGCTTTGACTCTCTGTCAATTCAGATTTACCTTTCTTTTGGGAGGCCTGTACCAGAAGGCTTTTCGAGGCCAAAAATTTGGATCACCTGGCCCAGGCCTGTGGCATCTCACAATAGAGCGACTCAAAGACGAAGCTAACAGTGGTTTTGACCAAGTGAGTGAGGCCTCAGTTGAAAGCAACACAGACTCAGAGGGCTAGATTGGAAACGTTCTCTGAGGTTAGCTTTAGCCTCTTCTCTGGGAGCAATAATTTTAAGACTTCCACAGACCTGTGAACCGCCTCTATAAAAGAGGCGCTTTTCAACATAGGAGGCCTTAAAGATGAATACAGGGCAGTCAGCAGAGAGATATCCATCTAAGCCACTGGCTTTTTGCAAATCGAGATTGGGACTAAAATCTGTTCAATGAGCTATCAGAAAGTTATCTGCTGCCTCATCATCATAGTCATCATGTGGGACACGTGGGAGGCCCTGAAATCTGTCCGAATCTGACCCAAATTGTACTGTACTGCTGCCAAGACAGAAGGACTGGGGGAGAGCCATCATCATCAGCATAAGCATGTGTTTTAGTAATCATGTAACTTGACATTTGGGGGCTGTAGCTGATTTTGGTTATGGATCCTGGGTCAGGGCCGCTGGTGGATTCAGAGCTAGCATCTCCGGAACCATACCCAGAATCGATGGAGGACCAGGAGGTGGGGCCTGCAGTGCTTCACAACTTGGAGCCATGCTTGGGGCTGAGGAACCATAACGGACATCATGTGGGTCTGCTATCAACATGAGTGGCACCAATTAAAAGCTATCATCTTCGGGGACAACATCTTTGAATGGTGCCAAATACAAGAAAGGGTGAATTCAGTGAAAAAACCAAAGTCTGTAGGAGCGGAGCTCTGGATCTGCGTCTTCAGTCACAAGAAAGATAAAACTAACGCTATTCTAGAGGGGTGGTGACACTTAAGTGCTTCAGCATCGCCTGTTGTCATATCTGGAGGTGGGACGGAGTTGCATTGGAGTTCATGCCACCTGTAAGCAAGCAGGAGATACTGCATGGCTTTCCAGAGCCAGTGTTGAGCCTGCGAAGATTCACAAGGTGCGGAATCTGTGGTTAGAAAGCGCTATCCGAAAATGAGACCAGACCCTGGAGCATCCATATTCCACAGTCCATATTGCTCATTTTCGTTTTTAATGTTGTAAGCAACAGAAAGGGAGATATCTTCTTAAATGACAGGTATAATTCCAGGGAGTTAAGGGAATGAATTCAAGGACACCGCGTCATTCTTTTGACTAATAAGGATTGATTCAATTGGTAGTTGTGCAATAACTGAGTGTGATATGCTCTAAAAACACACCCTAACACATACACACACGCATTTATGTAAAAACAAAAAAATGTATTTCATAAAAAAATGCCATATGGAAAAATAATGCTAAAGTTTAACACAATACGTACAATGAGCCTGAAATGAGAAATTACACCAAAAACGAGGTGCAGATGTGCTAGTTCTATCAGGCACTGTAAATGTAAATGTACACAGTGCATGCAAAAGAGCCGTGTTGTTGGCATGTCACTGTACACCTCCATAAGAAGGTGAAGGTGTGCCCGTGAGTGTTTATTTTGAGTGAGGGCTGTAATGAATTTAGTGGCATATGAGAGAATGAAAGGAGGGTCAATTACTCAAGGGAATCGGACACTTTTGTGATACGTCTCCCTCTAGCCCAGTAAAGGACTTTGCTGAAGGGTGGGTATGAGGGATTCCAACTCTGGCGTTAAAGGAGAGGGTGATTCCTGGGACTTGTGACACAGAGAAGTGACAGGGGACATAACTCTCAGGGCAGGTCAAGGTTACAATTGTGTAGATCCAGAGGTCCTGAGTGGCTTGAAAAGGGTCTGGATTTCAAAAGGCATTATTGTTCCCTACACCAGACATCAAATTTCCTTAGACTTGCCAAGTTCTTACCTTGACATGAGAAGAATTTGGACTCTCCCACATCGACGTCTACCTGGCTTGGGACAACGGTCACCTGAATACACACTGAAAGAAAAGAAAACATTGCATTAATGGGCAGTGTCATTTGCTGATGTGAGACATTGAGAATTGACAATTTTATGATAAGGCCAACGGGAAGGGGTGCATAATCAGTGCCCCTTTTAAGTAGGTCCCAACAGAGATTCGGAACCCAATCCCTCATTGCTAACACCTTAGGCAAAATCTGAAGGAGGAAACAATGCTGGCACGTGGCAGGTGGCTCGTGCCGCAAAGACCCAGACTGCAGTGAATTATTCGTACCTACAGTACACTAAACACAACCCCACTGCCAAAGCTATTAGCACAAACGGCCTCAAAAGGCAAATAATAATAATACATCTGACGACAACCCCGCAGTGCGATGCAGCGCAGTCTATTTTGGCCTCTTATCAAGTTTTTTAATTTGAGCTCATGACAATGAGACATGAGCTGAGGTTTCCAGCACTGCCTTTGAATTCGATTATCATGATGATACTCAAGAGGGTAAAACCGCCAGCTTCGCTTGCCAAAAAGGACCTGCCTCCAATAGAGGTAAATGAACTGACTATCTTCATATGCAGCTTTGAAGGTCCCCAGTTCCTTCTCCTAAAATCCCCAGGTGTTGGAAATAGGAATATATGCCAACCGCCTTTTGGGCGAGTTAAGATAATATTATCATTCTTCTTTAAACATTTACTAATCCTCTAATTTGAATTTAGGACTATCAATTAAAAAAGTGGAAAGGAAAACCTTAACAAATGCAAGATCACTAACATATCTTAAGGCTAAAACACAATAACATTTTCACAAACAAGTTCAAATGAAACAGAAATGTTTAATACAATTTAAAATATAGAGGTATGGAATTCAAAAGTGTTAGAAGTAAGAAAGACTCAGAATCAGAGGTGGTTTCCAAGGTGTATCTTGCAATAGACCTTGTCTTCTTCATTGGCACATACATCACCATCGTGAAGCCTGTGTCAAGATCCAAAGAGTTATTTCTGCGGATTGCTTCCAGCAACTCGCTCACAAGATGTGAATGATAATCCTAATTCACCAACAGTCACATACCACTAGTACTTAATTGTAACGGAAATCTTAGTGGAGCAAGAACCCAAAGACATCACCACACAAACCTACAGTAGTTGTATATGAAGTCAGACAGGATCTGGTAAACTGTATATGAGTGAAGTGGCCGTGAGAAGACACTATTAACAACGCCTTCATCCAGGAGTTCAGTTTCCAGCTACTACTAATTCTTTCCTTGTAAACCACAGTTCCATGCAGCCTTCCAACTTAATAAAGCGTAAGTGGCAGACACAGCAATAATGTGTAGAAAACGAAGATTTGTTTGAACAGAGTAAGTACCTTACATTGGAACCGGAAAATCTTATATTCCTAACAAACCAATATGTCACTGATCATTAAGCAACCAAAATTACTAGAACTTAGATCGGTCCAACAAAAGCATTAGGAGAAGTGCAAATTAAAATAACAATGCTGTTAAAGGACTTCAGGCCCTTCACCATTAAAGAAAAATTGTAAGACAGAGCAGAGTATTACCTCCATTTGCCTAAATTTCTTAATTTACTTACCCTAGAGAAACATGTTCTGTGACGGAAAGCATCCAGATGGTCCTACAATGCACCCAGAGTCTCTTAGTAGGATAACTTTACATTTTCCCTGCCTAGAAGGTATTCTATTGGTCAGGAGAATGCTCTGCTAACCCTCTAGGGGTAGCCAACTCTAGATTTGTGTTGCCCATATATAGGTGATCTGTCATGACATATCATGACATGAGCGGTCTTCCTCAAAGCGGGTGTCCACCATTAGGTTTTCCAGACAATCAGATGACATCATCTCACAACCCGCTGTATGCTCTGTAAATATTCTGTAAGCGTCAAATGGAATCATTCAGGTATACACTGCATGTTCAGTTAACAGTTTAACCCCTTCGCTGCTGCGGACATTCCGCTGCAGCGCTGGGGGGGGCAGCGCGGCGGGCCTGTGCTCATGACGGAGCCGCTCCGTCATGAGCCACAGTTGAGCTGTGCTCATGACGGAACGGTTCCGTCATGACTCCGCCCATTTGCGTTGTCGCCCCGCACAGGCGGGGAAACAGCGCCGCGCAGGCGGAGCGGCCGCCGACAGGATTGTCATGACGGAACCGTTCCGTCATGAGCACACGGCAACCGTGGCTCATGACGGAACGGTTCCGTCATGAGCAGGGAAGGGGTTAAGAGGGTGCCAAATGTAGGTTGTTTGGTCCCTAAACATGAGTATCATCCTACTACTAATCATGAGCTGCTGTCTTTGTGAATGGGCATTGTAGTGTCTAGTAAATAAAAAATGCTGCAACTCTTTTGGTTCCCACTGCACACCGTAGGCCTGTGACGTAAGCATTGGAGAGATGAGTTCAGAATGTGGAGTACTGACTTACACGCAGCGGAATAAAAGCGTGTAAAATTACTCTTTATGTGTGTCGCATGGCTATTGATGATTACCTAGGCTGGCAGGATGCTGCCGGCACCTTTGGGGTGTCCCTTTCCTTGAGAAGTGGATCCTTCCTGGGACAGAGTTTACCTTTTCTTAGGGGTTGCCACCTTTGGGTTTCCCTGAAAATTTAAAGGAGATCATTGCGGTTCCAACAGCAAGCTTTCCTATCCACTTAAGGGTTACTAACTTAAGGTTATCACTGCCACAAGTATAACACATCTTGAGATCCACAGCATGCTGTGGTATCCACTTAACGTTTGATACTTGTTCAGAGGTTGGTAGGAGCAGATGGTCTGCGGCACAAGCTCTATTTAAGGGTGGCAACAACTACATTTCTAGCTAATCATTAATGTCTATCAGACACCAATAACAACATTTTTTTTTATACGCATAATCAGGTAACATGACTTGTTCCTCTCCAACTAGAGCACAGTCATTATCACCACAGGGTTCTTGAAGAAATCTTTTTTGATAGGAAGTTGATTAACCTAGATTCATTTCCTCTAGGTGCCCATTTGGGAATCCCTCAGTCCATAACCATAAGGCGGTAGGATCTTAATTGAGCTGTGCCACAGAAGAAAGATGTTCCTTTATAGCAATGGTCTGGATTCTGCTCAGAATAAACGGTCACTAAACATTGTTGCACATGCTCATAATATGTTCATTAGATGCTGACCAAATCAGAAATTGATACAGGTAAGTAGTGTATGCAATAAATATAGCTATTTTCGGTGTGTAAAACACATATTACCTATTAACTTCATCCTGTATATAGTTTAAGTACTATGGTATAAGCATTTGCTATTTGGTGTTTTTCCTTTAATCAATCTCAATAGAAGCAATAGGTGTCACTAGGTAAACAACAACAGGCTGGCTAGGAGCCCCAGTCAGCCTGAGTCTGATTGGATTTATAGCACAAGCAGTTATAACCAATAGAGAGGAGAGACAATGTGAGTAGGACCAGGTACACAGACTACAATTTGCAAAGTTACAACTCCGATAAGATAATTCACCACACTAAAGGTATACAGCGGCCCTAACAAGCATATGGACCCAACACTGGTATACCACACCATTAGAAGCTAACCCCAGTACACAGTGACAGGTTCATTCAGACTCACTGGGTGTACTACTAGTCGATTCCCAATTGTTGCCATGCTTAATTAGGATCGCTGATAACTTCCATGCTGATTGGTGGTATGATGAATCTTCTGGTGCTTCGAAAAAAATAAAGTTGTAATTCATGTATTCATAATGGAGGATCTAGTGAGTGTCCCAACAAACTAGACGGATGGAGTGGTACAAAAAAGTGAGACTATAGCTAAGGGAAAGTTAATGCAAAAGCAAGAAAGAAAGAGAAAATGACAATGTAAAAGAAAAAATATGAGGACGATCAGCAAAAGGGGGTGGGAAACAGAGACACGTATAAAAAAATCAACAGGAAAAAACAAGGGAAAGGAAGAATGAGTTGGAGGGAGAAATGAGCAAAAGGAGAAATGATGAAGGAAAGAAGGAATAAAGCAAAGTTGTGTGTATTTGTAAAGCGCACTATCATCCACGAGGGTATCCTGGCGCTGATGTTGGTGGCAAAGAAGGGTATGTGGGAGGATGTAAGGGGTGAGGCAAAAAAGGAATGAAAGGAAGGAGGGATTACAGGAGGGAGAGTAGAAGAATAGCGGGAGGAAGAAGCAAACAAGGAAGGAAGGAAAAAATGCCAGGAAGGAAGGCAAGCAGGACACAATAAAGGGAAGATTAAAGAGAAAAAAATAACTGACAATGGCATAGAAAAAGACATGCAGAAAGAGAAAAAACGGTGAACCGGGAATGCCAAAAAAGAAAGGAAATACGAACAATAAGGCAAAACCTTAAACATGAGTTAACGCCAGTAGGGAAAGCTATTTTAAAATAAAGACAGTACAATATACAGAAGACATAGTTCATTCTTTTGTATTATTTTTATGTGAAATTAATTTTTAGAATATTTCATTGATTTCATGCACAAACGTGCATAGCATACAAAGCAAATTTGAACAATGGCAACTCAAGACTACTGTTACAATGTAAAACTTTGGCAGTAGTTGTTGACACTTTTTACTTAGATATGCACCATCATTAGTTGGTCATAAGATACAAACCACTGGTTCAAATAGTTATGACATATATGAACATCAAATGGCATTTCATTGCATCAAAACAGTGTCATAGGCGTCGACGTTTCGGTCTCCTTATCTGAAAGATTATTCCCCGAGACCATCATCAGGACAAAAGTTGCACCATGTATTCTAATTCTTACTCTTGTAAATCTGTCTCGTATTTCACGGAAGCGTGAGAAGCAACTGCTTGCATCTATGCTTCTATATTTTCATTTAAGCATCAGGACAGCTGTTTAAATGAAAATATAGAAGCATAGATGCAAGCAGTTGCTTCTCACGCTTCCGTGAAATACGAGACAGATTTACAAGAGTAAGAATTAGAATACATGGTGCAACTTTTGTCCTGATGATGGTCTCGGGGAATAATCTTTCAGATAAGGAGACCGAAACGTCGACGCCTATGACACTGTTTTGATGCAATGAAATGCCATTTGATGTTCATATATGTCATAACTATTTGAACCAGTGGTTTGTATCTTATGACCAACTAATGATGGTGCATATCTAAGTAAAAAGTGTCAACAACTACTGCCAAAGTTTTACATTGTAACAGTAGTCTTGAGTTGCCATTGTTCAAATTTGCTTTGTATGCTATGCACGTTTGTGCATGAAATCAATGAAATATTCTAAAAATTAATTTCACATAAAAATAATATAAAAGAATGAACTATGTCTTCTGTATATTGTACTGTCTATATCTGAGTGTTTTGGTAAATCTAGTTCACTACGGTGACTGTCCAAATAATTAGCAATAGTAGAATAAATCCTCAAGGTTTATTTTTGTGTTTATATACTATACCCAATACCTTGGGGTTGAGTGGGTTGCCCTATTGTTTGATACATTTTAAAATAAAGGCAGAATATGAAGGTGCGTGTTGCCACAGCGACGGGCGTTGCGCCACATAGTGTACGCTGAGAGCCCGCACCCTTCTTTCAAGAGGACAGAATACATCTCTGCCACAAAGCATGAGACTGCAACTGCTAACATCTCCTCCGCGCCCCTCCCTCGAATCCGGATTTCCTAAGCATAGCAAAAGGACGGTTCTTATTAGCTGGAGGGCCTTTCAGTTTAACAAGCACACTTCCTCTCTCTTTAATTCTATGCGCATTAATGGATAAGACAAAAAAAGCAGTAACACTGATTTTCGAGGCCACGCAGCGGTGATCAAAATGTCAGACGATACCAACTTTATAAAATTCACCTGCCGGGAACAAGATTTTTTAGCATGGGAGACAGCAGGGCATAATATTGGGAAACATGTACGTCTCTTTCCATTTTACATTTTACGGCAACATGTTTGACCCTAACAAAGTCATTTGGTCCAATCATCACAAATCTCCCAATCAAACAACTAAAAACAAACTCAGCATATTGGAGGGAGCATACAAGATGTGCAGCAAGAACTAATTTTGACACAAAAAAATCAGTGTTGAGAAAATGGCAAGTCTTACATAGTATTCATTTAGAGCACGGCATGTAAAGTAACGAAACAAATGACACTGAACCAAATACACCAATTTAAGCGCAGTGTCGAAATGTGTAGAAAGAAGCTTGGGCTTCAAACCACAAACCTGGACAGTGCTTCGACTCTTGAAATGCCTTTGTCTCTCAGTCTTCTGTTTACACTTGATTACTTTCACCTAAATATTGATACATTGATGTATATCTCTACCAAGTGCGTACATTTTACTAAGAGCAATGTGTAAAGGTGTGCATGTATATAGTTAGATATGTGGTTATGTCTCGATACATGTAGATATTTATTTTTGAGTTACTAAGTATATAACTATGGTACTGTATGGGTATAACAATATTTTTAGATAAAATAAAAAAGTCTATGTAGATTTATGCAAAACATACATGTGTATGTCTGACAAGGTAAATATTACATGTATGGACATATGAGAATATATATGTATGTATATGTGTGATCAAGACCGCAGGCTTGCAGTCGAAACACGTCATCCTGACATGAAATTGCAATAAATCTTCTTTTCTGCATCTATAACGTAGTCTGTGCCCGTGTCTAACCCGGCGTGGTATAATTTTGGGATCCTGTTACACACACACACACACACGCATGCACGCACGCGCACACACACACACATATTTACACACATCGATAGATGGATAAGAGCTACACATAAACTTATTTAAAAACCCTTCCACTTCTGCCTCTCCCTTCAATTATCTGACTCATCCCACACCTTTCTGACTACTATGGACATGGAAACCTCCTTCAAAACTCTTCACTTCTGCTATTCAATTTATCCAACTAACAGGAGAACGGATCCACCAGTCCCAATAATACCCATCTTTCCTTGACTAAACCACCTGAATTAATCTACTCCTATTCAAAACACTAGAGTAAATGCATGAAATCAAAAGAGCACAAACGTACCACAACTAACCCAACAAGAGAACTATTTACATCTAACTCTCGGTTCCAGAATATCATGCTACTCACCTCAACGCGATTCAACATCTCATCAGGGGTACTAAATGCTATTTATATTAAATTTGCACCTTAGCATGTGAAAAGCTAGATGGGTTTCGGGTCTCTGTGGAAGTGTGATTGCCTAATGTGTTGGAAAAGAAGAGATCATGTATATATGGCAAGCTTGTGTGTGCTTGGAAGGGTATGGTGAGCTGGAAAGGTAGTTGTGAGGGAATTTATCACATTTCTGAACTGAAAAGTCCTGAAGCAGAGAATAAGCCAGGATGCTTCAGCTTATAAAAGGTACATGTTGTCTTCCAGAAAACCGTATTAAAGAGAGAGAAGTGATGATGCAGGCTATACGCAGCACATGATGGTCAACAGGCTCAGAGATACACCATACCATAAGCAATTGCACAGACCTAACACCCACAAATATAAAAGTGCAGCACAACTGGGTCTTGACAGTCTGTGCCACTCATGTAGTTTCTGTGACTGTTGTAGTCTCAATGGCCTTTATGCCTTGAGAATGGAAATTCTACCTCGCAATCTTCTTGTCGCTTCTCCTCTGCTCCAATCTTCTTACCAGTTTTCTCTTTAGTTTTACATTAATCTCATACTGTCTTCTCAAATTATCTTAAAGCTGTCCATTCCATTCTTCCATTTCCCACGTTACCATCTCATAGTCATCATTCAATGCTGCTCGGCTCCATTTTCTCCACTTTCTGTATACATCGCTCCATGCTACTCTAGGTCCTCTCTGCTTTTTCCTATTTCCTCCTACTGAAATGCCTCTATGCATACCAACTTCTTTACACTTGCAATCTTCAATACTGTCATTACTCATGTTATTGCCTGAGTGTTACTTAGGCAAAATGAGACAGGGAGTCTATGTGAGGTGCTGTGTAAGAACGCTCTAGTTTTCTCCATGTTTATTCTCTCTCGGTAGGTCAGGTAGCGTTTGGTTAATTTGTGTATACATCATTGCCCGTGGACATATGACTGGATTTTCACATATGGTTTGGAGAGATAATGTGAGGTAGTGAACAGTTATGCTGGAAACAAAACTCAGATGTTCTGGAAGGAAATAAAGTGTAGAAGGAGGAGGGGGAGGGCTATGTGCATTGGCATGGAAATACATGATGGCAAATTATATTTGAGTGAAGAGTGAAGAAACTGAGTGTAGCGTAAGTGCAAGTAGTTATAGACACATTGCTACTTACGAAACCTTTTAGTCAGCTCTCCAGCTGCTCAAGATATAGATACAGAAGCTCAACCATGAAGTTGAGATGCTAGATTAGAATAAAAACAAACAGCGCAAACTTATTCGAATTCAGAGGCTATAATTACCCACTTTTCCACTCCATCACTCTCAAATATTGTCATTACTGACATGATATTTTGGCCACAGTGAAGCCTGGTGGCCAGCATTCTAATCCAGGCTTTACTATTTGACTAAAAATTGTGTGGCTCTGGACCAACCACTTCATACCCCTCGCCTGAAAATGTCAACTTATGCCATGTAAAAATAAAAAGTCCTCACTATATGATGTACTCTCAATGTCTAGTGCCATTTATTAACAATCACCTCCTCAGTTGTCTATGTAGTCATTCTGCTGCCTGATAAAAGTACCATGTACGGGCAGTGTTTTTCAAGCAACAACACAGTTCCACATAAGTATATTTATTAAAATGCATTGTCAATAAGCAATGCATTGGTCGATGGTATGTTGGATGTACTCTATAAGGTAAGGACCTAGAATGAAGACCTCCTGGTACTTTTATAATTGTATATATTTGACATATTTTGTCAACATTAGTTTAAAGAAAACATTTTAAATTGGGTAAAACTGTTTGAAAATCAGAGCTCATGGAACTTCAGAAATTGTAAAACTTCTGTTTACCCTTCTAACCATTCCACTTAAATGTTCCCATCAGTCCCACAGAGGTAAAAGGTGTCTGTTCATAAGCTCCAAATGCTATCACAGGTATTTCATCACTTTCATACATTGAGATATATTGCCCGTTGCTTCAAAGGCCCATTGCAAATATATAAACGCCTGATGATGTTCGTAGTCAATACACGGCTAGCCAAAACATTACTTAATACCATCAAATCAAACAAGGATGCAACAGTACCTGAAATCAGAGTCCTTTTTCTTCTCACCTAGGGACTAATGAGGGATTTTTCCAACCAGCCACTTGTCTAAAAGTGGTCAAAAAAACGCTTAAAAGTGAATGTATTCCGAGCAAATCCAGAACAATTAACACTTGCATAAACAGCAGTGAAGCTTCCTTGTGAGAACAGTGCAAACGTGCCTTTGCGTGATTAAAAGAATTACAGAGGAATTCAAAGAGAATGCTTTCCTGGGTTTCACCAGAATATTTAGGGGTCATTTGCAGCTCAGTCACTTGTGCTGTCCTAGCTCAGGACACATGTTCAGGCTTACCTTTTAGCCCATGCATATGTGTATCATTAATTTTGCCATTGGGATTCACCAGGGCCAAGTCTAATCTTATCCCAGATGAAGAAAAAACATATTTTCTCACAGTACCTCATGAGGAGCTAGAGGCGCTGCTGGAAGGTGGACAGAGTTTAGAGAAAGCTACTGTCTGCTTCCAATAAGATCAAATTTCCGCTCTTCTGTGTGAAAACAGTTCATTTTGTTCCAAATAAATTCAGGACTTTACAGCCTTAGTGCAGACATTATTAACTGCCGAGCAAAGCAGATAGGGGTTTTCAAGTCTCCTCTCACACACCCTGAATGCCGCTCTGTACTCAATCTTGGAAGGGCACAGGTTCAATGATCAGTCTGAGGCAAAATCTCCTTCAGTCCCCACTAACATCCAGACAGTGTTTGAAACAGCACTACTTCTGTGAATTGATTTAGCAGCCTGCTCGGTATTTGAAATGGATCACCATCTTTGTTGTTGGTTGCCCTTCCCGAAATCTGACTTGACTCAAGAAATCAACAAGTCTAGTTTTTGGTGTGCTTTTTGAACACACATCTTTTGTACCCCGATAGTCTGACATTCTAACACATGAACTAACTAAGATAATCAGTGCGGGAAATATTCTCATCTAATGTAAGGAAAATATAACTATGAGTTCTTGTATATTTGCTGACAGCTAAGTTTGGCAGTCAAGCAAAGTATCTGACATTAGTTGTATGTGTTCTTGTTATAACAAAAATATTACCCGTGTGTTCTACAAGCATGTTGATACAAAAGCCCATTTATTGTGTTAAGAGCTACAAGATCCATATGCTTTTCCTGCATACAATGAAGGGAAACCACTTCTCCTAAATGTGGCACACCACAGTAATGTTCTGTTTTGAACAAGGAGCAGAATGTTTGTTCATTTTATCCTTTCTGTGTCCAATGAATGATTCCCTGGTCCTCTGAATCTTGGGACCCTAGGTGTTTTTAGATATAGGTACTATTGTTAGACAATCAAAAGGAAAGAATATAGACTGTCACGACAGTAAATGTTTTGATAATTTTGAGAAGTTTATCGCCATTGTAACTACCTGATATCAAACCCAGGTTGCTATGAGGACCAAATTTTGATTTGTCTGTGTTGCACCACTGGGTGGTTGTCTAACATAGGGACAGGGGCATGGCCAAGATGGCAGCCCAGCAGGAGCTTCTCTGCACCAATCAGGGTCCGAACACAACAGCAATCAGTCTCGGTCACCTCCAAACAACTTTGTTGGTAAAGGAGCACAGAAGAGCACTCACAGAGAGAGGAAGGCACCCAATCTGTCACTTGAGAGTGCCCAGTACAGCAACAACCAGCCAGTTCGGCATGCAACATGGTGGCTGCCGCAGGGACCAGCACTGACGATATTAGCCCAGATTCTGCCCGAGATTTCAACAGAGAGACCCAGAGCGGTAAGTCTGATCCTGCAAAAAGCACCGGGACCTCTCATAATGAAGGCCGCTCCAGTGTAGCAGTAAACAACAGGGCCCACCCAAGTGTGGGAACGCTGTTTGAATCTGAATTCTGTGGCTTGGAACCTGAGGAGCACAACACTAGCTTTAGGAGGTTCATGCTGGCAAGTAGACGGCATGAACCATTAAATGACACACCGCTGAGTGATGCAGGCCCTGGCGGAGATTACTTTTCGGAGCAATCATAAACAGGGGCACATCACAAACATATACACCCAACAGGAGAGCACAACCCAGTAATATAAAGGGAAGTAATGGCGAGGTCTGCGGCCATAAACGGTAGCGGACATCTTTAAAGAACAACCTGTAATTAACAACGAGGCCCACCTCAAGCAGCCCAAAGGAGAGAGAACAAGGGCCCCTGATACTCAATGAAGCCAAGACAGCCTCAACACACAATTAAACTCCAACGCCACAAATGTCCTGCTGAACAGTGTCCAGATAACTACCTGCTCCCGAAACCCCCTTGCAGGAACAGCTTACAGTACAGCACACCCTTGAAAGATAATTCTCAACAGAAATAGTTCTCAGGGGGCAAATGGCAACACACATCTCTCCAAGGCCATCTGCAAAAAGGACGACCTGTTGCAAGATCCATTGCCGGGAGACTAACCGACACAAGACAGCATCAAAAAGTACAGACGAGATGGGAGATGATGCGCCTGTCACTCAATCCTTCATGGTAAATCCTATTCAGGAAGCTTAGGGACGACTTTGCTACACTGAAGTAGCCATGGATATCAAGGACATCAAACAAGATGCGGTGGAGATAGGTCAGTGGGTAGCAATGCTGGAAGACAGTAGTGACTCTATAAAAGAACTCAACAATCACAGGCACATGGTATTAGAGCTCCAAGAGCATAACCTCGACCTCTGGATCCACTTAGAAGACCTAGAGAACAGATTTCACCGCTCGAACATCAGAATCAAAGGAGGCTCTCTAAATGCTAAAAAGGTGACATAGAAGGCTACGTCACTCACCAATTTAAGTAACTTCTACCAAATCTGTCTGACACAGAAATTATCCTCAACCGCTCGGATGGAACAATCTACCCACTCCCCCGGCATTCCGCAAGATATATTGACCTGTGTACACTACTACAAGCAGAAACAGGCCATAATGTTTGCAGCAAGAAATCAAGCCCCCTTCCTTTTTGAGGGAACAAAGGTATGGTTATACCAAGATCTATCACGCATAATGCTTCAACATTGCACTCAAAGTGACTAGTATCTTACTGCATGAAAAGGGCATCACACATAGGTGGGGGCACCCCTTCTGCCTCATGCTCTTGTGAGATAAAGAAACACACACTGTGTGCACCATGGAGGAAGCTAAGTCTACTACAGGCCTAAGTTGCCAGACTGAAGACTTTACACTGATGTTCACAGATAACCACACACAGGATGTTGTACTTCTCAGACCTGGCGAATCCCCTAAGGAAAAGTCCACAAACCGTCAGCACACAAAAGCCGTTAAGACCGCTCAGTGGTGTTATACAACTCTAACGTCAAGATTCTACTCAGGAATTGAAACATTGAAAATTCCTCTCCTCGCCAACTATTTACAGCTTCCACCCCTCCTCTCTGGATAGATATCAACTCAGCAAGCGCCAAGACTGCAGACAAGCAATTTCAACAAACTGAAGTCAGGGAACTGTAGAGCGCAAGTGCCCAGGTTGGAGCTTGAACCATCATTAAACCCGTCTACACAAACCGCACTCCACTGGTAATGGAGGCATCTGAGTTCATTGTTTCGACCCCAGTCTGTTATTATCACCAGCCCAGTCGCTGCACTGCTACTCCACTTCCATAGACTGAATACTCCCCCTACTCCAACCCCATGGTTAGAATACTGAGTCTCAACAACCTAAACACCCATGAACACGCCTGGCCATGCTATGAATGCTGCAGGATTTGGACTGCAATGTTTGCCTTTTTCAGGAAATTCACCTACTTAAGAAAGACTGGGGAGAATGTGGTCCACATGGTTCGCCAACCAGTATTTCTCCTCAGGGCCCAGCAAGTATGAGGAGTAGCCACTCTTCTAGCAAGCAAATTCCAAGGGCGAGTCCATCTAACACAGGCAGAGATCTTAGGTAGACTTCTTTCACTACAGACTCCTTGGGGACATTCCCCTTCAATCTGACCACACTCTATGTACCTGAAAAGCACTTTATCATCACAGGCATTAGCTAAGTACTCTCACCGACATACAAAGATCGCCCTTATGGGGGAGACTTCAACTTAGTGCCACATCCACAGCTCAACAGCTCTACCCAAGGAACAGGACAAGCCGGATTGTTTTTGGTTGCCGGTTTACAATGGCTAAAAGACATGGGCTTGACCGATGTCTGGCACTCACATAACTCCACTTTCAAGGCTTACATCTTTTGCTCAGCCTTGCATCAGACATACTGTAGGCTAGATTACTTCCAAGCACCCCCCCCCCCCAATTCTGGTCACAACTGCTATGATAGACACTTCATAACTTAGTCACTGTCTGACCACTCACCCATCTTGATCTCCCAGGCCATCCATACCCACTCGTCATGGATAGTCAACTACAAACTTTTAAGATATGAAGACACCCGGAAAGAATTTACATCTAGCTTGCTCCCTGCTACTCCTGGCACTTCCTTTGCAACCCCTGGCCTCAGAGAAGGCAAAGTTGTGCCCCCTCTGAGGCCAGTGGTCACAAAGGAAGTGCCACGAGTAGCAAGGAGCAAGCTAGTGGTCACAGCTGAGACCGCTGACTACTCCTAAATGACGTCCAAGACAACACCCCTGTCAAGACGGCAAAAGGGAAGCCAAGCACCTCCGACACAAGCTGGCAAAAATGTGGAGGACCAGACACACTGACCCATCTCCTCTGGGGTTGTCCCAAAAAGAAAAGATACTGGCATGACATACTGAATAAATCTGATTAAATAATCATCATTGGGACTCTGCTCTTCCCAACTACATCTGCCTGGAACTTCCTAATGCGCTGACCTACCCCTGTGCTCTTACAAAAGAAAGGCTACGATGTGCAATGTGCGGCTACACAAGTGATCACAGCTAGATGGGGTACAGACAAGACACGACACAAAACCATGCAGACTGGCTGCATACACTATTGGAGCAAGTAGGGATGGAAAAATTAACAACATCCCTCGTGAAACTCCAGCACATAGATAAAATGTGGGGTCCCTGGGTGCACTTCCCAAAGCAGGAATTTAGAGAACTCACATGCCCCTTACTTATACCTGTGCATATTGCGGCTCACTGCTAACAAGTCCACATCGGAGGCACAAGGAAGATCGCCAACCTCTGCCGCCACAGCGTCTTGTTGAATCCGCATGATACCCTGGATGGTCACCTCATGGCGGCCACCCTTGCTGTGAATTTCACCCCTACCCCAGACCCTTCCCCGATCCCAGTTCGTTTCTTTCATCCCCTCTCTGACGTATCCTTCCTCACAATCCACCACCCCTCCCCTAAAGTCATAGCCCCATTTCACCTCATCCTCCTTTCACCTCACACTCAGCCACCTGTTTCATCTCACCGGTCTCTGGATGTAGGTGAGCATGGATGTTGACTGACAAAACAAATAAACAGATTTGAACCACAACATTGGGCCAGGCATTAAGGATAATCCATGACAATGCAAATTGTTCACATTTAGATTCACTGTGTGTAAATATATTTTATGCGGATATCATGAGAATAAAGCATGGCTATGACCTTCACGTATCTATGTTAGATATCCCAATAAGTGTAGTCATCAACCTGATGAAATTTGCTAAAAGTCGTTACAGTGAATTCCACATTGGGAAGTCTTTTACCTCAGACTTGGCAGTGGAGGCATTATTCATTCATCTTCCCTCTTGAATTGGTACTTTTCTAGACTACGCATACATTTTCTCAGAAGTTGATCTACCTGGCTGGCTGAGTTTGATCCCTATTCCTGTGCATTACCAAAAAGGCTGCAACAAAAATACTGTATCACAGCCCAAGCAACACAGACACAAATCTGGAGGCTACATTAAACATCCATTCGAGCTCATTAACACCCAACCACATATCTGTTCACCAAAGTGACTCCACCTTCACTCTGTGGCCAGTCCGAAGTCTCTAGATTGATAATTCTTTACATTACCCAAATTAATTTTGGAAACAATTTCCTAACTTAAGATCCAAGGACATTATACAAATCTCCATTGTGTTTTATTTCTGTGCTGACCCTTAACAACCAACAATCAACCATGTAAGACCAAACTCAACGTAACCTTGACGGAGTCCGCAGTGATGCCCCGAAGCTGAGTGGAAACCACTCAACGCTCATGACCTAATTCCTGCACTCAATGGCATGTGTCAAAATAATGCTGAATGCTTCTGACTGTTACGAATGGGTCAAAATGCCCTTAATCTAACTTCAATTTGAAGTTGGCAGCTGACTGCTAAAGTGACAGCTCCAACAGGCTTTGCTAATACAGTGCCACTTGCAGAGTGAAATAAGATTTCTGTCCATCGCTAACTTAAAATAACCTGCTAAATCAGCAGCTAAAGATGTTTGATTTAAAAATCACAGGGTTTTTGAAAGCTCATTTTTAGTTTTTACACCTTTAATTTTCATTGGACATTTGATACAGGAATACTTGAAAATACATTTCATTAGCTATGAAAACCCTCGTTTTGTAATTCAGTGTGAAGAAAAAAATATTTTAATAGGATGTAAACAAATCAGAACACTTTCCTTGGTGAAGTGCAAATACTAAATAGGATTGCTAAAACCCATTTTACACAGATTATTGTTGTTTATACACTATACAGATTTATAAGTAAAACTGCATGTTAATGGAAACATTTTGGCAATTTTAATGGAAAATGTGCTGTCTTTAAATGACAGTGCACTACCACATCATGCTTTAGTAATATATATATTAAAGCTTAGGGCCTGATTACGATGGTGATGAGACCACCACCAACAGCCTGTCGGTCATCTGTACCTTATATGTGGGCCAGATTCTTATGTATGGAGCAAACGTTTAGTATATTAAATCAAACCAGAAAGGGTTCCTTGTACAGTAGGAATGCTGAACTCCCATACTGGAAGGTGCTCTCACGTGATAATGAAGAAAAAGGTGTCTCTGAAAAATAACATATTTACTTAGCATGACATATTGAGACCAGCTTATGGAACAAATACATTACAGTTAGGTTGAGTAGATGATTCGAGTTACTAGACCTGCAGGTCTAGTAATATTTCAATGATTTTTAGGCCTGTAAATACACACTATATATGTGATAAACATGAATGTACTTCCATGTCTACTTTATTTATTCCAATCTCTACTGATATCTATACTGAGAATTGAATTGGATTGTCTACAACAACTGATCCTCAGAGTCATTTGAGCTCAGGGTAAGCTACAAGTTAATCAGAAATTAATTATGGATCCCAGGAGTGAAACGGCCTCGCTTGGCCACATTTCCATAAATACTAATAGGTCTCACACTTGCAAATTGTTCTGTAAGACTCAGAGAGATGGAAAAGAAGTGTCATTCATATAGAGCATGCATTGGCCAAGAGGTCATAATGGACATACTTTGGCTTCCAAGCTAAGTGCAGCATTACATCTCTGTATCTCTGAAATCACATAAACCACAATGGAGATACTGTATATACTGTATGTTGAATATGGACTTATCAAATTGCAATTGCCTCATACTCTCATCCACTACAACAAGCAATTTACACCAGGTGCTGGGATGGGAGAAAAAAAGAAGGACGTGAAGGGAGGGTGAATGCTCCTTTTCATAAGGGAGCACATCCATGAGAGGCTTCTCTCTGAGAGTGATAGGATGAGCTAAGAGTAACAGGACGCACTATTTCCAATAAACAGCGAGGCATGCTTCCATCTATCCCTCATCAAGAAGGAGCCTATACAACCTTAGGAAAACAGATCACCACCCCTTGAAGGTAGGTGAGGCACGATAACAAGCCATGTACACTATCCTGTCCCAAAAGGAAAACCAACACTTGCAGTAATACCAAGAATGATGAGCCAACCTGTGGAGGGAGATTAGTGATAAGGAATGGAGTGACATAAAGCTACCATTTGTAGGAAAGTACCCCTTTTTCGCATGGTTAATCCCCACTTATTGTCTGGTATATAGTGCAGTTTTGACTGAAAAAGCCTTTAGGATCCATGCAAGCCTTTAGTAAGTGCTACCCGTGGTATTTAGGCATTGGACCTAAAAGTGGTTCGCAGGGCTGCAGTACGTATTGTTCCACCCTAAAGGACCCTTCACCAAGTTCATGCAAACTGCCATTGCAGCATGCGTTTCTTGGTGCAGATAAAACCGAAGAGTTGGCATGGCACACACCCCTGTGTGCCATGCCTGCCAGCACTACATGTGGTATAGGTATTTCACCACTACAACAGGCCTTAAAGCTCCATGTTAGGTTGCACTATAGCCTTGTGTGGGCATACATGCGAGAGTGGATATATCCCTGTTATATCTAAGTTCACCCTTAGATATTACCAGTGCACAGGAAGGCCATAAGAAGTACATGGGCTGGACATCCTTATTTCAAGTTCCCCAGCTACATTATGGTTTCACTGTACCCCAAGCTGTTTGGTACCAAACAGCTCGTCTCAATAAACCCACACTGATGCCAGTACTGGATTTATTAATAAATGCACACTGAGGGCACCTTAGAGGTGTCCCCTGAAAAAGTACTGTCTATTAGTGTGCTGACTGACTGGTCTCAATCAGCCAGCCACCACAGACAGATTTCTGACCTCCTGAGGTGATGATCCTCACTCTCGCAGGGCAGGAACATAGCCTGCTCTGGGAAGCGGTGTTCACACCTCCTTCAAGCAGGATGAAAATTTCAGGACAGGACACTTCAAAAGCCCTGCTGCCTTTGTTATGTGATGCCTGGCCTCTCCATATAGTGGAAGTGGCCCCCACCCTGTTCTGAACCCGCTTTTTGGCAGCAAGACAGGGGTGGGAGGGAATAGTTAGATAAGGAGGTGTGCCCACATTGAGCCAGCACCACCCCACGGGGGTGCTAGCTGATGTGGACCCCACTTTTCAGATTCCTCCATCTTGTTTTGGCTGGAATTAGCCTCTAAGACCAGGGTTATTCCCACTTCCCACAGGAAGAGGTCATAAAGAGGGGGCAGACAACCAAAAGGTAGGTAGCCCATTGGCTACTACCTGTCACTCCCCATAACGCCCCTAAACAGGGAATTTAGATGGCACCCCTGAACCCAAGAACTCAGATCTGACGGTTCAACAGAAGAAGGTCGAAGAAGAGTCACTGCCTGGCGAGAACTGCAGCAGGGCTTTGGCACAAAGCCCGGTCGTACTCAGCCCTCTCTCGATAACTGCGACAGAGTGACTCATCCTGTGAGCTGGAGAACTAACAAAGCCTTGTGTAGCCTGTCAGTACTTCAAGGAACACTGGAAGTCTCCCTTGGAGTACAGGAGCTACTCCTCTGCAGTACGCAGGCACCGACAAGCAGAGTCCGGGCCACCACCTTGCAGCTCCCCAGCCTGACCGACGCCGTAAACGACCAGGAGAAGGTGCTCATGCTCTAGGAGGTCAGATCTGTCTTCTCACCGAGTGTGAAGATACCGGGGCCAACCGGAGCCGTGCCGTACCAACCCCTGGGGTACCGGACACGCAGCACAAAACACTGACTGTGAATATCCAGACCGGATCCTCACTTACACAGGATCAAGCAGCCATCAAGGGATGTCAGCATCACTAAGTCCCACTTCGAGAGTTGACCAGCTGCTTTGATTTTGTCCCTGTCTGCAGTTTGTCCCTGACCGTGAGGTGCAGCTTTGCGAAACCCAGTCCAGCCAACCAAATCTCTTGTCTCCCAAGCCCCCCGGCCCTGTTCCCAACGAACCAGCTGTGCACCCGTGCTCCAAAACCCCTTGCTATCTAAGCCTCCGTTTGGGAGCCCTCGGACTTGCCTGCAAGTCCCCCTGTGCAGCCTCTTTTCAGATGCCCCCTTCTCCATAGTGCCAGCTACAGGCCTCACCAGCACCCTGCTCCCGGAAGAATCAGGGTGGTTCTCGAAGAGTGACTGGTAGTACTGTGAACCATGGCCCCCTACTACTCTGATCCCATATGGTGAACCCCTGAAACTGGTTGTAGCTACCTTTACCATAGGCTTGCATTGTGTGTAAAAGCACACAGGTCTAAACGCTTTACTTACCTGTGCATATTTTTATTGAAAACTTGACTTACTTTGAAACGAAGTTCTTGAGTTGGGATATATATAAAAAGAAGTATTCTTTTTCTAAATATGTCTCGGATTTATTCTTTGAGTGTGTGTCTCATTTATTGCCTCTGTGGGTAGAACAAATGCTTAGCACCACCTCTGATAAGCCTAACTGCTCGCCCACACTACCAAAATGAGCGCATTGGTATTATCTACTTTAGCCTCTGTAAACCAATTGGGGACCCACTGGACTCTCTGCACAGTGTACTCTGTTTCAGTACACTAAACAGAGAGCCAGCTTCCTACACCATCCGTAAGTGCTTCAGAAGTGTCCCCACATGGAGATGGTGTAAAAAGTAATGCTAGGTGGAATCTCACCGCACACCACTTCCTCGTGAGTCACATTCTCCAACATTGGCTTTTTTATCCGTTCACATTCTTATATCTTCCCCCATCGTCTGTCTGGGAATCCCGATGGGGAATGATTTAAGCATGTGAATATATAAAAGATACCAATGTTGGAGAACTGAAATCACATGTAAGTAACTCATTTATTCTAAAGCACGTTAAACTTGTTGAAGGTGTAAGGAAGCTGTAGGTACAGCGATGCACGTTTAATGGGGATGTGACAGCATTCAAATCTTGCACATGGGATCAAAGCGATGAGTTACCCTGAGTTATTCATTTTGGTACGGTTCTGTTGGGATCGCTCTTTCCTTGTACTTAACATATGTATAAATCACACAGGATTTTGCCGGGTCACATGCTTGAGGTGGCCAAAAGGCTAACAGTGATGCACTGGAAAAGACGTGAGCCAGTGTTCATAGCGCAATGCACACAATCTCTGGCAAACAGTTAGAGTGAAAAAACGTTCATGCTACTTGCACCAACAGAACAAAATGTCGGACACCATCTTGGAATTACTTCTGCAGGCCTGCCAACTCACACAATGCCACTGCGTTCCACGTGATTTCGGTCCCTTTACAGAGTCACCCGGTGAAGGGCTGAGATCACACTGTGGCAGGAAAAACAATTCCAGCTCGTTTTTGGAGGCAGTAAACAGCCAATGCCTATTAACCCCTTCGCTGCGGCGCGAATTCCGCCGCAGCGCTGGGGGGTGGGGGGGGGGGTGAGGGGTGAGCGCGGCGCCGCCATGCTCATGATGGAACCACGCCGTCATGAGTCACGGGCGAGCTGTGCTCATGACGGCGTGGTTCCGTCACGACTCCGCCCACTCTCTATTTCGCCCGCACAGGCGGGGAATTAGTGCCGCGTGGGAGGAGCGGCCGCCAACGGCCGCAGCATGACGGAACCACGCCGTCATGAGCACACGCCGCCCGTGGCTCATGACGGCGTGGTTCCGTCATGAGCACACAAGGGGTTAAGAGATGTGAAAACACCCACGACATCACCGACTTCCTTAATGACCCTTTGTTTTTTGGGAGGGGGTGAGGGGCAGAGTGCCTCTTAGGGTAGTTCTCTGCACAATGGCCCCGTCCGTTCAAGGCCCCGCCCCCTACTCACACAGTGAAATTAACTTGTAAGTTGGCAGGGAGGCTTCTGGACTACTTGCCAATATCAATCCTCAAGCAAAATTCCCATCAAGACTTAAGAGAGTTCACATTTTTGTGTAAAGTAAAATTCGGGCAGGTGTCCATGGAGAGGGGAAGCTAAGATCTTCATGACACGGGGTAACTCATAAGCGTCTGGAGGAGCGGTCAGTCTTATTCATATTACTCTTCCCTGTTATTGACATGGTGGCCAAACATTAATTTTTCAAGATTTCTTACTGATATGGGTCTTTATGCTTTGTGCTCTACTGCTTCAAAGATGGATGATGCAATACTATTAACTCACAATGAAAACATGAATAAGAAACAGACATTTTAAACGTGATAACTCTGGAATATTTCTTTCTGCAAAAGTAGAGCCCGTTACCCCAAAATAAATCAGGAAATTAAGGCTCACAATTTAATAAAAGAGAACAAAGGTGAGGTAACAGATATCAAGTATCCCATGCAGCAGCACTTTCACTAGAATCACGGTCTAAACCATGCAGGACAAGCCGTTCTGAAATGCTTGATTGCTTTTTGCCTTAGTTTATTGCAGCTGCAGGTATTTTTTAGGCAAGCTGGTTTGATTTGAAGGATGTTTTCGCTGGAATAAGCACCACTGCATTTCCACACCTCTGACATAGTTGACAGATCTGAAAAAGAAGTGACCCTTAAGGTTCCCGAAAAATACTGATGGAATTAAATTCTAGGAATACAAGACAAGTCAATAGATGCTACCAGTTTACCCAGACTGTCTGCCACTGGAACAATATATCACGTCAGAAAGACTGATGAACACCAAACAACACCTACGGGCTGTGCAATCCGAACTAAAGATAAATATGTTTCATAGCATTCATATCAAATCAAGCACACATCTTCACCCCAAAGGAAAGTATAGGAAAAGGGCTGCACTTTAGGAGCTCATGGCATCACTGGAAGGCCTCCTACAGCTTTGAAGAGCCAGAGAATCTACCAGACTAGCCAAACCTTCCCAACATACAAGTCACTTAGGAATGAGGCTATAAAGGTGGGGCTGTTTTGCAAAATAGGTGCGTTTGTGACAACAAATAGGTTTTTCCTATTAGTAATCCCATTTTAGGAGTTGGAAAAGTTTTACTAACTCAAAATACGGGATGGCAAATGATACAGATTCGCAGATTGGAAGGGCATGTTGTAGATGTCCCTTCCAAATTGTAAATCGGTATGACGTGCATAAATGTTTTGCAACTGCAATCCAGGTGCAAAAACATTGAATAATTAATTACTCTGCAGATGGGGTGGTAAGGCACTCCAAAAAAGGAAGGGGTCACTTTGGGAAACATTCCCCTTACTGAATCTTAAATAAAGGTTTATTTGGGAGTAAGCTGTGGTCCAAGGAAACAAGGAAACTTTTTGTTTAAATGCTGTACTTGTTTCCTTTAAGGAAAGCGGGCTGCATTTAAAAATAAAATCTTTATTGAGAAGCAATCACAGACATGGCTGTTGAACGCCTTCAATCGGAGAGAGTGGCACTTTTCGACCTACTTTATGAATATAAATGAAGTAGGTCAGATGGCAACCTATTCCGAATCCAAACTGCAACAAGTATTTGGATGAGAAGGTTCCTACATCAGGCCTCAGGATCTTCAGCTCCCTGAAAACATCATCCTTGATTGATACAAGCAAATGGAAGGCCGCGCTAGTGGCAGATACACATCGCAACATATACCTCCAAATGCCGCTAAATGTCTTCCTAGGAATTTCCCCTCTATCTGTACGTTGCTCTTCATCGGCCTACTGTCCTTTGACTTGTGACGTGTACAATGCAGTATTGAGTCTACTTTCTTCAGACCTCATGTCCACATCACAAACATTTGCTGCCACAAGCGACAGTTCCTCAAATGTCAGAACATGAAGCCCGAAAACTGACAATGTTTTTGAGCTGCACCGCCACCATGGGAGAGGCAAGGAGGGATGTGTGATTTACAGCGTGTGAGGTACCACAGTCACTACTTAGAATATGGCCATTGTGTGAAGTAAGGTCTTTCAGTTCCACAGCTCTCAGAGACGGAATGTTTCAAGAGTTGACTATCAGGAATCCTAATAGTATTAGATGGCTGCTTTGATATAAAAAGTTGTCTTTCAGGCTGTATGCTCCCTGGGATTACTTATTTACAACAGGTTGAGGTGCAGTCCCACATTAGCAGTTACACAGAACACGGAGACAGCTCACTTAGAATTGAAATAAGTACAACATGTTTTTATTATCATAACTGCTCTAAAAGCCGTTCAACAGAAAGGACCAGTTTTTGATTTTGAATAAAAGTAGCAGGTTGGAAAACTCAGCTGAGTGAAGTTTTAAAGAAAGGTAGATGAACTCATGTAACATGTTTATGATGTATGGGCCACAAACTTTACACAAACGCACCTGAGGTATTACCCTGCGCCTACCCAACCACGGAATTAATTTCAGAAACTCCATTACCTTACTTGGTGTGTCACAGTGCTTCAAAGTGATACATTACATAAATGATAACTAAGCTCTTAAGTAAGTAATTCTACAATCAAGCTGTTCTGGAGGAAAAGCACACATGATCATGGATGGGGAATAGGAGAGAAAAGATTCTTCTGCACTAGCATGCCAAAGTATCTAATTTGTACTTCACATGGCCTGCCTTCCACCCATTCCAACATGGCCACAGTGGCGTAGTAGGATTCGGAGAGCAAAAGTTTCAAAGGCAGAGTTCAGCTCAGTCAGTTTGATCGTTCCCTGCTCCGTCATGCAGAGTCAGTCCACGAGAAGCTTACAGAGCTGTCCAGTCGCATCGCTATCCCTCAACGAGACCCCGCTCTCCCCAGAGCCAGCATCCGTCACTATCTGATTTGCTCTGGGAGAGATTACGGCCGCCTCTCACCGTGTTCAATAAAGTCAGGTTGCCCTTTTCGGCTCCTTCACTCGTCCAGTTTCATTTGTGTGGAATCTCATTTCGTTTAACGTCATTGCTTATAATAGATTCGAGTCCAGGAGACAGCTGAGGGAGCAAAGGGTTGAGCGTAATGAAGGTTGCAGGCTCTTTTAGAGATGGATTCCATTAAGTGAGAAATTACTTTAACATCCTCTTAAGTACTTTCTATTTTAGAACCGAATACCAAATCGTCCTCTCATGGAAGAGGGTTCCTAGGAAAGCACCAAGTCGATTTCGATTTCAGGTACAGAGGACACCTGATCAAAGCGTATACATCTGTTTAGAGTCCTTGAGAATTTATCACTCTCTTCGATCTCACTGTATTCTACTTTCACACCACTTAGGAGGATCTTCCCGAATTTTTTTTATGCCGTCATTGATATTTTTATCACACTCCAAAAAAGAATGACAATAGTACATACGAAAGTACCAGGCAATTGTCTGTGCTCAGGAATTGTGGGTGTCAACGGGGAAAGTTCTCTCCTACTTGCTTCTCGTTGCAGGGCTCGACAAATCCACTCGACCGCTCGCATTTGCGAGGTAAATTTAATGAGGTCGAGCTATTTTTAGGTCCTACTCGCCCTTTCTGGCGAGTAGGAAAACATACTAACTTTTGTCCTCTGTCTTTGAAAACTGAGAAAATGTGACAAGATAACAAGATTTAAAGGCCTTTTTATTGCTCACAAAGCAAATGAGCAATAAAGATGCCTTTAAATCTTGTTATCTTGTCACATTTGCTCCGCTTTCAGAGACGGAGGTCAAGTAGGTTACTGTTAGGTCGAGGAGATTTTTTAAGGTACTAGACCTGCAGGACTAGTACTATTTTTCGAGCCCTGCATTGTGATGGCACGAATGAAATCGCTGCTGTGCTAAAAAGAGATTTCCTTCTACGTTTCTGATACAAAGCTTTGGTGGAAGCAAACATTTTGTGATGATCAGCAGTGAGGTGGCTGCACGCTATGTAACAAAGAGTGTATCACTCATTCATAATGATCCCCCCTACCTGCCAAGAAGGACAAACAATAGGGAATTAAGAGAACCCTACTGGGAATGGTCATATGAGAGGTGCATTGATGCACTCTTCTTTTAGTATCTGCAGCATACTTAGACCCATTAAAGAGCCTTACAGACATTTGACAGATAGACCAATATACTAGGTTTCTGTTATTCGCCCCTCGTGCGTCTTACAATTCAGTTCGCCTGAGCCCTACGGTGCTGCTTGCTAACCTACATCTTTCTGAAAGTGGCCATCTGGGCCCTAGCTCCATGTGGAAATAAAACACTGACCCTCTACCTACAGACCGAAGGCCTCCTGTGAGTCATGCCCAATGTGAGGCTGCATTCTTAGTTCTTGGCACACAGCACTGCATTGTTGTTTTACTGTTACACCGACATAATGACATTATGTTAGGAGTGGTCGATACTGTGTGGTTTGACATTTGCCAGCTCCCATATAGCAATATTTGTTCATTAGAAGAAAACCACAGAGTGCCTTCACTTGGCCCAGGCAATTCTGCAAACTAGAAATAAAGACTCTGAGGCCAAGGTACCATACACACAGCAATGAGTGCAGTACACTTTCTGCCGCTGCACCCGCTCAGTAACAGGATATAGGCCTGTGTAAGGGTAACAGGGCCTTCATTCTTCCTTACTTACAAGAGAAAAGAACCTTGAAGGCACTATTGCTCGAGTCAAAAGTCTTTGACCTCCTTTCCCCTACTCATCAGCATGTCACTGGTCTTGAGAGACTCTCTGTGGAAGCCAGGCCCTACTTGGCGTGTCTTCTTGTACCTAAGGCTAACATCCAACCTTAGCAGCTTTCTGCCCACTCTGAGCTGACCCAACTAACATTATTATGGCTCACAAACCCAATGTAGGAGCATTGCTGACAGAGGCTTCTCTGCTAATGGCTTTCACCTCAGAAGAAACCACCCCCAAGGCATACGCAGTGCTGCCAGCCTTTTGTCTTATTAGAGAAACATTAAATGCCCAACTATTCTAAATTCCACCAAAGGCTGAGGTGGGCTCTGCCGAATACTTTGCAATGCACTGCTAACTACGGTTAGCTAGCAATTTCAGTCTGGAAAGTTGTGGTTATAGTACCCCAGCTCTCTATGAAGCACATTGTTTTTTTGTAACAAAACTGCTTTTAGAGAAACAATGGGACAGATTTACATGCCCTTTACGCCGCCAGTGTGTCAAGTTGCGTGACGCACCGGCAGTGCAACCTGCTGCATGATATTTACAAGCACACGTAAAGCCACCCTGCATGGTTTTACCTGTGCTTGTAAAAATCACTCCTTGTCATGCAACACTTTGTGTGTTAGGGGCGTGACATGGGTGTTCCTGTGGGTGTTCCTACGCAACACCCATGTCCACTGATGCATTTCCAGATTTACAAGCAATCGTAAATCTGGAAACACGTCAGAATGCTACGCCACCCTAGGGGATGTGTAGTGAGGTACAACGAGGAGAAATGTTTTCATTTCTCCCCGTTTTATTCCTCTTTCAATGCATGCTCTATTCTACAGCACACATTGTTAGAGGAAATCACCTCAATTGATTGTTTTTTTTGCAGGAAGGAGCACTTCCTGCAAAAAAAACAATCTCCCCACGACGCAGGCATCCTTGCACCATGGTACAAGGGTACCTATGCCAACGGATGGTAGCAGTGTGTGCCCAGTGCAGGGGAAAGCACAGAGATGCAACACATTATTGTACATAATATGCTTCTAAACTAATGCAGCGCGGCACAGCAAAATGACTTGCGGCACCTCGCTGCGTTTGTTTCTTGCAAATCTGCCCCAATGTCTGTAATCCTGATCTGAACTTCCAGCTTCATAAGACTGAGTTCTATTAGTACTTGTAGCTGAGACACACCCTTACCCCCCTGATCCGCCCATTAGAAGACCTATCAGAATTCCACCCTCTAGAGGGCCGTCTACTGATGGGGGACTTAGGGGCACATAAGATTCGTCAGATCTACCAAACACTGACCACCCATACCTGCACCACATTACATAAAACAAGAGGGGCATGGGAGGAGGACCTGCCAGACATGACGAACAATGATTGGACAGAGGCCCTCGCCAGTCCCCGCGGCCCTGCAGTTTCCACTCGCAACCGTCTCATCCAATTCAAATAGCTCCACTGCATATACTTCACACGTACCCGCTTGTGGAAGATGGGTGTCATCCAGTCCCCTACGTGCCTCAGATGCAGGGATGCAGAGGGCATCTTCTTTTGCACGGTCTGGAGCTGTGGGGAGCTGCAGCCATTCTGGTGTAAAATCTCATCCTGCCTGGGCCAGATCATGGGATCTCCAAATGGACCCTAAGTCATTCCTACTCCATAGTACAGAGGGGATTGGGGGAACCACTATGAGCAACACTTACTTTTCCTGGGCCTCACACTTGCTAAATGGGACAATACCCAAGCCTGGAAAGGGACATCCCCACCACCAATAAGAGGGTGGAAGCTGGCCATGGACAGATGCATGGGAGCAGGGATTGCAGTTTTTCATGCACGGGGTTGCCGGAAGAAACACAGAAAAATCTGGTCCTGCTGACAGACATATAGGGGCATTCCCCCCCCCCCTCCCCCCCGTCCCCCCGCCCCACCACAAGCAGACCCTCCATACAATTCGGCCAAATACATCTACCTGATTACTATGATACCCACAATGTGTAGCCCTGTCCTCAACACACGCACGCTTAGACATTTTGCGTTCAGAAAATTATGTGGAAGCCTGTGTTACGGTTTAACTGTTCGGCCTGCAAGTTCGCAGGCTAAGAGGTTGTGCAATATAATTGGTACTCTTGATCCGCTATGGTTTTTACAATGTATACTGAGGGCTCCAGTCCATCATGTGCCATGGAAATCAAATAAAAATTGTTATTAAAAAAAGGATAGTGTGAATCTGCTATGGGCGCTGCTCAGATCCCACCACTCTAGACCAAGGGTGGGTCAGGAGTTTTCGATTGACAGAGATCAGGAAAAGTCAACCTTTCTCATAGGCATCTGTTTCAACGATTTTTAAAAGTGGGCACTGGAGCAAAAAGGGTAACAGGTCATCAGAAATCAGTGAATGTGTTTCTCTTTCCACAAGAACCGAGTGGCGATGCTTAAACATTCCCACCAGAATCTCCTAAAATCCCTCACTCTTAGAGGTGCGCCGCTATCCTCAGAAGTGATAAGAGGGACTCTGCAGCGTCCACTGCACTGGAACGATCTCTTTTTGACATTAAGGACTTTCAGGGTTTCACAATGCCACTGACAAAGTTCTGAAGACCGAATGTATTATTGTATGTATGTGTTTCAGAAACCTTTAAAAAACATGGTAGGCTTTCAAATTCTCGTGTATTTTCTCCTTTTGTACAAGGTGTGTCTTCCCTCCATCACCATGCACATACTGGTGGGGGGAGTGGCATATAAAACAAATATTGTGCTTTTTATAAAATGCTTGTTTACACAATGTTCTGGAGTCATTGTGCTGTGAATCGCAACTGCTACTGCTGTCCACCGTAATGGCAGTCCTTGTATTCGCCCCCGAAGCATTTCACTTACCCACAATCGGGTTCAAACATACAACCAGCCGCTCGCACACATTCCTCACCAGATGCACGAAGGCAGTTAGCTCCTGATGTGCCAATCCGATTCACGAACCAGGGATGTGCAACCAACACTGATTGGCTTGAGACTCGGAATGCCATTAGCGGGGGAGCCTCTGTTATAACAGGTCGCCCTGCAAATTATACATTTGCAAAGGAGTCGCAAAATGACCTGCCTAATGAATACTGATTAGGAAGGTTCAGAGCTTTAAGTGGGATGAAAAAACTGGGGGGGTCTCTCAAAGGGGCGTGGTCATTGTAATTAAGGGTGTGGCTTAAAAACACTTAAGCCTAAAATCTGTGTTTAGCACAGTGTGCCACCCAAATTGTATTTTGCACTTTCAGTCATAGCATCCAGATATATGACACAAGTAACATCATACCTACAAGGCGTCAGGACTATTGGCTTTGTCAATGGTTGTTAGTTGCATAAGAAAAATAAGCAGCAACTATGGCTTGTATATAATATTGAAAAAGCTTCCACCTAAAACCCTGGTGACAACACGTCAATGTTGCTGCTCCCGAGTTTCAAAAAGAGAAGGTAAATCCAGAGAGACAATGACTCTCTTTAAAGGATTTCCCTTCCCCTTCAACGCTCACCTGGCATGACGTCACGCCGTAACTTCTCCACTATTGAGAAGTGAGCAGTGTGAGCAGCGCACATCGATGTGCCTGCTGTCACTACAGTCCGGAAAAAAACGGACCGCCTGTGCCAGGGCACAAAACAGAGCCCGATAGAGACCCGTTTCGAGCCCTCCTTTTACAAACTGCCGGTGGTCCGCACCGGTGAGACCCGACCCACTTAAAGCCCTGACCAGGGCATAAATCAGAGCCTGATAGTGACCCGTTTCGAGCCCTCCTTTTACAAACTGCCGTTGGTCAGCACAGGTGAGACCCGGCCCACTTAAAGCCCTGACCAGGGAACAAATCAGAGCCCGATAGTGACCCGTTTCGAGGCCCCCTAGAAAAAACCTGCTGGTGCTCAGGACCGGTGAGACCCGACCCACTTAAAGTCCTGGGAAGGTCACAAGTTATGACGCTCTATGGGGCATATTATCAAACCAGGCGATAAAACTATCGCCGCTTTAGCGGCAGAAAACTGCCGCTAAAACGGCGATAATGGGCTTGATAATATGCTCTATGGAATTCCAATTGAAGCCCAGGTTAGACGTCCTTCACATTTAACATGGGCTTCAATTGGAATTCCATAGAGCATATTATCAAGCCCATTATCGCCGTTTTAATAATTTTATCGCTATGATCGGCTGCGAATGCAACGAGAATCTGTAGTGGCCTGCTTTGCCTCGCGCTGCTAGAGCGCGAGGCGTACTTAGAATGTCTCGCGCTGCCCTCCGTGACGTGGGGGTGCTGACAGTTGACAGTTGGGCGAGGACGGTTTTAGATCACTGTAACAGCAACAAGCAAGCGGTTGTGCCCGTAGGAGTTGGTATGATTAAAGACTTGCAGTTTACTACGTTCTGCCTCGTGTAATTACTACACGATTTACTGGCGACGAGTACGACTCCTACAGAACCCACAGCATACTCCGGTTATCGTACCTGAAGTATTGGATGCCCGGCGCACTCCTCATTCGACGATCGGTGAAGGTTCCCTGCCTCAGCCTTTCACGGAGCGGTGACCGCCTGCCTCCTGACGTCTCCGGTTACTGTTCGTTACAAGCTGAGGTGAGGGAACGTGCTACCAGAGGCGTTTCGCGCGTCTCTGTTGTTGTGGTAACCCCGCCCAGCTCTTAAAGCGACAGGCACATTTGGGCCAATTTTGAGTAACATTAGTATGGAAAAGTCATCGTGGACTGAAAAACCCTGGGCAGCATAACACACGTTTTGGAGCAATGTACAAGGGTTATCTACATTTGGCAAAAACGACGTTATGTGGGCACGACCTTAAGTTGCACAATCATATAAACATTATTTCTCACCTCATCTTCTGTGTAGGGGTCACAGAGGCTGTTTCATAAGTTGTGACTTGCTTAGAACGAGGAAAATTCTCATGATGCAGTCCATTCTTCCACCTTCTCCTTTTCTGGACACACCCGGTGAACCACCTGTGCCTTGGAGGAAATGGTTTGACGCATTTGAAAATTACTTGGGTGCTATAGGAGCACACAGGTTCAGGGCTGAAAGGAAAAAGTTTTTACTACTCCATTCCCTGGGGTATGAAGGGAGAGAAACCCTTAAACATTTACCGGATGTAGTAGGGGAAGAAGATGAAGAAAATGATGAATACAAAGACACAGTGAAAAAATTAAAAGCCAGATTTGATAAGCAACCCAGTGTGGTGGTATCTAGACACAAATTTTTTAAAAGAATGCAGAAAAGTGAGGAAGATGTAGACACATACATTACTGCTTTGAGGAAGTTAGTGGCAGAATGCGAATTTGAAAATTTCAGTGAACAGTTGATTCGTGATCAGTTTATAGGGAAGTGTCTGGACAAAACTATAAGACAAAAACTTTTATCTTTGGAAAATCCCTCACTGGATGAATCTATTCGCATAGCGAAAAGCATTGAAACGTCACAAACTTCCATAAAGGAACTGGAAAGTAAAAGTATTGAAGTTGTTACCCCTGTCCGCTTTAAAAAGCATGAAAGAAAAAAGGATTATCAACAAAATAATTTCTTCAAAAGGACAGATTTATGTTACAGGTGTGGATATCCCTCCCATGTGAAAAACGGTAGACCATGTCCTGCGAGAAATGCTACCTGTCGCAAATGTGGGAAATTGGGACATTTCGACAAAGTATGTCAAAGCCACAAATATAAAAAAGAACCTGTAGCATGTGCCATGGATGCTAGTGGGAGTGACAGTGACGACACCCTGTGCGAACTAAAGGACATGGTAGTGGTTGTCAGGGAAGGGGACATAAAAAGTGGTAACCCTGATGACTGTGTCGATCCCTATGCCATCATCGGGGTAGGGGAAGAGAGTGTAAGGCTGCTCGTAGATTCTGGGGCAAGGATCACTATGATCTGTGAATCTTTGTTCAGGAGAAAGTGGGGTAACAGACCTCTGCTACCGCCAGACCGTGAGCCTGTATCCTATGAAGGGAGAAGTATAGAATTGATGGGGTACTTTGAGGACATCTTGATCTTCAAGAACAGACACATTTATGGAAAAGTCTATGTCGCTGTCAATGGACTAGACATATTAGGATGGTTCCACCAAGGTCTGTTCAGTATGATGCTGTGCCCTGGAGCCAAGGAACAGATTCTAGTGGTTCGGGACCAAACACAGGTCGAGGAACTACTCAATAAATATCCCAGAGTGTTTTCAGGTGAATTGGGGAACATCAAAGGATTCAAACACAAGATCAAGATAAAGAATGATGCAGTACCTGTAAAACACAAAATAAGGAGTATCCCTTTCAGTATCAGAGGAGACCTGGAGAAAGAACTTTTGTCAATGCAAAAAAGAGGGGTTATTGAACCCATAGAGTCGTCTGACTGGTCTTCAGCATTGGTCGTTGCAAGGAAGAAAAATAATGATCTCAGGATCTGCATCGATTTGCGCAATTTAAACAAGGTCATCTGGGTGGATTCGCATCCCCTACCGAACATTTCGGAAATGCTGGGTGTAGTCGAAGGTGCCAAGGTTTTCACCAAACTCGACCTGGCCTCGGCGTATCACCAAATTGAACTGGACAAGGATTCACGCCATTTTACAGCGTTCAACTCCCCGGCAGGACTGTTCCAGTTTTGTCGCATGCCCTTTGGGTTGGCCTCAGCAGCCTCTGTGTTTCAGAGGGTCATGGTTAACCTACTGAAGGGAATAAAGAATGTTGCTATATTCCAGGATGACATCCTGTTGTTCGCGAGAGACCAACAAGAACACGACATTGCGTTAAACAAGATCCTGTCCATATTTCAGGAACATGGAGTGGTCCTAAAAAGGGACAAGTGTGAATTCTCTAAAGACAAGATGGATTATCTGGGTCACACTATATCGAGTGAGGGTGTCATGCCTAAACCGAGTTTGGTTCAAGCCATTGTTGATGCTTCCGCTCCCAAAGACAAAGCTGGTGTCAAGTCTCTGTTAGGTCTCACAGAATTTTATGCCCGCTTTATTCAAGACTACGCTACAAAAATTCGTCCCATTTCAAAGTTACTCCAAGACAGAAATGAATTTGTGTGGGATGACGAATGCAAGGCCGCCTTTGACTGGATCAAGGAACAACTCAGCACGGTCAAAGCCTTGAAGCCGTTCGTACAAGGGGTCCAGTGTACGCTAACCGTTGATGCCAGCAGTTATGGTCTGGGCGCTGTGCTGACACAGATGGTTGACAAAGAGGAACACACTGTTGGGTTTGCATCCAGAGTACTAAGAGAGGCTGAAACTCTCTATTCGGTCATTGAAAAGGAGCTTCTAGCATGTTGGTGGGGCATTGAAAAGTTTAAAAACTATTTGTGGGGACAGAAATTCATTCTGCAAACGGACCACAAACCATTAGTGGCGATTTTAGGGTGCACCAACAGCCGGGGGGCCACTCCCCGTATCGCACGCCTAGCCTCCAAACTCTTACAATACAACTTTGAAATTGTACATATTGCTGGGGGAAAAAATGTAAGAGCGGACGCACTGTCACGCTTGCCTGCTAATACGAGTCAGGACATACAAGGCGTAGATGAATGCTGTTTTGATGAGAAGGAGGATTGTATTATAGCCAGTGTTGAACTTAGTAATGTTTGTACTATTGATCAGCAAAAATGGAGGGAGGCGTTAGCTGGAGACGAAGTCTTTATAAAACTGATGAAATATATTTCCCAAGGGTGGCCCAGGGAAAGGAATGTAGATGTCTGGTTACAACCCTATGTCAAGGTGTGTGATGAACTCTCGATAGAGGATGGTCTGGTCTTCAGGTTAGAGAAACTTGTTCCACCTGTGGACATCAGACCCACTCTTCTCACCAAAGCACATGAGGGGCACCTGGGTGCCACATTAACCAAGCGTAGAGTAAGAGAGTACTTTTGGTGGCCCAAAATGGATAGAGACATTGAGGAAATGGTGCAAGATTGCACCGTGTGTGCGTCAAGTGACAAAAGTTTCCACACTAGTTGTCCCCCCCTCACTCCCATTCCTCTCCCGGGTGGCCCGTGGGAGAAACTCGGCATAGATGTCCTAGGTCCCTTTCACAGCCTTCCCCATCAGTGCAAATTCGCCATTGTCATGGTGGACTACTACACTAAGTGGCCCGAGGCCAAGTTTGTTTCTAAGGTTGATTCCCAAGAAATCATTGACTTTTTAAGGGATACATTTATGAGAGAAGGGTTTCCTCAAACTTTAATCTCAGATAACGGGGTACAATTCGTATCATCTGAGGTACAAGAGTTTCTTAGAGAATCTGCCATCATTCATCACCGTAGTTCTCTCTATCATCCCCAAACCAATGGCTTGGTGGAGAGACTAAACAGAGTCATAGGTGATTGTGTCAAATGGGCTCTCGCCCACCACAAAGATGTTCCCCATAGTGTTAGGACTATGTTGTGGTTTTATAGAACCACCCCCCATTCGTCTACTGGGGTGTCCCCCTTTGAACTACTGAGAGGTAGGAAACCATGTACCGAGTTTAGACCGGCTTGGATGTCTAAATGGAATAAATCGTATTCTTCTCCCCAAGAATTGGATGAAAAAGTGAGGTCCAAGTCTGCTGAAGTCCAGGTCAAACAAAAGGAGTACTTTGATGGAAGGAAGCGTGTTAAGACCAGAGATTTTACTGTGGGAGACAGGATCAGAATAAAGAAACCAGGCTTTGTAAGGAAAGGTGAAGCCAAGTATGGGGAAATTGTAGTGGTGGATAAAGTGTGTGGTAATGCTGTTCGAGTAAATGGAAAAGACTGGTGGAATAGTAACAAGGTGGCGAAAGTTAAAAATATGCTCAATGATGTCAAGTATCCCAGGTCGAGAAGTGAGGCCTCTCTTAAGATCTCTCACGGCAAACCTGATGTCCCAAATTCTCCTCCCAGCCACGCCACTGTCAGGAGGAGTACCAGAACTGTTAATATTCCGGTTAGATACCGTCAATGATGTTTGTGTTCCTTATGCACTTTCTCTCTCTCTCTCTCTCTCTCTCTCTCTCTCTCTCTCTCTCTCTCTCTCTCTGCTTCTCTTTTTTCTAAGGAAAGGAGATATGTAGTGGCCTGCTTTGCCTCGCGCTGCTAGAGCGCGAGGCGTACTTAGAATGTCTCGCGCTGCCCTCCGTGACGTGGGGGTGCTGACAGTTGACAGTTGGGCGAGGACGGTTTTAGATCACTGTAACAGCAACAAGCAAGCGGTTGTGCCCGTAGGAGTTGGTATGATTAAAGACTTGCAGTTTACTACGTTCTGCCTCGTGTAATTACTACAGAATCATTTTTATTACAGCAGCTGTGCCCACTAAAGGGACGCGTAGTACCTACTTAAAACATGTTCCTGTTGGGGAGCGTGTCAGGAGGAGAGGACCACGGCCAACCCAACTCGGAGGTCAGTAACTGATCAATGGTCTGCCACCAGAAGTGCAGTCGCAAACCGATGTTACATTCCATTGCGCCTCCGAAAGGACAGGGGGTCGGGGCTACAGTGGGGGCCTCATGTATGCCCCCTCTTATCTGCAAATCACTCTAGATCACTAGGCCGTTTTACAAGTCAGGCAACCTTTTCCAACTCATAAGAGGGCTTTGCTGCATTTTGAAAGGGTGCTTGAAATCACATACCCTTTGTTTTCAAAGACAAAACATCTATCTACACGAGATCTTAAGCTATCGTACTAGCACGTGATAGGCCTACAGTGTAATTCTGATCGTTCTAAGTCAAGGTTGTTTTGAATAAAACACCTAGAAGAGCGATAAAAAGCAGAGCTCTTTTGAAAAAAAGCTGTTTCCTATAAAGTGCCCTCAAAGGCCCATCTATCAATTCATTATTGCAGAGGCAAGACTTTCCCAGCCTCAGAAAACAGAGGCATAGGGTTAGGTTGAGGGTGTGGCTACGGGGCCGCTGCTACAACACTTCTATCAAATAAATGGCATTTTTATTATTAAAGGAAGCAGCACCCGATGCTGCTCAAGGCAGTCACGTGCGGCCCTGCACTTCCTACTAGCTCAGTGGCTTACCTCCGCGAGGACAGCAGCGCCACGCATCGATAACCCAGGATGCAAACACATCCGAAATGCATCGCGCGTACGCGCCTGGTTATTATTCTGACGACGCTATTCCAGGCGTTGCCATGGGAGCCGCTTCCTAAGTACGCTGTGACATGGTGGGGAAGCGAACACATTTTAAATTCACCTCTCCTCTTTATGGTGCGCATGCCAACGGAAGACGACTCTGTTAGGATGAGCTTGGCTAAAGAAAACGGCGCTATCCTGTAAATGCCGGTAGAAAACAGCCATGTTATGGCATGCATGCCTGTGAAAACGAGGCTCTTACGGTGCCTGCCAATAAAAGCATCTGTGCAAAGATGCGCTGCAAAAGTGCGGTATCCAGTGCAAGACGCAGTCTTAAAGCCGCGCGTGACAAGGGAGAATGACAGGAAAGATACTGCTTGGTGTGGTGCATGCCAACAGAAGACAAGGAAAGGTCACTCTCCCATATTACCTAAGATTGGGTCAGGCTGTAAAGTTTTCTCGAGGGTAACTGAAAATCCCTGAAACTCTCTTTTAGGCTCCAGTGAAGGTCTAAAAATATGGCCTAATCTTCCTAATTTACTAAAAACATGGTGATTCCCAAACTTAACCTAAATCTCCCTGTAAGGTTCAGTTTCACTTTGTTTTTGTGTGGAGGATTTGCAAACGTTAGTACTCAGGCGAGTTTGCACACGTTTCAACCTGAAATTACACAGCAAACCAGGAAGCAGATGGATCCACACCAGTAGATTGAGACAGAGGTCTCGTGTCACCATAAAATGGCGTTCTCCTCTCCATTGAGGCATTTATTTCCCATCTCCAGCGGTTCCTAAATTCAGTCGCTCAAATAGCTAAGGAGACCGTATGCTAAGTAAAGATAGGATGTACATTCATTGGTATTCTTCAATGTCTGACCAGTTTTATTCTACTGCTTCTTTCTCAGTGTCGCCATATTTTCAGCAGTACGGCTCAAGGTTTTCTTGACGTATTAAAATCCACAACACACCACACTGTAACCACTTGACGGGAGTAAGCCTAAAAGAAAGGCATAAAACGGAATGTTGAGTAAAGAAGTGGGGAGGTCGTGAGCCCATTAGAAATCATTTACTCAATTTACACGGGCACATTTAATGAGAAGCTCAGGTTTAATGCTGCTGGAAGCTGAAGAATGGCAAACACGCCGCTGTAAATAAAATCAATACCTTTGCAGGGCCTCCATTAATTGCTATAAAACCCACAATCAAAAAGTGTTCATGGTCTTGGCATTCCTACCACGTCAACCTGGTACTTCTTTGTTCCGCCACTGAATAACTAATAAGGTAGACAGGTCTCCAGGTTAAACAGAGCGGCAGCTTCACTGTGCATCCCAATTTTCTATCCCCTTCCACTTTTTCAATTATAAGCTAACTGTGCCTCAGCGGGGTACTCTGCTTTGTTATTAAACCAACTAATGCTGCAAATTAAAGTATTACGACCTATTTAGTTGTGCTGCAAATTAAACCTCAAATAATTACCTCCGAGGATACATATTCCCTTAAAAACTGATTACAGAGGGTGCACAATAGTATGTACCATCAATGAAGAAGTCAACTCTGAGCAGCCCTAGTGGGAAACGTATCTTAATTAGAACCTAAGAGAAATTGTTATCGATGCTGGACACCCAAAAGAAGCATACGGGTTGCTGGGCTCTGTATGATATATAGGGAGGTCTAAAGACGAGATCAAACAGGACAGGTGGAGTCTATATAGCTCACAGTACCAGAATTTAGCCCATTACTAAGTGTTATCAAATTATGGCAAATACAGGAGCTGAGGCATAGGATGATCAAGTGATTCCTAGGTCCACACTTAAGTTTGGGCCTGCTTGGAGGCATAGTGATTGATACAGGTTGTGGGGACAAGGCTAGGGAATGAGAGTCTCCCAGATATTAAGACAAGAAAAGATGCACAAAGTTTTAATTAAAGTTTGAGACACCTTTGTTTTTAAAAACTATTCAGTTTCCTGGTCAGCCGACGGATACCAAAAAGATTTGACACCAAACAATTTTTTGGGACTGGACCAAGAAAAAAGACATGATGACCCTTTGCGTTCCTTGCTGAACAGCAGCAAATGAGGAACCGAGAGCTGAAATACACATCGGCTTAGAAGTAATGAGGGTTCGCTCGAGAAACACACAGCGCATCCCCAAGTCTCGCACATTTTTACTTCTAAGGTACAATTTACAGTTCTAAGACAGAGAGGAGCACTTCTGACAGTTAATGCTAAAAGCTCAACAGTAGGGGCAGCACCAGAGAGATTCGTACTCCCCTCTATCCTCTGATGTTACATGTCCCCACCATAAAAATATTTAAAAGGCAAATGAGATGGGGAAGCTTCCAGTATTTGGGGGAAGGGGGGCACCAAGATGTGGATGCAAAGAGAGTATTCTTTCTTTAGAGGTTACAAGAGTGAATTAACATGCCCTTAGAAGAGTTGAGAACACACCGGTCATTATCAATGGGTCGGACCTCCATGACAGACAACCAAGTGCACACTCTGTATATTTTATTTCATATAGTGCTAGAGTGTAGAACTGATACTACGCCGTTACAGCGCCCGGATCCATGGTTGGCACTTTCCATATGCATATACCAATATTTTAAACATACTCTAACATAGCAAGTAATTGTTAACATGTTCTATTGAGTGCGCTTGCTTCTCTAGCTGCTAACCCCAGGAATGCATTGTGTTAACACACTTTTTTTTATTATTTATTCTTTTTATATTGCAGTCAAGCAACCCTTTGCTTTTTCAGGAGCAGAGGAAAGAAAAAGAAACGAAAGCAACACAATCAGGAGACCTTACGCAGAGTCAACGTCATAGACTTCTTGGAAGAAAAGTGTTTTCAAGCGTTTGAAGAACTTTCCAAGTCCTGTCTCAAGGCTGCAAAGACCATGGTGTAAAGTTGAGCCCTGTGAATGCCACCTCCCACCTCCAGCCGAGCCGTTTACAGACAGGCCCACGTTAGGGCACTTCTGGCCTCAAGAAAAGCTGACAGTCCAGTCAGTTCGTCACTGAACAGGGACATTTTAAACTCCTACTTTTTAACTATGCAATCTTTGTCCATTTATTGTATCAGTCCTTCATGAGTAACAGATAACTGTCATTGAAGTGTGACAGGGTAAAACTAGCTTTCAAAGAGATCAAAGAAACAGAAATATTTGCCCGAAAAACACAAAGCATACCAAATGGTACATGCTTGCTGTAAGATTTCCAGTGGAGGCTTCTGAAATGTGTCCAGCTTTGTCATTACCGGCAATGGTTTCCACTTTGCTGCTCCCGCCTGCATTCCGCTGTACATGGTGTCCATTTTAGGTTACGTTATTACTGTTCTGACAGGGACTATTGGTGGTGCAGGAAGCAAAGCATTTAATTTGAAATTGCTTTGAAATGTGTCAGGAGGAAAAGCATACACAAGCACCTTCATCATCCAAAGGAAGATTTCTTCTGGTTAAGGTGGGGGGTAGACATAGAAGAAGGACAACACGTGGCTTCTTTCTCAAGGGCATATACCCTCCATTTACTAGCTCATAACCTCCCAAAAATGCTGCAATCAGCTGGAGAAACAAAACCGGACTAACCATATATTTCTTGTTCTCTATATTTAACTTACACCCTTAAAATGTATGTTTTATAGCAATGAGCAGACGCAACATGTTTAGTGACCCACATTTTTCTTAACGCAAAACAACTAGGGGAAAAACAAAGGAATCAAATCTCACCTACACAATCTCACTGGGATCTGTAGACCTCTGTTAACCATACCCGTCAGGCAAAGTGATCTCACCTTTCTGAGATTGACCAGATAGTGTGTGCCAACTGGCGCATCAAGGGCGTTCTCCATCAACCAGAGGTAACACATAGCACAGCATAATATAATGGAAGGTGAGAATCATCTGGTGACAATGACTCAGAACAGTCCCAGCCTGATTGCATGTCACCACCTCCCACAAGTAGATGTGTTTAAATGTTTTCCCTCCAAAACAAAGAGCAGATAGAAAACATTTCAAATATCAGGGCAGCAAATTTAACTGTGATAATGCCACTCTTTGAGGACTATGGGTAAGTTGTCCTTGCTATTGTGTTGGCAAGCAGGCAGACAAAAATTAAACCAGATAAGTGCACACAAGTCCCACATGCCTGAATGCTCAGTAGAGAGGGTCTGGCATAGAAAGACAAGTGGCCTAAACATATGTGACATTAGTAGTACCCTACCACAGTCAATTAAAAAATAGGCATTTTCCTTGAACTTACAATAGATGTTCGTCAGACAAGGGGTCTTTTTAGGTCCAGCGTGCGACAGCGCATGCACTTGCGAGATGCTATTGTTTACAATAAGGAGCTTGGAGACTTCTCATTGCTTACTATTTGCTGGCTGCAGCATCACTCTTCTTTGCAGCCTCCTAATAGGCCAGTGCAGGCCAAGCAACACTTCTGTTCCTTTCTGTAGAGTACGGATCAAACACAGATTGATTCAACGTAATTTTTTGAGGTACTATTTCTTCTTCCCCCTCTCGCTCCCTCTGCCTCCGTTTGGTATTTCCTCCCTCCTTCCTCCCCCCACACCTTCCTCATGTTATTTTTCCCATACCCCCCTCATCTCACTGTCTGTTACTGCTGCTCCCTCCCCTTCCCATTGCTTACACCCCGCCTTTTTTTCACACATTACACATCAGCACGGGTTGCTATGCAACATAGTTTTAAAAAAGTGTTATGACATGGTCAACGAGGGCACATTTTTTTTTTGTTTTAGCAATTTTATGTCATATTGCACAACACCTCTAGCTGCTGTGAAATATGTTTTAAAACATTGACAAGCTAATGGATTAACTCAGCCAATGCTTGTTTCCCTAGATGTGATTACCTCAGCTGACAAGTGAAAGAAACTTGTTCTATTTTCATTTTGTTTTGGCAAATGCACCTATTGTGGTTAACAACAAAACAGACCCATGGCAGTTTCTGTCTATCGTTGTGAGACTAGCCATTCGGAGAGCCTCAGCGTTGACCAGATATGCATCAGTTGCACTTTAAAGCAGTTAAACATGGCGCGATTCATAATGTGTGAAGCACTACACAATAAATCCAAGGAGGCGTGGTCTAGCAGGAATACTGAGGGCAGTGAAATAGGGAAATTAAAGCTATAATCGTAATTAATTACCAATGGTGCCTACCTTGTCTCCACTTCCATTATTTACTGAACTTTTGAGCACTTACAAATGAACTGAATGAGAATTCAACGAAATAACGGAAAATGTGAAGTTACGTCTTATAAATGGTGTTCTATACACACACACATACATAGCGAATATGAAGAGTCTGATATGTTATGTATTACCATTGTTCTGGCAGGAGGAGCCATGACTCACAAGGGGCACAAACTCGAGGTAGCCAAGATGCTCCTGCCTTACCTCAACAAAGAAAAAAGAAACATCCAGATTATACTATGGGCATCTGCATTCACTTCATGGTATGATTCTGAGTACTTGTTCTAACAAAATATATTTAATCAAAACCGGAATGCAAGAGGTTAAATTTGTGCCGTAGTGTAAAATCATGCTGAAAAGGCCTGTAAAGCTATTTCCTTGTGTAAAGCAATTGTTATATGCAATCTATGAGGTGGTAAAACGTGTTTTTCAAATGGAGAATTTTGCTGAACTGTGGTTATAAACTGGAATTTGTTATTTGCACTGTAATAAATGTGTGAACGTGTGTTTATTTTTGTTGCAGTAAATAGAGTGTTACTAGGCCCCATATAATTTGATTGCCAGCATGTATGTGTGTGTGTAAATAAATATACATATATATATATATATAACCAAAGTCGAGCCAAAGCAAGTATAGCGTACACTCTCAGTAGATAGAAGATGGATACCAAGAAGAGTGGGTAGTCGAGTGTTTATTTCACACAACGCCTTTCGGCGAAGAGCCTTGATCACGTATACATATATATTCTGCTCCAAAGGTTGTCCACCTGGTGAGTAGCACTCGATCAGCAGCTTTATTTATGATAGGCAGCGACGAGGATCCGCTTGTAGAAGACGCTCCGTAATGGAATTGCCTGACGCGTTTCGAAGCTCCATATGCTGTCTTTCAGAGGCTTGAACAGAGACGGTGTGTGGAAACGCAGAACCCACTTCGCCATTTTCATATTGCACACCCACCAATGGGAAGCTCAAATGAGACTGTGCATTGTGGGAAATGTGGTCCTGGTAGTACACAAATCTTGTCCTGTATGGACACTGCAAGTGGACTCGTCATCAATCATGTTTGTCGCTGCTGGCCTACATTGCCGACATGATAGTTACCATGTCGGGAGGCCCCCATAACATTACGGGGTGGTGCACACTCCGCGGCAGGACAGCCGCTTATTACATACTGTTCCAAAGGTTGTCCACCTGGTGAGTAGCACTTGATCAACAGCTTTATTTATGATAGGCAGGGACGAGGATCCGCTTGTAGAAGCCGCTCTGTAATGGAATTGCTTGACGTGTTTCGAAGCTCCTTATGCTTCCTTTCAGAGGCTTGAACGGAGACGGTGTGTGCAAACGCAGAACCCACTTTGCCATTTTCATATTGCACACCAACCAGTGGGAATCTCGAATGAGACTGCGCATTGTGGGAAATGTGGTCCAGATAGCACACAAATATTGTCCTGTATGGACCCTGCAAGTGGACTTGTCCTCAATCCTGTTTGCCGCTGCTGGCCCACATTGCCGACATGATAGTTACCATATCGGGTGGCCCCCATAACATTATGGGGTGGTGCACACTCCGCGGCAGGATGGCCGTGTATTACATTCGGCTCCAAAGGTTGTCCACGTGGTGAGTAGCACTCGATCAGCAGCTTTATTTATGATAGGCAGGGACGAGGATCCGCTTGTAGAAGCCGCTCCTTCATGGAATTGCCTGACGCATTTCGAAGTTCCATATGCTTCTCTTCAGAGGCTTGAACAGAGACGGTGTGTGCAAACGCAGAACCCACTACGCCATTTTCATATTGCACACCCACCAATGGGAAGCTCGAATGAGACTGTGCATTGTGGGAAATGTGATCCGGATAGCACACCAATCTTGTCCTGTATGGACCCTGCAAGTGGACTCGTCCTCAATCCTGTTTGTCGCAGTTGGCCCACATTGCCGACATGATAGTTACCATGTCGGGTGGCCGCCATAACATATGGGGTGGTGCACACTCCGCGGCAGGACCGCCGCTTATTACATTCTGCTCCAAAGGTTGTCCACCTGGTGAGTAGCACTCGATCAGCAGCTTTTATTTATGATAGGCAGGGACGAGGATCCGCTTGTAGAAGCCGCTCCGTGATGGAATTGCCTGACACGTTTCGAAGCTCCATATGCTTCTCTTCAGAGGCTTGAACGGAGACTGGGTGTGCAAACGCAGAACCCTCTAGATTGGAGCTGAATCTATACGCGGCCATCCTGCCGCGGAGCGAGCACCACCCCGCAATTCTAGGGGGCCACGCGACTTTGTATTGACTGAATCGCAAATGTGGGGCAGCAGCAGAGGATTAAGGGCGGGCCCGTCTGCGGGGTCCATTGAGGACTTTGAATTTAACAGAACATCATGTGTGCATCCATCTGTGGATTACTAAGTGCCGAAACTACAGCTCCCATCATGCACAGTCTCATAGGAGTGGCCCATTTGGGGGCATTCAATATTTAAATGTGAACTAGGACTGGTACATGCACACATCCTTTCCGTTAAAGCCTCTGAAGAGAAGTTGAGGAACTTCGAAACGCGTCAGGCAGTCCTACACAGAACGGCTGTTTAAAGTATCCGCAGGTGGAATACAGTTCATACCTATTAAAGACTGTTGTCTTGCTGCTGTTTTCAGAGTGCTGCTTATCAAGTGGACAACCTTGGAGCTGAATCTATACGCGGCCGTCCTGCCGCGGAGCGAGGACCACCCCGCGATTCTAGGGGCCACGCGACTTGGTATTGACTGAATCGCAAATGTGGGGCAGCAGCAGAGTATTAAGGACGGGCCTGTCTGCGGGGTCCATTGAGGACTTTGAATTTAACAGAACATCATGTGTGCATCCATCTGTGGATTACTAAGTGCCGAGACTACAGCTCCCATCATGCACAGTCTCATAGGAGCGGCCCATTTGGGGGCATGCAATATATATTTTTCTTAAACAGTTTTTATTAAGAACAAACTGCAGCATTGAAAGACATTGTACAGACATCTTTGGCAGAGTTACACAAGGTTTCAGCAGTGTATCGCACCTTCCGGACAACCAGGAGCACCAGGGAATACAATCTTTGGCAAGCATCACGCTCATTATGATGGTTACAGTTGCACACTTGGGTCACGATAGCAAGAAAACATGCAACAGGTTCCTTTGTAGCTACTCACTATTAATGGCTGACCCGGGCGGGGGCCATCAATGTCCCATCCCCCCCCCCCAACAATGATTGTCTCTCCCTCCTCAGTTCTATTGTAGGAGATATGCAGATCTCACCCCTATATTTTTTCCAGCGTCCCCACTTATGATCCCATTTTCGTGGACGCCCTCTCCCTTTATACACTGCTTTTTCCGCAGTCATGGCATAGTCCATGTCCTTTGCCCAGTCCCGTAAGTGTGGTGTTGTGTCCACCCCCCAATTCTGGGCGATATTTCGCTTTGCTATGCTCCAGCCCATTGTGGCCCTCGACTGCTCCGCCTGCGAGAGGTCAGTTGCTTCCCAGATATTAGGGAGACATAGTGTGGGGGATGGTTGTATAGGTTTGTCGCAAGTCCTGACCAGTTGTCGGGTGACGTCTGTCCAGAATTTTTGTATGCGTGGGCAGTCCCAAAGGGTATGTAGGAATGTGCCAGTCTGATTACAGTGTTGTAGGCAGAGTGGATCGGGCCTCCTACCCATCCTGAATAACAATACGGCGTCAAAGTATACCCTGTGGAGAATCTTGAGCTGGACCAGCCGTAATCTCATCGGTATAGCCTCTTCCCGGGGAGAGGCCAGTGCCACTCTTCAATCCTCATCGGCCAACTCTCCCAAGTCATCCTCCCAACTCGACCGCAGTTACAGCATAGGGTCGGTTCGGTTGTTGACCCATTTCTTAAACGTGAGGGAGATAGCCTTGCGGTCCATCGGGTCCAATAAGAGCCTATCTTCTAGCGGAGAGGAATCCGGAAGGGGGGGGTATCCTTCGGGAGGGCCGAATCAATGGCATGACTGATCTGGAGATATCGATAAGCCTCCGACTGTGCTAACTGGGGGCATGCAATATTTAAATGTGAACTAGGACTGGTACATGCACGCATCCTTTCCGTTAAAGCCTCTGAGGAGAAGTTGAGGAACTTCGAAACGCGTCAGGCAATCCTATACGGAACGGCTGTGTCAAGTATCCGCAGGCGGAATACCGTTCATACCTATTGAAGACTGTTGTCTTGCTGCTGTTGTCCGAGTGCTGCTCATCTGGTGGACAACCTTGTAGCTGAATCTATACGTGGCCATCCTGCCGTGGAGCGAGCACCACTCCGCGATTCTAGGGGGCCACGCGACTTGGTATTGACTGAATCGCAAATGTGGGGCAGCAGCAGAGGATTAAGGACGGGCCAGTCTGCGGGGTACATTGAGGACTTTGAATTTAACAGAACATCATGTGTGCGTCCATCTGTGGATTACTAAGTGCCGAGACTACAGCTCGCATCATGCACAGTCTCATTTGGGGGCATGCAATATTTAAATGTGAACTGGAACTGGTACATGCACGCATCCTTTCCATTAAAGCCTCTGAGGAGAAGTTGAGGAACTTCGAAACGCATCAGGCATTCCTATACAGAACAGCTGTTTAAAGTATCCGCAGGCAGTATACCGTTCATGCCTATTAAAGACTGTTGTCTTGCTGCTGTTGTCCGAATGATGCTCATTTGGAAGACAACCTTGGAGCTGAATATATAATATATATATATATATATATATAGATACATATATACACATATATATATATATTACCTACTGGCGACTGCCAGTAGGTAGTTACTGTTAGGGCCATGTTTCTCTAGGAAAAAGCGTTTTTTGACTTGCCTACATCTTCGGCGTAGCTTGTCGAATCTTGACATACTTTCCCCAAAAAAATGGTCCGAATATTCTTGTTGCGAATGTAAAGTTTTGGGGTGATTTTTCGAGCGGGGGCGAGGGGTTCAACAAAAGTGTGTTTCCCATGTTCCTTCCTATAGGAGTTTTGAACTCGACTATAGCCTGAACCGCTGGACGGAATTACACAACTTTTGGCGGAAAGCTATATTTTGTCCCGCAGATTGGGCTTTTTGTTATTTGGTGTAAATCCGTTCAGTAGTTGTTGAGAAATTTAAGAGAATACAGTTAGTGATATCTCTGACGACTTCTCAAATATTAACATGCTTGTGCAGAGAAATGCACAGAGCTGATTGGCTGCCAACATTTCAACCAGAAGTGTTGGCACCCATCGTGGGACAAAGCTTCAGCCAACTCCCAAAGAAAAAGGTTAAAAAAAGAAAAGGTGGCAGGGCACCCCGACGCCAAGCTTTGGTCTTGTGGTCCCCCTGGGAACTCACCATGGCATAAAAGCATTTTTTTAAAAAACATTACTGTGCATTCACAATACTCGCAAATTCATGGGGAAATAAAAATAAAGGAAGCATGGGCTCATGCACTTGCTTTTAAATAATCCCCCTGGTGGGCAGGTCCATGGAGGCATTCCATAAAAATAAGAGGTGGTGCACGAGGCCCCCCTCCTAAGGATTATTAAAGCACCGGGGATCACCACCTCCCTGGGGCACTGCTTTTTAGGTATCTGGAGGGTGGTGACAACACGGCATCCCCCACACCGGGTACTTCCACCTCCCTTGGGCAAATGTTTATAAAGTAATGTGTGGGTGCCCGTGCAGCCTTCCCCCGCAGCCCTGGGGACTGTGAGCTCCCCGGGGCAATGAAAAATATGTATACAGGCATGTTTAGCAGCTCCCTCTGTGTGAAAGAATTACTAGCTTTCGCAGGAGGAGGGGACCGGCAGGGACCGAGGGGGCCTATAAACACCCCCACAGTCCCATTGCACATGGGATGCCCTAGGGACACCCAGGGAACCATGGCTGGGCCACGGGGTATGGGGTCACACACCCATTGAGACACTCACCTACTCAAACACCCTCTGAAAAACTCATGCACTCACTCACTCTCCAAGGTCAGAAGTTTCAGTTAGAAAAAACCTTTAAAAACCTTTAAAATTCACTTAAATAAACAAAGGTTACAGGGATGTTACAGTTGGAAAATAGAATGTAAAAAAACATAGAAATTCACTGAAAAAAGAAAGGTTACAGGGATGTTATAGTTAGGAAATAGAACTTAAAAAACCTTAGAAATCCACTGAAAAAACAAAGGTTACTGGAACATTATAGTTAGGCTCAGATTTCACTCATATAAAACTAGAGAAATTCAGCTGTTATAGTTACCTGAACTAACTATACCATATGCCTCTGCAGTGCACTGCTTATGACCTCGCATATTACATCACTCATGACTTGGTCAGTGACATCACTCATGACATCATTGATGACATCTCAAATGACATCACTGATGACATCTCAAATGCATCACTGATGAAATCATCCAGTGATTGTGAGTGTTCTCTAACAGTTACTGAGTGTTAAACATATATACTAAGATAAGTGGTTGTTGGAGTGCCTGTATGGGTTAGTGAGTGGGTGTGTAAGTAGGGTATAGAAGAGTGAGTGGGTATGAGACTCCAGATTGAAGTTCCTCTACATACTCTCATGACACTTTTCCATATCAAAATAATTCACTTTTAATTAAGGGAAAGCACACCGGGGCACGTTTTTCCCGCAACTTCTTGCAGTGTATATTACCTTTTGACAGTTTTTTTCACACTGAACCAGCGTATTGCATGTGCACATTGGCTCTATTTGAGTAAACACTAAATCAAAAGCATATATAAATATATGTAGTAAGAAAACCATCTATTTTTGTACATATTGCAGCCTTGAACAAGTCCGAAATAGACAAAACAGGTGTTGGCTGCTAGCTTGCAACATACAAATTGTGACTCAAGACTTGGAGACTATTTGGAACAAATTATTAATAAACCTCTTGGACTTTGGAATCAACTTTGAGCGACTTGTCGATATGGCTATTTGAACAACGTCTGGGAAGAAGCTACAATATCATTTGGTCGCAATATGGTATTATGAGCTTTTAGGTCCATAATAAACTCACACCCCATTGGTAGCAACATGTAGGATACTATGAGAGCACTGTCTTCAATTTGATTGACATTTTTTGTGTGTTAGTTACTTTGAACTCAACCTTTTGGTCTGGGATGTGCGCTTTGTAAACCAATACTTTGACACTCATACATGCAAACACACACACATATAACCCGGTGGCGGTCACCTCTGGGTAGTAATAGTTAGGTCTGCGCTCCTATAGGAAACGTCTTTATTAGTTTGATAATTACTGTGGCGTCGTTTGACGAATCTCCACAAAATTTTCAAAAAAAGTGCTCATATTTGCATCGTTTCTTTGTGGAAAGTTTCAGGGAACTCTATTAAGCGGGACTGAGAAAAAAAGGGGGGGGGGGGCTCAAAATCCCCATGCAATTTCCATAGGGGTATTTAAAAGTGCTACAGTGACAACGGGTGATCGCAATTACACCAAATTTAGCAGGAAGCTAGACCTTGATCCAGAAAGAGAGGTTTTCTGATTTGGTGTTAATCCATGTTTGAAGAAATGAAGGTACAAAAATGTTTGCATAACTGGACAGTTTGGTTTGAGGCACTCTCGCAACAGTCACGCGAGCTCAACTTTAAAAAAATAGACGGTTCAGATTTGCCAAGGGGGCAATTTTTCCCCCGGGCCACCCTGATCCTGAAGAAGTAAGCCTACCACGGGAGCAAGCTATCTGACTTGTTGACAGCAACATGAACACAAATGTTGTGACAGCCACTAGATGGGTCATGGACTTAGAACCCTGTCCCGCAAATCTTTTACAAAACAGATATAAGGGGGTAGGGTATGGATACCCTGCCACCGTAGGGGCCAAAATGGCATGCAGCCCACCCCTCCGGAACTAATCACGGTCCCGGGGCACACCATAGAAATGAAAGAGGAGAGGTGTGTGCGGCCCCCATCCTGAGCCGTTCACAGCCTGTTGACCCCATCCCCGGGGCACGGCATATTACTGAAAGGGGAGGGGGACCGCAGCACCCTTCCCTGAGTCTCATAAGGCCCCCGCTCTTCACCCCCAGGGCAAGGGTATACAACTTAATGGGGGGTACGCAGCCCCCATTCCCGAGCTTCTAAGGCCCCAGGGACCCCATCCCCTTTAGTCGGCTCACTTGTGTTCCAGAGAGCCCACACCCAAAACACTGTTCCCCAGCCCACGAGAGCGCAGGCAGAGAAACTTGTCTGCTCCCACTTAGGGGGAGCTTTAAAAAATGATACAACCGGATGGAAGCAGATATTTGTTTCCCAGCCTGTACTCTTGAAGGCATGGAAACTCCGATTACTCCCGCTCGGCGGAAGTATGCAAAAACAGCTATTCCCGCTGGGTGGCAGCAATGCTGACTACCAATGCACCCAGGATGGGTGCAAGCAGGGAGCCAGCCGGGCCGCGAGGGACCTCGGGCCCCCACAGCACCCAATGTTGGTTCCTGTGGGTGCCCCGAGTAGGCACTGGGTCACCCAACTAAGGTCCTTTTGGCTCTGGCTCATGCCCCGGCCCCTTAGAAAAAGAAAGCAACACAGAATGGGGTCCCTGGGGCCCTTAAAGGCTCGGGTAGAGAGACTGGGCGCCCCTTTCCTCTTAATAAAAAATAAAGTTCTTGCTGGATGGGATCCCCGGGCTCAAGAGTCTCGGGATGGGGCTCACACACCCCCTCAACTAAATAAAAATAAAGAACCAGGGGTGTGGGGTCCCCGGGGACCACAGTGGCCTGGGAACGTGGGACGCACACCCCTCTTCTTAATAACACATAAAGGTCCGCAGGGAAGGGGTCCCTGGGGCCCTAAATGCTCGGCTCAGGTGATGGGGTCCCTGGGCCCAAAGGACTTGTGGATGGGGCCATGTTCCCCTTCCCCACTTTTTTAGAAAGGAATTATTGGCTCCCGCCTGCACCCATAATGGGGTGGCAGGGGAACCAGCAGGGCCGCAAGGGTTTTCCCCTGTGGCCCCCCCAATTATAAAAAAGGGGGGATTTGGATGTATTAGGTGGGCACCAGGACACCTAAAATAAATATTTTAAAAAATAATAATAAATGAGCATTAGGAGTCGCTCAATTATAATTCACTGTTCCTAGGAAGGAGTGCCCTATTATGCAATAGGGTATTATAATATACCATATTTCCATGCTTGTGGTGCCCATAGATGTGGCAGGGGCACCAGAAAGCATTTTGTAATGCTGTGAGGGGTTGCAAAGAGTGCAGCAGCCCCCAACAACATTAAAAAAAACAACAGTAAGTCTTTTGGGTAATTAAATCCATGAACCCAGGAGATCTTAACATATTTTTTAAAGCACTACTAGCTGGAGCTTTGTGCTCTTCAGCTGGAATGATAGGCCCTCTTGTGGTTGCCTTTATTACTGCATTTTGTCAGTTGAAAAATGCTAAAAGAATAACTCAGAAACATGTTGCTTTTAATAAAAAAGAAAAAGAACGTACCAGTCTTTCTTTTAACATTTGTCAGCCCATAAATGCAACCATAAATACAATGTTAAAAGAAAGACTCACAGTCATGTTGATTTTTTTAATTAAAATATTATTATACGTGCTTATAATAATCACTATTACTGAAATATACATTTGATTGAAAGTATTGGTGATTTTTTAAATATTTTTTTTTTAAGTACATCAAGGCCTGGAAGACCCTTGCATAATTTTTCAGACATTACTACAAGAGGTCTCAATGGTTCTAATGTAAAATCACCCCGTAACACATGCACAGAGAAAATAGCCCCCCCGCCCCGAACCCTGCCCATCATTGATACCAATGGTGTTATTTATATTACAAACATAAATTCCCTATTATCTCTCAGTACCATACGACTGTACTTCCCTCTCGATAGTTGCTCCGGCAGACCGTAAAGGGGGTAGCAAAATACCTCGATAATTTGCCCACCACCTCCAATTTTACCATGCTTCTGGGGGCAACCTCTTCTCTGAAATACTGCGATCTCCTTTCCCATGCACCTGTCCATGGCCGCTTTCCACCCCCCACCCATGATATTAGTGATTATTGAAGAAAGATAGTACATATGCTTTATATATATTAACATGCTCAACTCTTGATGAAGCCAAAAGTCCTGCTTTTTAGGTCTCGCCTGACCCAGCGCATGCGCTGGTCTGGCGAGACTTATTGAGAGGGCTCCAAAAAGTGCTACCAGGCCAGCCTAGAGCTACAGTGCATGTGCGCGGGTGCGCGCGCTGCACTTAACCGAGATTACTTTCACTTTCGCGGCCGCATGGCCGCTTTGATGTTTGATCGCGTTTGCGATCACTTTCACTTTCGCGGCCGCACGGCCGCTTGGCATTGCCAATAGGTCTCGCTTTTGGGACCTTATAAGTGTTTAGTTATGCAACTGTTGCATGGCTAAACACTTATAAGGTCCCAAAGGCGAGACCTATTGGCTATGCCAATGCTTGTTATATTTTGGTGGTGTGACTCTTTCCCAAAGTCAATAAGTCTGCCTGAGTGTGGCCAGGATCTGCAAGACAAACCACACTCTGCGCATGCCAGAAAGCCATGTGTGCCATGGGATTGGCTGCCCGCAAGGGGGTGGACGCATGGAGCCAACACCACGCCACACACGGACAGAAGCTAGCTTAACATATGGTAATCAAATAATACTTTGTGTTTAAAGAAAACCTAAAAGTTTACTGATAAAAACAAAGGTTTAAGGGACGTTATGGTTGGAATTATAGCATAAATTATAGCTTAAATTACATTAAAAATCCTTAGAAATTCACTGAAAAACACAAAGGTTAATTAATGGAACTTTATAGATAGGGGAAAATGTCAGTTAGGACATGACATTTATTTTAAACTAACAAAATCACTGACATTCGCCAGCTAGAGCTTTGTTAAGCAATTGTGCCCTAAAGTAACTATAACTTGTGCCCTCGCCATGTACTGCTTCTACACGTGCATATTACATCACTCATGACATGTTGAATGACTGCTCTGATAACATCCCTATGACATTAGAAATGACAGCACTGGCGACAATGTGCATGGCGAGGGCATGAGTTATAGTTACGTGAGATAACTATAATTGGTGGATTTCAGTAGACTTGTTATACATATAAGGAGAGAGAAAAAATACACAACCCGTCCACCCTTTTACTTCTTCACTTCTGTAAAAGAATGGTCGATCACTGCGGAACCTCTCCACCTCGCCTACTCACTCTGCCTACGATGGCTCAGTGGGCATACACTAGCCAGTTGGACATCAGGCAGAGTAAGAAGAATCGTGTGCAGGTCAAGAGGGAGTCTAGTGATTATCCCGAAGCAGGATCCACCAAGCGGGAGGTCTTTCTGTCTTCAAATCCCAGTGGAAGGTACTTTGATGAAGAACGAGTGATCTTGATACGTTGTGCTAAGCCTGTGTGTGAGTATGCAAAAAAAGAGAGGGAGTGGGAAGCACAGAAACAGAGAAAGAGCTATAGAGAGAAAACGAGAGAGAGAGAACATACGCTCTAGAATATGGTTTTATCCAAAAATGACTGCTTGGATTTTATAACCCATGAAACCAGACACCTAGTTATGCAAACATACCACAGAATTGCCTGTCTCTGGGAGTTATTGCATTAATCCACCGGATGAAGGACCTTAAACATTTTCCCAAATTAAAAGCTTTCAGTGAAAGATTAATACAGGAGAAATAAAAAAACTGGTATTCGAAAGAGAGTCCACGCTTTTTATGAGTTTTCTACGTTCCTGTCGAGGACTAACCTCTAGGAAGATGAAGGCACCCGTTATGTATGCAAATTAAACTTGACTCTTTCCAATATGAAAGAAAGTTGACCAGAGAGAGACTTGATGCTATCTGCGTGTTTGACAGCTCATCTAGCAGCCATGCAGAACAACATATTACAGTACATAGAAAGGCGGGATATTGATCGTCTCTAACCGTGTCCATTGGCAGCACTTCTTTTATCGTCTTGTTTTAATATCATCCACTGAAATACCCCAGGAAATCAATCTCTGTCATTATTTGCTTTCTTGAGTATTATTTTTCAGACTTTGTGGAGATTGTTCTGCCATCTGCCAGCCTCCGAAGCCTGAGACGCTTGCTAGGCTCAGAACAGCAGAGCGCTTCACTTTCATTCTTTTTGCTTTCATGTTTAGTTAAAGCTCTCACTTTAAACTTATACAAACAGGAATATATAGAGCTGGAACGGAAAAAATCTATCAAGCAACGTGGGCTTTCTAATAACCTTTGTGATGTGGAAAGGAAGAAATACTTAAATCACAGTAAGAGCCCATCGGGTTTACCCCTAACAGGGAGAAAACGTCTAAGAAAAAAACAGAATCAAGATATAGGTACATTTTATTCTATAGGCTCTGATAATCCTCATTTTCTCTGCTACAAGAAACCCGCACTATCTTCTTTCCCCCTAAGCCCGTAGGCAGAGCTGCTTCAGTAACCTGTCCGTTGCATAGCAAGCCAAGTGGCCTTTATAGCCTCTAAAGTCGGATAGCGTGATACTGACTTGGATTTCCCAACCATTGGAATCTCTTGGAAGAAATGAGGGAATCCACCATCATGTATATTTTCTCGCTGGGGGGAAAGGGGTGTGATGATCGGTGGAGCTCATCCACAGTCGGTTATCCCATAACCCTAATGCTGTGGGATCTAATATTCTTTTTTTGGGGGGGGGGGGGGGGGGGGGTAATATGTTGAGTTTATTTAAAAGTGTGAACACCAAAATATGGTGCGAACGCGCACCCGTAACAATGATGAAACCGCAGAGGGAAGCAGGGCATCACAGCATTTGTATTCTCAATACAGTACGTCCAATAGCTGATAAGGTTCAAATTAAGACTTGTGGAAAATATAATGACATTACGGTCCAAACTTTGAGCTTGTCACAGTGTATGCCGGGTCTCACCATCAGTGGAGTCCAAGTCATAATACTTTAACCAGTTTCCCCACACTTTGAAAGATTTACGTGGGCAATCCCTACTCCGATAGGTGACTCTCTCCGCCGCCATAAACATGTCCATCCTCATCCTCCATTCAAGAAAGGTCGGGATCTCCGGCATATTCTTAATTTTTTCATCCATTTTCCTACTATGGTGCCGTATACTTGTTGGAAGAGGATAGTATGCAAATAGTTGCAACATTTTAAGGGTTAAAATGCAGCAAGTGAAAGTTATGTGGCGATCTGTTTGTGTCTTAATGGAAGAGACAAAATACCTTATTTACCATTCCTGTGACTAGAGGACTTGTATCTTCCACTGCTTCAATGCAAGTAACTACTTTTGTTCTTTTAATTTCAGCACTCTACTGGAGAACGTTTTTTTGCTCTCTCCCTCATATTCTGCTTCTCTCTCAAACGCCCATCTTCGCGCTTTCCATGCTGCTCCACCATCCTCTTCACCCAGCTTCTCTGCTGCTTCCCCTAACCCTCCTCATCCAGATTTTCATTTTATCCTTTAATATCCACAGCTCTTCTTTTGCTCCTTGTTGCTCACCTCTCTCCACTTCCGCCCTGCGAAGCAATGACTTCTCAATCCCCTGCACTCACTAATGAGCTCTTTTTAGGTCGAGCATAGCCAGAGAGCATGTAGTGTCTGCAAGACCTGCTGTAATCAATAAACGGACTTTATTCCTGCCTGCTGCTTACCATTGGTTCACTCCTGTGTCACTCTTCTTTGCTGCCTCCAAACTTGTTCAGGCAGCCGATGCCTCACTTCCGTGAGTACAGTCTCATTACGCTTGCATTCGTCATCTGTAGTTTTGGAGAACTCTTTTAATTGTTCCATTCCGCACTGTCGCTGGGGGGTTGGGGCACTGCACAACAATATTGGTGTGGCAAGCCCTCGAGCCAAGGAAAGCTAATCAAACAATTTGCATCTTAGTTGCTCACTTGAGTGTAATATGAGTTAGATGTTCCTCGGTGCGACACCAACCGGTGCGATACGAAGCAAAGCTTGCTGGCTAACCCAATAAAACAAGACTTGGATGGTAGTCGAATTCACCACAGCCAAAAAACGCAGAACGTTAATGTCCCTGCCATAGTAAAAAATTAGTAAGCATGTCACAGACTCGTGTGTAACAACTTAAAATACCATCTGCAGAAACTCTTATAAAAGTGGTAAATTTTACACTTCCCAACACTATTCTACGCACAGGCCTATGGTACAACTCATTAAACAAACTGCTAGTTGTTAACTGAAGCGTCGTAAAATACATTGGTTGTTAGAAGATATACTTCTATGCTGTGCAATTAATTAATTTCTTCGGCTGCAAAAAAAATAAACTTCAAAAAGACAAGCACAATCACGTTACCGTTTTAGTTCACTTTCAGCACGCAAACACGTCCAGGATGTTTTAAAGGCTGACACTTTTATTTTAGGTGTCTCCCTCGTAAAACCCTCTCAGCTTTAATACAAGTTAATGGGGACAATCAATTTATTTCTAGCTTTGCTGCTATTTAAAAACATCCATTCTCTGCCGAGTTTAAACTATTGGTCATAATCTGATTCTAAAGCAAAATAACATATAATGCTACGCCTTGTTTGTGTTTTAGAGAATGCAGCATAAAATGCTCCACCTTGCCTCCCTCTGTAATTCGCTGCAACCTCAATTTTCTCATCCACTACATATTCGTGTGACTGCCTATTGCTTACCATTTGTTGGTTTCACACATTTCAAAACCACACCACATAATTCGGTATCAAACCACATAATTCAACTCAGCAACACAATTACAAAACACACCATAGAATTCCACATCATAGCACAACATTCAACAGTACACCACTTAATTATACTCCACTACATAGCACTCCACAACCATTCCACATCATTGCACTCCATAACAAACAATCCCACTCCACATAATTCCAATACACTCACTACTACATATTTACTATTCTCATAATTCCAATGCACACCATGCCACTTAACGGCAACACAAAAATTGATTCCACACCACACAATTCGACGCCATATAATTCCACAGCTAAAAATTCCAATCCAACCCACATAACCCCACTACACACCACATGCATACATTCCATAAGACCTAGGTAGAAGACATTTTCATTTACAACGTCAATAGCTCTAACTCAATCAAAGGCGAGACCTATTGCATTTGAATACTTGTTTATTTTGAGAGGGCGCTGCAGCTCCAGTTTGCTAATGAGATGCCCCCTTTTTCTTTCATCTGCTTTTGCACACTTAAAAAAAACACCATGATATATGTCCACCTTACTGGAACGGTAAGTACGCCTGCGTGATGACGTAAGCACACAAATGCCATCATGTGTAGTGCCGCTCGAGGGTCTGGATTTTGTTCCCTGCCGCCTGGACTTAACCTTGTGACCTGTCTCCACGCTGCCAAAGTCGCCACGCTGTGCCCGACACTGGGGAAAGGGCGCGATTGAATCTTGGACTGCTGCTGTGTGAATTCTGCGCACTCGGGACTGCGAGGACCAGGGTGCTGTGCGTAGCGGTGACCAGCTGCACCTGGTCCTCTTCCCGACTCCTCCCCCAACACTTTAATTGGGACTCGCGGCCCCCGCTTCGCGGGAGCCGCTCGAGGGTCTGGATTATGTTCCCTGCCGCCTGGACTTAACCTTGTGACCTGTCTCCACGCTGCCAAAGTCGCCACGCTGTGCCCGACACTGGGGAAAGGGCGCGATTGAATCTGGAACTGCTGCTGTGTGAATTCTGCGCACTCGGGACTGCGAGGACCAGGGTGCTGTGCGTAGCGGTGACCAGCTGCACCTGGTCCTCTTCCCGACTCCTCCCCCAACACTTTAATTGGGACTCGCGGCCCCCGCTTCGCGGGAGCCGCTCGAGGGTCTGGATTATGTTCCCTGCCGCCTGGACTTAACCTTGTGACCTGTCTCCACGCTGCCAAAGTCGCCACGCTGTGCCCGACACTGGGGAAAGGGCGCGATTGAATCTGGAACTGCTGCTGTGTGAATTCTGCGCACTCGGGACTGCGAGGACCAGGGTGCTGTGCGTAGCGGTGACCAGCTGCACCTGGTCCTCTTCCCGACACCTCCCCCAGCTCCGCCCCCCTCTCTCTTATCATCACAGCTCCGACCTCACGCGTTAGCGGGACGCGTGCGGGTCTAACCGCGGGTCGAAGACCGAGCAAAGAGCGGGCCGTTTGAGGCCGTTCGAGAACGGTCGTGATCGGTTGTGGCCCCCCCACTATATCGCACTCACCGGCGTACGGCCCTCGACAGTAGAAGCCACTCTGCCACAATGACTACCAGAGAGACAAGAAGCAAGACATTGCTGGCTGCGGACAAGCCCCAAAGTACCTTGGACAATTATTTCGCAAAGGCTGGTCTTCTACTTATAGATGATATTACGACGTTAGAAAGACGCATCTCCCAAGAAATTGAGTGGGTAAGGAGATCGTCTTTGGGCCCCCTTGCCACTGTTACTACCCCTGAGCAAAGACCTGAATTCAGACAATTATTAGCTGGAAGCATGGGCCCAGATGATCCATCTGATGTAGTCGGGTTAAGCGGTTTCACCGCTTTTGACGCAGAAAGTACTACTCTATCCCCAGTAGACCTAAGCATAACTCCCTTACCCCTACCCAAGTCCGCACAGCCCAACACAGTCCCACACACTAATTTGCCTGCTAGGGAGGGACTTACCCCTGGAGCCCAATTGAGGGAGAGTGAGGGAGCCATACCAAAAAGAAAGAAGTTGGATCAGAATCCACGAGGGGGAAATAGGAAAAGGGACAAAAATCAAATACCATCTGGGGCGGGGAATGCCATAACTACTAAGAGGCAAACTCTTTCACAAGCCAAAGGACCCCCATCTTCCCAAGCATCTACCGAGAAGCCCCGTACCACTACCTTATCGGTTAAGGAGGAGGATGTTACTCTCGCCGATATTCGCAATTTGATGACGATCTTGCTTAAACCGTTGGAGGCACGGCTAGGTAAGATCGAAACCTCCCTCCAGAATATTGCAAAGGAATTGGACTCCTTGTCAGCTGCTCGCCTCAAACTGAGCAAACTACCAGACGAAGGGTCCAGCAGTGAGACGACAAAACCACCCCCCAGGTAAAAAATTGAGCCCCCTCATTGATTTAATGGAACCCCAACCCTCTGCTCCACAATCCAACTTGCAGCCCTTGGGCCAAGCACATAACAAAAGCCCAAGGGAGAAGACGACCGCGACCAGTAGGGAGGGTTCACCTAATGGCGCAAGCAGCAAGCAAAACATAATCAACCTCCCACCCGAGGCTAGCCCATACATAATCATTTTGGCAGGTATCCCCCAATTAAAAGAATCTAAATATGAGTCGGTGGAAGCCCTTAAGAACAAAGTTATTAACTGGCTTTCCATCAATAGACCGCTCCCGGAGGGAATTAGAAGCGAAGTACTGATGGTTAGACGAGCTCCGTGGCTTGGAGGAACAGTGAAATCTATCGATGGCGACTGTGTCCTTGTCAATTTTAGGGACCCCATGATTGTCTCTTATTTATTAAATTGGCCTTACCGGGACAGAGGAACCTCAATCCAAGCTTTACCCCTAGCCTTCTTTTATCCGCCCACATTGCCAGACCAGACAGAGGGTGGGTGGGAACTAGTACAGAGAAGAGGCAGTAGGTGGGGATACAGGGAATGGGCAATCCCACGCCTGACCAGAACATTCTATCCTGACTATCTTCCCATTCAGAACAGATATAGTAGTCTTGACAATGTCGATTGACAGTTTAGATTGGGTAGTAGAGTGTACAGTGGTACTCCACCCCCGGACCAGGAAGCTTGCTTGGTGAATGTAGATACCTCCAATGATAAAGTCAATCGATCTCCTTCTAACACTGACTTAGTTAGCGAGGTGGTGACTCCCCATGTCACTAGTCCTCACTTCAGTACATTCACGGTGCAGCAACCACGTAGGGATTGCCCATTGAACGAACTCAAAGCTAGTATTCACACTCCGCAATTAAAACTATTATCATGGAACCTGGCGGGTTTATCTAGTAAGCTGTACTGCCCTGAATGGAACTCATATGTAACTAGCAGAGACATATGTATGTTCCAAGAAACTTGGGCACGTGAAGAGGTGGAATATACAGGATTTGCCACATTCTTTTCACAGGCGAAATGGCGAGGAATGGGACGCCCCTCGGGTGGGCTTGCAACTTGGGTGGCAGCTGATCTTGGTTGCAGTGCGGCCTTACACCCTCTCACTAAGGAGGACATCCTCGTCGTATTATTGGAATGGCCTAAATCAAACAAACTCTTCCTGATTAATGTTTACTCCCGTCCAGTCAAAATGGGTCAGGAATCCCGTACCATCGAAGAACTTGAAGATGTCCTGAGCCAAATTCCCACCGGCATTCCTTTTATTATAGGTGGAGATTTAAACTGCCACTTTGAGCCACTCCACGATTCTCTGGATGAGTTGGCCGACGAGGAGGATGCAATCTGGTCTATTCCACCATTGAAGGCTCCGGGCCCAAGATCATGGACACCTCTGGCTGTCCAAATTACAACTTTAACTCTAAAATTTGCCGTCCGGGCCTGTAATGGCCGGATAAAATCCGATATTCCACCAAAACCCACGTATAACAGAAGTGGAAGGACATCAAGATTGGATTACATTCTTGTCCCTCTAGCATCGTGGTCCCTTATTACGGACTTTCGCGTCCTTCCTAGGACGGATAGTGACCACGATGCTCTTGAACTGGAATACAATCTCCCTTTCCTTGAGCCCCAGAGTGATCAGAGGCTGCCAACCCACACGGCCCTAGTCCTCTCAAGCAATAGACGCAGAGTGAGATGGGAGAGATTCGTCTCCAAATCTGACAATCTACCCAGGCTTTATGCTAAGGCTATCCCAGTACTCACAAAAGCACTCGCAATTACAGAAGATTGCTGTTCTGCAGAATCTTTGAAAGTGTGGGGTACGTTACACGAAGATTTAATCCTCGCACTATCCGACACTTTTCTTCTAACATCACAGGGGACCAAAAAACGCCCTTCTTGTCCTTCCTGGTACAATTCCACTTGCCGCAAGGCTAAATCCGATCTTGTGGATGCATTGAAGGAGGGGAAGGGGATCGAGGTTATTAGGGCAAGGAGAACTGCCTATAAACATCTGATTGCTCACGCCAAAAAAGAATGGGAGCACGATAAATGGGAGAAACTTAAAACCATCCTCGCACGAGGTGACTCACGTACATTTTGGTCCCTTGTAAATACTGGAACTGAAGGCCAAACTAGTGCAATTGAGCCGAACATCGCAGCCACTGTCTGGCAAAACCATTTTAAATCACTATACTGCGCCCCCGATGCTCCCAGATCTGATTCAATTATTTCTATTCCGGTAGAGTCAAAGGGCCTCCCATTCACGCTAATCGAGGTTCAAGAGGTAATAGCTAGGCTTGCATCAGGAAAGGCACCCGGTCTAGACGGTTTACCTGGTGATCTATTCAAACACGAACCTGTAGTTTGGGCACCATACTTACTGACCCTATTTAACTCCATCTTGGCCGGTATGGAGATTCCAAGCACATGGTTGGGCGCAGAGATCGTCCCAATATTTAAAAAGGGATGCCCTCTGCTCCCCTCCAATTATAGACCAATTAGTCTAATCGATGTTCCCCAAAAATTGTTTGGTAGATTAATACTAAACCGTCTTCAGGCCTGGATTGCGGAGCGTGAAATATTGAGCCCGTACCAAGCTGGGTTTAGAGAGGGCGTGTCAACGACAGATCAGATCTTCCGATTTAATCTTTTATATTGGAAGACCGCATTAATTGAGGGTGGTACTCTGTATACGGTCTTCGTGGACCTACGAGCGGCATTTGATTTGGTACCTAGGGAAAATTATGGACCGTTTTAAATACCATAGGTGTCCCGGCTGACATTCTATCAATGCTGATGAGCCTGCATCAGGGCAATTTCGCCAAGGTTCGTTGCGGCAGAGGGGGAGCCCTCTCTGAAAGTTTCCCCGTGGACACAGGGGTGAGACAGGGTTGTGTGCTCGCTCCGACCCTGTTCTGCCTCTTTGTGAACGGGGTTATAAGCTTCCTGACAGGCTTAAGCAATACCGATGCACCGAAGCTGAACGGCAGCAGGGTCCCGGCAATCATGTTTGCTGATGACACCCTGCTGCTGTCCAAATCCCCCATGGGTCTGCAGCGTGTGTTGGATGGGTTTATGGACTTCTGCGAGGGGCGTGGACTGGAAATCAACGCAAGTAAAACCAAGTTTATGGTCTTCAACCCACCCCTCTCATCCCGCCCAAACCCTATCCTGGTCTCCACTTTTGAATATCTGGGGGTAACCCTCAACCAAACCATGACTTGGGACTCGCACATGATTAAGGCAAATTTAAAACTAGCCCAGCTAACGGGCGGTATACACAGGATGGTATCCAGGTCTTCCTATAAACCCTTTGCCCCCCCCCCCTCCATATTTACAAAACCCAGGCTAGAGGGGCAGTAACTTACGGAGGTGAGATATGGGGGCATGCAGCAAGTAACAAACTTCTGATTATTGAGAACAACTTTATCAGACAATTGGCTGCTTTACCAGCTAGCACCCCACTCCTCCCTCTAAGACTTGACCTTGGCCTACGGCCAATCACAGTGGAGTTAGGACTCAAACCACTAACCTTCTGGCGCAGATTATGGAGTTCGCAGGATCTATCTAGCTATAGAGCAGAACTTGTAGATATCCTGCGCCTCCCCAAAGCTGTTCAAATACCTTGGCTTAAATATATAAAGCACTCTCTTGAAATGATGGGGAAACGTGAAATGTGGTCCGACCCAGTAATTGCCTGCGCTGCTATCTCTCGTAGATCTCTAGCAAAGGCATATTACGAGTACAAGCTGCGGGCCTTAATTGAGCCCTTACGCCAAGAATCCTTATCCAAACACTTCCTCCACATCAAAGATCATTATCACCTGGAACTAGTTTTTGATGATGTAGGACCACCGATGACAAGGAAGTTATATTTGCAATGGCGATATGGGTCTCTCCCCCTGAGGGCATACACCGAACATTGGTCTAACAAGCACACTACACCTAATTGTCATGTATGCCCTCTTTGGAGAGAAGATGAGCTGCACATTATGTTCTTCTGCCCTGCTTACAATAAACCCAGGAGTTATTGGCTTGTCCCTCTCCTTAGGAACTTAGGCTTTAGGAAATACTACCCTGCATATAGAATTTTAAAGTCCGATCTCTCCGCACCTATTGTTTTTGCTGTTGCAAAATTTTTAACTTCAATGTGGTTCATTCGAAAACGATTAATTATGCCCAAGGATACCATTTGTGAAGTATGAAATGCTTTTATTGATGTGTAATGGTTTTAGTAACCACCTCTTTTATTCTTTTAAGTGTTATACCATTTTATGCATGTTGTTCTCTTTTATGGTCCATAGTGACCGAAATAAAGATTTTTGATGATGATGATGATCATGTGTAGTGGCTTATTTTTGGTTTTGCCAATGCTGTTCTGCATCTACAGACAAGCATTAACATGCCTATAAAGTTAAAGACATGACTATTGGGACTGGACGGGACCCGTTTCAAAGTAAGTTTTTAATTGCTGTTGGGTTGACGACCTGGCGGGAACCTGTCTCACTTAAATTCCGCTCATAAGTATCATTTCACTGGGTCTTTCTACAAAACCTCTAAGATTGAATTTGTTCAAATCACCTTACCTTGCTTAATGCTGGAAGATTAGGGGTGCAACATTGCAACATTCCACACGATGGCAGCATTGCACATGAAATGAAACAACGTTTCTGTTACCGGCAATCTGCGGTCTGGCGTGTCTAATCTTCACTCACTGTAGTGCGGCTGGAATAAATTATATCCCTTTTTATCACACCACACTCCTTTATCTGTTACCGTGTATTTACTCTATGTCAATACTGTTCCGGGAACAATGGTTCTAAAATTCTGTCTTCCTGCCTTGCGAGACAAGCTGCTGCATTAATCTATAGCAGCTACCCCTCCTCTGCCCAGGAGAAACACGTTCTGCAACGACCAATGGTACACCTTTCTTTAGGGCCGCACTCTACATCATGTACAAGGCCAGCAGTCACACCGACACACAAACAGCCATCCTTAGGGGCATACTCTGCATCACTTACAGGGCCAGCTACACAGACACATCTCTAACCATCTTTAGAGTCCCATCCTGCGTCATTGACAAGGCAAGTCACACCGACACACATACACCCATCCATAGGGGCACGCTGCATCATTTACAAGACCAACCACACCAAATTGCATACACCCATCCATGTGGGCACGCTGAATCATTTACAAGACCAACCACACCAAGTTGCATACACCCATCCATACGGGCACACTGCATCATTTACAAGACCAACCACACCAAGTTGCATACACCCATCCATGCGGGCACGCTGAATCATTTACAAGACCAACCACACCAAGTTGCATACACCCATCTATAGGGGCATGCTAAATCATTTACAAGACCAACCACACCAAGTTGCATACAACCATGCATAGGGGCACGCTGCATCATTTACAAGACCAACCACACCAAGTTGCATACACCCATCCGTGCGGGCACGCTGCATCATTTACAAGACCAACCACACCAAGATGCATACACCCACACATAGGGGCTTACTGCATCATTTACAATACCCACCATGCCAAGATGCTTACACCCATCCATAGGGGCACACTGCATCATTTACAAGGCCAACCACACCAAGTTGCATACAGCCATGCATAGGGGCACGCTGCATCATTTACAAGACCAACCACACCAAGTTGCATACAACCATGCATAGGGGCACGCTGCATCATTTACAAGACCAACCACACCAAGTTGCATACACCCATCCATAGGGGGCACACTGCATCATTTACAAGGCCAACCACACCAAGTTGCATACACCCATCCATAGGGGGCACACTGCATCATTTACAAGGCCAACCACACCAAGTTGCATACAGCCATGCATAGGGGCACGCTGCATCATTTACAAGACCAACCACACCAAGTTGCATACACCCATCCATGCGGGCACACTGCATCATTTACAAGGACAATAATACCCACAAACATACTCCGTATCGTTTACAAAAAAGTGTATTGTCCTGACGGGTACTACTGATTTGAAGTTCACTGGGGTGATATTGTTGTGAACAATATTTGGGTCACATTACTTACGTAAGACAATATTTTGACACTGATATACTGCCGCCAATCACGCACTGCTGAAAAAGGCCCTTTATAGACCCGGCAGCAGGCGCAGGCCAAAAAGAGGGCCAACTCTTTTAGCCGTGGGCATACCCTGAGGCCCGAGTGCTATAATGCTATTACAATGTTCACCTCAGCGAGGGCCGAATGTTCTCAAGTAAACAGAGAGAAACACTGGAGAGTTGGAGCAGAACTTATCTTCCGGCGTTATTGCCCATTTGCCACTGTCTTCAATGCAGGTTCCAACATCCTAATGGCCTGTCTCTGCATTATGGCCCCCTGCCACGGCTTTACTGGTTGTTAAACAGTCTTAGCAGGAGTTAAAGACTAGAATCTCAGGAGAAGGCCTTGGACCATGGGGAGAGCTGATAACAAGTGGGAAAGCCCAAGGCAGAACGGCTACAATGCTGTACAACTATTAAACCCTCTGAGGGAAGAATGTTATAAACTAAACAGTGTAAAACAAAAAGGAAAACAAAGCGATGTTCAAGCAGAGAGCCCGCATGGACCAATATCTGCCCTACGCTATTCCACTGTCTTTAGCGGAGTTTTGATCATTTCAATGCTCTAAAAAAACCTGTGGAAAAACAAAACAGATGCTGAGACATCTCTGGGTGGAATGCTCACCCCACCCACCTACCGCACAGCCAGCTTTCTCTGGGACTTTCAGGATCCATCGGGTCAGATGTTTCCCAAGCAGCAGGTAGTCCTCAATGGATGTCAGAGTCCTTAGAAAAAACTTCCAACAAAATGCTTCAAATGACCTACAGCGTCTTGACAAACCAAGATAAATCTGTAACACCGGCTGAGGTAACGATATGCTGAGCTCAAAGATCAAATGAAAACACAAGACAAGAAAAAAGGGGAGGGACAAGGTAGCATGCGCCTTCAAACTAGAGTCCTGTGGAGCTGTCTATGTTCCAAACCCTCCTACGTTCTCCTCCTTGCCTGCCCCCACCTCAACATTGAACTCTAGTGCCTGGACTGGGCCTCTCCATCTCCAGTGAGAAGGCCTCCGGTGGACCTCACTTGGTGATGCGCCTGTAGTCGTTCACCAGTGAAGGCTGGTGGGCCGAGACTGCTAGACTGGCCGCGTCACACACTATGGGGCTTATTTACAAGCCCCTTGCGCCACCTGTACGTCACTTTTCCCATGTTATAAAGGACGCAAAAGTGGCGCAAGGGACTTGTAAATAAGCCCCTGTAAGTATATATATATATATACAGATAGGGTGACCAGACATCCCGGATTTGCCAGGACGGTCCCAGTTTTACACCAGCTGTCCCAGGAGATTTCAAGAAATTTAGCTCATGACCCGGTTTTTAAAGAGGGTCGACTGAAAATGGCGGGAGGTGCTTTTTTATGTTTTACAAAGCAGGGAGAGTTAACAGTTGTTTCAAGAAATTAATTTATTTAACAGGCAAGCTACCGGGTTTTAAAATTGCATTTTATGTATGTTATTACTGCCTGTTCTGTAATTCTCTGCTGAGGAGCGTTGTCATTCTGTGCGCTCGCTTGAAGTAAAATTGTAGTCCTTCTTCTATTTTCATGAAATGTCCCAGTTTTTGGCTTTAAAATTCTGGCCAGCCTATCTATACATCACTGAGAAACATAAGCGATCACAATGCCTCTGTGCATGCTGACGGTGCTGCTGGCTGCGAATGCATATTCAGAAATAAAATGCTGCTTCTGACAAACACAACATTAGAATTCCCTGGAGTTTATAGATTTCTGATCGCTCTAGCTCTCTATTGTAGTTTGCTTGCTTTGCAGGAAAAATCAGATGGCAAAATAATTACTAAACATGGATTTCGCTGTAGGAACCTTGTCGCACAAACAAGAGCAGATGACAGACCGAGCCTGAACCCTTGAAACCGTGCCTGCAAGAGCCGACGTGTCGCGCATACACACGGGCCGGCTTCAGCAACAATTACCCCGAGTCGTCAATGCGGATGAATACAAGGTGAACAGATGGAAGACAGCGCCAAGAACAGAACCGTCCCTCTCCTTTCAAAACAGTCAATGCCCGGCGACGAGGCCAAAACAGCGGCTCACATATCAAGTAGGCACTGCCTGCCATGCTTCAGCGCTGGTTTACGGAAGTAACTGCAGCCGAGCAAGACGCCATTATACACCCTGGGGCAACACAAACAAGCGGCGGCAAAGCCAGAAGGTGTGGCATTGGTGGCATGCCTTTTGGCTTTGTCAGTGCTTGTTTTTTATATTGTCATGTTTTTTGTAAAACGTTACTGCTTGGAAAGCTGCCATGCCCCCCCTCAATCTAAAAAAAGAATTAGCTAAAAGCAAAAAATATGTTTTTGTCTTGAAAAGCACACAGTGCCAAAGTGCTATCTAGCACTTTATTGAACTACTTTAAGTGTGGAAGTGCTCCTTCTAAAAGGCCGGACAGTCTTCACTCAAAGTGAAGTTAGTCAATGGCTGAAGTGGGCAGACCCACTGCCCATTCTGGTGTGGGCGGAAGGAAAATATAAATGACACACCAGCAGACCAATGGACGAAGAGAGCTGGCTGAAAGCCACTATAAACAAGTATATAATACATATAATTTTAGTAAATCAGAAGGTCTTAGCTAACTCTGGACATACACACCACTGAATAGAGAAAACCAGACGCCAGCCACAGGAAAAAATACCCAGCCAGACTTACAACAAATCAGAATTTCACTGACAACTGCTGCTGCCAGTGGGGTTTCTTGTATATCTGTGATTCAGTTAGATGGTCTCAGATTTGCTCCCGGGGGATTTGCTCTGTTTACTGGGAATGAGTGCACCCCCTCAGGAAAATCTCCCCTCAATTTGGCACATATGTTGGCTTGCACCAAGGTGGTGCGGTTAAGTAGCGATGGGCTGGCCCAGCAAGTCAGGCATAAGCGTGCGGGCAGGACATTACAACCATAAATGTGGAACAAAAAAGATAAAAGATGGAATTGAGGCGGGGTTTTGACAACACGATGTCCTCATTACGTGGATTCAGGTCTTCTCTAGGAGGTACAGAAATCCTACAAATATGCACTAAACCATTAAAAAAAGTACAAGAAGTCCCCACTGGCTCGGAGCCCTCAGCTTTAAAAATGGGAAGTGCTGACAATTTACTAAATGTAGCAGTACTTTGACGACTTGCTTGGGTTCCCCCTTTAATACTTTGTATTAAGAGCTGGGTAACCCGGGAGGCGGGTCATGCTAGAACTTGTATCGCTGATTGCTTGTCTTTTGATAGGGTAGACCAGGTTCCTTGGCTCTCCTATTTGAGGATAATCTTCAAGACCCTAGGCCTCCAAGAACTCTGCATGAATCCACATAAGACTACGCTTAAATAAGAAGTAGCAGTCAAACAGCGGTATCGAAATTACTGTAGGAACTTGCATCCGGAGAGGGCCCAGTTTAAAGAGTCGATTGTTGGTTGCTCCTCGGTATCAACAAGAAGGATTTTGGAACCTTACTTAGACTGGATTGTGAACCATACTCATTGTTTTTATCTTACCCTTTTTAGATTATACACATTGCACTTTAAGTTTGCTTTGCCCCTGCAAGCTCCTTGGCAACATAATTTACCTCCTTGCCGCTGAGATAAGACTCTAAGCAAAGTACAAGTCACTTTACATCGTTTTGCATCTTGTTTTCAGCCCCTCAGTGCTCTTTTGTGGTCCCTGGTTTATGCAGCACAAACCTGAGACAGCACGAGGAGGGGCATATGTTTTTGCAGCGTCTTGGTTCAACAGATATTTGCTACGCAATTTGTAATTTCATTGAGTGCCTTTTATTATTAGGAAAAGCTATAAATTCTGTGATGCTGGTATGTGCTGTGCTTTGAATATGAAGATGTTATCATTTGTCGCTGTTTTTTTACATTCGCTTGATATTTATCCATTCACTCTATATTTATGTTTTTTCTTTAATGGCTTTTCGCAGAATAACGACTCTATTGACTTGACTTGAACTAAATGCTGCATTAAGCCCTATATTTAAAATACCTTGACCTTGATCTCCACTTTTTTCATCAAAATACATAGATTCTAGGCCAACAAAAATAGGACAATCTAGGTCATAGGGCCATGTATAGAACACTTTACACCAGGCGACATTAACTTCAAATCCATGTTCTCCAATTTGTAAAAGTTAACCAGCAGTGAATATCTGACAGAATTCCCTTATATCACACGTTAACACATAAAACATGTTCTCACTAAAATGTTACTCATAAAAAACAAAGGAGAAAAAAAATGCCACAGACACTTTGAGGTACATTCTTTCTCTCTCACTCTGTGTGTAAATATACAATTACTCTCTGCCAGATGGAAGCTTCGACTAGAATAGCTGAAATCACACATTACTTGTATTTTTATTCGCCCAGGCTGGATACAGGAATGCAAATGGATTTCCAGGCTGTTCTGTGAATGAACTGTTTTGGGCTTACTATACTGTGCATGTTGTGTGTGACTGCGCACTGCCGTGCAGCAGGTTTCAGTTTCAAATCCCTTCGGGATAACCTAGAGTCAAGCTGGCTGGGACGTGCGGATGCCAACCGAGGCCAGACTGAAATCCGGTGCCCCAAGCACGTGCGCGCTTGGCAGCTTCCTGGACGGCATTTCAGGGGCCTCGCAATGCATTCTGTGAGCTGTCAATGGAGGAATGGAGGAATGGGGGCTGGCACACACGGACGGCCAATGAGCTGCGTCAGCCGCTGACCTGTCCTTCAAGACAATGGATGCGGCTTACAAGAAGCTTAGGCCGTCCAGACACACGGTCATCTTCGATCTGCGGTATCCCGTTGTTTGGTGTTAGTACGAGGCATACGCGTGTGGCAGTCAGTAAAATATTTACGATTACGCAATGGCTATACCGCAATAAATCTGTAGAGACTGTTAGGGTAATTGATCAATTGGACCTCTGTTCTTCATGTAAAAAGCAAGGCACTTTCCACTCACACGTAAAATGCAAGGCACTTTAAACACATCGAATCACTTATTCCCAGGGCTTTAAGTGGGCCGGGTCTCACCGGTGCGGACCACCGGCAGTATGTTACAGGGGGGCTCGAAACGGGTCTCTATCGGGCTCTGTTTTGTGCCCTGGATTACAGTGACAGCAGGCACATCGAGGTGCGCTGCTCACAGTGCTCACTTCTCACTAGTGGAGAAGTTACGGTATGACGTCATGCCAGGTGAGCGTTGTAGGGGTAGGGAATTCCTTTAATGATAGTCATTGTCTCCCTGGATTTCCCTTCTCTTTTTGAAACTAAGGAGCAGCAACACCGTCGTGGTGTCACCAGGGCCTTAAGTGGAAGCTTTTTCAATATTATATACAAGCCATTGTTGCTGCTTATTTATCTTATGCAACTAACAACCACTGACAAAGCCAATAGTCCTGACTTGTTGTAGGGATGATGTTACTTGTATCATATATCTGGATACAATGACAGAAACAGCAAAATACAAGTCGGGCGGCACACTATGCTAAGCAAAGATTTTTAGCTTCCCTGTTTTTAGGCAACGCCCTTAATTACAGTGGCCACGCCCCTTTCAGAGACCCCCCAGTTTTTCCTTCCCACTTAAAGCCCTGCGTTGTTATTCTTACTCAAAGGGATACAATGCAATGACTGTGGGAAAAAGCACTGCAAACATTTGTGAATATCACAAAGCTAGAAATCTTCTGCCTGCTCACCACACACCGGCACTTGCACACCTATTTTCATTTCTCCCGCCTCAAACTTAGGACGGTAGAAAACTGGACCTGGTCGGAGATCTTCTACTTTGCTAGTGATAGAGGGGCCAGAATGGTCTGCAGATCCTGTAATATTGGGGTCTGTGGATTGTCGTAGTCAGTGTCACTTCCAGCTCACATAAGTGTCAATGAAAGGGCAATGGCTAGAGACTATTTGGCAGCTCTGCAAACAGCATAAGAACAAGAAACCTCCTAGCTTCTGGGAGTGGGTGGCTTTTCTGCAGCACAGCAGGGTTGCCTCCATGCTGATGTTTATTGTGAGTGTGTCCCAAGCAGTGGTTCTTGGATTGCAGTCTCTCCCTCCTTTTGAGCTGTAAGATATTTGTGGGCGTGGCTTTGGTTTGATAGCCATAGACAGACAGCATAGGCTGAATAGTGTGTTTTCTTGGCCAGATATTTAAGGGTCTTCATGTAGCTGCATGAGTGGGTTCGGTAAGACCCTTGAAGTGACTGCGGGCGTTGACCAGGAGACGGAGGAGTGAATTTAGAGTGAATGAGATGGAGTCCAAGGGCTTCCTTGCAGTAAGGTATCTGAATGAGCCGTTGAGATTACCCTAGAAAATTCAGGTTTGGCAGATTGAGCTTGGCTTAGACTTGGGTAGTGGGACTAGGGAGGTGGGGTATTGCTGCCGTCCCTATGGAGCATTTATTTTTTTAGGGAGTGAGGGGATTGGGAAGAAGCTGCTAAGGCACACATAAAGGATAAACCTGATCTTTTTTAAGGGAGTTTTATATAGCGCGACCTAAACCCGGTATCGAGGGAGACTCCCAGATGTCAGACACACTGTTGACTGACCCAAGATGGATGGAGTCGGCTGAATGCATGACACTTAGGCAGCAGTCTAGCAACCATGAATAGGAGGAATCTGTAGCGCTGGCAAATAGCAATCACAAAATTTCATCTAAAACACACATTCATTTCCAAAGGAACTTAAGTATTCTTCCTGTCGACCTCCCCTGAGAAGTGCTTCACACCCAAATGGCAGAAGACATAATTATCACAAAATCAAGGTTGAAAGAAAGTTTTAATTTTTCATATCAGCCCTTAGTTAGATTGCAACATTTTTTTTACAAGTGTTTTGACATCAGCACTGCCGCCTTCATTTACTCAGAAAAGCAGGACTCAATACTGGCCAACTCTGACAGAGATATTAAAGCTGCAAAGTATTTATCTCTCGGCATGTGTGCTATGCCCCAGAGATAGCAAGCAGCGAGAGCAGATTTCGCAGCTTTCCCGAACGGTGCAGATTACTGTTGTAGGCGATAAGGAAAGAGCAGGGGCGGGCGGAGGAATCCGGGGATTTTTGAATCTGGTGCCACGGCGGCTTGCTGAAATGAAGCAATCACTTCTTACTGGAAAGCAATGTTTGCTGCAGCAAAGCATATCTGGGTTCTGGCACATCTTTTTGCTGTGATTCCTCGATCCAATAACATGGCGGAGGCATACCCCATGCTACTAATGCACCCTGAAGCAACAGTACCTCCGAGCTACATCTCCTGAGCCTATGTACAACGTTCTATTTCTCTTCTTAAAATCAAAACCCGCACATGGTGACGTATACAATCGTAGAGTGAGGGAACCAGCTTCTTCAGCGGATAATTATGCAAGTACTAGAAGCCGTTATCCAATCAGCTGCAAGCTTTTGGAATACCACAAATGCATGTAGTGCACTTGAAGACTACTGAGAAGAGAAAGAGTAATGAAAAAGAAGAGAAGAAAACTGCAAAACATGAGCTCAGTGAGATTTTACATGTCTTCAAGCAAGATGGACTCCTCTGGATTGGTTCCCTACTCCCTTGTTAAAGGAAGGCGTTAGTCCAAGGTTGACTGCAATTCTCTCGTGGAAGACGGGGGCTCAAGCGCATGGAGGTGCGTCACAGAGGGATAAAGGCGATGGGCACCCTCAACAACTATCTGGAAGGACAGAAAGGATGTTCTGACCCAGGGCTATTGAAGGCAAAGACACAAAAATGGAGTACTTGTAAAGGAGGGTGAAAACAATTCTATATGATCTGCAGACATAGAAGACACCAAGGAACACATGGACGGTTTGCAAGGAGTAAAATCAGCAGTTCACCGCACAGGAAGTCTTTTGCGGCTGAAGATTTAGTAGAGTAAAAGACTAGTCATCTGAAAGACAAGTAACAACGACTGAAAGAGCATCAGACTATTTGGAGCCATTACAAACGTATAAGAGCAAACGAAGGCACCAACAACAACCCACAGCACACATGCCGGAAATTCCAGCTCGCTGTTGAACAGGTTTCTATTGAATCTAGCTGCATCAAAATGGTTTAGGAATTGAAATATGTATGCCCTGTGGAAGAAAGGGAAACTCTATGGATTAAGAAAAAGCCAACAGACACCAATAACCAATTCCAAAATATAAATGATAAGAGCAAAAAGAAGTTCTTCACTGAACAAATAAAGAAAAGATTCAATTGGGTCCGACAGAAACTATTATTAACTGTTCAACTGGAACCTCTGAATGGACTTTCAACTAGGGACAGCCGTCCATCTTTCAAAGGATACACAATGGTTAGAAAGACCTTTTACTTTGGAAGCCTACATGGGCCTCACACCAAAGGCGCCAGCTTTTCAAATAACGTCCACATAATCTCCTGCTAATCTCACTTGTTTACATCCCACTAGCCATCTAGGTATGTAACACGTCTCTTGCTTGCAGCAGAACTGCAAAACTTACACCAACTAACATTTTGTAAAGATTTGAAATCCCACCTCTTTCTGTGAATGACTTGAGTAACCAAGAGCTCAGTTATTAAAGGAAACACAATGGCTGATGGTTCATTGGAAAGAATGTGTATCACATCTTGAACAACAAGGTTCCTAGAACTTCTGCGATTAATAATTTACCCAAAATCCACACAGGCCTCACAAAACCACCAGGATGACCAACTGTATCTAGGGGTGGCTCAGTACTCGAACCCCTCGGTAAATAGAGCAATCTCTTTATAAAATAATGTGTCCTCTCCACCAGATCTTATGGAAAAGACAGCTCTGACCTCATTAGCAGGGCTGGAAGACCTCACGTTTGAACCCCCAAAAGAAGGCTCAGTCACTATGGACATAGCATCCTTATGCACCAATAATTCATATGCAGAAGCCCTTATAACTATTAGACACATCTGCACAAGCATCCCCAGCCCACACTGGTCCCTACTTAGTTCAAAATGTAACTACTGAAAGAAGTTCTATCTCACAGCTATTTTAAATTATCTTTAATTGTAAATTAAAGGAAGCTTAATGGGTGCTTGTTGTGTGCACTTCTAGCAAATACTTACTTTTTATATTATTTTGTATTATTTTTTTTTAGAAACAGTGCATTTCTTCACTAGCGTCAATAAGGTAGGATACATACATACATGTTACTGTGTCAAACAAATATTTATCGTCGAATGGTGAAGAGTACCATGACTAGGATCAACGACTAGCACCAAACTACAAACACTACAGGAGCGGAGTTAGTCTAGTGCCTTCACTTGCCCCCACTTATTGTTGGAGAAAGAATAGTTAAATGTAACTGAAAGGAAGGTCATCATGTAAAAATGTTAGTAAAACCCTTTCACAATAAAAGTGGTTTTGACCTATTCCTTTAACTAAATACACCTTGACCCAGAAAGGCTGGAGTGCTTGACAGAGAAGTTCATAGGTCGTGAGTTTTGGCACAAACATCCATGGACAAACAGACACTTTGTGCAAAGCATGGCTTGTCTGGGTACTCCAGAAGGTGTTTATCTCGGACTTGAGTGGAGCAGGATCCCTTTTTAATGGGACTTTGTTTGACTTCTGAGAACAAAATGAACTTTGAATGTAAAGACACAAAAAATGCACTGTTGGACTAAACAGTGATGGATTATTGGATTAAATAAAGCTGGCAGACTATTTTGCATATGAGCTCTAGGCACATCACTCTGATGGCGAGGACAGCTCTCGGGACTATTATATGTTGAAGTGAAATCTTCAACCTCTCTCAAAGTAAAATAGTGGATACCAACACAGACAGATCAGTAGTGGAGGGATATGAAGCTATGAATTAGCTAATTTGTATTCACCCTGCTAAAAATAAGGGGTGGCAAATGCCACACAGCCCATATGGCGGCAGGATATTATCATCTAGAGGTTCCCTTACTTGAAATAATCCTAAAAGGAAGGCGTGGGCAGATTAAAAAAAGACAACTGTCCAGTGTCTTTGCTACCTACTAAATAGATGCCACATAAAACATTCTCTTGGGCTAGAAACAGACCCTTGGTGAGACGATGGGTGTCTTGAAAAGCCAGAGAGGGAAACTCACCAGACATGGCCTTTCCTTTCTGTGCTCAACTATACCCCTGCCTTATTAGTATACATATTTTGTACTAATGGGAGAGATGGTGGAAACATACTCACATCCTAAGCAGACATGTTACGGCTATCATTTACAAAACTGTGGCTGGGAGGCTGGAGGCAGAACACGGGATTTCCATAAAGTGGAATTAATTCTTGTCAAAGCGCTCGCTCACAAGAGAATATTTAATGAGTAGAAAAAAATATTTTTATTTTAGTAACATGATTCTAAGAAAAGATCTGACTGTGATCGGGTCACGAGAAATGCTTATCCAAATGAATGTTAGAAGAATCTGTGGTCTGGAATGACATCCCTAACCCTCCTTTTCTGAATGCCATGACCATCAGCAGAATGGAAGCAAGCCTGCCCAGGAATGTAATATCGCAGTTTATTACCTCCTCAACTAAAAACCAGCAAGGCATACAATGCATGCTAAGCAGATGAAAGTAATGTACGGTTTATTACTATGATTCGGGGAATAGAGAGGGGCGTCGTGGCTCTACTCAAGGATGCACCTGTCACTCATCATGGCCGCTTCCCACGCTGAACATTGGGTCTAAACAGAATATCCTACTGGATGCTAAAGCACCCACAAATATATTATAAAAAAAGAACATAAACAGTCTTGATCGTGTGTGCAATATTTGCTTCGAATTTGGGGGCTCTGGGCCCTCAATCACAGGGTGAGGAGAAGTCAGAGCTGCACCCCTGAGAAAGGTGGGTACAAGGGCCCTGCCTCTTCCAGATCCAGGCCGGGCTTCAGGCCAAAGTGGACATATCGATATGAAGTGGTCCTGCAGGAGACACTAGACATGCGCCGTTGTCTCTTGTTTACCCAGAGGAGGTGTTGCTTGTCTTGCGGGACAGACATGAGGTCATGCAGTCGGTAAAATCATACTTTAATTTAGGGTACTGTAAATCAAGGCTTTGAAGGGTTTGGTGTATTGAAGCAGCGGTGCTGCGGTTGATCTTCTACTTGCCATTAAGCAAGGCCACTGGAATTATGCGGCAGGGAAAGGCCAAATTATGTGGCAGGGTTGACTAAACAATGCAGCAAGAAACGGCAAATGATGTGGCGTAATGCAACACATTTTTTAACAGTATTACTTCATTCTTTTCTCATGTTTACACTTGTCAACACTGTCTGGGCATAGGTTGCAGCTCGCTAGTACCACTTTAACACCCGAATACAGCAATAAGCAACACAAAGGTGGCCTGTCAACTTTTGCAAAGACCCTTCCACAGCGCGGCAAAAAGTGTCACTGAGTTTATAGTGACTTTTGAACCGTCTGAGCTAAGAACACATTTTTCTTGTTAAAATCTGCAGATTGTGCAGCAGATGATGAATTGTGTGGCAAATTTATTATTATGCTAAAAACGCGGTGGCCGCACAATCACATAATTCCAGTGGCCCAAGCAAAGTCAGCTGCCTCTGGTTCTGGGTTGCGCTGGAGGATTTGGGGCTACCAGGTGCCTCTGTTACTGAGCAGTTCATGGGGCTACCAGGTGCCTCTGTTACTGAGCAGTTCATGGGGCTACCAGGTGCCTCTGTTACTGAGCAGTTCATGGGGCTACCAGGTGCCTCTGTTACTGAGCAGTTCATGGGGCTACCAGGTGCCTCTGTTACTGAGCAGTTCATGGGGCTACCAGGTGCCTCTGTTACTGAGCAGTTCGTGGGGCTACCAGGTGCCTCTGTTACTGAGCAGTTCATTGCTGAGCGAAGTGCAGCAGTAGCGTAACGATGACACGATGACAGCTGGGAGCTCTTAGAAAAGGATATTGGGCCACATTCAAAAGGGTGCATTTGGTTGCAAGCATACATTTACGACCAAATGTACCTGTTTTATGCATGCCATGACTTTACGAAGGGATTCCAGCAGGAGTAAAGTCATTTATTGTGTGGAGACCTCCACCACGAGCGCGAAGCACCTACGAAAAGCTCATCTGTGTGTGCGTGAACGTGCGTGTGTAATTAAGACAACTTACAAACAATGATATTTATCTGTACTAAGGCGGTTTTAGCATCTGAGCTTCAAGCCTGTAGCACATGTCAGTCTAACAGTTCGAGTGGCTTTGTTTATTCCACTGCAGGCACAAGTTCTGGCCTATATTATTGCAACTGCGTTTCCACTGAAGTAGCGCCGCTGCAGCTGACGTCCTGAACAGCACCGACCTGAGACCCACCGAATCACTTGAATCAAGTTCGCCATAATAATAAAACACGAACATTACTAAGTGGAGTGAAAAATCGATGCGCGGCAAACGAGCCACCCTGTCAGTAACTTCTGCTTTCAAATCGGCTTTGTGTTGTTGTTGCTGCTACTGCAAAGTGACGCACACAAGGTTCAGCAATGGAGAGCTGATCTCTTCCAGCCCAAAGAGCCTGCACGGATGCCTGTTGCCATAGCAACCCTTCTCTCTAATCCCTTACCAGGCAGCCGCGAGAGCTGTGGGTCGCTTGGGGGGATGTCAGAATGTGACGTAGCAGAGGACAGGAATCATGACTTGCCCCTTGAGCACTTAGGTGGGGGAGGGGGCGGGGGGTCTGCAGGCTCGGCTGGGCGGGGAGCGCAGATGAGGTTATTCTATGGATCTAAGATATATTTTTTTAAAAACTTCCTGTGCGGCGAAGGCCTGCGGACGCGTTACAAAATGACAAATGAAATCACGCACCGCCCTTGAGAGGTTAGTGAATGATATGAAAATATGTGCTACGAGGAGAATATGGTCGTATTTCGCGTCTAAGCATCGTAGCCATACACAGAGCATTCTTATTACCGCCCAGAATAGTGTATACAGAAAATAACACGCCCGGTCACGGCAGCTGAGAAACCGTGAAGGCTCCATTTACCAGCTCAAAAACGTCTGAAATGTATGTATGTGTCCTGCACTTTCCAATGAACCATTCGCAGAGGAGGCTTGTGTCTGTTCTTTTAGACGAGGCGAGGAGAGGATTGTATGACCCAGGATAGAGCAGGCAAGCTGGGCAAACACGGGCTAGGCGGGTGCATTCCCCGAGTGGGACACAGAGAGCTTGGGGTCTTCTGACATTGTATTTTGTTTGCAGTGTTATATAGCGCAAACTCGACCCAAACGTACTGGGAGCACAAGTTACATTCCTCAAGGACACATTCTTTTCTAGGCACGGGGAAATTAAAGTGATTTGCCCAGAATCACAGGATGTCGAGCCGACGCCGATACTAGAACCTTGTTCTCCCTTTCCAAAGTCGGTCGCTCTGGCTCTTATGCCACACCCTCCCCAGTGCACTTACAGAAACGTCTATGTGCGACAACTGGGTGCATGCAACAGGCATTTATCAACATACATTGTGTTCTCACTCCCTCTCCTTCGCCGACAGCGCTGGTTCACACAGTTACACATTCATCAAAGCTAGCCGTCCCTCCTCTGCTTCAGCACTGGCAGCCGTCGCCCATCCACCCCCGCATCACTCTGGAACCGCCGCATTCTCTCATAGCGCTGCTTTTTATAAACATAACTCACCAAACAGCTGCCCGATTCTTGTCAACGCCAGCCACAACTGTCCTTCACGAGCGCACCAGCTCATGGGCTGCCTTCGATAGAAGGGGGGGTGGGATCATTTTAAGACTCGGTTATTAGTTTAGTTTGTCACAGGGTTGTCCACCGAGACAGCATGCTTCCGCTCTTCCTTGCAAGTCCTCCATTCGGGTGGATTCTGTTAGACCGAGTGCCTGGGACGAGGAAGTCCACATCTCGGTGTGTTTGGCAGACAGCTGGCTCAGCAGGAGTGGGATCTGGAGTGTCTGCTGGACGTCCCCGAGCAGAGGCAGGGTTGACGCTCTAGCACCAGCAGACAGAAGGGAGTCCCTAGAGCGCCCATTCAAGGGGCCCTTCTGAGTCTCCCTAACATGTTTACCGAGTGTTTCTTCTCTCTTAGCAGACTACGCGGCACAGCACTGACTGCTGCTCCGATCACAAATGCTAGGGCCGCTCTTTCAGGAAAGCACATTTAACAGATGTACAAACGCCCATTTACAGACCAATAAACTGCGAGTGCAGTATCACCGGTCAGGCGACATTAGGAAATCAGGGAGGGGTGGCTGACAGATGGCAGTCCTATGGATCGGAAAGTTACAATGGAAGACATTTTGGATCAGAATGTGCCTGGCAGACCCACAGGACTTGTTTTGTTTGTCGACATGCCAATGCCAGCTCCTTTTAGAAATGTAGGACCCAGGACTGTTTATTGGAAGGAATTGAAAGTAAAAATAATAGAAAGGTTTGTCGTTTTTAAGCAACGTGTACTTGCAGGATCCGAATGTCAGCATGGCACCAAAAACAAGCCCATATCTCAAATATGCCCTTAGAACCACTCTTCTTCAAGCTATGGCTTCAAGGTCAGTAGTCCAGAATGGAAGCTCTCTGGAATGCCTTCCGGTATTTCATACGGAAGTTGAAACCTTTGGCCCCAAAGATGAGTTTGGCACCACATTTCCAACTTCACATGGGCTCAATATTGTGCTTATTAAATCAGAATTATCATCCAAAGGAACGTGAATTAAACTAGAGCCTTTAGCGCATCACACAGACTATGGGCTTTTTCAGAGAACTTCAAATCAGCTAACAGAGTAGAAATTATGGGAGGGGAGGAACGAGCGAGAAAGTTATCAAAGTGATATTGGCCATCAGATTCATAAAGATATGATGAGATCTGTACCCCACACCAGAAAGACCAGATCAGGCGGCCGCTCCTTCTCCTTCCTCGCGGCCAGAGCCTGGAACGCCCTCCCTCTCCACCTCAGACAGACAACATCTCTCCCCATCTTCACAAGAAACCTCGAAACCTGGCTCTTCAGCAGACCCCCTCCTTGATGGACTGGAACCTGCGCAACCCCCCTCTCCCAGCGCCTTGAGACCTTCACGGGTGAGTAGTCGCGCTTAACAAACACCTGATTGATTGTCTTCAAAGTGCAATCTTAGCAAAATGGCGCTTCCATGAGCTGTCCCATCTGGGGATCTTTCATAGATGGATTTTACAAGGAGAAGAAAGGTATTCCTCAGGGCCATCTTCTTCATCCACGGCCTCTACCGAGCTCAATCAGTCCCCACACAATGTAGCCATGGCATACGGAAACTGTAATGGGCGAAATCTATTCGCCTACAGCTAAGTCTCCCCAGTACTAAATAAAATGACACAGAAGACGAGGGCGAAAACTTAAAGCTACGCTTCTCAATCTGCTGTAAAAAAAATAAATGTCTTAAATTGGCCCAGAGAGATGTCAGGAGACGGAAGGCAGGAAATTCCTTTTTAGAATGAAAATTTCCATAAACATGTTGAAGGGAAAATTCTAGAGACTGTGGCACTAACTCAGAGTCAGAAAACTCTTGCATACAATGTTATATGACTAACTTTCTTATTGACCCAAGTTGTCCTACTGCTATAATTGCAGAAAGGAGGCTGGACAAAGGCGACCAGTGTTTCTCCCGCTTGATAAAGCTAGGGATCAGTGAATGCTGGCTGCCCCTTGAAACACGATGTGAGTTCCACAGCAAACTGTGGCGGATCAGTTGTTAAAACCAAATATAGGGGTGTAAAGGCGTCATATTAATGGAGCAACAGTGTCTGCAAGAAAAGACTATGCAGCAAGAGTGTTTGTAGGCAGTTTGTTGGCAATGACCCAAATCAATATAAATCCACTCCGCAGTTTCAAGGGGAGGGTAATATACAGTAAAAAGAGGACCTTCAATGCTGCGGTGAGTTCATGGGTTCTGTGGGACTGGACAGCCTTTGCCCATATACTCCTGTTGTTGGAGTTGTTTAATCACTTAAAGCCACTTAAGGGGGTTTTGTTTACCTCAATATCTTACCTCGGCAGTTTGTACAGATGTATCTTAGCAAAGTAAGAATAGTCCTGGATCGAAGCATTGTCTTTAAGGCAACAAGCCTGTATAGGGACATGAGAGAAAGCGGCAGAAGAAATCACTAAGGTGCTTCCCCGGGCAATATGGATATCTGAACCACTGCACGGAAGCTCGATCCCCTACAGAAATCCCTATCAAGTCAACTTCCGCAGACAGACGGTAGTCCGTTTTCTCCAACCCTGTGCAAAATAAAGATTTTTTTTTCGAATGACATATCATGTATTGTATTGTAATTGGATTCATATAGCGCTTACTACACCTGACGAGGCGTTAAATCGCTTTTTCAGCGAGTAGCACGCTACTTCGGAACCCGAGAAGGATTAGTGTGGAATTAGTATAGTGAAATATGAAAGTAATTTGAGTGGTGGATATTAGTCAGTTATTTGGATTCAGAAGGATGGCGGAGGGATAGAAGAGGGAAAAGGGATTGCATTTATATAGCGCTTGTTACCCTTGATGGGGTGTTGAAGCACTTTTTTCGTCGAGTAGCATGCTACTCCGGAACCCAAGAAGGATTAGTGTCAAACTGAGGCGGACATTTGAAATTTTGAATTAATTAAAAGGTAATAGTTTCACTTGACTAGACTGTATTCCTCTATTGAATATAATTGTTTCCCAACGGATGTGTATAGTTTAGGTTCTGTTTCTTTAGTTCACCTATAACTGTCAACCTGTTTCAGCCACAGGAAATTAATAACCAGACACATTTTTCTCTAGTGATCTTTCTTACTACTGACAGCAATAAATATGTTCTTATAGAAGAATTCCTCGTATCAGATTGGAAAACATTCGCCAACATGATTGCTTTTATCAATTGTTTGTGTTTGTAAACCATTCTCAATTGCTGAAGCGCAGAGCATCTTGCAGACTGTCTTGACTGTGCTCAAACAAAGGGTACCAGCTCGACTGGGATACAAATACTTGGTTAAAACAATCTTAAGACAAGTAAAACAGGTGCATGTAAGGGACAGTGTTAGTGCTTACTTATGGTATTCTTAAATGAAATGTGACATCCCAAATGCTATGCGTACTTTTCAAATGTCATCATGAAATGCATGCATCACACCCAACGCTATGCAATGTCCATTGAAGGCTCCATCAAGAGCTCTTGTAACATAGCAAATAGGGTGGCAGTGCCTCACAGTGAACGTGAGGGGGGTCAAATTAAAGATGTTATTCCAAACAATATATGGGTTTGTAAAACAGTGAGGAGGGGAAGGTTCTTCTAAAGGGAACTGCACAAGGGATCACAATATTGGCTCTTTTTGTAGGGAACATGAGGTCAGCTCCCCGCCGGTCCAGCTAATGTGCAGTGTAGTAAAACGTCTCTGAGATGTCAATAATTTTACAGGGAATACAGTTTTATGTCTTCGCAGCTGATGCACTTGATAAAAGGTCTTTAATGCCATCAGGTGGGATCGTAAACCTAATAGCCCTGCAACTTCCTACGGCAAATATTTTCCTTCACCTGATTTTCAGCAAGCCAAGGCAATTTATAGATCCATTAAACCGCACTTCGGTCAAATTTAATTAAAAGAAGGGAATGATGCCAAGGGTTTTCAAAGAAAGCGCTAAGAACGTGGAGCGGGTCCTTTGCAAGTACAATATGCTACACAACGGTTGGGTAAGCAATCACACGCAGACAGCCTCTTCTGTCAGCAAGGTCCCATTCGTATTGTATTGTAATCGCATAGATAGATAGATAGATAGATAGATAGATAGATAGATAGATAGATAGATAGATAGATAGATAGATAGATAGATAGATAGATAGATAGATAGATAGATAGATAGATAGATAGATAGATAGATAGATAGATAGATATCGCTTACTACCCCATGCGAGGCGCTGGAGAGCTTATGCTGGGCAGCACGCTGGTCTGATTTACAAGGTTGGTGGTAAATACGCCCAGCAAAAGGAACTGCCTGCACAAATAATATGAACACATTTCCAATTAAAAACAAATCAGTTAAGATAAAGGCAGGCCACCTAACAACAAAGAAAGTGGCACTTCTTAATACATGTTTTAAAATTGTCTCCAGCCTAATCGTTACGAGCGGGCATTGTATGCACGAGACTACTACTGAAGCCGCACCAGACAAACAGAGAGCATTGAAGATACTATTAGGACTAGAACAAGAGAAGGGGGTGTTGGAGAGTCAGTGTTATGGCACATTCGCTAACATTTCGTATCTTGGCCAACCAACTCAGGTGTGCTGTTTATCAATAGCATACCAGTCAATCTACGCTCAAATCATAAGCTACTGATCTACCAACAAAGGTGGTATGCGAGCAGCAAGGAGTAAAGCAAGTACCAGTACAGGCTGCACAGCTCTAGAACGCTGTTGCGCATCGCTCAGAGTCAACTGAATTTTCAGAGGCACAAAGGAAGCTGCAAAACTCCAGGTACAACAGTTTGGAAGAGATCCCATTCCCTTTCCCTCAATGAACATGCAAGCCCAGCACATTCCCTCAAGACTTATCGCACCAGCCACCAGGTGCGGCCTGCGCAGGTAAGAGCGGTGGGCAGTGGGGACTCTACAGACGACGAAAAATTAAATAATTAATTTTCCCTCGCCGTCGTCTGTCGAGTCCCCACCACCCACCGCTCTTACCGGCACAGACCGCTCCTGCCAGCCACTGCTGCCAACTCAGACCAACAAGGGGTAAGCATAATCCTTCTGACCCACCAACATACTGCACTTCTGATCGGGACCACCAACGCCGGGCAGAGAAATGTCTGGTTCAGCTTTGTCCATTGTTCAATGGCAATCACTCCCCCCTACAAACCCCCAGCAGCTGCCGCTAACAAATCGAAGCAAATAGGTAAAACATCCTATAAAACAAGTACACCATTAAGGGGCGCGTGATTGTAACATTGTGTGCATGAGCCACTGCAAGAAAGAGCTGAAAGCGCGTGCAAGGGAGATGTGCGTGTGCAGACCCTGCGTGCTCCTTTTCAAGCACTATATATACATTTGCAATCCTTTTATGGGACTCACAGATTATCACTGAGTTGAGATTCAGGGACCGGATGGGTAAGCACTTCAACTGAGAAGCACTTATCTACCTACATATCCATAAACAAATGGGCTGGTGGGTTCTGTCCCCCGCCCAGGGTACAGTACAATACAAAGTCAAGGGCCCTGGACTCCCAGTAATCTTTTCTTGAGGTTTTGTTGTCGAAGCTATGGTGGTGGATAAAGATACCGTGACAAACTGAATGCTCCTGGATGGCATAAGATGGGGCCATTTATTGCAGATAGACCAGCAGCCAGTGAGGTCACAGCAGTGTTTTCGTTTTGACTTATCATAGCACAGAATTATTGGTGCATCTAAGTTTAAAGGAGGCTCACCAGCCCTACTCATGCACCCTATACAGGCCAGAAATCAAGAGAGGCAGCAGATAGCTCGCTGGACAAGAACATCCAACAAGTCTGCAATCCGGAGCATCACCCGGGAAACTCATCAATACTGGGGGTTAGGGTTTGAGGAGATCCGACTGGCTGAGCCACACTGTCCACGACCTGCTCTAAGGTCTTTGCAGTGAAGGCTTTTTAGAAATACCACAAAGATCAGCTAAGAGTCAATTTCATAATCTTTGCATGTAAAGCATGCTCCAATAAGGTTAAACCACTGTGTCAACCCGGCCTCCAAATCTAAACATCGCTGAGTTTTAATATCTTTACTGGACGAACGGGGAATAAAATACAGCAATGGTACAATGTGCTGGCGTCTGGAGTCCCACCGAGTCCCTCTTTGTGCAACAGGCGATGGAATCGTTTTTACAACATGTATGCGTACTGGCGTTTGGAGAAAAATGTAATGTGTGCCGAGTGACCAGTGCAGAAACAACACTTTGTACAAATGTGGGTTCAAGACTGGTGCTGCAAGTTATGCGACCTGAACATAAGACTTGAAAGCCCACATCCTGCGAAGCGTTCGGTATTAGCCCCAAGTGCCTTTTATGAGCCAGGGAACAGTATGAGCTGTGCTTCTCACAGAATGGCCGTGTAGAGGACTGTTCTCTGAAGCAAGCATGAAAAAAGCCAATGTGGCTTTAAAATAGTGTCACCTCTAAATGAGGCCACGGCCCATTTTAAGCTGTTTGACTCCAGGGAGCGACAAACGGTTGAAGCAGGAAACACTGCACATACCCTACACGGCCCTCAAAACAGTAAATCAGCCCCCGTTGTTTCTGACCTCAGGAAGTGTCTCTACCTCCTTTAAAGCCCCCCCCCCCCCCCATCTCATCTTTGCACTGCTGTTACAGGGGGCTTTGTTAAATGCTATTGCAGGGATTTCAAAGATTTATGGCGGACAATGCAGAGGCGGTGTGGGGTGCTGGTTATTGAACCCCTGCTCTCGCCTGCCTGTGTGGGGAGGGTGTAATTCACTCACTTCATTACTTAACATCAAAGGGGCGCCGCACAAAGCGCCTGCCCTTCCCTGCCCCTCCACCCTGCCAGCACGGTGGCAGTGCCCGTCTCTTGCACACAACCACGTGAGAAACGGGTGGCACTAGGTAACCACTCACCACGGTAATCATATTCCCGGATGTAAATAATATTGAGCAAATAAATCTAAATAGCAATATATGCGAGACTTAATATAAGGCCCCAAGCAAGTGCACGGAATGTCATGACTTCTGCGGTTGCCTAAGTTAGTGTGCCCATACCGAAAAATAGTTAACGTGGGGGCACCTTGCTGAGGGAGCGTGGCAGCGGTCAAAGGGTCCCCTCCATAACCCCTCTCCCGACCCCCACCTTCCCCTGCCTGTTAACTGGGCAGGTGTACAGACACGTCTCTGTGTATCCACACCAGCAGCACGGCAGCACAGAGGTGCAGACAGCACTACAGACCTGGGGGCATGCACATCAAATGAGCACTGCCAATGCTAATTTAAGACACGTCCTCTGCAACAGTGTTGAGCTGACTGTTGTCTTAAATAACTGAAGAGCTGAAACTGCACTATTTTACCACCTTAATCAATTTGGTAAATGATGGCTGCCACAGGAACGTTAAAAGTGTCCGCCGTCTTTGGCTGGAAATGTAGAAGCGTGTGTTAACCTATCGAAAGTAAACAACAACAGATAACACAATAACATACACTTAATTAAAAAATGAATGGAACAAAACAACAAAAGTCAAAATAGAATGCAACACAAAAACCAGAGTAGAACACATCACATTACCATAAGCAGCAAAAAAACAGAACATGGACAAAAATAAAACCAGCAATAATCACCACCTCAAGAAGTGCAACAAATATGTACATTCTTATCACTCATTACTGCCTCCGCAACGCTGCTTTCATATTACGCTGGTGAAAGTGGTGGGGCAGTGAGTGGTGCCCCACACAGGCCACCCCTCTGACTGATCACAACAGGTCAGGTATTCCAGGAGTGACAACGCCGCACCCCATTTAGCAGCCGGTAAAATGGGGTGCAGGTGGGCAGGAGCTGTGGGTATCTGCACAGAACAGCCTCCAACCCACTGAATCCTACAGCACAGGTAGAACCAGGAAGTCTCTCACCCGCCCAACATCCACCACACCGACGCTGGACGCGTGCACCTACAACATGTTCAATGGGCGATAAATGGCAGTAGAAAAGGACCCTTGTTACACAAGGCATGGGGATTCACTTACAGATTTTGACCTGATAACACTGGGCCCACATTTACCCAGTTCCGAGCAGAATAACTCACAAATGGACGGTACAGAGCAGGAATTAACAAGCGGAATGTGTAATTCCAGCCCAGGTAATCCCAGGCGCCGCTGCACTGCCGAACTCCTAATCCGATCCTATGTGTCTCCTCTGTGAAAGAAAAGCCATAGGATGCTTAAATGCTAAGGGCCACCATCCCAAATATCTGTTTCCCAAGGGTTTCCCATTGTTTACTACCTTACTCTCCTAGTAGGCAGACAAAAGAGGGCTGTGGATAAAGAGGTGTAGAATATGTGTGCAGGTTATGAACTCGGCAAGTCTGAGAAAGAACTGGGATCTTTGCCATAGAATTGTGAACTGAATAAAATGGCGCTGAGGATACTTCAATAGAAACTGATGCCATTATTTATTGTGTTGTGTTATCACAGGAATTACATTTAGTGTTGCCAATGAAAATGTGATTTACAAATTGGGAAATCCCATACTGTAGCGTCTTGCTGGGCTAGGAACATAAGAAAACAGGCATTGGCAAAGCCAACAGGTCTGCTTTAGCCGCCAGTTGGTAAAGGTGCCAGATTCTATATCGAAAAAGAAAAATACCTATAAGATTATATTTTTCGGGGTATAATAAAGCACACATTGCCATAATAGCCCATGCAATTTAAGGGAACTACTTTGTGTGTTAATGTGATACTTCTGAACTGCAGACTGCAGTCAAGCACCATGAAGGTAGCCAATGGCTGAAGTGGGAGGATCCACTGCCCCATGTTGTATGCTGTCTGTAGTGGGCGTATTAAAATGTGAATGACACAATAATGGTTGAAGAGGGTTGGCTAAAAGCCCCTCTACGTCAGTATATTATCCAAATAATTTTAGTAGAATCAAAAGGTCGTAGCTAATGCCAGACCTAAACATTATATGGTATTAGTTTTACGCAGATTATGGGAAGATGGGTACAAATAAATAATTCTATCCTATCCTTACAAACACCATATGGCCTAAATTCTGTGGAACATACAAAAATGATTGTGAAGGTTTTGATAATCGGTTAGAGGCGGAACAATGGCTAACAATAAACAGGGATAGATCTGAAACTCATTAAATAACAGATTACCATACCTCTCCCCATAACAAAAGATTTACAATTGTTATTGTTCCTTCCCACCCCGGTCGTGTCCATGTTCAACAGGTAAGTAATTAGGAGTTTTAATATTATGGAAAGTTATGCAAACTTTAGCTAAAACTTAAGGGTTAAAACTTTGCATCACTACATTATTGAATGATGTCTGTTGTAACTGCTGATAGAAAAATATAGACTTGTTAGACAAGATAAAAAAAGAAATAGATTGTATTTTATCTTTGCAACTGCTACGTAGTTAGATTGTTATTAACACACCAGGATAGTGTAATCTACTATTTACTGATATGAAGCAGTAAGTAATTATTTAGATATTTGCGCTTATTTGAATGTAAAAGATACTGATCATTTTAGAGGGTAGGTTAATCTCTGTTGTAATTGGTGTTTGGAATCCCTGTTTCACCTTGGAGATAAAACTGGCCAGTGCATTGGATATAGAAAGCCATAGTCCTTACCGGATGTGTTTTCTATAGCAACGTTCTCTGCCTGCACTTTAGAACCCTAGCATCAATATGTTCCACAGTTCAGTGGAGATTTCCTTGTTTAAGAAAAACATACAAATCCATTTGGAATCCTGTAAGAATAATATGAAAAAAACGAGCCATGAAATTAAATTTAAGAAGGCAAATCACATTGTTAGGTTAGAAAACATGTTAATTCCATTTATTGTATTAAAAAAATATCCACCATCCATCAAATCAGAACCATGGCACGATCTCGACTGTATGGATCCATTTCTTGATTTCTATGTTGGCACACTGGTAACAAAAGCTATGAATAAGTGAAGATAACGGGCCTCATTTATGAGAAGTGACGCATCGCTGCGTGAAAGCAGTAATGCGTCACTTCTCAGTGCGACCTCCTTGCGGCATGATGGATGCGTCATATTTACAGTATGACGCATCATGTCGCAAGGAGTTACAGATACGTCAGTATTTCTGACGTATCTGTAGGCGCAAAAGTGACGCATTGCTGGAGTGTGTCAGAAAAGTGACGCAACTCCAGCAATGTGTCCTTTCACATGGGGCAAGCCCCATGTGAAAGGGCCTGCGTCAGTCTTACGCCTGCCATGAGGCAGGCGTAAGATATTGACGCATTTGCGCCCTAGAAGTGGCGCAGTGAAATCTCGTAGATTTCACTGCGTCACTTCTACGAGGCTTACTTACGTGTGAACGCCCCCCCCTGAATACATTATACCTGGCGCAGTTATAATGTGACGCAGGGGCTTACAAAGTGACGCATCTAGGTAGATGCGTCTCTTTGTAAATATGGTGCAACAAGGCTCACTTTTTATGCCACTGGTGCGTCACAAAAAGTGACGCACCGGCGGCGCAAAATTGACACAAGGGCTCATAAATAAGCCCCAACATTTCTTCCAGCCAAGAGTGAGAAATCGAGACACAACTTGCCAGAAGGTCCAAGTGGGAGATACAAGGATTGGTAATAACTCAGTAGAGTGACCGTGAATGTCTCCTGTCCTCCATCTTGTTTAACTGGCTGTTTTCTTATTTTTCAGAACTGTGCGGTATGGCTGCCTCTTTGCTAATATGATTCCACTATGGCCGCAAGCCGAGAAGCAGGTACATCAAATATTCAATTCAGGCATTCCGTTTGTAACAGGCTCTGTTTAACTCGGGGTGATTAATCAATTATTTACTTAGCAAAGGGCCATTTTCCTGTCACCTAAATCACATTTAATATCAATCCATTACCTTCCATTATCTGCGCCGAGCTGCAAGCTTCCCTTAGTACTTGCTTCTGCTCGCTGTGTGCACCAAACACAGAAGAGGGCTAATTTAACACACCGTCTGAGAAATCACGCTTTATTAGAAACGTCTGTACAGTTTACTGGTCATCGGATTCGCATGACTGCTTGGCAGAGAAGTGCTTGCATAAGCAGAGGGTACTGCATCAGTAGTCTGAGTAGAGCTACACAAGACAGAGAAGCAAGATGGAGCGCGGAAACACATACACACACATTTATAGTTCATACAACTGACGCCCAAGGAAATTTATTGTGCCTGCTTCAGACACCCTTATTTAAGGGCAGCCAACGGGTACCCAGGAACAATGATGGTGCCTGCAACAGGCACACCTGCTTCAAACCTGCAGGCAACACTTTAAGCTGTTGTACACACATCCAATGGGACGCAACAGCATTCAAAGACTAAACAGTACTTTGATGCCAAAAACACGCTCAGTGTTACAAACACTGGTGAAGAGTTGAGAACATCAGGATCTGGTAATGTTTCTTCCACCCATGGGGGGTCGCTGGTGAAGAGTTGAGAGCATCAGGATCTGGTAATGTTTCTTCCACCCATGAGGGGTCGCTGGTGAAGAGTTGAGAGCATCAGGATCTGGTAATGTTTCTTCCACCCATGGGGGGTCGCTGGTGAGGAGTTGAGAGCATCAGGATCTGGTAATGTTTCTTCCACCCATGGGGGGTCGCTGGTGAAGAGTTGAGAGCATCAGGATCTGGTAATGTTTCTTCCACCCATGGGGGGTCGCTGGTGAAGAGTTGAGAGCATCAGGATCTGGTAATGTTTCTTCCACCCATGGGGGGTCGCTGGTGAAGAGTTGAGAGCATCAGGATCTGGTAATGTTTCTTCCACCCATGGGGGGTCGCTGGTGAAGAGTTGAGAGCATCAGGATCTGGTAATGTTTCTTCCACCCATGGGGGGTCGCTGGTGAAGAGTTGAGAGCATCAGGATCTGGTAATGTTTCTTCCACCCATGGGGGGGTCGCTGGTGAAGAGTTGAGAGCATCAGGATCTGGTAATGTTTCTTCCACCCATGAGGGGTCGCTGGTAAAGAGTTGAGAGCATCAGTATCTGGTAATGTTTCTTCCACCCATGAGGGGTCGCTGGTGAAGAGTTGAGAGCAACAGGATCTGGTGATGTTTCTTCCACCCATGGGGGGTCGCTGGTGAAGAGTTGAGAGCATCAGGATCTGGTAATGTTTCTTCCACCCATGAGGGGTCGCTGGTGAAGAGTTGAGAGCATCAGGATCTGGTAATGTTTCTTCCACCCATGGAGGTCGCTGGTGAAGAGTTGAGAGCATCAGGATCTGGTAATGTTTCTTCCACCCATGGGGGGTCGCTGGTGAAGAGTTGAGAGCATCAGGATCTGGTAATGTTTCTTCCAACCATGGGGGGTCGCTGGTGAAGAGTTGAGAGCATCAGGATCTGGTAATGTTTCTTCCACCCATGGGGGGTCGCTGGTGAAGAGTTGAGAGCATCAGGATCTGGTAATGCTTCTTCCACCCATGAGGGATCGCTGGTGAAGAGTTGAGAGCATCAGGATCTGGTAATTTTTCTTCCACCCATGGGGGGTCGCTGGTGAAGAGTTGAGAGCATCAGGATCTGGTAATGTTTCTTCCACCCATGGGGGGTCGCTGGTGAAGAATTGAGAGCATCAGGATCTGGTAATGTTTCTTCCACCCATGGGGAGTCGCTGGTTAAGAGTTGAGAGCATCAGGATCTGGTAATGCTTCTTCCACCCATGAGGGATCGCTGGTGAAGAGTTGAGAGCATCAGGATCTGGTAATGTTTCTTCCACCCATGGGGGGTCGCTGGTGAAGAGTTGAGAGCATCAGGATCTGGTAATGTTTCTTCCACCCATGGGAGGTCGCTGGTGAAGAGTTGAGAGCATCAGGATCTGGTAATGTTTCTTCCACCCATGGGGGGTCACTGGTGAAGAGTTGAGAGCATCAGGATCTGGTAATGATTCTGCCACCCATGGGGGGTCGCTGGTGAAGAGTTGAGAGCATCAGGATCTGGTAATGTTTCTTCCACCCATGGGGGGTCGCTGGTTAAGAGTTGAGAGCATCAGGATCTGGTAATGTTTCTTCCACCCATGGGGGGTCGCTGGTTAAGAGTTGAGAGCATCAGGATCTGGTAATGCTTCTTCCACCCATGAGGGATCGCTGGTGAAGAGTTGAGAGCATCAGGATCTGGTAATGTTTCTTTCACCCATGGGGGGTCGCTGGTGAAGAGTTGAGAGCATCAGGATCTGGTAATGTTTCTTCCACCCATGGGGGGTCGCTGGTGAAGAGTTGAGAGCATCAGGATCTGGTAATGTTTCTTCCACCCATGGGGGGTCGCTGGTGAAGAGTTGAGAGCATCAGGATCTGGTAATGTTTCTTCCACCCATGGGGGGTCGCTGGTGAAGAGTTGAGAGCATCAGGATCTGGTAATGTTTCTTCCACCCATGGGGGGTCGCTGGTGAAGAGTTGAGAGCATCAGGATCTGGTAATGATTCTGCCACCCATGGGGGGTCGCTGGTGAAGAGTTGAGAGCATCAGGATCTGGTAATGTTTCTTCCACCCATGGGGGGGTCACTGGCGAAGATTCGAGAGCATCAGGATCTGGTAATGTTTCTTCCACCCATGAGGGGTCGCTGGTGAAGAGTCGAGAGCATCAGGATCTGTTAATGTCTCTTCCACCCATGGGGGGTCGCTGGTGAAGAGTTCAGAGCATCAGGATCTGTTAATGTTTCTTCCACCCATGGGGGGTCGCTGGTGAAGGGTTGAGAGCATCAGGTTCTGGTAATGTCTCTTCCACCCATGAGGGGTCGCTGGTGAATAGTTGAGAGCATCAGAATCTGGTAATGTTTCTTCCACCCATGGAGGTCGCTGGTGAAGAGTTGAGAGCATCAGGATCTGGTAATGTTTCTTCCACCCATGGGGGGTCGCTGGTGAAGAGTTGAGAGCATCAGGATCTGGTAATGTTTCTTCCACCCATGGGGGGTCGCTGGTGAAGAGTTGAGAGCATCAGGATCTGGTAATGTTTCTTCCACCCATGGGGGGTCGCTGGTGAAGAGTTGAGAACATCAGGATCTGGTAATGCTTCTTCCACCCATGAGGGATCGCTGGTGAAGAGTTGAGAGCATCAGGATCTGGTAATGTTTCTTCCACCCATGGGGGGTCGCTGGTGAAGAGTTGAGAGCATCAGGATCTGGTAATGTTTCTTCCACCCATGGGGGGTCGCTGGTGAAGAGTTGAGAGCATCAGGATCTGGTAATGTTTCTTCCACCCATGGGGGGTCGCTGGTGAAGAGTTGAGAGCATCAGGATCTGGTAATGTTTCTTCCACCCATGGGGGGTCGCTGGTGAAGAGTTGAGAGCATCAGGATCTGGTAATGCTTCTTCCACCCATGAGGGATCGCTGGTGAAGAGTTGAGAGCATCAGGATCTAGTAATGTTTCTTCCACCCATGGGGGGTCGCTGGTGAAGAGTTGAGAGCATCAGGATCTGGTAATGTTTCTTCCACCCATGGGGGGTCGCTGGTGAAGAGTTGAGAGCATCAGGATCTGGTAATGTTTCTTCCACCCATGGGGGGTCGCTGGTGAAGAGTTGAGAGCATCAGGATCTGGTAATGTTTCTTCCACCCATGGGGGGTCGCTGGTTAAGAGTTGAGAGCATCAGGATCTGGTAATGTTTCTTCCACCCATGGGGGGTCTCTGGTGAAGAGTTGAGAGCATCAGGATCTGGTAATGATTCTGCCACCCATGGGGGGTCGCTGGTGAAGAGTTGAGAGCATCAGGATCTGGTAATGTTTCTTCCATCCATGGGGGGTCGCTGGTGAAGAGTCAAGAGCATCAGGATCTGGTAATGTTTCTTCCACCCATGAGGGGTCGCTGGTGAAGAGTCGAGAGCATCAGGATCTGTTAATGTCTCTTCCACCCATGAGGGGTCGCTGGTGAAGAGTTCAGAGCATCAGGATCTGTTAATGTTTCTTCCACCCATGGGGGGTCGCTGGTGAAGCGTTGAGAGCATCAGGTTCTGGTAATGTCTCTTCCACCCATGAGGGGTCGCTGGTGAAGAGTTCAGAGCATCAGGATCTGTTAATGTTTCTTCCACCCATGGGGGGTCGCTGGTGAAGGGTTGAGAGCATCAGCATCTGGTAATGTCTCTTCCACCCATGGGGGGTCGCTGGTGAAGAGTTGAGCACATCAGGATCTGGTAATGTTTCTTCCACCCATGGGGGGTCGCTGGTGAAGAGTTGAGAGCATCAGGATCTGGTAATGTTTCTTCCACCCATGGGGGGTCGCTGGTGAAGAGTTGAGAGCATCAGGATCTGGTAATGTTTCTTCCACCCATGGGGAGTCGCTGAGGTTGGTAAGGGTGCAGCTGAGATGGAGGACAGCCACTGATACAATTTAAGCACAGCGGGATAGCAGGCACAGGAAACAGCACAGAGCAAATATAAGCTTTACACTGAAAGCGAGAGTTTTCCAAGGGACCTTGTTCCTGATGACACGTCTATGTCCGATATGAGTGATGGGGTGAGCTGGCTGCTAGTTAACCGTGGCTGGTGTACCAAATCATTATAGTGGAACAGTTGTGGGTGGAGGGTTTGTCTATGGTCCTAGGACTACCAACAGTTTAATTCATGGGGAGGATGTTAGGAGACCAGGAGAGAAGTCTATAATAGTAAGCAACCAACCAGGTTTCATTTTCAAGCTTTTCAGCAACAAGGTGATGTAGTCTGCTTCTCTTTGTTTTGTTTGTCCACATATTCGAACTATTAATTTAAATAATGGATACAGTGCAATTAAATTGTAAAGAGTTTATTGACGCAATAATGCTTGAGGTTGCGAAACAGGTACAACGCCAGCTTGAGAGCCTGTTGAAATCAACACCATCTAGGAATCTATCCCAATTCTCAGGAATGTGGCCGGTTAAAATCCTGTGGGGTGGGACCTCGCCGTCTCTGTCATTAGCAGCCGTCCTGGACTGCCAGTGACACATTACTATGCATTGAAGATAAAATGTACATAATGCTTTCGATCTCGAATGATGCTCCCCCTATTACCCCTGGCCTTTTCAGACGATCATCATTCCTATGTCTCATCCACTTAGAGGAGCTCTCTCAAGTGGGCCTAAAGGTATGGAAAAAGTACTCTTTTGCCATAGGCGCTACTACAAGTGCAAACTTTTTCAAAACCCTTTGTACTCCTATTTCGCAAAGTAACCAGGGTCTCAACACTGCCTAGTGGCACATTGGTCTGCACAGCGTGCTTCATAAATGTTTACATTTTCGGACTAACCATATGGGCAAGATTGTCTGCTCTATATTTACTTTTCATTGCATACTTCCTCAACATCAAGACAAACACTAAGTTTGGCCCTATTGCGTATAATATGTCATACTCACCTAAAAATACCATAACCAGTAACGGTGTCCTTATCCCTTGGCTAAGCTATGAATAATGGCCAAGCAAGAATGAAATCACAAAACAAGCCCTTGTCTTTGCATTGGGTGCATGCAAACCTCACACATTTCTGGTTGGTATTATCAATGAGACATGAATCCTTTTACACCACACTGCTCGACTAGAAACGCAGTAAAACACATTAAATGAACTGATGGAAGGAGCAGCAGTGTGTGACGGAATCAAACAGCTTCAAGAGGAAACCAAAGAAAAGTGGAGATAACTCGTCAACGGGTTTTGTGAAACAAGACACTTATGAACACACAGGTGTGTGTTGGTTAAAACAGAGGAAAGGAAAAGTAGCTGAAGTGTAATGACAATAATCCCATACATAGGATGACCGAATGTCCCGGACCCTATACGGTCCCGCTTTTAGAGAAGTGTTCCGGTGTCTCGACGCTTTTCTCCAGAGTAAAGAAATGTCATGGTTTTTGGGAAGTGTCTGAGTTGAGCATGCGGACCGGTGTAAAATACATTTGTGCAAGCTCACTTCTGGAGAAGTTACGGCATAACGTCACTTAGGTGAGCATTGTAGCGGGAAGTGAAATCCTTTAAAGAGAGACATTTTCTCTCTGGATTTCCCTTCTCTTTCTACAACGCAGCAACAACGTCGTCGCGCCAGCTATAGGGACAACAGGTAATCGGAATCACCAGTGACCAGCATGACCCTGCTCTGCCACAGGAGTCAGACGTCACCGCCTGCAGCGAGACCCAGCCAGCCACCAGTGTGCCCCTGCTCTGCCCTTTTAAAAGAAGTGCGCGGACTGCTGCAGAATCAAGCAGAAGCCAAAAGCAACAAGCATTGGCATAGCCAATAGGTCTCGCCTTTGGGACCTTATAAGTGTTTAGCTATGCAACAGTTGCATAACTAAATACTTATAAGGTCCCAAAAGCGAGACCTATTGGCTATGCAAAGCGGCCGTGCGGCCGCGAAAGTGAAAGTAATTGCGGTAAAGCGTGGCGCGCGCACCCGCGCACATGCACTGTAGCTCTAGGCTGGCCTGGTAGCACTTTTTGGAGCCCTCTCAATAAGTCTCATCAGACCAGCGCATGCGCTGGGTCAGGCGAGACCTAAAAAGGGCTTGAAGTGGAACCAATCTGCATGACCCCTCGCCAGCCCTAACAGCACCAGCAAATCAGGACCCTGCCTCCACATCACAGCTGCTCCAGCCAGGATCCTTCAGCAGCCACATAAGACATACCCTCCCAGCCTGCAAGCCAGTACAAGACTCGCAATGAGAGTATTTAAATGGGTATAGGAAATTTTCTCTTTGTTGTTTGGCCTGGGTTGTTTCCACCCCTCCCCAAAAAACACTGGCCATTTGTTTAAACTATATTGGGCACAAAGTTGGAGGTGCAAGCGACTGAGGAGTAGAGCAGGAGGAAGCTGGATTTGCAAATGACTGTGGAGAGGAGGTAAATGTGACTATTGTAGAGGTGGCTGAGGGGCAGGAGGTGAGTGAGCATGAGGGGGTGAGTTTTGAATGACCCCAGGTGGATGGAACTGCAGACTGTCAGCTCACCTTTGTCACATATGTAAGTGGGTAGCACTAAATAGATCTTTGTGAAGGGAGTCCAAATAAACTCAACTCTGGCTTAGTGTCTGCGTACTGTCCAACCTGGCCCCATGGCCGGCAAGTTTCTTGAAGGGTCACTCTCCAGGTACACATAAACCTTTCTGTACATCCGGCCAAGGGAAACAGCAAGATAAGCCTTAAAAAACAGGGATTTCCTTGTCGATACATTGAAAACGCTCATTTAAAAACAAAATCCAGATTCAATTTTGTGCATAGCTATGGTAAAAACACTGCCATTGAGCAGTCACCGCACATGTGCAAGGAGCACGTTGCTGGATGGGTGACTTGAAGGTATGGGTCCCCTATATTACAAACATCCAATAGCTGTCGGCAATGGCACCTCCAGATGAGAAGCGAGAGCGGCTTTCTGAGGTAATATTGAAATTCTGAGTCTCTTGCCTGAATTGGTCGAGTTTTATGGACATAATGGCCACCAAAGCATATGTATATTGACTTATTTAATAAGAACACATACTTGGAATTTCAAGGTAAGGGTGGTCCCCAACTATGGCAAATGTTGAGGCAAAGTCGGTTGAAATGGAACTATGTTTACAGCCAATAAAGACCTGTAATTCTTCATCTGTGTTTGTGGAGGAGGCTGTCATGGTTGTCCTTTTTATATGTCTATGACAGCTGTCAAATACTCCTACATTTATGTCAAGGGATACTGCAAACAGTAGTCCTGCTTCTATGTCTATGACTTCTCCTAGTTTTTTCTTTTGAGAATCTGGTCACCCTACCCATAGAGAACTGATGAAAAATCTTTAAGGAAATAACAGTCTGTTGTACATGTGTGCTGCATAAGTAGAGAAGAAGAAACATGCTTGACGGAGAAACCAAAACTTTGCCAAACACTTTGCATCAGCAAACAGGTTTACATATGGAACTGGGCTGCTTTTTTTAATCTAGCACTTTATTAATCTCCGTGCTTCCTTTTGATAGTTAGCTCACAAAACAGAATGCTACTCCATGTAGATTATTTTGTGTAAAAGGGATGAAGTGTTGCTCATTTGATGCCTCTCTTGGTGTTCAGAAACACATCTACCACCGACCAGTGAGAAACACAAAAGGCCGCAGGTTTACTATTTCACAAGATTAGGTTTCCAAATTTCACGAACTCTCAAAGTTTTCCAAGTGCACGAATGAATACTTCTGACAGTCCGAGATTTTCAGAAATACTACTGGAAAATGTTCATGAATTCATGTTGAAGGGCCTTCCACGCCAGCAATCGTACCTTTAGTACAAATGGACCTGCAAAAGTACCTCTGCATGATTGAAATTGCTTTTCTTCTCCGCCTTGTGGGGAAAATATATTTCCCTGTGGAGAAATTCCTTTCTCTACACTTTCACGAATCAAGGATGGTTCCAGCTCATTTCCACCATGGAAATTAATTTACTCCTACCCTTGAATTCCCAAGCAATCTCTGCCCTATCAGTAACACCCAGTCCCCGCCTCGGGAGTAGGTTTTATAAATGCATGATGTTACATCGTCGTCGGGTAATATTAAGCATGTGTAAATTCCCTATACAAGTGGATATTCAGGTTTTGTGGAGTCTAAATAGGATTTGCACTTTTGAACAAGTCATACAGACCCAAAACGCCCAACCCAATAGAGGATCAATTATCTCCATTTCAGAAGGTCTCCGAAGTGTCCGAGTAGTTCATGTGTATCCCATTCATTAAAGTATTTTTTCTCTCGAGGATCCTAAATAAATACAAATGTTGGTACGTCCGAATGAATTTTGTGGACAAGTATGCTCACGCTCAGTCAGGAGTCACTCATTCTCAGCTCCTGAGGCTGGAGCGGGAACTCCCTGAAGGTCTTGCGATGACAATGTCCACTGATGTTCTGGATCTTGCAATGGCAATGCCAACACTGATCTTCTGAGTGAAATTAGGAGCATAGGTTTGCAGCACAGCTTTCTCTGTATGGCAGATGTTTTGCAAATTGGCTATTTTCTTTATGTCAGTTTGCATCAGCCTGGGGACCCAGGCCTTTCTCCCCTCGTCAAATTGAAATGCATACGAATAGGGAGTTATCCCTGGAAACTGCTGAGCTCGATGCAGGAGTTTGCCTTTTATCGTTTCATCCGCTTGCTGGACGTAGCTGAAGCATTTCATTTACATGTGTAATGCCTCTCATCTCTCTCTGGCACTCTCTAGAGAGATACACACAATATGACAAGGCACGGATAGTTCAATTCCTGTCTACCCCAACTCCATCAACTGCACGTCATACAGTCCTAGGAACCTCACAGCCTCTTAATGTTTCGTACAAGGGGAGAAGGGTGGGATGTTGCGGCAAGAGAGGACTATTCATCAACCTTATATCCGCACTCCACTGAACGTATGAAACATATGAAAGGTTTACTACATTCCGTTTGCCAATGAAACCAGCAAAAAAGAAACCTGGAGCACTAAAGCATCAATTCTGAGCATTCTCACAATTTCTCAATAAAGCACTTTTTGGACTGAGTGAAGGAGTCAAATTTGGGGGATGGGTCAACACAGTGATAAAATATTGATTTCAATTCTATAATATGTTTCAGTACCATTTTAACGCTGAATTACTGATACTTTCTTAAAAATGTTTTTACTCTGACAAACTTACAGAAAATTAACATTCTAAACATGGGTGAAATTTGGATTTCCCTTTTGAAAAGACTGACTTTCCGCTGTATTGAGTGGGTACCTTATGCAAGCCATGAAGCCACTTAAATATTGCGTTTCTCTCTGGTGCTCAGCCTTCTCTGTGCAAGAGACTGCGTTAGAACTAGTTAGGTTTCATACCATTGCAATGCCTTTAGTACAGGCTGTCAGATCTTGACCTGAAAGGAAGCCCATTAGCAGGCACATACTTGACATTTCTTTCTGAGGCCTATCATTTATTCCAAAAGCCAGCCTTAGTGACAGTGCGCTGCCTGAGGAACTGGTGTCCATTATATGTAGATCAGGTCAGTAAGAAGGGGCCTTAAACCACGCAAGGAATTAAAGCGTATTCAGGGCAGCCAGCAGTAATTCAAAACTGGTCAGCACTATGAGAATGCCCTTTTTAATTTGTTCTACAAACACAAGAAGAGAAACTGTGATCATAAATGCCCCATTACCGTCGAGTCCTTCAGCAAGAGACATCAAGTCAAAATAAATTAGTTCTAGGAATGCACTGTTTTTATGTCTTTTTATAACCATTGGTTACTGGATACTCCTTACTAGATTTTACCATAGTCTTAATTGGACTCTGTGTTGGCTCATGAGTGTTTTCCATGTGGGCCAACAGGCCAGATACTAATTAATGCATTTCTGGGTGTTCCTCATCAGACATGAAGGCATGTCTATTGGGCTCTAGAGTAGATTTAGTAGAGGTGACCATTACCTAGTGTTTTGCCCCTATCCTGTCTCTTAGTCTGATGATGTACAGTTTATGTGATGGAGAGTCACACATTGCCATCTGTGTGGCTTATGTGCTTCGATGGTTAGGTGAAAACGCACAGTAAGTTCCAACAGGATGGCTCAGTGCCTTATCACTTGCCACTGACATTTGCTGTGATGTCCCCTTTGGTTTTGATTTGTGATGTCCCGGGCACCAGCTTGAACCATGGCAAGATCACGTCAGCCTTCCATCAATCCAAGGGCCGCAAACCGTGTTCCACTGAACTGGCTAATAACACTATGAAACACTTTATCTAAAACATTATAAGAATTATTACCATATCTAAGGCGTTCATTGCATTGGTGTAGTGTGCACATTTTAACAGAGGATTACTCAAGTATTTGCTTCATTGGCAAAACTTCAGAATAATAGCATAAAGCACAGGCAATTTAAATGTATAGACATGTGAATGAAGTTTAACAATTACAGACATGTTCCATTTTTGCGTAGAACTCTCTGGTGTGGGGTGGCTAACATTCATTAAGAAAATGCAAGGTCATGCCAGTGCCCTTATCACCTAGCATCTATCGACTCTTGCCTCCACAGATCCACCTCTCTTTATGACCAAAAACCTCAGGGGCTACTGACTGAAACAAGTTATACACCACAACAGCAGTCAATTAGTTACCAGTACCGGACCAAGTCCCTTATTTGCTATGTCATGTTTTCCAGCATATATGTGTCAATATATTGACCTCGGACATCCATGACCTTATTATAACAGTACTCGTTTTTTTGCCTAGTTCCCCTATATGGTGTGTGTGTGTGTGTGTGTGTGTGTGTGTGTGTGTGTGTGTGTGTATGTGTGTGTATATATATATATATATATATATATATATATATATATATATATATATATATATATATATATATATATATATATATATATATATATATATATATATCAGTAGCACATCGTGGAAGGTGTTCGGTGGGGCAGTGAGGTGGGGCGGGGGAGGAGCAGGGTGGGGAAATGTAAACACCGGAATATGGATGAACGGAGGTAAGTACACATTTAAATTAATTAAATTAATTTCGTTGCGCGCGCTGCATCGCAAAATGCGATGCAGCGCGCGCACAGGAATTCGTTTTATCAATTAAAATGTGTACTTACCTCCGTTCATCCATATTCCGGTGTTTACATTTCCCCACCCTGCTCCTCCCCCGCCCCGCCTCACTGCCCCACCGAACTCCCTCCACGGACCGCTACTGATATATATATTCACTGAAAAAACAAAGATTACAGGGACATTATAGTTAGGAAATGGATTTTTTTTTTTAAATTCACTAAAAAACAAAGGTTGCAGGGACATTATAGTTAGGCTCAAATTTTACGCACATAAAAACATAGAAAATTAGCAGTTATAGTTATCTTAAGAAACTATTAACACCCTATGGCAACTATAACTCGGGCCTAGCTATGCGCTGCTCATTACCCACATCACTCATGACATCTTCAATGATATAATTCATAATATGACTGCGACATTTGCAATGAAATTATTGGTGAGAAAACTGCGCGTGGCGGGGACGCGAGTTATAGAAGGCTGGGCTATTCTCATCACTGTTCGGTCCGATGAGATATTATGGGTAATTAGCAGGCTCCCTAATTTTTCACTATTTACGAAGGCACCCTCAGTGATGGGATTAGGAGTACATATTAGGCAAGCCCTTGCTCCAAACATGCCCATACAATATTCAGCTCAAGTTAACTTGAGAGAATGTAATCAGTCATGGGCACTAATAATTTCAGGAGGGACACCCCCTCACCCCCGCCCCACCCACCATACACATAACAAAAACAGGAACACTATTTTTCCAGCACTTACAGTTCGAACTTTAGCAATGGGATTGAGGCTATATCAAAGGGAAGCACTTTCTGGAGTGATGCCACTAGCCAGGCAAGTCAAGTCCACTAGGGTTAACTTAATCAATCGATGAAAATAATAGCATCATATTGGCATTCACAAAAATATAACAAATATGGCTGGCAATAGGTACTCAGGATACTTAAACCCACTCTTACCCTAGGCACTTCTCCGCTGATACCTTCAAATAATGCAAAGCATCAAAAGGAAGTACAGTGACCTCTAGGGTTTTTTAAGTTAAAAAACTCATTCTATACAGTATCTTCATACACAAATAATTGCTATCTACAATAAAAAAGGCTTCCTAACATATAATCATAATAATGTGTTACAAAGTTAACGCATAGTGAGTTAGTCTAACTTTACTTCAACGTCTCCTTTCAAGAGGAGAAATAAAACCACCCACATTTTATCTGGGGGCTTTTCTACAGTAGAGCTCTGGCAGTGCCCACCAATGAACCACTTTTTCTACTACCCAAGAGTGGTCACAGCCAAATTGTACTTCCTGATCTGCAGTCAACAAGGCCTGCAAACTGGAGTCTCACTCTTACCAATACTGCCGGACAATCCGCCAGGCGCTTAAAACATTGCACAAATTCAGTAATAAACACCATGCCTTACCTTAAAGTTATGGTTGGGACAAGGAAGCAATTGTTTAATTCCACCAGAACGCAGGAGACAAATCAAATTCGTCAGCAGCAGCAGTGGAGGGAAATAAAAAAAGAAGTCATCAAATTAAATTCACTGGCTTCTGAAATAATCAAATGCGCTATTTTGATATTAAGCATTTCGGTATGAAGCACACATTTCAGCAGCATTCTCAAAATTTGCATCTGTTGTACATGACAGTGATGAAGCAGAAGCGCTACACAGCGACGGGTGGGTTGTGATTTCATTACTGGATTTCCACAAGTGCTGTCAAACATGAAGAATGAGGCAAATGGCATTAAATTCCTCAAAGCGAAAGGTATGGCGGGGGAGCGGACAGGAGGGAATACGCGAGAGGAAATGAGGGCGAAGGATGGAAGGAGAAGGGAGAGAGCGGGACATTTAAACACCCAGATATGGCCCCCACATACACTCACAGAGCATGCACAATAATGACAGTAGCAGTGTCCACTGTAACCACGTGGAGCCTGCAATGCACTTGACACCTTCTTGAAGACACGGGGTGTGGAACCCAGACCTCTACAGAGGTTACCATCAACGGATAAATAAAGTGCTTCTTCGGGTCAAAAGCGAGAGCGGCACATAGAACACTACACAGGGCCAACACAGCGACCCAAGGCAACAACGTCAGGAAGACTTTCTTTTGATATATATGTTTTTTCAGGCAGAGCGACACCCGTCTCTGTATTCTAAATAACATTTTGTAGCCCCTGCTCGTCCAATCACCTCTTTTTTCTTCTCCACTCATACCCAGCCTGGAACCCCAGGATGTTCTCGGTGCTGCAAAACTCCTAAGCGAGTTCCATTCGGCAGGCAGGGACAGGAACCACAGTACTAGAACACACAGTACTTTCCACCCCTTCCATCCTGCAGCCCAGAACTGGCAGAGCCCAGTCTCCGGGCTCATCTGTTCGCCATTCACATGTATGAAGTTCACGTGTGGTATCTGCACCAGCAGTTGGGTCATTTCAAGCAACGCCTTGGGGCCAACGACTACTCTAGTAAAAACAAGGTGGCGGCCTACTAAGCACGGTGCACCCTGGCACATCAGTGTCAGCGGTGGCAGCTCCGATCCGAATAACAATTCTACTTCAGTACCTACGCATCATCACAGGAGAACACCACTGCCAACCTGGTGGATATTCCACAGACATAAGTATAATTACGCATCAAAATTTCACAAGTCCTGATTCTGTGAATCAACATTTGACGGTCGTGAATTAGATATATTTTTTGGCAGTTTTATATAGTACAAGCTTGGTCACAGGGCATTACAGCACGTTACATGAGCATCCATTTACATTACATATGGGTGGATTCCTCTTTTAGTCGTAGGACAACGGAGGTTAAGCAATTTTCCCAGAATCACAGGATGTTGAGCCGAAGCAGTACTCGAACCTGGTTCCACAGCTCCAAAGTTGGCATCTCTGCCCGTTAGGCCATACCATTTCCCTACTACAGGGAGATGGCCGAATTGTTAACAACATTTACGATTTTGACACAGATGCCGTAAAGCAAAAAAGGTTTGAAAAACTCACAAAGTTATATAGCCCAAAAAAAAAACTTCACATCTTTACTGCTCATACACAGAAGTTCAATCACCCCCTGTAGTCAGATCACCCTCCACTCCCTTTCCACACAAAAAACAGGACGCAATCTCTGCCTCGTCGGAGCAGCCCTAGCTGTGTGAAGAGTAAATGAGAGGCCAGGGGAGAAGATTTAGGATCAAACAACTGCTGTGCAAGCAAGCTTTAGTATCCTAATGGACACAACCTATGGAGAAATCGGTTGCCCCTGGCAGCAAATTAGATGACCCACTGGCCCACAGGAATCCCATGGCCTCAAAAGATTTCCACATGGAGAGAATACAGTGTTTAATGTCGGTCAACACAAAGTGGCAACGAAGAGAAATATAAAAACGTTTGTTTGAAATAATTAAAGCTTCAGAGGAATGACGTTTGAGAATACACCGAAGGAATTTAATACATGGTTTCCAAAATGAAGGGTTGGAGGAGAGCTAACATTTCTGGGTAAATATTTACGGGTAAGTATTTAACACCAAATAATACGCTCAAAAGGGTTGTCACGTCAGACCATGTCGGGAAGCTACAATATCCCAGACTTTCAGTGAGCCTGCCTACAGGGTGAGGGGGATTTGGAGGGCAACCGACCACAGGGAGGTATGCCCCTCACCCCAGCCGATTGGGAGGGGCAGGGGGCGCAATCCAAGAACAGCCATTTTGATTTGGGCTACATTTTACCTCAAGTTATAGAAGGGATTAAAATTTGACTCCCTGCCACCATTTGAGTTTAGGTGACCTAGTGGCTGGTGACAGGGAGAGAGTTTAGGCGTTTTTCCTTGCCCGCCGACCTTTTAGCTAGAGGTTTCCTGGACACATGCTCAGATGGGTTTTGCCATTCGGGCTCTGTTGTTGAGACAGGTGCGCATGGGTTATAATGTCTTTGTTGTCGCTTGGAATAGGTGCTCAGCGGACCTTTGGAAAGTTTTGCAGGATAGTCAGAGGTTTGGCTGGGGTTGCCAGTTGGGGAACCATGTGCAAAGGAAGACTAGGCAGGTAGGTTAAGGTTCATTTTAGGACATTTGGTTGCTTAGGGGTTCATACATGCAATCAGTCAGTGGCTCTAGGGGAAATATAAAGCTGAAAATGTTGAAATGCAGTTAAATAAGATAGCTGCGGAGTGGGCATGTAGGGGGGACTGTAGGAGTGAGAGAGAGGACACTGGTTAGCTCATTTTGATATATAGCTAGGTTTTCGTTTTGTAAGTCGGTTTGCTAGTTAAAGTTTGTGATGTGCACCTGTTTCAATAAAGCAACCTTTTTTACACAACAAAATGTTCAGTTATATGTGCTGCGCCCCTCTTTCCTGATGCGCTGCACTGCGAGTAGCCAGTGCCCTCGGACGGGCAAAGATTTGCTAATTCTTCAATGTACTGAGGGAAAATGCAGTGAGGCACATACTGTGCCTCGTTAAAACTGAAGGAGCCGGAATCAGCTCCGCACAGCACCAAACGACGGGACGTACAGCATCTATAATCCCTCTTTTTTAATGGGACGGAGTCACAATGTGAAAGGATATCGAGGCAGCATACCGTGGCCCAAGGGACTGCTCCATGTTTTTGCATGATGCCCAATACAGAGTGTAAGCGTGAGAAATGAATAGACCTTTGCCAGCTTTTGCAGTAGCCAGTCCATGATTCATTGTAATCCACTGCGAGCTGCAAGAAGGATAAAACTTTCTTCTGCAAAGTACTTTTCCCTTGGGAATTGGAATGGTTTGCAATGGGTGCACTGCAAATCTCAAAGGCAACTGTGAATTGCAATGCACTAGTGCGCATCACAAATTACTACATTGCATTCCCAAAAAGCACCCGGCTTCGTTTACGATTGCCAAGTACCCATTTTCAATCTGGCCTAGATTTTTCGAATCCTGGACTTTCCTTTCATAAAACATTATTTTTCTGGGTGCGCGTCCGATTGGTTCTACGGAAGTAACCCATGATTAACCTTCTCCCAATGTATAAAGTTAACAAATTAAAAGGCGGACGTTAAACAAATGTGTCTCGATGTCTGAAATGCTTCCCACTCTTATAAAGCCAGCACTGCCAAGAGGTGCGTGCTCTGAGAGGTTGAAACAAAAACTGCAGTGTCAAAATTAAACCGGAAGTTGCAAATGTTTTCTCGACTCACAATGACAGCACTGGGATGACTTGAAATGAAAATCAAAAGCAAAACGCGGTGGTTAAGAGGAATTTCAATCTTCCTTGCAATTTGTAACAAAATGTCTGCAGTCTCTTTAGCAGTTGCAAAACATTGTAAGAATCCCAACATCCACAAAAATGATGTCCGCCGAAGAGCATTTTCCACGCTCCAAATGACCAGGATGGACACTGGAGGTAGCAGAGAAGCATTTTCCGCTTACCCCCCTCCATCACCCCCCCAATATGCTTCCAATGAGCCACTTTTTAGGTCGAGCCTTGGCAGCGCATGCACTGCTCTGCGACGTGTCCATATTAAGAGTAGGGACTTAAAGCCCCACCCACTCTCCGCCCATATTTGTCATTGGCTTGTGTCATTGTATTTCGTAAATGCTGGCTTCTGATTTGTGAATAGGCTTGTTAGTCCTCCTTAGTACTGCTTTGTCTTGATTTGTAACTTCCATGAGGACTGGCTCTTTTACATCGGTTGTTACACGGTATGTGTTATTTAGTCTGTAAGCACTATTTTCTTTTTTTTTTTTTTTTTTTTATTGAGAATTCATGTTACATTATATCAATACAATATGAATAAATTTTAACTAAATAAGGAAGCTGAATGAGATATAAGCAGATTACAGAAATAGCAAGGAAATATGGATAAAGCAAGAACAAGGCATGTAGAAATCGGTTGACAAATTACATTTCTAGTATCTAATTGAGATTGGAGGTTGTGAATCATAAAATGGTGTGGCATAAATATGATATTAAAATTGAAATGCATATGATAAACATAATGCCAGCTGCCACAGTAAAAAGAAAAAAAAGAAGAAAGAGAAGGAAGGTATAGCTAATGAAGGTATAAATATTAGAGTATAAAAGTAGCCATATTCTGAAGATCAGTAAGGTTACGACAATCTACTAGTGCGCCGTTTTCTATTACACTATTTTCTTTAATGAGTTTCTCCTACTGCAGGCACGACAACATTCTGTGTGCCATGCACGCTTTCACTTTCCAAGCAGCTGGGGACAATGGCTGCTGTTGGAATGCAAAAGGTCTCGCATTTATAAGAGTTTGAGCTATTGGCATTGTAAATGACAATGCCTTTTATGTATGTGTAAATTATCAAAACAGATAAATAAAAGGCATTGTCATTTACAATGCCAATAGCTTAAACTCTCGCAAATGCGAGACCTATTGCGTTGCAAATACTGTTTTTATTTTATTGTGGAGCCATCACTTTGAGAGACTGGGCTGTAGCACTGTAACAGAATGCTGTCCTTTGCAGGCCTCCATCTTTGCAGTGGCAGCAGCTTGCAAACATTCCCTGTTTCTTTCTTCCTTCATGCATTCTTATGTGGGAGGAATGCCAAAAGCTTTTTTTTCACTGTGCTGCTGCTGAGTTGTTCAGCTCAGTGAACTGGCAAGCTTGCATTGTGAATGCTACACAAACACTACATTCCGAAGCGACCTGCACAATGACACATTTGGACCAAGTTGTCTTGCCATCATGGAGATAAGTGGCAACACTAACTATCAAAACTGCCTGCGGGGGAGATACTGAAAATAAATTGCTCACTATCAGAGCAGGCTGTCACCGGAATAGCTTCCCACGGTAGGTCATTCTTCCAAGCCTTCAAACATAACCTTGGGAGAGCAAGGGGTTCATTAGCTTTGAGACTATTCGTGTTCAGAAGAGGTGGGCTGAACAAGGCGACCCATGGGGCCTCATGTGACCAGCTCCACATGTCGAGAAAGAGATGCTCAAAACACAGACATCTGTACTGTCTGGGAAGATGCAAACGGTTCACAGCAACACTGTGGAACACAAACTTTTTGAATGCATTAGAAATCGGGTGTTTTATGTCTTGTGCTATTCGTTTGCAACTCACCATAAACAGTTAAGCAATTCATTTTAGTAAATGGTTGACTCAGTACTGAATATTTGAATACTGAAGCCAGCATTTATGCATACTACAAACTTTCTCTAAATGTGATCATGTATACTTAAAACTTTGGATTTACAAATCAATTTAGTTGATGCTCACTACTCCAGGATTGATTAGAAAGCAGGAAAATACAAAACGTGAGAGGTGGATAGGCAAAGATGAAAAAAGTGCATTTGCACCCTGGCTGATACTGTGCATTCCCCTTTCATACTGTGGGGTAAGAAGATAGCACTGCTACCATGCAACTCAACAGTACTCTCAGGGCTTTAAGTGGGCCGGGTCTCACCCGGTCTGAGCACCGGCAGTTTTCTAAAGGGGGCCTCGAAATGGGTCTCTATCGGGCTCTGTTTTGTGCCCTGGCCAGGGCTTTAAGTGGGCCGGGTCTCACCGGTGCTGAGCACCGCCCTCAAAACGGGTCTCTAGCGGGCTCTGTTTTGTGCACTGGCACAGGCGGTCCGTTTTTTTCCGGCCTGCAGTGACAGCAGGCACATGATGTGCGTGTGCTGACACTGCTTGCTTCTCACTAGTGGAAAAGTTACGGCATGAAGTCATGCCAGGTGAGCATTGTAGGGGAAGGGAAATCCTTTAAAGACAGAGCTAAATACAAGTCAGGCAGCACATTCTGCTATGCACAGATTTTTTACTTACGTGTTTTAAGCCACGCCCTTAATGACATTGGCCATGCCCCGGTGAAAGACCCCCCCCAGTTTTTTTATCCCACTTAAAACCCTGGCCCTGGCACAGGGGGTCCGTTTTCTCCTGGACTGTAGTGACAGCAGGCACATCATATGTGCCTGCTCACACTGCTCGCCGCTTCTCACTGGTGGAGAAGTTACCTGATGTCATGCCAGGTGAGCGTTGTGGGGGAAGCAAAATCCTCTAAAGAGAGACATTTTCTCTCCGGATTTCCCTTCTCTTTTTGAAACTCAGGAGCAGCAACATTGTCGTGGTGTCACCAGGGCTGCAAGTGGAAGCTTTTTCAATATTATATACAAGCCATAGTCGCTGCTTTTTTATCTTAAGCAACTAACAACCTCTGACAAAGCCAATAGTCCTGACTTGTTGTAGGTATGATGTTACTTGTGTCATATATCTGGTTGCAATTACATAAATAGCAAAATACAAGTCGGGCGGCACACTATGCTAAGCACAGATTTTTAGCTGGTGTTTTAAACCACGCCCATAATTACTTTGGCCACGCCCCTCCGAGAGCCCCTTTAGTTTTTTCTTCCCACTTCAAGCCCCGAGAACTCATTTTATCACCTCAGAACGGTGAACGACTGAGGTGGCCCAGCCTCAAAGTTACAAACCTCCCGTTATACAAGTCCCTGCACAGAGCACATAGCCAACTTGTACATCTGTAAGAAAAGCGAAAGTCTGCTGGGCACACACTGAAGTCACTTCTATGAACAATAGGCCGCTCTTTAAAAAGATAGGGGTTTTATGCACGAGGGTTGAGGTAGGTCGATTTACTGTCATACTCTGTGAACCTGTGAACGTTGCCGGTGGCTTAATAAAAATGTCTGACTCCGGTTTAAAAATGCAACCCATGGCAAAAGTGACTGAGACAAGGAAAGGTGGGTGAAATGGCGTAGATTCCAACAGCCCCTTCCAGAACCTTCTTCGAGTGGGCTCCCGCGCACCGGTTCAGATGTGGCTGAAAGCTGAGACCCTCTGCTCAGCATCAGACAGGCACTGGTGCTGTCGGCGGGATTCCTGTCTACTGTGCCAACAGCTGGCATGGGAGGGGTCAGTGCTCCTTTGCAGACCAGCCAGAAGCCGTGAAATACACCAGTCACTCCTAAACTAGGATGACAGCCCTCCACTGGATGCCTCATCAGGAATGGAGCCCGCGTCTTCACAACTGACAGGCGTAGGTGTCCTGCTGTGCAAGGAAGTGATGTAATGCATGGGCGGCGGGCCCTGGGTCTGGCTGTTGTCTGACTCTGGGACTGATGAACACATACACCCTTGGATGACGTTTCCCCACTCCAAGATCACGGCTCGACCACTCCGCACTAACAATTTAATACAAATGTAGGAATAGCTTCCACACAACAGCTCTTAAAAGCGCCTTTTGAAAACTGTGATCTTTCAAGTTAAATGCCGGAAACGAATGAACTGCTTCCGGAGCGTGATGATGATCTTCGTACACATGCCATAATGAGCAAAAGCAGTGCTGTAGATGCATTTCGGGGGGGGGGGGGGGGGGGGGGGGGATGACCATCGCATCCGGGGAGAGTGGGGCAGTCCAACGAAAGCCCAGGAGCGCTGGATCTATACTAGATTTTCAGGACAGTCATATAAACAAACGTACTACGTAATTTACATAGTCAGTGGTTATCCTGAAAACCTGTCTTGGATCCGCTATACTGGACACCCTTGACAGAGACTCCCACGATACCACTTTCAAGTGAAATATGAGTAATGTGGCATGCATTATTCGTTTTAAGTAAAAAAAAATATGTATACAATGCCTAGAGAGCACAAATATTTCAATATTACTAGTTCACATTATTCAACGTACGCAAAACGGATGTATTGGGGAGATTTTGAAGTAGAAAAAGGTTACAAGGGACAATGAAGGGCGTGTGCTTGAGCCCGGATTTCCGATGAAATTCGCGTTTTTTTTCTTTGTAGCTTTCCATAGTACATACGAGGCCTGTATATGCGTCAGACAGCTGGGCAACGAGAAAGGGCAAAAGACATGACTTACACATTGAAAAAAGAAGGCTTTACAAGAAGAAAATAACACTGTAGGTAAAAAAATAACTAGGAATTCTTTAAACAAACACGATGATCCGGCACTCCACTCAATGGTAACGCATATTATGAATAACAACATTTCAGATCCAATCAGCAGGTCTTGTGTAACTTTTCTTTATTCAAAATCTTCTTTAAAAAGGAAATGAAGTAGCCAACGCGTTTCGTCCCTAAGGACTTCTTCAGGGCCAATATATTTCCAATATGTCTGATTTCATAAACAAGAACCAAATGTAAGCCGCAGCAAGCGCGAACCGCGTCTCTCCCCAACGCTTCCCAGTGCGACCATCCATCCTCGAGTGTCGGCAGTCGAAGTCGGACGGCATCCCTGCTCCTGACCGCAGATGCCAGGGGTGAAAGAACGGCTTCTTCAGGTTTGTGCGAGCGACTGGGTACTGGCTCCTCGGTGGTTGCCAGCTGCCCCACGTCGGCACACACGCAGCCCCAGCGCAGCTCACAAGCAGTCCCGTGGCAAACCCGACAAAGGGCCTCCCTAGGCTGGAGAGTTGGACGAGACATTGCCCCACCAACAGGTTACCGGATACAGCAAAATAGTCCAACAGAGACTTCAGTCGATCCAGCAACATTTTCATGAACTTTCACCACGGACTCCAATCATGCTCTTGACGCACCCTGTTAAATGAACTGTTAGTACCCACCACATTCCCTCCTCAACGTCAGCGAATGAGCCACTTCAGACCAAAATACATGTTTCCACTGGCATGGTACGTCTCCAAGCCAGAGTTCGTGTCCTGAACCACTGAGGTTAAATTATGAGTGCCCGCCGAGATCGTCCTGCTGCAGTCAGTCACCAGCCCTTGTCTGCTGTCTTCCTGCTGCCTGACATGAGAAGCTGATGGACCCTGTGGTGTATACTTAATTGTTGTTTACCCCTAAAGTATTTGTTTTGTCTTCATTAAAATTTGGGAGGAATGTTGTGTCCTGCAGGACATGTTCTAGTGTCTCAGCAGGCACTTGTATTTTCAGCCACTCCCTCGAGGGCTGGATACACATCCACCCCACACTTATCCACCACAGGCATCACGAGTGATGTGAGCCTGTTAATAAAAAGGCCCGGGTGCACGTGTTCGTGGCCAGTTCTGAGTACTATACCAAGTGTCCGTGTCATAGTTATTTGCAAAGTATGTGGGCCTAGAGCCCACAACTTTACACCGCCCTCAAGCCTTACCTGGCAATCTCACATTCATAAATACTGACACACCTGCAATACAGAGCAGCAATCTCACTCAGCACTGGCTGTACCTCTCCATTGCCTACCGGGTCCAATCCTACACGGGAAACCTGCATTTAGGGCCACATTTTGTGCCAAACAGTCATGCTGTCCATTTTGTGGCAAGTACACCTGCCACCCACTCTGTGGGTGGTAAGATGCCTTTTTCTCTCCGATACAGATAAGCAGAGGCAGTCTCAAAAACCTGCAGAAATGGTACAACAAACGCAGACTTAAACAGAGAAAAAAGACCATAGCCCTACAAGCACAAGCAAACGTCACTGAAAGAAATATATATTTATAATATGAGATGTTCTGGTGCACAGACTAGAACTAAAAGTCTACCCTTAGAAAATAGACAGACGATGACTATCGTTTACGTAACATAAACAGTTCTTTCCCTTGAGTACCACTGAAATGGTGCAAGACCTCCTGCCGCCTGTGGAAATAAAATCTTGCTGTATAATTACTATTTTCATCATTTGATGTTTGATTACACCTGCTTCATGTTCAATATATGTGTGCACGTGTGTGTTTGTGTGTGTGTGTATTGCTAACGTAAACATTGGTAGTGGGTCTTCAGAGCTAAGTGTACTTTCGCCATAAGGTATCAGTGGTGGGAAGTGTGAGGAAATTCTACATTACACGACCTTAAATGGAAATATCATCTTTTCACCTCTATTTCTTCACTTTCTTTTTTTCCCTTGTGCTTCTGTTAGTATAACACTGTCGGACCCCTCTCTAACATCACCCATTCAATTATCCACTTTATTTAACAGCGTCAAAAAACTGTTAGCTGGAAGTGCACCTCATACCACCTTGTATCATAACAGATCTCAAAGATTATCTCTTGAAAGGGATTAAGAATTTCTAAATACAATTTGTCAGGCTTTATGTGTATACTAAAAGCTTTTGTGCCCTGTGCTTGTGTACAGGTTTTGTCCTGTATTTGTGTGAGACTGATTGTGCGCATCATTACCGCTGCACAGAGCATGCAGCAAAGAAAATACACACTAAGTTGTGCCCCCAGTCAGGGGGAGCAAACACCTAAAACCACCTTACATGCATCCACCTATCGACCGTGGAACAAGCTCAATTTGGAACACTTAGAAACACTACTAACATCCAGTACAGCTCTAGACACAACAAATTCTCTTCAAAAACTATATGAGTGGATAATGGAAGCTCTTGATATACTGAAACCACAAAAAACTACACAACAGCACAAAAGAAAACAGGCACCTTGGAGAAATACAGAGATAAAAGAGGTAAAACACCAAATTAAAAAGCCGCAACCTGCCTGGCTCAAAACAAACACCAACAAAGACAAACTTTGCCTATAGAAACTTAACAGATTATACAAGTCATCCATCAAAAAAGCTAAAAAAAAAAGGTATTATTCAGACAGAATTCAAAAGGCTAAAGGTGCAAATAAACAGTTCTATAAAATTCTCACAGAATTTCGTAAACCACGTTGCCTAAAAGGAGCTCATCCCATTACTCAAGATTTCACAGACAAACTGGCAAATCATTACACTGCCAAAGCAGACGCGTTGGACTCATATTTAAAACAAAGACAAAGCACCAGCACAGACCCTTTTCCAAAACAGCAATCCAAGAATACTCTATCCCAGCCTCTTCATTCCTTTCAACAAATTTCACACAATGAATTTATGGAGCTGGTCAAAGTAAGCAGGCCTGCCGTCAGCCCTCCTGACCTGTGGCCACCAAAACTCTTCAAGTCAATTCTTCTAACAACCTCTGCTGCCACACCAGTGAGAAGAATCATCAACAGTTCCTTAACTACAGGAATATTTCCAGGGGGGCGTGGCCAAGCCGGCTATGCAGGCGGACGTGCTTTGCTGAGGCTCCACGATCGGGCCAGCAAGTCGTCCGGTTCCCAGCGCCAATTTGGACAACGGACACGTCAGATAGGCGTCGGAGGGTGAGCGACATCCAGCGACCCCCTCAGAAGCTGGCATCGGTGGGTGTTTGGGGTGCAGACGGCGTAAAACGGAAAGCGGGACCAGGGCTGCTGAGCTCAAAATGGCGCCCGCCCGCAATTAGCTACTGACAGTGCACGGCGCAGATCGCGGCGTATATCCTCGGCGGCGACACACCCCGTCCTCGCCGCTGGCGCGGCGCGATACCAATCAGCGGTGCGGGTCCCAACCTGTAGCACCCGCGACCCAACGAAGCAGAGAGAGCCCCTCAGCCTCGGGGACACTGGAAACAAAAATGGCGGCTGGGTCCCGAGATCGCCGGAAACGCTGATTTGAGGATCCAGCGACCCCCCCCCCGCAACATACTGGATCGCGGGGGGGAGGGGGGCGACCGAACTACTTGCCACGACAGGGTGAGGCAGTCCCACCCCCTCTCCCTCATCCACAGAGTGCGGACCTGTTCTATTCGTGATGCTGCCTGGACCTAAGATGGCGCCCGTGAATCCAGAGGGATAACACAGTTGAGGCCATGCGCCGGGAACCTCCGTGAGTGCCCCGGGCCCGCAATCTCCAGGTGAGCTGCTGGATCCTTCAGGGGGGACCATCACAGAGGAGAGCCCCCCCCTCCACCCTCCTCCCTTCTCAATACAGTGCTTCCCGGGAACACACCTACAATGGACGCTGCCTGACCCTGGCATGGAGGCGCTACACCCATAGTTGCCCCTATTGTGCGCCACACGCCTTACTAAGAGTGCAACGTGGGGTCAGATTGCCGCTTCCCCAAGGAACCCCCCAAACGTCCTAGTCATCGGGATTACCACCCGCAGCCCCACGTGACACACAGACACATAGATCAACAGACCTGGCACCGCCCTACCTCTGATCAGCTGGGTTCGTTGGTTCTCCTGGTCCACCACTGAAGCACCTCCACAACGGATCGCACGCTTCAAGCCGAACGCAGCGTCACAGACCCTCACGGTCACCACAATGGGGAAACCAAGGGCGTCTCACACACCACAGTGCCTGAGACTGCCCCCAAAAATATGTCTAAAGCCAAGACCGGGACTACATTCGCTACGTCGCAGGCCGATCCCTCAATCTCAGATAAGCTGGATCAGGTAATGTTAGCCATCGAACACTCTAGAATTTCTGTGGAAAAGCGCTTGGGCACCCTCACGACGGATATTAACCTCATACGGGATGATCACTGCAAACTCGCCGATAAAGTGAAAGAGGGGGAGAAGGATCTGGCTGCGTTACAACCCACTGTCAAAATGCATCAGACGACATTGCAAGATGTCCTGACCCGCCTATCCACCATAGAGGAACGCACGGACGACTTGGAAGGGCGCTCGCGTCGCTGCACCATTCGCGTGCTGGGCCTTCCGGAGGGGATCGAAGGCGCGGACCCGCTGGGATATGTGGAAACGTGGGTGAAGTTGTTCACCCCGGCAGCGGACAGGACGGCGTTCTTTTCCATAGAACGGGCCCACAGAGTACCAGCTCGCAAACCACCATCAGGAGCGCCCCCCCCCCCCCCGGACCGATGCTGGCGAAATTCCTACATTTCCGTGACTGAGACGCGGTGCTGCACGCAGCCAGACAAGCAAGCCCCCTACATGTGGAGAATAAACTGATCATGATCTTCCCGGACTATGCGCAGTACAACAGGAAAGATCCTCGTTCCTGGAAGTAAAGCGACGGCTGCGTGCAAACAACATACAGTACTCCCTCCTGTTTCCAGCTCGCCTCAAGATACTCCATAATGGTGAGGCCACTTTCTTCACAAGTGCAGAAGAGGCGCACGACTGGGCAGATCTACACTGTGCGCATCAATCTAGAAAGGATTCTGCACAAGACCGTACCTTCAAAGCACCTCGTACCAGAAGACGCGCCCATAATTGGCAACTGGGCGGAGCGAAGACAAGGGCCCGGACCGATACCCAATATTCCCCGGACCTAGAACAGATCATGAAAGAGAGACGGGAGGTTCTACAAGCGGTGATCGATTTACAAGCCTCCTCCCAAATGGAAGATATCAACCAAGCACCACACCTCTTCTCTTCAGAAGGGGAAGACGACAGCGATGAAACAACTTCCGGAGTGGACTCAGTTACAACCCCCATGGTCACCCCCCAGTCAGCTGACACTTTGTTAGATGGACAAATGACTTCTCTCCCAGCTTGAACTGATCTTCCAGCCCACCAGTTGTGACCCACGTAACCTACTCATCCCTCATGAGCACCTGGGACATAGATATGCTTCGCCAAGCTCCAGACGACGCTCCAAGATCCTACAACGGCCCGATCGGTAGGATGTCTCGCCCTGCACGTTACTGTCACCCCCATGTTTTATCGTTGCGCTCTCCAGTTCAGAGAGAGTAGGTTTGGACGTATCGCTGGCCGCGATGGGTCCTCAGCATTGGGAACATTTCCAAGCCCCAGTTACCTCCCATAGTTTCCCACCCTCTTCAAACATCATTCTACCCCCCATGGAATCACAAGTAACAGGGTACTCACAACACATCACCTGGAGGCGGATGGCAGGGAGTATGCCCCCCACACCACACGAGATTCATTGGCTGCCGGGCCCCGACAGGTGCGGTCCACTTACACGAGCACATACAGAATCACATGGCTATACAGACACAGACCGCTGACACCAGTCTCCTGACACTCAATACCCGTGGTCTTCACACGCCACACAAGCGATATGCCATATACTCCTACACGAAGCGCCAAAACGCTCGGATCGTGTTTTTACAAGAGACGCACCTCACTAACACCGAGATCCGAGGATTACAGTCCAAATGGCGTGGCACCATATGTGCCACGTCATACACTGCATACGCACGAGGGGCATTGATCTGGGTCCGGCCAGGAACCCCTTTCCAGGAACTAAGAAGGGTAGTAGATAAGGAAGGTAGATACGCCCTATTGGAGGGCCTTCTCGACTGACACTCTGTGCTTCTAGGCAGTATATACGCCCCGAACACAGAACAAGACAACAATTGGGAACGACTCACTGAGGTACTCGCCCAATTCACCAATATACCCTGGATTTTAGGAGGCGACTACAATTGTACACTCGACATTACTCTAGACCTCTCCCACCCCCCACCGACGCACTCGACTGCTCAGAAACAGACAGAGTGGTTCAGGGCATGGGTCTCACAACTCACTGACATCTGAAGAATGCAGCATCCGCAGACCCGACTCTATTTGTTCCATTCCATCCCACATAACCTCAGAGTCCGCCTAGACAGAATCTTGTGTTCAGCGGCGGTCTTACCCAAAGCACACCACTCAGATTACCTAGGCAGGATTATCTCGGACCACGATGCCCACATTCTACATCTAAACTGGAGACCCCCACATCCCCCAGTCCCAAAGTGGCGTCTTCCGCGGGATTGCCCAGTAGACCCCGTCTTCAAACACGACCAGGAGCAGAGTATACAAGACTACTTCATACACAACGCCAGGACAGCGTCCTCTACATTTAAGGTGGTGGCCCGGGGAGAATGTATTAAGCAAATAGTGGGAGTTAAACGAACCCTAGAGCAAACACTCACCAAAGCTAAAAACACCTTGCTACCCTCACTAAACAGGAGGATTTATCGGACGAGGCAGCAACACGATTCGCTGAGGCCAGAACGAACTATAGGGCGGCTTGTGTCGACCTCCGGCGCTACAATTTCAGGATGTATGCAAACCGGATGCACAAGGAGCGTGATAAAACGGGCACCTTGCTAGCTTGGTTAGCCAAACAAGACAATGACATGAAACCCATAACTGAGATCATAGATCTCTACGGTACCCTAGTTCGCTCCCAAGACCAGATTCTTACAGCATTCCATCAGCATTTCACGGCGGTCTACCGACGCCCCATCTCGGATGAGCAAGACGGTATAGATCACTTTCTCAACCCTTTAACGATTCCCGCAATCACGAAAGACGACCGTACGTCTCTAGAGGCGAAGATACAGACCACAGACATCACCCATGCCTTACGCCCCTTAGCTCACAACAAAGCACCGTGACTAGACGGGTTCCCCTTGGAATACTACAAGACCTTTTCCCCCCTACTGGTCCCTCGATTGGCAACGATGTACACCACGGCATTAGATTTGGGGGAGTTGCCGGAGTCCCTCCGGGAATCGGTTATCGTGACCTTCCTGAAACCTAACCGTGACCCACAATTGCTGACATCCTATCATCTTATCACGCTCCTTTCCACCGATTGCAAGATCCTAGGTAAGATACTGGCGGACAGATACACGCAAATTATACGGCCCCTGGTACACCCAGATCAATGCGGTTTTGTCCCAGACAGAACCACATCCCAGAATATCCGCCGCCTATTCCACGTCCAAGACCAAGTAGGTGACACTCACCCCTGGGCTGCCTGCCTTATACTAGACCTCGAAAAGGTCTTTGACACCCTCACATGGCAGTACCTCTTCTCGGTGTTACAACGAATAGGACTTGGCCCCACTCTCTCGGCGTATACAAAGCTCCTCTACACCAAACTCACATCACACGTTCGTATAGGGTGATACATCTCACCACCATTTGCGGTACAACGCGGCACGAGGCAGGGCTGGCCACTCTCGCCCCTGCTTTTCGCCCTAGGGAGAACACTGGGGCATTCCTATAGATACTTCCGTGCACATTGTTTCTATGTATGCCGACGATCTTCTTATATACATCAGAGACATCACCGTAGACTTAACGCCCATCTGGGTCACGCTGACAGAATTTGCGGAGGTCTCGGGGCTAAGAGTAAACTGGGAGAAATCCATGGTGTACCCGCTACATCCGAACCTTTCCCCTCGGCCAGTCAGGCTGGGTGATCAAGACATTGCCTGGAGTGCAGAGGCTCCCCGATACCTCGGGATTCGCCTCTAACACACTCCGACTGATTTTTATGGTGGTAACTACCGGAGGGCACTGGCTGGTATCAGGTCCTCGGTGGGATTCTGGAGACACCTCCCGTTAGCCCCGATTGGCCGGTTGCCATCGCCAAAATGATAATCGTTTCGCGGCTATTATACTGCTTCACAAATTTGCCAATAATTCCGCGAGTTAGACGCACTCCTTGATTCGCTGATATGGGTTGCGGGCAGACATAGGATAGCATTGTCGAAGCTTCAGCTACCCACCACACAAGGGGGTTTGGCCGCCCCATCCTTCGAGTCCTATTTCTTAGCCGCACAGCTGCAGTGGCTTTCCTATTGGACTGCAGGCAGACACGTTGCACGAGACAAACACTACGAACGGCCCAGTGCCCATACCAGAAATCCACCGCTTGCTATTACCTGGTACTAAACCTCGACGTACATGCCCCCTACAGGTGACAGTTACACGCTAGTGCATGCAGAGGATACACCGTATGTCGCCCGCGATACCCCCATACTCTCCCCTTCTTCCGCTGGTCGGATGGCCCCTGCAGGAACACTACTACACACCAGAATGAGGTGTTACTGAAGCCGAGGGTCTGTTCGAGGACGGCCAGCTCAAGCCTTTCCAACGCCCAATGGAGGATCATGACCTTCCTGCCGGCCAGTTCTTACTCTATCGCCAACTCCTTGCACACTACAGACAGTACCATGACCTTTCGACAGGGGAACCACCTACACATCCGGTCATACACGCACTCTTGCACATGGGGCCATGTCGTCACTTGGTCACATGGCTCTACAAAGCTATCGGGGAACTCAGGCATAAATCACTAGGGACCCTACGGACCACCTGGGAAGACGAATTAGGTCGCTCACTACATGAGAAAGAATGGGAAAAAGCTCTCGAACACCCCAAGAAGGTGTCTCGAAATGCGCGCTTCAAGAATATTCAATTTTACATCCTCCATAGAGCATATTTGACGCCAGCACGCCTCCAACACTTCTATCCCGACACCCAGTTCCTGTGCCCTAGATGTCGCTCACAAGCGGCAGACTTTCAGCACATGTTCTGGAGCTGCCCCACACTGCACTCATACTGGCAACACATCCTTAAGTCCCTCGGGGATCTCATTGGACTCACGTATTTGAACACTTGGGAAGCCTGCGCACTGGGTATTTATCAGAAAAGAAAACAACACAAAGTACCCCTCAGATTTGCCTCACTGGCCATTTTATTGGCCAAACGCAACATTGCTATGCACTGGCGGTCTCCCACAGGCCCCCCGGTTGCTGCCTGGGAGGGGGCGGTTCAAAAGTGGGCATTAGCGGAGGAAGAGACACTACGGGAAGAAGAGTTAAAAGGGACGCGCAAACACCCCATATCCCTAGACTGGGCTATCCTGCTAAACCACTTCAAACAATCACTGACCCCGAAGACGGCCCTGACACACCGCACGACACACAGCCGCAGACCGAGAACGTGGATGCCAAACCCCCTCACGCAACACATACAGACAGCCATTAGCTTTTAAGCACTATGCTATATGCCCAATGAACGGTCGGACCTCAGTGCTGGGTCAACCACGACCCCGCCCACCCCTAGAAGTATGCGGACCCACCATCCACCAGGGCATATGTCACCCCGCGACCACCGGCGACACCAGTACCCACAATCAGATGAATCCCGCCATCCCCCCCCCCCCCCCCCCCCCGTTTGATTCCAACCCAGTTCTGTTCAGGAATTTTACATAGAATCACGTCCACAAGAGCAAAGCATTGGACTAATAACTACAAGACGAACAATGCATTTATTTTGATGTTCAGGATATGTAGATGGATAACTTGTCACATGATGCAAAATGTCACAGTAAATACAAAATGTCAATAAAAATATGTTTAAAAAAAAAAAAGATACAGGAATATTTCCAGAAGAGCTTAAAAAGTCATACACATGCTGATTACTGAAGAAAACAAACCTGGACCCGCTGAACCCCGACAACTACAGACCGATTACAACTTTCCTGAGCAAACTGATAGAAAGAGTAGCAGTCGTCCAGATGTCACAATTCATTGAAGATAATGCCATACTTTCAGACTTCCAAATGGGATTCCGTATAGAAGAGGCACATAATCTGACTTTGTTGCCATCTGGGATGACCTTAAGAACACAGTTGACCGGAACGGGGTTGCTGCGCTACTTCTCTTGGACCTTTCGGCTGCCTTTGACACAGTTGACCATGACACTCTGATACAAAGACTCTACAAAGCCGGTATAGAGGGTCCTGCTCTAGACTGGCTCACATCCTACCTTCACAACAGAACTAATGTCATCCACACACCCCCTTTCTAGTTCAAACAGTATTTTATTAAAAGCAGGGGTCCCTCAAGGCTCTATAATCTCTCTCAGGCTCTTCAACATCTATATGAAGTCATTACTGGTACTGATCAATCAATTTCACCTCACCTGCTGTAACATTGGCAGATGACACGCAAATACTCCTCAACTTAAATGCCCCAAAGACATTCGAAACTCACCAATTTTCAGTTGTCTCAGAGCAGCGGATCAACGAATGACGTGGAGCCAACTCAAATTGAATGCTTCCAAAACTGAAATACTCACGTGTGGCGACTGGAAAAATTATGACCCACTCGCCACCTGGTCTGATGATCTGGGAACCCCGCCTAAAGTATCGAAGGAAGTATGAAATCTCGGAATGACCATGGACACCAACCTATCAATGAATGCCCAAGTGGGCAACCTAGCAAGATAAGCTTTGTTACGATGAAAACCCTGCAAAGAATCTTCCCTCATCTGGGACAAGGTCCAAGCTACCATCTCTCTTGTTCTGTCCAAACTCAATTATGCCAATAGCCTCTAACACGGATCACCTTTAACGACTATGAAATGACCACAACAGATTCAGAACTCAGCTGCCAGACTACTCTTACATATAAAGCCACAAGCCCGCATCTCCCCTGCCTTGAAAGCCCTGCATTGGTTACCAGTTGCCAGAATATCCACGTTCACGTTTCTTTGTATCACCCACAAAGCTCTACATGGACCAGGACCGCTCTTCATCTGGATTAAAATCACATAATACATTCAAAAAAGGAACTTCTGCTCTAGAGTGGCACTCGCCTCAAAAGCCAAACGTACAAGAAAAACACCATGGGTGGCACATCCTTTTCAGGTTCAAGCTGCAAAACTATGGAACTCTTTACCCCCAACATAAGATTCACAGATAATCTTCGGAAAACTACTCAAGAATTGTCTCTTCCCCACATAACCACCACACACAAACATAAATATACAACATATCCCTCTGTGTATAAGAATTTATTTGGACTATAGATATGCACCTACATACGTGTATTACTTTGTATAGACGTGTATAATGATGATGTTTTAAAATATAGATACTCGTTAGTTCTGCTTAACAAATGTACATATTACTTATAGTTATATTATTCTATGTTTTTAACATGTATGCAAGTGACTGCATAAATAAGTAGATCATTTATCATAACTATTTATCTACAATTGCTTCACTATTAAATTACAAAAAATAAAAACAAAAAAATAATTTAAGGTACAACAACACTTGCAAGCCGTAGTTTATTAAATGCATCTTTAATCTACATATATTACCTTCCTTATGCATATATATATATATATATCTATATGTATATATATATTCACTGAAAAAACCATAGGTTTCACACATGTTATAGTTAGCTGGACATTTTACTGATAAAAAACCAATGAAATTCCCCCGTTATAGTTACTGTAGGCAACTATAACTCACGCGACCGTAATCCTCTGCTGATGCTAATACTGTATTTAGACACTTATTTGCCCATGTCTTCTTCCATTAAATTTTAGCTATACATATATTACAAATATTTTTTTTTCATAAAGACACATATGTCATCAGCAGAGGATTACGGTCGCGTGAGTTATAGTTGCCTACAGTAACTATAACGGGGGAATTTCATTGGTTTTTTATCAGTAAAATGTCCAGCTAACTATAACATGTGTGAAACCTATGGTTTTTTCAGTGAATTTGCAAGGTTTTTTAAATGCTAATTCCTAACTATAACGTGTGTGAAACCTATGTTTTTTTCAGTGAATTTGTACGGTTTTTTAAATGCTAAGTTACTTTACGCCATTTGTGGCGTGCGCGCCCACTTAACGCAGTTCGTTCCGTGCGCGCACAGTGAGCACGCGGTGCGCTTCGCGAACCCACGTTACGCTAGATGGGCCATGAACGCACGATGCGCTTCGCGCACCGTGCGCACATGGAGGACATATGATGAGCATCGTTGTGACAGGTAAAATATATGTTTTGTTTTGCTGTAATAAGCCATGCAAAAATGGTGCCCTTCGGGCACCATTTGCACACGGGGTGGGGAGAATGTGGATATTTTTTTTTTATTTTTATTATTTATTACCGTACGCGTACGGTAAGCGTAATCGGCGAAATTTTCGAAAAAATTAAAATTGCCCTTTTTCACTTGGGGGATCGTTGGGGACTCCCTCGACATGGCAAGGTGCTTGGGAGCTGTCTAAACAGCCCCTTTACATGTTTTTGCACTTTGTTTTTCAACCCCCTGTCAGAGTGCGAGAGAGAAAATGGCGGCCGCCGCTTCCTGGTTTCGACCGATTCGAATGTTTACCAAGATCTAACGGCCAATCAGAATCGCGCTCGCGCACGTCACCGTACGCGTACGGTAAGCGCACCGTAAGCGCACCGTAAGCTGGCTCAGATATATATATTGATTTAAAGGCTATTTTCTCAGAATCTACTGAACAGATTTACACCAAACCTACAAAAGGCACTTCCTTGACCTGAGGACTACCTCTCTGCCAAAGTTCATTAAATTCTGTTCAGCCGTTCGGGCTGTAGCTCTGTCTAAAGGTCCTATGGAAAAATGCATGGGAAAAACGCGTTTTGGGACCCCCCTTTTATCTCAGCCCCCGCTTGACGAATCCCCCCGAGACTTTCAGGGTAGGAGCGGAGCTCAACGCCCCACCTATTTTGAAAATTTTGCGAGGATTCGTCGACCGGCGCCAAAGTTATTCAAAATAGAATGTTGCGGATTTCCTATGGTAAGAGGGTCCTAACTATAACTATCTACTGGCGACCGCCAGTAGATAATATGTGTATATATATATATATATACCTTTCATGTACTTATGTATCTATATATTCATTACTTTTCTTCTAATTCAGCATATCCAATGCACTACCCTATTTCTTACCCTATATCGCTCTCAATATATCCTTTACCTCAACTCTCTGACTCACCTCAAACCTCATTCTACTACTCTTTCTAATGCACTACCCTATTTCTGACCCTATACCTCTATCAATATATCCTATAACTCCACACTCTCATTCATCCCAAACCTCATACCACTACTATGATCCCCAAAAAAACCCTTTCTAGACTCTTCACACTTCTACCCCTCCTTGCATCATCTCATACCTTATTTACTATTCAGATCTCCCAAGCAAGCTTTTCTAAACCCTTCCCTCTAACTCTTCCCCCTCCACCTCCCCTTTACTCATCCCATACCATCTCCTACTGCTATGAACTCCCTAAAAAAGAAATTCTAGACCCTTTTCTCTTCTATCCCTCCTTCCTTCTTCTATCCCTCCACTATTCCTTTTCAATCCAAGTAACAGACTCACATGTCTACCACTCAAATTAATTGCATATCTCCTATACTAATTCCCAGTAAACCTGTTTGGGTTCCGGAGAAGTGTACTACTCACCGAAAAACGCTCCAACATCTCATCAGGGGTATAAGACACTATATAAATGTAAACCTTTTTCCCCCTTCTATCTCTCCACTATCCTTCTAAATCCAAATATCTGACTAACATATCCACCACTCAAATTACTTTCATATTTCACAATACTAATTCATCACTAATCCTTTATGGGTTCTGGAGTAGCGTGCTACTCACCGAAAACGGGCTTCAACACCTATTTAGGGGTAGCAAGCGCTATATAAATGCAAACCTTTTCCCTCTTCTATCCCTCCACTATCTTTCTCAATCAAAATAACTGACTACCAGATCCATCACTCAAATTACTTTCATATTTTACTTTACTAATTCACCACTAATCCTTTATGGGTTCCAGAGTAGCGTGCAACTCACCGAAAAAGCGCTTTGTTGCCTCGCCAGGGGTAGTAAGTGCTAGATAAATACAATTACAATTTACAACAGAGGGTGTGGGGGGAAAAAGCGCTATGACACAGCCAGGGCTGGCCGACTCATAGAGCTTTTTTTGTATATTGCAGGTTAGGAGGTGGCAAGCAACATAGATGAAAGGGTGGTGGATGGCAACATGGAGGTAGGGTGGCAGGAGGCAATACAGAGGTATGGGGTCAGGAAGTAACATGGAGGGAGGGAGAAAAGGAGAGTCAAGGGCAACACAGACAATGGGAGGAGTAAGCTGATGGACAACTGAGTGTGGAAAAGCTGGTGGCAAGTAACGACAGAAGGAAGGGGGCACACAGGTTAGGGTAAACAACAACAAAAGGAGAGAGGGAGAGGGCTAGCAACAGCAGAAGGAGGGATGGTGGTAGGGGAAAGCAACAACGGAGGAAGTGTGGTAGGTGCCAACCCTCAACATGCACAACAACGGAAGTAGGGGGAACGAGTTGGGGTAAGCAACACGGGCGCAGGAGGGATTGACAGACAAGTGAGGGCAAGCACCACGATGAGGGAGGTACACAGGTGGGGGGAAAAGTGCACAAGGGAGCCAGCTGAGAAAAACACACTCTTGTGGAGTGTTTACACATAAAGAATTCACATAAAGAAAAAAGTAGCGCCTAAAGAATGAGTAGAGGAAGGACACAGATCATGTTTCCATGCACCCGAGAAGGGACAATTGCACAAGGAGGAAAGAAGCCTATGGGACCTGACTACTAAGAAGCAAGCAATGAGAGTGACAATGAAGCCAAGCAATGGGTGTACTCTACTCCCACTGTTAGAAAATAGAAGGTCTTGAAGAGAAAGTGCAAACGCCGTTTAGGCAAGCCCTAAAAACGAAAAGCTAAGACTGCCTATCTCTTCTGCTCACAAGCAGCTCTTCAAGGACACATTTCCTCACACCAAAAGGCAAACATGAAGCTCTAGTGTTTTCTATCCCATGAACAATCTGCCATATCTTTAACTACCACTTAACCTATCCGGCAACCAGGTCACCTAACGCCTTCTTCAACGAAGTCCCTAGCCTTTGTCCCAATGCTGTTGTGCTCCTTCAGCCACTCTACACCATCAATGCTCCCCAAAACGTTGACTTTCAATTTGCTAACTGTCGATTTATGGAGCACAGCCAACCACCCAATCAATGTCTGAATCAAAGTCAATACAATTCCAAATTCGACAGCACTAGCAACAATGCAATAACAAAAATATATCAATATGCCCTGGATTCCTGTACCTTTTGTATCTGTTAAGGTAAAGATATTTATAAGTTAAGGTGAAAGAGACGGATGTGTTTATTACTGTGCATGGCAAAACCCAAAATGTAGTACGTAGCCCTCTCACGGGTGATAGGCAAGACCACGTGCACCCGTGTCTCGCCCCCTACTTCATTCCACATAAGGCATAAGCGCAGCTACAGGATCACAGAAACACAAGTGTATTCCTCTACAACATGCATGACACGAAAATACTTCCCACCAAAGCCCCACTTATAAGCAGTCATATCAATAAATTGATGGGAAGTGTATGTGTATCATCGCCCACTTCTCTTTGCACTGCTACACACTGATGTGCAACAGTCAAAGTCAGAATAAGAGCACAGTCTGGTCAATTATACAGCACCCCAAAATGCTTCCGGTAAGCCCACCCTGCAATTCAACAGTCTTCCAACGAAACACCCTAAGGTGTAGTGTCCTATCAATCTGCTAATACATTTCAATTCCTCTTCGGGAATATGAAGCAGTATAAACGCAACCATACAATATGGGGCTCATCTGAATGCTCTCAACCCCACCCCGGATACAAAGTAACAAAGGGAATTTACCAGCATGACCACTGGCTCTTTAAAGTGAGGACGTGGCCTTTCAGTGCATCACTCTAAATACCCCTCAATAGCGCAGAGCAGGGCTCTTTGCTCTAGGCTGAGCCTGTTCTCATGCAATTTACATCAAAAGAGAGGTCATGGCTGACAGACGTAGCATGTGAATTTCGAATCTTGATGCAGTAGGGGCGGTTTCAGTGCGAACCCCAACCCTGCTTGTGCACAGCAGCCGCCATCCGCCCTTCTCTCTCGTGCCCCCTGCTTCTCTCTGACTCCCCAGACCCCCTCTCTCACACTCTCTGTCTTCCATCTCCATCCACTCTCCCTTTCTTTCTCTTTCCCTCCCCCATTCTCTTTCTCTGTGAAGTAGGCCATTGTTATTCTCCAAGCTCCTCAGCTGCTCTCGGATGCAGTGTCTGTTTCCATGGCAACAGCAGCACATCATCCTTACTCTCGGATGCTTCTGACCACGGAGCCAGCCTCGGGCTGCCTGGGCAGAGTCTCATCTCCTTGGCATCACGGAAGCCGCATGGGAAGGGCGGGTGGTAAATATCTCGATGGCTGCACTGCCGCTGAGGGCCTGCGGTGAGCTAATGTTGTTAGCTGATGGAGGCTGATTCAAATAGCCGATTATTACAGCAGGTTACGGGACCTGCTCGCGAGGCGAGGGGCCGTGACCTCTTGCAAGGTGTACAGATAAAACCATCTTCCTACACATTGCAGGAAATCCATTCGAGTCGTCGTCAGCCGTTTTATCCTCTAAACGTGCCGCTACACCGTTGACCGCTTCACCCTCTCCATGGTTATACTGCGTTACAAAATTCTGACTGCTCCCAAAAAGGACACAAGAGGCAGCCTTGGTACCCAGAAAACAAGCTCAACATCTGCAGTCACGCATGGGAGGGGACTCCCGCAGGGCACACAGTACTCCTCATTAATAACCAACCAGGGCACTGAATTGTGAACCTCATTAGAGATTATGTTCTAATAACCTGAGAACATACTCTCAATTAAATCCTTATGTGAATTTCTACATCTAGCACAACCTAAATGCAAGAAGAGAATCTCAGTGACTGCTCGTGTACATCGATTATCTTTCAATGGCACCAATAATACTCTAACTGATGCAGGTGTCTACAACCCCACCGTGTTCTAGGGAAGTACAGTCGTTTTGACCTCCGAACTGAATCTCGGCTGTTTTTCTTTTCTTTTTTTAATCATGCACTATTCTCACACATGCCATTTCAATTGTGGGTGAACTCTATTTTATAAACAGCAGCACTTCCCGCCACCAGAGGCTCAATTTAAGAGTACAACTGCACCTCAATCCTCAGTAAGACAAATGAACCCCTACACTGTAAACGGAGATGTCTAACCCTGGACATCACTGCCCATCATACCCACTCGCTGCGGGAGGAGTAGCAAGTGAACAGGAGTGAGGAGTAGTGGTTCAGTGTCTCGAAGATAGAGGCTTGAGGAACAGGAGGTCGAAGGCAGGTGTCACATTTTAAAATAGATGTCATGCTAACATGGATATCAGCATGTACGTTTCAAGTCATCAGCACTGGTCATTCTGACTGTGGCTGAAAAGTTACTGAAAGCTCAGATTCACACAGTAGCGGCCCGTGGAGGGAGTGCTGCGGGGCAGAGTGGGTGGGGGTAGTAAACACCGGAATATGGATGCACGGAGGTGAGTAAACAATTAAATAAATAAAACGAATTTCGTTGCGCGCCTGCATCACATCACTGCATGCAGCGCACGCAACAAAATTAGTTTTATTTATTTAATTGTTTACTTACCTCCGTTCATCCATATTCCAGTGTTTACTACCACCCACCCTGCCCCTCCCCCGCCCTGCCCTACCGCCCCGCAGCACTCCCACCACGGGCCGCTACTGGATTCACAGGATGTTGAGCAGACACCGAGTCTCTTCGTCCTCCATGTTGAGTTTATTGTCCGGCCCCTCCTAACACAAAAAAGCACGACGTGGACTGCGCTGGCCACATCATAGCGCTTTTACTTTCAGCCATGCTGAACAGCAGATGTGCTGCGAGACAACATGGCTAAAAGACATTCACCAATTGACATGGCCAATAGCTCCAGCATTGCCGAGATCTACTGGCTTTGCTAATGCTTGTTTGGTGTTGACGGGATCTTGTTGAACAAATGTGGAAGCGATAGTGTGAAACAGTTGAGGAGCTCTGAAGTGAATCGAGGATGTGGCGTAGCAGTCAGATCTGCCAACAGAGGAACCAAGTTTGAATCTCGGAGTCGCTTCCCCCTGCCTACGACAATGGATGTGTCATTGTGCAATATAACTGGTGCACACTTAAAGTGCTCCAATACCATCTGCTGGTGTTAGCACTATGGCAAGATGGAGGACAGAACACATGCTCCAATATTATGGAATCGTGCTTACAAAAAATAAAAGCAGCAGCAACGAGGGAGGTAGGGGAGAGACGGGTCAAGCAGGGAAGCAGAAGGGGGATGGGGAGATGGGCAAGTAACAAGGGGAGCGGGCAGGAAGAAGCACTCCAATACCATCGGCCTGTGTTTATGCTATGGAAAGACGGAGGAAGGAGCGAGCTCTCCAATACCATCGGACTGTGCAAAAAAAAAAGAAACAAGTGCTGTTCGTGTTTTAACAACTTTTCAAAAAATGCATTTATGTACACATGCATGCATTTTAGTGGTATGCATGTGTATAAGAATGTTGCATAAAATCCTGAACTTACTGCCACTAGATGCCAAAAGGACCATTGTGCAGGCCCTTGTTACATCCCGTTTGGATTACTGCAAAGTCCTCTATCTGGGGGTGACCAAAAGACATCTGAACATTTTGCAGAAGGTCCAGAATGCTGTGGCCCGGGTGATATTGAATATCCCTAGGTGCGCATCGGTGGGGGCAGCCTTGAGAGAATTACACTGGCTCCCTATACAGGCTAGAGTCACCTTTAAGGCGTCTTTCTGCCATAAGATCCTCAAAAAGAAAGGGCAGAGGTATCTGCGCCCACTACTCACTGCCTATAGACCTACCCGGAATTTGAGGTCCTAGGGCACTGCTAAGCTGATCGTGCCTAAGGTTCGTAAGGTCCGGGTATGCAGTAGTTCTGTACGGTTAGGCGGTAGTTCCATACGGTTTTCTCGCGGCTAAGGCTTGGAATAACTTACCTATGGAACTGAGGGCATATCCATTGGAGAGAGTGTTCCGTAAAAAAACTGAAAACCTCTTTAAATCTCCCTCTGGGGATTGGTGTTAGTGCTGGTAGTAAGCCTTCTCGCATCTTAGGGGCTGTGGGCCTAGGGGGGTGGGGGGGGGGGGCGAGGGGTTGGGTGTGGGCCAGTTCTCATCCTAATTAGCAGATAAAAGGATGGTTATTACAGATGTGAGTGACATACAGCCAAAATGAGACCTATGCCATCATACTGGTGCCTCTGGAAGGTTGATGGGGCAAGCGGGCTTGCTGTGACCATTTCAGTCAAGTCTTATTAAGATTCAAAAATAGCGCAATGAATGGATGTCGCTCGCATGTATTAGTTTGCACCAATCATAGTTATGTATGTTCAATAGGGATTTGTAAAGTGACTAGTAATAGTTTGTGTAACCAGGAGATGTCTAATTTTCACATTAGACACTTGCACATAACGTTAATGGGAAATAAGGCTGATGGTCCTAAAGATCACTGTCATTGTGTGGAGATGGGTGCGCCAAAGGACTGCTTTGTTGTTAATGGAAATGAGTTGTATGCTCCCCAGTCTACGCAGATTGTTTTCTGAACAGCCCTGCTAGCCAGTTAAGGAGCTATGATGTGATGGTGTGTACAGGATGGCGTGGTATGTCTAAGCAAGCTTTGTCTGCATGGTTCTAATGTGTATATTGAGCTATGATGTGATGGTGTGTCCAAGATGGCGTGGTATGTCTAAGCAAGCTTTGTCTGCATGGTTCTAATGTGTATATTGTGCTATGATGTGATGGTGTGTCCAAGATGGCGTGGTATGTCTAAGCAAGCTTTGTCTGCATGGTTCTAATGTGTATATTGTGCTATGATGTGATGGTGTGTCCAAGATGGCGTGGTATGTCTAAGCAAGCTTTGTCTGCATGGTTCTAATGTGTATATTGTGCTATGATGTGATGGTGTGTCCAAGATGGCGTGGTATGTCTAAGCAAGCTTTGTCTGCATGGTTCTAATGTGTATATTGTGCTATGATGTGATGGTGTGTCCAAGATGGCGTGGTATGTCTAAGCAAGCTTTGTCTGCATGGTTCTAATGTGTATATTGTGCTGCTGAGCTGGCAGAGCTTTTCCCACTATATGGCTTTGCTGCCATAGGCTCTGTCCAGTGTGCTGTTTCTGAAAGGTAATTCATAAATGTGGTTCGTGTTTCGTGAGTCTTGTTGTTTGAAGTAGTGAGTGCTGCTGGATATTGGAATAACCCAACTGCACAGCATATCTGGACCATGTAAGATGTTTTTTTTCTTCTGACAATGTGTTCTGGTGAATGTCAGAGTGGGGAGTGTCATGGTATAAAGTGCTAGAGTGAGCAAATGGTGATGGATTAGTATATAGTGTTTCTGTGCATTGTTGGATGTGTGCAAGGTGGCCTAATCATGAATTCAGGTGCTTTGCAACTGGCATAGGTTCTACTTTGGCTCAAACTTAGAGGCTGCTATACTTTCAAGTTAGTGAAAAGTGCTTACGAGCCATGAATATGCTTTAACTTGATTCAGGTGCTCAGAGGCTGGCATAGGGTTTTTGTCGAAGGCAAGCACTCACAGGCCGGTAAAGGTTCTGGTTGGTGTTAGACACCTAGAGGGGTTCCTGGTGGGCACAGGCATCAAAAGGGTGTTATAAGTTTTAATTGGATTTAGATGCTTGCAGGCTGGCCGAGGCTGTGGTTGGGAACAGGAGCTTTGAGCTGTCATAAGCTCTAGGGAGATTCAGGTGCTTAGAGGCCAGGGTAAATTCTGGTTGGACTTTGGCACTTTTAATTAATCAATCAGGATTTATAAAACGTGGCTAATCACCCGACAGGGTATCCAGGCACTTGCAGGTCACAAAAGCTCATTCCAACAGCCAGGTATTGAGGGACCTTCAGAATTCTGGAAGTGAGGTAGTGATCCTAAGTTGCGTCGGTAGGCTGAACAGTAAACGGAGGGGAAAGCAAACAGTAAGCAGTGAAAACGAGGAAAAAGGAAGGAGAGGGCATTTAAAAACAGGGGAAAGAGGGCAAGGAGAACACAGGAGCAAGAGCGATGCAACAGCATGGGGAGAGTTGGGCCTGGGACCTGCTCAATGGGGTTGCGCTGCGGCCTCCATTAATGTAAGTCCTAGAAGGAGGGAGGGGCACTAGGATGTGGTGGGCGTACCTAGGTGGAGGCTGGAAATAATGGGCGGCATGCAGGAGTGGCAATGAGGGAAAAAGCAAGAAGAAAGCAGTGAGAACAAGGGAAAAGCAAGGAGAAGTAACACAAAAAACGGGGAGAAAGCAAGGAGAAGGTAGTGAAAATGAGGGAAAGCAAGAAGGAAGCATACACAAATGGGGGGAAAGGCAGGAGAAAGCATTGAAAACGAGGGAAAAGCAAGGAGAAGGCACATAAAACAGGGGGAAAAGCAAGGATAACCAGTGAAAACTAGTTAAAAGCAAAGAGAAGGCATACAACAATTGGTGGGAAAAAGCAAGGAGAATGCAGTGAAAATGATGGAAAAGCAAGGAGAAGGAACACAAAAAAGGCAGAAAGAGCAGGGAGAAACCAGTGAAAAGCAAGGAGAAGTCACACAAAAAATAGCAGAAAAAGCAAGGAGAAACCATTGGGAAAAAAGGGAAAAGCAAGAAGGCACACAAAAAAAGCCCGGAGAGAGCAGTAAAAACAAGGGAAAAGCAAGGAGAAGGCATTAAAAAAACAGGGGAAAAGCACGACTAAGACGGGAGCATGAGAGATGCAGCAGGACGGGGAGAGCTGAGCCTGGGACCTACTTTAGGGCACTTTCAGGCTGGTACTGACCGTAAGTGGTTTGAGGCACTGAAAGGAGAGTATATGTTCCTGTTGGGTACATGCATTTGATAGATAACATCACAGTCTCACTCACTAAGAAGCAGAAACCAGCATATTACAGCTCGTACAGAAGTTCTGGATTTATTCTGGTGGTTAGAGCAAGGACACTTACATGACATTAATGGTTGTGGTTGGGTTAAGGTGCTTAGAGGCAGCATGGTATAGGTTGTGGCTGGGTTCTTATTGGCTGAGGCACTTACAGCGTCTTTTAAGTTGTGGTCGGATTCAGACACTTAGAGCCTGGTTCAAGTTGCGTTTAGATTCAGGCGCTTGAAGAATGGTATAGGGTCTGCTTTGGTTTAGGTGCTGGGAGGCTGCCATAAATTCTGGTTGATAGCAGACTCTGTTGGGACGTGGCAGGTTCTAATTTTATTTAGGTGCTTAGAGGAAGGTAATGTTGCTGGGCACCTGCACTTCTAGGCTGCTAAAACTTTGCTTTCGTTCAGGTGCTTAGAGGATCGGATATGTATTGATTGGATTCGGGCACTTGACGGCTGGTACATATGACTGAATGGAAACTATTAAAGGAAAGCAATGGTTCTTGTTGGACACAGGTCTCACCACAGCACACAATCCAGAAGGCACTGTCTCATGGATGACATCACAGTCCAACTATTTCAACTAACACAATAGAGGCACAGGGAAAGAGATTCTGGTTTTAATTGGGTTCCAAGAGGGAGGAATTCTTGACGGCTAGAGGCAACTACATGATATCATAGGTTGTAGTTGAATTCAGGTAGTTAGAGGAGGTTACAGGTTGTGCATCAGTTCAAGGGTTTATAAGTGTAGAGGTTACAACAGATTATGGTTGTGTTCAGGCACTTTCAGGCTAGTACAGAGGTTCTAGTTTTACTTATGCACTTAGAAAGAGGTATTCTTATTGAGCACGTCTCCTAACAGGCTGTCAGAGGTTGTAATTAGGTTGAAGTGAAGTTGCGTTCAGGTGCTTAATAAGGCATACAGTCTGGTTTGTTTTAGGTGCTCTGGGGCTGGTACAGATTCTGATGAGACTGAGACACTTAAAAGAAAGAATAGTTTATTTTTGGGTGCATGCCTCACCACTGCACCCAGATCAGAATGCACTGTCCAACAGATGGAATCAGTTTTAACAGATATTCAACAGCAGAGACCAACACTCTATGCCAGTAAGTGTTAAAAAAGTCACCCATCTTGACTTGCGGCCACTTTGCAATGTGTAGTTAATCCAGGATAAGTAACTGACACATGCTAGTCCTTTTTTAGAGGCAGAACTATGGCGAGCCCCCACCAGGTGTGTCTCCAGTACTTCCATGGTGCTTATGAATGAAGGAGTTGAGGCTTCTGGTGTAGAGCCGAGTTACTGACAGGCAGAAAATCTCCTTGGATGGCCAATTTAAAGTTTTAGTCTGAGATAAAAAGGCTGGGAATGGTGCCCAAATAGGGAGTGGATGGGAGTCTCACGATATTCCAGAAGTTTGGGGGGCGGGGAAGATTCACAAATTGGCACATTTGTCAGGGCAGTTCGGATTCCAGGAGACAAGACCATGCACCCATCGCACATGTATGTGGTGACAGGAGTTTGTATTAATTTACTGCTCAGGAAGCAGCGAATGGGCTGCTTGTGAGACTGTAAGCGTATTAATCGCCTCAGCATTAGATAGCCATTGAGTAAGGTAAAAAAAAATCATAAACATTCATTTCAGATAAAAGAGGGAAAACCCCCGCATCATTGCCCCTGGCTGCGCACAGAGTCGAGTTACTGTTATTCCTGACCTTTCCCTCGCCGCATTCTCGAGCTGGCATTATTGCCTTGTTTACCTTATGAGATGTGAGATGGGGTTTAGATCTCGCTGGGGGCAGTCTTGTTTCTTTTATAATGATGCTGACCCGTGCCTGAACTGCCTCGACGCCAATGTGATTTCTACACTGTTTGCAAAGGTTGGAATCTGCTGGCTGTGTGGCTTCGTGGGTTCACTGCTGGTGGGTTTATAGATGGTCTTTCGCCACTAGTGACTTTAGATCAACTTCCCCAAAAAACAAATCAAACTTTCTTCCCAAGGGCTTGGAAGACTGGAGATTTCATTTGTATTACTGTACTTCCTGACAAATCTTTTTATACAAGCTGTATTCTATCATTTCCTCATTCAAGCACAATGAACCTAAGTCAATGTGTTTGCGCAGTAGATTACACGTTCTCTGCTGATATTTGTGTGTGACCTGCCAGTTTGAATTCCAGCAGGGCCAGCTCAGCCTCTCATCCATCCGACATAGGTAAAATGAGCAGCATTAAATTGGGTAACCGTAACACGTGTCATTAGAGCGCCTAGAATTATGCACTACATAGAACTATTTATCAAAATTATTATAAACCTCCTAGTCACAATTTGGATAGTGGCAGTGCCAACTGACCGTTTCATGGTTCTAAAATCAGCGAAGTGAGTTGAGTAATGATAACCACTTTTGATTTACAGCGGTATAAAACGTAAAAACTTGCAAGCACTGTAAAAATAATCAGGTTATTATTTGATGATAAGACAAGAGAGTACATATAGCAGGAAATAATAAGGTTCTTGTTTGATGGGTAGCAGGTAATCTGCTTTAGATATCACCTCTGCTGTTCTACGTGCAAAATCAAACAGAGAAGGTAATGCATGTTTTTATTTTTTGATCACATGGCTATCCGGCAATGGTGCAGAAAACAGATGGCAGGTCAGAAGGGTTACAGAAAGTGCCTTCAAGAACGGGTAGGAGGAGGGGGACACCTGCCGAACAACAGACTGAGCTAAGTGCCACAACTCCACTTAAGATACTACGGTCAGATCCCAGGCATAGTGGATAGCATGCTATGGAGTGGGGGCTCAACGTGAAAAAGGTCTTGTCTTCCACAGTCAATTTTAAGAACAAGGCAAGAGCAAGCATCTGCCTTAACTCTAGAGGAGCAGAAGACTATCAGCATTATCGTAAAATTAGCAAAGAGTGCATGGGACGAAGAGGCGCAAAATGTCACTTTGGCATGAGCGCCAAAAATCCATGCACTGGCCCAAGTTAGCATTCTTTGCTACCCACTTGTTTTCCTTGAAGGATGTTTGAAGGGGAGTGAGGACAGCAAAGGACTTCAAGATAAACTACACAATACATCTTACACGGTGAGGTCTCATAACAGAACATAATCTTCCAACAGCTCCACACTAAAAATGGCTGGGGGTAACACGGCAACCACCTGGTTTCTTGCATGCTATATATTAGTGCTACCAACGCTCTCCACTTCCCCCTTGAATTCAGTTAGGGATAAATGTATAGCAGATTACCCAACAACTATATCAGGTGAAGCTCATCCTTGGAAAAATATTCCATCTGCTGACCACCTTTTTAACCATGTGGACTCTGGCACTCTCCATATTAAAGAGCCTTGTTTGACCTCCTACAACACCCGGCTCTCTAAACTCCAACCTACCTACCCAGCTGGATGAAAACATTGCTACAGTGAAGGGTCATGTGTCGCTAGGCTCCGGGTGCAGCTTTAGTGCAATCGGAAGGGTCATGTGTCACTAGGTTCCGGGTTCAGGCGTAGTGCAATCTGAAGGGTCATGTGTCCAGCCCCGGTCTGTGCAGGTAACAGCGGTGGGGCCCGGCAAGGGGGGATTTCGAGAAACAATGGTGAGTGAAAATAAATTCTATATTTAATTTTCCCTCTGCATCGTCCCTCGAAATCCCCCCTTACCGGGCCCCACCTCCCGAACCACTGTTACCTGCACGGACCACCCCTGCATGTGACACTAGGCTCCAGGTGCAGCTATAGAGCAATCGGAAGGGTATGTGTCACTAGTCTCCGGGTGCAGCTCTAGTGCAATCGGAAGGGTATGTGTCACTAGGCTCTGGGTGCAGCTCTAGTGCAATCTGAAGGGTCATGTGTCACTAGGCCCCGGGTGCAGCTGTAGTGCAATCGGAAGGGTATGTGTCACTAGGCTCCAGGTGCAGCTCTAGTGCAATCGGAAAGGTCATGTGATGCTAGGATACGGGTGCAGCTGTAGTGCAATCTGAAGGGTTATGTGACACTAGGCTCCAGGTGACACTGTGACACTAGGCTTCGGTGTAGCTGTAGTGCAATCTGAAGGGTCATGTGACACTAGGCTCCAGGTGACACTGTGTCACTACGTTCCGGGATCAGCTGAAGTGCAATCCGAAGGGTCATGTGTCACTAGGCTCCAGGTGCAGCCCTAGTGCAATCTCAAAGGTCATGTGATACTGGGATGCGGGTGCAGCTGTAGTGCAATCTGAAGGGTCATGTGGCACTAGGTTCCAGGTGACACTGTGACACTAGGCTTCGGTGTAGCTGTAGTGCAATCTGAAGAGTCATTTGACACTAGGCTCCAGGTGACACTGTGTCACTACGTTCTGGGATCAGCTGAAGTGCAATCTGAAGGGTCATGAGTCACTAGGCTCTGGGTGCAGTTCAAGTGCAATCTGAAGGGTCATGTGTCACTAGGCTGCGGGTGCAGCTCTAGTGCAATCTGAAGGACATATACCGCTTCTAAAAAAATCCAGGCAGACCCCTCTGATCCGACCAACTATAGACCGATCTCTCTCTTCACAGACTTCTTAAAAGTGCTTGAGAAACATGTTAACCATCGGATATCTTCATACTTGGAAAGGAATAACCTATTGCATGCTAGCCAATCTGGTTTTCGCCCTAACTATAGTACAGAAGTAGCTCTGCATGAGGTTGTCGACTCCATCCGACTTAGTCTGGAAGTGGGTTATAGGGTGCTGTTGGTTCTCATAGATCTATAGGCTTCATTCGATTCGATCTCTCACCAGATTCTGTTAGCCCGTCTCCACTTAGTAGGTATTAGGGGGCTGGCCTGTTAGTAGGTCGCATCTTTTCTGGAGGAGAGGGGACAAGAGGTATGGTGCCACCCCTTCTCTGCTAACTACTGTAATCTAAGGGTAGTGCCTCAAGGCTCTGCCCTGAGTCTGACTCTATTTAATGTCTACCTCACCCTCTTGGCAGAATCTCTAGGGGCAAAAATTGTGTCATATGCGGATGTCACCCAACTGCTGTTCTCTTGGAAGAACAGCGAAGCCTTCCCAGGCAACAACATTCGCAACTGCCTCGCAGAGGTGTTTAGGTGGCTGTCCATGAACCAACTTAAATGTAATGCTGGGAAGTAAAAGCTTCTCTTCTTTGGTTCAGAGGCTGAGACACAGTGGCAGTCTTTTTGGCCATCAGATGCCCCTCCACTACTAACCCAAAATCTAGTGTTGAAAAACATGGGCTTCAAATTTGATGGACAACTGCTATTTCACTCTCAAGTCAACTCAGTGGCGGGCACTTGTTTTGCCCTACTTCGACTAATTTAGAAGTTTCTATTTCTATTGTCCTTTACGGCTAGACAACAAGTGGTTCAAGCCCTGATAATTTCATGACTTGACTATGGGAACGGACTCTATTCAGGCCTTCCCAAATACCTAACCGATAGGCTGCAGTTGGTTGAGAATGCAGCTGTGCCGAACAATTTCTGGGTTCCCACGTAACTCTCATGCGTCAGAGCCTCCTAAGAGTCTTCATTGGCTTCCGGTGGGGAAGAGGATTATTTTTAAGACTCTACTTGTGACCCAGAAAGCCCTCCACAGAACTGGCCCTACAAGACAGAATTAAGTTCTACAGCCCCCAGAGAAACCTTTGCTCTGTACATCTTTGTCTCCTACAGTTGCGTAATAAGGAAGGCAAGGTCAGGGGGCAGAACGCTTTCTTTCATGGGCCCCTTCTTCTGGAATAAACTTCCACTAACACTCAGATGCTGAGATGCCTGTGTTTCGGAAAAAGCTTAAGACCTGGATTTTTTCCATCCCCTAGGTCTTTCCCTTCTATTTCCCCCGCTGATACTCTTTCTGCAGTAACGCCAGGAAACTCCTTGGAGTAACAGCCGTGCTTTATAAATAACCCCAAAATACAAAAAGGATATGCACCACTAACAATGTTGAATGTCTTGGCACAGGGTATCCATGAAAGAGACATAAGCTTCACTTTTATGTTAAGACTGCTTCTTTACACCTGGCAATAACATTCACATATGGGATGATAGTAATAATGCCCATCCCAGCAGTTCTCTCCACTTCTGTCTCCTTCCAACCCTGCCAGCTCAGGACCACAACTATAAACAAAGGGACCTGCAGAGCTGTTCAAAGCTGCCAGGATACTGAACACCATAAACTGGGTATCTGCCTCTCATACCTCATCATTGACCACACTGCTACGTACTGCAACACCGCAACCTATAATACTTTAACCACATCTCGGTGGTCATCACGCACTGCTTGGAAAAAATTCCCACATAGGAACACAAAACAAAGATAACATTTCTCCAATCCTACAAACCGTATGGCACAGCTTGCTGTCCATGCACTTAAGTGCTTCAGTGCCCCATTGAGGGGTAGTAAGCACTATATAAATGCTGCCATACAATACAACAGAACTAAGTTCCGCGTAAACTATGTAAGGTCGGACTTACAACTGCATTTAACTTCGAAATTGAATACAAATGATGCTGGAATAATTTTAACTGAGTAGTCTGGTTCTACAAACAAATTAAACACTTGTATTATTCTTTCATAAAACCACTGTTAAGATGGTGATACCCTGGGACGTACTCTACGCTGGAATTCCTGAACAGAAGTTGAAGGGTTCTATGTGTTCAATTCAATTCAATTCAATTCAATTTACTGAAGATGTAAGCACTTAAGCGAGGTCCACTTAAAAACAATGTAATTCAGCTATCATAAAATAACAATTAATACAAATGTAAAACAAATGTAAAACATTTCAAAACCTTTTGACAAATTAGCTGATTTTTAGGACTAAATAGAAGCTGCCTTTTTAACATTATAGTTTAAAAACAGCGGCCTCGGAAAATGACAGTAGTGAAAGTGCATTGCAGGACACACCAAAAATATGTGACTAAAATCTTGCATGCCGGTATTACAGAGGTAACACGTTTTATCCTTAAATTCAAAGTTTGATCGATTTGCTGTTATTTCATTTAAAGGAACTAAAATTCATGCACAGCAATGTCCAAAATTAATGATTACCATGCGCTACATTCCTCGACAGCTACTACCATGGTTCCTGCAAATGGCAAGAAGCTTTTATCACCTAAAACTTTCTCTTAGATTCGCAGTGTTTTAAATCTAAAATTTGACTTACTATGCTAGACAATTGCTTGAAAAAACGTTTAGGAAAGAGAATCGAGGAATTCCAACTTTAGTTCAAACAGGTTTACCCGCATAATTGAAATGTCTAAAAAATGATAATTTGTATTTTCTTAATTCGAAAATGTCAGTGCACATAAAAACCCTTTAATCCCTTCCTCTGCTGGTATCCTCACTGAATGGCCAAACGAGCACATAAGAGCTCTTTCTGTGCACTCATATTCACAATCCATCTTGATCAACGAGCACACATTTGGAATTCCAGGCTTAACTGCCATGGTAGTCAATCATGTGAATAACGGCATCGGGCGGGCCATGCATTCATTGGCCATGTCATTCATTGCCTATGTCCAAACAGCCTTCCTCGTCTCGCACCCTGTGGACCCAGTGCAGCTCTTCAGCCCGTTTGCTCTCCCAGGCAAGTAATTTACCATATAATTTACCACTTTTATTTTTCACTTCCTAAAAATTACGTTGTGAAGCTCGAACGAGTGCTCTGGCCGCATTTTCAACCTTCACCTCAATTTTCTCTTTTTATTGGAGTGCAATACCTTTAAATACTGTATAAAATAATAATCTTGGGGAACCAAATGTTTTAATAATACAGAAAAGGAGGTATAGTAATGTGGCGAAACTCATAAAAACAAAGGGAGACAGTGGCAAATTAGGTTAACTTACTGCATCTATTTCAGCTTAGAAGCAATTCGTTGGATTTGCTTTATTAAAAATAATACATGCGGTAACCTTGGTGAAGCAAGTGATTTTTAATATCACATAAATGGAAAAGAATTCTTCCCCTAGGACATCTCAAGCGTGCCACTATTCTTTTATTCATGTCTGCAGGCTGGCTCGCTTACCTGAAATACTGTGTCCTAAAAGTCTGTGGGGTTAAAGTGCCTTCCTTTGTTGCCAGATACAAAAAAATCCTTCACATAAAATCTCTACCACTGCACTTCAGATGAAAATAAGGAGCATTTAGTCAAGAAGTAACTGGATGGATCGCTGTTTAGCGAGGACGTCTCAACAATGTGAACAGACAGCCAGCAGATAAGGAGCACAATGGGAGAGCAACTCTGCATCTCGTGCTGCCACAGAACTCTTTCCTGATCTCTGGGTTTCAATGATCAATAATGACTTAGGTCAATAACCAATAGAAGGAATAGTCTTGAATGAGGTGAACATGATTCACCTAAGAAATACATTATCACACTGTTAGTTTTAAACCCACACATTAATTTACTATTCACACGATTATTTTAGTTACTGGTGATTTGTAAAGAGTTACCGATCCAGTACCTTGCTTCTGTACCACTGAGTCCTTGGATGATTACAGTACGGCACACTGTAGTTCTACAAAGAATCTCGTAAAACAGAACTTCTAATGTGGTTCAACACAGTATCTCTTCCCATATTCAAAGAGGATCTTTCTCCCAAAAGTATCTGCACTATTACTTCACTTTGCATGAAAAAAACATTAACTGTTGTGATACAGACAACATCTTAAACACTGACTAAGCTATACAACATGGATGTCCATTGTGGGAGGGTTTGAGCTCTGCCAGCTATTCAGCATACACACATGATCCCTGGCAGGTATTCAGCATACACACATGATCCCTGGCAGGTATTCAGCATACACACATGATCCCTGGCAGGTATTCGGCATACACACATGATCCCTGGCAGGTATTCGGCATACACACATGATCCCTGGCAGGTATTCAGCATACACACATGATCCCTGGCAGGTATTCGGCATACACACATGATCCCTGGCAGGTATTCGGCATACACACATGATCCCTGGCAGGTATTCGGCATACACACATGATCCCTGGCAGGTATTCGGCATACACACATGATCCCTGGCAGGTATTCAGCATACACACATGATCCCTGGCAGGTATTCAGCATACACACATGATCCCTGGCAGGTATTCAGCATACACACATGATCCCTGGCAGGTATTCAGCATACACACATGATCCCTGGCAGGTATTCAGCATACACACATGATCCCTGGCAGGTATTCAGCATACACACATGATCCCTGGCAGGTATTCAGCATACACACATGATCCCTGGCAGGTATTCAGCATACACACATGATCCCTGGCAGGTATTCAGCATATACACATGATCCCTGGCAGGTATTCACCACGCACACATAATCCCTGGCAGGTATTCACCACACACACATGATCCCTGGCAGGTATTCGGCATACACACATAATCCCTGGCAGGTATTCCGCATACACACATGATCCCTGGCAGGTATTCAGCATACACACATGATCCCTAGCAGGTATTCAGCATACACACATGATCCCAAGCAGGTATTCAGCATACACACATACTATACATTTACAAAATACAAATCTAAATTAAACCAATTTTAAGAATAATTAGGTTACTGCTTATGAACTACCCTTGGAGGATATATTCATCGGTTAAAGCCGAGTTCCTATAATTACTCCAAAATGGAACAGGGTATCATTATCATCCCTATGACACGAGGTTTCATTTGATTAGTGATATCTTATGTGCACACTATTGCTACCACCACACACTGGGACTGAGTAACAGATCGTGCACTTCCGAAGTCTCAATCCGCATTTGTGCTCCAAAACGACATGCAAGAAGCATGCACATATACAAGAACTAGAACTAACATTGTGTTGGACGGCTTATGCCAAAGTATTAAACCTGACAGGACCTTAACAGTACCTGCCTTGCAAGGTCTGAAGTAGCTGTAACCCCTCATCAGCCTCAAAGGCAGACTGTATCATGAAATCACGTCTTTGGACAGTGAAGTTCAAATGGCGACTTGAAGAAACCAGGCATGCAGGCGCTTAGTGGATCGATTTCAGATATCCAAGGCAAAAAACAAAGATGCTGCCAGGTAGTTATCACCACTAAAATTGCATCAAGATGTTCACCGTTTATTCCAAAGAAGTGATCAAAAGAATAATTTCTTCCATAGAGGAGATAGATTTTGCCCGTAGGCAAATCTCAGCCAAAATGATAGAATTTTTAAAAAAAATATTTCAAATATGTTAAGGTATGGAAGATGGAATAAGATTGGTTGGATTCTTCATATGTTCGAGAAAGCAGTGATTTGACGTCAGAGGACATATGAATTAGGAATTGATGCTTCAAGAGTAGACTGAGACCAGATACCCATGATAGGTAACTCTCTGAACCAAGAGCGAAAATCTTGTCCTAGCCATCGACTAAATATGCAGAAATTCCTATAACGACTAATGCATAACGTTCACCCAAAATTCAGCGAATCTCACAAAAGGTCAGCGGTGGAGATAACTTTTATATAGGACAGACAAATCTCATTGGGTCTTGGCACTAATTCACAAAAGTAGTGGGCGAAGACGAGGAGGGCAGACTAACCGCCTATCAAGATTTGGCCAGCAAAATCACAATGGAACCTGAAAGGCAACAAGATGGAAGCAAATGCTCCTCAGCATCCTCTTCTACACTTTAAGTCTTCATTTTTAAGGACGATCATATCTGGTGGAAGAGGAAAGGTAAAAAAATGTGTGTCTCTTGAATCGAGAATTACTCAGATTGTCAGTCACCGACAATTTGGAAAGCGCGGTAGGATAATAATCTTGGGCAAAACAAAGTGTTTCTGAGATCAATATTTTCCAATATATCTGAAAGGGATGGAGTACATTTCCCAGTTACTCAGCACTGTTTTGACACTTTTTCCTCCTGTTTTCGTACAGCGAAAAGCCTGAAAACCCATTATGCTTTTTTTCGACATTCGATTGCATGAAGTGCCAGACGAGTGGTATTTCAATGGTACCAGCTGCAGCGTTCCCTCTTCAAAAATAACTGGCTTGATACGGGTCAACGAGAGCTCTGGTCTACTGAAAACAAAGCTATTGATCCCACCCGCCTCTCTAAATGAACTAAATGACATATGTCAGTGCTGTGGACCTGGAGAAAGAGTCAGTAATTGTATAAAAAAAAATATTTTCAGAGGCAACATGTCAGAGTAAACAAAATGTTTCAATGTACTTCAGGGGCGTGGCTCAGGCACTAGAGCAGGTAAGCGGAGTAGGAAGGGCGAGGGAGGACATACTGCTTTTCTTTTGTCTGCATGGCACCGTGAAAACTAATGAGGCTGCCCCCACCTGGAATAGGCTGCCATGTTTGAGGGTCCGATTTGTCCACATGCTTTTGTTTCATACATTTTTTATTGCTGGATTGTGATGCATATGATTGATTTATTGATTTGTTTAGAGTTCATCTACATGTCTTCTAAATGCACACAAGCATAATGGTTGTCTTTGGTCAGCAACAAATGGACCATTCGCCAACATTTTGGTGTTGTCCATGGCCATGCTAGTACGCTGTGTTGGCCTTTTAGCATTATAGACAGGCTCTGTATCGGCCAGCAGGAATGTTCATTGTCCGGCTAGTATAGCCTGCAAGGCTTCTAGGCTTAGATATTCGTTGTGTTTGTTTCCATGAAAGATTTAAGGATTTGCTCATCCATTTGAGAACAGGAGTGACTATTCATTTCCATTTTTAGGTCTCGCCTAGCGAACGCAGCGCAGTTGCTTCGCCTTGGCGAGACTCTATTGTCGTCGCTTTCGTTCGCGAAGGGACACAAACCATGTGCATGCATGGACAGGCGATGTGCATGCACATGGCGGCTCCCACCGCGCACTTGATTTATTACGGCTCGGCCGCTCGCTCCCTCTCTACGCGCACGCTGTTGTCCTACACGCGGTGATGAAGGTAAAGGTCGACCCTTCGGTGTGTACCTTAATTCGCTTCACATTTGACTTGTTTTTGGGTGCGGCCGGAGTAGCGATGCTGCAGCGTTTCTTGTTTGTGTTTTGCTTCAAGAGCACTAATATCGATTGTGCAAAGTGTCCCGGAAATATCTCCGCACTTGTGAAGTCGGTCTAGCCATTGATTCCCTCCTCCCCGACGTGACGTGCGAGACACACACACTGTGCGATTTAATGTGATGGTTTCCTGATGAGCAACCATTAAACCACGCTGCTCTTTCTGCTGCACTTTGACTCCGGTTACTAGATGATGTCTCGCCACGGAAGCAGTGCTCCAGCCCTGCGCTTATGTGTTTGAGCAAATCGCTCTTATTCTAATCTTGTTGTTCAATTGGGACGACAAGTGAAGTGAACCAGGAAGAGAAACCAGAATGCACAGGGTTGTGCTCCACTCCAGTACTAGAACACTGTTTCCTTCGTGATATGGAGTCATCTGGAGAGACCTTACCTTTGACCTCAAACTCTGATCCTATCTCATGATACTGCCTTTATCACTGACAGGTGGTACACAAAACTACTTTTTGCACATGAAGGGACATGGCAATGGGGCACCTCGTTGGGGGGGGGGGGGGGGGGGCGGGGGCGGGGGTGCGCTGCTCGTGAGATACACCTTCGGCGCAGTGCAGGCTTCCGCACAACAGATGCCGCAGGACTGAGTTACCCCGCGGGATACTTACTGTCAACCACGGGAAGTTGCGTATTTTGTTTAGTTTGTACTGCATGCATGAAGTTTACAAACACGCTCTTCATAGTATTAAAGATAACCATTGCATTATTTTGAATTTAAACTGGGCCAGGCATTTTAAAGGGATTTAGAAATGCATTTAGAGTGCTAATATTAACATGGGTATACGCGAGAACTTTCACAGGTGATGTAATGGGCACGCGTGGCTTATATCTGAAGCAAAACAAAAATAAGATGGGGAAAAAATGATGTACTGACATTAATCCCCTCTGGGTCGGCTGGTGGAGGGGTGACATGCGGAAGTACAGTGAGTAGGGGACATCAATCTTAGTACTGTTGTAACTTACATCATAAGTAGTGGTGTATGGCAGCAACGCGGTGCAGGTGTAATAAACCTTTATCCAATGTCTATCACAATCTTGTCTCCGTACGTCGCACCGTAATGTGTCCCTTAGGATGATGGCAGAAGTATTTTGATACTGCCTCTGAACCCGTATGCGTGCACCGTGCCATATGCGCACCCTTTTACAATAATGAGAACTTGAGTGTTCTTGCCTCGGTCGATCCTGCGTCTGCGGTCTTGCCCCGACTTTTTTCTTGCACACTTTTCTTTTTCATAATAAAAATAACTCAAAGTCCGTTATGATAACTACACTTTATTATTTTGTGCTTAGCATATGGGTGAGTATAATGGTTGTTTTCAGGCCTCACTATGGGTGGGAACTGTTAAAAAGAGTGGTGTCTTAGGTATTTACACCTGCCACCAGGTGTATATTTGTAAATTAATGCGTAGTACTGAGTAGTTTGTGCATAATAATTTTTTTGTGCTTTTTATAGGTAAAAGAATTAACCGGACAATAATTTATTTGGTGTTTGTTTCATGTCTTCAGTCTAGGGATTAGCCCACACCACCTCACTGAGTAGGGCTTGACCTGCTCTGCCTTGCTACCTTTAACAAGTCCAGTGCTACAACATGGGTAGTTGGTGCCCTGAAGACAGAAGGCTGCTACTTATTACTTGCTAAGGAGCCACATCATTCAAAGCTAATCACCTACTTACAAACACCTTCTAAACAATTCACTTACAATTTTTAGTAAAATTGCTACTTCATTCATGTACCTCTGTTTAGAATGGGATGTGGTAATAAAGTAGCAAAAGGTCTCAAAACAAATTCAAGTATTGCACTGCGTGGGAAGCAAAAAAAACGACTTTAAGTAAGCTAGGTTCATATGAGTGACTTGAGCATCCGCCACAGACAACTGTGTGACCCGAAGCACACATTTGTGTATATCATGCAGGTCACATGTTCCAATGCCGGTTTTACTGCTTGTTCAGTTGATCCACCAGCTTCCAAGATGTGTAATCAGAAAGTTACAAGTTTTGATGCAGGTAGGATAGCATGTCACATTAATGCAACAGCTACTGGTACATGCACGTGCAGCCTGCTTTTCATCTGATAATGAAATAGTTACCCAAGATAATGAGCCCATTCCAAATAATTTTTGTGGAGCTATCCAGGGGCCAGTTACAATCCTAGAAATATAGTGTGGGATTAATTTCACTGCTGTAGTTGGTTATATGCCGACTACAAACTATAGTTTTCACTGCGAGTTGGGTAAATGCACATTTTCTTGTAATCTTCAAGTAGCAAGTGTCAGCCAGTCACTCAAATCCTAATTTGCTGCATAGATCTGAAAATAACATGGATAGCGGTTTCTTTAAATAAGAGTGAGAACTCAGTCAGCCTGGATGTTAAACTGTAAAAAGCGGTTCTAAAATTTGACGACTCCTTAAACAAGCATTTGCAATGCAATAGGTCTCGCATTTGTGAGAGTTTTAGCTATTAGCTTTGAAAATGACAATGCCTTTTATGTATGTGTTTTAAAAACTTGCAAGCGGTCGTAAACACGCACTTTTCTACTTAGAGTCGTTGCTTACGAGAACCAAGGCAAGCAGTAACTGCGCCTCATTTACTGCCAGACTTGCTTGTCTTAAGCAAGGACTACAAGTACAAAGTGCTTATTTACGCACCGCTTTCAGGTTTTCAAAACACATAAATAAAAGGTATTGTCATTTACAATGCCAATAGCTAAAACTCTCGCCAATGCGAGACCTATTGCATTGCAAATGCTTGTTAGATATTGTGGATACTTTTAAGGATGAGTTCTGTTATTTACTCTGCATGTTATGTTATGTTATTGCAGTTTGTAACGCGCGCACCTACTCCTAGGAGTGTCCCGGCGCGAGCCTTGAGGAATGAGATAATGATAATCAGTTAAACAAAAATGTTTTAAGCTGTTTTTTTTAAATGAGCATGACCCTGAATACTGTGCAGGGTGTATGGAAGAGAATTCCAGGCTGTGGCAGCCCAGAATGAAAGAGAGCTACCCCCCATTCTTTGGAGGCGAACACGTGGTATCTGGGCAAGAAGCTGTATGATGATGATGTTGTAGCTTCTTCGACGTCAGCTCATGAGGACATTCCTTGAATGTAATCTTTCAGTTCCTCTTCATCATCTCCACACCTCAGTGGAACCATCCACTAAAGGTGAAGGAGGAGTCACATGATGCTAACCAGCGCCAGCGGCGCAGCGGGCGCGCCGCTGGTGTGCCAGAGGCAAGCCCCTCTGCGCCTGGACCGCGCCCAGTTCCAGAACCCCTGGACCCCGCGAACGCCACGCCGCCAGACTCCGCTACAACGCTAGCAGTCTCCACGCACTCAATGCCAGCCGAAACCACAGCTGCTTCCAGGCCGCCCCGAAACGCACCCACGGACCCTTGTACTGCCGCACCTGCAGCTTCACCTGCGACAGAGCCACCAAACCTCGAAGGACCGGGCCCAACCACCTCCGCTGCATACTCCTGAACACCCGCTCCACACGCAAACACGCTGTCGAGCTCTGGGACCTGCTCGACACCTCCGCTCCTGATGTTGCCTTCTTGACCGAGACCTGGTGGAACGACTCCTCGGTGCCCGACATCACCATAGCCATCCTGGACTGCTACAAGATCACCCGCAGGGATCGCACCAACGGAAGCGGAGGAGGACTAGCCATTGTCCACAAGTCCACCCTCAAGGTCTCCACCCACTCAGACAACACCCTCAAAACCGCCGAACACCTGCACTTCCAGATCCACACCGCACCCAACAACACTCGTCTACAGATCCCCCGGACCCCGAGCACAGTTCAGCGACCCCATCGCCGACCTCGCCAGCACCAACGCCCTCGCCTCCACGGACTACATCATCCTCGGGGACCTGAACTTCCACCTCGAGAACAACAACGACGCCAACTCCGCCACACACTACCGAACCCAACAGTTGCCCCGCCGATGCTGGAGCAAAGTCATAGAGGACCAGTTGAACACCACCCTCGCCCAGAACCCGCCAACCGACCCCACCGACCCGACGCCGCCGCCCGCAACCTCAGACAGTGGATCGACAACTGCACCAACACCCTCGCCCCTCTAAAGAAACCCCCCAACAGCAAGAAAGCCACCTGGTTCACCGAAGAGCTCCAGACCTCCAAATGAGCATGCCGGAAACTGGAGAAGAAATGGCTACTCGAACGTACACCGGACAGCCACACAGCCCACAAGGACACCACCCGCAGACATCACCACCTCATCAGATTAGCCAAGAGATCTTTCTTCAAAGCCCGCCTGGACAACAACGCACACAATAGCAAAGAGCTCTTCAGCATCGTTAAGGAACTCTCCAACCCCAGCGCCAACGACATCCCGCCCTCACAAGAACTGTGCAACTCGCTGGCCACCTTCCTCCACCGCAAGATCGCTGACATCCAAGACAGCTTCAACACCTCGACCACCCCAACAACGCCAGTCCCCATCCACCCGACGAACACCACCCGCATCAACGGCCTGACCTCCTGGACCAACGTCAACGACGAGACACGCAAGATCATGAACTCCATCCACTCAGGATCACCATCAGACTCCTGCCCACACCACGTATTCAACAAAGCTGACGCAGCCATCGCACCCCAACTACGGAAGGCCACCAACATCTCCTTCGAGACAGCTACTTTCCCGGAAAGCTGGAAGCACGCCGAAATCAACGCCCTTCTCAAGAAGCCCATGGCGGATCCCAAGGACCTCAAGAACTTCCGGCCCATCTCCCTGCTCCTGTTCCCGGCGAAGGTCATCGAAAAAATCGTCAACATGCAACTGACCCGCCACCTCGAGGACAACAACATCTTAGACCCATCCCAGTCCGGATTCAGAAGAAACCACAGCACCGAGACAGCCCTCATCGCCGCCACAGACGACATCAGGCACCAACTAAACAACGGCGAAACATCAGCCCTCATCCTCCTGGACCTCTCAGCCGCCTTCGACACGGTCTGCCACCGCACACTAAAGACACGCCTCCAAGAAGCTGGAATCCAAGAGAAAGCCCTCGACTGGACCACGTCCTTCCTCACCGGCAGAACCCAGAGCATCCGACTCCCACCCTTCCGATCCGAAGCCACTGACATCATCTGCGGCGTACCCCAGGGCTCAACCCTCAGCCCGACGCTGTTCAACGTCTACATGGCCCCCCTCGCACAAGTGGCCTGCCAGCACGACCTCAACATCATCTCCTACGCCGACGACACCCAGCTCATCCTCTCCCGGACCCGCACACCGCCAAAACCAACCTTCACAAGGGAATGAAGGACGTCGCCGAATGGATGAGGAGCAGCCGACTGAAGCTGAACTCAGACAAGACGGAGATCCTCATCCTCGGACCGACCCCCTCAGCCTGGGACAACTCCTGGTGGCCAACCACGCTGGGAACAGCACCAACACCCACTGATCACGCACGCAACCTGGGAATCATCCTCGACTCCTCCCTCTCCATGTCGAAACAGGTCAATGCCGTCACCTCCTCCTGCTACAACACCCTCTGCATGCTCCGCAGGATCTACAAGTGGATCCCCACTGAATCAAGAATAACAGTGACACAGGCCCTCGTCAGCAGCAGGCTGGACTACGGCAACGCACTCTACACAGGAATCCCGGACAAACACCTGCGACAACTGTAACGCATCCAAAACACCTCCGCCCAACTGATCCTCAACATCCCTCGCCACAGCCACATCACGCCCCACCTGAGAGACCTACACTGGCTCCCAGTCGGCAAGCGGATCACCTTCAAGCTCCTCATCCATGCACACAAAGCACTCCACAACACCAGACCAGCCTACCTTAACAGCAGACTCAGCTTCTACACCCCCACCCGCCAGCTCCGCTCCGCCAGCCTCGCCCTCGCCTGCAACGACCGACCTCCGGCGGCAGATCCTTCTCCTTCCTCGCCGCCATGTCCTGGAACACCCTCCCTACCCACCTACGACAGACCCAAGACCTACTCACCTTCAGAATACTCCTCAAGACCTGGCTCTTCGAGCAGTAGCGGCACCCCCTCCCCTAGCGCCTTGAGACCCTCACGCGTAAGTAGTGTGCTTTACAAGTACTGATTGATTGATATGCACACTGTCTTATGCCAGAGAGAAACTTTAGCAAATTTTGCTCAATTCAAAGGCTGACACCATGACAGATGGCATTTCCCTAGGATGACAACATTTGGAAAATAAAGGGAAACACCAGGATTAAATCTCTGGTCTTCTATTTCCAAAACTGTAAACTTAACAGCCACTACAACACCTCCTATATTTTCAATATCAATACAATATCTGTTGTTATCTAGATCCGAGCCACTAAGGAACCTAGGGTATTCGTCTTCTTGGTCCGAGAGAGCTTTACCCAAAAGTGGGTGGAGGGGAGTTCTCAAGTTCATCTCCAGAGGTTTGGAGCTTTCTGCACTTTAGCCATGAGCTATGCAATATCAGCTCCCCAAAATACTAATTTATTGCTTTTGACTTTTCTTAATTCAGGTGTTCTTGTGATTTAATTTTTGTGACAGTAGCGCTCCTTTTAAGGTCTCGCCTGAGCCAGCGCATGCGCTGCTCTGGCGAGACATTTAGTAGCTGCTTCAAAAGTGCTACTTTGCCGGCCACCGACTTGCTATTACGCGCACTAAAAACCGGAATATGGATAATTGCAGGTAAATAAACAATTAAATAAATAAAACAAATTTTGTAGCGCGCGCTGCACTTTTTAAAACTGGAAAAATGTGCATGCATGCTCCAAATTACGCACATCCGGGCGCACGCACAAATTCCTTTTGTAATTAAAACACGCAAAAAAAAAAAATGCTTTTACACTAGTCCCCGGCCCCCCACTTCCACCCCTCCTCAGAATATAGGGAGCCTTGGGAAAAAGTTTGCAAACTAGGCGCATGGTCTGCTGACAAGGTCTTGTCTCGCATGTGTAAATGCATTACTTAGGGAAAATGGTTACAACATTCAAAACCGAGACATGGTTTGTGTCTTTTTTTTAGTTTTGAATGATGCATATGCTGGGAGGGAGACACTGTGCCTGTGGGGCTAGTGATCCAAACCTCACAAACTTTGATAATAATGAAACTTAACAGAAGTTATCAGGCGAAAACAGGCTTCAATGTGTCAATTCATGCCTGCTCGCTGAGCCATTTCTCTATCGCGAATCTAAACAGAATGTCGTCACCACATGTTAGCAAAATACACTGAATAGTGTGCTTGCTCTCGAACCAGGGCAATCTGACAATCGCACAGAACGAGAGGAGGCTTCATCAGAACGCTATTTCACACAACATTAACTGCGTGTAAGCATTTTTCTGCAATTAAATGTGTGCATGCTGACCTCATTTAGTGCATAGTCTTTGCAGATGAAGCTTTAATGTTGCAATAAAAGGGTTCTTAATCTAATTAAAATGGGGAGTATGGTGTACCCACACACATCACGAGCTCTGCATACATAAGACAAGCACTGGCAGAGCCAAATAGTATCGCCTTTGAATGGCATAGACACGTTTGGTTTTGTCAGTGTTTGTTACTGATGCTGAACAGCATCTGCCAAAAGAAACAAGCATCGGCATAGCCAATAGGTCTCGCCTTTGGGTCCTTAGAAGTGTTTAACTATGCAACAGTTAATGTTGTTGCACCAAGGATATTATGCTGCATAACTAAATACTTATAAGGTCCCAAAAGCGAGACCTATTGGCTATGACAATGCTTGTTAATATTGTTTTTAATGTGCTGTAAGTCACTCTGAGGTCACTAGAATGGTGGCTTGTTATAACCTTAAACAAACCTAACACTAAAACAATGACAGGAAATATGGGGAGAAGAAAAATAAAACTGTTTCACTTTAAAATGATCTACTGATAGGAGTTATGAAAAGAAGGTGTATGCACTATATACCTCGGTTTCCAGGTGCACTTGTCTGAATTAACAGTGACAAAACACAGGAAAGCATTACATTTTTATTTTGTTCTTTTGGGCTCAATATGACTTCTGTGATTGGTTACACCAACCCACAGACACGCATTTGTAGCATATAATATTTAGAAGTTTCATTAAGCTTTTATAATTTGGAAAATGCTAATTTGATGATTTTGACTGTGTTTTGGGTCCCTACAGCAGCAGCTTGAAAACCATACTATTAAAACATAATTATAGAATCGTTTTGCAGTTCCACTCTACTCTCGACTTTCACAGACCAGAGCAATTCTCAGAACAGGCAGACTAAAATGGCCAATTCACAGCACTGCTGCTGATCACAGTATCAACGCGATTTGCAGTTGCAGCCGTACTTTCCTTCACCCTTTGGACTCAATGGGGCATATTATCAAGCCAGGCGATAAAAATTATCGTTGCTTTAGCGGCAGAAAACTGCAGCTGAAACGGCGATAATGGGCTTGATAATATGCTCTATGGAATTCCAATTGAAGCTCAGGTTAGATGTCCTTCACATCTAACATGGCTAAAGCAGCGATAATGTTATCGCATGTCTTGATAATATGCCTCCAAATTTTGTTGCAATATATTAATAATCATGCAATTGATCTCCTGCGGATCCTCTTAAGCCTTTACGCAAACAAGGGGGAAGCAGCTTCTCCTTTCAGCCATGTTGGGTCACTGTTGTCACTCCTTCTCCAGACTGCATTTATATTATTTGCTGCAAAAAGCGATGGTAACCTGCCATTTCGGAAACAAATCTCGCTCTCGATAAGCGGCCTCTCCTCGCGCTGGAATACTGGCTCATTCTACTCAGAGCACACCAGTGAAATATTGATTTGGTTATTATTTTTTTATTTAGCTATGAGCACTGTACTGACTGCAAAAAAACAGCTGACGGCGTGCTAAAGCAGCACAAAATGGAAGAGGGAGCAGTGACCTGGGATAGAGGAGTGCTATGGTGGTCAAGCAGCGAAGTAGGAGGGCGGCCAATCCATGCCTCATTTTAAGGATAAATGTGCATTCAATGAACCTAGGTGGAACACATTTACATTGCTAAAGGATGTCCTGACACGGCATGCATAAGTCTCTCTTGGACCTAAGTCTGACACACATACAATAAAGGATATGAAGAAACATGGGTGGGAGCCAGTGCCTGGCTGGCAAAAGATGGCAGGATAGAGGGGAGACAATTGATCACCAATATCATGTTCCTAAGGGCCTTGGTAGCATCATGTCCTGATCTGTCGTTACGATAGTGTCAGACTCTTTCACAAGGGGTGTATTACCATCAAAAGAAATGCTCAGATTTTTACCAAGCAACTCCAAACAGAACCCGACATGTTCAGCCAAGTTTGGGGAATTGCCAACTTGGCAATCCTGACCTAACAGGTATTCCTGTTCGCCAGCTGTAATTGGTGGGAGTCCTCATGGAATTTTGAGCACTGAACATCAAACATTCAACAAAGAACTAGTAAGGCAATTCTACTGGTAAAATACATTTGATACAATTAGACACTCATAACCATATCCAACACATAAATGGAACCAGATAGTTTTCATCACAGCAGTTTAGTCAAGGTCTACAATTTAAATCAACTTTAAAGTATCTGTTTTACATCTTTTCGGTTGTAAAACTATCTGGTCAAAAAGCATCAATTACAAAACAGATCTAGTTAGCGCTTTAGCAATGAAAAGCCAAAATACAAGAAGCTTACAAAAAAGAGTTCCCAAATATCTAATCAAAGCTTTAAATCAGCTAAATGGTGAATTTCAATATTTAATTTGCAATCTCCTATGTACCTTTCCACTGCTTCGTTCACAGCGCTAAGGAGTTGGAAACACGTCAGCGTTATCCTGAAACTCCTTAAGGTTACTACTACCCCTGCTAAGGCAAATAACCTCCGTTAGATGATGTCCTTCTTGTATGGGTACACATGCCCTGAAGCACTGAGACCATTGTCTTCTGTTCTGTACTTGGCTGGAAGATTCTTACGAAAGCAAGTACATGAAGATTTAATTTCCTCTATGTGTGAGTTGTTGCTTGGAAGGGTGAGTGTGGGTGCGGGAATGGGGTGATGTAATGGAATACTGCGGTCTGTGTGCTAGGGAGTGCCTGGCAGATACTGACTAACGGGACTGCACCCCGACAGTAGCTACGATGCTGCAGATTAGGGTCTAACATGTATTAAAGAACTTAACTACCTCCAGCTCCTGTAGCTCCCAACTCATCTACATGAAGCTCCTCTCTCAAGACTGAGCAGGAAGTCCCATGCCCAGAGAGGACAGAACATAATCTACCTCCAAGTAAACATCAAAAACAACACTTAATGTCATGCCTCGTCTGTATTCTTCTGTGCTCTCTGAATTAATCTAAAAAAGTACTATCGCTCACTTGGAAGGGAAACTCGCCTCCTTCTAGGGTGATAGCACTTTGAAATATTCTCAAAATCCTTTTGAATGTGCACCTAATTGAATTTCACCCTAAATGTGGTTCTCCATGTTCTCACTCTTGACGGTCTCCGGTGAAATAATGGGAAACATACCAAAGGGGCTATGCTTTTTATGGCAGAGTCTGAATGTCCAGCACCATCGCATATTTTAGCTCCGAACGAAGCTTTGAGTGGACTTGACTGTGAAGGTACAGCAGAATTTCCACCGGTGCCTACTTTCCATGCTATGAATGGCATAGGTGGGGAATTTCAGTCATCCTATTGCTGGCAACAAAGAGGCTACAGAGAGGATGCAGAAAGCCTTCTCGAGAGGATTTGTGGGTATGAGATAACTTTGATTAGGCCCACAAGCACAAAAACTGTCACTGACAATGAAAATGAAATGCTATTAATGCTGCCGCCAGAGGCTGCTGAGATGGTGCATTTATCGTTGGCGTTGATTATGATGAAGACTAACATCCAATGCTAAATGAACTGCTGAACTCTTGTTTCACTGGAGCCTTCGATTCTGTTAATAGATGCACCTCTCTCTCTTCTCTTGCAAACTAATGCAAATTTCTTTATGAGAAAATATAAACTTTTCCCTCAGCATCGAACTCTGATTCAATTTAAGGGATGCTCTGAGAAACTTCTTCAGCCCTTGTCATCTTTTTTGGCTTGAGCTTTACCAGCTAAGCCTAAAGATTTTCAGCTAAAACCTTAAACAAACACCACTTCTAAAAATTCAAGCCTCTGCAGGCACATACATACTAATGTTTGCAGTTCCATATTTTGCGGCTTCCCAAAGGTCTCATTTTGAGTGAGGAGATAGCAAGCTGCTACCTACTTGTCACCAACTCCGAAGGCCACCAATTAAATATGATAAAAATAAAATATTTATGTGGTGATTCTGAGCCAGCCACCAGGCAGGGGTCAAACCATACCACCGACAAGGATACCTTTGGTGGCGTGCCTTTGCCGTAGGTGAAGGACATGCATGCCACACAGCTCGAGAGTGGTTGGCAGCACCATCGGCGGCCTTGATGTTCAACCACTCTAGCATAATCAGGCACTAGCTCCGCTGCCAAAGATGGCGCTCGCTAGTTCGGTAGCAGGGGCAGCCCTCCCATCACTAGAGCTGGCCACAAGGTTGCATCGTTCTTAATCGACTATTAATACATTGGGAGAGTACCATATAGACGTAAGAGCCCACCATGTTCTAACACCTGGGATAAGAATACGTTTGATATCTTCCTTATTGACATGTACTTTGTAGATGAGAGGCCGTTTCTTGCATGTTTGCACGAGCAATCAATGGGGACACTCCATTTGTAACTTGCCATTTTATCTTTTTAGATTTTGTAACTGGAAAAGCGAATATTCAATGCAAGAAAATCTATGTTTGAAGAGTTCGGTGTAATAAAGGAGTCTGTATGTAACAAAGACTGCCTGCCGCCGATTAAGAATGTCAGACAGGAAAACTGACGCCTTTGTACCAGATGCACCTTTGATTCCTTTCCCCTGCTCTCTTTCAAATTTCCAATAGCCAGAGGTGGTCTGGCAATCTGATCCAGCCAGCTGCCTCTTTTCTGCTTTTAACAAGGACCGTGAGCCAAATATATAGACACTATACATAGCAGAAAATTCTTTTGCGTGCCAACTTTCGATTCGAAGGAAACATATCACAATGTTTTGAAATGTGTTCAGAACTTTTCTTCCACACTCAAGAAAGAGTTAGAAAATTGTTAGCATTACTTAACATTCCTTTCCAGCAGGAATCATATTAACAACTCTTCTGTGTGAGGTACAAAATGAAAAGAAAGTCACACAAAAAGGGGTGATCCAAGCCAAGCTCCAAAAGAGAGCCAGATTTAGAGACACACCAAGCTCAAAAGCCATTGGAGGTAAAAGCAAGGGGGCGGGGAAAGATGTCTACTTAGGGGTTCATGAAATCGTAATGTCAGGTCTAAGATGCAAGAGGTTCAGGAATCGAGTCATCAGAAGTAGTTCCTAATTAGGAGCTAAGGACTGTGAAACCTTGCGGAACTTGAAATGCAGACATTTAAACGTTTGAAGAAGTGTGAGTACTTCCACACAGACTTTTGTCAACAGCCAAACAGCTAAAACATTGTCAAATTCACTCCTTAAAAGGGCCATCCAGTGAATTATGTCACAATAAGTCTCAAACCCAAGCAGACATAGTCAAACAAAGGAACAACAGAGAACACCTACTGTGGGTAATTGTTAGAGATATAGAGACCTGATTCACAAAGGGTCTCCGCACTCGTAGCAGAGGACCTGCACTTGCGGCGGAGTTCCTACGCTCATGGTGGAGGCTCTGCACTCGTGGCGGGACCTCGTCAATGCAGTTTCTCATTGCGGAGGTCCCGCCACGAGTGCGTGGCATTTGCCATGAGTGCGGAGGCCCTATGTTAATCCGGCCCATAGGAATGAGTAAAGAAAACTGCAGCTTTTTCTCTAAACTAGGTCACTCTAATGAGATTCAGATTCACTATAACCTATAGCTGTGAGCTAATAAACCATTCATAGTCCTATAGTTGTTCATTTACGTGACGATTTTCCCTTGACAAATGTGTGGCTACAAGAAGTCCTCTCCCACCCCTACACCATGTCTCAAGGAGCTATAAGTAAAACATTTTACGGATTATCAGTACACTGTTGATACAAGCGAGTATTCTCTGTGCTTGATGAGTATTTGATACAAGTGTTTTGTTGCCCTACAAATATCGTTACATTGACCCTGCCGACACAGCAGTGAACAGTAGGGAATCACATCCTGATGAAAACTACCGAACATCAAGGCAGGTTAGCTGACTGTGATATGCTGACGATGAATGGATGTTGGCAATAGTGAGACTCCGATACGTCCACGGAAATCTTTTTTGATGTTGTCTGAGGAGTCCACAATAAACTGTGATGGGACTATTTCCCTAGGCAATTTTATTCCCTCTCATTTTTACCCTACCACAATATTAAGAGTTCCCTCCTGAGATGTTGAGCCCACCCCGGATAAGAGTCACTAGAGTGCGACTCAACAATGAAGCTTGCCACACTAGCGAGTGAGTGTCACTTAATCAGAGGAAAGGACATTTCCTTCCCCTCTTTATTTACAAAACCGTAGACATTGGTCCGGGTTTTATTGGTCCGGCATATTTCATTGTGGGTAGACCAGAATGCAGTACACAGTCTACCTGGGAAGTCTGGGACAGTGTAGGGGGCCCAGTGATGTGCGTGCAGCAGACTGCACTGGTGATACTGTGGGTCACTGTAGGATCGATAGGTGGTGGAAGCAGAGTACCGTAGTGACAGTACAGCGGCGGGGGGGGGGGGGGGCCCAGTGATGATGTGAACCGCTAAGTCCACAACGGTGGGGGGACCCAGTGATGATGTGAACCGCTAAGTCCACAAGTGATAGCAAGGGATGGGAATGCTGGGTGGGGGGTGTCCAATAATGTTGTGTGCAGAAGAGTCCAGCAGTGACAATGTGGGGCAGTGTGGGATCCAGTCATAATCTCTGTAGCACACTGCAGCAGTGACTGTGTGGGGGCATGGACCGGTGTTCACTCTAATAATGCCATGCACAGCAAACAACTGATAATGATGCATGGCAGGCACCGCACACTTAGTGGTAACCGGTGCAGCTAAGTACAGCACTGATGATTATTTTAGGGATTGCTTGACTCGTTAATGATTCAACACAATTGGTTCAGGAAGGATACCCATACTGGAAGGCCTAAGGCATTCAGCCTCATGCTAATGGATCTCCCCTTGGTACTGTGCTTGGAAACAACAAATGCATCTACACACAATACTGTGCAACCTAACTTGACATCTGTGCTGACTTGCCTTCAGATGCAAACATGCAAGTGTGGCTCTAACAAGCATCTCTAGGGTGTGAGCATGCACTGTTAACTTCCAGGTCAAGGAAGCATGCCCTGCCAAACAGAAATGAACGCTGATCAGAAGACCAACCATGACAGGAATAATCCCTGCACCATATTTTTGTAAGCTATAGACTATTTCGAGAGCAAAGTATATTTCTAAAGACTCAGATTCAAGGAGTTAACAATTTACGACACCTGACTCCTCAGAACGCCTGCATGGATACTGACTACAAGTGATTTAACACCCTAAGCACCTGCCTACGTGTATCTGAAATGTGTGTATGGTTTGTACAACCCTGGGCACCATGATGGTGGCATCAGTGCACTTTACACTACAGGAACTAGATCTTACCATTCACTGAAATACAGTCAGACTGGATACGGCATATGGCACGCAGCCAGTATAGGAGGCCAGCCGACATCTGTTGCTCACAAAACGAGGAACCAACGGAGGGCATGGTGCATAACTTTTAAGGTTTGTAAAATGTTCCGAACGATTTGGAAATTTATTGAGAGAGCAAATATTAGGTCTCCATTTTGTCAGAAATGTACCCTGATGCCAACTAAAACCGAGTATCATTTTTCGTACACTTGATATTAACAAGCTCAGGGCCACATAGACACCAAGACAGAGAGGCGTGAGACAAAGACAATGGGAGCTGGACGATGGGAGTCAAGCTGACAGAGAGAAGGAGTCGCAGGGAGTGAAAGACATGGATATACAGAGTAGTACGCTGTGGGAGTAACAGGCACGGAGAGGCAGATTCTGGTAGATGCCCTAGGAATTACAGAAGCCAACCCTTAGACCAATGGTCATTGGGATTAGGAGAAAAAGGAATTCACGGACAGAGTGATGCAGACACAGACACTGGGATTCAGCCAAATTAGGCATCCACACAGACACAGGCACCCGGATTCACAGACTAAAAGAGTCAGGGGCACTCGGTGACAGACACCAGGATTCACAGTCTCTGGAGGAACCGACACAACAACTCCTAGGTAGCGGTGGGTGAACCACATAAATGCTCGAGCCAGAAGCCTGGCTCCTGCTCAGCTGAAGGTCCTCAAGCCCTCAAAGAGCCATGTTTCAGGTGGCTTCTGCCTCCCTTCCCTTCCCTCCCTCTATCCAGGATGTGGTGTCAGTGCTGCCGACTTTGGAAATTGGGAACCAGGTTTGAGTCTCAGTGTCCGAGACCATGAGACACCGTGGACACAAGGAGTCTGAGACCACGTGCACTGCGTACTCAAGTAGTCTGAGACCATGAGACTATGCGGACTCATGGAGTCCGAGACCATGGGTACTGCGGACACAAGGAGTTTGAGACCATGACACACAGCGGAGTCAAGGAGTCTGAGACCACGCATACTGGGGACACATGGAGTCCGAGACCAAGTATACTGGGGACACATGGAGTCCGAGACCTAGTATACTGGGGACACATGGAGTCCGAGACCACATGTACTGGGGACACATGGAGTCTGAGACCATGAGACACCATGGACACAAGGAGTCTGAGACCACGTGTACTGGGTACACAAGGAATCAGAGACCATGAGACACTACGGACACATGGAGTCCGAGACCACGAGACACCGCAGACACATGGAGTCTGAGACCACGCATACTGGGACCACATGGAGTCCAAGACCAAGCGACACCGCGGGCACATGGAGTCCGAGACCACATGTACTGTGGACACATGGAGTCTGAGACCATGAGACACCGCGGACACAAGGAGTCTGAGACCACATGTACTGGGTTCACAAGGAATCAGAGACCATGAGACACTACGGACACATGGAGTCCGAGACCACGAGACACCGCGGACACATGGAGTCCGAGACCACGTGTACTGGGGACACATGGAGTCCGAGACCATGAGACACCGTGGACACAAGGAGTCTGAGACCACGTGTACTGCGGACTCAAGTAGTCTGAGCCCATGAGACAATGCGGACTCATGGAGTCCGAGACCATGGGTACTGCAGACACAAGGAGTTCGAGACCATGAGACACAGCGGAGTCAAGGAGTCTGAGACCACGCAGACTGGGGACACATGGAGTCCGAGACCACGCATACTGGGGACAAATGGAGTCCGAGACCACGCAACACCGCGGACACATGGAGACCGAGACCACATGTACTGGGGACACATGGAGTCCGAGACCATGAGACACCGTGGACACAAGGAGTCCGAGACCACGTGTACTGAGTACACAAGGAGTCAGAGACCATGAGACACTACGGACACATGGAGTCCGAGACCACGAGATACCGCGGACACATGGAGTCCGAGAACATGTGTACTGGGGTCACATGGAGTCCGAGACCATGAGACACCGCGGACACATTGAGTCCGAGACCACGCGGACACATGGAGTCCGAGACCACGTGTACTGGGGACACATGGAGTCCGAGAACATGAGACACCGTGGACACAAGGAGTCTGAGACCACGTGTACTGCGGACTGAAGTAGTCTGAGACCATTAGACAATGCAGACTCATGGAGTCCGAGACCATGGGTACCGCGGACACAAGGAGTTCGAGACCATGAGACACAGCGGAGTCAAGGAGTCTGAGACCACGCATACTGGGGCCACATGGAGTCCGAGACCATGAGAAACCGTAGACACAAGGAGTCCGAGACCACGTGTAGTGAGTACACAAGGAGTCAGAGACCATGAGACACTACGGACACATGGAGTCCAAGACCACGAGACACCGCGGACACATGGAGTCCGAGAACATGTGTACTGGGGACACAGGGAGTCCGAGACCATGAGACACCGAGGACACATTGAGTCCGAGACCACGCGGACACATGGAGTCCGAGACCACGTGTACTGGGGACACATGGTGTCTGAGACCATGAGACACCGTGGACACAAGGAGTCTGAGACCACGTGTACTGCGGACTCAAGAAGGCTGAGACCATGAGACAATGCAGACTCATGGAGTCCGAGACCATGGGTACTGCGGACACAAGGAGTTCGAGACCATGAGACACAGCGGAGTCAAGGAGTCTGAGACCACGCATACTGGGGACACATGGAGTCCGAGACCATGAGACACCGCGGACACATGGAGTCCGACACCACGCATACTGGAGACACATGGAGTCCGAGCCACTGCGGACACATGGAGTCCGAGACCACGTGTACTGGGGACACATGGAGCCCGAGAACATGAGAAACCGTGGACACATGGAGTCTGAGACCACGTGTACTGCAGACTCAAGGAGTCTGAGACAATGAGACACTGTGGACACAATGAGTCTGAGACCATGCGTACTGCGGACAGAAAAGAGTCCGAGAGCGAGACACTTGAATTCACAGACCCTATGAATTACAGACCAGGGCCTCACAGTCACAGGACACAGAGACTCAATATTTGGAAGTTACAGGAAATGAGTGACGTAGACAATGGGTGACACAGGACACTGTCGTTCACTAGACCTGGGCATCACAGTCGCTGGGTAACACGGGCACTAGGTTACAACACGAGCCACAGGACACACTAACACTGCATCCACAAGACAGACTCCAGTTGCAGGAAACCCCACAATCATGTGGAAACACCCTCTGAACACCCTGGGGCCCCACGAGACCAATGCAATGGCACAGCACAAGTGGGGTGCAGGAATGTGAAACAGAGTAACATCCCTGTGACCCTGAAAAACATGACAAAAGAATGTGGGGAAATAGGCGGTTAACTCTTGGCCTGTATGTAGTCAGGAGAAACAGCAAGCTAAATGAAATTATAAAAGAATGAAACGGGAGCCGTAGTTATGGCCTGCAGGCTCGTTCTCGATTTACAAGCCAGCAGATGCTGCCACCAACACAAGCTGCTGCTCTCTGCACACGGAGACACTTACTCTCAATGGGGCGGAATGTGATACCTGCTGAGAATCAGCATCCGCTGCTTTTAGAATCCAAGAGCAAGTTTCCTTTATGCCATCTGATGGCTGAACTGTTCGCATACACTCTGAAGACCCCTCTCTTACACTCTCCTGCTCCCCCACAGCCCTTAGTAAGAGCCAGGCAGGAGCCCGCTGAAGCCCAGGGGCACCCGGGACCTCTGCAGACTGCAGCCCCGGCGCCCCGCCCAGTGCCCAGGCCACACTCCTTCCCACCCTGAGCCGCACTGCAGACTGCACCGCCCCCGGGCAATCCGGCATGCCTGGCAGGAGCCCGCTGAAGCCCAGGGGCACCCGGGACCTCTGCAGACTGCAGCCCCGGCGCCCCGCCCACTGCCCAGGCCACACCGCCCCCGGGCAATCCGGCATGCCTGGCAGGGCGACCGCGGTTAGACCTACAGAAACAGGAATAGGAAACAGTAACAATAAATAAATGAAGACAAAGGGAAATGTGAAGAATGCTCCAACGGAGAGTGTCCAACGCACTTTAAAGCAGAGCAGACCCGTGCCGGATTTTCAGGACGTTCACATATGACAAATTTGCATAGAACGACTTCAACCAGAACTAACTGATCTCAGTGGTGATCAAGGGAAACATGCGCAGATGCAGCCCTCTTTGAATACATTGGAAACCCATTGTCTGAGGTGGGGATATGAGGCTCTTGGTGGCCATAAGACGGGGTGGGCCGCACTTTGGAGGGTGCAGAGTTCCACAGATGCGAATGAAGGCAAGAGCTTCACATGGATTCTGAGGGACCACAGGAAGTACCCTATGCAGTCTGAACCCAAAGGGCGAGACACAACACACAGACTGACGAGGGAGAAGCAAAAACACGAACACATTTGCAGACAACATAAGCAGCAGTAAAAAGAATAAAAACATCACAGGTCATCTCTAGCAGATCAACACTGCACAGGAAGCTCTGCAACGCAGAGTGGAAGCAGGCATCTGGTCCAAAGCTAGACAGGAGGACAGGGCAGGTGAATGGGACTGGGCATCAGTAAGTGGGAGGAATAGAGGGTGTGGAAGGGGGAACATCGTTTACAACGCAGGGATTACATCGCGATGCCATTACATCGCGGTTTTTACAACGCAAGTCGTTACAACGACTTGCGCTGGATGGCGCTCTAGGACAAGGAATAGTATAATTTACTATCCAACACCTTCCCTTCTGTACGTAGACTGGAGTTGGAATAGTAAATTATACTACTCCTGAGTCCAGCGCCCTCCAACGCAAGTCGTTGTAACGACTTGCGTTGTAAAAACCGCGATGTAATGTACCGCGATGTAAATGTATGCGCTGTAACGTCATACATACGTGTGGAAGAGCAAAGTTACAAGGAAGAAGTTTAAGACATGCAGATATTGGGTTACTGGTGTAGACAAGCGGCATTTGGAAAAGAATGGGCTGGATACAAAGTGGGTAGTCCGTAATGTATTGGTGAGTCAGTGATGGAGAATTATCTTTTGTATGTTTTACGCACTTCTGGATATTTTCGCCTGACGTTTGTATAAGATGGGGGGGGTGTTGTGCTCCACATTCCCTAGAATATGTAAAAAGGGGAGATGAGTTGTGTCCGGATGTTGTATGCATGGAAACTTTTTCAAGGTTGATGTTATGTGTACTGCTGATATAATGGGGTTCGGTGTCAAATAGGTGCATCACAATTACCCCAATATTCTTTAAAGCACCATGGAAGGGAACTTCAGAATCAACACATATACATCTTGCACAGTAAGCCAGATAGTACAAAATATGTATTCTTCTCACAGGTGCAGAATTAAATTAAACATTGTTCTGCTGAGCAGCAGCATCCCTTTCAGATAAGCTAGTAAGGGTAAACACCCTAAAAAGTTCAGCGCTGAATTCATTACTCATTTTTAATGGATGTGAGAATGAGAAGCAATACTGAAGGGTGCATATGAAAGTATGGCTGCACAATAGGTGCAAATGTTGTGATATTTCACATCACAAACAGAATAGGGCATTTTTTCTTTGAATCTATGGCACACCATTTTTGCACTGACCTACAGTTTCAAAAATGTGAGTGGGTACAATGAAAGCAGTGCAGTGTTAACAAAGTGAGAGGAGTCCTATGTCCGAATAGTTGACTGGCTTTTGAAGAGCGGTTCCACATTTAGTAAACACTTGTACAAAGTTTATTTAGTCAACAGCTGCCTCAAAATACCTAGGGAGATTTAGTAATCAATTGCCAAACGGAAGCATAGTAAACAAGCATCCAAAAGCCATTACATAAACAAATGATGGGCAGTGATGTTGGAAATCTTGGTTAAGTTAAAGGTATCTGATTAACCTCTTCAGTGCCCATGACGAGATAGTCTCGTCATGGAGCACGGTCACGCTGTGCCCATGACGAGACTATCTCGTCATGAACCCCACCCACTAATACAACGCCCGGCACAGGAGGGGGAAAGGGCGTGGCACAGAAGGGGTTAAAGACCACCCAGGGCTAAACTGCTTAGAGCTGAATACAAAACCATTGCCTAGATGTGAGGCAACAGACAACTGCTTGGAGATGAGCTGTCCAGACTGTACTCAGGAGCAAATTGCATAGAGAAGACAGAGTGAAGAAAGGCCTACCGTTGGGTTAGTTAGCCATTATCTGCAGTTAATTTGGTAAACAACTGGCGACGGGTTTAACAAATAAAGGGCACTAGTAGCACAATCTAATCAAGTTAATTTCCTCAAAAACTGGTCAAAGGGTTGTGTTGTTGAATGTCAGAATCTCATCATTCTTCCTTCACACCAAAGGGATATTGTGTTACAGCTTGTGTCCTTATTACAATGCAAATGTAAATGCAAATACATTTTTTTCCAAAGCAAGATATGGATTTTGTCCAAGGCTGAATCTTGAATTGGAACAATTATCGCTAGAGAGGTCAAAGTAGTGCACCCAGCAACAATTATCAGAACAGAGCACGGAGAGGTGGACTGCGCCCAGGCTTACAGACTCTCCGCACCATGGAAGTGAGTAGTAATAATATAACGATCCAAAGTTTGCTAGTTGTGATAAAGCCATGCTACAACATGCACATTGTGATAAGTTGAAATCTAGAAATCCTGCACAGTACAGAAAGGAAAATGTGAGTCACGAAGTCTGTAGACCTTCTCTGGCCAGAAAACGGCTTCCACAAGATGATTTGCCCTTGGAAATGTCTGCATATTGTTTTGCAGAAAACACAATTTGGCATTTGCAGTCTGAACCCGGCACAGCCGGTAACATAATATCCTTCCGATGCAAAAGAAGAACAAATTTGCTGCTCCAACACAAACCCTGCACACATTTGGAGACGGTAATTTGAGTGACACAAATAACGTGCTATTTGATAGGACTTTCTTAGCCACATAGCTTCCATACAGTCTTGTAATATACACATGGAGTGACAAGTTGAGCAAGAGTTTCTTGAACTCTAAAAATGTTATGTGGCTGCATTGCTTTCTGCTAGGAAAAACTGTGAATCAATGGTGCAATATATTCACCACTTTCACCTACATTGGCAGCTCCTCCGCTAAGGCGGAGGAGCATCGCCCCACTGAAGAAAAGGAAAACAAAAAAGATAACAACTATCGTTATTATCATTTTAGCTTTCCTATTTCAGTCAGTGGCTCTCAGGGTGGGCAGGGCTGGCAAGAAGCAGGGGAGGGGACTGGTTTACACTCCCTAAGTGCGCAAGACTACTTGGCCTGCCGTCTTGGGCCGGCCGAACAGTCCTGCGCACTTTGCATCTTCCCCACCAGGCTGCATTACACAGCCTAGTGAGAAACATGCAAAGCCTCCCATTTCCTGTCTGAGCACCGATCCACGGCACTCAGACCAATCACAATGCTGCATTGCAGCGTTATGATTGGCTCAGGGGAACCTGAGAGCCCGGTGGCTTCTTGATGGTGGACTGGAGACAGGAAGAAGAGGACAGAGGAGAGGCGGTGCCCCTTCCCGTACCACCACCGCCCGGGTCTGGTAGCAGCCATTACTGCTCACCTATCTCAGCTCTCAGGTACTAAGTAAATTGCCAAGAGGTGATTCGGCCATGGTTCATCCTCTGGGTGACGCATTCCTCAAGCAAAGTCGAAAGCTGCAGTGAGATTTGGACTGACAGAGTTTATTTGGCATCGCAACGCTATAACAAAAAGAGGTACATGGGTGATTTTGACAAGCTTGACATTATTGCTTGCCAACCCGATGCCCTAAAATTGCCTCAAAAAGAAATGTATAATGAATTCCGACCTTGTCTTGTCTGTCGAACAGGAAATAACCTCACTAATAGGAAAACACGAGCAGTCTGAAAACAAAGTCCTAAATCTCCTGCATTGTCACTTCTGCCCAAGTAATTAATCTTGCTAATGTTGCCGCTGCAATGTCATAAATCTGGGAAGAACACAAGCAGAGACGTTCTAGCTCAGTGCACTACGCCCTCGCTCTTGACTCGCCTTCAGACAACCCTCCAGCTAGACGCGTCACTCAAGAGCCATGTCTCCCTGTGTCTGAAGCGCAGGCGTGAGGACTCAAACAGAGGAACGTGAACGCTCGTGTGTTAAATGTGCCATTAGGATGAGCACAGCCCGGACAGGATGTGCACTGGGGAATGGTATGGCTTCCAGTACCGGAAGTGAGGTGGACACCCTTGCACCAGATGTAGCCGCTGCCTCATGGACGCCAAGCCCAGGCAGAGCGCTGACTTTTCATATATTAGCCCACCCAACAACAGTACAGGGAAAAGTCCCGCTCGGGGTACTTGCATCGAAATATCCGCATCTAGCATTAAAACACCTCTCTTTTAGATGTTTTACGCAACGCTTCCACACAAAAACAGTGAAGAAAGGTGGAAAGTGCTCACAATTCCCACTGTATTTCCTCCACTCGGTCCCTGTGAAGTGATTTTTTTTAATTTCCTGTATTAGTAGTTTTCAACAATCTCCGTAAAATCTGCCATTTCGTCTCATTCTTGGCCACTAAAGTTCCTATAAAACTGTCACCTTCCTTTGCTCCGACTCTTCATCGATCTGCCCTGCCATTCCTGCCCCCCATTTCACGGGGCCCCTGATCGTGTTTTCTTCCAGCTCCCCTCCTCACATGCCTCATCCCCAACCTCTCCTAACCCTTCTTGTCTTAAATTCTGCTTTGTACGCCTTGTTTTTTATCCAAACATTGCAAGTTTTGATACTTTCTTGGGGACTAAATGAAACCAAAGAGGATACAGTGCACCCGTTCAAGGTCACTCCGACCTCTTCACACAGCACTGAGAAGTAACTATTCAAGGATGAAAGTAGCAGAACTGGAGAACAACTTTGGAAACACGGATTCCTTCTATGACTACGCTTTACTTCATGTAGTCTGTAAATAAATGCCACTGTCTAATTTGTCTTCTTTTCTCCGATTCTGACAGGGGCAGCGAATTCATTGTTCCTGTTCCTTTAACATATTCTGGCTTGCAAAATACCACCTGAGATTTGTTTTCGACCCAGTCTCAATAAATCATTAGAACAGTGGTCCAGGCTTGGCCAGCAAGGGCTAGTTCCAGATTTTCATGATATCCACATGAAGTGACTTTCTATAAAGTGGATCTATATACGAATTATTTAAATCGGAAGTGCTGACTCTTAAAATCTGCATGGATCGGCCCTTGTGGGTGTAGGTTGGACCACACTACCCTAATCTATGGAATTAGGGTATTTGTTCGTGCCATCTTTAAAGTCCTCTTTGGACCCTTTCTTTCTTATCACCTACTATACTAGTCCCACATACAATTAGCAATTCGAGTTTGCTATTTTGCTCACATTTTGTGGTTCCTACTCAGAGGTACAAACCACAAAGAACTGTTAATTAATTAAAATAAACCTGGGTTAATGTCGCTGTAGCAACCCTCCAACTTAATTCCAATACCACAGATCTACGACTTGTATTTAGTTCCCACCATCGATTGAAGTCACTTTTGCTCTGCATTGCGATCTGTCAGCAGTGCTCTGAACCGCAAATATGTCAACGACTCAATGGTAGGTGATGAGACTGGCAGTGCAGGTAGTATAATTAATTCATAAATTCAAGGGCTCAATGTATTGCACCGGAAACAAATCATTCACTGATGAAAAACTGTTTTGAATTTTACAGAGTTTACAAGACCGATTCCACCCATTATGGAAAACCTAATATTATGAAAAAGCATCAGAAATAAAGTGGCGATCTGAGCTTCGGAAAGTGAACTCCATACTAGAGTTTTTAACTGTCCCTTTGCACTTCCCCTGCCCGCCCAACTTAAGCTGGAAAACAAATGGAGCCCTGACTGGTATAATGACCAGTCTCACTCCTGCAGCTGCAGCAATCTGAAATTGCAGGAATAGCATTCTTCTGAACGAGTTATTTTTCTGGCCTGCACCAACTGTTCTATTTGGAGTATGGCAGACCCTGGTGGGTGGGGCGGGGCAAGGACAGCATTCTTTCAGCCTCTTACGATCACCACTCTGCATCTGTCAAACCACAGTGTCCTTCCTATGCTTCATGGGGAGGATGGAATGAGCATGCTATGAGTGGAGGACAAGCAGATAGAGGCACACCAATTAGGAGTTACAGAAGGAATGTCGGGCCTTCGAGAAGGCAAACGAATACTGAACACTCATCATAAAGACAATTTATTGCAGGAGTAAACTATTTTTATCCTTTTGGATGTCCATTGTGAAGCTTTGAATATTTGGTTTCGGTGCGTAAGGAGGTTTGGCCCTGTAGTCATTCAGCCCTCAAGGGTCCCGAAAGCCTGTCTACCTACCTAGTACCGCGATCACCCAGCTTGCCGGGGTGCTTGATAATTACACCTGTACTTCGCATGTCGATATGTGAATGGCACAAGTGATTAGACACCCTTAAATTATCACTGGCGCAGTGATAGATTTTTCTGTCCTGACGAATGCCCTGGACAAGATTTAGCCACCAGAGTAGGGCAGAAACATGTTGACAAACTGAGGACCATAGACCATTTTATTCCTTGAGTGCCCTGCCTTATCATTACTATTATTATTCTAATTGTGCCCATCCACCCTGCTAATAAAGAGTTACCTGAGTGTGGATTAGTCATTTTTAGATGGCCAGCAGGCCACAGCATGAAATGATTGTCCCCAACACTGACTGGCTTATGGTGGCTCTGCACTCTGCTTTAGAGTCTCTTCATGACCACCCAGCAGGCCACAGTATGGAGCAAATGTCGTCAACACTGAGTGGCTTATGGTGGCTCTGCGCTCCGCTTCAGCTGCGGTCTTTTCTCTTTCTTAGAAGTGCTCTGCTCCCAAGCTGAAACGTGTGGCTACGGAAGCCTCCTGAAATTAACAAACTATACACGTTTTGATCATAGTGTAACGGGGGCAGAGAGGCGGTGGCTAATTGAAGAGATCTGATCCCCGTCCAAAAAGTATGAGATCTGAAATGCCACGCAAGCAAGATGTAGAGTTCAATCCTCTGGCCCATTTAGGTAGGGAGGAGTCTGAAGGGTGTAGACAGAAAACACAACTTGCAGAGGTCGCAACGTATCTGTAGCCTGAAGATATTTCTAAGTGAATGTGTGAATGAATAAATATACTAGCATAGACAGCTCTACAAGCAACCTAGAATGAGAGATTTAAAGTAATAATAGCTCACTTGTGCTTGTAGCCGGTGGGTTGGCTGAGACACAGAAAATCATCATTCGGAGAATGGTCACAGTCAAGGGTTTGAGCAGCATGATGCCGGAGCTCATTTGAGCTGCACTATATTTAGGGAAAGTGGAGTACGTTTTTGCTGGCTGTGCGATGTAGTGTATCACCGAGGTGCAGAGCGACATTCCAACCCATACCTTGAGCCGTGAGGCAGAGGAAGCAAGTGTAGAAGGCACATTTGTGGACATGGAGAACTAGGCTGTCTTCTGAGTTGGCATCTTTGATGCAATATTCTTGATCCCTTGGAAATAATGGGGCAAAGAGAGTGTGGTCAACCCGTGCTCAAGAAGGCAATGGGTTTAAGGACCGAAGTCACTAGTATGACAATACTAAACTGCACCAAAGCTATCAACACAGCCAATGCACTTGTGTTGGAAATCTTATGGTGCAGATGTTACATGCATCCTGTGGTAAGCTGCATCACTGAAGTGGCAGACTGGACAACTGACTGCTTAATTTGAGGAGTCGGCTTGGTGCTATGCACACAGGTCAGCATGGATGCTTTCACCCTGCAAAAGCGGTAAGTGAAAGATGGCTGATCGACTACAGCAAGACTTCATATTTGCTTGTGAAGGATGTTCCTTTAAGGTCACAGGTGTGAGCTATTTTTCGCAATGGGTGCGAGCTCAGAAATCTTCTTTCTGCAACCTCGCCTTCCCTTGGTTTCTAGAAAAACATAATTCAGCATTTATAAAGTCCATTCATCATGCAGAGGAAACCAGCAATATGGCACCGGGGGTGTTTTTAAAACAAAGGCGTTGTTCTCTCTCTCTAAGGATCCTAGGAAGGTGGTTGGGGTCAGTCGTGCCTTTCAGGTGATATTGGTTGCTGGGGCATTCTTCTTGTTATATCTCTCCCGCATAGGGCGGGTGGGTTGTTCTTTACCCAGCTGGAAGCATCAGCCCGATTGGAAGGGCACTCAAAGAGTAGGCCTTGCCCATGGTTTTATCTCAAATGAAAATGGGCATTAGGAACCAAGTTTCTTTCATAGTCATTGTTTGAAACATTTCACAAAAATGTGGAAAAAAAACCTCAACAGCTCTTGTCTAATATACAACATGAGGCAGGGTGGAATGGAATTTACTCTACAACACTGATTATTTGGTAATCCAAGTCTATGGTTGCTGCTTACTTCAATAACAATTTCAGACCTGAAAAGAAAGGTGTACTTACAACGAAACGCCTCAGAAGGAAATCAAAATATGTCCTGAGGCACAAAATGCGATTTGCAAGCGTTCGTGCGCTCTAGGAACATTACAAACACTGGATGCAGAAAACATGTCTGTGCATCTGTGCACAGACAGACATTATTTCCACACTCTGAGAGAAGAAAAGGGGTTATCCCGCAAATAGGAGGTAACTTAGAGAGCTTCATGGGGCAGGCAGTATGATCATGCACTGGCAGAAAGTACAGAAAGGTTATTTACTGATATATAAATGGTTTATGGCTTACTCGAGGATCAGCATTCGGACTGCTGCTGTGGTAGAGAGGCGGTTACTGACATGAACCACGCATGCCCGTCGGCTGCAGATGTGTGGATCTATTAGGGAGTGAGACGATGAGGACTGGAGATCGTACCTTGGACAATACTGGTGGAATCCCTTGCAGAAGGTCAGTCACTGACCATATGAGTCCTGCTGGATCACCAAATGGCACCAACAGAATCTGTTACTCTGGTATGCTAGTGCCAAGGGACTGCTAAAGGGACAATGAGGAGGTAATTGTTCGTTTTGTGTTTTCCTTCCTGTGTGGATGGGCATATCCCTACATTAGGGATTGGTAAGTCCCTATGTTCAATGTGGGTGTGCCCCTACATTTGGGATGTGTTTGCCTCTGTTCAATAAGGGTGTGTCTATCTGCTCACTATGAGTGTGCCCCTGCACTTAAAGAATGTCGGTACATTCAGAACGAGTAGTTCAGGATAGGTGTGTCTCTATGTACGGATGGGTTTATCCTAGTGTTCTGGTGTGTTTTTTTTCCTACTATCAGGATGGGTGTGCCTTTACGTTGAATGCTGCAGTATCCGTAGGCTCTGGAAGGAGGCGTCCTTACCTTTGCAGTGGGTGTATCCCAGTGCTGGATGTAGGTGTGTCCATAGGTTCATAAAGGACTCGGTTCTCGTGCATGGGCAAGCTGTTTGCCTACAGTCAGTAGGAGCGCCCCTTTACAGTCGGGATGGGTGTGCCCCATCGTTCAGTGTGGTTGTGGGCCTGTGGCCTAGGTGAGTGTGTCCTGACAATCACTGTGCAAATGTCCCTATGTTTGAAGTGGGATTGGCCAGGTCCATGTGGGTGGCGTGCAATGTTGGGATGGGCATGCCCTTACTTTCCAGATGGGGGTTCTGAATTGTGAATCCCATCTAGACAAAAGGCCTAATGTATAACGAGGGAAGGCTCTTGGTAGGTTTCCCAGTTGGAAACAAATATGGCAGATTTCAGCTGTGGATGTAGTGTTCTTTGTCTAAGAGGAAGACAGGATCGAAGTAGGAAAAACAAGTGAGAGAGCTACAAACGGAGGCTCTCAAGTGAGAGAGATGATCGAAGACGGTGATAACCGTTCCAGAGGCGTCATTTTAAGCAAGTTACTCTTTCCACAGTTGTTGATTATGCAAATGATCCACAGGGGGGCACAATAACTGGATGCAGGTTTACAATGTACGAAAGACATTTCCATACACAAAATGTCGAATGCAGCTACCCACGCTACACACATACAGACCCAAACTCAAGCAAGCTGCTCGTCTAAGACCAAATACAAATCCAAGCTTAAGGTGCTTTACTTTCAAGAGTCTGTTTTTACTTGTCTAGAAATGTGCGCTCCATGCCAAGTACAGTTAATGCCTGTGGATTCTGAACCCAAACAAGCAAAAAGAGCATACCCAGCTCTAGGGGACAGAGAAGCACGCACAACCAACCACCTCCTGGTCTCCCAAGGTTCACAGGAGTTCCTGTTAAAGGAAGTCACCCCTGCCAGAAAAGAAAAGCACCTTTACCTCAAGCAGAGCTTTGATCTCAAATGAAACTACTCGGAGTACACACACCACAACATGTACAGGGACATGTTTGTCCGTTTCCATGATGTTGAATAAAACATTTGAGACGAAAGAACAAAATGAAAGAGGAGATAACATCTAATCTTTTACTTGGAGCTGTATACATGAATTCCCTAACTTCTTTAATGTTATTCAAAATATGAATATGATCCTGAACATCAGGAAACACACCTGGCGATGGAAATAAAAAGTAAGCACAACTAAAATTCATGTATCCTGTTGGACAGAAGTTCTTAAACTGTGTTCCAGGGACCAATACACACAAAGTGTATATAAATAAAGATGCAACATTGAAAAGTTCAAAAACATTCTATAAACGTTAAGGGATTTGAAATTGGAGTCTAAAAATTAAGCTGGTATCCTCAGATCATTTTGTGGGACAGTGCTCGCGCATCAAACTGAATATAGTATGGACGATGGGTTGGCTTAACTGAATATATAAATGCTACAACCTTACCATTACAATTGTGATTTTTTTTAAATATTTGTTTGCAAATCAAATAAGCTATTTTGTCATTTGTGTATTGTTTGGTTCAAATCATCGAAATTATCCCCGGCTTACAGTAATGATAGAGGAGTCCCCAGATCCTAATAATTATTCAGTGGGGGTCCCCGGATTCGAGTAATGATAAAGTGGGGGTCCATGGAAGTCAAAAGGTTAAGAACCACTGCTGTAGGAAGTAAAGCTCTGAATGGGTTAAGGCTTACAACATGAATCCATCTGTGGCAGAGTTGTAGGCACCTTCATTGGAACTTCTTGTTGTTACAATTTTTTGTTGCTGCTGTTATGATGTGTTTTGGAGGATCATATTGGGATATTTAAAGGTGAGTCGTCCTCGACTGGAAAATTGCACTGACTGTAAAGTTACATCCCCGACGGCAATGCTATGCAGCTGATTATCAATTCAAGTTATCCATCTTGAGTAGTACAGGATCTGAGATAATTTTGTCTAAAATAAATTATGCTTCTCACCTAACATTCTATTCAAACATACGTGGACCCATTGAGCCCTCAACCTGCATCAGTTGACAGGCAACGGCGCATAGAAGGCGCAGACTAGGGGGGGTATAGTGTTGAGCTTCACAAGCAACAAAGCATGATAGACCAGCAGATAGCACTACATAAAAAACGATTTAATCCAACTAAAAATAGAGGGCGCTCACCAAGGAAGTGCATGAAAGAGGTGGAACATCGCAGGGACAGGAAAGGAAGAAGATAACTAGAAGTAATGGCTGCCTTTAAGCGGATAATATTCTCAAGGATGGCTGCATCAAACATGGCCTCGCTCTTGATTTTAGAATTCATTATAGTAGATAAAAATAGGCGCCAAAGCCCATTTGGCAGATGTCCAGGTCCTCAAAAGAGAAATCTTTTTGCAATGCAAATAATCTTTTTCTCATGGACGACATTTATCAATATGTATAATTATTGCTACATCGGAAATTTGAATCAAATTCAGAAGCACAAGTGTGAAAACATTTAAATAATGAGAGCGCAAATTCTTAAAGTCTGAATCATTATGAGTATCTTACCTGTAACATGACATTAAGAAGAAAGGATCATTGAAGCAAGCGTAACGAATCCAGACGTTTACCGTTCCACAGGTACATATGCCATATTCATGTCCAGAGAATGGGAATAGCAGAAGAAAAAAAGAAAAAAAAGCTTCTTTAGAACAACTGAAAACATGAACAGTCATCACTCTTAGACAAGCAAATGAAGCAATGCTTTGAAATAAAGAAAGACCATGCAGTTTGATCACTTGTTTTCAATACCACAACAAAAAGTACTTTATCTTAAGAAATGACAATGAGGTAGTCCCGGGGAGTTCACATTTGAAACTTTAGTAGCTTTTAAGTCAGCTGCCAGTGATCTCTTTCCTCGGGAGACCAAATGCTCCTAATAATATAGCCTTTACCACAAAGGTCCATACGACTGTGAACATCATGCTTCTAGTTGTTGTCTTTAAATTTAATAAATGAGGAGCATATTAGCAAGACCGGCGATAAAAAAACGGTGATAATGGGCTTGCTAATATGCATTATAGAATTCCAATAGAAGCCAAGGTTAGATGTCCTGCACATCTAACCTGGGCTTCTATTGGAATTCTATAACGCATATTAGCAAGCCCATTATCCCCGAACTGCGATAATTTTATCGCCGGTCTTGCTAATATGCCCCTTAGTTCTTTCTTGTACATGAAGGGGCAGCGTAGCAAGGAAACTTGCATTGTGTGAAAGGAAGAGCAGATATGTTCCACTTTATAAAGATATGGAGCATTTTTGCTCTCTACTTGCGCCAGTGCACAGTGTGCAGCCAAATGCCAACGCTGGCACGCTTGCACTATGGTGGAAGGGTGCCTGCACTACGGACAAGATTTATTTTGTGTATGAAGCAATGCAAGAGGTATTTTCCTCTTTCTGTGTGTGAATCAGAATGCATCCTGCACAGAACGAGAAAATAACGATCAGAAAAAATGATTTTTCTCCTCATAACATCATCTTCTGGAAGGCATACCGCTGTGATGCAATCTCAGGTTTATGAAGCTTTGTAAATCTGGATTTTTATCAAATCTATGGATGGATATGTGGGAACGCCCATGCTCCACCCATGAAACACCTCCTTGCTCGAAATGTAACATAACGCAGTGCAAGCCGTTGCATGATGCAAGGACAACGCAAAGGCTTAGTAAATCTAGCCTGCACTTTTAGCCAGTGCGAGCGGGTGTGTCCGGCTCGCAAAACGTCCAGGTGGTCGCCTTTGGGTGTCCGCGTCGGACCCCTGTCACCCGCAGCCCTACGACTCGGATACAGGGGGAGACCCAAGGGTCCCCCCCACACAGGCATGTATGGTGCAGATGGCACCGATGCGTACCCACTGTAGGGGGCGCCCTTGCGCGAGACGTACCCATTCACTAAATGGAGCCCATGTACGCGTTGTACGACCGGCTCCCGTTGACTTCTATGGGAGTGCGACCGAACCGAGTCTGGCAGCATACGGCCGCATCGTACTCGCTCGGTCGGACTGCAGGACTCCAGCTCGGTCCGAAAACACTCCGGATCCGGATCCGGCTCGGTCGGAGTGCTTTCCAAGCCGGATCGGAATCGGCCCCAAAGAAGGACTCGCCTCTGGGAAGGCTAACGAGTGAGACAGCTAAGTGCTGGGAGACCATCGCCAACAAAAACTGAGTCCGTTATATAACAGACTGAGTATATCAAGTGCTGAACTTTGAATTAAATCTACTATTTTCAGTGAAGCAGCATTGGCTGGCCAGATCTGATGAAAATATGTGAACCAGCACGTTCAGCTGCCAGTATCTGTGGAGTCATCGTTGAGCCACAGCAGGCTTTTGACCATTCCACATATGTAATTGTGACACTGTTTTTTGGCATTTTATAATTTGATTTCACCTAATCGAAGGGTTACAAATAACGATAGCTTTCAATATCCCAAAATTCACTACTCTGAGCTGTCGTTATGACCTAAGGGTGAAGATTTTTCTGTACAACTCAGCATTTCATTCAGTTCTGCTTTGATGGATTCAACTCTTTGATTGTGAATGAACCACAAAAGAATGCTTTTCGTTGACCAACCTTAAATAATAGTTACCAAGTACAAAAAAAGGACACTGCAATTAATAAACACATTGATACAAATTCAAAGGCACGGAGGAACAGTTCCCTCAGGAGCATGCGTGTGTGTGTGGATTAGTATGGTGGTGGTTAGTGTGACCTAGCTATGGAACAGAACATGTTATTTGGGGGATACAAGGAGAGGTATGTGCAGGTTGGCTTGGGAAAGGGTATTTGTATGTGTAGACATGATGCAATGTGGATAAGAGATGTGTATTAATCATGCTCATCCACCTTGTAATGGATGTCTTTTATGCCCACTTTGCAGAAACTAGGCTTATGAGCACAATCACAATTTCACATTATTCTGATCCATGGCATAGGTGTTTTTCAGAATATGGATTTATAGATGAGCTGTTAGATCCGAGATTGAGTCCTGGCTTCTCAAATCACTAAATTGCGTGATTCTCACTAAATTGCTTCGTTTTTCTGTTCTTCCCTCACATTCCTCTATTCGGAGTGCTTAGCAACAAGTTCAACAGGCGCTACGAATAATATAATACCCGAACACTTTCACTTTTGGTAACAAAGTGACCGAACGTTTAAAGAATTAAACTTGTTTCTCCATTACCTCTTCCCGTTTAGAAACCGGAAACACTTTTGTTTGGTCAGAGACTTTATAACTAGACTATCTATGTATCTATCTACCTTCATACTTCGGGTCTGTTTGGCTGTGTATGTACTTTCTGAAGACGTCAGATTGTCTTCTGTAGGTTTTGTGCTCGTCATTTCTCAGTCTCCCTGGAAACATCCTGTGCTGAACATCTATATTATATCTAAGATGCATGTTTCCCTAAATCACAATAAATGAATACACCAAAACTAGTGCCCATCTTTACAACAAAAAATCCCTTGCAAGTACCGTTTGGTTTCATGCTGGCCAAAATGAAATAGTTTAAGTAAAAGGACTGACGGGTCTGACTCCCATGATCTTGCTCCCCTCTGCCACTTTTAGCTCTTCTTCTAAACCTTTTTTTTAATTTCCTGGCTTTCACAGTCGATAACTGCACTGCAGGCAGCCTCCTTTCAGGTGAAGTAATGTTTTTTAGTTTACCTTCAGAATTAACATGAATTCACGCTAAGAGGACTTAGCACTATATACAGCTGTACAACCCCTGAACCTCTCGCTGATCCCTTAGACACACAAGGACAATTCTCGAGAAAAATGCGAGGAACCCTCTCAAGTAAAACAGCGACACGGAGAAAAGCTGAAATATGCTTTTTATGAAGACACCAGCGGAATTCTCTTTTCTGCTCGTTTGACAAATACCACGAATAATTAACATTATAAACACCACACACAACCGTGGACTCTTCCTGAAACGCCACTTGGAATTGCAGATACTATTGATACTTGGAGGTTGCTATGCACACAACGTGCACGTTTCATAAGACAAATGCAATCGCCTAACAGAACAAACTAGATAGAACACCAAGCGCAAACACAACACTGGAGGTATTTCATGTAGTTGGTTGTAACCATACTCAGCAGTACCAACCATAATACTCATAGACAATCATAGCCTCCAACCGAACAGATTAGTCAGAACAACGCACACACAACCAACAGACCTTAGAGGAAACATATAGCCAGCTCCCACCAAACTCACAACCCCACATCACTCTTCATAAAACATTATTGCTGTCTTAGACAACACACTAAATCAACATGAAACAAACACCTCACGGCCAGACTGGTTTTTAGGGATAATGTGGACCCAAACAACTCACCATTGTCTAAGTTACAAAGCCGGACAATGCACACACCAGTGAATCAGATGTCACCTAATCAACTTGGTTTAGATCTCCGACTACACACATGAAATGACACTACAACCAAACATACCCACACTCCCGATGATCCCGCTCAAGCAGGAAACAGTCTGTGTGGAATTTTTGAGACCAGGGCATGAAAGTACCCAAACCCAACAGTGCTACAGGCCAAACTAATGACAATAACGCACCCAACAGTGCTATAGGCCAAACAAATGACAATACAACACTATATGAATAAATGATAAACAAAACAAAACATAGCATTCTGTAGTAGCCGTCTCAGTAAGGCATCAGAATAGATCTCAACCAACAACCCTGAACATTCACTAAAAGGGACCCAAAACCTAATGTAGGTAGTTTGGGACGATCAAGGAGATACGATTCTCATATTAGCTCTTTTACAAAATCTATTTGATGATACTTATAAAACGAGAAATATTAATACTCCATTAGGGTTTCTCTACCGAAATCCTAACTCTCAAGACTACTCTGACAACTCGCAAGCTTCTCTCCATTACACGCTAATCTACAGATATCTTCTGTTACCACACTCTTACAACAGATAACCAGCCGGAAGCAAATAACAAGCTCCACGAATGATGTCCCACTCTGTATTTTCGCCAATTTCCACTGTCTATCAAGCTCTCAAGCCCCGCCCACTGCCTTGACCTGTGGATCTCCCCTGTTTCACTTATTCCGTTGTCTTTTTTTCCACATGCTCTCGGCTGCCACCTCATAATCTGTACCAGAGAACACACCTTTTACTATATGTCCCTCATCCTCATCTCCCTCGAAACTCATGTTAAGAGGTCCTCCTGCATACAAGATGCTCTTGTATTATCAAAGTCTCTGCCAGAACTCACTGCCACCCCTGGCGCTCTCGGATTTATACAAATCCAGAGAGCTCCACATATAAATTGCTAATGATAGCGAGTCAACTCTTGTCAGCACCTGACTATCACAACATTGCATCTCAGACATTCCATGAAACCAATCAACAGCACCCCACCTCACTTGCCCAGCTCATGGGGAAGAATCGTATGAAGTCACGACATACAATATAACACATCAAATCTCAAACATGAATGGTGCCCAACTAGCAAAACAAAAAGCCATTTTGTGGTATTCCAAACAATGAGTTATGAATAGAAACTGAAAGGGAAAATATAAACTCTGCAGTACACATAACCATAGTTAAAAATACAACCATAGAGGGTGATGCCTTAAATAATTGGTTTAAGCTCCACACTCCCAGCATACTTAGCGAATGGCTGACCCATCTTCAAGCGTTACAGTAAACGGAAATATCAATGCATCTCTAGATAACGCCAAGAGGAGCACCAGTCCTTGAGGCACGCCAGCCACCATTGCATTTCTCATGGCGACCTCCTCTAGCTACAAAGGAAAACGCTATTTTTCCTCTATGCCTCTGTCTTCTAGGAGCTAGACCACTGAAAACTTCAGAAAGAGTAATCAGAAGGCAGGGACATCTGTCATTTCCCACGGGAATTACTGACCCTATTTCCGAAGGCGTGCAGCTGTTCGGTTATGATCTTAGCAAGATGTCTCATTATACAGAAGAAAGCATTTACCCCTTAGCTGGTTTCATTTAGCAGGAGTACAGCGGATTGGTAAAGGCACCCCTCTCCCACCCTCGGATTGAACTTTCATTACACAATGGATGGGCAAAAGGCCGTGTAGACAATACTGTAGGAACAGAACAAAGACAGCAGCAATAAATAGGCTTAGTAGCCTTCTGTAGTAATGGTCGAACCCCATTGTTCTCAACAATAACTTAAAAGCCACCATATATATTATATAATTTTTTTAGACTTTATAAAATGGAATATGCATTACCTATCGCCTAGGCCCTTTAGTAACTGATTACAAATGTGATCACGTGCAAACTTGATGACATAGAGAGGCTGTAGTGAAGGGAACTGCCATGTGCATTTTTTCAATTCAATGTTTAAAAAATGCGACTAGAAACAAGCTATGAACAAGCTAGGAAAACATTTTCACAAATGTTATCACTGCAGTACATTCAACAGTTTCGTTTTGAATTCCGAAAAAATAGTTTGCCTAAAAGGATATGTATTTAATTTTAACCATTTGCAAGATGTTTTTCTACCAACAAACGTCTAATTTTTAATTATTTTCAAAAATAAAATGGAGCAGGGAAATTAAAAAAGATCGTTTTTGTTCTCAAATAATTTAGCCAAGTGTATGCGCCGGCTGTCACTGCTGACCCATGTGACGCCCATCAATCATGCATTCAAGCAGGATGCTGGCGTTACTAATGCACACAGTGAAAGGGGGAAGGGCTGTGTCAAGCTCGTTAGGCAATGTTGTCCCGGGTCACCACCAGCAGACACTGGGGACACTTCTCACACAGGGCAGCCGGGCCTAAAGGAGGCTCTTTGTAGAAATTCAAAGCTTTCGCTTATTTGGGGGATGGGAGCTTACACGAGCATAAAACCATGTCAGGAAAATATTATAGGGTAGCATCGGCCTGACAAAATTCCTGTCCCTCCTGTCAACACAGCCGGAAAAAAAGGAAAGGCTGAAATAATTTTTGAAAATAATCTAGAGCGAAAAAATAATGAAAAAGTATTCAGCAAAAGTGAATGCATGCTACCACAGATATTTTCTACTGTCACAATCAGTTTTAGAAATTGTCGTCATGACTTTAAGAAACATGAATAATAAACATCCTAATCCAGGCACCTCAAATGTTTCTGATTGGTGTGCATAGTTCCTGCATTAATCTTTTTTGCATTCTGATAGTTGGCCATTTTGAGCACTTCAATCTAACAATGACTCGGTCCTTATGTAACATTTGTAGGTAAAATCTGTGCCCGATACTCAGCAAGGATTAGCAGGATTAAATCTGTGGGTAGACAAATATAAACTCAACAACAAATTTACTTAAAAGCATCAAGCCCTGGGTGACCAAGTAGAAACTGATAGAGAATGCCAAACCTTATACTTGACTAGTATGTGTTCTTCCACAATCCTGAACCCTCAAAATACCGAAATGTGACAGCAAATTTGGTTGAGCCACGCTCTAGTCAATATCTTGCTATCTAATTTGTAGTATCTTCTGTATCCTCCTCGAATCCACTATCATTCCAATCCAAAATGTATATGAATCAGAACTGTGAATAAAAGAAGTATGAGCTAATGAGGTATCAGCAGCAAGTGTGGGACTTAAATATTCTCCCATTACTGTGACGCACCTGGGAAGGCTTCAAAGCTTGGGATTCCTTGAACCTTTACCTGATGGGTAGGGTGGCACTCTATAAAATGATACTACTCCCTGTTTCCCTTATGTCCTACAAAAATATCTGTACATCCTCTCATCAACCTTTACTCCTGATCTTCAGTCACTGGTCTCCTATATCATCTAGGCCAACAAACTCCCTATTACAAGGAAAACTTGGGTGTACCAGATATGCAACTTTATTACTGGTTGGCACATATGGTACAAATTAGCAACTGGATACTTAGTGACTGACATGACTGTTCCTGGACACTGAAGGTAGATATCCTTGGCAAACTTGGCACACTAAACTTGCTACAAAGAGGGAGACACCCTCAGTCTACTGCCGCAGGTCACGCGGCGTCTGCTTTTTGTGCTGGCAGGAAACCCGGACTCCTTTTAAATGGCTTGTTAAACGTACTGCCCAGACCCCCCTATGGCTCGGAACTAGATTACAATAAGTAAAACAACTGCCTGGGTTCTGCCCGTGGGACCTAATCGGCATCTCCAGTCTAGGAGATATTTGGGACCATGTCCATATCCTATCTTTTCCTCAGCTTGTTGAGGAATTTGGTCTCTACAAATCCCAGTTATTCCAGAATCTCCAAATCTGGAATGCGCTGGCCATACTGCAGAGATCTGACTGAAGTAACGGAGTGAGGTGGGATCTGGGGAGTGGCGGGGGGGAGCTTTTTGAGACTATGCAGATCTCTCCTCCTCAACACTCCTGACCCATTACCCACCATGCGAGCCACCCAGGAGCAGGATGTGGGAGAGTTGGATGGTGGTGGAAAGCCAATATGGCAGCACGGATGTTGACCATCCCCTCTAATTTGAGATTAATCCAAACGTGTTACTTCCACAGGATTTACTATAGCCCGAGCGATTATTGAAAATGAGCCCTTACCGCAGCATGTATTTGATGTGGTAACCCTGAAGGAACTTTCTAGCATATGATTTGGACATGCCCTATTATCACCAAATACTGGAATGCCATACGCAATACTTTAGCTAGTATGCCTTACATGCCCATCTATCTAGACCTGAAGGTTGCCCAGCTGGGAACTATGAATGGGTGGGATGATTTACTTAGTGAGATGTTACCAGCAGTAATTGGCTTCAAGGAGGCCAAGAGAGACACTGACAGATATTGAAGAAGTGTTGAACCTCCCCACCTGCAAGTCTGGATAAGGGGTAAGAACTACTGATGTTCAGCTGAAAAGGTGATCTGTAAGTGGAGAGGGTGTGCAGCTAATCACCAGAAGATATGAGGACCGTGGACCCACAATCAGACAATTAACAACAGTTGATTGAGAGGTCATGTTTCCCTTATTCTTTGATTCTCTTTATAAGTGTCTATACCATGTGCATATTTTTAGAATCTGAGACAGTCTAAGTGCGCTTTTTGCTGTGCCCTGTTTTGTTGTGTGGTTATTCACTGGTTTCATACTATTAATAAAATCAATAAACAGATAGATACAAAAAGAAGTATCAGCAAATTTGACAAAACTACCAAATTTGTATTAAAACCTCTTAACTCTACGGACTCAGCAGAAATGTTGGAACATTTCAATTACAACATAGAAATCGCAACAGGAAAAACACAAACGTAGGTACCAAGGTCAACTGAGAGTCATAAAACAGTGAATGCTTGGACTTTAGGAAAACAAGCCACTATTTGCAATGAACATTTCTCAGATGACTCCCAAAAACCCATAAGAAATTATGCAAAATATAAAAGGGATACGAAAGTCACATTTAAAATGATAAATGAAGTATCAGGAGGAAAAGTACAGCGTTAACATTTTTAAAGAATTATCTCATACAAACATCATTACAGCAATTATAACAACATCACTTAGCAAAGCTGAGGATCTTCAACTGTTCGTTGAATCAAAAATTGCAACCATCCATAAATCCATTGTGGTCAAGTTAGAAACCTCTTGATTCCCCTTTTTGCCATCCCAGTATAGTTACTGTACTTACATCCATGAAACCTACAGAAATGGAGGATGTTATGAGGTTGGCGTACAGGCCCAAAGAATCGAATCTGCCAGCAAATCATGGTAACATGTCTAGTAAGCCATACTTCCAACTCATGCACGGAACATCACAAATATGGACTCCCTCGCAGAGACTATGGTCTTGAGCCCACGGAAAATTTGCCTTCATTACACACACCCCTTCTGAAGAAACTGATGGTAAAACCACACATCTTAAAGTACTTCCAGCAACTTTGCAATCAACCATATCTCAGCAAAATATTGTAAAGATGTGACAAGGCACAAAATGAACCGGACAAAAACACATGCTTTATTATCAACTGGGAGTTAGGCTGAGAAGGAGAACTTAAACCACTCTGCCACACATCAGACAGGAACTCCTTACCAGCACGTATGAAGGCAAAATAGCAAACCTGATACTCCTTGACCATGCAGTTCTTCTCGAAGGCTAGAAACATATCAATGGGTGAAACCGGTCTTGCTTTGCTTGTGTTACGGTTCAGGGAGGACCTGGTCTGGTAGTTTAGACCAGACATTTCCTACTGGAGAAGGGCAAAGACTCATTCTACCTGGGTCCAAACTGAGATGGCATGATGGGCAAAAGAAGGATGGGTGGGAGTACTAACCCAAGAAATTGCCAGTGGTTGGAAAAATTGTAAGCGTTCCTCCCATCAACTATTGTGTGTTTAATAGGCAGGAGGGACCAATACTGCCTAAAATAGATATACTCATTCTAGACCGGCGGAAGCCAACAGACTGGATCTCTACTATCATTCAGTTGTAAGATGAACGTGCCTGCAAAACTAAATGCGCCTGCAGATGTTTGCAGAAAAATAACCAGAATTCAGCGATATGGAGAATGACTCAGGTCAAATGACATCAAATGCCTCAACCACATCAACTCATTGATAACGGGATCTTGCAGCCTTTAGACAGAGCTAATAAAGCAAAATGCTGCCTTATGAATGGATTAAAACTCTGGGGATCACCACTCACCACATTTAAGAAAGTAGAAGACCCTAGAGTCATCCTCAACACAAATCTCACTTTTGAGCCCAATCAATCCATTAGCAAAGGGTGATAGTTTTCAGATTTGCATGCTTATGCAAATACTCGCACTCATTTATACCCAGCACAGAGACTAAATACTACAGTGTTGTGATAGTGCACCTTGATAATTGCGACAAGAGTAGACTGGACTATTTATTCCATTTACCCACTTCACACTACAGAGAGAGAAGAATCAACAAACCATTTTTTGCCTTAATTTCTGGAAACAAAAAGATGTCAAAACATTCCATTGACTCTGTGCCAAGTCAAGAATTAGATGCAAGACTCTGCACCATACACTATACTCTGAGAGCATAAACAACATCCCACCATCTATCAAGCTCAGCCTACGCTCCTGCAGTTAAAAAGAAGCAAAAAGACTCATCGATCACCGATAAGAACCCTGTAGCTCTCTCTGCTATCAAGTATAACAAAGAATATTGTCATCTCTCGCTCCCTGCTTGCATTTTAACCATGCAGTGTTACGGAACTATTTAGGCAAACAGCCCTTAGCAGATTACCATAGTATACACAGTAGCACAGTAGTCCAGGGGTCTCCAAATGTTTCTGTAATGAGAGCTACGTACGCTTAATGAAACTCATCAAGCGGTACTAATGTTATTAGTGTTGTAATATCATCAGACAACAGTACATCAGTGGCCACCATAGGCAAAGTTACTAATAGCGGATATGTGACGTAACAACGCATGTCATTACATCGCATTCCGTTGCAACGCCAAACTTTACCCCGACTTTCTGTCGGGGGAGCCCTGGAAGTTGGAATATATTAATTTTCTATTCCAGCTCCAGTGTGTGAAACAGTAGGGAAGGTGTTGGAGTTAAATCCAACACCTTCTACCTACTGCTGTACACCTTTTTCGTTGCAACGGCATGCGATGTATCTGCATGCGTTGTAACAGTTGTGTTGTAAAGGCTGCCACCCACTAAAAGCAATCTCCTCAGTGCATCAGGCAATGTTTTCAGTATAATGTAACAGAGGCTTTGTCATCATGGGGAATATATAGCCTCGCCTGCAATGCCTCTGGTTTCAAGGTAATAACGCTGGTAGAAAAGGATCCCCAATGCCACATGACTTATCTTCGAATATCAGCTATAAGTATATTTGGGTAATTCAGCCATTTTTCTTCAAATATCAGCTTATGAGTTCTGAAAAAAAACAGTTTCCTCCCGAATACACTATTGAATTTGGTATCATTAATGTAACCAAGCAAAAGCTTCAACTGTTGTAGGCTGGGCTCCACACGGGAGAGCTACTTGTAGGACGCTGCAGGGCTACCAGAGCTCTGGAACTACTTGTGGGAAGCTGCAGGGCTACCAGAGCTCTGGAACTACTTGTGGGAAGCTGCAGGGCTACCAGAGCTCTGGAGCTACTTGTGGGAAGCTGCAGGGCTACCAGAGCTCTGGAACTACTTGTGGGAAGCTGCAGGGCTACCAGAGCTCTGGAACTACTTGTGGGAAGCTGCAGGGCTACCTGAGCTCTGGAACGACTTGTGGGAAGCTGCAGGGCTACCAGAGCTCTGGAACTACTTGTGGGAAGCTGCAGGGCTACCAGAGCTCTGGAACTACTTGTGGGAAGCTGCAGGGCTACCAGAGCTCTGGAACTACTTGTGGGAAGCTGCAGGGTTACCAGAGCTCTGGAACTACTTGTGGGAAGATGCAGGGTTACCAGAGCTCTGGAACTACTTGTGGGAAGCTGCGGGGCTACCAGAGCTCTGGAACTACTTGTGGGAAGATGCAGGGTTACCAGAACTCTGGAACTACTTGTGGGAAGCTGCGGGGCTACCAGAGCTCTGGAACTACTTGTGGGAAGCTGCAGGGCTACCAGAGCTCTGGAACTACTTGTGGGAAGATGCAGGGTTACCAGAGCTCTGGAACTACTTGTGGGAAGCTGCAGGGCTACCAGAGCTCTGGAACTACTTGTGGGAAGCTGCAGGGCTACCAAAGCTCTGGAACTACTTGTAGGAAGCTGCAGGGCTACCAGAGCTCTGGAACTACTTGTGGGAAGCTGCAGGGCTACCAGAGCTCTGGAACTACTTGTGGGAAGATGCAGGGTTACCAGAACTCTGGAACTACTTGTGGGAAGCTGCGGGGCTACCAGAGCTCTGGAACTACTTGTGGGAAGCTGCAGGGCTACCAGAGCTCTGGAACTACTTGTGGGAAGATGCAGGGTTACCAGAGCTCTGGAACTACTTGTGGGAAGCTGCAGGGCTACCAGAGCTCTGGAACTACTTGTGGGAAGCTGCAGGGCTACCTGAGCTCTGGAACGACTTGTGGGAAGCTGCAGGGCTACCAGAGCTCTGGAACTACTTGTGGGAAGCTGCAGGGCTACCTGAGCTCTGGAACTACTTGTGGGAAGCTGCGGGGCTACCAGAGCTCTGGAACTACTTGTGGGAAGCTGCAGGGCTACCTGAGCTCTGGAACTACTTGTGGGAAGCTGCAGGGCTACCAGAGCTCTGGAGCTACTTGTGGGAAGCTGCAGGGCTACGAGAGCTCTGGAGCTACTTGTGGGAAGCTGCAGGGCTACCAGAGCTCTGGAACTACTTGTGGGAAGCTGCAGGGCTACCAGAGCTCTGGAACTACTTGTGGGAAGCTGCAGGGCTACCTGAGCTCTGGAACTACTTGTGGGAAGCTGCAGGGCTACCAGAGCTCTGGAACTACTTGTGGGAAGCTGCAGGGCTACCTGAGCTCTGGAACTACTTGTGGGAAGCTGCGGGGCTACCAGAGCTCTGGAACTACTTGTGGGAAGCTGCAGGGCTACCTGAGCTCTGGAACTACTTGTGGGAAGCTGCAGGGCTACCAGAGCTCTGGAACTACTTGTGGGAAGCTGCAGGGCTACCAGAGCTCTGGAACTACTTGTGGGAAGCTGCAGGGCTACCAGAGCTCTGGAACTACTTGTGGGAAGCTGCAGGGCTACCAGAGCTCTGGAACTACTTGTGGGACGCTGCAGGGCTACCAGAGCTCTGGAACTATTTGTGGGAAGCTGCAGGGCTACCAGAGCTCTGGAACTACTTGGAGAAGGCTGCTGTAGTCCGTGAACTGTAAGGGGCCCCTTTCCCACCACATATCATTCTTGGTACAGGCCATCCCTTCACTGTTTCCAGCTACACCCAATCGTTCAACTGTCTCTTTTACATATTTCTACGCATGCCCTGTGCTTGTTTACATTATTCTATGTGACTTCCCCACATGACTTAAATTCCGGAAGACATGTTTTTGGTCTTGCCGCACAGAGCTCAAAGAAAGCAGTCCCTGCTTCAATCAGAGACAGGTCATAATATTTCACCGCATGGCTCGCTCGTAGCCCTTGTCTCAAGTGACGCCCGCACTCCGACGCGCGGAATCACTCACCCGGCGTCCTTTCAAAGCGCGGGTAACCTGAGACGCCACGAGCTACAGTCAGTCATTTGAGTCTAATAACTGAGGTTTTACCATCTGCTAAAATTCCAATTCTGGGAACCTTGTCAGGCGTGCAGGTCACTCAACGTTTCCACCCTGCAATGGTAATAAGAGTATTAATGAAGAGTCAGGGGCAGGAGGGGCGTGTGGTGTCTGGTTGCACGTGCTGCAGTTTCCATCCAAAGGATGCTTCGGTTTCTGCTCCTGTGGTAGTAGTGTGTGGGAGTGTGAGTGTGAGTGTGGGGGGATGGGGGGATTACGTGTGTTTTCTTAGGAGGCGAAATGATTACAAATCAGCGGCGATGCTGTTTAGGCCATGCAGCTACAGCTCGGACTGGGGGAGGCTGTGGGTTCAGGACATATGTCCCGCTCTGCAGACAGCTTTCAGCCCCTCCTTTCTCTACAGAAAGGAGACATACGGAGGGGATGGAAGACAAAAGGAGGCAGCGGAGAGCAGATGTCAGCACAGATTGGGTAGTGGGTACCTCGAAAGGTTTTTTAAAAAAACTTTACGGCAGCGGACAATTGTCTATCGTCCACTATAACTACTTCTCTCTTGAGCACATTTCCACACACCTTTGAACTAAAAAGGAGATTGAGGATCTTAGTGCTGGGGTGAAGAAAATAACCTAATTTCACCACAGGTTCAGCTTTACAGACAATACTCAAGCCGCAAGATGTAGCACAGAAACAGAAATGACACAGGAAATATTCCAGCTAAACACGAGCAAGACAATAGAAAAATGCCTCGCTTTTGTTATACCAAAAAGATGTCCTTTGTGTAAGATTATAACTATGTGGTGGCTATCTGAAGAGTTCTGTATTTTTAAAGACAACAATGTTCGTGTGTGTGATTTTAATGATGGCTTTCAATTGATCGACCTCGGAAGGATAAACGGCTCGGTTAGCCCAGCACAGATTCAAACTCGTGACCTGTGAAGCACGGCAGATGGCAGGTGTGAAATTAACAGACTGGGCCATCAGGAGCCTCTGTGATTATACCAAAGATAGTCTATGTTAATTTTAGTAACCATTATGCTTATCAAAGACAGTGACGACGGTTACTGTGTGAAGACAGAGACATAGATAGTAAGCAAAGGTTGTGGTGTAAAGCTAATGGGAAACAAGATAATGAGTTCGCTGTGGCTTTCCTTATAGGCATCACTGCCCCATTAAATGAAATGAACATCATAATTTAAACAACTGTTGATTTCCAGACTTTTTTTCTCGCAAAAGCGCTCAAAGTGTTTCGCTAGCTATAAACTCTCTGTACTGTATCCTGCTCTCTTTTTCATTAATTATCGTTTTTTCCCGCCCCTGTGATCAACAATGCACTTCTTTGTGGCGGAGACGCTCAACACTTACAAAGGAGGTACATGATTCAGAGTTGGCTTCTGGGTCTCTCATTCAATACAATGATAAAAGAGGTCAAGGGACCCCGCATCAGAACTCAACAATGGCACAGCTCCTGCCAAGACTTACCTCTCTGAAGACACTCAAAGTGCTCCAAGTGCCAAAGCGAGGCGCGCTAGAAGCAGGGACCAATGACAGCTAGTCGCTCCCGCTCTTGACAAGGACACAGTGATGGACTACCGTGCAGCCTCCTAGAGATCCATTTTATAAACCTTCTGGGGGTTGTGTAAACATGGCACGTCATCAGTCACTTCAGTGGATGGGGGAAGTCTTTCTCCTTCATGAGTGATGTCAAGCCAGATACAGTATGTTTCCTCTTGATGGTGATACAAATAGGTGGGGCTAGGATGGGCCCAGACTACCTTTGCAGAAAATACTACCTGTGCCAGTACCTGACCCAAGGGTCCGGAACGCTCTATGTGTGCTTGGTACCTTCAGTCGAGCAAGCCTCCAGGCGATGAAGGAGGCGGCAGTCTATGTCTAGAAGACAATGGGATTTGCTACCATGGAGCCAGACTGTCTGTTCATCCTCTCCGACTCTCATGCAAAAGCTCAAAGCGCGAAACAAGCATACTTATTAATACACATTAGAATACAGTGCTGCTAGTAACTCTGTCAGTCTGGCACTTGTGAATTTTGCACTCATTTGCAATTGTAGCTTCAACAAATGGAATTTTGCACTGAACAGACAGAAAATGGATTTTTAAGAATTGAACCCAGAGTAGATCTTGGAGCGGACACCAAATATATTTCTATAAGCACACCTCCTCAGACAAGCTAACAATACGGTCTGTAGTCATGGCACAGGGTCAGACATAGTGACATTGAGAATGGGAATGTATTCTACCAGAACATCTCCAATAAATCATTTTGGTCTTATATTGCGGTTCAGTAAAGCATAGCTCCTCCTACGCCGAAGATGTATTGTTCTTGATCCCATTACCATGGGTCAGTAAAACCATAAGTTGTAATCTATGCACTGAGTAGACACACTGCAAATGGTAACTCAAATATACTGCCGATGGCCGAGTGATCCAATTCATAAGGTAATGGCTTAGAACTCTGAGCGGCATCATTATGTCATAAGGAAGGATTCATTGGTTTTCTAGTTCAGATATATAGCGGCAGAGAGCTGCACATGGCCCGCTGCTACAGAACAGAGCATTTTGGCGCATTAGCGTTGCGGTAAGACCAAGATTAATGGCCGAGCCCACTGACATCATGGAATGACCGGCCAGAGATGGTTGCAGACATCTTACTTAGGGCTGTTACAGTTTTTTATATCCACAAAAGGACTTTTGGAATTGGTTATGAGGTCTTTTTCACGTTTCAACTCAATATGCATGACAAATGTCTCAATCTTGTGAGTACCCAAGAATACATTACTATCCATTTGCAAAGCACCTCAGCACCTCCTCACGGATAGGAAGCTATAGAAATTGTCATAATACAGTGTAGAACGTCCTAATGGTGTGGACCTTCCCATGCAAATAAAACACACAGCTTTATCGGCCATACATAAATAATTGTGCGCTAAATTTGAATGTGCTGCATATTGCAAAATGTAATAGATGGCATGGAATCAGCATTACTAAACATTATACGTGACTAAATCACTAATAATCACTTAAGGCAAAGGGTCCAGCGCTCACCAAAGATACAAAGCGCTGTATACTCATACTGCATCATATCATATTAAGAGCATTTTCTCTTGAGTTATGCTGAGTGATCCAGCAGGATTAGCAATGGCACCTACGTGCTCACTTAGATAGGAACACGTTCTGGATATATCTGACTACAAGTAATTTATTCAGTGTGCTTTAATTCCATCATATCTCAGCTTACATATTTCTAAAGACGGGGACCACCAATATGTAAATACAATTTGTATACGCCCGAAAGAATAAAAGTACACTCCTTCAGTAGATGTCACTTAAGAGACTCAGCCTGAGTCTTGCTGATCAGTTGCAGGCCCAGGCACATCTGAGTTTCCTTGTGCTTTTGTTTAGAAGGGACTTGAGCCCAGTAGTTCGGGCTGGATTTTCAGTTTTTGGTAACAAGACTAAAAAAAAACAGCTACGGAAAGTAATAGTGCCCAGAGTACCAGAGTTTCAGATTAGTTAAGTATTACATCCATCACTTTTGGGGATTTTAGGACATACCTTGAACCAATAACATAGCTCTGCCTCAATATTTGTGTGGCAAAGGAATATAGCGGTGTATAATTGTTTTATGAATAATAAATACAGCCACATTTGATGTTTTTCGAATCAATAAAGAATTAAAAAAGAACTGAGAACTTTTAAAATATAACATTTGAAGCGAGTGCACTTTGTACCTGGAGACACAGCAGCTATGAGCAAAGAACCAGTAGGTGTTCAACCGAACCGAGAATGCTCTAATGCAAACAGTAAAGGTCAATACAAGCATGTCAAGAAAACTGCTAGAATGAATAATTAAATTCCAGTTTGCTGAGGAGAACTATTAGCCAGTGTGTTGGAACAAAAGTATTTCTATAATACGCAATGTAAAGATCAAGCACACTTTGTACTGCTGAAAGCTTAAGTCAAAGTTAAGATAACATTTCTGGTGGTGAATTTTTTAACTTGCCGGAAGTGGGTGGTGCCTACTACTCCACAGTAAGTGAATATGAAGGTAGAAGTGCAATCATTTATTATTTACATAACATTAGCTTTTTGGTTTATTAATTATGTGTGGTTCCCCAGATGAACTTCTACATGCAATAACACATATCCACAAATTAATAATCAATAACATGTAATGCTTGTGCCTAAAAAAGCATCTTGCTCTATTTTTGAAGACAGCCTTTGTGATTTCTTTTTTTAAGATGAGTAGCCAACATGTGTTTCTACCCTTGTTGACATGCAGGCCCAGGGCTTTTTCAAGACTGTAAAAATGGTTCACACGATTTTGTCGATTCCATATTACATAATCCATTAAATTGTGTAGTTGGGGACAGTACTGTTTTACTGCACTTGAGTTATTGGAACTAGTGAAATGTGACATATTGGTGAAAAAAGTTTTACAATATACGCATTAGAAAAAAACATTAAATAGGTAGAATGAACTTTTATTTCTAACTTGTTTTTGACATACACACTAAGGCACCGTTGGGTACAGCCAGGTGTGTAAGGTGGAATCCCTAAAGGCTTAGGATCTAGGTGCACAGGCATGGTAGGTGAGCTCTATAGATATACATTTCAGGGGACGACCGAGTTGTGTATTCCAGTTAGATGCAAGGAGACAGGCCTAGGTAAGCTTTTCTTACGCCCCCTTTGGAACAGATGAGAGAAGGTCATTGACAAAGGTGGGGGATTTGGTCTATTTACACATAAACTGTATGATTTTACATATGTCATAACAGCCTCATCTGTAAACAGGGAGAGAACAAAAGTATGACACTTGCCTTTATCAACGGCTACAAACATAAACTTCAAGCCTGGATTAACAGCAACAGTGCACATATAATTTATATAATCAAATGTCCTTGTTCCAAAATATATGTTGGCCGTATGAAGGGACTGCTAAAGGCACGTATCCAGGAGCACTACAGAAACATTCATAAATCAGATGTCAAGCTGGTCGAGCATTTTCAAGAGTACCATGACCACAACAACAATTTCACGTTTACCAACATTGAGAAAGTGATGTAGTTTACGTATGGCTCAATAAAGAGACATGAATGCATTATTTACTCTATTAACAACTGAGTAAAAAGATAAGTATGCACTGGAGCCACTAACATTTTAAACCTGAATGTTTACCTAAACACCAAAGATTAACATAACTTATCATAGAGTATACATCCACAAGGAAATGCCACCATCAGAATACATATTTTCAGAACTCAGAATGGAGTGACACCACTCACTTCGATGCTCATATCTTCTCTCACTTTGTCACTTAAAACGCTAACTTCGATATATTTTCACCGAAAAAAATCAAAGGTTACAGGAACGTTATACTTAGGCTGATAATTCACTCATACAAAATCAGAGAAATTCAGCAGTTAAAGTTAGCTGAACTAACTATGACTCACGCCCCCGAAATGCACTGCTATTACATCACTCATGACATGGTCAGTGACATCGCTCATGACATCTCAATTGACATCACTGATGGCATCATCCAGTGACTGTGAGTAGTTTTAAAAGGTTTATGAGAGTCATATATATACATATACATATATATATATACATATATATATATATATATATATATATATATATATATATTACCTACTGGCGGTCGCCAGTAGGTAGTTATAGTTAGGACCACGTTTCCATAGGAAATCCGCAACATTCTATTTTGAATAACTTTGGCGCCGGTCGACGAATCCTCGCGAATCTTTCAAAATAGGTGGGGCGCTACGCTCCGCTCCTACCCTGAAAGTCTCGGGGGGATTCGTCAAGCGGGGGCTGAGATAAAAGGGGGGTCCCAAAACGCGTTTTTCCCATGCATTTTTCCATAGGACCTTTAGACAGGGCTACAGCCCGAACGGCTGAACAGAATTACTAGAAATTTGGCAGAGAGGTAGTCCTCAGGTCAAGGAAGTGCCTTTTGTAGGTTTGGTGTAAATCTGTTCAGTAGATTCTGAGAAAATAGCCTTTAAATCAATATATATATCTGAGCCAGCTTACAGTGCGCTTACGGTACGCTTACCGTACGCGTACGGTGGCGTGCGCGAGCGAGATTCTGATTGGCTCTTAGATCCTAGTAAACATTTGAATCGGCCGAAACCAGGAAGCGGCGGCCGCCATTTTCTCTCTCGCACTGAGAATGATGTGTAAAATATAAAGCCCAAAAACAAGTAAAGGGGCTGTTTAGACAGCCCCCACACACATAGGCATGTTGAGGTAGTCCCCAAAGATCCCCCAAGGCCAAAAATGGAATTTTTATTTTTTCGCTAATTTCGCCGATTACGCTTACCGTACGCGTACGGTAAAAAATTATAAAAAAAAAAAATTATCCACATTCTCACCACCCCGTGTGCAGTTGGTCGTCGAAGTCCACCAAATGTGCATGGCTTATCACAAATTAGAAAAACTGTAATATTTAAAAAAAAAATAATAAAAAAACAACTTATCCACACTCTCTCTTCCCCGTGTGCAAATGGTGCCCGAAGGGCACCATTTGTGCATTGCTTATAAAAATTACGAAAAATTAAAATATTACCTTTCAAAACGAAGTGCATCATATGTCCTCCATGTGCGCACGGTGCGCGAAGCGCATCGTGCGTACATGGCCCATCTAGTGTAACGTGGGCACGCGGTGCGCGTAGCGCACGGCGTGCCCACCGTGCGTGCACGGCACTAACTGCGTAAAGTGGGCGCGCGGTGCGCGAAGCGCACCGCGTGCTTACTGTGCGCGCACGGTGCGCGAAGCACACCGTGCGCGCACGGAACGAACTGCGTTAAGTGGGCGCGCACGCCACAAATGGCGTAAAGTAACTTAGCATTTAAAAAACCGTACAAATTCACTGAAAAAACCATAGGTTTCACACACGTTATAGTTAGGAATTAGCATTTAAAAAAACCTTGCTAATTCACTGAAAAAACCATAGGTTTCACACATGTTATAGTTAGCTGGACATTTTACTGATAAAAAACCAATGAAATTCCCCCGTTATAGTTACTGTAGGCAACTATAACTCACGCGACCGTAATCCTCTGCTGATGACATATGTGTCTTTATGAGAAAAAAAATATTTGTAATATATGTATAGCTAAAAATGTATGGAAGAAGACATGGGCAAATAAGTGTCTAAATACAGTATTAGCATCAGCAGAGGATTGCGGTCGCGTGAGTTATAGTTGCCTACAGTAACTATAACGGGGGAATTTCATTGGTTTTTTTATCAGTAAAATGTCCAGCTAACTATAACATGTGTGAAACCTATGGTTTTTTCAGTGAATTAGCAAGGTTTTTTAAATGCTAATTCCTAACTATAACGTGTGTGAAACCTATGGTTTTTTCAGTGAATATATATATATATATATATATATATATATATATATATATATATATATATATATATATATATATATATATATATCACGCACAGCAATCTTCTTCGAAGAAGGACTCGCACTCAGGGAAAACCAAGATTTATTCACCACGGTAACGCGTTTCGACAGACAAGCTGTCTGTCGAAACGCGTTACCGTGGTGAATAAATCTTGGTTTTCCCTGAGTGCGAGTCCTTCTTCGAAGAAGATTGCTGTGCGTGATATATTTACCGGGAGACCTGCCCGGTTTGACTTGCCACCTGTCTACGGGCCACAGACTTTGGAAACCCTGGTCGTTTGGATCAGATATATATATATATATATATATATATATATATATATATATATATATATATATATATATATATATATATATATATATATATATATATATATATATATATATATATATATATATATATATATATATATATATATATATATATATATATATATATATATATATATATATATATATATATATATATATATATATATATATATATATATATATATATATATATATATATATATATATATATATATATATATATATATATATATATATATATATATATATATATATATATATATATATATATATATATATATATATATATATATATATATATATATATATATATATATATATATATATATATATATATATATATATATATATATATATATATATATATATATATATATATATATATATATATATATATATATATATATATATATATATATATATATATATATATATATATATATATATATATATATATATATATATATATATATATATATATATATATATATATATATATATATATATATATATATATATATATATATATATATATATATATATATATATATATATATATATATATATATATATATATATATATATATATATATATATATATATATATATATATATATATATATATATATATATATATACACATATACATATATATATATATATTATTTTTTATTTTACTGAGTTTCATATAGCACGAACTTATCGGGTATCAGGGCGCTTTAAATGAGCAACAGTTGCGTACACATTCATTTTGGTTAGGCACGGGGAGATGAAGTGATTTGCCCAGAATCACAGGATGTTCAGCGTCATTGCCGAGACTCGAACCCAGTTCCCCAGATTCGAGGTCAACCGCCCTAGCTGTTAGGCCAACTCCTCTCCCCAAATATATATACCAAGTAGTATTGGTGAATCAATAGGTGTATGAGTGCCTGTATGGATAATTCAGTGGGTGCGTGACTGACTGTATAGTGAGTGATTAAGTGTTTCAGTAAATGTATGGGTGAGTAACTAGGTTGTGCGAATGTCTGTATCAGTCTGTCAGCTGGTGTCTAACTGGCTGTATGGGTTGGAGAGTGGGTACGTGAGTGGCTGAATGGGTGATTGATTGGTTGTCTGAGTACCTGTATGAGTGTCTGTGTGGGTGGGTGAGGGTGTGTGTGACTGCCTGCATGGATGGGTGAGTGAATGAGTGAATAGGTGTACTGGTTAGTGAGTGTGTCTGTGAGGTGCTGTATCAGTGACTAAGTGTGTTTCTGGATGTGTCAGTGAGTGAATCGATGTGTTAGTGGTATATAAGTAACTGCTTATGTGAAAGCTAACATAGGTGAGTGCTGGAGTATATGAGTAATTGATTGTGTATTATGAAATTGACAAAACTGCACTGGTCATTTTAACAGCCTTGAAAATGGCCCATATCTGCATACCAACAAGAGGGAAAATGAGATGGCTGCAGGGGCGGTTTCTCTTCTTGGTCAGAAGAGCGTCGCCCCACTTGCTACAAGCACAGTGGTAAACAGGGAAGACTAAAATGGTTAAGTACCATTTTATTATTCTGTATGCTGCCGGTCGTAGCGGGTGGATGGTGGAGGCGGGGCAGATTACTGCAGACTGCAGGATGATGTTTAAGCAGTTCAAGTACGGATGCCAGATTGACCGGCTGCCTACAGCCGGCCAATATGACATGCCTATTTAAAAGCCCGCTATCCCAGCGCTGTAAAACAGCCGAGAGAATGCAGGCACAGGCCTGCAGCCTCAAAATGAGTGTTGAGTCAAGATTCTCTAAGCAATTCTGGAGCTGCGCTGCAGCTCCAGGTTTGGTTGGATTGGTGAGGCACAAGGGAGGAAGTCCCTCCCTTTCCTTACTGCTCTTCGTCACTGGTTGGCTGCTAATCCCAAAAAACGAAATCATAAAGGCTATCTTCAACAAGCATTTGCAATGCAATAGGTCTCGCATTTGCGAGAGTTTGAGCTATTGGCATTGTAAATAACAATGCCTTTTATTTATGTGCTTTGAAAACCTGCAAGCGGTGCATAAACACGCACTTTGTACTTATAGTCCTTGCTTACAAGAAGCCAGGCTGGTAGTAAAAGAGATTCAGTTACTGCCAGCCTTGCTTCTCATAGGCAGCGACTATAAGTACAAAGTGCGTGTTTACGCACCGCTTGCAGGTTTTTAAAAACACATAAATAAAAGTGATTGTCATTTACAATGCCAATAGTTTGTGTAACGTGCTATGTTTCCATTTATACAAATGCATTCAAAACAATAACTTGAAGACTCTTTTTCAAACCAAAAGTTCAATTTGTACGAACGGTTCTGATGCTGTCTGTTCACTTCCAGGGAGCAAACATACTTGGGAAGGCGAATGGGGAAAGTCATCAGTGTGACTGAGAACATGAGGGCCTCTATACAACATGGAATGAAGACTCTCAGATGCCCACCACCTTTACAGTAACCACCTTCAGGAACACCTTACAGACCTTAGGTCAAGTAGTGATCATCTTACTCCACAAGATGACGAGACGGAACATATTAAAAACTTAAAGCGCGACGTCCATAAAGTGTGCGTCGCGCAAGGGAGCGGCAAAGAGTTCAGCAAGCATACCTGCGTGGCCGCCATTGTTACTGCTGAAAGTAAAGAAATAGTAGTATATATATATATATATATATATATATAGACTACTTGCCCCCCTCCAACCTACGTTTTGACACCAAAATGAAGTATATAGGTCTCATCGCTGCAACACATCTGCCATTTAAAAAAATGTAATCCAGAAAAACTTGGCCCGGATTCACAATGTTTACCCAAGCTAAATGACTTCTCTAATGACACAACAACACAAATCAAAAATGAAAATCTCTGGACAACAATTTTATTATGGAGGTATATCAAGGGGACAAGACTACTACACAAGAGAGGACCGGAGAAAGCGTTTCCAGGGTGCCTAAATCATTCATAATCATTCTGAACCTGAGGGCTGATATATCCAACTTTGTTTCTATGCCACTTTAGGGGTACAAATTACACTATTTACATTCACCTAGCGAGACTTCTGAAGGATCCTCCAAGGAAATGTGCTTTCCCACCCACCTGGCTGAAGTCCCACAGAAAGCAGATATCAGCAGGAATTTGCCCACCTGAGAGAAGACCCGAAGCCAGCTAACGTCAGCAGGCCCCGGCACATCTGAGCGGAGACTTGGAGGCATCTAATGCCAGTATTCACCAGTCCCTCCAAGCACAGGCCAGTATGGAGCTGATGTCAGCAATCACGTACCTCCAGAGTGGAGACCCAAGTCAATCGGACATGAGCAGGCACCTGCCCACCCCCGAGGAGACCTGGGAGAAGCTGACGTGAGCTGGCTCCTGCCCACCTGAGTGGAAGCGTGAAGCTAACTGACGCCAGCATGCTCCTGCCCCTCCACCCTCATAGAAGCCAACAATATGGAAAAGCTTGATGTGTGTGTCCAATACATATATCTGAAAGCATTCTTTGACATGCACTGAGCAGCACTCACGCTGTGCTCCAAGCAGGACCCATTTGGTGCATGTGAGAGCTGCAACGCTGTTGTGCAAATTGCAACCTCGCCTCTTAGAAGTGTGGCACTGACTCTAAATCTGGTTCTGAGAGCACACATATATAGTGGCAGTCTGAAGTCAAGATCCCCTGGTCTCTGATTACTACAGCACTGTAAACACCCTCGCTGTAGACACCGTCACCCATTGGCTGTGACCTACATTCCCTTCCTGAACCCTGAAATAAAAGGCCTCTGAATAGGCACAGTTATGAATGTGGGACGTGGATACATCGGAGAGTTTCCGGAGCGCTGGCAGCCGTTTTGAACCGACAAAAGCAGAAAGCCGAGGGCCGGCGAATAGGCCGCCAGCCTGGCAGTGTCCCAGCAGTAAATGAAACTGTTTTAATATGACCTTGGCGATTTAGATGTGAAAGACCGACTTCATCGGGCATTGTTACATAATGAATTCATCAGTCGCTTTCCATTCTCCCTCGCCTTAGATACTTTCATAAAAGCATTTCATTGAATAGCATATTAAATGCATACTGTTCAAACCAAACTAAAAATACTGCCTTGGAAAGAATCCATATACGCTGTAATATGCAAGTATTGCCAGCTAAAAGCTGTTTCCAATTTCTAGAAATCGGGCCCCTTCTATATTTTGGAGAGATGAAATCCACAAAGATAAAAACCTCAGAGGGCCTGTGATTTGCAAGTCTTTTTTTGTGGTCTGTGAAAGCCTTCTGTTGGGGCCGACAGGGAGCGTACCGTGGAGCATGAGCTGTTTGAATTCGCCCACAGAACCTTTTTCCAAAACGCAGAGACGATGGAGTTTGAGAAGCTGGAACGAGGAGCACAAGGAAGTACCACAATGACATGACAAAAAAGAATCAGGTGATTCTGCGCAAATCATGTTCCTCCCAGTGCCTCGGCGGAGAATGTGAACATATATATAGATATATATATATACACACACACACATACACATACACACATGTGTATATATATACACATATATATATATATATATATATATATGTGTGTGTCCTTAGCCGTGGGCGACGTACGAAGCATTTCGGGTATATACATATATATGTGTGTGTGTATATATATATTTATAAAATTCCAAATATCTCTGCCGTCCTAGTGCTCAGACGGTTCCCACAACAGAGCAAAAACTCCACTTTTCTTGCAAATTAAATTTTATTTTACCTTTTCCTTCATGCCATAACGTTTCGGTCACCCTGTGACCTTGTTCTCATAGAGAAACGCTATACAATCGTGATTTTTCAACATAACATGTGATTACATCATGTGACGTGATGGAGCATAGGCATGGTGAACAGACTATTCAATAACAGTATGTCAGTTTCACTGCATTCGCAGAGTACTCATGTTAAAAGACAATCATGATTCTTCGAAAATCCTTGTTTTCATGAGTAAAAGCACAATAAATATATTATTATAATAAATAAATAAATATATACACGTGCAAAATTAGCGAGTTGTCCATATTTTGTTTGATTGTAATCATAATGGAAGATTCACAATCTTGACAACTTGAAATGGGTCCTCATCATTTTACAGTATTGTCTATCGTCTTAAATGCATTTATGAAACTGGAGATGACTGCACCATCTAATGTCCTTTGATATCACCTTGTTCAATGAATCATGTAATATCTGGAAGTCTCTCCTCTAACATCTTTTATAACTTACAGGATATGTCAGATATTCCCTAGTTCGTTATCTCCAAAGTGCAAAGTGTGCTCTCATATCTTTTGATTAAACTATAAGTGCCTAAAAAAAGTGCTTGGTGCTTCACTGTGCAAATATACAATTCTGTCACTTCAAATATATTTTTGTTTTTTTGTTTTGTTGTTATCTAACACACCGAGAGAAAAATTTCTTAGGTGGTAATATGAGTGCTATGAAATAGCCGCAAGTGTCTTACTGGTCTCATATATGTGTGCTTTGCCTGATTGTGGTCATCAACATTGGGTTCGTTCGTTACAGACATTATCTTTTAACATGATACTGTAGCTGGTTGGAATGGCTATTTTTTAGGGGATTGCATATCAAACATTATTCCAATTGACATCGTCATAAAAAGTTAAATAATGCATTCAAAGAATTCTTCATAAAAAACTTTTCATAAAAGGTCCCTAAGTCAAATTATTAATAAAATGTATTAATAACATTTCTTAAAATCCCTAAGATTATTCCAAAACATTCCAAAACATTATTCTAAAATATGTGTGTGTGTGTGTGTGTGTGTATATATATATATATATATATATTAATATATATATATATATATATATATATATATATATATATATATATGTAAAATTATGGAGCTCTTCGTTATTGTTAAGGCCCATAGGAGTCTTGCTGTCCAATTCCAATATGGTGTGACTCTAGCTGTCTCAGCATTCGTTCCCTGTTGCCTCCTCTACGCTGTATATATATATTTATTACCTACTGGCGGTCGCCAGTAGGTAGTTATAGTTAGGACCACGTTTCCATAGGAAATCCGCAACATTCTATTTTGAATAACTTTGGCGCCGGTCGACGAATCCTCGCGAATTTTTCAAAATAGGTGGGGCGCTACGCTCCGCTCCTACCCTGAAAGTCTCGGGGGGATTCGTCAAGCGGGGGCTGAGATAAAAGGGGGGTCCCAAAACGCATTTTTCCCATGCATTTTTCCATAGGACCTTTAGACAGGGCTACAGCCCGAACGGCTGAACAGAATTTAATGAAATTTGGCAGAGAGGTAGTCCCCAGGTCAAGGAAGTGCCTTTTGTAGGTTTGGTGTAGATCTGTTCAGTAGATTCTGAGAAAATAGCCTTTAAATCAATATATATATCTGAGCCAGCTTACGGTGCGCTTACGGTACGCTTACCGTACGCGTACGGTGGCGTGCGCGAGCGCGATTCTGATTGGCTCTTAGATCTTAGTAAACATTCCAATCGGCCGAAACCAGGAAGCGGTGGCCGCCATTTTCTCTCTCGCACTGAGAGTGTAGTTTAAAACACAAAGCACAAAAACATGTAAAGGGGCTGTTTGGACAGCTCCAAAACACCTAGCCATGTTGAGGGAGTCCCCAAAGATCCCCCTAGGCCAAAAACGGAATTTTTATTTTTTCGCTAATTTCGCCGATTACGCTTACCGTACGCGTACGGTAAAAAAATATTAAAAAAAAAAAATTATCCACACTCTCCCCACCCCGTGTGCAAATGGTGCCCGGAGCGCACCATTTGTTCATGGCCTATAGCAACTGTGAAAAAGTAAAATATTACCTTTCAAAACGAAGTGCATCATATGTCCTCCATGTGCGCACGGTGCGCGAAGCGCATCGTGCGTACATGGCCCATCTAGCGCAACGTGGGCACGCGGTGCGCGTAGCGCACCGCGTGCCCACCGTGCGTGCACGGCACTAACTGCGTAAAGTGAGCGCGCGGTGCGCGAAGCGCACCGTGCGCGCACGGAACGAACTGCGTTAAGTGGGCGCGCACGCCACGAATGGCGTAAAGTAACTTAGCATTTAAAAAAACGTACAAATTCACTGAAAAAACCATAGTTTTCACACACGTTATAGTTAGGAATTAGCATTTAAAAAACCTTGCAAATTCACTGAAAAAACCATAGGTTTCACACATGTTATAGTTAGCGGAAATTTTACTGATAAAAAACCAATGAAATTCCCCCATTATAGTTAGTGCAGGCAACTATAACTCACGCGACCGCAATCTTCTGCTGATGACATATGAGTCTTTATGAAAAAAAAATATTTGTAATATATGTATAGCTAAAAATTTATGGAAGAAGACATGGGCAAATAAGTGTCTAAATACAGTATTAGCATCAGCAGAGGATTGCGGTCGCGTGAGTTATAGTTGCCTGCACTAACTATAACGGGGGAATTTCATTGGTTTTTTATCAGTAAAATTTCCGCTAACTATAACATGTGTGAAACCTATGGTTTTTTCAGTGAATATATATATATATGTATTTTTTTTTCAGGCAAGTACTGTTTCTGCCACACATATCTGCCATTCCTCTCACATTAGGATTTTGTGATCCGTCACAACTGTTCCGCACACATACAGTTAGATAAGCAGTTTTCAGAGGAGATAGCGAGTGAGGACAAAGTGCTAGATTCTAATGGACTACCAGTTGAACTATTTTAGAAAATGGGGACAGATACTACCTTACACACATTATGGGCCCTGGGGTACTTGTAGAGGGAAGGAATTCTGATGATGGATGTTAGGGGGCCACAGCAGTGCTAAGATGGGTAAGCCCAGGCATACATCTGACCTATAAAGTCCCATCTCTCTGCTAAATGTGGAGACAACAATTCTCAGCAAAATTAAAGTCACCAGGTTATTGAGGTTGGAAGGTACACTGATACATCTGAACCAGACATGCTTCATGCATAGAGAGCGACCAAGCTAAACATCAGATGCCTACATAACGCATTGGATGCAGCCTGATGAGTGATGGAACCAGAAGAAATAATTATTAGATGTCATTAAAGCATATGACTCCGGATGGGCAGTTGCTCAATAAAGCCACGTCGCTCACTTATACAAAACTGTGCAACAACCTACGAGACATGTTTCACAAACTCCGAGGGAAATGGCAGATAGATCTCGGGCCCATTGATGATGAGGAATGGCAGGAGGCACTGATGTCCCCGAGGAAGGCGGCCATCACCCTTCGTTTCCGATTAATCCAACTTAAGATCCTACATAGATCATATCTCACAGGGGTAACATTGGCAAAGATAGGCTCGAGACCTGATGCGCTCTGCCTACGTGGCTGTCGTCAGGCCGCAACCTTTTACCATACGATTTGGGACTGCAAAGTAGTACGACCCCTATGAGAGGGGGCCACGAGACATATACAAGATGCACTAGGGAAGGAACTTACCCTTACACCACGACTGGGCCTTCTTAATATATGGGAACAGACTGACCTCACAGAGGTGGAACAGCAACTAACCACACTGAGCCACACTTTAGTTAAGCAGGAAATTGCGAAAAAGTGGGGGGTGCCAGATAAGCCCTCCCATCAACTGTGGAAGAGGGAGGTAGATAAATGTATGGTAGCCGAGAAGGAGGTATTTATATCGAGAGGTTGTCCAAAGAAGAGGAACAGAAAATGGGACAAATGGGATGTATATAGAGGTGAGCTATGTGTTTCCTGATCAGTGGAATTGGAAATGCAGCGTACTGGAGGACGATCTTTGGGGTTACCGTGACTGCACCTGGTTTATTTCTTCTAATGGTTCGATGTACTGTATAATCAGCCGAAATGTTGATCAAATATTGTATGTGACTCTAAACACTGTGAAATTAATAAAAATATATTTTTTTAAAAACATATGACTGTGGCGTGCTAAGATATGATATGCATTTATAGGAAAATGTGATATGGTTCCAAGACTGCGAGCATGGATCTGGGTACTATATGTGAACCCACTAGCCAAAGGTAATGTAAACTACATATACTCCAGGGTCATGCAAATAGGGAGAGGCACTGGACGGAGGCGTCCATTGTCAACTAGACTGTTCACTCTCAAAAATGAGCCGCTGGTATGTTGGCTATGTACTGATTAGAGGACTTTAATGGTCTATGGACAGGACCAAGTCTCAGTACATGTAGACAATATTCTCCTTTATATACTAGTATCTGGTTGATCTAAATCACGGATTCTGGAGGGCTTCTAATATTTGGTTAATGGCCTGGCTTCACTTTATACTGGAGAAAAAAAATGATTTATGATGACACTAGAAGCACCGACATAGGAAGTGCTGGTCCGCCCTCCACTGAACACTAAAAAAAGAGGCCTTCAAATATCTGAGTAACAATAAACAGAGATTCCATGATAAGAAAGTTGCCAATGTACATTGAGAGCTTTAAAAGAGGCAAAAGATGATGCATTATTCAAAATGACAGAGCACCTTAAACTGAAGTACATGTTTGAAAACTCTTCCTTCTGGATCTCCAGTAGTTGTTTTTAAAACTAATGGTGCTTGTGTGATGAGGGTCCCCCTAGAATATCCTCAGGTAACTCTACAGGATTGTTTAATGGGGGAATAGCACTTCCAAACAACAGCAACCTTTATCTGGTCAGCACTTGGAAATCAGGTATTTGGACAAAATATTGAGGAGTAAATATCGGGTGACAGAAATATAGGGGAAAATATTGTGCTAAAAAAATATTGTGGTGCAGAAATATTGTTATCAAGAACATCGTTTTCCCACCTAGAAAAGTAATATCGTTATTCAGAATATTGTTTTGAAAAATATAGAAGTAAAAAATATAATTAAAAAAAATATTTTAATGTTTTTAGTTCCCATATTAAATGTATGTGTTATTATTGGTTTTATAATCATTAAGAATATTTTTTAAAATAATTTGTGATTTTAAGTGATATTTAATTTTCAATTTAATTGCTAATATTATCTAATAGTGTTGTAGTGGGTGGCTGGTTTACAGGGGTATAGGGTGAGAAGCTAATTAAGTATTAATTTTGTAACAATTAATTATTACTTTGTTATTGATAATTTGGTTGATTAGCAATTATGCAAATAGTGTAATCATAGGTCCAGGGGCACCAGCAATGTTCGCTTGAAAACATACAGAATTCTTATTCTACTACTTACATCACACATACTTGACCCCTCACAACTGTCTAGATTTAATGCAGCGCACTCATTGGCATGTCCACACTGTGGCATAGAACCCGCTACGTTCATACACATGACTAAGGACTGTACTCTACTCCAGGCATATGGGTGGGGTCTTGGGCTTATTCCAGGAGACTACGGTGGTCCCTGTTCAATCGTTGATCAAACATTGTCTCCTGAGGGTGCTGACGGTCGCCCGATCAGAGAGCCGTAGGCCACACAAATGAATCCTTCTGGGACTTGTGTTGGCCAAACACTGTATTGCCATACACTGGACGCATCCTGCACCCCTTCAACTGGTTAAATGGAGAACTGATGTTTGTGAATAGGGTGTGGCTGAGGAGCTTTGCCTGTGCTTCATTCGCATGGATAAGAATGCAGAACATGATTTGGAAACTTGGGGGGGGGGAGGGGGGGGGGTATTAGAGAAGCTACTTTTATCTGGGCAAACAGGAGAGAATGCAGTGAGTTTAACCCGAACAGTGACGTCCTCCTCACCTACATTGACACAGGAGGCTGATCCATCGACTGAATGAATGCTACTGAGTGAGGGAAGTGGACATGGAGTGAGTGTTGGAGGTAGTGATCCATGCATCACGGACTGCGCTGGGACAGGACATAATTCTAGTGGGCCTACAGCAGATGGAATCGTAGTTTCCTGAAAGACTGTCATTGAATGTTAGATAAACTCAACGCCTATGTCAGCGAATGGTCCCTAATCCAACCGGATGCCCCACATTATATTCCTGTTGTCCTATAACTAAGCAAGAGGAGGGTCAGCGCCCAGAAGGTAGGCGAGATGGACTCCAGTTTGTAACCAAGGCCGTCTTTATGAATCTAGAAACTGTAAGATACATCACCCTCCTACCAGTTGCTGTCAGGATTTTATTTTGCTTCTTCTATTTTATTGTTGTGTACTTTTATGCATGATTCCATTCATAGGAATTGTACAGTCCATTCCGCACGGAGATATGTACTCTACGACGTTAACCATGGGCTAAACTTCAGGGCTGGCCCTGGGGTCGTTGCGGGTACTGGGATAGAACTCAGATTAGTGAGGTGTATTTTTGTCCTCAGTCTCGTGCATTGTAACTACGTGAGATAATATCTATACTGATAAATGTGCAATTCTAAAATAAAAGCAAGTTTAAAAAATTTGTGTAATCATTATACTTTTTTGTTATGTTTTAGAAGCGGGCTGCTGGGTTTGTACGGGTACAGGGTGGGAAGTTAATTAAGTAATAATTACAAATTAATTATTAATGTATTATTAATTATTTGATTATTAATTATGTAAATTGTGCAATTAATAATTCTATTTTTAGTTATATTTTAGGCATGGGTTGGTGAGTTTATAGGAGTATGGGAAGTTAAGTGATAATCATTTTTTTTAAATGAATATAATACAAATTATTTAATTGATTAATAATTAAGTAATTTGTGTAGTAACGTTATATTTTTTGTTATAGTTTAGATGTGGGTTTGTAGGGATATAGGGTGGGTAGTTAATTAAGTAATAATTCATTATTTAATTTATAATTATGTACATTATGTAATACTGATTTATTTTAGTTGCATGTTGCTAGGTTTTTAGGGGTATAGGATGGGGTGATACGTAATAAATTAACAAATAATCATTACTTGTTATTAATTAGTTAAGTGATTATCAATTGTGTAGATTGTGTTATACTTATTAAAGTTATTTTTCAAGTGTGGGCTGCAATGTTAGTAGGAGCATAGTGTGGAAAGTTAATTAAGTAATAAAGAAATAACAATGTTATGATAATTATTAAATTGTTTAATAAGCTTGCAAATTGTTCAATCGTTTTTTCTTCTTAGATATATATATATATAGATCTATGCTGGGCGAAACGATTGAACGTGACCCGCTCATGATGCAACTGGGATATACTATGCAGATACCCAAGGTGCATCGGAAATTTGGAAGTATTGCTCTTTTACTAGCTAAACGAAGGGTTCCATGTAGGTGGGGGAGGGGCCGTGCACCGAAATTTAAGGAGTGGATAGCTGACTTACTATATTGCCAAGACCAGAACACGATCTACGCCGACACACAACCATTGAGCAGTAGGGCCAGGGACATATGGGATCCGTTCAGAGAGCACTTGGCGACTACTGCCAATTCAGATGGTGATGGAAATCGTGTGGCAGCGGCTACAAATCCAGCATATATCACAACAATTTAGGCGCGGTTCTTTACGGATTTACTGTATTGATGAGTCAGGTTGGTGGGGATTGTGGTACAGTGTTGAGGTGTTCTATCTGAAGACGGTACTATGGCTTTGGAGACGCTGAAGTTGAGAGGGTGGAGGATGGACTGTGTGCAGGGCACGGTGTTTGACGTGGGAGGTGCGGGGGGATGTGGACCTAGTATAAATATCTCATTATTTGATATAGCAGATAGCCCACAGGGATGGGAGGAGTATTATGCGCTGCAGGTATTGTTGACTTTCTCCTTGGCATATAGCCCTTTATTGCTGCTTATTCTCAAGACGTCCGGGGCAGGGGTTATTCATGCTCGAGGGGCCTATCAGGCTTCATAGCCTGTTCTGTGAGTGACTACAGCTGTGTGCCCGGCAAGACTATGGCAATTACGACTTTCTATTTAGCGTTGGGATTCTTGACACCCATACCCCAAGTTCACCGTTGCTGTTGTTATACAGTGCAGGAGCAAAAAAGGGAAACAAAAATAACTTCATAGACCTTGGAATAAGGTGTATTATGCAGGGATGGTATACAGGATGTGTTGCAGAGATTTGCCGCCGAACCTCCGGGCTGTCGGTCTAATGGCTGTGTATATCTGCGAGGGGAAAAAGGGGGATTTATCGACTGTAGCCGGCCCGCGAGGTTGTAGGCGTGGAGCTATAATACTGTGTACTGGTGTAATAAATGTCTTTGAAATAAAAAAAAAAAAAAAATATATATATATATATATATATATATATATAGATATAGATATATATATATATATATATAGATATTTTGCTTTTGTTAATTAATAATGTTCATATAAAGAGATTCATAATTATTCTAAATTAATAGGCTTACTCAAATATGTAATGTGTTTGAAATTAATGTTGCTTAGACTGGAGTGGGAGTAAATGTAATCCCTGCGAAGTGCAACCCTCTCCCCACTGTTGCACAAACTGGAGTGGGAATAGTTAATTTAATCCCTCTTAAATTCAACACTTTCCCTACTGTTGGACAGACTGGGTGGGAATAGTAAATCTAACCTTCCGATGTACAAAGCTTTCCCTACAGTTGCACAGACTGGAGTGGGAAAAGTCAATTTAACCAAGTCCAATGCTTTTCCTACTGTTGCAAAGACTACAGAGTAGGAAAAGTAAATGTAATCCCTTTAAAGTCCAACACTTTCTCTAATGTTGCACAGACTGGAGGTGAAATAGTAAATCTTACCATACCTGAGTCTAATACTTTTCCTACTGTTGACCTGTTTGGAGTGGGAATAGTATATATAAACCTTCTGAAAGCCGACTACTGTTGCATAAACTGGAGTGGCAATATATATCTATTATTCTCAGAGTTCAATACTTGCCCTAATATTATTTAAAAATATCTATTATCATTATTTGCTATTTTTTTTCATATTATTTATTAATGTTAATTGCCATTATAAGTATAAGGACACAATATTTTTGCAAACAATATTTTTGTAAACAATAGCTTTCGTTCTTGTGTCAGTGATCAGGAAATTATAGATGAATGCACTGAAGGTGGTAATGATTTTCTAGGACTTCCAGAAATGGGAAGTGATCTGAATGATAAAACTAAGTGAGGAATAGGAGGGGAAGGCCATGGTTTCCTCTACATGCATATGTCCCCCTCACTAGCACAAATGCAACTGTGATTTTGAACGTGCATCGTTTTTTAGATTTCTCAAAGAAAAGAATACTGATAACAAAAACAAAACAAGAGAGGGAAATGATAGGGGTGGAAGGGTGGTCCCTCTGAGGGTGAATGCATTGTTACTATGATCACAGTTACGAATATGAATTCCACTCCCCTATCTCCAAGTGTCTCTCACTAATAACGAGGCCTGGCTCCATAAGATAACAAAATGTAAGTGGGGTGAGCCAGAACATAAAATATGGGAAAAGTGAAGTAAATCGTCATATGCTGCGGTGAACCGTTACATAAGATTTGCTCCAAGCTTGCGATTATAAATGCACTACCATGTGTTTCGCTTGCCAGACCTCAAACATGTCATAAACAGGATAATGTTAAGACTCGTGTCTCCAACACCTCACTCCTCCCAGCAGGGCTAGATAGAACTATATACACACACTCAAGGAATGCTATCTGAACAAATTAACTTGAAAAGATCAAGAGTCATGAGAAATTGTGACTTGATCTTCTAAACTTCTCAATTGGCATCAACAGCTATTGAACCAGAACTCAAAGCGCCAGACCAAGAACGTGCCTCCAAAAGTCTACGTGTAAACCCTGGTAAGAAAGACTTAACCTACGACACGCAACCCATCATTCAAATTAGCTGGATTTCTTTCACTCCAAATTCTGTTTAAATAGTTAATGGTTGCATAGCGACGTCTGGAATAATGTAGACAACATTATCTAAATAAATATTGTATGACTGCAGGCAGGCCTAATGTTTGTCACGTGGAAAGACCCCATCAATTCCCCCTGAAATAAGCTATGCTTGCAGATTCCTAGCCAATGGAGCGCAGAAGCATGAAATGTTTTTGACAGCTGTCTAAGTGAAGTAACATCACAAGAGGCACCGGTGGCGGAGGGAAGCGATGGTAAAATGCAAAATGCACTCCGCCACAGCAGAAGACGGCGTATCCATGTCAATGCGTTCCCCTCACTTCGCTTTGAAGCTTTGTTTTCACCGGACAATAAAACGCCTACGCATGCCGTGAAGACATGTTTGCAAAAAGAGAGGGATTGGTTTCACGCAGGCAAACCTGATATGGCCAAAGCTGAACTACGTGGGGTGCAACAATTGCACTTACAACCCACTACGAGCTACGACTAAATCTAGCCCATCATTATCAGGTTTCAAGGGCCTGGCATTAGTTGCTAAAAGTTAGCAATGTTTTTTTGTTTCGTTTTTCGCAAGTATTTCAATCACGGATTGGGGGATGAGAAGACCAGCTGTTCCAATGGAACTCTCTCAACTCCTCTCCAGCCCTAAATAAAATGCCGCAGATGGAGCTAATGGGCCAACCGAAACGCAGCCTTCTGGCCGCCAGGCACAAGTCGTGTCATGATAGGCCAGCAGTACTTGCTGCGTCACTCTGACATTGTCAGGGAGGGAGGGAGGGAGGGCGGCAGAGGAGTGGTGTTGGGCCCTGTCCTTTCAAAGCTAGTTGTAACACTGCTGCCTGGCATCTCCGCCTCCTGGGGCCTCAAGCAGCCATGCTGGCATTGCAACCACCTCACCAGTTAAGCAATCTTTATATAGTGAAGAAAAACCTTAAAAGACAGGGACATTGGTGGAGTAATGGAGGGTTAGAAGTCAAATGTAAAGAGGCCCTTAAACCATAATCCACATATCTTTCTTATTTTCCATCATTATTCTCTCTCTTAATATTCAGTAATTATCTGCCCTAATAGTTGGATATGTTCTCAAATATTACACATTTTCTTCCTAACTACAATTTTCTTACAAAGAGAAAGTCTCACTGAACCTCAGGCGATTTTTATTTTCTATAGTCACATGACAATTCATTGCCGTTCCATCTTCAAACTCTCTTCTGGATAGAAAAACTGATGGATGGAAAATCATCTTGAAACCTTCTCCGTGTAACATCTGTCCTAATATCCTTCTGCAGCACAGTGCTACCATCCAGAAATAAATTCTCCGCTGAATTCTTCTTCTTGCGATGACTCCATGAGCTACATGCTCCTCGTCGACATTTGCAGTAAAATGCTGGTCACAAATTTGGATTCCATCTACTTAATCTGCAATTTTTCCATTGTTTGTATATTGCATCATTAACTAGAGTAATTGTAACATCTTTTACGTGAAGTGTTTAGAAACAGTAGAAAAGTACTGAGAAAAGCTCAATAAAAATATGCTATTACTTTATCATTATAAGAGTAGTAATTTTAAGCAACTGTAGGCCATGGCACCTGCAGTCTTTCTTTTAGCTCGGTTGGAGGTCTCTTTGTCTTAGTAAGTCTACCGTAGTAGAAACGCTAATCCTAGATCATGAGCACAATCAGACAGCTTCTGGTGGTGAGAGAGAACATGAACTGCCCACTATCAATTATGGGCGACATCTATCCCCACTTATCAGTCAGAGCTTTCCTTAACATCCTGGCATCTTGAGAGTTTCTAACTGCTGCATGAGGAATGGCCCAGGTGTTGGGGGGCAGAACATGGCAAAGCCGTTCTCACAGAGGCTTGCCCACCTAACTTAATTTACACAAAATCAACAACTCATGAGATACGGAAACCCGTGTGAGGTTGGTTTGGCTTGATATAGCTATGTTTGCCTTGGAGTTACTGTTGAATCCTACACGTTGTGCTTGTGATACTGGTGCTTCACTTCAGAACAAGAACAGGGACATATATTCAAGACATATAGCGTTCCCTGATAGGGTTCGTCCCCCTAGGCACTGCGAAAGGCCCCAATCTCTTGGACTTGTTCTGTTTTCAAATGTTCGACGTAAAACGCAAATGCTCCAGTTTAAACCAACAATGTTTATTGGTTATCTCTCCTCTTTAAATATTCTTCAACATATCGCTTAATATGAGCAAGGTTGTATGGTAGTTATTTTTTTTGCATATTTTCAAGAAACACAGGATAGCTACACCTGCCGAGGTCTTCGTTATGTTTTACTGCCTACTCTACCCTGCTGTTTATGAAAGGACTGGTACGGGTATATGAGTTTGTAGTGCACCCATTGCTTAAGTTGTTTCTGTGTCCTTCTTGATTGTTTTCTAACATCTTGTCGACTTGTGTGCCGAACAATTGCTCACCATCAAAAGGAACGTAAAGCAGGTGCTGTTGTACCTCTGGTTTAAAACCTGAAATGCGTAGTCACGCTTGCCTCTGTAAAATGACAGCTGAGTTGATAACTCTGGCAGTGGTGTCAGCTGCATAGTGCACACCTAATGGTTGCATTGGATATGAGTTTTCACTCATTAACCAGGCCTTCTCCTCTCTTTTTACATAGGTCTGGAAGATGTTGGAAGAGATCCTCCATCTTATCCCACTGTTCTCTGTTACATCTTGAAAGCAGTCCCACAAAGGTGGTAATGAGCCAGTAGTTGGTGTTGCCTAGCGCCACCTTTTCCTGCAGCATCAATTCATTTACTTTCAGTATCAGGCGGAGGAGCATCTCCTGTTGCTTGCATTGCAGCTCTTTCCCTTGCAGTAGCTACCATTAAAGAATCAGGGGGAGGGTGTCCTCTAATGTAGAGTGGACCTGATGGCAATGGATTGCACTTCCTCTCTGCTTTAGGAGTATGTACCCAGGTGCTCCCTGGGCCTTTGAACATTTGTGTGGACAGATTTAACATAGACTTTATCACTGGTAAATACTGTACGGTTCATTCTTTTTTGGATAAAGTCTCCATAAAAAATCCTCTTCTTCAGGAGTTACAAGCATATCCATTTTGTGGTATGCTGCGGTTCTCTGAATGACACTATAGTAATTAGTTGTGTAATCTGGTGGGGATGGTTTAATTGGAACTGGCTCTAAATCTGTATTATCCTGTGGGTCTACATCGTAATCTTCCAATGGGTTACCAGGGCTATGTGGATAATCTGATGGGTACCCGAAATCTTCCCTGGTGAATAGAGAGCTACACTCCCTATATTGTTATGTGTCGAGTGTGTAGGCGAGGGCGATGGTAACAAGTTTACTGGGGAGGTGCGTGGTAATGCTAATGGTGGTGGACTGGTACCTTTGTGAACCATTGCCTTCTTATTTGGTGGCAACATCAAAGACTCTTAAAACTACAGTCTTCTGTGTTTTTTGAAGTAGTGAGGTTTCCAGTCTTTGGGACAATTGTGCCATGACCTTTATCAAGGACATGTTGCAGTTTCTCGCTAGCATGGTGTTTCAGCGCGGAATTTCATTTCTGCTCAGAGGCGTCTTTGTGGAGGGTTTTAGATTTTGCTTCCCGCGATGGCTCTTTCGACACCAAAGCTTTCAACATCAAGATTGCGAAGCCAGCAGCTGCACGGGTGAAACATGGCAACTGGAAGTCTTCAATTTCAATGGCTCCACTTCCTATTTTGCCCAATGGGTGGAAGTCCGATCAGGATCGAGGGGTGCCTTGTCCTGTCTCATCTCCGAAGTACTGTCTGGGTGTTTTGGACAGAACTACTAGGTTGTGAAGCACCAATACTTGGGTGTTGAACTGGGCTGCTAGACTGAAACGCTTGTGGGCATGGCTCTTGAAAGTTTCCAGCTTTGGCTTCTGTTTAAGGGCTTGAGAAGCATGTGTACTCATGGCCCTAGGAGTACTCTTTGTCTTCGGCCCCAATGTCTTGTCTGGTAAAATGTTAGGTTCCTCCCTGGAAGAAGACAGATGGTTGGTTGACCTTCATCTCCGCTGCCCCAGTGTCGACGTCAGTGTTCATAGCTGATGTAGTGTCAACTACCTGTCGTCTGAACTCCATAATCCTCTCCTCCTTACCGATGAACTCCTCCCCATCCAATATCTCGAGCTCCGCGCTGGTCACCTTGTGTGTCGAGCACGCCAATACCGTGAAGTCTTTGGCACTCCATTGAGGACACCTTCGGACTAGGGTCTGCTCCATCTCCTCTCCCAGACGATGCGGGTGGAAGGCGCTGAGTGACTGACTAGTCTTTAGAGTTGACTTCTTCGTGTTGTTCAGCTGCTGAGTCTTTGGTGCTGAGTCGTTGATGACAACGCTTGTTTCTCCGAGCCAAAATGGCCTCGAAAGAGTACATCAAGGACAAGGTTTGACGAAAGCGTCCAAGCCTGATGGCGGAGAAAACAATCTGAAGATGTAGCCAATAACCATGCACATTCCTTCTCAGAGGAGGAGTCACGGGACCTCGGACTCAACATACATAGTCGAAGAAAAACAAGTTGTTACCGGCCGAGTCCAAAACTAGGTGGCAGGAGTATGCAGAGAGTGTGTATTTAAAGTCACACATGCTACAAATATGTATTTGAGATATCCAGTTACTCAGGAACTTCATGTTACAGCTGTTAGAAACTTGAATGTAGGCTTATCAATGTGAATGACACACTAACCAATAGCAGAGAGGGGCTGAGCACATATCTCTCTACCTGTAGAGAGCATATAAGCTGCCACTGAAAGCAAAAACTATCTCTAGCAGAAGCAAAAAGAAAAGCCTATCGTGGGGTTGTGCACTCAACCTTCTCGGTTTGGAATGGAGGTCCTTGGGACACTATCATATTTTACAAGATGTCATAATATTTGTCAGGTTACCACATCAACACAATTGTGGAAACCAACGAGGTGTAAGGAATACCTTCAAAAATGATTGTGCTGAAATGTTATAAAGCAAAGCAGTGCAGGCGGAGTATGTCTCAAAATGAAATTCCTTTTGCTCTCGAAACCCTGAGCTTTAACATTGACCGTACTGTGGGACCTGGTGCTCATTGGGCCGGTAAGGGGTTAATCAACTTCATCATAAGGTCGCTTTGCTTGCGTTGGCAGGAACAAGAACATTTGTGTTCTGGTTCTAAATATGGCTTTCACCCTCGTCAAACACAGTTGCGGCTGTTATTAATCAGAAGTCACATAACAAAACATCTGTTTGGATAAAGCTTTCACTTCTACCAATATAGATCAGAAACATACCCAGGCAGCCAATTCATGTTTTACAAACCTATCCCTTTAGAAGGTCTCATGCCATAATATATATCAGTAAGTAATGCTTTGGAGAGAGCCATCTACATTAAATCTTTTATTGTGTAACATTGAATCACTTCCAGCACTTTTGATTGCGGCTAAATTTGAGAAACTCAGATTCAGCGGATGCAAACTGTCTGCTCTGGAACCCTGAAAGCGGGTCGTTTTACCCGAAGGAGCTACAAGATCTGTGCTTCATTGGCGCTTGGTCCTACTGACTCTCTTGGACACTCTTTATTTAAGCCCTGCCTACAACCTTTAAACAAGAACGAGCCTTCACTTGCAGATTGTCTGCTCTACTGCTTCAAAGGATGTTAGAAAGTGACAGGTGCTGGTGGCAAAAGTAGGGTTTTACATCAGTTCCACATTTTACATCCCGACTTTGGAAGTATTTCTATGGACATTAACTGGGCACAATTATTGAAAGTGCTCACAGAAATTCTGTAAATGTGCGGATTCATCACTTAGACTTATGTTTAATCACAGTAAAAAAAAAGAAAATATGTATATGTAAAATGATTTACATCAATAAACTATACTGCCTTAATCGTGTCTCTATCTGTCCTCTATTATCCTCTAGATTTCTTATCCTGTGCACCTCAAATTCAATTTCCATTTCGCCTCTAGTATTCTCTGTAGCCTGCCACCGATGCCTGAAGGCCTGACATAAACATCTACTGTCCTTAGTCCTATCTTGAAATGTCAAAGTGTCTTAGCCCCAAAGTGCTCTAAGTCTGACTTCCGAGGAGCTCCCTCTACTCCTCAAAAGTGCCATGACCAGTATTCCGTGCCTCGAAGTTCCTCCTACTAAACACTCTGTCGTATATGACACATCAGAGAATTCCGTTTCAGTCTTTCTCTCAATTTCCCACAAAAACTGTGGGTCATTTCTACAGTCCTCATGCCGCCTCCTGTCCAACAGGCCCCCAAAAAGCAGAAACAACAAGCATTGGCATAGCCAATAGGTCTCGCCTTTGGGACCTTTTAAGTGTTTAGCAAGAGCTGTTGGTAATGCCAATGTGTTATAAAGTTATGTTGTAGAAAAGTGTGGCTGCTGTCTAGCATATCGAAAAATTTTAATAAATAAAAATAATAAAAATGTGTTGGTTCCTCTGGTCCACTTCGTAAATGAAGCCTGACATTGTCCTTCTGGCTTCTGCTTATGTCACAGTTCACTGGTGTACAAATTGGTGGTGCAACAGCGAAATGAAATATTGTCTGTTGAAGCGCTCCATTACATTGGATTGTGGCTGTTCTTGCCCAACTCATCCAATTCTGCAGCCAGTGCACATATTTTTAGTCGCCCTCGTAGTTTGTTTATTTATTTAATTTATGTATTTTAAACTTATGAAACCTGGCATGACTTTTTCGGTGAACCCATGAAGCCCACTGCACCTACCATTGGCTTTACACCTTATCCAGGGCCACTGCAATTGTGTGACGGAAGAGGACCAAATTATGTGGCAGGGTTGCACAAATTATGCAGCAAGAAAAGGCAAATTATGCAGCATAATTCGGCACATTTTATCATAGCTTTACTTCAATATTTGTACATCTGGCAATAGTATCTGGGAATAGGGTGCACTTTATCAGTTACAATTTAACACCAAAATACAGCAATAAGTAACTTAAAAATGCCAGTCAAATCTAGCGAAAAGCATTCCGGCGCATGCGCAGGAATCCGAGTCGCTATAGTTTTTGTAACTTTTCATCCGTTTGAAACATAAAAATGTGTTTTTATTACAATCTGCAGATGATGGGTGACGTGGCAAATGCGGCAAATACGAAATTATGCGAAAATCGCCATGGCAGCAGAATCGCATAATTCCAGTGGCCCTGACCTTACCCACTACCATCCTTTTCAAGGGCAGAGTTAAGGAGGCATAGCTGGGGAAGAGGGGAGAGAAAGGCCCTGACGTGAAAGAGGGGTGCAGAGAGGGAACGCAGGGGAAATTAGGGAGGGAGAAAGGAGTAGCAGCGTCTGGGTGTCAGAGAGAGGGGTAGTAGACGGGCGAGGAGAGGGAACAGTACTCTCCCACTGTGACACAGGAGCGTGGGGTAGTAGATGGGATGTTAGAGCGAGAGGGAGAATTTGAGAAAGGGATAATTAGTAATAGAGAGACAAAAGAAACAAAAGGGTTAGATTAGATAGAATGAGAGGGTGAGAGTGAGAACAGTATAAAGTCGATGTGATAGAAAGAGGGAGAAAGGGGCAGCAGAGAGAATAGAGAGAGAGAGAGACAATGAGAGAAAGAGTGAGCGGAGAGGGGTAGATGGGATGGGAGAGAGAGGCATAGATGGTGGACAACAGGAGCCGCGAGAGAACGAGGACAGAGACTAAAGGGAGGGCACAAAGAAGGACTGAGAAAGAGGGGAGCGGAGAAAAAGAATAGCAGACTGTTACTGTCAAAGGAAGGAAGGACAGACGGGCTAGCGGAGGGGGAGACAGAGGGCAGAGAGAAAGAGAAGAGGGCAGTGAGTGAAGGCAGGGGGGGTCTGACAGAGGGAACCTGGCAGACGAGCTGGGAGAGAGGGTGAGAGGGTCGGCAGGATGGGAGAGAGAGAGGGTGAGAGGGATGGCAGGATGGGAGAGAGAGGGTGAGAGAGATGATAGGATGGGAGAGAGAGGGTGAGAGAGATGACAGGATGGGAGAGAGAGGGTGAGAGATGGCAGGATGGGAGAGAGAGGGTGAGAGAGATGGTAGGGTGGAAGAGAGAGGGTGAGAGAGATAGCAGGATGGGAGAGAGAGGGTGAGAGAGATGGCAGGATGGGAGATGGGGTGAGGGAGGCAGCAGGATGGGAAAGGGTGTCAGACAGATAGCGAGGGAGTGGGAGGAGCCGCCGGCGGACAGGAGCGGGAGAAGCAGTGACGCTGTTACAGACAGAGCGCGGGAAGGAGGGAGAGAGTGACGGAAGGGAGGAACGACCGTGATTACTGACACTTCAGGAGAGAGCGCGTGTGAGGAGAGCAGAGAGTGACAATGTCAACAAAGGACGGGAGGGCATGAAGAAAGGAGACGCTTGCAGAGGTGACAGGAAGAGAAGAATAGAGAGACAGCCATTGGGGAAGGGCCAGAGACAGAGGGTACTGGGAGAGAAAGGCGACATTGGCAGGGAGAGAGAGCCTTGACAGAAACACAGCTCAGCGACCGCTGCTCTATTTTAGGAAGAGTCTCGCGCTGTCAAATAGACGCAGGCAGCACGAAACGCATCTGTGATCGCTGAGTTGGTTTGCGAGATATTTGTCGCGAGCAAATGTAGCGCCTTGATGGTTACCCTGAAATAACAAGCATTGTTATTTCAAAGCAATTTCAAAGCAAAGCAAAGTAACGCGGCTCACTGAGAACATCAAAGCGGAGCAAAGCAAAGCAATTTCAAAGCAAAGTAACGCGGCTCACTGAGAACATCAAAGCGGCCGCGAAAGTGATCGCGATCAAGCGCGGCCAGCGATGCGCTTAATGAGCATGACGAGGAAAGCCATATGGCGCCTCTGCTCGTAAGCGCGCGCCCGCGCACATGCACTCAAGCTCTAGGCCGACCATGGTAGCATTTTTTGAAGCTCTTAGTAAAAGTCTCGCCAGACCAGCGCATGCGCTGGGTCAGACGAGACCTAAAAATGGCACAGGAAGGAGCCTTATTTGTGGTGTGACCATGGCCACTGGTTGTGATGCTGATAAATTCTCACTCACAGTGAATAAGAAATTCACAACATATGAACCAGTGACAAACACATTTGTAATAGTTGTTAGTTATAATATAGTGGCCTAATCAATATGCAAATCAATAAATATATTGCTTTTGGCAATATTATAGTGTACATCAAAACGACAATGAATTCTGGTGTCTAAACCTAGAAATTGCCAAGTTGTTGCTTCCCTGTCTTAATTCAAATTTTCGTAAAAGCACACCTCCGACTCGTTAAACCATTAATGCTGTCTGTTCGAGAAAAATTAGTACCTCCATCCCCTTCGCTGTTATCTCAAAATTCAACAATCAGAAATACATTTCTACTAATTAAGCTGCAAATAAAAAGGCTATTAAAGAGAAAGCTAATAGGTACATGACCATAAAACACGCAGCACATTATCAACAGCCCAAATGTATGATTGCAAATGCCGCCATTACATCAATTTGTCGATTAGAGCAATGAATACTTTTCAACATCTGAAACAGAAGGGTGGCAGAATTAATGCTGGAGCAGGTCAATGTGAAGAGCACATAACAAAAAATCTAATCAAAAGGCATGGAACAATCATCAATTATGGATCTGAATGTGCTACTTATTTACAAGGCAAAACCAAAAACTATCAAACACGATTCAACGGGTGGCTTCGAGCCATGTTAATGTAATTTAAAAAACTGTAATATACTGGAAATGTCACCTTCGAACGAGAAGCCTAATACCTTTCTTTTGCAAGAAAGAGGCTACAAAGAGGGGAGTGGTGTTGAGTGGAACATAAGTACTGGTTGGAAAATAAATGAATAGAACTTTCCACTTCAATAAGTCTTTTTTCTATCTTCACAGTGTGCATTCAGCTTTAAATTCCAACAACATGTGATTGTGATGAAGAAAAAAAGGAAAGCTGCCTATCAAATTCATGGCAGAATTTCGATGTGGCACCTGAGATTCTGACAAAAGCACACATTTTGTTGTAAGTAAAAATAAAATGGCTGACTCAAACATAAAATCTTTAGTCTTCGTACAAAATATAACATTGTGCCGTATTACAAGAATGGTGACTTTTCTAGGGACAATATTTGTATACTCTTCTAGAATATAAAGAACTTTTCACGAACGTCAAAAATATTGCTTGAAATATTTTTCTTAACCTCTTCAGTGCCCATGACGAGATAGTCTCGTCATGGAGCACGGTCGTGCTGTGCCCATGACGAGACTACCTCGTCATGAACCCCACCCACTAATGTAACGCCCGGCATAGGAGGGGGAAAGGGCGTGGCACAGAAGGGGTTAATATATCCTTGTTTGAAACCTACTCCGCATGCCACGTAGAAGAGTGAAGGGTAGCAGAACAAACGCACAGCAGTAAAAGGAAAGAATATTTTATGGAACGTGGACAAAGGAACTATGCGGTGCAACCCTAGTGGTATGACAGTATGCTAAAACAATTGATAAAATGTCTTTTTGGTCTAAGGTTGTGTAAAGACTGCCAAACCTGGCATCACACTTCTTCTCCAATCCTCTTATTCTGGATTAACTGCGAACGGTTTATACTCTAAACCCTAGATTTAACATGCCATACAAGTATAAAAAATGTAACACGCTATTGAACACTTATTTGACATCAAGTACGATGTTTTGTCTTAATGTGTTTAAGTTGCTGATCCCAAACAAAACAAATCCCAAATGTACAAAAAATAGTTTGCACTGCTAAATAATGACTGAAGGTACATTATCAGACAGGATTTATCAAGGCATCCCCTCTGCAGTGAGGTGAGGTCATATGTCAATAATGCAATCCCTTGTGTCCCTTTTTGTTATCTAAGGCAGTCGATGGTTATTTTTATCTATCTGTGGTAAGAAGGCGAGGGAATTTCATACCCTGTTCCAAAACAATAGCTTGTGACTTGGTTACTATGGTGTCGGGTTTAGTGTGAGCTCAAGAGAAAACTGAAACAGGGCCCGCCTATGTACTAACGGAAGAATTGTACCCGACTTTCAAGAAGTATGCTTGTTATTCAACCTGGGCAGTTTTTAATGAAAAACTAGTGATGAACTGAAGAAAAACATTAGACACTTTGCCTGGGAATTCTTATTTTCCATGGGAAGCTTCAAGATATAACGAAAGCATCGAAAACATCGCAACAGAAGAATGGTAAAATATTGGCCATTACAGAAGGGGAGAAAACTTCACTATTGTGGGGTACAATTTGTCGTATTTCTAGCAAGCTTTTTTATTTAACCGCTCTCATTTGCATTCTTATATAGTGTAACTTCTCAATATGAGGCATTAATGGGCTTTACTAAGAACTAAGTTAGGTGACCATGGTGGGAAGCCAAGATTAGAACAAGTTAGCACAAAACTTAACATTATTAGTCAACAGTAAGTTCCTGAGACTAGGAACTCCTTTAGAGAACAGACGCGCAGAGGTCCTTCTGGTCATGAATGCTTTAGTTTCCGAATGTAGCAGGTTTTTCTTTTGGGAACTGCTGAGCGGCCTAATTCATTAAAAAACCAGCAGAGATAAGAAAGCTGATGGAGGCCAGTGGCTTTAAACATTGAACAGGCAAGTTTGAATTTTAACATTCCCTCCTAGGAGAGCTAATGCGGCTCTTTCAGGACAGGAGTAATGTGGTCGAATTTCTTAACTTGAGACAAGTCTTGAAGTCTGGATGAAGAATAACTGGCGACAGTGATGTTTTTGATTGACACGGTTAGGAAAGGAATGTCCCTTACCTTGCACATGGCTGTGTACCAGTGCCTTGAGTGTCTAATCGTGTGTCTATCTGGTATCCTATTATTTTTGCCCGTAGTGTCAGGCTAATCTAAAGTGTGCCTGATTCACAAAAGGGATTCAGTTCCTCTCTTGTGGCAGAAGTGCTAGCGGTCACTGTCTGCCTTTTGTTAGTTCAGATCGTAATGCCCTCACACACCTGTTAGGGTTTCATGCTTCATCATAGGGCGCTCCTTGTCAGACCGGCGCTGCAATGTCCAACGGGCCTGGTGGCATCTTTAGTGGAGTTCTTTTGATCTGAGATCGCCGCATGTGAAGGGTGTGTGTGAGTTAAGATTGAGTGAATCTTAATGTGTGTTCTGAGTCACAAAAGTGATTAAAATAGGTTCTAGCCCTATGAATATATCTAATCTAAAGTGTGCACAGAGGACTAGACCTGTTGCTAAAAACGAATGCCCAGGACCAATCCTGCGAAATTGAAAGGTACAATGAGTGAACCATAAGAGCGAACAGAAGACTACTGTTCCAGTCATGAGGTGGGCACATAAGGCAGTGGTGGCAGCATACTGTGTTTTGTGATCACATATAGTTGACCCAACCATTTTATCTGTATTGGTAATAGTCCCTCGCATGAACAGTTCTTGAAAGCCGAGAACCCTGCACTAACATCTAGCGTGTATGTTGAGTGCATGTGTAGTATGCCTGCAAAACATATGTAGTATTAGGACTCTGTGTGTGGGAGTATTAGTAATGAAACCAGTGGGATACATTTTGGTTTTCAATGGCACAAGAAGAAAGATTACGGCAGCTTCTTATGGCAATGGAAGTGTACTGTCTGCATTCCTGTGGCTGGAGGGTGGAGAGCCAGACGCTGAAGTGAGGATGATGGAGACAGAAATTCCAGTAAGACTTTGCTAGCAAAGGGCTGCTGATTAGTTCTTCCTGAGCAACTGCTATTTTGTTGACAGGAGCTGTGACATGTGGCACTGCAGTTTCTGTTGTGCAAGGTAAGGTCAGGCCTGCACTTTTATCCTTCCCCGATTACAATTCTAGAGAGTCTGATGATAGCCAGGTGAAGCAGCCTCACACTTACTTCATTGTGCCCTTGGTGTGGGAGTTCCAATTTGGAGGCTGCCCCAGTTGTACCTGCTGTGAAAAGCAGGGCTTTGAATAAAGTCTGTGTCTTGCAGGTAGTCGTAGGCGGACACTAGAAAGAGAAACTACCCCAAACAGGTACAGAAGTTTGAGACAGTGGTGCCACATCCCCACTCTAGAAAATGTGTGTAAAAGATGGACACAAACACACCACATCGTTCCAATTTCAAGGTCTTCATGACCCAGGAAGGGCGTGCTTTTCAGAGTACCTGAAGCACTGCTGTGTCAGCAGGGCTGGGTCTGGCTGATGGCCAGTCTCTGAAAGCGATATGGGGAAAGCACCCAAAGTTCGCACTTTCTGCTGGACAAACTGAGGGTCTGCCTACTGCTGAGAAGCCTGCCTACCTACCTGCTGAGATGGGGAAGGAGTCTGCCTGGCCCTGCACATGGAGAAACTGTCAAGGAGAAGAAGCCCAACCCAACGTGTTCCTGGTGTGAAGAACATCCAGAAAAAGAGGATTGCTTGAGAGAGCGATGATAGGAACTCAGTCTGCCAGTCGCTCCCCAATTCCCGACGAGAACAGCAAAACTCTGCATAAATTCACACATCGGTCCAAGGCGAGCTGAATCTTCTGTGTGCTCTGTGTAAAGGCCCAGGCCAGGGCTGCATCTATCTTGCTGTATGTATGGGCTCCAGTCAGGGCTCCACCTACTGTGTCATATCTGCCCAGGTGTTGGGGCCTCATCTACTGTGCCGTGTGTTTTGGCCCAGGTCAGGCTGCAATTGCCTTGATATGCACCTCACCCAGGTTGCGGTCACAACTTCTTTGATGAGCATCCACTTCAGCTTATAAGAAGCGCATGACTACCAAGAGCAATTGCAGTGGTGCCAGGACATGCCTAGTGAAGCTAGACCATTCAGGATGACCACTCTGAGAGAATATGCAAGCCATAATTAACTCTCCTGGCGACCACCCCTGAAGCTGCTCGCAATCACCACGGGTTTCCACCTGCGGTGGGACTGAGCTACTAAACTCGTGCTGACAGAAACGTGAAGGACTAAAGACTGACTTCCTATTCACTATGACACAGGGGGTAAGAACCTGAGCAAACAGTGACTGCACATTTGACATGTGGGGATAGATAATCTGCACCTGAGTATTTTTAATAATTTTACCATAGTTTTGCTTGGGCAAAGATCTAGATAGTAAATGATCAGGCACCCACATAAGAATCGGGATCAAATTACCACCCTGTTTGCTGGACTGAAATGTGCAAATTAAGTAATTTCTTCCTTCAAAAGACAAGCATTGGGCTGGACATTAAAATCATTGCATCTCTTGGTTGATTATTGAGTTTTTAGCTTGTTTCCCCCACACTGCCTCGTTAAGAAGCTTGTCGATGCTTGTCCTTGTGACCATGAGACTCAACAGCGAAAAAGTATGTACTTGGCCCAGTTTGCAGAGCCACAGTTGGATGGTAGGCTAAGACAAAAGTGTCAAACAACTTCAGTCACCACGACTAGGGAAAAGTTGCCCCTGTCTACCTAGTGGCCCATTGAACAGAGTCTGACAGGCTTTTAACAGATGCGTTCCCAAAGTTAACTTCAAGAAATAACCAAGACTCGGACCGTTATGCAAATAAGCCTTTGTGCCCTATTGGCTTTGCCAATGGTTTTTAGAGATGCTGCACAGCATCCATGATGTGATAAAGCATAGTTAAAAAAGAATAAAACACATGCCAATGCTGCGGCTGCCCCTTCTATTTTGCAGGCTATCCAAGCATATGCGCACCTCCAAAGGGACGCAGGTGCTTTTTTATTTTTAATTACAGGAATTTAAATGGTAGATGAAAATAAAATAAAACGTGAAAGCATTTTGTTTTAAATTGGGTTGCATCGTCATCACATAAAGGGGTGAAAGTAACACGGGCGCAGGTAGCAGGAAGAAGCAAAGGGGGCTTGGGTGTTAGGGGCAACACAGAGAGACACAGAAAAGCAAACAGATGAGAGGAGAGCAATGTGGAGAGCGGGGAAAAAGCAAACAGGTGCGAGAGAGCAACGTCGAGCTGAGGGAGAGAAGCAATAGAGCGATTAAGCAATGAGGGGCAGCAGAGGAGAAGCACGTGGGCAAGACAGAGAGTAACATGGAGCATGGAGGGGGAAGAGAAGCACATTAGAGAAACAGCGGGAAAACATCTGCACTCTAATGGTTAAAAGAAGCGAGCATTGGCAAAGCCATAGAGTACACTGTTGCGCAATGTAACTTAAAGGGAAAAAAAGCAGTATGATGCAGCCAGCATTGACCGTGTCATAGTACTTTTTTTTTCTTTAAGCCATGCGGCACAGCAGCCTGTGCTGCTGTGCCAAATAAAAAAATGTCTGCAGGGGTTAGGAAGGGAGGAGGGTGGGAAACAGATAGTGGAATAAAGGCGGGGTGGTTGGGAGAAAGAACAGCGAGCGGGAGGAAAGCGGCAGAGGGTTACAGAGAATGGCAGGCGGGAACACGGCGGAGGGTTACAAAGAATGGCGGGCAGGAAGTGGGTGACAAACAATGGTAAGTGTGTGGAGGACAGGGGGTGATAGACAAATAACGGAGAGTGGGAGGAAGGTGGGGGTGGGTGAAAAACAACAGAGGGCATGGGGTGGTGCGGGTAACAGAACCAAAGAGGGGGGAAGTGAAGGACAGGGACTGCAGAGACATGCCCTCACCAAGAGTGCCTGCAAGAATCTGCAGCCAGGGGAAGGAAACTAGCCACAAAGATGGGAGTGGGTGAAAAACAGTAGAGGGCATGGGTGGTGCGGGTAACAGAACCGAGGGGGGGTGAAGGAGAGGGACGGCAGAGACATGCCCTCACCAAGAGTGCCTGCAAGAGTCTGCAGCCACTGGAAGGACACGAGACACAAAGGTGGGAGTGAGTGAAAAACAGTAGAGGGCATGGGTGGTGCGGGTAACAGAACCGAGGGCGGGTGAAGGAGAGAGACTGCAGAGACATGCCCTCACCAAGAGTGCCTGCAAGAGTCTGCAGCCACTGGAAGGACACTAGCCACAAACAGGAAGCTGTACTTGGTCCATGCTCCACTGGAGGACACAAAGACCCAGGAGGAAGCCTGGGGCGAGGAGGGGTGCTGATCAATAGGAAGCAAGGAAACAAGAGTGATCTAGGAGCCAACCAATATTAAGTAAAGGTAAGTAATGGGAGGGCTAGAACCCCTTTTAAGATTTGAATTTTCCTCTCAAGAGATTTCAAAAGCACAGCACCAGCACTGTGAAGGCAAAACCTAAAATGCTGTTTCCTAAAAGTGAGCAGTGGAAGAACACAAGTAAATTGACAATGCTCAGCAGAGGGATAGACACAAGATGGAAAAAGCAAGCCATTGAATAAGAAGCAGCCAAATAAGAGAGACAGCCAACCAATGGTAAGCAATGGTCAGGCTGCAAGGATGGTAAGTCCACAATATGTCTTTTGCAACCAGACAGCTGGGCTGTCTGGTACACTCAACCTAAAACCAAGATTAAAAACATTCTACACTTTTTTCAAGGAACCTGGCTCATTTCAAGCTGTGCTCAAGGTGTGCGTGCAATGAACAATGAGGGTCAATCAAGGAGCTTGATAATTGACTTCCTAAAAAAATACAACCTGCTTAACAAATCTGAACTGGAGTAGAGTTGGAATTCCCATTAGCTCAGGGATACTCAAAGTACTGACCAGGGTCGCATGCAGCCTTTCTGACCTTTACATGCAACTCCTTGGTGAACAGCAGCACTAGGTATTAACTAAAGTAAAACAAAAGAAGCAAAAAAGTCCTGCACCACTTAACTGTAGAAACACATTCAATTCTAAAAGATCTTGCTACAAACATTTAATAATACAACCTTCTTCAAAATTCAAAAACGCTCATTTTATTTACATGCAGAAGCATTACACCTTAAAACATGAGATTTTATCATTACATTTAGAATAAAAAAAATTTTATGAGAAGTTTCAAACAGGAACTTAGGAACGGTCATGCTCCCATACGACCCTGACAACAATGCCAATGGTGAACCAAGAAGCAAGTCAGTTGTTATGTGCACCGTCTGAGTGGCCAACAGTGTAGTTTTTTAAAAATAAAACACAAGGAAAGGTTTTGTACAGCACACATCCTGAAATCATGTATCTCAAGGTGCTCTCATATGAAGTTAAAGGCGGCAAAGTGAAATATAAGAATTGACTAGCATCACACACTTTGGTCAAATGCGGAAGCCTGGATTGATTCCAGGATTTCTTGTTTCACATTGTTCAACTCAGCTATTGATGGGGTTGTCTTTTCCTCTCTTGTTATACATCACAAGTAAATTCTTTGTCTTTAATTCTTGGAGCATGAGGTTAGAGCGTGGGTGGGAGACAGAAGCTACATGAAGGCTCAGTTTGTTTTGGGCTCGAGAGTTCAAGAGAACCTGGAGCAGCTCAGCCAGGCACTTGGCTAGCCCCCTTCTATCACATAACACCCATTAAGTAAACAAAGGCGTAGGAAGGAAATGATTTGACAATTAGCAAACAAAAGTGAAGGACTCCTTGTTTCAAGATTCATAACTTTCGCACCACACCATATTTTAGTGAATGAACTAGGAGACTCTGTGTTCCCTCGCCCGTATAAAATCAAACAATTGTTCGGTTACAGTCCTGTTTTCTGCTCACATACTACCTGTGTTTGGTTTGATTAAAGTCTTTCCTATCTGTATTAAAAAAGGAGTAGAGTAATAGGTTGTGAAATTGATCACTCAGGAGTGCACAATTTGTCATGAGCGGTGGAAGAGATTAATAAAAAACATGCCTTCTGGTTTCATATTTCCCATTCTGATCATTACACAACAAATGTGGTGTGAGCGGTTCTAATGCTGAGACTTAGGGACTACTCTCACCAAAGAAATCCCACTGGTCTGTGGAACGTGCTCACACTTAAATACAGTGTTGTCAACCACCATATTGTGGCAAAGTGGTAAAGCCAGGATTAAATGTCGTCTCCTACTGCCATGGCCAAAACCTTTCCACTGTCCTATGTCTAGCGTGGAGGTTAGGTATTTATCTGCCCACCTCGGTGAATTGCACACCTTGTTGCCGGGGGTGATTGTCAGGGATTGTTATAACACTCAGTACCTTGAGTGGGGCTGTTTCTAAAAACTCCTAAAGTTTACAGGTAATAAAGTAAAGGCATAAGCAGATTTGGTGGCATAAGATTCTATTACATTCCAATTCAATCATCAGATAACTTCCTTTGTACACTTGACACACCCAAGGCAGCAATCGCAAACAGAGAAGGCTTACCCAAGGGAAATAGAGGGATAGGACACAGCTAAAGTGTAGCACAGCATTATCAAATCTATGACTTTTCTAGAGACTAGAAGCTTAATTTAGAGGGCAGTATGGAATTACACTTTCATAATTAATTCTACGGCTCCCTATCCACACCATGTACATGCTTCTCTTCTCCTACGCCCACCTTACCTACCCCACTCACTGCTGACATCAATGCAGCCCTCGGTCACACAATGACCATACTTTTTAGCCCCTAGGAAAACGTTTGTGAGTACCAATGCATTAGCTGAAGAAATAATGCTGCAAAATATTGGAAACAGTGGTAATGACTAATCAAAATAGGATCAAAACATCTTATGAAGGTCCAAAACCATAAACAGCAGCTTATGCAAACAAAATTCTGGACATCAAACTATAATAATGGCACAAAAGTGTTGTCTCTTCGATTCCCATATCAGTTCTTGCCACTGTTTCTTTTTTTCACCAATGGCAGTGTATTTTAAAACTAATGGTATTTGTTTAGCTGCTGGAAAAGTTAGTAAAAATATTTCTGTAACAACATGTAAGGATTCTTCAGATTCGTCATATACCCTACAGCAACCACATAACAAAATATAACAATAAACACTGTTGCCTGCTATGCATCACTACCTAGTCATTCTGTTCAAACCCTGGTGTTTACAAGCTTAGCAAAATATTAAAATGCCTGTCTACATTACTCTCTTCCTTGAAAGGGTATGTTTTGCCATACATTTAGGGGTTTCATGTAAATCTAAACTGATAGCAAGCTTCCTGCTTTACTCTGTGGAACTCTGCGAAGTGCCAGAAAACTTTGCCACGCTCCACGGACTTCTGCCAGCAGTCACACTGCTCGCACTGATTATTAGTGCCGGTAGTTTGTCCCACTCTGTAAAATCAGCACGAACGGCACTATGTGTCGCAACAGAGGGCTCTGCTGCTTTCTGCAGCTCCAGTACACATTCTACTCGAATGGCACCTTCCTCAACGCGAGCAGATTTCTCAACCCGAGCGGTCGCGATCTGCCGCAACCCCCTGCATTGAGAAATATCGCCAGGAGGCGGTCTAGCGCATGGCTTTTTTCTCACGAGCGTTTGCCAAAGTTAACGTTGGTAAGCTGCTCAAGAGAAAAGACTCCGCTCCGCTCCGCACCACTTCGCTGAGTTTTTCAGAGCTCCGTACGGAGCGTAAAGAAGGCAAAGCTCCGCAAACCTCTCGGGCAGAGCGGAGTTCTTCGCCCACCCCTCCTTTCAACTTCAAATAAAAGTAATATTCACTTCTCAATGTAAAGTACACCACCTTAAAAAAAACAGGCAAGACTGGCGTAGGACACTTCGTGGAAAGGTTGTAAAGGGTGAGTCAAAAAGCAGAAGTGTCCTGGTGTAATAACAGGACAATCCAATATGAAAAATACAAACAAGCCAGATGCAGCATAAATATACTGCACCTTAGACGGACTCCTTTATGGCAACTGCTTTGTTTACCTAATGTGTGCAAATCATGAGATGTGCAGCAATATGTAATGATCCCAATGCAAATTCTGAGTTATGTTGAACACTGGGACGCCATTTGCCCAGAAGTGCTGTAGAAATAAAATAAGGAAGTACATGAGTATTTTTGAATGAAATGTTTAAATATTAACTGAGACATGGTGAATGATTGGTGGGCAGTGAGACACGCGCATAAACATTAAAACAAAAATGACAAAGGATTTACATGCTGATACTGTGATGACATCTATGGTGGGGGATTGCATAAAGGTCTAATGCCAAGCTGAATTTTCAGGAATGCATGTAGTGAGTGTTTGCCACTACGGCTGTCAAGTCCAAGATGAGGCTGAGTGCCAATCTCAACAACAAAAAAGCAGGGGTGGTAGCTATCCATGAAAAATGCTTCCCAAAAGTGGGAGTCTCAGGAGTACATTTTGAGACCCTTTAGGATACATATAATTGTCTAAGCACTGTCAGAAGACTGAGGATGGCAGAGAGCATAGAACAGATTGCCCAGGTCCTGCAGTTAGTCAGGATGGAAAGGTGAAATACCATGTTTCACTTTCAGCAGTAATGTGAGGCACTTGTATTGTGCCATCTCTTTGTCTGAAAGCAAGTTTGGTGATGGGGGTGTGACTTTGGTGAGTGTCGAACAAGGGAGTACACATAGTGTTTCTGTGGCATGGCCAATTATTTTATTGAGGGAAGAAAACTATGGGAGTCAAAGCAATGTTCTGAGTTACTCATAACCGGTGATGAATTTTCTTCAAGTTAAGCAGCTAAATGGTAACAGAAATGGTGGTGGAGGTGATGGAGATGATGAAGGATTCTATGGGCATGGTCAATTTAAATTGCATCCCTAGTTTGTGGAAGCAGTGGAGGCATGAACGTGCACGATTTATTTATTTCATAAGTTCAGACAGAGGAAACTGAAAGCCATTCATTGTCGCAAGGCTGAGAGAAAGTCAAAGAGGTTTATTTGTAGTTCTGGTAAGAAAGATGGGAAGAAGAAACAGAATTACACATTATCATTATACAGCTGACAAGAGAAGCCGAAGGAGAAATTAATAACCTTAAGAGATGTTGTGCATATATGAAGAATAGGAAAGGACCCTGGAACACAGCTTGTACAACACTAACTGGCAGGGGGATGGCAGCTCAGAGAGGCACACTAGAATGAGGAGAAAGAGTGGCAATGGTTGAAAAGATAGAATGAGAATGAATACAGTACCTTTCCTGTAATGTCTTAACCAAGGTTCACTAGTGTGTGGGGCTGACAGCCTGTGAGGTATGCTATAGATAGCTCAATATAAGGATAGAAGAAAGGAGATTATGATGGACAGAGATGAGGAAATAAGAGACATGGGAAAGCCATAACTGCAGAGCACAGTAAACACTGGCAGATTGTATAGGTTAGCTAGAGAGCCACTGAACACCATCCCCTCAAGAATATTTGTTGAAAGACAAAGTTCTAGTGCTGGGGTGTAACTTGCATGAAGTGGGGGGTCGAATTTTTTTAAAAATATTTTAGCAGGAAGGGCTTTCGTGTACTCAAAGGTCTGCCCTTCCTGCTAAGAGCTAGATATGGAGGAGTTAATTTAGAGTGAGAAGATACACGTAGAGGATCATTCTCATCAAAAAGATTTACAAAGAATCCCTTTTACTAAGACACCGTAAATTTAAATGTTAATTAAGGTTTTGTTTTTTACGAAAGAAACATATTACATTTAAAGTCTCTTAAACTTACCCCAACTCTATACCTAACTTCAAACAGAAACACTACTGTAACCTTGAACTGTAACACTAGACTAGCCAATGCCATCTTATACCAAACTTAACCCTTACTCTAACCTGCCCATTTCCCTAGGCTATTCCCTTCTCGGTGAACAAGCTATCCTGGTACTACTTTTAGGCTCCATATTTGAATGCTCTTTTAGTTAATCATAAAATACTTTCCTACATAGCTTAAATAGGATTTATGATTTCACTTTAGCAGCCTAAAATTATTTATAACTATATTTTTCCAAATCAAATCAATGAATCCTCAATCCATTTCATTCTAAGCGATATGATTACAAAGCATGTCTCTTAACAGTGAGGCAAGCGCTGAAATTCAAATACTGGGAAAGAAAGGGACATCCGTTTTTAATTACATGTAAATTGGTATAGTAGGGTATTCCTTTTATCTTGTACAGACATCACTCATCTAACGTTTCCCTGCTGCCAAGATTTTGCCTCAGGGAAAACGTTCACAAAATTAGCAGAAGAGCAAAACATAAAAAAGTGGTAGCAGAAATGTTAGAGATTATTCACTGATAAGAGACCTACCAAAATCTACATTTATTGAGAACATCTTCTGCTCGCTGGTGCTGTATTTGCATCCGCGGTAAATGTGTCCCAATGTGCTTGTAGAATAATTTAAACACATATAATTCACAACCGCAGTAGCTTGCAAAAATAGCAAATGTAAAGCTGTCTGAATAAAAGTGATATAAAGTAACACATTATAATCAATATTACAAGCTGATACTAGGAACATAGCTTTGCATGAAGCCAACAGGCTCTGTACAAACTGTTTCAGGGAGTAGAACTCCGAGTAATGCAATTTTCTGATAAGTAACCGAAGCATTACCACAGTGTTCCTCCCTCTCTTAAGTTCATAACATTTATGAGATCTAACTAGTAACAAAATAGCCAGACAACTGAGGCTACAACGTTTATCTCAATACAGTGTCTTTATTTATAATAGAAATCAAAAACGCAGAAGTACACAAGTGTCCTCTATTACTGCACAGAGTAAAATACTTTTGATCCAAGGAAATTTTCCAACTCCACATCTTGTGCGATCCGATAATGATTTACAAATCTGGAGGCCAAAACCCCCATTGCAGCTCTAAAAATTTCGAAAATGGAAACTCCTGCAATATGACCACCGAAGAGGACATGCTACGAGTGGATTTTCCCTGGACTCCAAAAAGAGGGACCTGACCTATTGCACCACAAGCAAGAGCAATACGCGTCCCTATCCAACGACTCAAGGAGGTCATGAGGTTTTTCCACATTCTTTGTTGAACCACAATTTACAAAAACAGCCTCCTCCACTCTAAAGGAGGCAAATCTGTATAAATATATTAGGAGAGCTCTCCTAACATCTAAAGAGTGAAGTTTTTGTTCTTCTTCTGATGGAAAAGGAAAAAACTCCGGCAAAATGAACTCTTGATCCCTATTAAAGGAAGAATACATTTTTGGTATAAAAGACGGTAATAGACTTAGGACTATCCTGTCCTGAAAAATCTTACAATATGGGTGTTTTAAAGATAGAGCCCCTAACTCTTCAGCCTTCTTGTCAATGTAATGGATGCTAAAAAGAGTTTTTCCAAAGTTAAATACCGTAAACCAACTTCTTCTGGTGGTTCAAAGGGAGAGCCAGATAAAACCACTAGTATTAATTACAAATGCCATATTGAAAACAGCCTTGGAGTTGGAGGAGTGATTTTGGCCCGGCCCTTGAAAAGATGAAGAACCAGGCCTTCATCATCCTGTAAGTTCCACAAGGAACTTCTAAATGCTCTGATGGCAGCCCATTGTACTCCCAATGTAATTACTTTAAGACCAACATCCTTTAAGAACTGTAAAATCTGAACCAGAGTAGCTATCTTTATCTCCTGACTCATTACCTCTTAAGTGTTCAGATGTAGAGAAATTGTAGACCAAATCTCCTGCAAGAACTTCATCATTTGATGAAGATGGAGTCTTGAGCAAGGTAGAAAATGGCACCCTACGTCTCCTTAAAATTGCATCCATGATAATACCCCTGGGATCTCTGACCCATCAGATGTTATATAAGAGACTGTATCTTTTGCATCCTTTTTTTTCCTGGTGAAATCAAAATGCCCAGAGAAGTTTGAACTCCTGCTCGTATAAAGCACAGATCATTTAATGGGATGAACTTGATTTTCCCCAGTTCATTGAGCACTCTTTCCATATGATGAAATCCGTATTTTTGGCTCATTTATTCTCACTGATGTTTGACACATCCCCCTCCCACTGCTCCCTTTCCCAAACAAAGTCCTTGAGAAGGCCATCAACCACCAGCTCACCAAACACCTTTAGAGAAACAACCTGTTGGATAGCTCTCAATCCGGCTTGCGCACCAACTACAGCACCAAGACCACCCTGATCGCTGCCACAGCTGACATCGGAACCCACCTTGACTGGAGAGAAAAAACTGCAGCCCTGATCCTCCACGACCTCTCAACTGCGTTCAATACCGTATCCCACCACACCCTTATCAAGAGACTCTATTACGACGGGATCAAGGGAGATGCCCTCAAGTGGATCGCATTCTTCCTGACAGGACTCATCCAGAGTCCATATACCAGCCTGCACCTCTGAGCCCAAAAGCATCCTTTGCGGTGTCCCTCAAGGTTCACCATTCAGCTCCGCCCAGTTCAACACCTGCATGAACCCATGGCCTCAACATCATATCCTATGCAGACGACACCCAGCTCATCCTCTCGCTCACGTAAGACCCCCAACCACTAGAACCAACTTCCACAACACCATAACGAGTGTAGCCGACTGGATGAAGGCCAACTGCCTGAAGCGCAACATGGACAAGACGGGGTACTGATTTTTTGCGCACAGCTCCTCTCCAAGGGACGACACCAGGTGGTCTGCCGAACTCGGAACCCCACCACCAGACCACGCCTGAAACCTCATCATCATTCTGGACAGCAAACTCACCATGATACGCCACATAAACGCAGTCTCCTCCGCCTGCTTCTGTAGCCTCCGCATGCTCTGAAAAATCTTCAGATGAATCACCATCAGCACTAGAAAAACTGTCACCGAGCCTTGTCACCAGCTAGCTATACTACGGAAATGCGCTCCACGCTTGAATCATCACCCAATTCCTGAAGAAACTCCAGCCGATACAAATCTCAGCCACCAGACTTATCCTCAACCTCCCCAAATAGACCCACATCACCCCCACCTCGGGAACCTCCACTGGCTCCCGGTCCAGAACAGATGAAAATTCAAGATACTTACTGTAAAGAAGACAAGGTAGAGATATCTTCAGCTTCTTTATTCCGATCCAGATGTACAGGCAACCCGGCAGCAACTGCCGCCCCCAGTTCATTCCACGTTCTCTGCACGGAACCTACATTCCAGGTTCCGCGCAAGGAACGTGACTAGAACACCCAACACACCCCCCTTCCTACACAACAACAACCCACAACACATAAGAGCACACATTAAAATCTCACATAATCCTGCAACTTGGCAGGAGATGACCTAGCTCTGGCAGGGAGAAATTTAGTCTTCACAAGACCCTGTTGAGAAGTACGATTACTCCCAGCTGAGCAACCCCCAGAAATGTTGACCCCTGGAACTAAAGTTATACCTTGTGTGTTGATGCCAAACTTGTTCTTCACAAACTCAACTTTTGATTCAGGGACAACCGAAACAGCAGACTTGTTCCAAATTTTACCATTATCCAGAACGACCACATGATCTTTCACCCTACCAACCCTGACAGGAGCAGAAAACCGAGAAAAACCTTTACGAACAAGCACAGGTTTCTTGACCCTTACCCAATCCCCCTGACGCACAGAAGACCGCCTGGGACAACTAGATCTATACCGGGCTTGAGTAGCAGCTCTGACATCAGCTACCCTCCCTAATCTTCGTGAATCCATCACCTTCCTTAACATCCAATCTTTATTGAGTTTGGAACCCGCAACTCTACCCCTTAACAGGGAAAACGGAGACATCCCTGTACTACAGTGCGGAGTAGTTCTCACCGCCCACAGCATATCCGAAATCACCAACTTCCAATCAAGACCATTTATGAAGGCCAACTGTAACTGTTCTTTGATAACGCGATTGAACCGCTCAACCAACCCATTACTACGTGGATGATAAAGGGAGGTGAGTATATGTTTGACGCCATGTTTCTTCAAAAAATCTTCCATTTCAGCAGACACCAACTGGGTACCGTTATCAGTTACTAATTCCTCCGGAAATCCCTCGCGAAGAAAAACCTCCATCAGAAATTTAATAATGGTACCAGAGTTGATTCCATCCACAAACCTAACCTCTGGCCACTTAGACATGTAATCAATTAAAACAAGCACATACTTGGGAGAACTCCCTAAACCACTGAATGGACCAGCCACATCAAAAGCCAATTTGCACCAAGGTAATTCTTTGACAGGAATGGGACTAACCGAAGATGGACAGGTTACTTGAGTTTTATCACTCAACACGCAAGCACCACAATCTCTAACACAATGTTCGATGGACCTATCAACACCCGGCCACCAAAAATCCTCCCTCACTCTCCGTTTCATCGCCCGAATACCCAGATGACCTTCATGGGCTAAGTCTAAAACCTTCTTTCGTAATGACAAGGGCACAACTAATAACCCACCCCTGCGCAAAATCCCATCAACCAGAGACAGCTCGTCACTAATTCTCAAATAAGGAATCAATTCCGAAGGAATAGTAGTGCTGTTGGGCCAACCCAGGGTTACAAAATCAATCACCCTACAGAGCTCCACATCCTCAGAAATGGCCAGCTTCCAATCAGCTTCGGATAAGGCGGCTCCCGTATCGGCTACAGTGCTAACCGCACACACCATTTCCAGATGATCATCTGCAAATTCAACAACATTTTCAGAAAGAGGCAACCTTGACAAACAATCAGCTACACAATTCCTTATACCAGCAACATATTCCAAACGGTAATCAAATTCATTAAGTCTGTACTGCCATTTAGCAATGCGAGGCGTTGCTCTACCCCCACCTTTGGTGGTGAACAGGTCCACCAAAGGTTTGTGATCAGTCCTAAGAACAAAACTATTGCCCCACAGGAAATTCCGAAAATACTGTACACCCCACCATAGCGCCAAAGCTTCTTTTTCAATGGTAGAATAAGTTCCTTCAGCACCACGAAGTGTTCTAGAGGCAAAGGCAATTATTTCTTCTCTATTATTTGATCTTTTTTGCATTAAAACGGCACCACGGCCAACATTACTGGCGTCGGTGGCAACAATGCATTGGTCATTGATGTTAAAAAGTTTAAGTGGCTGTGCTTGTACAATAGCCTCTTTCAGCAACTTGAAATCAGATGCACATTGATCAGACCACACATACTTCACATTTTTCTTGAGAAGGCCTCGTAAGCATACAGTTCTTTCAGAAAAGTTGGCCACAAATTTCGCGTAGTACTCTACTAACCCCAGAAAGGAACGCAGTTGATCCTTATTCATAGGTTCAGGTGCATCTCGAATAGCATCAAGTAGTTTCATTTTGGGTTCAACACCTTTAGCAGAGATATGGTGACCAAGGTAATCTACACCCTCTTGAAGAAATTTACATTTGTCTTTTCTTAATGTCAACCCGCTAGACTTGACAATTTCTAATACATGCTTGACTCTGGCATTGTGCTCCTGTATGGTCTTTCCGTGAATAAGAATGTCATCCTGAAAGAACACCACTCCCGCAGTGTCTTTAAACAGGTTCCCCATGAGACGTTGGAACACTGCGGAAGCTGATGCCAATCCAAACGGCATACGTAAATAACGGAAAGCCCCATCTGGAGTCACAAATGACGTGAGATGTCTCGAGTCCCTGTACAGTTCAATTTGATGGTAAGCAGAGGATATGTCAAGGGAAGAAAAATACTTGGCACCCTCTAAAGTTGACAACATCTCATTAATGTTCGGTAGAGGTTGACGGTCAACCCATATACAAGCATTCAGGTCGCGCAAGTCCACACACATCCTAAGGGACTTGTCGGCTTTGCGCGCTAAGACAATGGGTGACAACCACTCAGACCCTTCTATAGCTTCAATCACCCCCAATGCGCATAATCGTTCCAATTCCTGTCTCAACTCACTACGCATACTAAGCGGTACCTTTCGTACTTTGTGCGCTACAGCCTTAGCACCTTCTTTGAGAACGATGCGGTGCTGAAAACCTTTAAGTTTGCCTAACTTTCCATTGAAAACTTCCGGGTAATTCTTGATCCAATCATTCTCAACACACACATCAGTCGTGATAGTATGCACCCGAGCAACATTCGAAAGACTACCATAGTATTGTTTAGCTTCCCGTCTAGATAAAACCATGTCAGCATGATTAGGATCAAGTATGATTCCTAAATCACCTTGTTCGTGCCAACCTAGCAAATTTGCACCATCTTCCACGATGAATACAGTACCATAAATGCAATCACCCTTAAAATCTAGGTTTGCCTTAAATTTGCCTAATACTTCTACTCTTTTGCCCCCGTAAGCAAAAATCTTTATATTGGAGTGAACTAACGGGATGTCGCCCAAACCTTTAAAACCCTTGGCATTAATGAGAGTAAAAGGGGAACCGGAATCTGCTAGAAACTTAATGTCCTTTCCGTTCACACTTATAGTGCACACAGGGTTTTTCCTTCTATGACCCTCACCAATGGAAGCTATTTCTACGACCCCCTCTTCTTGTATAGATGACGAAGATAACATTAACAGTTCATAACTTTCATTATCCTCATACACACAGTCTTCTTCAATGGCCCTTACAATGCGTGGAGGTACCCTGTGGGCTAAAGTTGCTTTGCACATGCGTGCTAAATGTCCCTTCTTCCCACATTTGAAGCAAGTCTGGTTTATGGCAAAACAAAACTTGAAATTTCCCAGATGAGAAGCACTGCCGCAACGATAGCATGAAGGATGTTGTCCTTCAGCTTTCGTTTTCGGAGGCTTTGGCACAGATGGTAACCGGGAAACATTAGTATCAGTGGCCCTGACTGATTTGGTGGAAGCTTTAGTGGTTACTAGCTTGACCTCCGATGGAGATGTGATTTCGACTGTTGGTACAGGTGTATTTAACTCCTTCATACAAAGTTGGGAATGCTCCACACTTTTCGCTAAAACAAGAGCAGTCTCTAAGTCTGGATCATCAGAAGATAAAAGTTTCTGTTGGACTTTCTTATCGCACGTGCGCTCAATCAGCTGATCGCGAATTATTTCATCGCGAAATTCCCTATAATTACACTTGAGAGCCAAAATTCGGAGAGCAGCGACAAAGTCATCAATAGATTCACCAGGCATCTGTGCGCGCTGCAAAAATTTATGCCGCTCCAGAACTACGTTGCGTTTAGGATTAAACCTTTTGTCAAGAGTTTTTATTAATGAAGCATAGTCATCAACAACTAGTGAATCACCATCTTCACCTCCGTTGGTGCACATCCAAACTGATTCCAAAGGTAAGGTTTTTAGAATCGACCTTGCTTCAGCACCTACATTGTACATAAGTAAAGCTTTCTTCTTTTTAGAGGTGAAAGTATCTCCATCGATTGCTTCCAGATAAGCTTCAAAAGTGTCTTTCCATTGTTGCCATATCATGGGAGGAGGACCAGGTGACTGTAAAAATGGAGGTGGAGCCACGACGTTATCCATTAGTAAACTTGCGTGGGTGAGTTGCTGCCACCTAAGATAACCACTGTTTATATACTCATAATCACTGTCCACTTTCAGGAAAACAGTGCAAAAAAAAAAACTGTGATAAATTATACACAGTAATGCCTGAAAAACCTATGCATTAAAATCCTTATTGAGCCTTTAATTGAAGCGTATGCCTGCGCACGCTACTGTTGCCAGGGTAACGATAAACAATTGGAAGTGGCTAGAGGAAGGCACGCAGAGACGCTCGCGCTGACGTCGCGCGTCGAAGTACGCGCCGAAGCGATCAACACAACGGAAACCAGAAGAAATGCGCAAAACGCCTCACCAAAGTCGGGAACATCAACAGGAAGTACTCCGGCCACGTTGACTCCCGAATTCGTCGAAGTCCATCCGCTTCAAGTCCGCCACATTACGTTGACTCCTGAATTCATCGAAGTTCATCCGCTTCAAGTCCGCACAAACGCCGCTCCCAGCAGGAAAACGGCAGAGTCGAAAGACCCACAGGACCGAAGGAAGACTGCACACTGGACCAGCCCGTCGCCAGTGTAAAGAAGACAAGGTAGAGATATCTTCAGCTTCTTTATTCCGATCCAGATGTACAGGCAACCCGGCAGCAACTGCCGCCCCCAGTTCATTCCACGTTCTCTGCACGGAACCTACATTCCAGGTTCCGCGCAAGGAACGTGACTAGAACACCCAACACTTACACACGTCTACAAGGCTTTTCACAACCTAGGACCAGCATACATCAACCACTGCCTGGACTCCCACCAACTTTCCAGACACATTCGCTCCACCTCCCTTACCCTCATACACAGTCCCCACATCCACCAAAGCTACAGTAGAAGTCGTTTGTTATCCTACCGCGCCCCCAAATCCTGGAATGACCTTACCCTCAAATCACCCTCAGGGAATTCAGAAAGGGACTTAAGACCAGGCATTTAGACTGAGCCCATTGAGATCTTAGCACCTGGATACCCTCATGTGATTAGCAACGCTCAACAAATACGGATTGTTTGATTAATTAATTGATAGAGTGATGATTTGCAAACCTCTTGCAACTACCATGTGTCGAAGGTCACTGTAAGAAACTGAAATAAGAACATTCTACAAAAGGGTTAGAAAGTTAGCCTGGAACAGGGTGATTTTGGATTCAAACACACAAAGTTTCACACATGTAAAACTGGCACATGAACAAAGTCTGGCTTGCCTTAAAGAGAACATATGCTCTGATCGTTTCACAGACTCACCCCGGCCAGATTAAGAAGGTTCCAAGGTATTAGTCATGAGCCATTTTGGAACAGTTATTGTTTTAACAGCACTTTAAACAAAGCACAATTTGGCTGGAGCTTGGAGACTGAAATGTAATCCAGACTGTGAGAGCTTTCTGCGCCTATTCCAGACTGGTTGTTAACTCTTTCTGCGGTACAACAGCTCATCTGTGCTGCACATGTGCAACAAGAAGTCGATGAAAATTACATTTTCTAGTATTAAATTTACTGGCAATTGATAAATGGGGCGCAGGAATGAGAGGGCTCGTGCAACAAAGGGGCAAGAAATCAATGGCCATCACATGCCGGCAGAGAGCTCAGCACATGGGATGCGAGAATGACAAAAGGCCCTGATGGGTTGCAAGAAGAATCTGCATGGGCAGCCCTGGGCCTTGCTAAACTGATATCTCAACAGTGTGCTTGCGTCCATGACCGCAAAATCCATGCCATACATTTCAGTTAACCATGGGCTGTGTAAACATGTGTGTTTAGATTTATTTTAGGCAAATTACAGAGTCAGCGATAGCAACTCCGTACTTATGGTGAGCTCACAGTTTCCATCGAAAAGGCAACTATTGCTTTGCTTAAAACTTTGGTGCCGACCAAGTCTGCACAAAACCTTCCAATTAAATATTTAAACTAGCAAAGATTGTGCGCTTTAAGTTTAAGTTTCAACTTCCACAAGAAACTCTTCTTAGAACTACAGCAAAAAACAAAACAAAAAAAAATGAATTACATGACACTTTCAAATAACCTACAACTTTAATCACAGGTGTGCCTTTTCTTTATTAGTACTTTTTGAAAATTTAGCAAAACGGTGACCTCACATTGAAATACATTTGTTAAAAGTACGTTTTTGTCACAGGATTTGTGGATCATGGATCAGAATCACGGATCCCAGACCCTCCCTCGAGCTTCCAGATCATCTCTGTGTCTCGGGATTTGTGGATCAACTCTGGATTCAGGAATGTTGAAAGCATTTATCTCAGCTATGCGTGATCAGAAGGAATGAACAGCAGGGGTGGCCGCCCGTGGACACTTGGAAGCCCGTTACTGATATGGTAAGATGTAAACTCACTGGGGGAAACCTTTTATCTATTAGTGAACGTATTTGTTACATCAAGGGTGAGTTCATGAGCACTGCATGTGGAGCAGGATTTAAGGATTGTGTGGCAGGTGTGAAGGTTTGCCATCCAACCATAACTAGGGAATTTCAGAAGCTTCTTTAAAGAGGTTTTGGAAGGTTTGTTGGTATAACCAATGCTAACCTTCATTTGAAATGTAATTGAGATTTGTTTCACTGAATTATTAAGGGCATGTCCAGTGATTTAAATGGGAAAAATAAGTGCAGGTTCTCATCAAATTGAGCTGTGGGCTATGGGCGTGGCTAGGGGTGTGGCATGTTACAAGAACACAATGAGATCCAAGATATGCTCGATGTCAATCAGTGTAATATGTTACTGAGATAGATAGTGTGTACTACTCTACCCACATGGACACATAAATATCATATAGGGGGGGAGGATTACAGGCCTTGGTTGTGGAACTGGGGATGGGCTTACATCCCAGGCCTATCAAGAACAGAGTGCACACTTTTAGTTTATATATCACAATTCAGTGTACCTCACAAGGACAAGCTAGCAGTGATAGTTATTTTTCTTTTTTTTTTGGAGAGTATGTCTTTTAAACCCTGCTCACTACACCTAACCCTTGAGTTAAGCTGCTATCATTGAGAGACTTCTCTCAAACAATGAACATTCTCGGACCTGAAATATATATTTCCCACCACTGCACACACACGCACATACACACACACACACACAGGCACATCGTATGATGCAATTCATTCGTTTTAAAAAGTGGCACATTCTTCTAGTCATGCTTTTAACTGACTTTCTCTGTCTGTCTCGTGGTCAGTGGCATCACCTTCCTACTCAGCCTGGCTACAGTCACTCTTCATATTGTTATGAAACCTTGGTCTGCTTTACACGCTTATAGTATGTTTAAAAAACCAGGGCATGACTGGTCTGTGCACTCTCAATCTGGATGGTATGTGCTGGCCCTGCAGCCCGATGATGTAATTCAAAATGAGCCTCTACAGAATAATTCAGCAGAGGCTCAAAACATGTTCTTCAGTGAAGCATAATAAGTATTTATAGTTTGAGGTGTGGATGGCCATGAAATCGTAAGTGCTGATCAAATATTGTATACTCCATTTCGGCACTTTCAAAACGAGAGTATATATATATATATTTTTGCAGGTGTATAGCGCGACCTCGGCCTAAGGGCATTGGAGCGCTTTAAATGAGCACCGCTTGCATTACACAAGGTCCCATTGCTTTGTTTATTAGGCCCATAGTTAATGGCTTCCTCCTGCTGTGTTCCCACCACAGCACTTATAAGAGTGAATGCCACCAAGGCTTCTCTCAAACTCCACTCATTTGGGATTTTGAAACAGGTGGGTAGCGCTACCGGCTCGCTGCACAAAATAAAGAAGCCAAGCTCCGACCGAGAGATTTCCCTGTTTTTGTTCACTACTCAAAGCTTCTGAAGCACCAAAAGTATTTGATGTGGCCTGCATATTTACTGGTAAGAAGGCACCTCACGCTATTACTGAATGTTTCTGATCATCTCTGAGTGACTGAAGCTAAGCGAGAAGACAGTCTCTGTAGGTTTGGATTTGCTTAGGACCTGATCGGCAATGGACGCCGCCGAAGGAGCAGGGATTGGCTGTCAGTACCGTACATACAGGGCGTCACCGGGGGCCTGCGTCAGAAGCTGCATAGCAGCACCTGGCCTGCGTTGCTGCACATATGTAACATGAGCCTGGCTATAGTTCCCCCACCACAGAGTACTGGTACTCTCCCTGGCTGAGAAGGTCCAGTACTCAAGGAGTGAAAATTTGGTACTCAGTACCGGTGAGTACAGGCCCATTTAAAGCACTGGTTATATCTTGAACATCTGGCCTTGTGGACCAAGTTGGATACATTGGTATTTATGGATACGAAGATGCCACTCTTCTCTATATCTAATGCAAACATTTCCAAAAGTTGACACGTTTTTAGATATTTGGCTCTTTAATCTACTTTTTTAAATTCAATTGCAAGCAGCAAGTCATGAGTAAGAGGGAGTGAAGTACAAATAAACACCCACCGCTAGTTAAAACATCACTTGGCTGCACCCATCACCAAGATTACTGGGTTTTCATATTTGCCTGGTTCTTTTTCACTTCTGCCTGTTTTGTCTTCCAAGTTCACATTTTACCTATTGTGCGCCCTTTGGGTGTGTGTGCTGCCACCAAGTGGAGATGCAGGTTGGCTGTGTGTGCATATTTGTGCCAGTGTTCCTCTCTGCATGGCTCTACTACTCTTTGCTAATACTACAATGCAGATACATTGACAGCATTTTATTGTGCTCGTGCACTATGAGTTGCAATTAATATATAAGGTTCCCAGCTGATTTTTCCAGGTTTTTCTGACTTCTCTTTGCTCTAGGTATGCCCTTTAAATGACCTTGTGTATGTCCTATTTAATTTTGGTCATCATTTCTTTCCACTACAAATGCAAAGAGACAGCAAGGTAAACCTTTAGGTTGTATTTATGGACTTCCAGTGGCATGGTGGGTTAACTGAGATTCATGAACTCGCCAGGAGGAATCTATTTACCTGCATGCATGTCAGGGAAGGGGCATGACATGTAGGTAGAAAAAACATGGATGGCACAGATGCCAAACCCAGAAAGCAGTCTGGTATACCATTTCTTCCCGGATGCCCCTCTGAGATATAAAACAAATACAAAATCAGACTGTCACCCTCCCTCCCACCACAAGACCAATCCCAACAGTGTACCCTAGAGACACCTAGTATTTACCAGTGAATCTAGATAGGCAACTTGAACTCCAAAAACATGTTTCCAATTAATCAGTGCCTTATAAAATACAAGGCAGAAAACCAAGTTAATGCGATGCCCTAACACCTTCAGAACAGGGGTACTTTAACAAGGTTTATATGTAGTCAGTAAAATAAAAGAAAAGGTCTTAGCTGGGAGAATAATCAATGCAAATCGGGTGAATCAGTTTGCATAAACATCATGTTCATCAGCATTAACTGATTTAGCCAAAAACACAACTCATGTGTGTGCCATGTAGGCCTGCCAGGGCCAGATCCTTGCCAGACCTTCAGGATAGTTGCCTGAGGTTTATTTAAATGCAATTAATCTCAGTGGAACATATCTACATAGCCTGAGTTAATCTGAAAACCTGGTCCAGATCCAGCCCTCTGGGAGTTATGTTATTTAACCCTGTGCTAAAAGATTGAACAGAATTTGAAGAAACTCAAATGCACTTTTTGCTATATTGCTTGCTTTACCATCAACTGAGAAGCAAATTAATCTTTCTGATCTTAAAGAATTTGGGCATTAGGAATTTCTTTTTAGCTTCTGTTAAATTACGTCTGACATATCAGACCCTGTGGTTGTTGCCATACCTGATTATATACATCAGGCACATAATTTAAGAACTAGGTGCTCGTCCCTTGGCCCATGAAATATCAAATTTGCATTTTCCCTAAGTTTGCGGAAGGGTTCTCATACATATTGCTAGCTGCCACACAGGAGTTTGACATTACAATATCCGACCTGCACTTGTTAACAAGATTATTTCAAGACTGTTTATATGATCTTCCTGTAACATTTTATATACTATCAGTTTTGTTGTTATTAATGTATTGTGTGATTTTAACGAATCCTAGCCAACTTTTTATACTATGATGAGTGTGTTGTGGGATGGTGACTGTACAGTTGTTTTATGCTTTTATTTCCAATAAATAAATTCATATGTCTCTAAATATCTAAATAGGGGGGAGCTTAGTGATATTCTGCACCAAAACGGATGGCGTTTAATGCATCTCTTAGACATTATCGCAGGACCTGGAAAGGTCTATTTTGATTAGAACACCCTCAAATGAAAGCATTATGTTCAATAAACTGAGAACTGAAGCATAACATTCCAAATTCACTCAAGATAGCTAAAATTGCACTTCTAAAAATGGTTGTATATTATGACAGCATTTGCAATAATGCAAAGACAGGCTGTGCCACGAGTATAGGTATACAGACAACTAAAAAGAAGAGAAGTCTGGAAAGGTGGGTCACTGGGATCTCAATGGCACTAAAAGCCTGATGATAGCCCAAAGAAGACACACCCTTTCACTATTCTACAACAGGAAAGACTGCTACACAATGGTAGTTAATAAGCTCTATCAAAAAGAAGATTTTGGGTCCACGACTTGATGTAAAAACAGCAAAAACACATTTCTATTTTTGTTTTTTGTGATTCAACTGTAGTTGGAGGGGGAATTTGAAAAACTTTCCGAAATCATGTTTGTAGTGTTCACTGTTAGAAAAGAACATAACTAAACAGGCCCTCAATGGAGCTGTAAAACTGTGTGTGGTGGAATATACAAATAAATCCCCCAACTCAACACTTTCCAGAAACAAATGTGTCTGTCGATTTCTACTCAATTTTAAAAAAAATGGAAAAGCTCAAAATAGATCGAATTCTCTTTCTTGTCAGCTCTGACAATTCCTTAAAGTGGTCGCTGAAGGATATGCTGGCCAGGGTTGGACTTATCCTCGCAGCAGGAAGATTACCTTCTTTTGTGATGTGATAATCAGCATGACTCACCCTCCAAATTGGTCTGAGATGTGTCACAGGTCACAAGTCCAGCAGTGATAATAAGTGGGTTGGAAAGACGGAGCCGGGGGGGGGGGGGGGGGGGGGGATGACTTATATGCCGGGGCCCTAGTTTTTTGTCTGCGGCCGAAAAATGACAGAAACCCATCTTTGGCACCAAACAGAAGCACACAAAACAGCTATAACAAGCACACAGAACTAGCCATCCTCCATTTTGTTTGTTTTTTGTCACCAGAAATAGGATTAAAACGTTATGCGCAGTACCATAGGGAGTTGCCAATGACATCTAATGGAAAAGTCACCTGGGGGAAAGAATGGGAACCAGATTCATAAAGCTCAAGGTGCACATTTATGAGACCCCAGTTGGTTTTTACAAATGTGCCCTGCTCTCTTATCCCGATTCACAAAAAGGACCCAGGCACGGGCTGGGGATTGCGTGTACGGAGGCCGGATAGGTGATGTTCTATATGCTGAAACTATGTTTTCCAGTGCCCTACCACCTCAACTAAAATGCTGTATTTTTTTGCTTCACATGAAATGGTATACTTGTGCCATTCATACCGAATACATTGTATGCTATGTGTGCTCTAAGGGGCTTCGATTCAGCCTCCTTCAGCCACTGGCTTCTTTAGCTCTGGATCCCTGATCAGCAACATCATCTCAGAAATAATGAAACTGAAGGAACCTGCCTGCTGCTGTCTCTGGGGTTGGGAATCCGAGGGGGTACCTTGCCATCCTACCCTGAGGGACGGACGGTCCGCCATGTCCTGACTGGCACTTCGGAGCACTTCCTCCTCACTATCTACTTCTGTCCACTGAATGCAACACACTCCACTGAAGACTGCCCAGGACAATGGAGGGCACCTGAAGACCACTGACATGGTGATGAAGGGCTGCCAAAACCATATGCCAAGGGAGGACCTCCAACCCATGCCAGTCTTGTCCGACGCTTGCTGGCAGTGAGTCCAACTGCCTGACTTTGGCGCTACAATGTGCCTGGTGATTTTAGGGCGTTTATGGGGACATGGGGGAGATTGGACCTCCTATGCTAGGAGTGGGCCACTATGACTGCCTGGTCTCTCTCCTGGCCAAGCCAATTGTGGGTGGTTATCTAGACTGCCTACTGGTGGTTTCTTCTCCTAGCAAACCACAATATGGCTCAAATGGCTGTGGGGATTTTTTGGAGGAAAAGTGGTAGCCCGTGGCAATGAGTTCAGAAAGCAGAAGTAAAACTGTAATATTTCCTTTCACACAAGTTTCAGGAACTGGATAACTGCTACGACGCAGCTCTGCTAGACCTCGAACTGCTTTACTCCGTCCTCACCATAGACGTTTGCTTTGGATTGGAAAATGGCAGTTCCCACCTAGCGAAGGGATAGACACGGTTTGGACTACATGTGGCAAGACTGGAACAGGGTCTGTAGCATTGACTGTAGCCTGCATTCAGAAACATAAACTTAATAATTGTACTGTAACAAACTGCGTGTTGTTTCTTTTGTAAAGTGCACCCTTTTTGATCATGCCCACACTATACAAAACTGCAAATAAATAAATATATATGCCTTCAGTCATTGGCTTGAGACATTGTCCATCACATATGACAATAGAACTAGAAGTGTTTTAGTGTCACCTTTTTCTATCGGCTGCTTAGGTGTATCTGCCCATATATATATTCCACTGCCGAAAATTATATTCTGTCATCATACATTTCATTCTTTATCTCATCCATGCTTTTTGTACGGAAACCAATCATTTTTATAATTGTTCTGAATGGCAGCAGGCATTTTATTTTGCTTTTATCAGCATTCAAGCGTAATAGTTAAATGCTTTGGCCCTGACAATGCTTGTTACTCTTTCCACTTCCTAGGAAAGCAGCAAGAACACCTGGAAGTAATCTTTCCCGTAATACTCAAAGGCTGCAGTTATAAGAGCAAAATATCCTGACACCAATACAAGGGCTTGTTTCTATTTCTTCTGTCTGCCTTTGAGGGGAACCTGCTTCTGGGAGTGATGGGTGGCGTGGGGTGAGGGGGTCCAATAAATACTGGAAAGCTTCAACAGATAAAAACTCTGTTCCATAAGAAAAGCAATTCTAGACTGTCTGTTGTGGCATACCAAAGCAGGGAATACACACCTGCTGCTTTAGAATTAATGAGCTCCAATGAGTGACGTGGGCAAAAATCGTAGGCAGAGTTAAGTGGGATGAAAAAACTGGGGGGTCTCTCAAAGGGGTGTGGCCAATGTAATTAAAGGCATGGCTTAAAAATAAGCAAAAGATATGTGCTTAGCATAGTGTGCCGCCCACTTGTATTTTGCTGTTTCTGTCATTGCCAGCCACGGTCCGTGCAGGTACCAGCGGTGGTACAGTGGGGACGAGTAAAGGGGGATTTCGAGGGACGATGCAGATGGGAAATTAATTATGCATTTAATTTTCCCTCTGCATCGTCCCTTGAAATCCCCGTTCACTTGGCCTCACCGCTGTTACCTGCACTGACCGCGGCTGGTCATTGCTTCCAGATATATGCTACAACAAGTAACATCATACCTGCAACAAGTCAGGACTACTGGCTTTGTCGATGGTTGTTGGTTGCATACGATAAATGAGCAGCAACTATGGCTTGTATATAATATTAAAAAAGCTTCCACTTAAGGCCCTGATGACACCACGACAATGTTGCTGCTCCTGAGTTTCAAAAAGAGAAGGGAAATCCAGAGAGAAAATGACTCTCTTTAAAGCATTTCCCTTCCCCTACAACACTCACCTGGCATGACGTCACGCCGTAACTTCTCCACTAGTGAGAAGTGAGCACTGTGAGCAGCGCACATCGATGTGCCTGCCGTCACTGCAGTCCGTAATAAAAACGGATCACCTGTGTAAGGGCATAACATAGAGACCAGTTTCGAGGGCCCCTTTAAAAAACTGCCGGTGCTCAGCACCGGCGAGACCCGGCCGACTTAAAGCTCTGGACGTAGGTAATATCAGCCGAGCTCCGTATCTCTACTCCCACTTGAATGAAAACACATTTCCCTGGACAGACCTTTCTAGTGAAATGTTTAGCAATATACTTCTATCTCTCATTTGGAGGTGGAAATGTAATCATGCACGCCATTAGTCCTGTATGCTCAATAGTGTATTTGGATACAGAGAGCAGGTTGTCACCTATCCACACTACAGGACTCTAGCAGGAGCGGGGATGCCAGGTGAGAAAGCAAACCCTGTCACATCCCCATGGCCGGACAAGACACCAAAAGCAGCCTTGGCAAAAGTATTCAGCCAGTCCCTGCCTCCTCCTCCTTTTCTCTCCTATCCATCTCTCTCCTTCTCGCTCTCTTTTGCTCTATTTATCTGGTTTTGTGTGCTGTGTCTGCAGCCATAAATCCTTGAGTTAGAGGCATGGGCAGAGGCCGCTGACCTAAAAGCCCAGTCTTCACTGACTCTAGTTCCCCCTCCCACATGGAAATGCGTGGTAGAATAAATGGCCAACCCAGCACTCCAGCCTGCGCATCACGCTGTGAAACCTGCATGCACAGGTCAAGCACAGGCCAAGCACCTACAGCACAACTCGTCCGCAATAATTTAACTCTTTGGAACCTTCGAAAATGTGCATGCACGCTCCAAACTACGTACATCCGGGCGCACGCACAAATTCCTTTTGTAATTAACACATGCAAAAAAATTACTTTTACACTAGTCCCCGGCCCCCCACTTCCACCCCTCCTCAGAATATAGGGAGCCTTGGAAAAAAGTTTGCCAACTGGGCGCATGGTCTGCTCTCAAGGTCTTGTCTCGCATGTGTAAATGCATTACTTTGGGGAAATGGTTAGCACATTCAAAACCGAGACATGGTTTGTGTCTTTTTTTAGTTTTGAATGATGCATATGCTGGGAGGGAGCCACTGTGCCTGTGGGGCTAGTGCTCCAAACCTCACAAACTTTGATAATATTGAAACTTTACAGAAGTTATCAGGCGAAAACAGGCCTCAATGTGTCAATTCCTGCCTGCTCGCTGAGCCATTTCTCTGAATCTGAAAAGAATGTCGTCACCACATGTTAGCAAAATACACTGAATAGTGTGGTTGCTCTCGAACCAGGGCAATCTGACAATCGCACAGAACGAGAGGAGGCTTCATCAGAACGCTATTTCACACAACATTAACTGCGTGTAAGCATTTTTCTGCAATTAAATGTGTGCATGCTGACCTCATTTAGTGCATAGTCTTTGCAGATGAAGCTTTAATGTTGCAATAAAAGGGTTCTTCATCTAATTAAAATTGGGAGTATGGTGTACCCCACACACACCACGAGCACTGCATTAAAATAAACAAGCACTGGGGAAGCCAAATGCTATCCCCATTGAAAGGCACAGACATGTTTGACTTTGCTAGTGCTTGTTACTGATGCTGAACAGCATCTACCAAAAGAAAAAAATGGATGTTGCCAATGTATGGCTAAAAAGGGTAAAAAGGCAGGCCCCAGCTTGAGAGTGCATGCACGGTCAAAAGTCAACATGTATGAGTAAACACGTAATGACACCGATTTGGCTTTTTTTCATTAACCGTTCCAAGATGGTACAGTAGATTAAAAAACAAGGAAAGGTGCAAAAAAGTGGGTTTAAAACAAAGGAGCGGCCTAACAGCAAATTGCATCGGCCAAGCCACCTGAAAAGTGGGAGAGAGGTGGGGTGACTAACTGAACACTGCCAATGGTTAGGGAGCAACAACGCTGAGCAAAGAGAGATGAGGGGAATCAATGGAGGAGGAGGGGAGGAGAACAGCAACATAGAGAGTGAGGAAATGCTAAAAAGAAAAGTAGTTCCCTGATGCCAGTCACTGAAGAATACAAGTCATTCAGTCAAAAGTATGGTAAATAAGCTATGCTCCTGGGGAGGGACAAACACAGGAAGAGGAAATTAGTCATAAGTAATGGATTTACTCAAAACTCTCTCTAAGTATTGATACAATACACAATAGGTCTACTAACAACAGACAGCTAAAAAGAAAATCCCTTACCAACTGTATCAATGTTTCTGGTGGATACTCCATCTCCATCAGCCCTCGCCACTGAATCTCACCAAAGCATCAGACCGAATCCGGAATTTTTGCATCCACTGAACCCGTAAACTTTGTATCAGCAACTCACCCAACCATTGGAGGTAGCAGTAACTAGAGAAGGCCTTGAAAAAATCACTCAAACAGGTTGTCCCACAAAACTGCAGAAACAGTGCAGTACGGTGCACAGACTCCAGAAGACGGCAGTCTCAAACATGCACAGGCAAAGCAAATAGGTCTCGGTTTAATGTGCTAATGCATGCAGCGTCAGTTCATGACAGAAAGACGCACGCGAGGTAGCAAGAAAATGACAACAAAGAGGACTGGATTTGCAAAGTATTCAATCACATAGTTCCACTGGAGCACTTGAGTGGATGCGGAAGGATACACTCAAGCAGGCAATAGAATTTGGTGAGAAATGACTGGCCACACGGCTGAGCCGAGACATGATGACAAAGTCTCAAGCTAATATCTGAAAAAGGCTGGTCAAAGAAAGTAAATTACTGGAAGGGCCATGCCCAAACACTTCTCAATGTACATTTTAGCAATAGATCTGTTTGAGAATTGTGCTATAAAAACACAGACCTAAAAAATACCAGAAAAGGCCAACAGTGTTGTGTGGATAGAAGAACACAGGACCTAGGGACAGCAAGAGCACTGAGAACAGAGACAGCCATCCACAGGAAATAAAGAGTACACAAGCAAAACTGCCCAAGAAAAACCTAACAATGGCCTGTACTCGGCTCCCATTCCAGGGTGAAAGGCAACAAGTGGAAAGATCTTCAAGCACAAACACTCAAACCCTTGTAGAAAAAAAAACGACAAATGCCATTCCAACTCAAAACCATCAGTCAAGGGAGGCTGGGAAGTTGGGGGGGGGGGGGGAGTCTAAAACGGAGAGCATCACTCAGCAGACCTGTCAGCACTCAGTCAGTACCCTCTACTATAGACAGTGAGCGGAAAAACAGAAGCACCTGAGATGTGAACCAAAATCACCAGTGTGAACATAGGCCTTACCTACGGGTAGCAGCGGTCCAGGGTGGAAGACCAGGCTGCCAAATCCGAAACAGGGCCCAAAGAATACCAGGGTTAGCACTACGAGGCTATACCATGAACATCGACAAGCTGAGAAACAGACACCTGTCAGCCGAAATGAGCAGGGCCTTTGGCAGGGACTACCCACTAAAATCCAGGCGCCATCCCCAAAAGCTTAAGAAAAAGAGCAACGGAAAGATTTCACCTAACAGTATTCCTCCCACATAAGCATTAAACTGGTGCAAATAGGAGAGTGAAGCACAATAGGAGGGTCCTCGAGCTATGGTAAGACACCCAAAAAGGATAACAGAACAATCCGATACCAAGGAACATGGAAGATCAGTGTAGGAAAGCCACAAATGGCGGCATACATATGATGACAGTCACAAACAACTGTCAGCCTTACAGCGTAATGTGCGCAATCCTTCCACAGAAAAAAACAGCTTTTGTGATGAGAAGGCGTATGTTCCCATCTGCATCTCCCAGGACCCGACCTGCTCCGAAAAGGCAGGAGCCATCAAGGCAAGTTGAGCAAGTCCACCTGAACGGTATATGGAAAGTCCAGGGGACCTAAGCTAGCGCCCTTGCATAGGGACAAAGAGTAGCCAATGGATCCGGTCACTGAGTCTACCATGTCATGGGCAGAACTAAAAATCTGCATAGCAGCTTCTAAACCATCTCAATCACCTCTTGGACATCACTTATGATTATGGGGTAGTCTTTTTCATGTAAACTGGAAGAGCTGTAATCACCATGTGCGCAATCTCGCTAACAGTATGGTTGAATCTGTCCAATAGCCAAGTAGCATTGCAACTGCGCAAGGTCATTGCACCTGATAAAAAACATTTTCTTCCCATTGCTTCAAACTGCTTCCATGCCACATCCGACTGGACAGGTGTGGTCAAATAAACTCTATGGGGAATCCTCAGACACCATAGACAGGTTATGCTCAGAGTCACTAAGAGCTAAGAAGTAATGCCACACAACCCGACTGCTGACCGCTGTGGTGGAGTTTGGATGATGCCAGATACACTTAGTGGGCTCAATCATTAAAGGCAGGGCCATTGGGGAGGCCTAAATAACGCAACAGGGCTAGTAAAATTATGCAGGAAGAAATGGCAAATTGAGTGTCGTAAAGCGGCAAATTTTTTAACAGTATTACTATACTATTTTGCAGTTTTTACACCTTAACACTTTATGGGCAAAGGTTTCACCTCATTAATATTAGTTAAACTCTGAAATACAGCAATCTACTTATGCGCAAGAAAAGGCATGCCACTGAGTGAAAACAGATGGAGTGTTTTTAGTCACTAAAGAAACGTTTGAGCTAGAAAAACATTTTTAAAAATTAAAATCTGCAAATTAAGCAGAAGACGGTCGATTATGTGGCAATTTTGGCAAATCAATAATAATGCAGAAAACGTAGCAGCTACAGAATTGCATCATTCCAGTGCCCCTGGTTCAGGGGTAGCAAGGTATGTGAAGAAAAAACGCTGGTCTGGAGAATTTCAATTAGCAATTTGGTCTTAAACTCAGGCATGGGTAGAGATAAACCCAAGATCTCTAATTCATTCTGCAGTCTAAAGAAAGGAGGAAATGTCACCTGAAGAGAAACGTGGGGCCTATTCCAGGCCAATCTCAGGTTTCCAACCAATACCGTCATGAAAAGCCAGAGACAAATCGCTCATGACTCCGTAGGACTAAAAAAAGTACAAAACACAGCCATGAAGTGATCCACAACCTCACAGACCCTCCCAAAGGTCAAAATTCATAAAGCTGAGAATTCACAAGTGCGGCCTACGTGCTTGGAATGATGCTGGAGAACTTGAGTTGTGGCACGTTACCAGGAGCAGCCCCAAAGCTATGATGGACTCTGGTTAATGGAACCATTGACACAGAAGAGGCTAAGTATGTGCCATGTGCTGCCTCTTGCCAGGGCACCATCACTGATGCCAATGACAAAAAAGTTGGCAATTCCTTTGATGACAAAGTGGAACGTGTTGGGCCTGGAAGGAACTGACCTGGAGGCAGAATCTAAACTATGCAGAGATCACTAGCGGAAGGATACAAGCCAGGGCTAGGACGGAGCCAACAAGGTTCTCACAATCAACTGGAATTGTGGCATCTGTGGTTTTTGGAGGGGCATGCAATGGGCAAGAAACTCCCTTGGGCCCAAATGGTGCAGGAGATGAAGAAAAAGGAGGCGAAAGCCTTCGCAGCCAAGCCTGGGTGAAAACCACTACTTGATTATGGTCAACACCAGATGCAAGGAAGGCCGAGAGGGATCTGCCAGCACCAGGCATGGAATAGAGTTGGGCACCAGCGCTGGGCCTCTGCCCTGTCAGGTAGGGGCTGAGCCTCAGACTGTGGTCAAGTTCGGAGGTGAGGGGTGACGCCAAACAAACAACCTCCCCTGAGAATAACATCTGACAGGAGGAACACCTCTTAACCAGATGGAGGCAAAAGGCCCTGAACAAGGAGGACAAGTTCTAAAAGTTATCTCGGGACTCAAATCCTGACAGATATTGGGATCAGGATCCACAGTGCCTACACTAGCCTTCTCTGTCCATAGAAAGAACACACACTAGCAACCAGAATCACCTGAGACAGTCCAAGCCAACAGGTTCTGGGGTTGCACAAGTACCGGCACCATCAACAGGATCTATAGCACTGTAAAACTTGAATTCTGAAGAAAATTTCACAAAAGGGCACACTGGATCTGAGCTGAAGGATGCAGGGAAACACTAACTGATGTCAGAGGAAAGAATGGTGCCATATATTGCTTCATCACGATACATCAATGAAGGTGTTGGAATCATCTAGGAGCCATGGAACCATCTCTCAGCACATGGGAGCTATTGCAAAATTTCCAGATCCAGTCTGGCGCCTGGGAGAGATTCATGAGGTAAAGAATCTGCAAATAGAAGTATCTATTAGAGGCGAGATATATACATTTCCGCTGTAAATCCTAACTCTAACAAAATAGAGACAATTGCAAAAGTGTTTATTTAGTTACACTTCATCCTCCATGTGTTTAAACTGGTGTGGCACTACATGCATGGGCATCAAAATAATTTATTATAACTTATCCTAGGTAATCAAAACAGAAAAAGGCATCGGTTGGGATACAGGATTTACGGTGCAACTGTACACAGATTCTGGGGTGGTTAAAAATTGTTGTAACTTGACAATTACTTATCACTTTTTTCATTTTCCTTGTGAGAAGTTACTCTAAAGGGATGCATTTACCTCTCAATTCTTAATTACCTCTTACTCTCTCTTCATTATGCTTGCAATAAAACCTTTTTCAATGCTGTCTAAGGGCTCCCCTTATGTAATCTCGATATTGTCCGTAACTCTTGGCCGGGGGAGAGACAAGTCCTCTTGGCAGCTCACTCTAGCTATCACCTCCATGCTGGAAGATCTTGTTGAGATACCCTCCTCCAGACTCTGTCTCCCCGCCAATGGAATGAAAAGGTCCAAAGCAGTGTATTCAGTCATAAGGGATGCCTGTCAATCAATCTGTGACTTGCAAGCAGGTGATGCATGCTTCTGGCCTGCTTCTTTCCACAGACTAGGTGGAGACTGGGTGTTCAGCAGTGATGTTATGTTCTACACTGTTCGAGGCGAAGATGTGTTTAGAGCCCCAACGGACCCAGACCGGAGCACCCCATGTTTGGCCTCCTTGGCAGAAATAATTGTGGATGGGCTTACAATTAATTTGCACAATGACCTAGTACACTGGGCACCTCAGGGCACGAAGAGTGTGATTTCAAGGCCACAAAGCCATATCCAAGTCTGCTGATAACAAACACCATTGAATCCAGGCAAGCCAGTGTCAAAAGGACAAGTGAAAACAAGCATTCGGTACCTCATAGACGCCACTTATGAGTATGGAGTAGCCTTATTCATTCCCTGTGATCTTGTGCAGCATAGTGGTTAAACAGCACTTAACAAGAAACTTATCCATATCCCTCACAGCATTATAAGTCACAAAAAGGTGAAACACTCTCATCCACTCTGCTACAGTTTAGGGTAGTGTCGTTTTGAGCGTGCGCCCAGGCATGAGGTTGTGGTATCGAGTGAACGCTCATACAAGAGTATATTGTATATGTTCAAAGGGTATTCTTGGTTTTGGAGGCAAACGGTATCTGGGGTGTTGGTCAGTTGCTTGCTGTACCTCGCAGATGTCGGACACTCCTGGTTGTACGTGCTTTACCTTGGATTAAACTGAAGTGCAATCGCATCTGGTCTTGGAGTGCCTTATTACAGGTAGCAACCATACTCCCTTGAAGGCTCTTTAATCTTATTGAATTAGCTCAGCTCAATATATCTGGTCACTTAGCCCCCCATTGTTTGTCATCCTCAGAAAGGTCAGTAAGTGGTTTCTGTTCTGAACTTCGGAAAAGGAATGACTGAAACCACCTTGGGATCAGAAAGCATCTGGTGGAATGTCAGCCACCAACAGTGTGAGAAAACTGAGGTCACAATGCCTGTCGATGGCAATGGTCATGAGTAATCAAAACAAAATGTATGAATTATGCATGAAGTGCCGCCTCAAATAAAGCGCTGTCCTTTTGGCATTTTGTGATTCTAAGCTACTGCACGCCTGGCCGACTGATTTTTGGCCCTCTGACACACAATGTTGTGCAGTGATGCAATGATAATAAAAGATACGTCACCCACTTTACAAAAGATAGATTTATTATAAACTCCACATTCCACCATTCAGACAATGGTGACTGGCAAAAGCGGACACCGGCCAATCATCTTTATCAGCTGGACTGCTGGGGCACTGAGTTGAGTCCAAGGATCATGGGGAATTGGAAAGGTGCTTAGAATCAGAACAAGCATACAGCTTGTACAAGTATTTTACACTTGCACCTTTATTCTAGAAATCCTGCTCATCTCTCTATGCTATGGGCAACGCACAGTCGCTCAGTCAGTGATAACTTGGATATAGATAATGAAGCGCTTGGAATTCAAGTGTCACTGGTATATTATGTTGCCATCCATCCCTCTAAAATGTTCCCTATCAGATTCGAGTACAGGAAGAGAAAAAAGACAGAAGCAAGTCTCATTTTCATTCATTTAATTCTCCCTCTTCCTTTCTCTCTCCAGTCCCCCCACCATCCCCAGCTTTTGCTCTCTCAATGTGTAGGGGAGGATTTGCTGAGTTAGGCATAAGTAAGCCATTACCACAGTCACATCTGCCAGTGCCTTAGAGCACTAACTACAGGGTATTTATTATGACAGAATACCGAGGGCAGAAATATTGAGGGGCTAAAAAACTGTGGCAAAAGTATTTACTATTCCTAACTCCACATCTACGTATCTTAACATACATCAATCGTGGAAAGTTAAGTTTGGTTAACCTAAGCTTACCTATACATACTTGTCTTCACAAAATTTTGGACCAACAATATTCTGTTTTCGATAATATGGTGGAATAGCGACTACAGACATAACAACATAGAAAAGGAGGTGGGACAGAGTTTTAGTTTTTTTATGTGCTATCTGGTTGATGTGGTTGTTACAGATATAAACGTTTCCAGCCTCATGCTTGGATGGATTCTGGCTGAGGGAGGTGTCATTAGCGCTGTAGGTGGGAACATAACAGGATGAAGTTGGGAGATTGGTGTGGTGGCCCTGGCGAAGCACAAGATTTCAGTTTTTCATGAATTCATTATAACTGGTGCTCCAGTTTTATGGTATTTATTTTTTATATTCCCGTGTGTATTTATCTATGCTTATTTTTTGATAATTTTACCTGTGTTTATCCATATTTGTGGGGTTTTGCTAAGAAATTAAGCAGAAGCGAGTATATTCCCTCATTTATTTACCTGATAAATGTTTACTCATATCTGAATGCCTGACAGATTTCATGTTATTAATACCCATAAGCGATAAATCAATAGACTCACATGAAAACATGCCCATTTTAGTGTAAAACTTGTGCGTATCTACTGATGTTTGGGCCTCATTAGGAAACTTTATGTTTTTGTTCGCTCTGTTACCTGTCAATCCACACAGCTATTGGTCTCTCAGTCATGCCTGACAGCAATTTGATTCATTAAAAATGGAACCTAATTTTCATGCCAATCCAAATTTATAAATAAATACAAACTTGATAGCATTTGTTTTCCTGCCTGTAGTTATCAGTAAAAATCAATAATAAACGGACAACTGGAAGCCATACCTTAAGCGCTCCAGGATCAACCAGGGGTGGATCACAGTAGGCAACCTCAGATGTAAAACGGTCTCAGGAGGAGAAAAATGGGAGAACAATCTGAGTGTTGACTCTTTATAGGTGCCAGGAAAAATCAAAAAAATAATTAAATTCTCCTAGGGAGGTAGGGCACCAGAAGAAAATGAGAAGACTCAGAAAAGACTATTGCGAGATGCCAATTGGCAGAGGACTGGTGGTGGTCTAAGTTATTGGAGCCAGAAAAATATCTATTGTAGAGGTGCAGCAAGAGCCAATCAAATGCTGTGCCTATGATGCTAAGGGTAGAGAGTGTTTCAAATACGGTGGGGTGGTTGATGGTGTCTAATGCTACTGAAAGGTCTAATAAAAGAAGGATAGTAGACGGGGTGGTGGGATAAATTAATAAACTGACATGAGTGACAGCAGTTTTTGTTGAGTGAAGAACTGAGAAACCAAATGAAGAGAAGTAAGTAGGCTGTGATTACAGCTAAAAGATGGCTGATGGTTTGACATGGAATAAATATGGAATACAAGGTTTACTCAGTGAAGATGTAAGCATACAAGCAATTTTAGGACACAGGTGGTAGGGATAATCCACAAATGCAGTTTGTTTTCAGGGTGAGTTTTCAGCGTGTAGGCTGTTAATGAGATTGACAGAATATTGAAAGGGTGTTGCTAAGAAGAAGTTCAGCTGAGTACTTGGTAAGCGTTGCTGTGAATCTGGTCAAGGTAAGCAGGGATGGAGCGGAGTCTGTATTCCCTTTGAAAGATGGAAGTCTTGGTCATAGAAGGGACAAAGATCGGGGAATTCATAGTTGTGCATTATGGAGCTCTACCCATAATCTTATTATGCTCTGCTCAAACATCCTCAACGTTGGATAGCTCTTCTGTTTCTGCCACATCCTGTCACTTTTTGCCTTATCGTGCTCCCTGGGCTGTTGTGGCCCTGTCCACCTTCCCACTGCATACTTCCGTCGGGATCCCTACATGTCTTCCTTGCCTCATCTTTTTCTATTTCTGTTCCACTCTACATGCACTTGCTTTACTGGGTCCTTCATGTTCTGTTTCTGTTTCCTCTCTCCCCCCTAGCACACCAGAGCACCTGCCTGCTGTGCATCTGAGCTCAGCAGAGTGGTCACTTGCTCTGCAGCCGTGTCAGGAAGGGTATGACAAAACAAGCGACCTCCTAGCTGGTTCAAAAGAACTAAGGAACACCTACACCTTCATGCCTGAAGTCTCCATATTCAGGTCACAGACAGGCTATAAGTTCCTGGGCAACAACAACTCTCTGAACTTTGTAGCAATGTAGAACATCTGAGAGCCGTTCTCTTCCGACTGTGCTAAACCATCCTCATGCTGCCTGCATAGTTACACTCCCTCGACTCTTATCAATACCCCTTGTCCTCGACATCTTTTGCTCTTATAACAAAAACCATCTCATCCCTCACAATGCTCTCTTTCATCTGCATCTCTGTGGTCGCCCATCCTGTAACGACTCCGCTCAGAATGTTTGCTTAGAGATGCTTTCATAAGCCAGGCTGTTTATTGTACCGCGCTCTCTCGCCCCGAGGGGTCTACTTTACGCAATGCAAAACAAATACACGAAAACCAATTCAGTAAGGTGGTGGGTGGAAATAAACTGCCTTCACACAAAGAAAACACGGCCGCACCACGTGCAGGTATGAAGCGATTTAACCCCGTACATTGAATAGTTGTGTGAGGAGCAGAGGCGCAGGCAGAACAATGTATATTCGCTCCAAGGTTTCACCCATGAATGTTAGGCAAGAGCTGTTCCAAACTTGTGTGGATGTTGATAGTAGCCTCGTTGTATGAGAAGAAAATGTGGCTTCGTTTACTGTTTTTGATGTGTTTGCCTGTTTGTTTCTAACTCTTGTTAAAATTGTTTTATTGGGATACTAAAAGTAACCTCCTTTTTTTTTTTTTTTTTTTTTTATATAATCCTCAAGTTAGAGCTCGAATGTCTTACCTTGGCCCCCAAATGCTGGATCGATGCAGGCTATCATTCGAACCACTGTTTTTGTAAATGATACCCATACCCGTCCACTATGTAATATGTATCCCAAGTGGGAAATCTCTAAATCTAGAAAATATCAGGCCCTCCTGAACCTATCCTGTTCGTTCATCTCTGTCCACCTAAAACTAACCACTTTGACCAAAAGTTATTTTGTCACTGACGCATGTCAATTTAAGGAAACCGCTATTATTTTCAACACAACAGACTGGGGAAGCCAATCTGGCATAATACCTTGTCTGACAGTTCTCATGTAATTTCCAGCCAAAGAGAAAGATAATGAACTGTTCAGAAAACGTGCAAAGCTAAAGAAATTAACTTTGAAAAGCCAAGAGCTTTGTTCTGCCAGTCTTGTCACTAAATTGGGGTGAACATTTTTGGGTTAAAAAATGCATTGTTTCCATGTCTGTTTCTTTATTTTTATTTTTAAGTCTTACAAACATATTCCCCATCCACTTTCTCTTCCCTCCTTCTCCACTTTCCTTCACAAAAGATTCCGTTTCCCTACAGTTATCCAAATCTGACATTAGCATTCACCCAGATTACATGTCACTGCTATCACCTACAAAGGGGGCTTGAGGGCAGGCGACTTTGGAGGTCTGTCCCATGGGATGTTTGGGCACAATGGTTCAGTCCAGGGGGACTGTGAATCCACTGGTGGCAAGGTGGTACCAAGAGGGGCCATGGGGTTATGGTTGGGACTCTCAGGGGAATTGGTGCCATTTTTAGATAAGGTGGTGACAATAAAGTTTATACGCAGGTCATAAACAGGAAGTTCAAAATTGACAGATTCTGTTTTGGGGATGTGGTGGGAGGGTTGTTTAGGGGCGGGGCTAGTGACGTAAAGAGTTGACAATGTATGATTTGACATTGTACAGAGGGGCACGTTTAGTTTGTATGGCTAAGAGCCTAGGGTAATGTTTGAGGTTATGAGCAGCTGCTTCATTAAAGCGACCATTTCCCAAAACGCAAGTTGACAAGTGAATCTGTGGCTGTGCTCTTTCACCGAAGGACACAGTAAGTATCTACCCGAGTTTTTCCAGCTCTCTGCCACCTTGTTCGATTCCATGTGAGTGCCCTTCTCACTGACGTGTGCAACCACTGCACACATTAAAGCTTCTCCTGATATGTGAAGCCTATCTTCGACCTAGAAAATCGCTAATTTGTGTTTCTAGGTTAAGGGATTGCTCTTGTCTCGCACAGTGCCAAAATAAGGACACTGCCCTTGCAGAAACGGGCAGGATTTGGCTGCTAGTTTTTCACACAAGTGAGTGTTCATGAGTATATTTCTGGAGGTCCATTTATCCGCCTTTAGAAACAGAACATATCTCTACAAATAACTGCATTGAAATGAAAAGGGCAGGCAATTTTAAAGGGTGGGGTGCTTTACCCTAGACAAGAACCCTATGAAGATTGCTGGAAAATCCTCAAAAGAAAAAAGGCCTACATACCACGTCACAAAAGAAAGAACATAATTTGCTACAATGAGAGACACATGGCACGTCACACTCAGTCGAACAGAGGCTGTCCAGCAGGCACGAAGTGGGCTCCATTCAAATTCTTAAAGCCACAGAATATTTTTGAAAGAGCCATTTCCACCCGGCTAGCTATAAAGCAAATAGGGAACATAGAATGTCTGAAAACAAGCCATATGGGGTCAGCGCCCAAGAAGGACCAATCTTCATGTGCTGCCTTGTACTCCAGGTTAGAAAGGTTCATACGAGGACGATAAGTTTGAGGCTACAAGCCTTGTTCAGTAAATTGTCTTAGTACTTGGATTCATATATTGCTTGTCACAAATTGTATTTGGCACATGTTTATACACAAAATGTCATCGATACTTTACTTATGTTTGGACTTCGGCTTGGAGTGTGAAGGTTCTATCGGTTTTCCAGCAGCCTCCTCTAACATCTCAGAAATAATGGCGATGGAAACAGCGGACTGGCATACTTTCCAGAATCGCAAAAATGAGATGGCCCTGGTGCGCAACACCTGGTTAAAACGGGCATATGTTGCATCTATCACGAAGAGGAAGGGTCTAACAAAATGGAAGCAATGTCACAGGGCCCCCCGTAGAGGTGGCACTAGTCTGGCACAGATAGACCCGACAGAGCCCAGTGGCAGCAGTCAGTTTTAAGTCAGTTACTAAAGTAAAATTGCACTGGTTCTTCATTATTCATATGCACTTGATCACATTTTTGTGTGAAATGCAGCCGTGATATACAATACAATCTGATCTTTACTAGTACTCTCTGGTGAACTGAGACCTAAGCAAACCCGAATCATTAAAAGCCTGAGGCGACTTAAAATCGGAAACCCTCTCAGTAGCGATTGTACTTCCAGTTACTCCACTCTACTCAAAACTTTATTTCGGCACTACCAGCCTAGGCCACAAAAGGGCATATTAAAACAATACAAACCATAAAAAAAAAAAAAATTATGAATAAAATAACATTCTTAATCCATTACATATAATATGCCTAGATCAATAATCTTACAGAGAAGGCTTCAAACACATGTAAAACCCTCCTTCTTAAAACGTTCTCTTCCTTAAGCAAACTGCTGAACAAATAAACGAGGCCACGCTAAACAAAATAGCAGGAGATTCCAAGCTAAACAACAGTCATGGCAACTTTAAAATCTCCAATGGTATGTGCAATAAAAATTGGTTAAAAAAATTGTTTCCTTAGATTTGCATAAAACAGTCAAAAAAGCAGAAAGTGCATTGTTTAGAAGCTCCATTGCATGCATGGGCAAGGGGTTGTGCTTAAATCCCATTGATTTACTTTAGGGTATGATACCAGCCGATGTACATTATTCAACTGAAGCCTAGTCAAGACAAAACTATGCTGATAATTCGTCATCCAGGTAAAATAGGGTTGACAGCCTAAGGGCAAAATATGAGACATATAAGTTACCATTGTTTGTTTCTTCTCATCGCCCACTGCTCTTCCCCTTGCCCTAGCAAGAAGCATTGTAGCCTTTATTGCAGTCTTCTCCAGTGTTAAAAGTATGAGCAGGTCTACAAGACCTGTAAGACCTAATACAGTTTAAAGGGTTTTATCAATAAAAGACAACCATAGGATTTTTAGGGCCCAGGGTAGGAAAACCCTGTGTGATTGCCTTCCCAGTTCTTATTTCAGTCCATTTCGACAAACATTTTCTAGGTGTCTTGGGAAGTCGAAATCATTCTCATGCTGCAAGATCCCAGTCCCTGTGGTGATTCTATGTTTTCTGCATCCCTTACCTTTCCCTGGTCTGGGAATCTAACTTTGGCCAACGTTTTTACTCCATTTTTAGGTCGAAGCTGTCTAGTTTGCTAATGACATCTTGGGGACATTAGGAAAGCTTCCCTGGGAAGGCATTCCACCCACTCACCATTGGCTTTGTGGTTTGTAACTCACATTTGCTTGCTTTCTATTTGCTGGCTCGTTTTGTTTTAGGCTGTCCAGCTCGAGTTCATACCTTTCCTTGCCCAAACCCTATTTACTGTATTCAGCCACCAGTGCTCGATTTCTGTAAACAGGCCTTTAAATCTTGGTCTTATCTTGTCACATTGCTGTGCATTCAAATACCGAGGACAAATGTCAGGCTCCCTCTTCCATGGAGCCTGTTGTTTACTGTTCTTTCTCTGATTTCAAAGTGAGAGGATTTATGTGACAATCATGGTGCTCCAGGGAGTGCTTGAGGAAGGTTGTACAATGTTATTTTTTTCTAGCACACAACAAAATTGAAAAGTCTTTAAATGAACTGTGCAGATATTTCAGAATACTCTATTCTATGACCCTCTACTCTGCAATACCACACTCTCCACCACTGAACTCTACGCCACTCTAGTCTGCACTACTGCACTCGATGCCACTGCATCCTACGCTACTCCACTCTACGCCACTATACTCTACACCACTCTACGCCACTGCACTCTATGCCACTCTTCTATTACCCACTCCACGTCTCTGCACTCCAAGTCACTGTACTCTACGCCACTCTACACCGCACCACTGCACTATATACCATTAGACTCTGCACCACTGCACTCTATTATGCAACGCTCTAATCTACGCCACTGCATTCTACAACATTGCATTGTACGCTGTTGAATTCTATGCCACAGAACTCTACACCACTATACTCCACACTTTATGCCAATGCACTCTTCACCAGTCCACTCCACTTTAAACAAATCAACCCCACTCCATTGTAAACCACTCTACACCTCTGTATGTCATTGCACTCTACTCCACTGCACTCTACTCAATGCCACTCTGCTGTATATGCCACTCTACGCAACTCTGCTCTATGCCACTCAACTCTACACCACTGTACGCCACTCTACGCCACTATGCCAATGAACTCTATGCCAATTTACTCTATGCCACTCTACACCACTGCACACTACAACACTACTCTACGACACACTGCTCTGCAACACTGCACTCTGCAACACTAAACTCTACGCCACTCTACTCTGCACTACTGCATTCTTTGTTAATGCACTCAGCGCCACTCTACTCTGCATCACTCCTCTCTACATCACTTCACCTGGCACCACTCCACTCTACGCCATTGCACTGTATGTCACTGCACTCTACAGCACTACACTCTGTGCCACTCTACTCCATACCACTCTATGTGACTGCATCTATGCCACTCTACTCTACACCACTGCACCATGCCATTGTACTCTATGCCCACTGCACTCTACACCCCTGTACTCTACTCTGCACCACTGCACTCTACTATGCAACACTCTAATCTATGGCACTGTATTCTACGATGCTGCAATGTGCACCTTTGATTTCTATGTCGCTGCACTCTCTGCTACTTTACTCTGCAACACTATGCCAATGCACCGTACACCAGTCAAGGCTACTCTACGCCACTCCACTGTATGCCACGCTACGCCACTCCCCTCTATGCCACTCCAATACACAACACTTTGTGGCCACTTCACTCTAAACCACTCTACTCCACTCTTCGCCATTCCACTCAGTGACACTCCACACCACTCTCCTCTACACCACTAACTTTTAGCCATGCTGAACAGCAGCCACACTGGCGTACAGCATGGCTAAAACACATTGGCAGAGCCAATAGCTCGTGCATAGGCAAAACCTATTGGCTTTGCCAATGCTTGTTGTTTTCCATCTCGGCTCACTTTCTCACCTCAGAAACGGTGGAGTAGAATCACGATGGCTGATCAGCTAGCTGCACTATGACTGTGGTATCGAAGGGGAGTCTTTTTCTTGTTTGTGGGGCAGCAGGGATAGAGGATGTGAATAGGTGGCAGGGCGACGAGCAGCAAGGGGGCACTTTTTCAAGCACTAGCAGGCAGGCTCTCTTTGCTGATCCGTGTGTTTTTTAATGGTATAGGGATATCTGGGCATTTGGGGCTTACTGGCCTGAAATTCTGGCAAAAACAGCTGTTATCTACTTGTTCAAAACCGAATAAGTGGGACTAAAATATGGGCAGGGTGGAATAAATTTAGGGGATACATCTGTGAGCCTCCTAGGGCACAGTCTGGGGAAACATCTGAAGAAGAGACAATTGGAAATGTGTGAGAATAATGTTAGAAAGGCAATTACCACTGAAGAATTATTTGGTGCATAGTCACTCTGATTTTTGGAATGTGATTGCAATTTACATGTTAATGTGAAACGTGCAAATTTACATCTTTTGTTAACAATAAATAATAATACCAATTTTTTTTTTTTTTAAACGAATAAGTGGACATTAGCGGCCGTTATTGCCTAACGCTGCGGCAATAGCGCTTCAATTAACCTCATTCCCTATATCATTTTCTCCTGCTACTAAATGTATCGAAGCAGGAAGTCTGAGACTGTCGGTGCAAGTCATGACATGCAAGTAACAGAAAAAAGGATGATGGCTATGAAGTGTGCAGCCAGTAATGTTAGAGCCTGTATCAGATTACCTACGCAACATGTGAAATCTATTAAAATACACTCCGTCTGGAAAAAGAAAAAACAGGACCGTGCGGTAGTCTACAACTGGTGAATTAAAACATTCCAAGACACAAAGAAAAACCTTTGTGCCTAGGCAGCTTTTCCAGATGTGTTCTGACTGTTTCGATCAAACTCAGTATGTATAGCTACATTCCACATGCCTCATTTCTGCATAGATGTGGGCCAGGGACAACGTGACCAGGAAGCTGTTTCGTCGCACAATATGACAGAAAAAGCAGAGGAATCTAACATGTTCTCTCCCGTAACCTTTTATAAATACCTCAGTACTGAAGCAAACAAGTACCAGTCCTTGCAATGTGACACTGGCCATGGCCTCACCACACTGACACATAAACTTCAAATCTTGAAAAGTCGCCATGGTTTCCACAAGGATATTTAACGCTCATTACAATGTACCGTCAAACTCCCCACACTTATGAACGACAGCCTACGAAATTTATGGAATTCATGAAAATAAAGTGTAAAAAATGAAAGTTGAACGACCAAGAAATAACTATGTTGCAGAACTAAGGGCGCTAATTGGTTTATCACACATTTCAGCCATCACCACAGGTTTTGACAGATTAATTAATTGGTTGTACATGCTGTAATTCACCCATGCCTATTTGTCATGTTCCTGAGCACTAAATCTTGCGGTTATACTGTGCAATAATATTATTGCCAAATCCAGGTGTTTCACCAGGATTTAGGGCCCAGTTTCAGTTGAGCATGTTGCGGTTTGCCAATTATCTGGGTTTCAAGGGTTTACAGTACATGTGATGCTTAAATGATGGTGATAGAGCGGAAATATGCAGCTTTGTCACCACTCAATTCAAACACAGTACAGTTGGGTACCATATTTGTATGCCCTCAATCATATTCAGAGATACCGATAATGTTTACTCTGTTAACAAAATTATGATTTTTACTATCCACTCCCTTTGAGGATAAAAAAGTTTGCAGCTTAACCACATGGTTTGCAACGCACATACAAAAAATAGGATATACATTTTAAATTCTCCTTTTATTGAGTCCTTCATAATCAGAATTTTTAATACACACTGCCACACTCAATATGGCAACGGTAAATAGTATCAAGCAATTCAGGCATCCCTTGTGAGGTGACTCATACATCACATCACCTGACGTTAGCGTGTTATGCCACGGACGTCAAACTGAAACACTAGAAACACTTGCTATATCCGAAAAAAGTACTCTCAATATGGCGCCCACTGGTATCATCAAGCAGGCGTTCAAGCCGTATTTCTATTTCTAATGACACCCATGTCATGTGATGCATTCGCAACGTGTCCACATTCAGGGTGTGATGGAATCAGGTGCAGTCGAGCGGGTAGGTTCTCTACAGTGCTTTTCCATACTGCAAGCAAGTGCCACCATCACTATAGATTTTGTAACCCAATTCTTTGGAAACAACAAATTACAATCTTCGGCCTTTGAAATATGCACCTATTGTAAGTTAGCAAGCGCAAGAAGCGGCTCCATGGCACTCTAAGTGGGTCCATCAAATTTTAGCAGCGGGTGAAAAAATTCACTTTAATGACTGATGTGCTATTAGCAGTTTTGCAGTGATCATGCAATTCACATGCTTGGGCACAAGTCTGCACAATTTTGCCTCACTTTGTGTATATATATATATATACACGGTTATTTACTAGATATTTGTTTGATGAATTTTTCCCAACAAACCTCTGATCTCCAATGTGAGACTCTATGATTTACATTTTGTGTTCAAGTTCTACTCACTATCACCAGAGTTGTCCGAATAGAACATAGGAATACCTGCTTATACTCACAAGAATAAATTCCTAGGGTAGACTGGGGCACCAACACTAGGTCCTGATGAATTGCCATTGACTCAAAGGAGCACATAAGGCATGAAACATGTTGAGCCTTTTGTCCCCTTTGTGGTTCTCTGTCTTGTTTCTAATCTGTTTCTAATCTTCGCAAACGTTTCTTGTGAGTAAAAAATTTTGTGATTTCGACCACCCACAGGCAATTTTAATCTCTTTTCCCAATATACCATACATATTCCAAGCCTAGGCATAGCGCATTATGCAACTGGTTTATTCTTAACTGTTTGAGTTTAAAAGACCTCCGGCAAAGAGTCCCTCTTGAGGGGCCCGCTGGGCCGTACCCATTTAGCGAGGACCGCGGTCCAATGATAAAGCGTGCCATTTCAGTGGGAGAGTGCCTGTGCATCCTAAAGAGAATGTCTTTAATGTCTGACCTGTAATACCAACACCAGTGTTATGTTGGCATACCTATGGAACAGCACATTGGCACAGATAATTTAGTGAAGGAGGGAGGGTGGACTGAATTGTCCATCACATGGTGGCACGGTCTGTCTAAGTATGAGATGAGCACAACAGTTTTTAATATTACAATATAAGCTAAAAATGAATACCATTTGCACCCATGCCATTCTTGTAGCTTTGGGTGGCCTGGAATGGTCTAAAGTTGTCACACTGGAAGACGTGAGATTGTTGATGGCGTGAGATGGGAGGAAAAGTTGGGCCTACTTCTTATGAAAAGGTTGACTTATTGCCTGCCTATACTAGTTACCCATTTTAGTCCTCTAATCATAAGAGGAATCACTTTAAAATAATATTGTGCATGTTTGTATGCTTTATTTGTATCCGTATTCTTGAACTTGCCCTCGGCAATGATGTGCTGCATGTGACTCTGCCTCCTGATTCTGGAAGCTGTATATTGATGTGCACAGGCTTTTGTTCTAAGTAAAATCAATAAAAATATTTACAAAAAAAGAAGTGAGATTCTCAGTAGTTGTGTTGGTACTGTCATTGGTAGCGTTAGCAGGGGCAATGGGTGGTGCAAGCTGTGGAGGCCTCCTGAGAAAGGCCCTGGCACATTTTATTTTACAAATTAAGGCCTGCATTATACATTTTCTTGCCCATCTAAAGCAATAAAATGAGCTCTGTGATAGACTTTGAAGTCCTTCCAGTTCTTACGTGCACGCCTACTCGTTATGGTGCCAATCACAAAAGCATTTATGAGTATGAGAAGTCGTACTCAGGTAGAACTACTTTGCACACTCTTTAAATGCCTTTGTGAATCGGCCAAAAACATCTAAAATGGGAATATTTACGGAATAATCATATACAATAAGCACAATTAAAAAGGACAGTGCATCTTTAAACTTTTAGAAATAGGGACTTGGACATTTCAGGAGATTCACAGAAGCATTTATTAGTACATGAAGTAATACTCTTTTAGCAATACCTAATACATTTATAAATGCCTCTATGAACAGGCCCCTTTATTCTCTTGTGTAAAAATAGGAAGTGTGTGAATTAAAAGAGATTGAGAATCCAAAGAACATGGCTGTTGATTGGCTTGAAACCAAAAGGTCACAGACAGCCGACCTTCGCTGTAGAGGCAGTCACAGTGGTGCAGGGGCACTGAGTCACCACCAGTTCTGAAGATTCCAGCAAAATCGCCAAATTCAACAAAATCAATATATATTGAATCCTGTCCAGAAGTGTATGCTGGGGTCACTGGAATTATGCAGGAAGGGCAGAGTGGGGGCAAATTATGTGGCATGACTTTTTATGTGGCCAAATGCGCTCTAGTTTGTCATAGTATAACTTTATTATTTTAGCATATTTACACATGTAACACTGTCTGGGCACATATTTCACCTCATTAGTAGCGGTTTAATGGCCAAATACAGCAATAACAACCTGAAAGATAACCTGTCATCCACTGAGAAGGGCCTTCCACTGCAAAGAAACATGTGTCATTATGTTTTAAGTAACGATTGTTCTCATGTGTCATTATGTTTTAAGTAACGATTGTTCTGTTTAAGTTAGAAACATTTTTTTCCATAAAATCTGCAGCTTATAAAAGAGACGGCACATTACGTGGCAAAATATGGTAAACCCATAATTATGCAGAAAAGGCTGCGGTCGCAGAATCACATAATTCCAGTGGCCCTGGTGTATGAATATGTGAATTACTGCCTTTCTGTAAAGCTGGAACAAGTATCTCATTGTGCCCTGAACAGAGACAGCTTTTGCCTTTTTAGGTCTCGCCTGAGACAGCGCTTTAGCGCTGCTCTGGCGAGACTTATAGTAAGCGAGTTTTGGAAGTGCAAACGAGTGCTTTCAGGCCTCCAAATACAGTGCATGTGTGCCGGGCGCGCGCACCATTTGGAGGCCTGAAAGCACTCGTTTTCTTTCACTTTCGCCTGTCACACAGCCGCGCTTTGAAGTGTGATCGCGATTGCGATCACTTACATTTCGCGGGCGCTTTGATGTTTTCAGTGAGCCGCGCGGCCACTGAGGACATCAAAGCGCCCGTGAACACCATTTGCCACCCCCTTCCTGCTTGTTTTAAAGTTTACAAACTCTCAATTTACTGCAAAAAACGAGAGCTGGGTGCACATGCCCACGTAAAGAATTCAAAGACAAATTTATCGCTCACTATTATCACTGGGTGCCAAATCCTCCTTCCACCCCAATAGCAGGCGGCAGCAGTACACCCTGGTCTGTCCAACCAAAAGGCACATGCAGACTCTACAGCCTATCAGCTCTTCGGGACTGTGATGCGCTAATAGTGGGTGAATGTCTCCAATGCTCCAATCCCGAGCCACTTTACACATTAGCAGTACCGCCCCCTCCAGATTACCCTCAGAATCCGTTAAATCGTGAGATTGGTTGTTAAACGACCGGAAGTACTTACGTTACGAACCAATAGCATGCGTTAACGATCAGCTACGGACATGAGGCTTGATTCACGGATGGTCCCTGTAAGTAGCTGTATTGCTGCTAATTTTTATTTGCTTATGTGTGCCAATTTACTCGGTTTTAATTTTTTATGAGTGACATTTCAGTACCGTGTATGAGAAAAGAACAAAGCAGTAATATAGAAACTGCCCCATACACGTCAGAAATGATTCCTTTTTGTGCACGGTAATAATCTAGAAACTTCCTTAAACAACCACAGCGTTCTGTAACTTCTTACAGAAGGTCGCAATTTTCCTTTTCCCTGTTATAGAAACATCTGTGGTGCCATAATAAACAACATGCACTGCAATTTGGTATCTGCCTTTCAACAGAAGGCACAACAGCACGCATATAATGTCATTTGGTAAACATGTAGGTGAAGTTCTAAAAAACTACTTTAAAAAGAAACACACCCTGCTGACTTTTAAGGTTGAATTAAATCAAAACATCTATCCAAAGTGGAACAGTCGTTCCTTGCCATAACTATCCTTAACAAGCATTTGCAATGCATTAGGTCTCGCATTTACGCAAGTTTGAGCTATTGGCATTGTAAATGACAATGCCAATAGGCATTGTTATTTGCAATGTCAATAGCTCAAACTCGCGTAAATGCGAGACCTAATGCATTGCAAATGCTTGTTAATGGAGAAGCTATTTGGCATCGCATGCACTCTGTATGTATACAATCAGGTGCAGATAAGAATGGTTCTATGTGTTATTTTTGTACATGATTATCTATTTTGCATTATTTTTACTACTATTGGGGCACTTCATATACATTTGCTTGTATGTATGTTTCAAAATTGATGAATTAGCTTTCGTCTCCCTGTACTCTCCTCTGCCCTGATTCCTCGCGGCCATGCCTCCTTCACATACTCCCTTCTTCCAACTTCGGACTGGCCTTCCTGGTGGCTGTGGTACATGGTGGTGTGATACAAGAGGAGAGATAGCATTTTGTGAACTCTGTAGAGGAGGAGTCATGACTCCTTCCAACATAGCCAGTGTGATTTATGTGTGAGGAGTGCAACACTTGATGTTCTGCAAGTCAGTATATTTGTTTGCAAGGGGTGGAAGACAGGTGAAACACTAGGGACCAAGCTAAAACCTAACTGGCACATGACTTGACAACCACAGAAAGGACCAAAGTTAATCTTCCACTACTTACAACAAACTAATATCTTAAGTTTACGGAGGAAAATGACTTCATGTCAGACAAACAATCCAGATTCAGACTAGGAAAACGCACAGAGTCAGCCACCATATCCATTTGGGACAACCTAAAACTCACAGTGGACAAGAACGGGCTGGCCGCCCTATTGCCTCTGGATCTATCAATAGCATCTGGCAGTGTCCAATACCACATGCTACAAAGACTCCATCATATTGGAATATGTGTAAACACTCTAAAATTGATTGTCTCTTACCTCAAAGACACACAAAGCAAGGAATACCTAGCACCTTTCACAGAGGCTCCTCACACCCGACACTATGGCATCCCTCAGAGCTCCATTATCTCTCCTATATTATTCAACATATACCTAATCCCCTTATAGGACTAGATTAGACTCTACAACTGTATCCGTTTCAACCATGAAAAATTTGGAAATTCGTCTAAAACTGGATGGCCCAGAGGACTTCAACAAAGTAACTCTGGATGACTGCCTTCATGCAATAAATGCATGGATGATGAATAACCACCTCACGTGCATGAACACGTGGGAGGCCTGCGCCATAGGTATCTTCCGCACACACAAACAACACAAGGTGCGGACTCGCTTTCTCTCCCTCGCGGTGTTATTGGCCAAACGGTGCATCGCTATGCACTGGCGTTCCCCCACCGGTCCCCCACTGGCGGTTTGGGTGGGAGCTACGCACAAATGGTCGGCAGCGGAGGAGGAAACACTGCGGGAGGAGGAGGTGAGAGGGATCCGCAAGCACCCCATATCAATGGAGTGGGCCATGTTGTTATATCGCTTCAGGCAGTTAACCCCTGGCGACGACTCTAACGACGACACACCTACACTGCCAACCCTGCAAACGCAGTCTTAACTCCTGACGGCAAAACCCCTTCATATAGCGCATACTGTCACAATTGCCGGTCGGGCCTAAGAGTCGGTTCAATTGCAATTCATTGGGGCGCCACACTCACACGACAGTTCGAGCATTAGTTTGAGAGGCCCGGACGTGAACTTCCATACCCGTTCCCTAGTTTTTCCCTGTGTTACACCCCAGTTTAAATGACATATTCCCTATCAGAGCCCATGGGGTACACAAATTGTTTTTGTATTTTTATTGTTTCCTTTCCCTGCCAATTCTCCTTCAGTCTTTGCAGATGAGCTGTGATACCGTATACTGTGATATATGGCATAATTGATTGATGGATCTGAATACTGTACGGCATATACAATCTGGAAACGTCAATAAAAATATGTTACAAAAAAAAAAAACACCTAAAGCTCAACACCACAAAGACAGGGATCTGTGGACAATGCTGGAAATCCCAGCCTAACGCCAAATAGACAATGGAACTGACGTCCCTTCAATCATATCAAGGGAAATCAGAAACCTAGGGGAAAACATGGATTCAGAATTATCCTTGATCTCACATGTCAACAAGGTCACAAACAGCAAGTTCTACAAGAGTAAAAACACCGGAACACACCTTGCCATATGTGGGATACCAACAAAACCTACAAGCTATCCTCACACTCTTAAGCGCCAAGCTTGACTATGGAAACAGTCTATACCTTGGCACTCTCAGTTTTATTTTACATAAATTGTATCTAATCCAAAATGCTGCTGAAATACTTCTCCTCCAATTCCACCCAAGAGAACGCATGCCTCCATTCCTGCAATAATTCCACTGGCTTCCTGTGGCTAGAAGAGTAATGCTCAAGGCTCTCAGCATTATCCACAGAGCTTCTTTAGGAAAAGTATCACTACACGTACAAGTTAAATTCCAGAAATACAAACAAAAAAGCACACTTCGCTCCAGGAGTGCACCATGGATCATCATACCACAATACTATAAGAAATCCATAGGAGGCACTGCTTTCTGGGCAAAAGTGCCAAGTTCTGGAACCTACATCTAGCCAAAATTTGAAGCATTCAAGAGCATTAACACTTCAGAAGAGAGGCGGAAACATGGCTATTTCCAAGATAATTATATCATCCCGCAGCCTTTGGACAGAAGCCAGAATAATAAGTGCTCCTTCAAGTACAATCTAATCTTTACTCTACAGATATGGAACAGCGTAACTAGTACACAACTTTTTATGTCTTGACAAGTTATGAAGGGCTAACTCTGTCTAGCCTGGGTGCTATAGTATAAAACAATTCATATATGTCCCTTCTGGCCCACACTGATAATAATATCATAAGACAGCGGTTGGGCTGCCGACTGTAGTTCAAACAGGCTGCATAATAATTACCTTATACAGCGTGGCCCTTTTACACTCATATAAGGCAGAACCCTAGCAGGTCATGTTTATCACCCAGTACTGTACCAGCCCAAATCAATAAACCACTATCACCAACTGAACAGAAATGGAATAACTGAAGATGTGCCATATACAGCTGACAAATGGACGACTGGAGGTCCCAATAAGCTACATACTAGGACCGCTTATAGACATTTCGCAATGACAATCATGTATGCAGGGCCACTGCAATTATGTAATTCTGCTGCGATTTCAGAAAAATTATGCATTCACAGAATTTGGCACACAATCCGTCATGTGCTGCATAATCTGCAAAATAAATGTGTTTCTAGCTCAAACGGATCAAAAGTTACTGAAAACGTGGCAACATGTTCCACGGTAGTGGAAGGCCCTTCACAAAGGTTGACTGGTCATCTTTCAGTTGCTTAGTAATGTACTTGGTCATTAAACGGGTACTAATGCAGTGACATTTTGTCCAGCGTTACCATGTGTAAAGCTAGCAAAATAATGAAGTAACACTATCACAAAATGTGCTGCACTATCCTACATTATTTGCCTTTTCGTACCACATTTTTTGGTGCTCTCTGCCGCATAGTTTGGTCTGCCCCTGCCACATATTTTCAGTGGCCCTGTGTGTATATACATATACCCACACAAGGGCTGGATTGAATAGTCAGATAGTGCATGTCAGAGCAAGATCAATTTGTGATTTCTCATATGCTGTGATGTTTATCTTTGCTTATTTTACATTTGGTTGCATTGGAGACTTCATGGGGAGTTTGTCAAAGCCTCTCTAGACAAGATCGCTGAGGTGTTAATTTTCTACATTACAAATTGCCTAATGTCCCCTAGGATTGTAGTAATTATGGCATGACAATGAGATAATGATAAATGCCCACTTGGGCACAATTTGATTTATTTTGATGAAGGGGTTTGTCTAAGCATCTCTAGGCAAGATTTTTGATTTGTGATCCATTCACATTGTTTCACGCCCCCCTGGTAGGCAGTACCTACGCCATGGCATTACAGTGCCAATGCCAAGTTGGGCATCATTTTATTTGCTGTGTTGACTTTATTAATCACTGGAAAGATTTGATTTGCATGATATATTGCATCATTACCTGAGTTGTAACATGCAAATTATTTCATCACCAAATTGGAATGTATGTCTTTGTAACCAAAACACTCTTCCAAAATGGCTGCCTGATTTGCACTAATGTTATGATATACTTTCAATGTAGTCCTCTTTCTGTCACTATGTTTTTAATGTTAAATGGTAGTTCACTTTTCTGAGCATGATAGCGTGAGCAAGGCCAGCAGGCCGAAAGGCGTCGCATGAACTGGTGCTGGTTCTTCTAATAAATGACTGTGTGCATAGCCCTGAGCACACATGTTTGTTTCCTGTTGAAGCAGCTACATTGGAGATATATATAATGATAGTAACAACACTAAACTGAGCAGATATCTCCACCATAACTCCCTCAAATGTAAGCTTATTCTGGGCCATAAAGCTTTAAATTCTCAGAATGTACAACTCCGTGTAGCAACCACATAAGTGGACTATGTTCAGAAGAAATACCATAAAGAAGCGCGCAGAGCTGTTAAAAGCTGCCAGCTTACTGAAAACTTTAAACTACATGCTTATCACTCACATTTCTCCATCCATCACACTGTTAAGCATTACATCCCATAACACAATAACCACACTTCAGAGGTCACCAAGGACGCCACAGAAATATTTCCCACTTAGGATCAATACAAAGACAACACGCTTTCAGCCACATGATTTACGCGGTGTGGAATGCTGCAGATGTAGCCAAGAGCTTCAGTGCCCCCAGATAATAGCACCATATGCTATATAAATGTTCTAATACAATACAATACTGGTAGGTGCAAGGTGAGATACTGTTGGGTTGCACTTCCTGATGACAGTGGGGTTTGAGGGCCCTGATACATGTCAGTGCTCCCTTCCAAATGCCTGTAGGAAAGGGGGGGCTACACAAAACTGCAATGTAGCTTACCTTATCTTTGTAGGAGGATTGGTAATACACTACAAGCTGGCCAGCAAGACGGCTATTACACTGCAGCAAGCCAGCACAATATGATAAGGCGAACAGGGCCTGTGAAATAGTGGGTCATGGTAGAGTGGTGATGAGGAAATAGTGATTCTGAAAATGTTTAGGTGTCAAAATACGGGGAAATTGTATATGTAATATTTTGCGTACAACTACTTAGACTTAAATGCCCGTTCTTTGTATATTTAAAACATCTTTGCTTTGTGCTTGTTTTTTCCATGTGCCCAACTGAATGTCACTCTTAATCCTATCCATGCAAAGTGCAGTGGGTAGGGAGTGGGATTTCACACTAACTTTCTTAATATTAACAATAATGCAAGCTGAATAATATCGACAGTCACAAAGCTGACTTGGTGAGCCACAAAGCCACCCCCTTGCGTGATTATACGATTCGAACAAAGCACTTACGACTGACAGGTTATAGAAGCAAGGGCCTACCTTATCTGTTAAAATCCTGTCACAGAGTCAGAGACTAGCTTTTCCTCACCTCAGCGAGAGCACTATCGGATTTAACGCACAATTAGAGAAAATATGGCAATTTCTGACTTCTATTAGAGCATTAACCTATTTAATGTATGAGATCCTGCTTTGATCCATCATCAGGAAAAAAATAAGATTCTGCTCCGAATTCGTTTTAAATATCCTGTAAAATGAATAGATACATAATGCAATGGAGAGCTTTGGAACTCGAGATGAATGGTTTAAAGCGTTCCAGCCTCTTCCCTGCTCAATGCTCTTCAACACTTTGAATAGGAATGTTAAGTGATTCTAAAATTAAATCGAGCAGGGGCCTGAAAGAAAACCTCTTCCGTAGGTATGCCGGCAATTTTAAGAGCACCGTATCCGAGTTGACGTGAACACTTAGGCTTTTTGTGACGACACGCACAGCCTAAATAAAGATTGGTTCGATTCACAAGTTTTTAATGCAGACTAGACCTCAAGATTGCGTTCTATGCATGGTACATCTCTCTGCGCTTCCGAATTCTTCATCAGCACAGGACCCATGCAAGGCCATTAAGAATAGGATTTAAACATGCATTTGTTATCTTTGAGGACCACAGAGAGCTCTGGTTCAGCAGGCTCTGGTTTGAGCATGCGCCTGGAGTCGTCTTACTTCAGTAACTGTTAGGTATTCATACATTTATTCATTAGATCGCTGGCACCCACACAGCAGTTTAGCCCAGCAAGTTGTGGATTGATGTTTATCTGAATTGTACAAAACCAGAAACTCCCACATAATGGGTTTTTCTAATCTCTGTTCTGGCGGCTGAATTATGCCTGTATTTCCTACCAGCTATTCAGTAATTTGTTAAACTGTGCAATTCTGCAGACAGGCGCCAGTGGCGCTGTTGTGTTCCTGGACCAAAGGCTGGAGCCTAGGAAGCAGCTTCAAGCAATGTTACAATTGGTTGAAACTGGCCCAGTTATCAGCCCCAAGGTTTTTGCTTTTTGCGGGGTTGGAGTCTGCCACCCCTCAATCTGGAATGGTTTACATGACGGTTGGACTTTTTCAAGGTATTTATGGACCATCCAGTAAAAGCATTTCAGGCCAAATAATTAGCATCTCTTCAGTGCTTTATGGCAGTGAAATGGCCATTTAGTATCAGGGATCTCTTTTTAACAGTCACAAGTGAGAGGGAACAAGAGCTGTGAATAGACCAGAAGCAGTATTACGGAACAACTACAAGGGTAGGATATAAGTGTTCATAAAATGGTAACCCATACAGAATAAACAGATAGGAAGTAAAGGGAAGCCATGTGTAATTCCACATGTTGAAGCTGTGGTACTTTCATAAAACAGCATCCTTATGGGTTCTAGAGTGCTACTCGCCGAAAAAGCGCTTCGACGCCTCGTCAGGGGTAGTAAGCACTATATAAATGCAAATACAATACAATACAATGATTAAACTCCTGAATTAATACATTTCAAAGGCAATATCCAGAAAAAACTTCCAAAGGTCCAAAAGATGGACACAATGCTGCATGGACAGGAGGATTAACACTATTAAAATTTGTATACATTAATTGCGTATCATACCTGACAGGTGTTTAGAGGATGAATGAATGTGACGTGCCATCCAACATGGTATTGTTGAAGAAGGAAGACATTTCGATTGCAATGCAGGAAAAAAGAGAAGACAATTTGTAAGTCTCATCAGGCAACTACTCACAACAAGATATAAACACAATTACTTTATTTTAAATTAGCTTTTATCAAAAGAGCACAATAGCAAAACAAAACCTGCTGAGCTGACCAGGCAACATGAAAATTAGAAAGTAATGTCAGAATGAGGAGAAGGATGAGCTCAGAAAACATTAATGGAACACTTTCGGTTTGAAAGTGGCACAAAGATCACAAAGACAAACACTTCTATTGCAGTACTTTACGGTAATTTTGAAAGGGAGAAGGGAACCAAAACATCGCTCAATTATTGCGTGTAGATTTGTATAAAGCATAACCTTAGCTCCAAAGCAACAAGCACCAAACAGTCCCCAAAACAATACTTTAAAACAGAAAAATATACAAGATAAATATACTAATGACATCATGGCTTTGCTTCTGAAAAATATACAAGAAAAATATACTAATAACATCATGGCTTTGCTTTTGTTAAGCTTTGTCGATTTCTAAAGCAACACTTGACATACTCTAAAGACAAAACCACAATGTTCTGCTGTAGAAAGCTGGAAACATACTCTTGTGAATTTCCTATGCTTGATGCTCATTTCAGAGTTTCCACTAGGTGAAGCTCCTCATAAGTAAGTCAGAAATCTTCATTTGCACTTTTTTTTTTTGCTTCACAGTGAAAGTATTTCTCTGAGGAGTAACCCCTTCCTATGCTATGAATCAACGCCCTTTCCAATTTGCTTTCAACCACTCATCTATGGAGTTCCTATGGGCTCCGCCCTAATCAGTGATTTATGTAATATTCATGCTGGCCTCCTGGCCTGCTTATTTGCAAATTTTTTCTCTGATTCATAGCCTATGTAGATAATATTCAAATTATTTCGAGGATGGACAGATACTCTGACTTAGCCCAATTCAAATCCAGAACGGTATGATGGCATGAGCAAAATAGATGAGTAAGACCTTTCCCCTCAAGGTATGCTTAGGAAAACCAGACCTGTTCCCCCCCCTGGAGTAAGAGAACTCTTTCTATCTCCGTTTGCTAGTTTACCTTGTAACCTACCTCAAATTAGTGCAGAATGCAGCTTCCCACCTCTTGTTCGCCCACCCCGATCATGCCTCAGTTTCTGTCCATCTAGTTAAATGTCAATATCGTCCGTAGCCACGCGTTCAATTTGTGTTGGCCACAAGGCTGTCAACGGGAAGAGCCTCATCTTCCTGGAGAGACATATAACGTTTTACATCCCTGCATAAGCTCTCCGTCGTCTCGCCAGGGTGGTTACACTATCTCGTATTCTGGAGAGACATATAACGTTTTACATCCCTGCATAAGCTCTCTGTCGTCTCGCCAGGGTGGTTACACTATCTCGTATTCTGGAGAGACATATAACGTTTTACATCCCTGCATAAGCTCTCCGTCGTCTCGCCAGGGTGGTTACACTATCTCGTATTCTGGAGAGACATATAACGTTTTACATCCCTGCATAAGCTCTCAGTCGTCTCGCCAGGGTGGTTACACTATCTCGTATTTGAGTTAAAAACAGTGGAATGCTTCTTCATGATCTCTCTGCGAACAGACTAACCACCCTACACATCACAAACAGTTGAAATGAGTCATTTTTCTGCCTAGTAATTTCCCTTTCTCTCTTTAACCAGCCAACATAGCATTAGGACACTTCCACCGGGAATCTGCAAGCTCAAACATGTTTGAAATAAACAAATGAATAAATAAAAGGTTTGGGAATACCCTCACACTTTAAGCTTTGTTAGTGCTCCATGTATCTTACGTGGTCACTCGTCCTTTCCAGCTACTAGCCCTAAACTTAAAACAATTGAAAATGTGCTATATTGGTGGACCTTCCTCTGTCTTAAGTGTAATGCAATCTTTTTAAATTCCGCTAATTCTGATACGTTTTCCTGCTCACCAATAATACACTCAGGTGACATTTTATTTTAAATTAAGTAAAGAAACTGTATTAAGTTATGTTTGCAAACTTCACCTGCATAACCAATTTTTGGCATCTTGCAGAAATTACAGCGCACAAATTTCATGCAGAAAATGATGTTGAACAAAGCTGGCGAAAATTGGAAGACCAGTCAGCTCTGGTAAGAAAATATAATGTAGAAATGTATTCCTCAACTGCCATTATTGTTCTGACATTTTTAGGAGGCGTGGAAGGTTAGTGTTGGGCTGCAGCCTCCATGCCAATACCATGTATCAAAATCAAAGATTCGTGGGTGTAGAAGCATGGGCAATAATAAAAAAAAAGCATTTGCAATGCAATGGGTCTCGCATTTGTGAAAGTTAGAGCTGTTAGCGTTGAAAAGGACAATGCTTTTTACTTCTGTGTTTTTATTTGCAGTGTAGTGGTCATATTTCATAGTGCTGTTGCCATTTGTATTATTATTATTTTTTTGCCAGTTAAAATTTTTAACTAATAAGAGAGCAACAGTAACAGGGAGTTTCTAAATGGTAAGAATGAAAAATAAAATATTTAAAGGTCCAGCAGAGCCCGTGCTTCATTAGCCATAACAATTATGCCAACTGTGTTCATAAACATAACTGATTGCAAGTGTTAGATGGTTGTGAGCAGGCAGTCACGTGGGCCCGATTCACAGAACTAACTTAAGACAAAATCCTAAACTTACTACTTTTGGTATTCACAGAAGTTAGGATTTTGTCTTAAGTTTGTCTTAACACAAACTTAAGACAGACTTAAGACAGACTTAAGACAGACTTAAGTCAAACTTAAGACAGACTTAAGTCTAACTTAAGACAAACTTAAGACAGACTTAAGACAGACTTAAGACAGACTTAAGTCAAACTTAAGACAAACTTAAGACAGACTTAAGACAGACTTAAGATAGACTTAAGACAGACTTAAGACAGACTTAAGACAAACTTAAGACAAAATCCTAACTTCTGTGAATACCAAAAGTAGAAAGTTTAGGATTTTGTCTTAAGTTAGTTCTGTGAATCGGGCCCTAGGTGTCCCTTGGGACCTCTTTTGGCTACATATGGTACTGCACCATGAAACATGGCTAGGGAAAGTATATGGTGCAGCGGTGAGAGCTGCCAACTGAAGAGCTGGAGATCCGTGTTTGAGTCTACTGTTGGCTCAACATCCTGTGATAATGGGCTGATTGTTTCATTTCCCCGAGCGCATGGATAGGTGTTCTATGTAAATGAATGCGATTAATGTAAAATAACATAAGAATTAAATGCGGCGATATTGGGGCGGGCAAGAAGTATCGTGCAGGGGGTAGTGGTAGACGGCAAAGGGAGATTAAGCACTGCAAATTATGCATAAATTGACCAAACAAAAAAACCGAGCAAAACAGCTGTGCAAAATGAGGAGCCAGAAAAGAACCTGGCACCGACGTCAGGCTCATGTCTACCACAGTAGAACAATAATCTGATTATCTGAAAATGACATGAAGCTCAAAGTCGGGGAATGAGTCCGCCAATCCAAAGACTAGCTCATTTGAGACGGACATTCAGATGAAGATGAGACTTCTGTTGTTTTGTTTCATAGCCAGTCTGTCTAATGACAATGAATAATTCATCTATCAACAAAGTCATCACAAGAATACTTACAAACAACCAGAGGGAATGGCCCACTTCACAACCCTTCCCTCTAGATCACTGACTGGACATTAGGTAGCCAGCCGCGGCCCGTGGAGGGAGTTCCGTGGGGCAGAGAGGCGGGGCGGGGGAGGGGCAGGGTGGGGGATACTAAAAACCGGAATATGGATAATTGGAGGTAAGTACATAATTAAATAATTAAAACAAATTCCGTAGTGTGCGCTGCATTGCATTTTGCGATGCAGCGCGCGCTACGAAATTCTTTTTATTTATTTAATTGTTTACTTACCTCCAATTATCCATATTCCGGTTTTAGTACCCTCCACCCTGCCCCTCCCCCGCCCCGCCTCTCTGCCCCACGGAACTCCCTCCAATGCCCGCGGCTTTAGGTAGCTGGAGTAGAACCAAATGATACATATCACCACTAATAAGTCCTTGGTGAGGCTTGATTAGAAACCTAGGCTAAAGGCTCAGTACCTGATGAACATGAGCAAATAGAAAAAAGTAACTTCTTAATGAAAGTTAAACTTGCTATGCAGAACCAGTGAAAACTTAGTCTTCTGCACCAGTCCTAGAGTTAATCCAAAACCGGAAGTCTTACAAGAATGGACATGGTGGAAGCATGCTGACAAATTCTGTATGGGATAAAGTACCCCCTGCTGTACATTATAAGGATATTTCAAGTCACCAAGCAGTTTTTTGACTGTATAGAAAAGAGTCAAAGGCTGTGTTCCTTCATAATGTCATAAAACCCTAAGGTGACTTGCAATATCCTTACCATATATGTCAGCAGTACTTAATTCCTTATAATACATGGTCACACCATCACCCTTCCACCAAACTGTTTAAATCTTTAGTGTGTTGATCATTCTCATGATAGAGATAGAATGTTTGTAGACATGAAGAATCTGAAGCGCAACATTAAACACATCAAAAATCAGTTAGATACTTGTTGGGAAAACGTATTAGAATCAGGATTAAGTACATGAGATTGAATAAACACTCTAGCATTTCTGGAAAATCCTGCTTTCCCTTAATTACCTAAAGCCTAAATAAACTAAACCTACTGCCATAAATGTCTCCATTCTACTGAGCAGTGTTCATTCTTAAAAACCAGGTCAGAAGAAGGTAAATCCCTGTGTCGTTTACCTTGTTTGTTGAAATTGAATCTTTAATTGCTCTCGTGTCCTGTCTTACCTCTTGGCTGCTGGCAGCAGGCATTGAGACGTCAGAGCTCAACAGTTATACATTTTATTACAAGTGACTAGCAACGTCACCAGTCGTCTTTATTAAGGAAATCTCAGAAGGGTTTTTACACAGGGATTGCAGATTTCCATGTATTATAAAATGCATATTGAACACAGCTTTTTTCAAAAGATTGCAAACGCTCTATCCACTTTTGCTTGCACTAGGAAACTAAAAGAAGTTGGAACAGAAACCAGGGGCTGGGCACCCGCACGTGGCCTGGGTATCCAATCCCAGTCTAGTAGCGTTTGTAATGGCATGATAGTTCACGCTGTTCTTGTATTTACACATTGCTTGATTCAATCCTCCTGTTGTACCATCACTGTTGTTATAATATGTACAGACCTTCAATTCAGTTTAATTGTTCTTGTCATTCTAATGTGTCTCCATATGATGTGTCTTTGTACTGCTTTATGAAAATCAATAAAAATTGGTTCAAAATAACGTTGGAAAAGAAACAAATTTTGTTTGCTTGGGCCTGCGATAATTATGGAGAGTCTTAGTTTCTAGGACTTTAGTAAAATCACCAGTGGGTTACTGAAAATCCATCAATTTCAAGGGCGGAAAAAAACAAATCCAAAGGACAAGCTAGCTAATAGGAAGCGCCAGCCGCGGCCCGTGCAGGTAAGAGCGGTGGGGGTTTGGGAGGAGGGGGGATTCGACAGATGACCACAAAGGAAAATTAAATAATTTGTTTTCCCTCGCCCAAACCCAGCACCACCACTCTTACCTGCACGGGCCACGGGTGGGAGGAGCCCAAAAAAATCCCAACTTAACTGGGCGCCATCTAGGTCTTGGCTAAACGCAAGAGGGCCTAATTGTTATATGACACAGTCAGAGCCTCACTACTGGGTTATGGTGAGCACTTCGGTTTATTGTTAAATGAGGACACCACAGCTCTTCAATGGACATACTTGACTTTAACGCATTTGAATTGGAAATGAGTCTTGCCTCTCACTTTATGTATACATTCATAAAATATAAAGGACCGTAATCCTCTCTTATCCTACCTTGTACAGGATTGTTCTGCTGATGTAGTAATATAGTATGTGGCCAAAAGCATAAAATCAAATTTGGTTTGAAACATTTAATGAGAAATTAGTGTTTGAAATTAACTCTATGAATTTGATGTTTAGTTCAAAAACATTTAGGGCCTGATTACGATCTTGGTGGGCAGGGTTAATCCATTACAAACGTGACGGATATCCAGTCCACCAAATTACAATTCCATTTTATCCTATGGAACTTGTAATAAGGCGAACGGGTTATCTGTCACATTTGTGACAAAGAATCCCATTCGCCAAGATCATAATCAAGCCCTTAGTTTGGATCTTAGCCTGATATAAAGGAGTATGGGTATTTTAGCCTCATCCAGTTCTAAATTTTGACTGGGCAGGTGTATTAGAGCCACTTCGTGATACCAAGTGTTGTAAAAGGTAAAAGTTCAAATTTCAACCTTTTTTTCAAATTACACGTTTTTTAACTCATTGCTTTTCACACTAACATTTTTAGTTTCCCCGAGCCGCATTGGAATGAGTGCTAGAGTTGTCACTTTAGTCCATACAATATACACTTTTTCAATGTCTTCACGTAAAAGACAATGCAAGCCTTCCACATTCAGACTCATTCAACCTTGCAATATGATTTTTTTTCGATGGAGTTAATTTAGTTTAAATCGATTTGAATATGATGCTACAAGGTAATTTGTAGTGTTAATGTGGGGCAAACCGGAATCAATAAAGACGGTCATAATTATTTCCTCAGCTAACTGGTATGAATTTCTAAATAAACGCAGTAATACACATTTTGAAATAAAAAACAGATACAATATCCACACTACTCAGATTGGGCACACTCATAAGTAATCAAACAATCCAGATTTAATCTCAGCATTCTGGATCCCCAACCATGGAAACCATCAGCAAGAAAACAAGAAAAACAGCTAGCCGCATTTAAGTCACCACCATTCATGACACTACAGTGTAACACCAAGTCAATACGGGAAAACCATCTTCTTCTTGAACGAAGGGAACAGGTCCCCCAACAACTGCCCCAGCACAATAAAGAACCAGTATTCGCAGAGGACACATATGAAACATGCTCACTGCCCACCAAAATGAGATTAACTGAGGTTCCACCTAAGCCATATCTAATGACTTTAAAGAGCTGTAAAATGGCTTCTAGGCGACAACCTAGCACTTTAATAAACCAACAAACAGACTTTGGAGACAAATGGGGGGGGTCACTAAAAGATGACAAGACATCTGCTTACACCTGCGGCAGAGGAGGTACTGCCTCCACCATGCATGCTAAGATCAGTTGGCCAAATCTAAAGTTTATCTCTGGACAGGCAACTTTTTCCCTCTGAAGCATCTCCTCTGACGCCATCCCTCAGACACTGGATCCGCACAAGGGTTTTCACGACAGAAGAATCAGAAGGAAATTTGCCTTCGGCAAATCCACATTATGTTTTTTTACATCTAAATGAGGCAGGTGATGGGCAAGGACGCAAGACAGGACTTCAATCAGTTTCTGGAGATAGCACAGTTTTCTCCCTACTTTAAAACAGGTGCAACATTTTTATTTTCACGAGTCACAAATGCATAACTGTCTCAAGCTGCATGTAGCCCTTAACTTCAATCCTAACTGGGGAGAACAAAAGCTAATGTATGTACGCTATAATAGTCAAACAAAGCAGGCCTTGGCACATTAATATTAAAAGCAGTGTATTACAGTTCGAAATCTGTAGCTTATTTACTTGTTCCGTCGACATTTAAGTAATTACATTTCTTTAATGCATCAGAAAGCAATTTTGAAAATGATAAATTATTCACTCAAGCTTGAAGATTTCATCCTAGAATAAACAAAGACATACCTTTGTTATTTCCGAAGAAGTGTGGATGTCTGGATAGGATCCAACAGCTTTTACACTTGACTAATCTTAAAGGGATTTAGCTAAACGATAAGTTCTCACAGTGTGACTAATAGGGGATTTTGTTTTATATTTGCAGTGTAACAGATTCCAATTTGCAAAAAACACTATTAAGCTCCTAAATACCGCTTGTATGTCGGAACCACGCAAGCCATTCCAATACATGGCTTTATAACGCAGTCTTTACAACGACCCGTTTTTACCACTGCATTTCTTTACCACGCAAGTCTTTACAACGAGCAATGACTTGCCTTAGGTGAAAGTGATGGACTTTGGAGAGGTACCAACAGGAGCGGTCCGTCCAGGTAAGAGCAGTGGGGCGTGGTGAGGGGAGCGTCGGCAGATGATGACAAGGGAAAATTAAATAAAACAGAAAAACACTTAACTTGCGTCGGCGATGCAGTGAGTGCATGGTAAGTGATTTTTTTTTTTTAAATCTAGTTTTCCCTCGTCGTCGTCTGTCGACTCCGCCCCACCACTCTTACCTGCACGGGCCACTCCTGGGTACCAATTACTATTTCAACTCCAGTCTGCACAACAGTAGGGAAAGCATTGGACTTTGAAATCCAACATCGCTTTTACTTTGGCAAGTCATTATAAAGACTCTCCTGGTCAAGAAATGCAGTGGGAAAGACGCCTTGTTGTAAAGGTAGTACGTGGTTTGGACGTCGTGGTAAATGCTGTTTCCCCCTAAATATTACTTTCAGGGACGTACTCTGTGACATATGCAAGTCTTACGCTGATCATACTAACTTTACATTTAACTTTCTTTGAATGAATGGAGATGTAGTCTATTATGTGAGTGAATATTATTAGAGGTGAACAACTTGGGTTCTAAACCCGGCTTCACAACTGAGCCAAAACAGCATAGGACTCTGGGCAAATAACCATGGCTCAGATTGCAAATATGTGTTATGTATAGCACAACTGTACAACTGTTTTTCAATAATACTAATTTATTTCTGTTGCTTTGTCCTCACTACAGTATTAGGTTCTGAACTATTGTCTTAAATGCCACTCACATTAATCAACTAACAAAAAGTTGAAGCAATATTCCAGCGTCCAACAAAAGACTCAAACCATGACTATAAAAAGAGACGAGGTAGAGTGAAAATAATTATTTACTTGTTACACAGATTCACAACTTTATCTATTACTCAGTGACACCCTGATTTTTTAGAACCCGCTCCCTCCCCCACACGTGGAGGATCTCCAGCAAATCTTAGTTTCATAGCTAATCATAACCATTTGAAGTGTACATCTGACTCCTTAAATCATCACACTGCCAGAAGCCAAAATCCACCAATCTGTCTCTTCATTAGCAGCTTAAATTTCATTTATTTGGCTTTATCGGATGCCTCTAAACATTGGGAACAATTTTTTTAAGTCTTTCTTGCAGGGTCAAAGTTGGAAAGAATATTGAAAGAGGTGATAGTGAGGGTCTAAGCCAAGTTTAATACGCTATAAAGACCAACCTAACTGAATTCTGCGTCAGCCCCTTGATTTTCATTTGGAAAATGCTGTTTATAGAATCAAACAGATCTTACTGATGAAGAAAGGCTTTTGACTTGCCCAGGTTCTGATGAAATGCACACAGTGACCCGAGTCAGGCAAGTCACAAAATCTGTATAAAAGAAGAGATGCAAGAGTTGATGTGTTACCGTAGCTGCTTTGCCCAGAGACAATCAACCGAAGGAGAATGGCTAAACTACACCTCCCAGCAAGCCCTGCTTCTCTGACACAGCACCCGCGCCCGGAGGCGCGATAAGAGAACCGTCGACCTCCCGCAGTGTGGGACAAGCGCTGGCGTGCCTGTGCCAAGGGCGGGCCCGTCAGAGACCAGAGGAGGCTGGGCTGTGCCACCTCTCTGACAGGCTCCATCCTTCAAGCTTCCCCACGGTGAGTTACATACCTGTTGTAATTACGATTGCGGATATATCACACCATTCGGGAAACGCACCATTTTACCAAGCTCCCGCACCTCCACTTCCATAGACAGCATGTTGGAAAGAGTAGTTAATATTGTTGCCACCGAGATTGAGTTAACTGAGAGGCGACTGTCCTTGGGACTAACAACCCCACAGATTCCTTTTTCGACCAAGGAAGGTGATTGTATTAGTCCCCTCTGACGCCAAATTTATCACTCAATCCCACTAGGCAATCTCCAGTTTTGCAAAGTGGCTGCAATAAGGAAATAAATCACGGCGATGAGGGTAATGGGGCTGCTGAGGATCTCCCAGCAGTGACCTGTAATAAGGATATAGTTACAAATATGAACGTTTCCCCGAACCCAGCAATTACCAAGGCTAAAAGGAAAAGAAAACTGACTAAACCTACTAGCTCCCCCTTTTCAAAATGCTAGCTCTTCCCCGTTTCCTCTATGCCCTTCAAAACACATCCATACCGATCCCTGAGTCCTATTTCCTAAAGATCGATGCGGCATTGCGTGGGCTGTTGTGGGAGGCTGGTACACCGCGTATCGCGATGAAAAAATTGACTATGGGCTGGTATGACGGCGGGATTGGATTGCCGGATCTACGCCTTTATTATCAAGCGACGCAATTGACGGCGATTAACCAGTGGGTGTTCGGGTCGTATGACGACCCCAGCTTTCGAATGGACCGTTGGCTCATGGGGAAGGGAGGGTACAACCGGGCGTTATACTCCAACCCGAAGAATCTTGGCCTGACTGGCCCGACGGCCCGATCGGTCGAGGTCTGGCATAAGCTCCAGAGGCGCATGGGGTGGTGCGGACGGCTGACGAAGGCCACCCTGCTCTGGGAACCTGACTGTCTGGGCCGGCTGAGCACCTGCGCAGGATTCGATAAGTGGGATCTTATTGGCATCTCTAAGGTAGGGGACGTCTGGGGTAAGGGTAAATTGGCGACATTCGCAGAGCTGCAACTCAAGTACCAGCTGGCTCCCTCGGAGCACTTTCGCTATCTACAAATCAGCCATGCTATCGACCGCGCCTTACCCGCGGATTCCTCCCTTCCGAATTACTCGCCTTTGGAGGACAGACTGCTGCTGGATCCAATGGACCGCAGGGCTATCTCCTTAACGTACAAAAAGTTAATTAACAATCGCACTGACTCAATGCAGAACATTCGGGCCCGATGGGAATCGGATGTAGGTGACCTATCTGACGAAGACTGGAGAGATGCGTTGGCCTCCCCTCGGGAGGTGGCGATACCAATGCGACTCCGGCTGGTGCAACTCAAAGTGCTGCACCGGGTGTACTTCAATGCACCTTTGCTGTGCAAAATAGGAAGGCGTCCTGATGAATACTCTCTGCGGAACTGTCATCAAGTTGGCACATTTATACATATATTGTGGGCCTGCCCCCCAGTACACCAATATTGGGTGGAGGTCACGTGGCAGATGGCGCGAGCCATTGGTAAGGCAATTACCCCCTCCCCTCGGCTATGCCTGCTCAATATGTGGGATGATACCGACCTCACCCAAACGGAGCAGGAGTTGGCGGCGTTGGGCTTGGTCACAGCTAAAAGGAATATTGCTCAGAAGTGGGGTGTGGCCACTGTTCCACAGCTGCGCGCATGGGCCAAAGATATGGATTTCTCGATGGTGGCGGGGAAAACAGTCTATAAAGGTCGAGGCTGCCCAGCAAAGTGGGATCACAAATGGGGACGATGGAATAAGTATCGGGGGGACATCTGCATTTCCCCCACAATAGAACTCCGACGAGAAAGACAGGCCATACTAGACAGTTTGGGAGTTGGGGAATCATCCTGAGCGCCGGGAGCAACCTAGCCGAGATGATGGGTGGGGGGTTCCCTTGTACCTTACCGGGGTCGAGAAACACCTCTATAATGTGCCGTGATTGGGGGTGACTTTGACCTGGCTGTCATTAATGCAGTGCTCACTCTCTCATATACCCAACCTGTATTCCGTCTATGTCGGTGCTATACATGTGTCATGACCAATGTAATGCTGCATATTTTGTTGTTAATAAAAAGTTATTTAAAAAAAAAAAAAAACCTACTAGCTCCAAGAGGAAACAACCCCCATGCTTAAAACAACAATGTACCGCCCTGAGCTCATGGATTCAAGGAACAGTGGTTCCAGTGGACACAGCAACTGCTAATGTCACCGTCGATTTAACATCATCTGAAATATTAAACCACTCTATCCATACTCAAACCGAGTCCATATCAGCTACTTCTACTCATCTTAGACCTGGGGACACCTCAATTGACATCATTGTAGACACTATGTATGAGCGCATTAGAGATCTTGTAGACAAGAAATTCACTGCACTTTGGAAACGCTTAGATCGTTTAGAGTCATTAACTAACAAATTAAGCTTGCATAAAAATACACCCAAATTGACTTCACAACAAGGGCGGACTCCCAAAATGCAGTTCTCCAGTGTAACGAGCTCTAGTAAGCAACAGCAAACCCCGACTCCTACGCAGCTTCCCTTAACTGATACCTGTGATACTCGCTGTAAGGTAAAAGAATGTTTTTTATCTAAACCCCCCACTGCCCAGAAAACATTACTGAAGCCAGGTGACCTTAATAGTTCACATCCACCAACTCACCCAGCCGACCATGCTACCACCACAGTCCCTGCAAATAATGTCTCTCTAGTGCGCAATTCTCAGAGTACGACCCCCGCAATTGAGAATTTTGTTAACGGGTCTGCTGAGGCTAGTAAAGAAGTTCTTAGCCTATCACCGGCAGCCTGCCCATCTTAGTCCTTGCCGGAGTTCCTCCCCTAGGAAAAAATCAGACTGAGTCTTGGGATCAACTGCGAAATAAAAGTGCTGACTGGCTTGTCAAACATAAAGGGTTTAGGGTGGCAAATATCAGCGACATTATAATGGTGCGCAGGGTAGGGTAGGTTGGATCCTCATCTAATACCATAAAGGGAGACTGTGTTGTCACCAATCTCCGTCGACTGGCACTGGTAAGATCGATATTGATGACACAGGAACTCAACAGTTTCATACCTACTCTTATTTGGTCATTGCCCCTTGGCTTCTTCTATAAACCGAACTCCGGGCAAAACACACCTGTTATCCCCCCGCATACGATGCATAACAGGTTCTTTGCTCTGTCTAGCCTAGATAGCCTGGATTGACTGCTGCCTATCTCTATATTAGCTGAACCTGCCCCCTCTAGACCCATGCTCAACTCCTTGGGACATGATGTTTCAGAACTACATGATCCAAACTTGCAGGTGCTAAGCTGGAATATTGCCGGCTTGGCTTCTAAAATAAGCTCTGACGATTAGGTCAATGTGGTCCAAAAATACGATATCCTCATGTTTCAAGAAACGTGGGCAACAAGGGATTTATACCTAGAGGGGTTTGAATGTTTTAATATTATTGTACCCGTCCCCAAACAAGGTCGCCCTTCTGGCGGACTTTCTATCTGTGTCAATATCTCTTCAGGTGGCAGTGCTAAAACTCTTACCACAAAAAGCAACAACTTTCAAGCCCTGATTTACACACGGGAGGGCCTCAATTTGTTTTTTATTAATTTTTATAATAATGATTTTTTGACTTTACCTAATATGAATTTTATCAATCTGTTTAACTTTGTTTCGGATTTACAAAGCCAAATGGTGTCCCACAATCTAGCTGGAATCTGTTCGAGTGGCGATTTTAACGCTAGGATTGCTAGGGCAAATTAACAAGTCACTGCCCATCCAACTCACGTGCACTCGTGTAAAAGGGGGATAGAATTGCTGGATCACCTGTCTAACCACAACTTAGTAAATGAGATGGATAGCGGGGCGATAAATTGTAATGACAGCTGTTTAATTCCTACATATAGAGGTCGCGGTTGTACCTCAATTATAGACCATGTTTTTATATCTACCTCATTAGAAGACTTTTTATTAAAAGCTGAGGTCGTATCTACTGTGCATGGGGACCATAACCCAATCTCGACTATAATCAGGTTTGCCCCCAGACCGGATTTTGTTAAAGAACCTGGGGCCAGTAATTTAGTGCCCTCGACAGATAATTTGAGAGTGATTTGGAAAGGCATTGATAACAGTAAATTGTTCTCTAAAATGTTACAACATACCTTTCACCTATTGAGGTCTGTCCGTCGTCTATTTATCTTGGGATGAGGCAGTTAATGCTTTCAGCCCCCTATGTGCTGGTATTAAGCAACTGATCTCGAGGCCCGCACTTGACAATAACCAGAACCCAAAGTGGTTTAATAATGCTTGTTTACGGGCAAATAGAGAGCTCCGTGTAGCAGTTTCAGTGGTACCAAGGGATGTACACCTTGTTAGATTGCTGATTCGATATTATAAACAAGTGACTAGGCAGCGGAAAGATGAGATCTTGAAAGAACGTTGGGATAATCTTGCTTGCGCCGCTAGACTCAATAATACAAACGTTTTTTGTGCAGCAGTTAAGAACATGAGATCTATGGGCCTTACACTTACCCCATTTAAGCTGCAACATAACCAGTGAAGCCTGGGAAGCTCACTTTTCTAAAGTATACACAGCTCCATCTCAGAGCGAGGACCCCTTTGACATTCATGATGCTTCACGAATTCAGATATCAGTATTAGAAGTTGAGGACGCCATCCATCAAAGCATAGGCAACAAGGCCCCCGGCCTGACGGGCTGTCCATTGACCTCATTAAGCATAAACCGGAGTTCCGGGCGCCCCTTTTACTTAATGTTTTTAATAATTTAACAAATACTTCAATCCTAGCACATGGTCGTCCAGCATTATCGTCCCGATTTTTAAAAAGCGGGACCGATCCAACCCTAGTTGTTATAGACCGATCTCCCTGATTGAAAACACACTTAAGATACTTGGGAGGGTGCTACTCAATATAATTAGGGCCTGGGCTGAAGAGGAACACATTTTAAACAAGTGCCAGCTAGGTTTTAGAAGTAAATTGGGTACTATGGAACAATGCCTAAATCTCAATCTGATTATCGGGAAATATACTGTAGCCCAGCAATCTCCCATTTACTTGGCTTTTATGTACCTTACCTCAGCCTTTGACTTTGTTACCAGGTCGCGTTTATGGTCATGCCTATTAAAATATGGGTTGGATGAGGTTTTAGTTCATTTTTTAGCTTATTTGCACACAGACTTGAAGACTCGGGTGAGGATTAGTAAGGACGGGGAGGTTTCAGGTGACATTATTATTGGTAGAGGGGTCAGACAGGGGTGCGTATTGGCCCCACTCCTATTTATTTTATACATTAATGATTTACACAACGTACTGTCTGAACTAACTACTGATGTCCCAAGGATTAATGGCAATACACTACCCGTCCTACTATACGCAGATGATGCGGTCCTAATGGGCCGCACTCCGAATGCACTACGTAATTTAGTTAGGGGCTTTGTAGATTTTATGGCCAGCCTAGATCTTTGTACTAATTTTAAGAAATCATTTTTAATGAGCTGCGGCCCCAAAAAGCACCTTATTAATACAATTACCTCAGGTTCTGAACGCTTGCTATGCACTCGCACTTTCCCATATTTGGGGCTAGTTTTTTCAGATAATGGTTCCTGGGCAGACCATTTGGCGCACAGCAGGAGTACATTTTTAAAGGCCACTAACTCAATTTTGTGCCTTCCGCAACCTAAAAGAACTGAGGTACTGCTATCTATAATGAAAATATATAAAACACAGTGCATACCCACCGCAAAATACGGTGCTGAAGTTTGGGGTTTTACAAAATGCTGTATCATTCGGGTAGAAAAAAATAGATTTTGCCGAAGACTTTTGGGGGCTCCAGTGTCTTCCTCACATTTTGTTTGCCACAAGGAGTTAAAATCGTTCTATATTGAGGACTATATTAGGTCTCGCCCGGCCATATTTTGACTAAACGTTTGGCAAAATCCAGCAGCAATGTTAACAAGAGAAATTATAGCTTACTGCCTTAAATGTGATAAGGGTGGGGATATACCGTGACTTGCCGCTGTTAGGGAAAGGCTGATTAGCGTGAATCTTGACCATATTTTTTAAATCCAAGTGACACGGAGGGCATAAATAAAAAGATCTTTCAGGAGGCTTTATATGAACGTTACAGCGATATAAGACATGCAACAGAACTTTTGAAATCATCAGTCGCACGGTACATGTCCCCGGTGGACGCTAACTGCCCCCCATCATATTTGCCACCGAGCTACCTTCTGAGGGACATAAGTCGCTGGGAGAGAAGTTTGCTCTTTCGCCTTAGGGCTGGCACCTTAAAATACTTATTGTGCTTCCCTGTAGGCTTTAACATCAACCTTGAGCAAACGCCTTGTCCCTGCAGAAATCGTGGTAATCAATCAATGTTTCATTTTTTATTCTTTTGTAATTTTTATCAAAAATATACTAAACAATTGCTGATTCCTTTTTTCAAGGCATTTGCCATTATTGACTATAGAACAGCCTATATGGAAAGCCTTACACTTAAGAGGGAAGATTTGATTTTTTGTGTCAACTCCTTTTTGAAAATGCTAGTCCGTTCACGTGCTTCAATGAGTACTGTATAACAGACTTGATTGCACTTAATTATATCTTGCTGCTATTTGACATGGATCTTAAGCTTGGACTTTGGATGGTGCTCTGAAGAAATTGTTGCCATGTACTTTACGGTCCTAACTTTACAGCCTATATTTGATCGCACTTTAATGTACTATGCTGCTATTTGTTTACATTTGATCGTATCCATAGCATATTATGCTGCAATCTGCTAAATCTCTTTGAACTTTATGAAATTATGCTGCTATCTGTCATGGGAAACTTTGCCATAAGTTTTAAAGAACTTTGCCATAAGTTTTTAAGAATTGGCTGTTTTGCACATTTTTGTAATGCGTGTATTGCATTGCTGTGCACGTTACATATCACAGGCCCCTGTGTGCTTACTGTTTTAAATTGTGTAATGTTTTTAAATGTACATCTTTGCTGGTATTTTGTCTTGTGCTTTTATGGATATTTTATATCCGAATAAAGATTTATTGATTGATTGATTGACTATGAAGTATGTGTTGTGACGTAGGTTTGGAGACAATGTAAACTTGCTGCCCCATGATGACTTACATTTTTGTTCTATCAGATAAGTTCCACTTCACGCATACGACATACAAATGCAATGTGATCTCTGGTCATTAAAGGTGGGTTTTTTTCAGGCGAGGTCACTGGGTGCATGCAATTCCTACTGTGAAACATGACCTGCCAACACTATCATTTCAGTATTTTGGATGCTTCTGCATTTCTAAACTATCTTAAAGATTTTCAGAAAATCCTGGCTTCTGTTGTAGCATGCCCTGCAAAAGAACTATCATCTGTAAAATGAAACTACATGAAATCCGCAACAGTCTCACACACACAGGTGATTTGAGGCTTTAAGCATCAAAGTAGAAAGCCAAAGGCTCACACTAGCAACAACAAAAATCTTATTCTGGTGGCAGTTTCTTTAGGCGATGCTCACCAAAATGAAAATGTACTGCCAAGTAAATTCTTGGTGCAGATGCCTACTTGGAATCGCTCTTGGACTGATCATTGAATGGACTCTAGTACAAGACACTGAAGTGGTGTTTAATCACTTCCTTTCCTCCAAATTCTTCTCAGCTCAATCACACCACCTCAGCACACAACAGTCTGCTTCGGTTCTTTCTTGGTTGCAACAAAGATTTGTGCTCTGTGTAGATGAATCGGTTACCAACATGCACTGAGCTGAAATAGTAGCATCTTCTGAGAAAGAAAACATGATGGAAATGCTTCAAATAACACTCCTAAAACAATTCAATTTTATTTTAATGTGTCTGTGCCATAACAGAAGGGGGCGAATTTGGCCAAGAGGGATATCACAGCGCATTGGAAGGCCGTACGGGGCCCCAGTGTTCTGAGATGGAAAATGGAATTGATTTAATGGGCCACGAGCGGAAGCACACTTAGGTTTCAGTTAGCTAGACGAGCACAGGGAGATAAAGCCATGGAGGCCGCGAGGGCCTGGAAAGCGCTAGTGGTTTCATTGCGGGCACCGGAGATGGATTCGGGTGACAATTCGACAGCGGGTACACCGTTGGTTTCTCCTTAAAGTTCTGTGTATATTGCTCGATTGCTTGGGTGGATTGTGATATTTATAGTGTTCTTGACTGGGGAAATGCTGCTCTTCACTGACTTTAATATACTACTGTTATACAAAGCTGGTCCATGTGTTCCACAGACTTTTTTTTTTTTTGCAGTGCTGTAGTACGAGACACACCGGGGACAGGGGTGGGTTGGGAGAGAGGGTGGGAGGAGGAGTTTGCATTTTTCTTTATTGGATGCTTAAGTGTTGCAGAAGGGCTTTCTGGAAATTATTCTGTACCGAATCATACATCAGTCCAATTTATTGAACCTGTATATTGATTTATAATATAGAAAATTTGTATTAATGTTCCTTTTATTGGAAGTGAGGAAAGTGGACGGAACACTGCCTCGTTGCCACCAATGTTTCTGAAGCCACTGTGACTCATCGATATCGGTTTTAAATGATGTTTTGTTGAAAGATTCAATAAAAAACAATAAAAAAAAAAAACAGAAGGGGACAAACCTCATGAAATTGAAGCACAAATCGAGCAGCTTCATCAAAGCTGCTATGACATGCCGCTCTGCTCAAGAAAGCGGAAAAGATGAGATGGGATCACCTGCATGTGTAGACACACTAAATTAGGGGTGCACACTTAGTCCGTCAATCTAATGGGCGCACAAATGCCCACTCAAGAACAAACACCTTTGTGACTCCAAACTGAGATTTCAACTTGAATACTAATTGCGCACCTCTGGGGGTTTCGCAACTATTTCCACCAGGTTATACCATATACCATATTATGCCTGCAGCATGCGCAAAATCCAAGTTCACATACGTCTGACCAGAGGAAAGCAATATTTCCACTTTTTCACCCATTTTAAGATTCAAAACTCAGAGTGATTCACAAATTGTGCACTCTGTCACTATTACATCGTTTCCATTATATAGCGGGTGAACAATTTTCACCTGGCATTGTTCAGCCATCTGAATGAGGGCCTTAGAGTCTCCACTTAGGCTCAACAAAGGAGAGAAATATAATTGGACAGTTCACTCAGGCACGAGATGCAGAGTAAGCCTACTGCCATCGAGAAATAAGCGTGCCAGGCCGCATTAGCACGAGGTGTGCCCGATACAGATAAGGTTCTGCTCCCAGCTTGAAATGCTGACTCAAAATTATGATGTTGGTGGAAAGAGTGTTCACATCAAAGGCCAAAGCAGCATGTAGTATGTTATTTATCTATCTTTTTAGCATACTTCTGCCCTCATCAGGGATAGCAAGCGCTATATAAATGCAAACCTTTTTATATCTTCGACCCCTTGGCTATCCTTCTCAATCCGAATAACTAACATATCCACCACTCAAATTACTTTCATATTTCACTATAAAATTCACCACTAATTCTTTATGGGTTCCAGAGTAGCGTGCTACTCGCCGAAAAAGCACTTTAACACCCCATCAAGGTTAGCAAGCGCTATATAAATGCAAACCTTTTTCCTAATTCTATTCCTCCACTATCCTTCTCAATTCAAATAACTGACTAACATATCCACCACTCAAATTACTTTCAAATTTTCACTATACTATTTCACCACTTATCCTTCATGGGTTCCGGAGTAGCATGCTACTCGCCGAAAAAGCGCTTTAACCCCTCGTCAGGGGTAGTAAGCGCTATATAAATGCAATTACAATACAATATGTGTGGTTCTAAGGCACTGGTCTCATATCACATTAGAAAGCAGATGCTCCAGAATAAAGAGCGCCTTCCATTTTAAAGGCTAAAGCATGTGTTATGAGTTTATGCCTGGGTCCTCTAGTAAACCATTGCTGAGCATCTTGTGTGTGCTTTCTGTATCTGGGATCTCTCTGAAAGCATGTAAGTTCTTAAAAATGTCCTCGGAAATGGTCAATGTCAAAGCTGTGAGGATTACAAAAAAGCGATCTGCGGATTCCTTGAATTAATCTCAGCCACTAGTAATTACTTGTGGCAAATGCAGTTTTACATCTCACCAGGGCTGCAGAAAAGTTATATGCACACAGCACAGCAGTGTCAGAGGGTAATACCTACACTTAATCTCGGGGTACTTTAAACTTGTTGACGCGTGCTCGCCACTTGAAGAAATAGGTGTATTCCATATTTTTTAAGAAATACACTTACGTTGGTCTGTACATTAGCAATCATTCTGGGTAATTTCTTTCTAGGCAACATCGGTACTGTAAAGGTTTTCTCTGACCGTCGCTCGGGTTCCATCAGCAAATATATGAGTCTATGCAGAGTGCAAACAAAACTTGAACGAGGAGCACACGATTTGTCCACTAAGCATGTAACTTCCTTCAAGGCCAAAGGATGGTTTGTTAGGATCAAAGGCTATGGGGCAGGTTAGATATGAAACTAGAGTGGATTTGTCTAGACAGGATCTGGCAGTTGGCACACAACAAGGCTACTTTGTGAAGTAGGGCTTCGATGGCGGGGACCCAAAGATGCTACATAATTGCAGGCGCTGTTTGGCCTTTACTGTCTTCTGCCGTTTCACAGGTTTGCCGCGAGTCTGCTGTTCCGGCCTGCAGCAAAGATGAAGCCTCTGTGCCATGGCCCCTGTGATCGGTGTGGAATTACCAGGCCCACTTTCTGATGGATTGAGGTCACCCCCTACCTCACAATGGTGTGTCCCATTGAAGGACAATGCTAAGCTGATGGTTACGGTCCAGTTAAAGCCTGATCCCGAGAGGAGAATCAGGCTGGCTGGGATGCATCAGGTCCTCATTCAACGCCAGGGCCAGTGAGGTATATGCGGAGAGTTGCAGGTGAAAAGGGCTGCAGCAATTGCTAGATCTGATGAGATGAGGCCAGATGGGTGGAGGAACAGAGCTGGAAGAGATGTGTCCTAAAAGCACCCTCGAGTAATTTGCCACCTAGACAAATCAGAGGAAGCAGTGAGAAGAGTTTTTTTGCTCCACAAGGTCTCTTTCATGGTAGGGGACAGAGGATTTGCTGGTGGGCCCTCCAGAATAGATATAACTCATGAATGTCGAGAAGTCCCTGTTGCAGTAGTTAATGATTTACATTCTGATCTAGCAATCAATACTGAGGAGAAGTGGTGGAAGTACAGCAGACGTTGTAGGGTCTCTCGTTGAGAGCGAGGGGTACGCGGCATGACCTGAAGTCTAACGTACACAGAGTTAATGTAGTGGAGAAACAAACAGCTCATCTCCGATCCTCAGTGGAGAGGCTGGTAATTTTCAAACCAAGTGCTATTTAATATATTGTGAAATATGAGGCAATGCTAAAGCTGCTTGATAAGGTGAGGAGGGAGGCTCAACTCCGACTGCTGAGGGTGCTCTATTAAGTCCCAAACCAGTCGCTGAGTGAAGAAATTGACAGTCTTTGAATTTGCCAAACAGCAGTTTGGTTCAGCTCAGCATCTAGTGAAAGATTCAAACATGTTCCCCTTGAAGACCCTCAGGAAAAAAAAGGATGCCAGGTGGCTCGAGGGGGTATGACAACAGTGGTCATGCGAATAATAGAGTGGCGTGATAAGAATCTGCTGCCAGCGATTCACAGGATTATTGAGGAAAATCAGTGGACACTGCTCTTTATGCGTGACAAGCTGACACACTACAAAGGAAGAGAGAGCTGCTCGCTGTGAAGGAAGACATGTTAGCAGGGGAGTCTTGCTGCATGTGTGGGCTTTCCTGTGCGACTGATAGTGCACTAACATGGAAAGGACTATGTTTTTACTCAAAGAAATATGCAAAACTCTTCTTAAGTTCAGAGTTGGTTTAGTGGTGTGCTTTCTTACATTGATTTTGGGTAGAGTTCTTCGAGTTAAATGTTTGTAGTGGGGTTCTGAGCTGATCGTGCAAGACATTATCCTCCAGGAGAAAGTAGACTTGGTGTAGGGGAATTTGGAGATGTTGCCTAAGTTAACAGATAACTTAAGTTTCTCTCTTTTGCACCTCTGCTTTATCCTGTACGGACCCGACTAGGGCAGATACAGTTAAGAGACAGGGGGCCTGATAACGATCTTGGCGGATGGGATACTCCATTACAAATGTGACAGACTTCCTCTCTGATGTATTACAAGTTTCACAGGATAAAATGGAATTTGTAGTACGGCGGACAGGATATCCATCATGTTTGTGACGGAGAATCCCATCCCCCAAGATCATAATAAGGACCAGAGTTACTAAAAGCAAAACTATTCTCCTAAATAAAGTTTCTCAATTGGTGTTATGCTAACAGGTGAGAATGTCAACAATGGATGGCAAAATTATGTTTAGCAATTCAATTTTAGATCTGTTGTTTCCCCCACTCAATTGAAAATCCCGCTTGAGGGTTCCGATACATGCTGGATGGGGTGTGCGTATTCGGGTACACTGATGGTGGTCTTGTCCTGTCATCACAATGTTTTGGTATGAAGTTCTGTCGCATGTCAAGGTTAGAAAAGAAAGTTTCTATTCATTGCAACCCTTCAAAATGCTCCTGGGGATCCACGGGAGAATAGCATGTTTCCCTTGACTACACAATACACCACAATACAATAGTGCTTCTGAGGAAGTGTTCCTGCGCTAGCAGCAATGCAGCCAGAGACATTAACAAGCATCCAATCCCATGGAAACCAGACCTAGCATTAAAAAGATATGTCCTCAAGCTTTTCTTAAAAACTGATTCAGAAGGGGCAAAATGGAGTGTAATCTGGAGCGTGTTCCAACGTTTCATTGTTAGAAGAACAAAAGATCTGCACCCTCTTCTGATCTTGCGAACCCTAGGGGTTTGCAGGAGTTTTAAAGCATGAGACCTTAAGGTTCTACACCGGCAGTAGAACTTGAGGTGCCTTCGTAAATACAAGGGAATTTTCTGCTTAAGGGACCTATAGACGAAAATGAGTGCCTTAAATTGTATACAACTAGCAATAGGGAGCCAGTGCAGCTGTGGTAAATAGGAAGACTCTGATAGGCGCACCGGGACTTTTAAAATAAGCTGGGCTTCCGCGTTTTGGATAACCTACAGACGGTGCAACAGGAAGGACGGCAGACCCAGATATAGACTGTTCGCATATTCTAACTTTGAGATGACCAGCTGCTCCTTGCCGCTATATTATTGACAGCTCAAACTTGGAAATTGCCTACAGCGCCTCAACAAAAATATGTAGCAGGCAATGTATGGTTAAGTTTTGCAATGGAAAAGTTATCTGCTCTTGTACATGGTTCGATTTTACAAGTTTGAGAGAATGTGGCACCCTTCATTACCCACATGAGAAGGTCACATGTGCGTGGGGAGACTACGCTGTCCTATCAGATGTTTCACGATGCGCTAGACTATGTAAACTGTCCCCTGCAAGAGAAAAGGAAGATGCTCCTGGGCTTCACCAAGCATAACTGGGTTACAACGTTGACAAATGAAGACTGACCGGAAGTAATGCAACAAGACTACTGCTTGCAAACGCGGCCCCCTTCCTTTTTCTGTCACAACTCACAAACCTCAGCTCCACAATCGATATGGCATGTCAATAACAGATGTAAATAACGATGCCTCCACAATGTATTTCAATCAAATATTGAATGTAATATTTTTCAAATTCCGAGCACAACATTTTAAATAAAGTAATATTTGTGATTAAATACAACATATGGACACCAAGAGTTTTTTTATTTCTCATATTAATACTCACACTGCTATATTTAGCAGTGTGAGTTGGCATACTATTTAGTGGTCACCATTTGTGTTATGCTGTATCAGCTCACTGCACTTCACTGCACTCTGACTGCTCATCATATCTCCCGCTTCTGCGATGTCCCTCTCAGTTCTACACTTCTGTGGTTAAATCTCCCTGTTCTCCAACCCCTGTGCATTGACTTCTCCACATTCCCAATCAGAATGGAATGGAATGGATTCTTATTGAGGGCAACGTTTTCCTCATAAACCATCTCTTGTCACTGAATAAAAACAGACCAACAACCAAGGACAAAAGCAGTATCATCTAACAATTAGCAGAACAGGAAGGTCTATAAAGCCTTTCTAAAGCACAAGTAGAAACCAATAGATTTGACCCCCGGAGTAACCTGAAGGCACGCCCTGTCTTGAAGCCTCCTTCACACAGTCCATGGGTCCAACATTGGGGGCCTCCGGTTAATCCTCACGTTCCCCCATTACGGACTAGACCCCTCTTACCCATCTATAAAAGTATTCTTCATCTTCACCCTCTCACTGCAACACCTTGGCCGGTTGACTGCGGCTCCACAGCACAATGAAATAACACGTCAGTCTACTTAGCACCTACATCTTGCAATGTCCTCACACATAAAGCCTACCTCTAGCCTCTCGCGCCCTGACCTGCAGTGAGATCCGGCGCCAACATCCACTAGCGTTTTCCACTTCCCACTTCTCAATGAGTAGGGCCTGCAGTTCTAGATCGGGGCGCAATAACTCAGTATGTCGCCAAACAAAACACCTACCAGTAAAATATTCGGAATAAATCATGCTGATTCTTCGGAAGAATGCCTACATTTGAATTTTGATGTGTCACAATAGCTGGCATTTGGAAACAATAGGAAACGAGAAAGGAAAAATATCAGTCATCTACCAGCAAGACGAACGATTTACAACTACGTAAGTGGGGGTGACGCAGTCAGGGGCGTAATGTCCCTTGAAAAGGAATAGTTTTCTTTCTGAGATAATGTTTTCCCCTTTATCTGCAGACAATAACTAACACAAAAGACGGCAATGCAGACGTGGTCTCTGTGCATCTAAAAGGTTCAGTAATCACACCTGCAGCAGCCTCCCTGTTGAAAACTGCAAAACAACATTGTGCACTCTACAATTGCTTATAATACGATACTGCTAATAACAATAATGATAACATCAATTTCAGCGTCTTTGACAACTTTTGCTTTCTTGCTAAACTAATCTACTTAGAACAAGCGGTATAATTCTGGTGACAGGCGTAGAAGTAGTAAGTGAAATGATTTTGGGGCATTTAACAAGACAATGCATTATCGTAGCATTACATTCCAGTATAGCCAATTATAAAACGGGAGCATACATTATTGTAATCCACCAGTCAGGGCCGGCTTTAGGGCAGTGCGACTAGTGCGGCTGCACTGGGCGCTGACCTGGGGAGGGGGCGCAAACCTCATGAGGGGACGCTGTGTTCGGCAATACGTTATGACTGAAGAGATGAGGGGCACTTATGCCCAGTGGTTGTAAGAGAATCTGAGGAGGCGGTCATGGGGTGTGGTGGCGCCAAAAATGATTCTCGCACCGGGCACTACCAGTGCTAAAGCCGGCCCTGCCACCAGTTGAGGCCATGACCAGCTGCAGCGGGTAGACATGGGGGAATTCCCGATCATGTGTATCAGAGCTACGATACGTGGGTCCGCAGGCATTACGTGGTGGGAGAGTACGCTGCTGAATCATTTAATTAACTGTAGAAATTCAATAACTAGTCAACAACTAGCAATGGACGGAGCAGCTAACCATTGCAATGTCATCCTCCCCAGGACAGCCAGGAAGGGAGGGGGAGACCAGGGGAACCTGCAGAGAGAGATCATCACTTATGCGAGGTGGGCATGGGGAAGGGGTAAGAGGGGGGCCTGGAGTCAGCCACGGGGGAGGAATATGTCAAGCTCAGCCCCATTAAAGCTATCTTGTCCCATCCCTGTCACAGGGGAGGCAGCCGATATCAGAATACACATACCGCCATTCACTCCCTGCTCAGGGGCACGGACCTCTCCACAATCGCCCACATCTATTCCCTTTCACGTGTATTCGCACATGCATAAGGTTTTCAAAGTCCATAACATGAACATTGAAAGCAACCAGTTTAGATAATTGACTGAACCATTTTAAATGTCTCATACAATGAAAACAATAAGATAAGCTTTAAAATCTAAGTGGACATCATGAAAGGGACACCAAGGATTCAAAAACCTACCTGGACGTCACCAAACAAGGATTATTATGGAAATAAAACCCTAATCAAGCATCACCCAACAAAAGGAAATGATGCAAAGTAAATCCAAATCAGATATCAACTAACCAAGCAATTTTATTTACTCTAAAAACTGGCAGGACATGTCAAGAGAATTCTAGATACCACCCACACCACCCAACGTATGGGACATTCTGGGTTCTCAAAACCAACAAAGGGGGCTTTCTTGAATCTAATAACCAACCATACCTTGGCCAACAAAAGGACATTTTGGAATATAAAACCCAATGAGATATCATCAAATGGACAGCCTTGAAATAGGTGATTGTTGGTAACATAAACGAAGTAAAGAGAACAGGATTGTTTTCTTTGTGTTGCATGGCCAGTACTAAAATTATGCCAAACACAAATCAGATCAGGCTGCGGCAAAGCCAACAGACCTGGCGTTGTTTTTTTTAGCCAAGTCAAGAGAATGCTTATTTTGAACTTAGTCTTAACACATCATAAAACCATACTATATAAAATTATCATCTAACATATAAAAACAGTAAAAACACTTTACATAACTACTTAAAACACCTTTTAAGAATCAGATAAAATGCTTTTAACAGCCACCGCAAATGTTCCTAAAGCACGTCACACGTAAATAACGCATTTCAGTTGGAAGGTACCATATATAAGGAAGAGTGGCTTTAGAATTGCCTTCCGACGTATGTGCATCTTCAAACAATCTATAAGGATGTGCGAGCAATCACATTTTACTTTTGAGCCACAAGTGCATTTTCCCTGATCATACAACATTGCCGCCTTCACTTGGTTACTAATGTGGCACAGATTCATACCCATTCTTAGTCTTAAGATCTCTGCTCTTAGTCTGGGGTTTGGCAGAGCGTCAACATAGGGAAACCACGCCTCGTTCTGCCAGGGGGTTAACATAAAGTAAACGGAGGATTTACCCTGGACATACCGCATATACTGTTCTCTGGCTTTATTCTTTACCCAGGTGCGGATCATACCCTTTGGGATCCTTACCTGGAGCTTCTCGTTAGAGTACTCTAAACCCACGACCCTGCATACGCTGTGCAATGGTTACCTTTTTTATTATAAGAACATATCACAAAATAAATACCTGCCGCATTCACTTAAAACTTTACAGCCAAGATTTTGCAATAAAAGAAAAAACATTTTAAATACTTATCCTATAATATTGTAATAGAATAGTATGAATGCTTCCTAATAGGCATGCACACTTCGAACATGAATAGAAACCCAGTTTCATTGCACATCACAGGAAAATATGATTGTTATTGGCTTTCAATCACTGTAAACTAAAGACCGTTTAAACACATAATGACTGAAAACAGGATAAAGAATGAAAGAAAAACATTAGCAAAGTATTTGCCAACCAGCCCTGTTGCTTATATTTCTGCAGATGCACACATATAGAGACATAATGCTATTACTCACAGTACAGGTGAGCCAGTGGATGAAGCGGGCTCACCTATTACACCATGATGTAAGCGGGGGTGGACGGAAGCAAAATGCGAACGACAGATGAAGAGACCAAAGTAGGAACAGGGTCGACCTAAAGCATCTCTATATAAGTATGTATTTTAGATTTAGGATTGGTTTATTACACATGTCTGGAAAAGACCCTAAAGCTGTCTCTAGGCCAGACCTAAAAATGCTGGAGGAAGAGGCCTGGGTGGAATAGAATTACTAACCTAATTCTTATTTAGGGGGTTTAAACCGATGGTTGCTTAAGAGCACTGCAACAGTCAGGATGTTATGCTTACTAGGAAGGTAGAGGCCAATCCGCGTTTGGAAGGTCGAAGTCCAATATACTTAATCGCAACCCCCATATTTGTGGAATTCATTTATAGGCGATGTGAACTAATGAATTGTCCTATTTTTAAAGACATGTAATTTGGCTGGACCTTAAGAATAAGTTACTTACCTTCAATAACAATCTCTCTGTTGTATACTCATTCTACCTGCAAATTCCTCACCTATTAAATCTATTCCAGGTGGAGAGCACAGGACCCACGTCTGAACATACCTGTCCCAATCAGGGTGACAAATACAAAAAGAGCAATTGATGGACAGAATGTTGAACAATGTCATACGTTCACCCCATCACAGAGATCTGGGCCTAAATCCATCGCTATTTTGCTACCCATACCATTTCAGTTTAAGTCCAGCATATGCAAATACGTTTTCACCATGCTCCGTCATCTGTCAATCAGATGTCCATCATGAGTTATTTTTGCTTTGTCGCCCTACGTGGGAAGGGTATGCCCAGATGTGGGTCCCGTGCTCACTGCACCACTGGATTCAAGCTAGCCTGGCTGATGAGGGGTGATACCCCGAAACCCGCCCCAGGATGCTTGTGCCTGGTCCAGGGAGGACCTGGCTTGGCAGTTTGGGCTCGACTGTTCCCATGAACAGCAGGGTCAAGACTGACTTGCTTATGGCTGGGTCCAAACTGGAGTGGCATGGTGGGCAATAAAACGATGAAATAAACCCAGATCTGTTGACTGGGGCTTAATGTTTGCATTGCTTAGCCTTCCGTCCATCATCTGTTCTTTTTGTTTGCGAATGAGGTGGCAAGGAGAATGGGGAGATAGAAGGAGGCAAGTCCTGGAAGATGAGGGTGTAGCTTTGCTCAGCAACCTCAAGGATCCAACGTTCTGTGGTGATGAGCGTCCAACGGATGCTCATGTTAATGTTCATGTGTTTTTGTGTCTGTGTTAACATACCCAGAAACGTTTCTATCACTCGATAATTTTTCTGATTGGGCTTCCCACTAGATGTGCCACTGACTGCCACTACCTTGTTGATAACGAGTCACACAAATTTTTTATTTCCCCCTGAAGGTGCTGACTGATGGACAGGGTATCAAAGATATCGGAGGCTTTTATTTGTAACTGTGACCCTGGAACTAGAAAAGTTTAATTTTCTTCCTATTTATTTTTAAAGAATTCAATAGTATGAGCAAAAGACAGGTGGTAGAAGTATATGCACCTTCCTATTAGCATACAAGTTTAAGGTTTTGTTAACTGTATAACAACAGAAGTGGAACCAGGTGTTGCAATGAGTGAAGAAAATAATGAAATACACTAGATCCTGAAGAATGGCCAATAGGGGTAGGCTAGAAACATGTCGACCATTAGGAGATAGGAACATTATTTCCCTTTGTCCTAATATTTCCCCTGTTTTTTAACCATACCGACTAGGGGTCGGAATAAAATAATCATAACCCACTAGCAAGGTATTTCTAAAGATTCTCTTTTCCGCACTCCTCCCTCACAGAATATCTTGTCTCTCATAGTCAATAAAAGTGCTCCTGCGGAACTTGTAGGTCGCAGCACGCCCCGTTCCGCAGCGGAACGGGTAGGACCATATGATGAAGCATGCCACCAAGGGATTACCCTGGTGGGTGAGGGTTTTACAGAAAACCATGTGTTTTCTCCTGGGCACAAACTAGACTTTCCTAAAAATGTGTTGGGTGCCTTTGTTTCTGTGTTAATTTTTGGTGGAAGGGGTAATAAAGAAGGTTTGCAGCTGCTGTCCCCAACCGCCTTTGGAGCTGCCACACCCTCTGTAGATGCAAAGGAAATGACAGGATTGCAGCACTGGATGTGAGTGCTGGCGCCACCGAAAGGACAGGTTCCCTGAATATCACTTGAACTAGCAATATTCTCAGTAGAATTGGCGAGCAGGTGAGGCCCATACCAAAAACTGAGCCATCGCTCTACTTTGCGGAGTAGAGTGCAAGAGTGCCTGAGAAGTAGACATTATTCATCACCGCCTTAATCTTTTTTTAACCTAAACAAGAAGACTCTCTGGAAATGGACTCTGGCAGTACATCGCAGATGCCTAAGTTGTTTTCCTCCATGCAACCAATAAGGGTTCCATCAATGCCTCATTGAAGACGAGTCATAACTCCGCCGGCAGTAGCAATTCAAGGAGTTCTATGGCCTTGCATAGGGAAGCTGTGAATGAGGCTATTTAATGTATGGGATTGTGTAGGACTAAACAGTTCCGCCTTAGTGCAGGTATCAAAGCCACTGGCATTTCCAGGGCCAAACAGTCGTCACTTTATTTGCCTTTAGGGTCAACATGATCACTACTGCCTTCCTGTTCAAGCTAGGTGATCTAAGGCATCAGAATGGGGCCTGAATAAGAGGCAAAAAAAACTACAAGCCTGTCATAACAATCATAAAGGAAGCTCTTCTCCCAACAACTTCTGTGCTCTGAGTAAGAATATGACTACCATTGCCTTTACTTTGGGAAAATCCTTGTTGTTTTTAATGAAGCTTAAGTCAGTGCCTGTGGTAGGAACGTCAAGGGCGCAAAGTGAGGGAGAAAGAGGTTTTTAATGGAGCTTAAGTCAGTGCCTGTGGTAGGAAAATCAACGGCACAAAAGGACGGAGAAAGAGGTTCGGTCTGCGCAGGAACAGCGGCAGGAGGAGGCTGAACAGGGTCGACCAGGGCCGAACCCGCCGATGGAAACCCAATCGCAGGATCCAACAGGTTGGGGCCCACAAGCGCACCAGAAGGAGTCTGGATGCAACAAGAAGAGGGCCAAAGTAGCCTGGGTAAAGATTATAACCTGTTTGTGGTCAGCACCAGGCACTGGAAACCCTAGTAATTGAACTGTTGGTACTGAGACAGCAGACAGTGCAGCTGAGAATCTAGCACTAGTTGGCCATTATTATGACAATAATGCGGGAGTCGAGGCGTGGAATCTTTAATGGGTGAAACATTGTGAATCCAAGGAGTCCCACTTGTGGTATTCCTTGTGTTTAATCCTGGAGGACTTGTCCTTCTCCTTGGAAGTAGCCTGCTTCAAAAATTTGCTGGTGGAAGGCAAGCAAGAATGGGGTCCAGTGCGAGATCTGGATAGAAGATAGGCACATAGTTAGTCTTGGCCCGATCATGAAGTTTCACCTCCCACTCAATGATAGAATTGGTGTGAAGGAGGTCACAATTTTTTACTTGAATGTGTGTTTGGGCCCCAGCCTCCAAAGACAAATGTTGTTAACCTCCAATAGCGGCCACGCTTTGTGAAAGGAAGGGGAAGGTGTAAATCAAGAAATTTTAGGGGGAACTTACAGTTAACACTGTGAAAGACTGCAATTCATGAAGAAAATAATGTCGTATTTGGTATAGGTTTTGCAGCCGAGTTTGAGCAGAGATACCATCTATTGGTCCAAGAGAGCTATTTCAACTTTCCAGATCCAGTCGGGCACTTGGTAGAGATACAAGAGGTGAAGAATCCGCAGGCAAAATTCTCTATTTGAAACCTTGTTTTCAGTGTGCTATACAGCCTGTTTTTTTCATCTCTCTCTAATAAGCCTCTGGGTTAACAGCAAACAGAAGGGTTGCTGGGTAATGAGATTAGCAGAGTGCATATCCTGTTGGGAGCGCAGTGGAAGTGGGTTTTGTGAGTATATGGGTACTTTTCCTCAGTATGCCTTGTACGCAGTACAGAATACTTTGAACTTGATCCTAGCATCCAATGGCTAAAGTAGTGTGTTCATAGATGGTTTGATAGGTTTGCATATTAGCAGGTTCAGGCAAAATCTGCCTACCTGCTTTAGAAGATTTTGCAGCCTACTACTTCACTTGTTTGGTACCATAGAGTAAACAATGTTGAACATTATATTAAGAAAGGCATCTCATTTGAGATATTGCTTATTAGTGTTGTTAAAATCTCTAGGACCAAATTGAAAACAAATATTTTGACTTCAGATTAATTTAAGTGTTGAAAAACTGCACCAAGCCAAGACAAATTCACAAGCCTGGGTTAAACAATCAGGATTGGGCGAATTTTACATTTGCAAAAGGCATTTATTAGCACAAAAACTGGTCAGTATGGTGGATTGCTTAAATGAGTGAGAAGGAAGCAGAATGGGTGTTTCTAGGGGCCTCCCTATAGGAGTAAGTGAACGCCCAGAAACCCATATTAACATATTACTTGCAGGTGGTTTTCAATCCTGGAAAAGCGTTATAATTATTCCCTTCAGCCATACTCCATACCCAGCCGTACCCCTGCAAAAAATATACCTATTGCAGTGTTTTTACAGGGACATTGAGAAGGGGTGGTGAGAAACACGGCATGGGGAATTTGAGGGTGGGGACGCAGCACACATGGGAGCTGGAAATGCATGCTAACTCGTGGGGTGCTGAAAGAAAAGAAAAAAGTTGTTGCACTAATGTGAGCAATGGAAGGATACAAGTCACTCAATCAAAAGGACCTTAAAGAGGCCATGCGCCAATGATGGGATAAACACAAGATGAGGCAGGCAACCTATAGAATACGAAGCAAGCAAATGATAGTGACAATGAAGCCAAACCAATGGTAAGCAACATAGGTCTCAATCACACAGTTTGTGCTGACTTGTAAACGATGGCTAAAAATGGCATCACTTAACGTGAATAGAGCCAATAGCTCAAGTGGGCTGCCTCTTTGCACTATATTGTATGCTACGGTGGGCAAGTAAAATGTGAATGACTTTTGAACAGACCTATGTATGAAGATAGCTAACGGAAAGCTCCTACATCTGTTTAAATGTTTTTTGTTTATGAAATGTTTTAATTATGAGGCAGGCAAAACAGCTAAAGCTATGTCTAGGCCACACCTTAAAAACTTTCTGCTGACTCTAATACATGACTATGAACTATTTGAAATTACCACCTATTCCTGTAATTTGAAACAGACATGGTGGCATTGAGATCTATATAAAAAAGCTAAGTAACATGACATGATAGCTACCAAATTAGAAATCACACCTTTTCACTTTATGAGGCTTTGAAAATAGTGCGAAAATGTCTACATGACTATAGGGATGACAAAGTGGAAGAATCTTACATGGAACACGATCCATTTTAGCAAGAACTCTTCAGCCTCATCGCAAACCTTCTGGCACAATATAAATAATGTAGATCAGGGATCTCCAACGGGTAGCTACTAAGCTACCAGTAGCTAACCAGTATGCTGGAAGTAGCTCCCCGAGATGCAGCTCAGTGTAGTTCTTAATTCAGAGGGTCTACGCTAGCCATGTTGAATAAGGTCACGTTGCAAGTAACCTGATATTTTCTTTGAGTGTGTTAACCAGACTAGAATGTGCATATTTGATACAAAATTGTGTTATTATGATAAACTGATATGCTAATGTTTGAAAACAAAATGATTGAAAATCCAAAACGTATTTAAAACTACTCTTTTAATGATAGGTCATACAGAGTTGTGGTTGTTTATAGTTTGCTGAATTTCATGTGTGCCAGTGGACACCTACAGTTGTGACTGCAATGTCATTGGTCATGTGGAAACATATTATTATGATAGAACTTGAATTTTCCTGGCACTAGTGTCATGTGTCAAGTTGGTTGTATTCTATTACAATACTGAATTTTAAGTATTATCCAACCAAGATCCAGACTACAGACCTCCACAATATCATGAAGGTAAGTATAAAAAGGTATGTATACATTTATGTATGTTCTTAACTCCACATCTATTTATCTTGAAAAAATATATCTAATATTAGAGCATTGGAATGTTGAGAGCTCCATTGAAGACAATGCAGCTCCAGAGATCTGTATTCACTGGTAAAGGCCCTCTTAACAGAGTGTTCTAAACTCCACAAGCTGTCAAGAGCAATCCATTCTATTGTTTAAAATCACAGTTAGCTCAACAGTCATACCAAGGTGAAGAGCTGAGCAGTAGCAATGGCAAGTCTTCCAAGATATGTACAGTTTTGTGGAAAGCCTCAACAAATATCTTTCAATTTATTTGGACACCTTTCCATTGATGAATGGGTAAATAAATCTGCTGGAGTTCAAATGGAGAAGCCTGGAAAACGTCACCAAAACTTTGCTGCACATGAACTGGATATACTTGAAGAGCAAAGGGCTGAAAGCAACACAAGAACAGCAACAAAATGGGCGACTCAAATATTCAGAGACTGGTTGGTAGAAAATGGGTATGTGCCAGACTTTGAGATGAAACCACTGCCTGAACTCTGTAGCCTTCTGAGACATTTTTATGCAGAGGTAAGAAATGCTAAGGGGGAATGTTACAGTAATCAAAGCCTTATATCAGCAAGGGCTGGACTAAATAGACAAATTAATAATCCTCCTTTTAGCAGAGCTGTTAATATCATGCATGATGCTGTATTTGCACCCGCTAACAACGTCGAGAAGGCAAAGATATCAGTATAAGAAAATAATTTTTATCAGCACAGGACTTGTCATTGATAAAACACTGTGGTATCTTGAACTGTGATGAACCTACTTCACTGCAGTACAAAGTTTTTTTTGATACCCAACTACACCTTGCAAGACGTGGCAGGGAAGGATTACGGGAGTTGCCTAAAAATGCTTTCACCTTCCAAGTAGATGAAAACAACCAAGAGTATGCAACCGTAACTTTTAACGAACAAACAAAAAAACACAAAGAAGTAGATGAGAAATTAAGATACCAAAACAGAGGTCGCATCTATCCCCAGCCAGGCAATGATATGTGTCCTGTGAAATCTTTGAAATTTTATATTTCCAAATTGCCCAGAGATTGCACATGCTTCTATGTTCAACCAATGAAACTAACTGTGGAGGATGCTGCAAGTGCCTCTGTTTGGTATTTCAAAAAGCCTCTTGGGAAAAACAGAATTGGAGGACTAATGAAAGAAATCAGCAGAAAAGCAGGATTAAGTTGCATTTACACAAACCATTGTCTGCGCGCTACAGCTGTGCAATTGCTTGCAGATAATGGTCTTGAAGCTAGACAGATTATGGCAGTCACTGGCCACAAAAGCGAAACTAGTGTACAGAGTTACTGGAAAGCTTCATCTGAAGATCGAAATATATGGTCCACTGTACTAGCAAATGCAGGTGATAATACCAAGAAAAAAATATCTAACAAATACATAAATGGGCCAGAAACTTGTGTAGAAATAGAAGACAATCCTTCTTTGAAGATACCAGGTAGCAGAGCAGAACACAATAAGAAAAAAATTATTACCGATGTTTTCTCTCACTGTAACATCACATTTAATGGCAATGTACAATTTTTAATGAAATGAAACGATATAAATGAAACCTTACTGTAACAAATTATTTCTGATGGTTGTCATGCTTTGCAAAGATTCTTCTTTTCCAAAAGTATTAGTGTGCATTTTTAACTCCTAAATTTGTAACTTGTTATTCCATGATTTAGTACTGTAACTGTAGTACAAGGTGATGGTAATGCTGTAATAAATTATATTTTTTCACAAACTTAGCTGTCTGTTGTTTTTTATTCTCCCTATCTGTATACAGTTTCATACCACTGTACAAAGGCAAACCTCTTATGGTAACTGCTTAGAGTGTTACTGCTTCCACTAAATATTTTCCAGCAGATAAAGAGTTTAATTGTGCAAAAATTCTGAAAAGTATGAGTTTTCTTGTTTTGTAATAAATCGCCTTGTGTAGCCCCCTTGGATTTGCTCCATCTAGTCCTATCCATCAATGCCATTGTTTCAATGAACCGACAATAGCAGGCCTGCACAAAGATTGACTATATATATATCTTTTTTTTCAAGAGTTTTATATAGCGCAAACTAGACCCGAAGATATCAGGTATCAGATCGCTTTACTTGAGCACCAGTTTCTTTTACAGATGAACACGTTCATTTTTGTAAGACACAGGGAGATTAAGTGATTTGACCAGAATAACAGGATGCTGAGTGTCATTGCAGAAATTCAAACCCGGTTCCCCAGCTTTGAGGTTGACAGCTCTAGCCATAAGGCTACATCCTCTCCCCATATTCAGTGAAATAAACTGTCTATAAAGAGTTAACTTAACACCTCTGATAATGTGCGCTTTTATCACTGGCAAAAACAATATTCAAGTTTTATAAACAATCTGCACTTACATCGACTTCTTAATATTGACAATCTTCCCTGTGTATGCTTCTCTTGATAGTATATCAGTAGTCAATACTGTAAAGTTAATTTATGTGGCAGTTGAACTTACGAACCTCAATATTGTGACATAAAGACCAGCTTTTGAAAAACTGTTTAGGGTACTTCATTGAAATCAGGCTAACTCTCAGCAAACTCTAGAGGAAATGCACCACCCCCACCATCACCACACAAATACCTCTGCATTAACTGGGAGACACAAAGCACGCCATCTGTAAAGAATACAAATTCCCTGCAAGCAAACCAGCAGCCTCAGCAGCGCCCCTGACCTCCAATCACAACTTCTCCTTGAAATAGCTCAGGGGAAAACGGTTCCGTATTTACCTGCCATGTGCCAAGCATCATCTCAGTCTGCCAATATCACCTTCCTTTCTGCAGCTCAAGAATACTGCACTTCACGAATGGCAAAGACCCTCCTGTCAAAAAACGTGAGTAAAACCGGCGCGCTTTCTAGCTTCCGGAGTACAACAACATGGGGTGGGCTCTTCCTTGTTTACAAAATGTCCACTTCGTACCAGGCGCATGCGCAGAATAATCACCAATTCCCATAACTGAAAACGGAAAACATCTTTCCTTTGCCTGGCATTCTTGACTTCGATTTCATGAATCCCCTGTCATTGTCAATCCTAATTAAATGTGACCTTCAGGCAGTGGAGTCGGAGTTTCGTATTTTACACCGTCTGGCAGAAACAAAGGTATGTTCATTTATTTTCCTGCGCGCGCTCATGATGTGCAGACCTAGCTGCAACTGTAATGTTGAATTTATGTGACAGGTAATGTCTATCACGGGCCAATGCTCTAATAGCCTTATAGCCCGCCGTAGCGGGCTATGCCGGCTGTTAAAGTCCCGCTGCTTTTGTTAAACAGCCGGTATAGCCCGCTACGGCGGGCTATAAGGCTATATTGTGGCATATATCTGGGTGGCCACTATAAGTAATTTCGCCTGGGCGGTAAATTACGTTCCACTCGCTAAATTTGCGGAATTTGGGTAATTTCGCGTTCCGCGGAGAACGGCGATTTGCATGAAATTCTGCGTTCCGCGGCTTCGCGGAATTTTTTGCTTTTTCGCGTTCTTAAAATGCGTGTTCGCAAGATATTTTCCCCCGAGCACGCAAACAGCGTTCGCGAACAGGTAAAAAGCATCGCGAACAGGAAAAAAGCATCGCGAACAAGCAATTCCGCATGTTCGCGGAATTTCTGCGTGCTCGCGGAGATTTTTTACCATTTCGCGGAGCTTTGCGCAGCGCGACTATGCAAATTCCGCCCACCCCTACTAGTAAGCCTGAAAAATATGCTCACTATTGTAATTGGGTCTGATGTGCTCCCTACTGCAACAATTGTCAAAGTCATCAGTAGCTCAGCAGTACTTTCATCATTCAGAAGTAGCTCTCCTTATAGAAAAGGTTGGAGGCAGGTGATGTAGATTGTAAATCCCATTATGGGAAATGGTGTTTTTCGATGCTGTAGTCGCCTGGCATACCCTTGGGACCTGACTGCCAGAGCTAGGTGTTGCTATAACAAATAATAAAATATAGCAGGCGGTGCTCCCCTCTATTTAGACGGCTTGAGGCTTTGTGACAAGAAAGTGTTCAGTGAGAAATAAAGAGCAAGGAGTTTAGCCACGTCTTCACCCTCCTTCACTAACACACTCCCACACATAATTAAAGGAGAGAAGAATTTCTCTACACACAGAGGTAGCGATTATATGTGTTTTATGCGTAGCAAATTTGAGAACGATTTCAAAAATGGAAATACGTTCTGATTTTCAGCAGCAACTTTCACTTACAATCCACGTTCTCCAATGAATCAAAATGATTGCTCTCTCATGATCTCAGTAGACAAATGCACTATCTTAGACGGCTGCGGTTTGGGCACTCACTGTTCTTGGGATTACATATAGTATGAAAATAAGGTATATATCCACCCAAAAAGGCAACATCTGTACATTTTGTGTGGGGAAATACCATAACATTGCGAGTTCTGAAGTTGAGATCAGCAGAAAGCATTCAGTATCCGTGCCTTATTTCATTTGGAAAAGGGAATAACTTGGTGAAGAAGGTACTACCGGATCCTATAAATACTGCACTCTGTGAGATCATTATTTATTGGGTACAGTATTAGGAACTCAAAATGTAAAACTTAGGGCTCCTGTGACTCCCGAAGCAAACCTGATTCCAGTGCAAAAAGTTTGCCCAGATTCAAGATTTTAATTTGCTTGAGGAAATCAGCACATCAAGCAATTTCCTCATTCAAATTTCAGCAGGACGTTCCTTGTGAAATATGGACAGCAAAAAGTGCCCAGAGAAGCTAACTATGCTGAAATCGGTGCACAAATCGTAGGCTCAGGATGTTATGTCCTTCATCCACACAGAAAAACTGGGAATCAGAAAGGTATACTGCCCCGTCTAAAGACCATGGAATTCATGAGCTCCTTGATAGTGCTCACTACAGAGGGTTATCATGATTGTAGAAGCTCTCGGGTCTGGCACATAAGGACACTGGAACACAAGCAGATAAAGTGATGTGTCCAGGGTTGCACAATTTGGTGAGGGCAGCCAGCACTGAAGTCTAATCTTCTGGCAAAATGTACAACACAGGAAGACATCCTATCCCTCCCAAGTATCTAACTTAATAATATATGCACATTATGGAGGACATTGGTGGCAACATATACAAGCGGCACTTATTGCTGCTGGGTCTCACACTGGCCAAGAAGGATTTCGCTCGGGCATGGAAAGCGCCGACTGCCCCCTGGCTGAACGTATGGAAGAGGGGCTTGGACTTTAATATGGGCCTGGAGCTCCCTATTTTTGCAGCTAGGTGGTGCCCCCGTAAACACTACAAGATATGGAAGAGGTGGGCAGACTATAGGGGTCTCCCCCTGGAGCCAGGTCCAGAGGAGCGGGAGGAGGGGCTCATTTAGCTTCCCCCGGAGGGGGGGATACACGCAGAGACTGGGGATGGATCTGTCTGACTTGTGCTCATGCACGCTGTCGTTGGTTGAATATAGTATGGTGCGGTTGGGGAGAGGGAGTTGGGAGGTTGGGGGGAGAGTTTGGGGGTTGGTTTTCATCTGAAATGCATTCCAAGTATCCTATTATGATAAAACTGTCAATGTCATGATTAGTGTGCTGCTTGGGCCGATACCTCTGGGCTACAGGGGCCGGCAATATATGTCTTTGTTGACAAATAAAAACAATTTTCCCACAAAAAATATATATATAATGCGAATTTCAAAATCTTTTCTTATCCTTCTCGCTGGCAACTTTCTTTGGTGACAAAACTGGGCAATGAAAGTGATACTTCTATCCTCTGAAGCTGACAGTGAAACAGTGCTATCGATGTTTTATATGTATGGGAGCCATCAAATTGATTTATATACACCAGTTATCCATAAATGTCAGGCAGTAAACAAAGAGGATTTCAGTGGTAAAACACATTTACTTACACTTTATATTGTTTTGCACGTTTTATTTTGGCACAGAGGTGTGAATAGGCAGAATTAAGAGGAAACCGTCTGCCATAATGTGACGTCACTGAATTATATATTGGTGCATAAACTTGGTGAAAACTCTTCATATAATCTTGCTAAGCAGCGCTTCCGTAATTCTGACATGAAAAAAATATCAAAAATAATAGGCACAAGGGGGATTTGGGGGACAGCCGACCAGAGGGAGGTCTGCCTCCTGGGTATTTTGGGGAAGTGGAGCTGTCGGATGACTGCTCGGGTATTTGGGCTTTCTTTGGACTACTTTTGTAGCTCAAGAGTATAAAAACGGGCATTTTGTATGCCCGCCACCATTTTTGCAGGTGACATGTTGGCTGGCAGTAGTAGCTTTTTCCTAGTGTTGTTTTGTGTCACAGTAGTAAGAGAGGTTGGTGTTAGGGTAGTTTTATAGGTGTAGGTGTGCTCAGATTAAAGGCGGTACTTACTGAGATGTCGTCGGCTGGAGTAACCCAAGACGAGCTGGTGGCCCAAGCGATGCAGCTCTTGGCGGTGGCGGCTGGAGGCCCTGTTTTGTTGGCAGAGGGGGTGTCGCATAATAGCAGTGGCCTCAGCAGGAAAGCGGCTGAGGGGGTCGCGGTGTTGGTCTGTTAACTGTCATGCTGAACCCCTGAGGCAGTGACAGGAAGACAGGTGAGGGTGCCGGGCCACTCTCGTACTAGAAGAGCAGTCCTGAGAAGGAGAAAGGCCAGTGCGGACAAGGCTGTGTCCGCTGAGCGCAGCAGGGGCCAGACGGAAAGCAGTGTCGGCCGGCTTGCTAGCCTGGGGCAGGCAGGCCCAAAAGAAAGGATTCGCTTCTGAGGCCTCTGGTGAAGTAGAGGAGGCTTTGCGTGTCACAAAAAGGGGCGGGCCACAGCGAAAGTCCACGCGGCCTCGCAGAAGGGGAGGTGGGCTGAAGCAGGGGGGACCCGACGCAGCCTGTAATAAGCGCTGAGGTTTCTTTTAAGGCAAGGAGCAACGAAGGGGATGAGGCTTTAGGCCGGGTGGGAGGGGGCTGGGGGTAAGGAGGCAAGCGGCTCCTGTGAGAATTTGGATTTCATGGAGATTTTTGATGAGCTCCTCGATGAACCACACAAGGAGACTGTGGTACTAGAACAGGACCAGGGTCAGGAAGGCAATCAGCCTAGCAGGTGGAACACTATACACTGAGGCATCTTCACCTGGCAGGACAGGGCCCCGTGGGTGTGCAGGTGTGCTGGGCAGAGGGAGGGAGTGGGGGCAGAGCCCCATCAACCGTGAATTTTGGGGGTAAGAGTATACAAGGGCTGCATGAGGCGAGACTGGAGCAGCATAGGGGAGCTTAGAGGGCAGACACTGCATCAGCATTGTTGGGCACCCTCTTAGAGTGGAGCGATGGCGAGGGGTCAGAGGCAGAAGAGGCAGTACGGCTTAGGCCAGAGTAGGAAGTTTGCCTGATGCTTGGGTGGTAAAGCCCCCCACCAAAGTTTATGACAGGGTGGGTATCTCGCTGAATAGCGGGTCACGGAAGGAGGACACCTCAAGTAGGCCTGCGGCCCTGGCTTTTTTGGCCGCAGGGCCAAGGGACGAGTAACTTTTATGCTCTAACATTGCTGAAATTTGCACTAAAGCGAATGGCACAAGAAACTGAGAGGAACTGATGGAAAGACATAAACTTTGCACTTTTTAACCTGTTTTAACCCTGGTGCAATTAACACCAATGACGACATGCAAAAGGATGTAAGATGAACCGACATAACGCCGTTTACATTTTGGACTGTACAATCTGTCCTTTTTAACGTCTCAAAATCACTGCAATTGGTGCTAAAGTGAATTGACTCTGGACATTACGATGAACTGACAGTACTGTACTTAAACTTTCCACTTTATGGATGGCTTTTTAACTTTGCAAATCTGTTGCAATCAACACCGAAGTGAACCATCACAAGTATGATCTGGTGGACGGTTACTGATTGGTTCTGCTATTTAGACTGTGAACTTTATATTGCACCAATCTAATTCTTTATGTTTGTTGTTTCTGTTGTTGGTTATTTTTGTAACAATCTCAATCGCACAGTAGATTTCTATTCTATTTATTATACTGTATTCTATTCTATTCCATTCTATTGTTAGTGAAAACTGAACAAATATGTAGCAGCCTTTCTGTAAACTGGACCAAGATTGATATTTTTCCAATCTTTAATTTGTGAGTAGTCCTGTTCTGAAGTTTGGAATTCCTGCTCTGTAGGCTCATACAGCAGTACCAAGATTACCACAACAAAAGTCCTAGAAAGTGTGGGGTTTCTCTTACTTGGTAACACATGCTATATGTTAACAATAGCATAGCATCAATCGTTTCTGCAAAATTCTACACAAGTTAGCTATGCATCAAGGTCGATTGCATGGAGTTTACTAAACACCATAAGGTGGTTGATCCAATAAAAATGTTATGGTGAAGCTCTTCAGCTCAGTCTTAGTCACATCACTAGTTTCTGCTCTGAGGCAAAAAAGCACATATATCACTGGGTATTTTTCATGGTGTAACACTGAAACATATAGCACACACCATTGTCTTCAAAGAAGAGCCCTGTCCTATTAGCGTAGCTTGCAGCAAAGTAGTGCATTTATTTGTCAAAAAAGTTGTTGGTGGTCAAGAGTAATTTCATACCTTCAAAATACAGAAAATACAATGTTCTCTTCCAACAGTGTGCAGGGGAATACACTTCACCCCTCTTACAGTCACACTGACCTTATGTGGAAAGGTCGATTTATCATGTAATTGGCACTGCGACACGTGGCACACTGACGGGTGAGAAAAGGTATAGCCACTTACAACAAAAAACTCTTCCTATTCCATAAAGTTGTTTGAGGAGTTTTACACTATTGTTGTCAATGCAATGCCGTTATTTTAAACTTCACCATCACTCTGCACGTCACGCCTCTTTCACTTATTGTGTGAGCACCTGAATTCTATTGTTGTGGAAATAAATGTTTCACATGAACTGACTTATGTCCCTATGTACATTATTTTTTTTTTTGCTCCTTTAAAGTAATTAATCTTCAACTCTCTACTCATAAGTGCTATCCTTAGGATCACTTTATTATTGGACCTTTTGGCCACAACCGAACCATTGTTTTTTTACCGCATGGTGAGAAAAGGTGCCAATGCTCCACTGCAATAAACTCCTACTCACACCCACAGGTCCGCGAGGGAGCGTTATTCAAAAATATCAACAGGACTCCAAAACATAGACTAACTAAATATCTATGTGATACATATATCTTCCTTTAAAAATGTAAACCTGAACCCAATTCCACTATAAAGCTCTTGCCCCCAAATATGATAGGACTGGTGTTCAAATTGTAAATTAATCACATAAAAAAAATGTGAGGGAAGATTATTTGCCTTCATTTAAGAATGTAAAATAGGTCGGATTTTTGCAGATTAGGTATTTACTTATGTAAATCGTGATTTTGGAAGACTACATTTTGGTTCTATGTTTTTGAAAAGGATGTTTTTTTCCCGTCTGTTTCCAAATGGATCCTTGTTAGGGTGTTGGCACCAGCGAATTGATGATACCTGTTTCAGCAGACAATGGGTATTAAATGCAGAAGCCATCTGCAGTGACATAGAGAACTTACATTCAAATCTGTTCCATCTCTCTAAAGTGACCTAGGTGATGTGTTGTGCTTTATAGAACTCCTACGCAAATAAATAAAATAATACATAAATAAACAGATAAATAAATCATGCTTTGGAAGAACATGTAACTCTTTTCTACAGTATTGCGATTTATAACATTTGGCTGCGTCCATTACATAGCGCAGACTTATGGTATTTTTATGTGCTTCCCTTATAAAGAACGGTGATGGATTAAACCCAGATCTGTTGACTGGGTGTGAGTGTTTGATTGGTTCTGATGCTCCGTCCATCATCACCCCCTTTTGTACCGCTTTGTTCGCCATAAGTTGGCAGGGTATGCTCAGACGTTGAGTCCCTTGCTCACTTTGCCACTGGATTCAAGCAAGCCTGGCTGAAGACGGCTGAAATGCCAGAAACCGGTCCTAGGAAGCTTGTTTCCGGTCCAGGGAAGACATGGCTTGGCAGTTCAGGCTGGACTGTTCCCATGAGGCACAGGGTCAGACTGATTTGCATATGGCCATGTCTGAACTGGGGTGGCAGAGTGGGCTAAAGAACGGTGATGGATTAAACCCAGATCTGTTGACTGGGTTTGAGTGTTTGATTGGTTCTGATGCTCCGTCCATCACCACCCCCTTTTGTACCGCTTTGTTCGCCATAAGTTGGCAGGGTATGCTCAGACGTTGAGTCCCTTGCTCACTTTGCCACTGGATTCAAGCAAGCCTGGCTGAAGACGGCTGAAATGCCAGAAACCGGTCCTAGGAAGCTTGTTTCCGGTCCAGGGAAGACATGGCTTGGCAGTTCGGGCTGGACTGTTCCCATGAGGCACAGGGTCAGACTGATTTGCATATGGCCATGTCTGAACTGGGCTGGCAGAGTGGGCTAAAGAACGGTTATGGATTAAACCCGATCTGTTGACTGGGTGTGAGTGTTTGATTGGTTCTGATGCTCCGTCCATCACCACCCCCTTTTTTACTCCCTTATAAAGCTGGGCGTATGTGAAACACCTTTGTATGTTCTTGAGTTGATAAGTTAGACCTGCATTTTAATCTAACATTGATAATGAAAGAGGGAAGTGTAAGCTTTAATTTACTTACCTCTGAAGAACGAGTTTGACAGCTCGCACATTGACTTTAAAGGTAAATATCCTGGATACCTCCTAATTCATTTGAATAGCACAACAAACCAATTATTAATGCATAGTTTCAACACAACGGCTGTCAATGTACACAAATGGTCGATGAGATGTCGCTTAGTTCATTCACTGAGTTTAAGGAAAAATGTGGTGACGACTAAATACTGTCCACATTGGCGGTAGCTCCATGCATAAATAAATTGGCCCCAGGAGAACCAATGTGCAGACTGATGTCTTGCATGTGTGCTACGATTTGGAGACTGAACACATCTTGTCTGAACCTCATGGGACTAGCAGGCACCAGACCCATCTGTTTTACTTAAAATTCCCTTCTCGAACAATGGCATCAGTACCCAGTTAATAAAGTCACTCTCCCCCGCCCCCCACGTGATTGCATTTATGTTTCACACTATAAACCTTCAATGTTATTGTTTAGGTTTCAGCAGTGGTGGCTGACACCAAGTAGCACAGTAGTGCGGGTGTGGAGGGGATAGTAAAATAGATAAAAAAGAGGTTTGCCTTGCTGCCGGACTGCCGCATCGCCTCATGTTGTCCTCTCCTGTTCCTGCTTGAAGCAGGAAGTACAAACAGACTCCCCTAAGCTAATCACAATGCTGCAATGCAGCGTTGTGATTGGTCTGAGCGCCATGGTTCTGCGTTCAGACAGGAAGTGGAAGCCTGTGCATGTTCCTCACCAGGCTGTGGAGAACATGCAAAGTGCACATCACTGTTTGGCCGGCCCAAGTTAGCCGACCAAACCAACATGGGCACTTTAGTACCCACCACTCCTCACCTTGCTGGCTGTGACGACAGCCAAGCCCGCCCCATAAACCTGTCTGACAACGGAAAAATAAAATGGTAATAACATAGTGTTCTTATCATTTTATTTTTCCTTTTCCCACTACTCAAAATGCAGTGGGGCAGTGCCCCTCCGCCTTAGCGGAGGAGCTGCGGCTAGGTTTCAGGTGAAAATATACAGTTTCTGGTGTAGTGCTGACAGATTACTGTAGTACTATTTATTCAATTCTATTCTTCATAAAGTGGCAAGCAAATGTATATGGCTATTTAATATTTATTTCATTTCATGGATATCTTGACTAGTAAAAAATGTTTCATTTCAGAAAGGGCATAGAAACCTACAGAAGAATTGGTCAGAAACTCAGTACTTGTAGGAGAAAGTGCACAATGAGACCTTCAAAAACTTATATTATACATAAGAGTGGGTTATACACAAGAGCATGGTGCATTAGAGCATGTGATAAACTCCAATAAAAGAAGCGGACCCTGTATGAGGGGAATTCGTAAATGAGGAAGCATTTTGGGTTCAAGGAGGTGGTGACGGGCAGCTTCCTGGATGGTCCTTAGGTTGTAAGCAATTATTTGACCTGAGATGTTTTTCTAGTGGAGAGATGCTAAAGCAGAATGTATTAAAAGATACAGAGTGGACAGAGGTTAATGCATGGCCAAGTGGTGTTGGGCTATGATCAAAGGGAAGGTGGATGCTATGGATGTACAAGATGATTTGTGCTAAGTGAAGAGAATTTTAAGGCTAGTGGACAGATCAAAACATTAAATTTGGTAGCTGCTCTACACATCCATGGGTACACTTTGGACAAGCAAGCTTGGTACCTTTTCAGCGAGGGGGGCATAGAAGGTGGTTAAGGTTGTGACTTTCCAGATGCTTGATGTGTGTCTAAGCAGAATGCTGTAGGGGGAAGGAGTATGAGAGGGAACAGAGGTGGACTAAGAGTTTGAGAGAAGGAGGGTGTATCATGGGCGGAATCATGACGGGGAGCCACGCAACTGAGTCCACATGCTAAAATTTGGAAATATACTGGGAGACCCGTACATCACTCCACCCACAGAGACGAGGGCAAAGACTTACGCCCTTCACTAAGAGACTGCACACAATGTCACTCCCTGCTGCTTTTGTGCTTTGCATCGCTTATTATATCTGCCAATGCCTTTAGTTCACTAATACTACTACTGCCTCACTGCCTATTGGGTTACCGATTTGATGATTGCTTTCAAAATGTTTTAAAAGGTTGGGACTTTGAGGGGTTGCAAGAAATAATAGGCAGGGTGGGCCAGGCCCTGTGATAGTCCAGTAGTCCAGGACATTTTAGAAGACTGCTTTAATACTAGTCGCACTAGAGTGGAGTTAAAAATTACAAAAACACTCAAAAGTGCATGCAATGTTCGACAAAAGCAGAATCAAAACAGTGACTAGCATTTTATTTCGAAGGTCGCCTTGAAAAGGCCCCCAAAAAGGGGAGATGGGTAGATGTTACCAATAATGTACACTGTGGGCTCGATTCAAAAGGGTAAACTTACACTTTTGTATAAGTTTAGTACTTTTCGGTATTCAAAGGTAAACTTAGACAGAAAGTCTAACTTTACTACTTTCCGGTATACACAAAGGTAAGTTACTACTGGTAAATATAGACTTTTGGTCTAAGTTTACTTTTGTGAATACCGAATAGTAATAAACTGACACTTTTGTGTAAGTTTACTACTTTTCAGTATTCACAAAGATAAACTTAGACTGGAAGGCTAACTTTACTACTATCCGGTGTACACAAAGGTAAGTTACTTTTGTGAATACCTAAAAGTAGTAAAATTACACAAAAGTTTAAGTTTCCCTTTGTGAATGGGTCTATTGTTTCGCCAACCAAGCAAACAATGTGTCATTCACATGCACACAGACATACAGACAAATGAAAAGAGAGAACAACAATTCAAAGGCAATTATAGGAACACAATTCGTTTAGAGCAATGCTGCCCACTTCAGTGTGCCCAAAATGTCCTTCCTCGAGTACATAAAGAACACAATACAGCAGGCAAACCTGTCATTGTTATTGCCTAACCCCTACTTTAAATTCTGAAATGCAGCCATCTTTCTAGGGAAACTACACTGGCTGATCGGTGAGTCGAGGATTAATATCAAAACTGCTATTGAGGTACATAGGTTCTACATGATCTTAATGACCAGATCCCCATTATCTTATTGTATTTGACCGGGTCCAGGTACATACACAAAGTCGAATTTCAATCCTTGAAAAAGGAAATCATTTGAGAGTGAAAAATTCATAATGATGCGGCCCAGAATTTGGATGATTTTACTCTTCTACATTAAAAAGTGGCCCAACTCTCACAAAGACGATAAAAGTATCTGTTATTGAGAAAAGTGCACTACCCACCTACAACCTCCATCAGCCAACGGGACATCTATATGCATTAGAAGGTTCATACAAGGGTTTAGAGGAAGCAGCAGGCATGGGTATCAAAGTGTTTTTAGTGCTACAGTAATTAAACAAATAACTAGAAAAATTGATTGTATGGCCACGGCATTTTTGCACAATTATGCGGTAGCCACACTTACCACATATTCCACCCTCTGCAGCATAATTTGTATATTTCAACCGAAAATATTTTGTCTAGCGCAAATGGATCTAATTTATTCAAAAAGTGCTTCAAATGAAGCATGACAGTAGCAGGCCTTTTGCAAAGACTACCTGGTCACCTCCCGGTTGTTGATTTCTGTTTTCAGGTATTAAACTTGTACTAATAAGGAGAAATATTTGCCTAGCAATATTAATGTCCTCGTTTTATACTGAAGCAGATTCTGACTGCTGCATGAAAAAAATCTGACTTTTAAATGTAATTGAAATAGGGTGGGAATGAGTCCTGCTTTGTCACAAAAAAGGTTAACTTTTTTTAGTCATGCAAAGTAATTTTAACCCATATACTTTGATCTCAAAAATATACTCAGCATACAGAAAAATCTAATATATTTAACTTCTGATTTAAGGTCTGATACCTTTAGACTATTGAAATACTCAAATTACATTATACATATGTAATGTGAGATACTGCGCCGCAAGTATAAGTGCCAATCGTATGAATGAAAATTAAAAACTCAACTGAAGACAAGTTCTTAAACACAACTGGGATATGTAGAACAACAGAGGCAGGCCTTTTATTACGTATGGTGAACACATTTAGGGACAGATTTACCAATATCTCATGCAGCGCAGTGCAGCAGCCGCAAATGCTGCGTGAAGAGAGAGCAGGAGAGCGCCAAATTTACTGAAATATGGCACTCTCCTCCCCTCTCCCTAGCGCCGGCACTGAAATTAGGTGGCATGCACCACAGTGACACCTTTGCGCTGTAGTGCAAGGGTGTCTCCATGAGCTCCCAGAATGGTTTGGGCTGGGCTTTGCACAGGGACACTAAATGTGCCCCTTGTGCACACTTACTGGCACGGAGGCCGTGCACCCACCCAGTTCCAATACACTAAAGCCTGTCTGGGAGGTGGTCACACCTCCCTGTGACAGGATACCTATTGTCCGACCTTCCTCTGCGCAAGCTTGGCTCAGCAGCAGGAGGGCAGACTCGTGTCTGTGGCTGGCAGCATCCATTTTGTGCTGTAAGGCTCGAGAAAGTTGGTACCGGTAGACTTAGGTACCCCCAGAACCTCGGTTCTGAGGGGAGGAATCATACCTCCCACACCAGTTACTGGTGTGGAGGTATGATTACAAGGTGTTTGACACCAAACACAACATACTTCGTTGCAGTCGTTTTCGAGATAGCATTTATCTCAAGGTATATAATGCACCTCTACCTATATGTCTGGTAGTATCACATACAGCCCGGGAGAATGGTCTCCGAAGACTTCTGTGGAGCCCTGCTCATGCAGGAGCACGGTCTCACGTAAAACCCATCACCCTGCCTTCAAGATTGGTAAGGTCTGCTATAGGGGTGACTGATAAGGTTTTAAGTGTAGTGATATGTATAGATGTAGTGAACCTATATCTTTCGTAAGTGGCGCAAGCACAAGCTTACACAGGCTGCAGTAGCAGACCCGAGGTTCCATTTTGCATGACCTCTCATGGGTGGCATAATACATGCTTCAGCACATGGGAGGCCTCTGGGGTACCTATGTCCTGGGTACATGAGTACCATATACTAGGGACTGATGAGGGTACCCCAGTATCCAATCTGGAGTTGTACCAAAGTACATACATGTTAATTTTGAGGAGAAAGCAGATAAAGCTGGGCTCCTGAATAGCAGGATCCCAGTCTGACTAGTCAAAACAGTGGGAGCAAAAAGCAAGGGTAACCATAAGAAGCAGACCCTACTTTCCTACATCATATAACTGTGGAACTGAAAGCGGTAACAGCATGGCGGTGGAACATCACAAGATGAGCAGCAGCAGCCACAATATGGCAGAAAGCAATCTCTGGAGGAAAAAGTAAATTAGCGAAGCTGGCCAGGCGATAACATCGAAGAAAGACGGTGGACTGCGGAGGGTAAGCAAGACAACCAATTCTTGAAATTAATTTAAAAAAAGGTGTTTTTAGTGAGGCAGGGTGGAAAAGCTGTTTGATAGAAATGAAATCAGCAACAGAGAGAAGAAAAATACAAACCCACACGAGCAAGCAAAACCAAGAGTCCTTTAAGTAATGGCATATAGTTAATTACACCTTGCTCGTGGACATTATTAGCACTTTGCATGCAGCATAATATAACAATTCCACATGTGTGACCCCCGATGAATCACAGCTTTCAGGCAGGACAACTGCATTCGAACCTTGCACATCCGCACATATCTTTGCTCAGTTATAATGGGTTACAAATCACTTGTTCTTAACTATCTGCGTCTCCAGAATCAACAGATAGCGGATTTGAGATCTATTGTGTCATGTTTCATGAGTATAGGGCAGACACTACAAACAAAATCAAATTCTGGCAATTCTTTAAAAAGGCGAAATCAAGTGAAAGAGGGATGAACGTCAAAGAAAAAGTGACAATAAAAGTGAAATTAGGATGTGATGGTGAAATAAGGGATATCGATGAAAAACATTAGTCCAGGGCTAACGCAGAAGAGTACAAGCTATTTTTGCCACAGTTAAAAGGATGCCTGGTCGGATTCTATAATACAATCTTGCAAGATACTGACGACCCGACTCTTTTACAGAGCTGATGGCTGTCAGCTTTTTAAAGAAAGGCAAGTCAGAAAAAGATATGAATTCCTATCGACCTATTAGTCTACTCAACTGAGACTACAAGTTGTGTACGAAAAGTTTAGCAAAACGTCTAGCAGTCATAGCCCCTTCAGTGATCCATAATGATCTTTCCTTGGGGGGAGAAATACGACAACTAATACACACTGTCTGACCCAAGCAATTGACTTTTCTTCGACACAAAAGACTAAAGCAGCAATTATAATGCTAGATGCCCATAAGGCATTCGACCAGGTTCAATGGAGTGTTCTTTTTTCAGTCTTAACAAAGTTTGCCTTTTCTTCCAGATTCGTAAGGGTTTTAAAGAATCTGTACTTTAATGTGAAGGCAGCTATAGTTATAAATGGGAAACTGACAGGCAAGTGTCAAGGCTGTCCTCTTTCCCCCATATTGTTCGCTCTATTTTTTGAGCCATTTGGCTTGTGCCATAAGACAGGACCAAACTATTCAACCGCTCGTGGCAAGGGCAATGAAGGTGAAATTATTTGCCGATGATATGGCTCTGAACTTTGCAGCCAACAAGGTTAATATAGCATATGCTTTTTCTAAAATCGAGGACTATACGAGATTAGAGGGCTATAAGATAAATCACAGGAAATTAGGGGCAATTCTATTTAATTGTCCTCCTGAAGTATTGCTGGCTGCAATACAGTCTCATTACTGTGTAAAATATCTTGGGATTTATATAACCCCTAAGCTGGATGATTTATTTACACTCAATTTTAGGACTACATTTAATAAGTTACTTAAGTCAAGGCATATCTATTATCGGGCAGGTTTCCTTAGTAAAAATTAGCATTTTCAGCTATTGCTTTTTTTGTTCCAAAAAATTATGATAAAAGTTCTCAGACTTTTTTCAAAGCAGTGAATTTGGAAATTAGGCAGTTTGTTTGGCAGAGTAAGAAATCCAGGTTGGAGATCTAGGCACTACAGTTAGATTCGGAAGAGGGGGTTTGGTACTTCCCAACATAAAAACCTATACTACCAGGCAGCCCTACTGGACTGGTGGAATAGATCTTTTTCAGCTAGCTCAAGGGAAGGGATTTTTTACCTAGAACATATGATAAAGACATCTGAAATAGGCCGCTCGCCTTTTTTGAAAATTCCAAGGCTGCCAAAAAAATCCAGGTACAAGACTCGTGAACAATAATGGAGCGCTTTAATAAACTTTTGGAGGAATACATCCCTCGGCTCCATTGCCAGCTTAAACTAGTATTCCTTTGGGGCTATGGTTGTCAATCCCTACATGTAATCACTGTTTGCGCCTGGGGTATAAGTGGGTGCAGGATTTCTAACATAATCGAGAACTTTCCCTATAGGGTAGGCTGGTTAATTCAAACCACTCTTATTGTATCTCTTTTTTTTTTTGCTTTGTGCAAATTAAGCATTTATGTTTGGGATACACTATGGGGGAGAATTAGTCATAGACGATCTAGGGAAACCTTACTTTGTCATCAAATTAAGGGGCATAGGGAACTGTTATCGGCGGCTCTACCCCAACTGCAGTAAAGTATTGATTGTGGATTTGTTAAAATCTATAGAATCTTCAACGGGGTGTCAACTAGATAACTCCCAATGGCAGTTCTATAAACGATTAAGCCATAGGGTGGTGCGTGCTGCTGACTTGAGAAGAATGGCCTTCTTTCACAAATGGATCCTGTACTATATGCTTTTTAAAGTCCCAAAAATGTATTGAGGGGCAGAATCTAGCTGCTTTAGGTGCAATCAGGCCAACGGGGATTGGCTGCATATGATGTTTACAAGCAGGTGTCTGAAAGGTTTTTGGCAGGGCATCTTTGCTGAGGTAAGCCAAAAACTGAAATGCGTCATTGCTCCAGATGCGTATGGGGCATTCATTGTTTGGCACTGTGGCTTCCCCCGTCGAGTGATGATAGGGCAGTGTCAAATGATATTTATTTCACCACTAGGAGCTAGATCATTAGTTTTGGCAAAGTGGAAGTCTGATTTGGTTCCCTCAG